>NC_141693.1:1323476833-1324676833 GCF_964263255.1 Lissotriton vulgaris | reverse complement strand
TTGTGTCTACATGGATTAATATTTGTATCTATGTGCTTGTCTCTTTTTTTAATTTGCATGTGTCTCTATGTCAGATTGTGTGTGCATTGGTGTACTGTGCATCTTAGGGGTTCTATGTGATTGTTTTTTCAGTACGTATTTGTGGGTCCCTGTATATAGTTTATGCTCTGTTCAGTGTATGGTAAAATTTGATGGCACGTATGTTTGTGTGTGTGTGATGTATGTATACTTGGTGTATACAAATGCATGTGGTATACATGTATATGGTGTGTATTTGTCAGCTTTGTTTGGGTATTTCTATGCCAAATAGTGTGTGTGTGTCTTTGGGTCTTTTCTGTGTTTTTGAGGGCTTGTGTAAATATACATCTGTGAAATGGTGTCCACATGAATGAATATTTTTACCTATATGTGTTTAGGTAAGTAATTGATCCATTTGTGTGAGAGTGTGTGTGCATTTTGATGTTGTGTGTTATTTTTTTATCTTGATTTGGTTTATGTGTATGGGGTTTGTTCTCTGGTTAGTATATAGTGTATAGTGAGAGTTAAGGATATATATTTGTGTGTATGTGGTGTATTTATATATGGCAAATGTATGTGTGGCGAATATGTATATGGTGTGAATGTTTGTGTGTGTGTGTTTTGGGTATTTCTCTGCAGTAGAAAGCAGTATGTGTCCTTGGGCTTTTTCTCTGCTTATCTAGGTCTGTGTACATAGGTATGTGCTCTTTGATCTACATGAACGCATATTTCATTATTTCTTTATCAAAATTATTCATTTGTGTGTGTTAGAATGTGTGTGCATTACATTAGTGTGCTGTGTATGTTGTACGAATGTAACTCAGGTGTGTGTGTGTATGGTGTGTGTTTGTTCGGCTTTTTAGGTATTTCCGTTCAGTATAGTGTATATGTCTGTGGGCTTTTTGTTTGTGTGTGTGTATACATATATCTATGTGTGCTTGTATCTACATGGATGCATATGTGTCTGCATCTTTATGCATGTTATTCATTCATATGTGTGTGTGTGTGTGTGTGTGTGTGTGTGTGTGTGTGTGTGTGTGTGTACATCGATGTGGTGTGTGCGTTAGGGTTTGCATGTAGTTGTGTTTAACTGGGCATATTTGTAAGTCCCTGTCTTTGTGTTTTATGTATGTGGTTTATGCTCTGTTCAGTGCATGGTGAGAGTTGAGGATGAGTGTGTTAGTGTGTGTGATGTATGTATATATGATGTGTGTATGCGTTTGTGGTGTATTTGTATAGGTGTGTGTTTTGTTCGTCGTTTGGGTATTTCTATGCAGTATAAGATAGTGTGTGTGAGACCTTCTGACAGTCTGGGAACATTTACTGTTTGCCTGGAAATGTGTATATGTATGTTTGTGTATTTGTCTCTACATGGATGCATACTTTGCTTTACGTGTTTATCTAAGATATTACTTTGTGTTAGAGTTTGTATTATGTGGTTGTGCTTGTGTCTGTGTGTTTTTGTAGATCCCTATCTGTGCATATCATGTATGTACTTTATACTCTGCTCTGTGTATGGTGAGAGTTGGGGATGGGTATGTTTGTGTTTATGTGTGTGGTGTGTGTACATACGGTGCATGTAGGGATGTGTGGAGTAAGTGTATGTGTGGTTTTTCTGCAGTATAGCGTTGGTTTGTGTGTATGTGCCTTTGTTTATCTGGGTTTGTGTCCATATATGTATGTGCACTTGTGTCTACATGGATGCACATTTGTGTCAACCCATGTATCTAAGTTATTCGTTGCTTATGTGTAACCGTATGTGTGCATTAGTGTGCTGTGTGTGTCAGGGTCGGTATGTAGTTGTTTTTTTCTGTGCGTATTTGTAGGTCCCTGCCTGTGTCTGTATGTGGTGTATGGTGTGGTCTGTATATGGCGAGAGTGGAGTATGGGTGTGTTTGGGAGTGTAGTGTATGTATATATTGTGGATGTGTATATTGTGTGTGTATTTGTGTGCTCGTCTTTTGGGTAGGTATGTCCAGCATGGGGTCCGTGGGTGAATGTCGTGCCTGGGTGTGTTTGGAAAGTGAAAGCCAGCTTGTGCCCCACCTCCTCATTTTTCTTTCGGTGCCTTCCGAGCTGGCATTAGGCCAGGGAAGGGCAGGTGGGAGAGACATCTGGTTCTCGTAGAGCAGGGCAGGTGCATGGCTGTCACCTGGGGCTGGCCTCACCCTGCTGTGCCTCTCCTATGCTAGTGTCTGCCCCGTGCCTCCCCTCGGGGAGGCCCGACTGACAGACGTGACAGGCATCCTTTCGTAGGAAGGGGATGGGCAGCTCTGAAGCTCTGAAAAGATTCAGGCAGGGCAGCCAGTAAAAGCTCCTCGGTAGAGGCGTTCTCTGCATTCGGTCAAGGTCCCCACCAGGCACCTTCAGTTCAACTCATATCCTCCACTCCCCTGCTTCACTAAAATATCCAAGGCGTCTATCGCCTCTGGACCTTCCTCTCTCTTCCATTCCTCCTAGGCCTTCCATTCTGGGGTAAGCCTCCACGTTGTAACGTAGACTTCACTCTCCGAGCTGTTACTGACGTATTCTCCAGAAATGTCACTCAATAGTATCACTCCCAGTCCATTCACTGCAGATTCTTCCTGGTAGCATTTGTACACACTCAACATGGTAAAACTGACCCCCGACTCTGCACTTTATAGCACCCCGTCTAGATTCTGCATAAACAACAGCCTACATTCCTGTCCATCGTTTTTCGCCCACAAAGCCATTCTGGGCAGGCACCAGCCACCTGCTAAGCAGTTTGGGTTCTGTTCCAACGCAAACAGACCACAGACTGGTTTCAGGCTACTTAGACCTCCACAGTTACACACACCAACTCTGTCTAGAATCACGTAATCTCTGTTCTTCAATATCGCTCCCACGCTCTCTGCTCTATCGTCCACTTCATAGTTTTACACAAAGTTCCCCCGCTTCATTATCTCACTCGAGGTGCCAGATGTACGACGGGATTTTGCGAATTCTCAAAATCATACGGTTTGCAACTCAAAGCTCTCTTTTTATAATTTACTAAACCCATTTTACGAGGCAAAATACTTTTGTTAGCTCGTAAAAATGGATTTAGAAATATTTACCCATTTGCAGTTGGGAAGGGTTATGTTTTGGGCTTCCTCCCAAATTGAGTATGGTTACCTTAAATCTCAATTGTTTGTGGCCATAATTCAGGTCTCAAACCATTGAACAGTTACTGTTTTGCAAATGGGAAGGGGGCCCTCTTTAGACTCCTTTCCCTATGGGTATGGGAATCCGGGTGGCGACTTCCAGAGCACCAGAACAAACTCTCACTGAAGTTTTTCAAATGAGTTGAAAACATTTTTTTTAGAGCTGCGTTTACTTTAAGGAAATTTAGCTGCTTTGAAGAAAACTTGCATTTTGAAAAGTTATTACAGAAATGCTGGTCTGCTGCCCCTTGCAACCCATCACCCCTGTGATTGTACCAAATGTAGGGTGTCGCAAATTGCGACTTGCCTAGTTATTATTCACTAGGTAGGTCTTTCTGCACCCGCCCCCCCCCCTCAATTCATTATTTTGCAAACCGACCTTTTACGACATAGCGCGTTCTCAAATTAGAAGCTGGTTGCAAAGAAAGGTTGAATTTGTGACCACATTTTGTGGCCAGTATCTTTGTAAATCTGGAATTCCGAAGAAGAATTTCACAAGACTGACTCAGTGGTCCTGACCGAGCAACTGGAACCTTATATTCCTAGAAACATTCCTTGTTCCTCAGCTGATATAAGGCTTAAAGTTCAGAGGTTCAGGAATTTGTTAGCCAGAAGACATGTTTTTGAAGTGCAGGCCACATGCCTCTGGCATGGCCTGCCTAAAGTATTGTGTGTTTAAACAATACTTAGTTTTCAGAAAGTAGAAAATTACCTTATGTGTCCCCAAATAGCCATGTGTTCCCTTATGCATTCAACTCACCATCAAGGGGATTTAAGTAATGAATAGGAAAATGGAATAAAAACACATGTTGAGTGTAGGCCGTCTTGGTACACATCTGGCATATAATGGTTCCTGCTTTTCCCTAGTACAGGTCAGGTTCCAAAGATGGTGGTCAGTCATGCAATGGCTTCTCTGTGTAAGCTCAGCTTTATCTATGAGGCTGCCAAACTGTGCTGAGATTAAGTTGAGCCCATTCTAGTACAAACCTGCACCCTAGAGACATCATTGAAAGTGGAGAGGAAGACAGGGCACAACATGTAATACTCGCACCCATCTAACCTCAGGTCCTACCCATCGGCTGCTCCTCCACAATTGCGGAGGAAAGTTGCCCCACTGGCTCAGAGCCAGCAGCAAAAAACATAAAAGGATATTTTATGATCGTTTTATTTTCCAGCAGCTGGCTGAGCCATCATGTGTATAGAGGGGCCGGACCAAGGCAAATGGGGCGAAGTGATGTGCACTGCTAAGTGCGCATGTTGGTTTGGTCGGCCAAACAGACATGCACAGTTAGGCTTCTCCAACCCAGCTGTTCTGCACAGCCAGGTTGGGGAAAAAGCACAGACTCCCTCTGCCTTAGTGGCCCTCTCAGACCAATCTCCGTGCTGCGCTCGTGCTTGGTAATAGCATGAGAGCAGCGCTGGGATTCGATGGGGAGTCTCTGATGTTGTCCCAGGGACTGCTGGGAACAGTAAGCAGAGGACTACCGAGGCACAAGGCAGCTGGCAGCATCAAGTACTTTTTATTTATTTATTATTAACACTCCACGTGCGCTCTTCCCAGCACTCCCACCCCCTATGTTCCCTCTGCGCCGCCTCCACCCATTGCACAACATTTTATTTGTGTCGGCCGCCACTGGTCTAACTATGAGGATACAAGCTTGTCCTTTAGTGACCCCTCTTTCTCTGCACCATAAATGGTTCACTTTATGCTCAACAGTGCCCCTGAGGTGCAGACCTGTCCTAATGACTCCTTCATATAGTCCTGTTGCGCTCACATCCCACAGATCACTGCCCACTCTCCCCTTAAAAGGCTTCTCCCTTTATCACTGCAGGGGCACAGGTGTATGGTGGCAGGTCAGCCGTTTAATTATCCCTTGATTTATCAATTTGCTTGTTAGATACTGATGGTAGAATGTTGCCATGCAATGTAAGTGCTTTCTACCTGCAACCTGTCGGTCTAATACCTTTCCCTTTTATTTTGTAGTTGATTACATCATCATGCAGTTTGGCCGTGTGGCTGACGATGCCTTCACTATGGACTATAGCTATCCCATGTGCGCCGTCCAGGCTTTTGCCATCGCCCTCTCCAGCTTCGATGGGAAGCTGGCCTGCGAGTAGCCAATATGGACCGTCCATTAACCAGCCACCAACTGCAAGTGATGGCACAGAGTGTGACACAGTAGTGAAGAATGACCTTGTGGGCAATAGGACCCTTGGGCAGGAAGCACTCCACTTCCAGCACCACTGAACCTGGCATTGTCTTAGTGATTCCCTTGATATGTACCTGAACTGGCATCCTACTGCCGAAAACTAAGAGAGACCGGGTGGACCATCTGCCTCGGCACACAGAGGACAAGCTAGGCTAGGGTTGGAATATCCATCCACTAATCGCTGGTTAAATGACTGCAGAGATCTGCTCCAGGAGACTATTATTTGGAATACTGGCTGGCAAAAATATTGGGTTGCATCTATTCTTCACTCAGCAGGGATGATGCATGTATAGACACTGTTCTGAATAGTAGGATCTTCATTGAGAGTCAAAACTGTTAGAATATTTCTCTGCTGCACGTGTAGACCCTGGAAATCTTTAAATCCATATTTGTCCATGTAAAATATATGCAGGGTGCTTGTGTCAATATGTTCAAATGAGGTGAAGCACCCTTTAAAGCCTGTCTGAGGCAAGGTTTTTGCAAAATGTAGACTGTAAAAATAGGCAAAGTAGTCCACTTAAAACGTCATTGCACCCTTTGAAATGTAGAAATATCAAATACTGTCTATCATTAGGGGAAACAATGCTTCCTGATAACTTGGATTATGAAGCTGTGGAGAAAAAGGCTGTAGTGCCTTTAATAGTCCAGGGTCTTCCACTAACCATGATGCACCTCATTTGTAGTTGCATCCCTCAGGCAGTTCTTTTTCCGGCTCGTGAGAGAAGGATTTTTAGAACACTTCGAGGTTTTCACACCTCTGTTTTTTTCTGATGTTTTCCTTAGAAATAACATTTTCCTGTTTCACTGGACATCTTCACACATCTACAGAGCAAACCTGTTTTTCTGAAGACTTATTTTTCTATTAAAATGCCTTCACTTTTTGTGAAGGTTGTATCCATTGATTAAAAAGGCAGCCTCAGAACCACACAAAGTCGGTGTGCTTTATTTACAATTTTCCCTTTTGCCAAGAAATGTGAGTTCTGCCTAAAGATGTCCAAAGGACATTAAAAAGGCATCATGCTCATGGAGAAGCTTGAAGGAATGATGGCAAAAGAAGAAAGGAGGAACCAGAGGGCTGAAAAGCCATGCAGCTAGCCACCGACCAGGATGCCTACTTTTCATAAAAACTTTTCCCAAGAGGAAGAGCTGAAGAGAGAAGGAGAAGAGATTACAGAAAGCGCCATTATCATCACCATTCTAGACGTCACTCATATACTAGGTCGAAGATGTTGACGTTGTTAGTCTCAGCACCAACATGTTTGCCTTCGACAGAGAAGAGATTACAGAAAGCGCCCTTATCATCACCATTCTAGACGATACTCATATACTAGGTCGAAGATGTTGACATTGTTAGTCTCAGCACCAACATGTTTGCCTTTGACGGAAGGTTTATCATCAGTGAGTCTTTGCAGGTCAGTGACATTTTCCCTATCACAAATATCAAAACCTACAGACATAGCTTCAACAACAAATCAATCACCTTCAAGTTTGATGTCGAAGAGGCATCAGTGCCTTCATCAACAGTGAAAAAGCACAGGTCATCATCTAGACAATCGATGTCGAGGTCCTCCATGATTTTTTTTCTGCCTTTCCTTCACTATCCATTCATTCAATTTAGTCCTTGCATCCACCAAAAATGGACTCTCCTTCAAGGACCCCCCAAATTTTCTTCTTTTCTATTCATTCATACTCCTAAAAAGAAAATCCGGCTCTCCGAAGAAGACACTTCACATCCACTAGGAGTACCACCTTATATAATTCCATTAGAGACTAATTTCAAACTCTGTTGGTCCCTCTTGATTCACCTCCTCCACAACTATGTACTACCTATAACATTTCCAGAATTGCCACCATCTACACCAGAATCTGGTGTCATGACCGATATCTATGTCATTGCTGGTTGGCAGATCTGTTCCTCATATGACTTCGGCATCACCACCACTAACCTTGTCATCTGGAAGACCTCGTACCCCTGAGAAACGTAGAAGAAGGATGTCAACATCAATATCAAGTGACAGATCATTCTCGTCCAATAAACCAACTACTCCTGCTGCTTCTCCTTCTAGAATCTCACCAGTGGGTGACATTAAAACATTTCATGATGTTTTAGTGAAAATAAACTAGACATCACTCTGGAAGCACCTTAGACGTCCGTCTCAGTTACGTTTGAGACTCTTCAACCATGAGCGTCCCAAAGAGGGTTGCTTCCTTTAGTCTTCCTACTTCTAGAAAATTGCCAAAGATACATTCCTAACACCATCCACTGTAAAAGTGTTCACTCCAAGACTGCAAAAGAAATACCCCCTCAACAGGATCTTAAATCTGAGCATAAGCCAGACCATGTGATTGTCACCTCAGGCAAAAAGTGGCATGCATCAACACCAGCAAAGGATATATATTATAAAGGATAATGTGTTACAGCTGTCCTTGGCTGCTATCACAGGGAAATCTGGGAAGGAAGGAGATAATTCATAGATGACCTTCCAAAACATAGGCAATTTGATTTTAAAGAGATGGTCAACTAAGGGTCCCTGATGTCTTGCCAGGTTATACATGCAACTGTTTATGGGGCACAATTTGCTTCTACAGGCTATGGTCATGGGGTATCATTCCTCCGGTCATCCTGATTAAGATAACCCACCCTTAACTCGGATGCACAACAAAACATTATCAACCTATTCTTATTTGGTAGCAAGCTGTGTAGTCAACACACAGAGGAAGAAATGATTAGAATTAAAAATGAAGCAGAGACCCTGAAAGATGTTGGACTAGAGGAAAGGAAACATGTTTACAATTAATTATGTAAGTCAAAGAATACTAAATATTACCCGCATAGGATTCAATTCCCTCGCTGGCCATATCAACTACAACAGCAAGCAAAGTGGTATTGTTACAGCAAGAAGATATCAAAGCTAAAGTCAACACCTGCAAGACAATCTAAGTTTGAAGGAAGGCAAGAAAGGAATAGGAGGGAAAAACTGACAACCTAGTACCACCCACCTATGTTTGCCACTGCAGTGAGGGGAGTGGTATCTTGTCACTTGGCAGAATTTAGTCTCATAACATCGGACAAGTGGCTGCTAAACATAGTGAGTCCAGATTACACCAAGCGTTAGTGAAAGACAGAAAACGAAAAAAAATAATAAGGGACCACAGGGACTATGACAAAGGCCGTATCTTCACGTTTGCCAGACGCTTTGATGATGTTCAGGTCCCTAAAGATATTAAACCAGCCACTTCTAATGCAGGAAGCCTGTCCAGCATCAGTGGTAGCTCAGATGCATCATCAGTGGATGATCATAACATGGAGGGGGATAATACAACAGGGATGCAGGGGGCTTGCTAAGGTTCCGGATTGGAAACAGGAAAAAAAGAGAAAACATAAAACCAGGTCAGGAGAAGGAGGATGAGGAAGAACCGTAGACAGAGACAAGGTCTTAACCAGGAACCAGAAGAAACAATTGAACAAACAATCATGTGTACAAAGAATGTTACATAGAATCTGACATCTGTTCACGCTATAATTGATGACCTTGTGGTGAATTTGTCTGACTATGTTTTGACATCACATGAGAAAACTGTGTTGAATAAAGGACTTGGCTTCTGTCCGGTATCTCCCGGTGTATTTTCAGACTTACATATTGATTTATTTAAATTTGTGCGGAACGCTAAACTGAAGTGTCACTTTGCGATCAATAACTATGATCGTAAAGAGGTAACAAGTGTTGACTCCCATACTGGCCTCACGGATTCACACATCAAGGATGTATCCACCCTACTGTCGCTTGACACTGACAATGAGTCCTCATTAGTGCATGTACTGGAAAGCCTAAATATAACACAGGATTACACGTGTGACAGTGGCCTACACGAAGCAGGTTCACACCTCAAGGCACTCACTTAAATAGTATTGAGGTCTTTCACAATCTAGTAAGTGATGACTTATACCACCTAGAAGACAGACTCCAACATACACACAGGAGATATGTTAATGATAATTTATCATCTGACGAGAGGAAAGCGTTGCTCATCCTACAGACCAACGATTTACTAGTGATAAGGGAAGCCGCCAAGGGTGGCAACGTGATGGTTATGAATAGATGTGACTATGAGGGTGATGTACTTAGACAATTGAACAACACCACATACTAAGTGAGATTAAACAACAATTCTTTTGCACTAGCCACCACTGCCATCAATGGTAAACGGATGCAAGAAAGTTCTCCTCCTTTTGGATTCTGAGTATAGTTTCCTCAGAATCACCAATCCTAGATTTCCCTGTATGTATCTTCTGCCAAGAATACATAAAAGACAGCACTTTCCACCAGGTCACCCAATTATATCTGGGATTGGCTCTATGACAGAAGTACTTTCTAAATTTGTGGACACGTTTCTTCAGCCCCTAGTAGTGAATCTACCATTATATATCAGGGATACCATGGATATCCTAAACAAGTTTGACAACTTGGAGTGGGAGGATTCCATGTGGTTTGCCACATTGGATGTTGAATAACTTTACACCTGTATTCAGAGGAATCTTGGGAGAATGGCTGTGGAGTTTTTTCTATCCACCAGACTGGCCCTCCTCCTTGACCACAATGAGATGTTACTTAACATGGTGGATCTCATTCTTGACAACAACTATTTCCTCTTTGATAAAACTTGGTACAAACAGCAACAAGGGACTGCTATGGGTTCTAAATTCACTCCCATCATTGGCCAACCTCTTCATGGGGTGGGTTGAACACACATGTGCTTGGTCCATGGCGGCTGCTGAATGGACAAAACACATACAATTTTGGGGTCGTTACATAGATGACATCGTTACTTGGACTGGGACTGAGACACAACTGAAGGAATATTTTGGTTTCTTAAATGGCTGCATTGAATATTACCTTTACTCTTGACATGTCTCAAATAAAGATACAATTTCTTGACCTAGAACTCTACATTAGTAACAACAGGATTCAGAGTACACTGTACAGAAAAGAAACAGCGGTGAACAGTATTTTACACTACACAAGCGCACATCCACCTTCCACGAAGAAAGCTATCCCTTATGGAGAGCTGCTACGCATCCGCAGAAACTGCAATGATGAGGCCATTTTTGAGTCTCAAGTCAAACTGGCCACTGACAGACTAGCAAGAAGAGGGTATGATCAGCAAGTTTTACGTGTAGCAGAACATCAAACTAATAACACCAGTCAGAGAGACGCCTTAGTCAATAAAAACAAAAAGGGCAAGGAGGGGAGTAACCAACGACTGTCCTTCATCATCACTCATTCTGCACTCAATCATGATGTTTTTAGAGTGCTTAACAGATGCTGGTCATTACTGAAAGGAGTACCGGGTGTTGGCAGCCTTATTTCAGCCAAGCCCTCTATCACTTGCAAAAGAAGCAAAACCATCAAGGATACACTTTGTCCCAGCTACACTCTTCAAAAAATCCCTAACACACCAGGTTGACTTAATAAGCCATTTGGGTTCTATACCTGTGGTGCTTGTAACATTTGCAATTTGGGGTGCAACAAAACACTGTGATTCATCTCCAACACAGGGAAACAACACAGAATACGACATTTTATCAATTGCTTGACGAGTTCTATGGTATATGCGATAAGATTTATGTTGGTTGCACCACATGCCAGCTCAATACACGTATCCAGGAACACCGTAGGGCAATGGTGAATGGAGACACTGCATATGCTCTGGTATCACATAAGTGCAAAGAAGGTGTTGACAGATCAAGGTTCCGTTTTCAGAGCATAGATGTTGTCCTACCTAACAAGAGAGGCGGTGACAGGGAGCTGTCCCTCAGACAACTAGAAGCTAGATGAATCTGTATTTTACGATGTGCTACAGAGGGTCTTAATGCGGATAGTGAAATGCACTATTTTCTCTGAATTCAATGCCCCCTCACTGAAAAATTTGGGTAAAGTGTTTTGTTTTCTCTTTTCTGTATATGTGCACATGTTTAACTATAATGGCTCCTAATGCTCCTGACTTGCGTATTGGAGCTTACCACTATGATTCTTTGAGTATTCCCTTTGTCAACGGGCACTGTAACAATATAGCCCTTATCATGTCTAATGTTACCTCTTCATGAGCAGATGATTTTTAACATTGTTTCAGCTGTCACAATAATATTTGCTCTTGTTACATTCACTGCATATTAAGTTCTTGTGACACCGTAACTGTGATCTGAATAGAAAATGTGTAAATAATGTGACTCAGGATCAGAACCCCATGATTCTCTCCCCTTGGCTCTCTGAAAAAAGGAGTACGATAACGTGTATTAAGGGGCAATTCTTCCCTTGTTCTGCATTAGCATTGATGTCTCCCTCTGATGTTGCTTCAGCTGTCCCGGCAGAACTTGTTCTTGTAACACTTACTGCACATGAAATACATGTTACATTGTAATTGGATTTTCCAATAAGATAATTTGTGACCAATATGATTCATGATCAGAACTGACTCTTATCTTGTTTCTCCGAAGAGAGGAGTTCAACCATGTGTATTTAGTGAAAAATTCTTCCCATGATTTGCCTAATACCAATGTCTCTCTCTCTCTAAGATATGCCTCTTGATATGACTTTCTATTTTTTTACATTCTCTTGCCTAATATATGGTTCTATGAAACAGGCTTTTATGCACCTTGTCTATGACTCTTAGTAGGTTAATATTCCTTATGTTTTCCTTTCATTCATCTACACAATCCCATTTGCACTATCTTCATTACCTGGATCACAGTGAGATCGAGCCAATTGCACGAATGAGCTTGTACTTCAGTAGTCTAGTCTTTGCAGTCAAAAGACCGGAAGAGCTTTTTTTCGAACATCTGTGACAAGAGATGTGTATCACTGGTCTCTCAACGCTGGCTACGCTTGGGTAACCACGCTCATGCTTGGTAATGACGTGCCACTTTAAATTCTATATAAATGGACGCTGATATGGGACAGGAACAGGGCTGGACTGGCCATAGCGGGCACCAGGCGTTTCCCTGGTAGGCCACTAGGGTGGGGGCTGGTTTTGGGCCCCTGAGAGGCCATTTTTGTTACCGGGGGTTGGCAATTTCGGCCCCCTGTAACAAAATCGGCCAAAACCGGCCCTCGCTAACTGCTCAGCTGCACTCCCCATAACCCCAGGGGGGCCAGCTGAGCAGTTTGCCAGGGCCGGTTTCTGTTCCCAGCCGGCCCTGGACAGGAAAGCACATTTTGGACCATACACGGGGTGAAGATCGAACCTAACTGTGAGTACGATGTTAGAGACTCTGTCACTCTCTGCCTCTGTTGTTTTTCTAGCTTATTTGGATTCTTTTACAAAGGCAGGTTAGCAGATAGCGTTAACTCAGATGATAGCAGAGCTAAGAGCACTTGCTTAACTGTTACCATGGGTTGTTTGTTGCAGGCATTCGTGAGTTTCTGGTGCTTCACGTACTTACACTCGTACGCTTGCCTATAATACCGACTCCTACTGTGTCTTCTTCTTGCATATGCGGGAGTGAGCATCTGACTAACTATTTGAGTTTACATCTTTTACAAGGATTTTGGTCCTGCTAATGCAGGCTAGCGTTACTTGTACACTTTATCTCGCTGTCAGCGCATTTAGGGTAACGGGCGTGGCTACTTATACTAGTATTTTTGCTTATCCATTGGTGCTTTTTCGTTACCCCCTCCTCCACTTATACAGTGATTAGGCTTTGTTGGCCTAAGAATTTCCGTTATACCAGTATGGTGGCAAATTAAGAGATTCCAGCCCCTTTACCACACCTTACATGGAACGCTATTTACAGACATTTGGAAACTTCAGAGGTTAACAGGACTACTGAGGTTAATGCGACATACCCAGCACACTAAGGTTTGCCGATACCCGATTCTTTGATTTTCACTGGGTGTTGATGGGACTACCACCTCCCAGTCCCTATACCGGGACCTTTTAATTAATTTTCTTATCTTTAAACTCTACCCCTAATCTAACACTAGCCTTGATAGCCTATAGTATCTCCAAGACTTAGTTATATTTATTGTCAACTTGCTATTATTTGTTGCTCAAACCACGCATTGGTTGAACGACGTCTTTCTATATTTAGGCTATTGGAACTCTGGAAGTATCGGACTGAGTGAGGGAAGTTGTTTAATGCATCTCTCCATTGGCATTTCTTAATTGGACATGTGAACCGTACCTACTTTAATTTTTTGGTAAGCTGCTGGCGCAGAGGATCCGTAAACTTTCTAGATTACACTTGGGATCCACTGTTACTTGGAAGTCATCACATCGTTTTTAAACATACTGTTTTTAAAAACAATATATATATTTTGGCCGGAGCACACGCACGCGGTTCAACACTGCCCTTGTCATGAGCTCATAATCTCTATCAGGACTTTGCACGGCTGGTTCTTCTTTCTTGTTTGATTCCTCTCCTAAGACCATCTGGGTCAACTTTAACAATTTAACTGATTTGTAAATCCTGATAAACTTAACTGTTTTTGTAAATCCTGATTAATTTAATTACCAGTATTGTAAAACGAACTACATTGTATGTAATTACAGCCCTGAAGAACCCCTTTTAAGGGTGAAACATGCTGGCTGTACCTAAATGTATAAAGGATATATGAAATAAAGAATCTACAACACACAGCTAAAAGAACCTGCGAAAGAACTCTTATTGCTTATTGACTCATCGTTGTATGTATCTGTATTGCCTCTAATCAACCTTTTAGCAAGATTAATCTTTATATCAAAGGTCAGACAACCCCAAAACCATCATCCATGATCTGATTACAAACTTAGGAAAGAAAATGTTAACCCTGCTAAAAAAAGACATGCAATAAAACTGGTAGCCTCTCGGCAGGAACGGTGGGGGAATATAGTTTCCAAAGAGAGCACAGAAAAAAAAGAGTACAGACTAATAATTAGACTTACATTTTCTGGACAAATATGTAAAAAGTAAAACAAATCAAAACACTAGCACGTCCTCAAATTTCTCCTCATCCACAAAAGAAAGATTGGATCTGCACAATAGATCCCCAAGATGCATACTTCCACATTCCAATAGCCAAACATCGCAGAAAGTATTTGGAGTTTGTGGTTGCTTATGTACACTTTCAATGCTCAGTCCTTCCATTCGGACTGAAGTCAGGTCCACGAACATTCTCAAAATGCATGGCAGTTATGCCTGCACATCTGAGAAAAAGGCATTCTCATCTACCACTTTTTGAATAATTGGCTTCCAGTGGCCGCTCCTCGCGGGAGAGCTGCGGGCGGAGCAGGGGAGGGGCACAGTGGGGGGTAGTAAATTCCGACATACGGCTGAACCGAGTTGAGTACATAAATAAATAAAACAAATTACATTGCGCTCTTCAATGCCAATTTGAATGCCTCCTGCTCAATAGTACTGTAGTTTAATTCTGCATCACCAAGAGAGCAGGAGGCAAAGCAATAGTATTTTCCTTATGAGAGAATTGAAAAAAACAGCCCCTAACCAGTCTGACTAGCATTAACTGTAATAGCACATTTTCTGCAAGCAACAAAAGTAGATAAAGCTGGAACTGCAATGATAATATACATAAACCTATGAGAAGCGTACTGAACTGAATAAAACCTCACTCCTTTTTTAAGCAATTGCTGCAGTGGTTGTACAATGAACGCATATCCCTGCACAAATTGTGAATAGTATTCACAAAGGCCAAGAAAAGAGCGAAGCGTATCCTTACTTCTTGGTGGTTGGGCAACCTCAATGGCTTTGATTAAGGAGTATTTGGGGGAGAGGCTGCTGGCTTAAATAATATGTAGCGGGCCAAAAACTTACACTTCACAACAAAGAGTGATGCCATATTCTTTAATCCTGTTGAATACTGTTTCAAGAATGGAATAGTGATCTTGTATATTCCTTGTGAAAATCAGAACATCCTCCTGCATACCAACTACACCCTCCAATATGGTGTCCATAAGTTGCTGAAAAACACTAGCAACAGATGCTTGCCAAATGGTAATCTGCAATACTTATATGCCCCAAAAGGTGTTGCGAATTTCTTTAAATCTTGGAAGTCCTCATCTCATGAAATTTGATGATACTCCGATTTGAGACCCAACAATGAGAAAAACTTTGACTCACCAATATTAGCCAATAGTTAATGAATTTTGGAAAGTGGGTGGCAATCAGCTACAATATTCTTATACAGACTGTAGAGGTGTGCACACAAGCACATTTCTCCAATTTTCTTGCATGCAATCACAATGGGACTGACCCACTCGGATGATTCAGTGGGTAGAATAATGCCATCTTTGATTAGATTCTCTAGTAGATTTTTAAACTGATATCTGGCACTAAGGGGAACAGGTCTAGCTCTGTGAACAACTGGAATGGCATTTTTCATGAGTTTGATCTTGTGAACATGTTTGTAAATTAAACCAATTTTGTCATTGAATATATCAGGGAGGTTGTATATTCAAAGCCCGTTTGAATATACAACCTAAACCTCTTATTGAAGCAAATAAGAAATTGGAATGGATAGATATACTCTATAATCTCAATCTTGATGCAATGCCGAATGATTTAGAAATCATACTAACAAATGGGAGAATAGATTAGGATGTCAAGGTATATCACTCGAGACTTAAATTGAATTAGCTGGACGACTATTTATGTCCGCGAACTTAGCAGCTCAACATTATAAGACCATTTTTTATCTGTACCATACGCCTGACAAAATCTCAAAATGGGATGGAGATCAGGACGGAAAATGTTTTCGTTGTGGTGCTCCTGCTGCTGATGTGGTACATATTTTTTGTTCATGTGGGGAGTTGAGGAGCCTATTTGAGCAAGTGGGCAAGTTTTTAACTTTGATTTTGGGAGTACCCATACAGCTGTCACCTATGCAGATTCTATGGGGGGTAGAGATGGGTGCACGTGCGGGCTCTGTGCCAATAATACTGTTTATCTGTTTTTTGTAGCCACAGCCGTGCTTAGGCTCTGTATAGCCTCCTGCTGGCTGCAAAATGATGCTCCATCATTTGATGCCTGGCGGGCAAGGTTTTTTGCCATGTTCAATATTGAGCATAGTTTATATCCTCTTAAAGGCAGTCTGAAAAGAAAATTAGGGGAGCAAATTTGGGATGCAGTTATGTCCCACTTGGATGTGGATAAGTTCAAGTTCAGGAATTCATATAGCGCACTACTCACCCAGAGAGTCTCAAGGCGCTTGGGGAGGGGGTTCATTATTTATTGAATAGCCAGTTTTTAAGTTCTTTTCTGAAGGAGATGTGGTTCTGTGTAAGGTGGAGGTGAGTGGGGAGTGAGTTCCAGGTCTTGGCCGCTACGTAGGAGAATGATCCTCCTCCCATGGTGGGTCTTTGGATGCGCGGAACTACGGCGAGGGCTTGATTGGAGGATCTTAGTTGGCGGGTGGGTGTGTAGAAGGACAGTCGAGTGTTGAGGCATTCGGGTCCTATTTTGTAGAGGGCCTTGTGTGCGTGGGTGAGGAGACGGAACGTTATTCTCTTGTTGACGGGAAGCCAGTGGAGGTCTTTCAGGTGACCGGTAATGTGATCTTGGCGAGGGATGTATTTACGTGCCTGTTTTATGATTTCTACCCGGATAATTCATACTATACTTGGTTTTGTTAATCTGTGATTTATTTCTCTTTCATATTATTATATCTGCCTCGCCGTGCGCTGTCTGTATTTTTTTTTTTGTACTCATGTATTTTCAATAAAAACATTTTTGTTTAAAAGAATATATCAGGGAGGCTGTTCACAAAATCCGAGACCGAGTTACAGTTGTCGCTGTTCACAAGGGATTGGGGCACATCAGCAATTCTGACTGAAGGAACTAACATGAGACCTAATTTGGTAGAGTCCTGCCAAACCACAATAATCCTTCCCTTGATTGCCACATAAATATGTGTCACCATTTTTCTACCAAGGCAAGCAACACTGTCTGTAAAATATCTAACCATATCAATTTCTTGATTGCCATAGGCCTTGGGATGTACATCAGGGGCTTTTAGATCATTATTCGATACACAATGTTCTTAAAACAATTTATCAGCAATAATAGTAATAGGTGCACCTGAATCACACACCATGTCAAGTGTTAATACGGAACCCAATTTGACTTGACACAAATCTTTGATTTTGTTGGCAGTAATGAAATTGATCTAAACCATCAAAATTATGTTAGATAAATCCACAGTGCACCCTTTCTCATTCAGTTCAACACTGCACTTTCACCTCGGTTTTACTGTGAAAATGTCCTATCTTCTTACATTTTGTGCAGTATTTAACTTGAGTAGGACAATTAGCTTTGTTGCTTAAATGAGATTTGGAACCACACCTGAAACAGAAAGTGTTAGTATTACGTTACAACCCTCTAAAGTTCTTATCTTTAACAGCGGTGGCATCAATATGTTCAACATTTCCTATTGAATTGACTGGAGGATGAGATGAATAGTTGGATCTTTGTTGAGAAATCAATTAATTTGATACTATTGATCGTTTAATGCTTTTGGTTAAATCGATAACTTCAATGAGGGAACTCTGCAACTAAGTGGGTGTTCTTGTTTCGTTTTCGAAAACCAGCTATAAACAAGTTGATACCTTTTAAAGTCTCAAAAGATGCACTAAAGTTGCATTTCGATGCTAACCGCCTCAATGCTGAAATGAACTCCTCCTCCCTTTTGTCAGGATTTTGCTTTCAAGCCTTTTTAAAAGAACTCTAGGTTTTTCGTCAAATTTATTCCTAAATCTGGTTATTGCTCTAGCATATGTATCCCAATTACCAGATTGACCAGTAGGAGCAATGGCTGGAGGAGAATTATCAAAAACGTGTTGGCCTCCTGGCCTAGATGACTGAACGAAATTGCTCCTTAACATTTTGGTTCAAACTTGCCAGCATCAATTGCAACTAAATAGTTTTCAAAAGATCTTAAAGGTTTGCATTTGATGATAGGCTTGCCAGGAGTCTGCAGAAATCCGAGCAAAATTTTTAGATGGCATAGTTGAAGGGAAAAATAATTAATCAAATTAGACAGTACTTTAGAATAATTTGCCAGGCAAGTGTTGAAGCTGCCACAACAGAGATGTTCTCAAAACTATTCCAAAGCAGAGACGGTTACTGAAACGCTGTTGGACTTGGCCTTTCCCCCAAAAATTTTTTCGCTTTTTGCCCCACTAATTTGAATGTCTCCCCCATGGTATTAAACATATAAGGACCATGTGTGGTAAGAGTTGCCCTGTTGTAAAATTAAATGTTGTTAAATGGTGTGCAGAAAATATTCCCCCATGTTAAAAATGCACCTGACTGAAATGTACTGTGTTTTTAAAATGGATGCCATGGCCCTGGGTTTCGCCACCTGACTGCGTCAGGTCGACGGTCTAGATAATATTACCCAGCTACCCCTAGCTTTTGGAGGGAAGCCTGGCACCTAGGGTGCTCAACCCCTCCCCTTGAGCCAGTGTGAACCAGTTTTCCCCAACATTCCGGAAGGTTCTGCCACTGTGAGGGAGGAGGGTATAAGTAGGGGGAAGTGCCACCAGAGAGTGTGACAGAGCTGGGACAGGGACGTGAGGGGACCTGCTGCAAGGAGTCACCGCCACATGGGCCTGTGAGCTGGGCCCTGCATCCATTCTACCCCCCTCTACTGTCCCCCAGGGCTTGCCAGCCCCACTTCAGGAGATCAAGGCTGTTGTGTGGGAGGAGGGCCACGCTGCAGTGGGGAAGGTGCAAGCCTGCCACCCTGCCTCGATGACGCCCCCACCACCTGCTGACCTGGCCCAGTAGTGTGACTGCTCTGTCCACCAGGGCCCCTGACCAAGGAGAACCCCTCTAGGTCCCTGACGCTGTGGGACCTTGAACTACGCCAGAGCTGAGGGAAAGAAGCCCCTGGAGGTGAGGAGTGAGCCCCTAGCGAGGTGTGCCTGCCCGACGCTGTGCTGAAAAACGCTGTTCTGGGGAGGTTGGTGCCCCCAAGGAAGTTGTGGCCCCTCTGGAGGCAGTGGGCTGGGAGGATTGCGCCCTGCTGGAGGAACTGTGCCCTTTGTGTCTCAGGGCCCTGGAAGTTGAGAAGCCCTGAGCGCTAGAAAATCGCAAAGTGCCCCCTGCCAGTGATAGCGCTGTGCCTGCTGTGTGGCCTGAGGAAGTTATTGACTAAATAGCGCTGAGGGAGCTTACCCCTCGTTTTGGCGCGCTTTCGGATAAATAAATACTAAATGAAGGGAGCCTACCCCTTATCGTGGCCTCGCGCTGTTTGGGAGCGCCGAAAATCACCGCCGCAGCCCGGCGCTATGAGGAGACCTTCCCCCGCTGGGTTGTGCATCGTTGCGGCGACCCCCGGTGCCAGGAGGGGGCCGCCGAAGTGGAGAGAGGGCCGCGCTAGGCCCTGAGGCCGCCGTCTCCCGCATCACGTGACGGGGGCCTGATCGCGTCATCGGTCCGCCCCCGCCACCTCCGTGAGCGGATTGGCCTGCGCGGCCGTGCCCTCCTGAAGGCCGCGCAGGGATTGGCTGCCGACCGGCAGCCCGGGAAGAGGAGCATCCTGAAGCCCTGGGTCCCCGTGAGGAAAGGGGGGACTCAGGTGAAGCACCGGTGCGGGCCCCTCTGTGCTCCGGAGAGAGCCCCGACTGCGCCTAAAGCCTTGCGGAGGCTGCCTGTGAGTCCCGGGCCCCCGTGAGGAAGGAGGGGCCCGGTTGACGTGAGAGAGGAGGGGGCATCGAGGCACACTGTCGGTGCCTGCCCCCTCCACGGAAGAGAGCCCTAGCGCCGTGCCGGTCCGAGGAGACAGAAGGGAGGGGGCCGCGAGGCACTCTGTCGGTGCCTGGCCCCTCCACTGTGGAGATCCGCACCCGCAGGAGTCCCGGTGAGTGGGGCTGTGTGTAGTGGAGTTGGGGGGTGTGTCGGGGCATAGATCGGTGCCCGCCCCTGGGACAACCCTGAATTTACAGGTGCCCCATCTGGCAGCGGGCACCTGCACCTGAAGAGGTCTGGAGTCGGGGCACAGGGTCGGTGCCCGCCCCCCTTCTCTGGAGAGACTATTGTTGGGCCCTGTTGGCCCTAACTCACCAGAGAGAGAGTCCTAGAACTGGGCATGGACCTCAGTTAGGCCCCGGGACCGGTACAGGGACGAATTAACCCCTGGGTAGGGAAATGCTGAGACTGATGGGGAACTGTTGTACCTACAGGGGAGTGGGTCACTGAAATCCCTTATGTTTGCACACTAGGTTGTGTAGGCCAGGAGTCCCTCTACTGAAGTGCCAGGCCAGATAAAGAAGTTGTGCCTATTTAATTGCCACCCCCCCCCCCACCTGTGAATGCTAAAGAACGGCCTGATGCTTTTGTTGCAGGTTGTGGGCTAAGGAGGCATATGCCCAGGTGCTCCTGTTGAGGCCTCTTGTGGATACCTAGGCCTCCCCCAAGAAATATTGCTTAACCTTGTGATGCCAAGGTTATAATTCCCCACGGTATTGCCTCTTTTGTAGTGGTGTAGAGGGGACTGTCGCTGGAAATGTTGTGACCTGAGCCTACGGTCACTATTGATGTTACCGCAGCCAAGGTATACTGATGTTTTATCCCTGAAGGTGGTTTGTATGCTTTTGTGCCCTTTTAGTCCCGGTGTGCCCCCTACGCTGGCCTGACAAGTTATTCCAGGCCCCTGTTTATGCCCCGGGTTAATGAGCCAGCTGTGTTGATTCATTACAGGTGCCCCTGTCTAATATTAAATGTGCTGTGATGCTCTGTTGTTTTTCCTTATAGGGGTGGGGATTGGCGTTATAACGCATGAGGTGTATTTATGCATAATGTTGGATTTTGCAATTACAGCCTACCCCCGAGGATGAGAGCCTGAGTTGGCCCCACCAGATTGGCCCCAGGTCTAGTGTTCAGTTAACAATCCTTTTTCCTTTCAGCATGGACTTATGGACTCAACCCTTTCGTCCCATGTAAATAATCCCACCTGACGTACTTGGCTCCGGCGCCAGTTGGCGCCTTGTTGTGATTACCACTATTTTGTTCCTTTTTACCTTGCAGGTTGGAGATATCACTAAACTTCTTCTTTTTCCAACTAAAGGTGGTGTTGTGACTCTTTTGTAGTGTGCCTGGTGTGTCGTCTGTGGATACTGCGTGAGTGCTTCACATGTCCTCTGAAGTTTGGCCTGCCCGCTTGGTTCCATGCTACCCCCCTTTTGGAGATTTGGTAACCCCATTTCTTACAAACGCTGACTGCTTGACACAAAGGTAGAGAACATATGCAAAGTATTTATTTCTAATACAAAATGTAAGCCGGTGAATGCCACAGCTCCATGGAGTAAGCTGAGGATTGTAAAAAAAATATTCCCAAATGAATATGTTCGCCAAAACATGATGTGCGCAATGACGTAATGCGCAGTTGATACAAAGCGAAAGACATACTGCTTAACAGCGCGAGGCACTACACATTCGAGAAGAAACAAGCTCCGAAAGATGTTCGGAGTGAGCCAGTAACAGGAAAGGCCGGAAGAGATACCACTCACCCAAAACGCCATCCGTAATCAAGAGGTTACTGAAGGTTTCCTAACAAGTAGAAGTATGTCAACGGGAAGAAAATGTAGCCGGAGCCAATGTTGCAAGGAAACCTGCTCTCAATTGGTAGGTTTATGATTGGTGTATTTCATTGCACAATGGAGGAAAGGAGCCCACGTCCAGGCTTCTCCAGTGTCGACTGCCGTCTCAGGGTTCGGAGAACAACCGTCCCACACAGAACCGCATCAGAGCCTGGAACTCCATACAAACAATAACAAATGCCGAATGGCAGCTCATGTTCAACTGAACCATGCAAACTACAAACCAAGCAAAACATAAAGTAAATTACAAATTTTACAAATGGATAATATAATAACTGAATGACATAGTCCTCATATGGTACACTCGCTAACACAAAATGTTGGCCTACAGGACCCCTCCAGCGCCACATGGCCACATTCTAGTTGCAGCCTCCATCGATGGGAGCAGGTTTGAACATTTTTGCCAGAGCTGATTTTGGTTTTCAGTCTGACGCAGTTTACATGACCACCAGATTACATTACTCATTTGTTTTATTAGGCACGAGGAGATGAAGTGATTCGCCTAGAATCGCATGATGTTGAGCAGAGGCCAGGACTCAAACCTGGTTCCCCCGTTCCAGGGTTGGCCATCTGGCAGTTAGGCTATGGACTTGTTCATCTCTAAGTGGCCTGCACAGACTTCTAGCAGTACCTTGTTTTGGTGGTAAAGTGATACTGTTATTGCAGACCTGTTCTATCTTGAAATGTGTTTTCCCTTCTGAAAATGCATGATCATGTGGAGCATTCTGTCCGGACCACAGAAAGAACTGCCACTGCATGGGGCTTTCTTCCACATTTTTCTCTTTTCCTCTGGGACACGGAAGGCTACAATGCCTATTTCTAGCAGTACTCCAGTAACCCTTCTCTCTTTACCCGTGCTCCCATTCTGCTTCTTCTGGCTGGCCCGACTATACAAGAGGATCACTCGACGCTGCTAACCAACTGGTCGCCAGTCATATTTTTATAGAGTGTCATGGGGCTTCTAATCGGCGAAGTATGTCTAAGGTAAAAGAGCACACTCTGTAACTCCTCTGTCTGGGTCCACGCAACATCTGAGATAAAGGCTGCCTCTCTGTGGTGACTCCACCGGTGTGTGCCTTTTGGTCGTGAAGGGCCTTGGCCAAAACATCTGCAACTGCAACTACTCACCATTCCTCCCCAGCATGAATCCAGAGGAACAACCATGTTTAAGGTCTTTTTGAAACAACCCACACTGCACCCACCTCAGTTGCAGGGTCTGATAATATGCTGCAATCACTAAACAATGTAAGCTGTGTTATGTTTCTTTAAAAGGCAATGCACAATTTGTAAAATGTATCTGCTTAAGTGTAACTATCTAGTTCATTGTTCGTCTTTCAATATTTCAGAATTTTGTCGGTAAGTGCAGGAAACAAGGTAGCTAAATTAAATCCTTTTCAATATTAGCTCAGTAGGAAATTAATAGCTGTATACTTTCCTGATAAATGGCTACTTGGTGGAGACCTCATAAAAATCATTCAAGGAACCACATAATTTTCTATTTTCATTGTGAATAACTCTGAGGCCAACTTTGCAAATACTTTCCCTCATAACTGAGGAAGGCTATAAATTGTGATTAATACCATCTGATTATTCACATCTGGGTTAACATCTTGAGTACGTGTATATGTTCCTTGCATGTCACATCTGGGTAGAGTCTGCAAATATCAAGACATTCAAATATTATCTGAGGAACTGGTTATTCCTCTATGTTCCTCATAAATCCCTTGCAGGTGAAACTCATTAACTAAATGGTCCCTAAATGCCACTTCTACGTGGATCTACACAGACATCTCTAGAAACCAAGTACCACTTAACATTCCGCTTATACAACATAACGGATGACTTCCCACCAGCATCAGTTTGACTCGGAAAACTGCAGCTGCAAAGTTCATACTCCTGAATTATGCTGAACCTTCCAGGATACAAACACCTCCTTAATTGCAGTACATCAACAACAAACTGTTATACCTTCAGCACAGCTAAAGACTGTATTTCCCATGAGTTCACAGTCACCATCCCTCTCACCCTCTTTAACTCCCGAGGCCCACGGGCTACCTCCACAGCCACCAGTCTGCAGCACACAAGGAGCATAGTAACACATCCTTGTGGGAGATTTACATTGGGAGGCCATATTCCTGCACATTAAAGGTTGGCAGCGTAGCGTACTCTCCTCAGGCAGGTTTCTAATCAAAGTATAAATACCTCTTTCCCAACCCAATAAATTAGCAGAATATTTTGCAGAAGTAGCGACATTTTAAATTGTGATATACTGCAGAAAACGAATTGCTATTCCCTTTTCAGCAGACGTATTATTAAATTCATCAACAAATGCTATCTCTACCAATCTACTTAAGTTTTCAGTAAATACTGAACACCCTTTGCAATGAGTTAGAAAAGTAATATAATGTGCTAACAGTCCCTATAAGGCTCACACTGAACGGCCTAACGTCCAACAGAGAGCATTAAACAGAACACTACATATCAATCTCGCGTACATTAGTAGGTAAAGCACGTTTCTTTTTTTAATTTCAACAAGTTTTTATTGTTTTTACATACTCATAAAACATACAGTCCTCGTGGAAATCTCGTTACAGGGTTTCCAGCCAAGGTTCACTGGTTTTTTAGCGCCACTTTACAGATTGTTTGTGCTAGGCTGACCCCCTTATCCAATTGCCCCCTTAGAGGGTAGGGGGAAGTTGTGAAAAGGAAAGAAGGAAAAAAAAGAAGAAAAATACAAGAAGTTTGCTATTCTTGCAACTGACTCGGTCCTTGGGTGGGGTTAGGCTGTGAATAAGTGAAGTACCATATGCATATTTGGAGTTTAAAAAGGCGCAGTGACCAGCACAATCCAGATCATCTGATGATCACAAGCGCATGTCCCCTGTTCATTGTTTCCAGCTCCAATCAGTATTTAAAAGAACTAAAGTATTTTAGGGGCGGGGGGAGGGGGGGGGGGGGGGTCTTGTGGGGCCGTTCCCCATCAGTCAGTGCTTGTAGTGGGCTAGGATGTGGAAGTCATAAATCCAAGACACAACTGACAACTTTAGCCAATCCTGGCTTTCACCCAACACCACTTTGCAAAACATTTCAACTGCGTTTTAGTGCTTTTATGCTATTTCTAGACCAGGAGACCGCAACAAAGTAGTAATGTCTGACTTTCCTACTTTGTTTAGCTTGTAATAGTGTCACACATAATGCACTGAAATGTCACACATATAGGGGGATATTCTCAACTACGTGTGTTAAATATAGCAAAATTAGCTTAACACAACTTTGCACATCGCAATCTAACGCAAAAAAATAACACAGTTTTAACGTTGTATTCCCAACCCGGCGGCACCATGCGATAGTAGCAGGATAACGTGCCAAATGACATAAAAATCAACGCGGTGCCGAAAAAATGCAAAACACAAACGCAAAAATAGTTCCAATGGCCTAAATCGAGATACAAAAATCAGCGACAACCAGCCACAGGCCTGCAATTCCCACGTGAGCAGCAAAAAAACACACCAAAACCAAATCAAACTGCGTAGCACCATGGATGCACCCAGACCAAGTGCAGAGGACAACCCGAACTCCACAAGCCCCACGGAGTACCAGCCAGAATCCTGTGTCTGGGGACGGGCGAGGAGAAGAGGACAATGTCGTTCAGTCCACAGGAAGACCGGATCATCGTCACAGAGGTGACAGAACACTACCAACAACTGTTCAATTCCTTCACTGCATCATTGGCCACACAAACGGAAATATGGCAATCCATCGTCAACAACCTGAATGCAGTCGGAGTGTTGAGGAGGTCAATGGAGGAGGTCAAGGGGCGCCGGCATGATGTGCAAAGCCAAACCAAACAGAAACTTGATGCCAACAGGAAGGCAGCAAAGGCGACAGGAAGTGGGAGTCCTGCGCCACAGGAGGAGCTGGAGGAAATGGTGGCTACAGTCATCAGTGTGGAGACGGTTCAAGGAGTCGGGAACCTAGACACAGCTCGACATGACCTGACCCAACAGCAACAGGGTGAGTAACGACCAGGGACTGGGGGACGAAGGGAGATGGGCACAATGGCACACATGCACAATCAAGTGTAGCACCCTGCAAACCCACAATGATTGTGGAACATGTCCCTGATACCCTTGGCACACTGCAGCACACATAGAATCACCAAGTAGGCCCCCGTCCACAATGTGCGCAAAGGGATCCCCCTTCCGATCACCAATCCCTCAACCTACCCATGTACATGTGCTGAATCCAGCAAAGCTGCTGCTTTGTGAGCTACACTGACAATGCAAGTCACACTGCTTTACCGATAGCATGGCTGCAGTCAAAATACAGGGCATGGTGCACGACACTGAGGTGGCCCATTGTGGACCACATCCTCAAAGTAGCAGGTCACACTCTTACACATCAACGTGCACATACAACCCCTGACGTCAACAAGAGATCTGCAGACAAACAATGCACAAGAGCACAAAATCCGTCCAAGTGCACAAATTACCCAAGTCGTCTACACCTCAGCACCCGAAAAGCACACAAGTCAAAGGCACACCGCCTCAAAAGGATGAGGGGCTGCCAAATCTGAGCTGCAGGGGCGACTCTCCCACAATGCAGCACACACACATAGCAATCACAGCACATCAACATTGACGACAACGTGGTACAAAGCGCAACACTTACACCACAGGACAGAGGACACAACTGGTGCCGCATGTGCGCAGAAACTGGCAAATCACATCTGGCATTGCATAAAACTGTGAGATGATAATGTACGAGTAGAACCGCATATTCGTCAAGTAGTCGAAATGTCCAGTCTCCCATCCAATAGCCAGCTGCTCAAAAACAGTGAGAAAGTACATTGTCATGCTGTCTGTCTGGGAACATGTACAACGTGTGAAGTTCGAGGTTAAAGCGCACAGCACCTTGATTTGAAATATATCATTCAAAAAAGTCTTATACGTTCGAGCGTGCTGCCTGGGTGGCGCCTCTTGCCTGTGGCGTCCTAATTGAAGTAAAAAGAGTAGTGCTCACAAATAGACATTGAAACCATCCTCTGGAGTAGTACTCAATAATTTCCTGGACCAACCAGGATTCCTTATTGTTCAAATGATCGACAAACAAGTCGAAAGTTCATGTTCTCCAATGAAAATATTTACTTCATAAATCATCAGAATCATTTAAGTTCATCGTATCAATTTTGTGTCAATAAACATTATTTCATCAGTCCAATGCATTTTGGGCTGTTGTGCCCTTCATCGGGGACAGTAGGCTGAAACAAGGTATAATAGTGACACAATCAAAATCCAAGTACATATTACACATAACATAAAACGATCTACAAAAGTCATTTTCCATGATTGGTGACCATGAAAGTGTACATATAAGTGAAAAAACCCCAAGGTGACTGTGTGACATAATACAAAAACTGAAACTAAGCTGCCCTCAGGCACTCACATGAATCAGTGGTGAACTGAGATATATCGTCAAGTTATCGACTAACAAAATTGTCCAAGCTGAAACAATGAAAACGTGAGCATTATAAGATCAATCCGTTTACAAGCGCACATGAGCAAAAATCCTCGTTCTAACATAATATGAACACTTACTCGTAAGACGCGAAGCGCCTCCCTTACAAACTCGCAACACATTCGGTATCTCTGTGGTGGTTTCAAGCAGTCGCACTCGACCGCCAATAACTAAATAGAAGTCAGAGAGGATGCATGCAGCATTAGTTACTCATGTGTCGATTGGTCCGGTCCCCGATCATGTGATCGGAAATCAGCCGATCAGATGCGTTGAATTGTGGAAACTAAGGCATCCAGAATTAGTAAAGGGGAATCTGTGTTTCAATGTAAGTCAATAAAGTTGTGAATTGAAACATAAACAAAAATCAAACTAAACTTTGATTAAAATAAAATGAAATGTGTATGTACATGGTGAAAAAACCACACATACTAGGTACAAGGCTAAGTCGAAAAACAATGGTTACAGTAAATTCTGTCCGGTCATTGAGACCAAACAGTTTGTGGGAATTTAACAAATACATCCAGTTATTCTCACTTTGTAACAAAAAGGAACAACATACATGGGACACACTGTTTACCTGCATCTCCCATTTACCTTGCAGAGGGACAATCAACACCCCCTGCAGCGCAAACCAGACATATCTTCAGTGATGATGAAGAGGACACCCTGGTCATCTGTACCAACACCCTCCAACATATCCTAGACAGCCTCCGCACCCCACCTCCAGGAGCAGGGCAGCCCAGCTGCATCGAGGTGACCCCACCCCTCACAGAACACACAGCAGGAAGCATACACCATCACGGCTGGCTCACAGGACCCCCACGATCAACACATGGCTTACCACGCCGTGTGTTAGGGTGCCAGGAGAAGATGGCTAATCAGCTGCGGGTGGGGTTTGACCTCATGGCACCTAAACTGCATGCCATACGTGAGTGTCTAAGTCCCATCAGGGACCACTTACAGTCCCTAACAGACACCCACTGTCCGCTCCATACTCCGCAACAATCCTTGGTTGACTTCGCTGATACAAGAACTGTCTAGTCAGTCAGGCTCCAGCGATGACAGCACAGAGTTGGCACATATGCTGAGGACAATGGATACCATGGAGCCGATGCAGGCTGCAAGTATGGCTGCAACGGCTGAACACCAGCAAGATGGAGCTTTGGATCTTCCATGCCCTGCAGATCCTCATCTTGCCATTTCTGCCACAGGGCCTGTGCCAGATAACTGCATCAGGAACTTCGACACACACATCTCAGTCCCCTGATGTGTCATTGGCACACAGTGATGCAACCCTACCACCTTTGCCCCCTGATGTGTCAGTGGCACACAGTAATGCAGCCATAACACCGACACACACACACCTAACACACTAGACACCGAAGACGTATCAGAGGAGTAAGATGTGGATGGTAATGACTGTGTGAGAAAGGAGGTAGAAGCATCCATCCCCTCCATATGGCCCGTCAATGCCTGGTTCAGCCCTCTGCATCATACACTGGGAAAACACCTCCCACTGTCCTCCGAAACACTCTGCGACATTCACCTGGACCCCGACATGGACTGCCATATCTGTTGTGGTTACCAATGACACAGCAATCCGGCTGCGGACTGAACTCTTCCAAGTAACTTTTCATTCACCCAAGGACTTTAGTTGGACCACCTCTGGGCAGCCATGTAATGTGGGCCTGACATAGCCATTTACTGCTCCAGCTCCGACATTCCACAGAATGTGAATAAAACATGCGAAATCACACTGATGTGTCATGTCTATGTTCACTCAAGTATAAAAGTATGGATGTATGTAGGTACATTGATTGCACTAAAAGGTACACCCTGGTAAATGACATCAAGGTGCATGTTTGACTCTGACCTACATGGCCAAATAGATGACTGTGAAGATGTGTACTAGCTGTGGCCTCATTGCACATGAACAACAATCTCGCAACCCCCCAACTTAGCCCCACGTCCATGTATTAATTAGGGCTGTGTGTAGAAATGTCAAAATCGGTAGCAGGCCTGAAGTAGTGTCCCCCATCACATGTGGCAACAGAACATCTCTTCGCATGACCTACTCACACATCTGTGTGGACACAGCCTGTTTTCATGGATCACATTGATCCACAAGGCAAGAAGTTGGACACCATACTCCCATTTCTGAAGACATGTAAGAGCAAAGGTCTACCAGCAACTATCCCAACCACAATGTCCGGCTCACAGAGGTGGAGCTGCCAATAGGGACTCGCCCCCAATGTACATGCGGCAGTCTGTCCCTCCCTGTGTACGGACATTTCATTGAGGCAGACGATTCGTCATACTAATCAACATTCACACAGTTGTACACTGGGGAAGTTGCGTAGCTTTATTAGCATGTGCGTGTCAGTACGGGCAAGGCAAGGGCCATAACATGCAGACAAATGCTTAAGACACAGGCATCATGGGAACATGTCGAGGTGCAAGAAATGGGGATGCAAAAATTAACACAAATTATTATGGATAGCAACGGTCTCAGCCCACCTTGCCTTGCTGGACGAGTCATGTGATGTTTGCCGTCTGCTCATTGCCACGTGTCAGGGGACAAGACTCACAGCCCATGGGATCTGCATAGTGCTGTACCACCGGACTATGCTGACTGTCTGCTCTGCTGACAGTGAGCAGGTGAAAGGGTCCGACAAGGTCACCGGTCATGCTACATTGCCATGTGTGTAGTCTCCCTCCAGCAGTATGTCCGATTTAGGAACTTTGCCAAACTACGCTGTGCAGCTCCGCCCATGGGACTGCATCACCTTGCGCAGGTGTGTACCAACACACGTAGGTGCACGCACTTGCATTCTGAGTCCGGGTGAATGCAGACATGTCCACTGTTGTTCTGGGATATGTGACCATTCCTCCAAGATATAACAAGGTGTTGGGACCTGTGCTCTGGGTGTCAATCAGTTGTGGCTGCAGGTACATAGTTACTCGTCCATGAATGCGAGCGCAGCTTCATAGGCAATCAGTTCCAGAAGTACGTCGTTCTCGAGTTCAATGAATTGTGGAAGAGCCAATCCAGATGTTCTCCGTCCACGCAGTGTTACCAATCCACAACACAACCCAATAGGGAAGCGCCTCGATGTGGTCACTATTACAGTTGCACTCCTGGTCGTGGGCCAACAGGGGGCGCACACACAGGTCATAATCCAGTTCAGCTACCGTTGTGTTGGATAGGCAGACATCCATGGGTCACTCAAATGTGCATGTTCGACAGTGGAACCAGGGCTGGATGCAGGTGACGTACGCAAGACGGAAGCTCAGACCGTAACTGATTTGCAACACTGCCAGTGGCACTGATCCCACATATGCAGCATTCGTGCACGGTACAGTTCCACGTGACAGGGTTGTGCATGCGCCTGGGATTGCCTGCCATTGCGTTTGTTGGTCTCGTAGCACCGGCACTCCTCAGACCAGCGGCAGTTCTGTGGACGATATGCCACAGCTTGGAGCAATGAGTCGTATGTGTGTGCAACGTTTGGACGTATGGGTTGGTTTTTACCAATGTGTCAAGGACATCCCATGCAGGTGTACCTCGAGCATGGACAAGTGTGTTTGGGTGTGGACTCGGTCTTTTATTAGCACAGTTCGTGGTGTGGGAGTCATCAGAGTCTGGTATGGTTATCTCACTCAGGGGATGCCGGCCACATTCAAGACCAAGGTCGGAAAGTTTGGCTGTCCTTCCGCCTTGTGTATTGAGACAAGGGAGCTTTCATACCTAATTTAGTCTTACTACTGCTTGCATTTCTGAAATGTGATGTGGCCTTCGTGCTGAAATTAATGCCAGGCTATAGAGTTAGGGTGCACCAATTGCGAAACACATGCAACAGTTGACATGTATGAGCCAAGGTCCCGATTGGCCCTGGCTTCTTGTTCATTCTCTCTCTTTCTCTCTTTTTCTTTCTTTCTCTCTTTCTTTCTCTCTCTTTCTTTCCCTCTCTCTCTTTCTTTCTATCTCTCTTTCTCCCTCTCTCTGACTTTGATGAGTGCCTGACATACCTGCTTATCTTGGATACTGTCTTGCAGGCTGTCACATACAGATTGTCCAGGGATGACCCGCAATGACTCTTCCAAATAGTTGTTTGGAGACAAATTTGTTTGTGATATTTTGTTTGGACTTTCATTGTTGAATTATTGATTCAGCTTTTTCTGTACCCACATGAATGTTATTTGTTGTAATTGTGCAACATCAGGCGAATGATTTTGTGACGTTTGATGTGAAATCTCTTGGTCCGGGGGATTTGGGGGTGCCCTGGGTAGGGCCCCGGGGTGGGTGGGGATCCAGGGGGTGGTGGGTGTTGTGGCCCTCTTGGGTGTCCGAGCTGCAAGATCGTTGGCTCCATGGCATCTGTTGTTCTTCGGGTGTGGCTCTGGGCTGGGCTCCCTTTTCTGGTGCAGGTTGTAGTCCGACTTTACACCAGGTGAGAGCAGGTGTTAAATTCCTGCTGCTAACGCGCCTTTGAGACTGTTATGTGATCTTATTGGTCATTGAGTATGTTGTGACGTGGTGTTGTCATGGCTTTTTGCACGGGAACGCCTACTCTGCAACTCATTAGCATCAGTTGCCGGGGTCATCTGCGGCAATGTTTTTTGTGGCTGCTATCGCAGGTAAACTGGGGATATGGGCTGTTAGCACCAGCTTGTGGATGGGGTGATACATTTATCGTGACTTTGGCTGCGATAAAGTGCCGATAATTCCTTGAGAATATGCCCCATAGTTGGGCGTTACATGCCCACAACATCACTAACAACTAAGAAACAACACACACAAACATCAAATGGAGAAAACTAAATAGACTGCTACACATACATCCAATAAACAATGGTTTCTCCATATAGTTGTGTATCACAATACTCACAAACGCACTAAGAAATAATGTCCACAACATTCAGCAGATCAGTGTAGACCAAACAGCGCACAACTGTCCAACACAGCACAGGTATAGCATATGGTTGGGTTGCACTGCCACCAGTGGCGGGTGGTATTTTTAGGAGCAAGGGTGAGAGACGACACACACAGACACACATATACACTCTCACTCACACACATCCATTCACAACACTCAATTCCAAATATTCAAACATACATGCATGCACGCACCAGACTTTAATTTTAAAAAATCGCACTCACCTGCAGCTCTGCCTCGGAGGTCCTAATTCAGCCAGTGAAGGAAAGCCGCAGTCCCAACTATGTCACAGAGTGAGATGGGGTCGATAGGACTGCTGACCCCACCTTATTCTGTGTCGAAGTGTCTCTGATTGACACTCAACCCTGGGTGCCTCAGGGCTTAAAACTGAAGCACCCAAGGTCAAGGCAATGAGTGATGCTACCCCTCATGGCCGAGGGGGAGGGCCTTAAGGACCATTGCTGAGCAGAAGAGGTCACGCCCACAGGAGCTGTGACATCCTCAGCCCAGGCAGCCAGTAGCCTGCGCATTTAGTGCATGTCTAGCACCTGGTTGCCTGACCTTAAAATAAAGTGTGTCTGTCAGGCTGACCTTTGCTCAGCCGTAAAAACACTATTCTTGAGTTTCAAACCTGAGGAGGCATGGCCCCTCAGCCCCAATGGACCTGCCACGTCTCACTGCCGCACTCCAGCAGAACACAATCCTAACAGCCAACCATCATAGTCAAGACAGACCAATAGATGGCTGTAATGGTTCTAGTTGCCACGCTTACATAGTAGAAATACTAGAATGAAGTCACTTTGAATGACAAATAGTCTTGTTGACCAGCAATCAATTTGGTAAGACTCCTGGGCCATACCCTTTAAACACTATAGATCACTGTGATAAATAAAACATGCTAAAACTGTATAAGAACTTTAATACACAAAGACACTACAGATGAGAACTTCACAAGCCAAATCTGATTCTGATCTGTGATGAATTCCGAAACCAAGGTTAAAAGGCCTCTGAACTCTGTTAGCAATGCAAGGCCATACTAACAGGAGAATGTACGCTACACTATTAACCATAACACGAGACACACTGGACATTAGGAAGTGTCTTTTTGTGAAAAACGTAAATATATATAGTAACTATAACTTGGAAAATCAGCTTGGGCAGACAATGGGAAATAACATGTTGGAGAACTTGCATTTGTTTTTTTAAGAACACAGCTACTACCAGCTGAATGCTTACCATCTGATAGAGACTTCTAGCTGCAGATTCCTTACCTTAGAATTATCCTCAGGCATCAGACTGGATCTGGAAACATTTTGTAAGCAGTACCCCTGTGCACCTGTATGTGGCGTTGTTCAGTTCTGTGTGGTGTCAGTGTCCGCACCAGAAGTGGCCTGACTGTATAGACACCAACCCAGCATGCTGACGTCAGTTATATTCTTTCCGCACCAATCAGTGCAGATCTCCAGAGAGCTATCAGCAGTCAATTTTTGGCAGAGCTTTTTTTTTTTTTTACTTTTGTCAACCTTCTGGTGTGGTAGGGGTGTCAACTAGGAAGGCCCGCTCCAAGCCCTGCAGCGCCTGTCATTGAGAGATGTCACTGATGGACCTGCACCTTGTTTGCCGCTGGTGCCTAGAATGCGACCACAACACAAAGTCCTGCGCCGATTGCTGCGCCATGCACCCCAGGATGCCGCAACAGTCTCAATACTAGTCGAGGGGAAGGTCCCGGGATCAGTCGCTGGGCCCCAGATCTTCGTCACACTCTAAGTCGTTGGGCCATTTGAGTAACTCCCACAAGAAAAAGAAGAGCAAGAAATTGAAGAGGTCTTTGACTTTGCCTCATCTGTCGTGGTTTTCAGAAGAGTTGAGGAAGTGTTGTCATTCGAAGCCGGACTCTACAGTTGAGCCTGCGCCTGGGCCGCCTCCGAGCCTCCCCCTGTTTCTGGGAGTCGGAGTGGGCTTTATAAGGCCAAGCGCCTCATATTTCATCAGCCCGCCAGTTTGCCTCTGGACCCTGCGAATTCAGGAGGGGCCCCTACTTGTTCCCCATCTACAGGTCTGCCCACGATGCCAGTCTCGTTCCTTGGATCCACAGATCGATCCGGACTGATGCTGGTTGTACCATCTCGACCTTCCCGATGCCATTCCCAATGCAGATGCTGCTGGTACCGTCGGTGTCCTCTGGTGATGCTGCCACCATTCTAATATGGAGCCGGAGGAGCATCGTCCAACACTAGTTCCGGCGCCAACTGGATCCATGCCTTCCAGGCCGGAGCCTGAGCCCTTTTCCTATGGGCAAGGACCCGAGGGAGATTGAGAGGGGAAGCTGGGCTATGAAGAATTCCAGCCATTAAATCCCAATATAAATTGGTGTGAGGAATTTGCAGAGGCAGTGGACTGGACACTTCCCCAGACATTCTTTCTTCCCCTACTGTGACTATGGAGGAGGTAGCGTCATTTAATATGGTGGTGCTAAGGGTGGCTGAGGTTCTGGACTGTAGCCTGCCCCCAGTGGCAGTCAAGATGAGGTGCTTCAGATGGGAGTGACCTGTTCAGAATAATTTCTCCCATTTAATGAAGCCCTTACATCCTGTCTCCAAGCCCAGCGGATGGGTTCCTGTGAACAGGACGATTGCCTGCTGCCACTGCCCTGTCCCAGGGAAACCCAACTGCCTCACCCAACACCCTACCCCAGAGAGGTTTGTGGTCAAAGCCTCTACTTCCCATGTAAATCCTGGCACATTCCCTACCACACCACTGGATAGGGAATCTAAAAGCCTGCACACCTTAGGTAAGAAACTGTTTTCTTCCACCAGCCTGACACTGTGGTCCGTGAACACTGCGTGCCCTTTGGGCCGTTACGCCCATACTCCGTGCGATACATTTGTGCAGGTGCTGGCCATGGTTCCGTAGGAGGCCCAAACCATACTTTCCCGAACTGTTGCTGAATGGTTTACCATCAGATGTGGACTGTATACCACTAGGCAGAGCGGTTTCATCGATGGTGGCTTTACAGCACTACGCCTGGGTGAGAACAACTGGCTTTTCAGGGGATATGCAAGCATTTCTTATGTACATACCCATTGATGCCTCCAGTCTCTTCTGGGACAATGCACTGGAGGGCTTCAAGGACAGTAGAGCTACGACCAGGTCCTTGGGCCTTTACATGGTCCCATTGCTAACCCTAGTCCGCCTTTCGCTCCTTTTATGGCAACTGAAAGGGCTTCCAGTCACATTTGTACACGCCCAGCCACCACGGCGTGCAAGCTCTCCAGCCTCTGTGTGGCTGAGGATGCGGTACCCACAGACCTTGTGGGTCGGGCAACCGCAGCCTCCAAACCCCTTTAGTTTGCCCTTGTACCATCATGGGTACCCAGTGGAAGGCGAATGTATGACGTTACAACGCATACATTTACAACGCATATACTTACAACGCAGTTTTTACATCGCAACATCCTCTACAACGCATTCCATTACATCGCATTTTAAAAGACTACCTTTACAACGCATTCCATTACATCGCATACTATCTTTACAACGCATACCATTACATTGCATTTAAGGTAAGTATTGGATAGTATAGGGGTAAAAAATACTATTCTAACTCCAGGGGGTGCAACAGTAGGGTAAGTGTTGGATAGTGAAGGGGTAAACATTACTATTCTAACTCCAGGGGGTGCAACAGTAGGGTGAGTATTGGATAGTGTAGGGGTTAAAAATTACTATTCTAACTCCAAGGGGTGCAACAGAAGGGTAAGTGTTGGATAGTGTAGGGGTACTATGCGTTGTAATGGTATGCGTTGTAATGCCTGGTTGTAGTGACATGCGATGTAACATGTGATGTAGTGTCATAATGGTATGAGTTGTAATGCCTGCATTGCAGTAACATGCGTTGTAAAGGATGTGGCGATGTAATGACTGCATTGTAAAGGTTGTTTCCCGTGGAAGGCAGGATACGCCATCACCTGCCTCACTGAAGGTCTATAACATCAGACTAATGGGTTCTTCAAATTGTCTGAAATCGCTACTCCCTCCCCTTTGTGACTACCCCTCGAATTGTGACACCTGCTTGTGACAGCCTGATGGAGGACCATCTTACCTTGCTCTGCCAGAAAGTGACGGCTCTCTTTGAGCCACAGAGAGGGTCTTGATGCCAGAAGTAGGTTATGGCTGCTATTCCCACTACTTTCCGGTGCCCTAGAAGGACTGAGGCCTTCGTCCTATCCTAGACCTGTGCCCTCTCAATGTCATCCTCAAGAAAGAGAAGTTGAAAATGCTCGCTCTCACTCAAGTCCTGTCTGTCCTGGACGCATATTTCTACACCCCTGTCCTGCCTGCCCACAGATGTAACCTGTGGTTCACGGTGGGCCATGAGCACTTTCAGTCTGCACTGCTCCTGCAGAGATCAGGGGGGCCGGTCTTCCCCTATCTTGACGACTTGCTGTCAAAGGTTGGTTCATACCAAGCTGTTATCTCCCACCTTGAGACTACAGCGGACCGCCTTCATTCACTGAGGTTCACTATCAACATGTTGAAGCCATACCTGACTCCATCTCAGATGCTCCCTTCCCCAACCAGATCTCATTCTGGTGATAGATGCATGACTCCTGGGATGAGGCGGCCATCTAGGAGAGTTGGAGATCAGAGGCCTCTGGTCTCTGGCAGAATCCGGACTCCACACTAACTTTCTGGAGCTCTGTGTGATCCGGCTGGCATTGAAAGCCTTCCTACCTTCCATCAAGGGAAGGCTACCACAGGTGTTCACGAACAACATCACCACCATGTGGTACTGCAACAAACTGGGCTGTGTGGGGTCATGGACCATGTGCCAAGAGGCCCTGCATCTCTGGACATGGCTGGAACATCAGGGTATATCCCTGGTGGTTCAACACCAGGCGGGCTCTCAGAACACCAGGGCGGACAAACTCAGCCGAAGATGCCTAGCGGATCATGAATGGCGTCTCCATCCGGAGGTGTTGCGAGGTCTCTTTCAGCAGTGGGGAAAGCCTCGGTTAGATCTGTTCACCACAGCTGAGAATGCTCAATATCAGCACTTCTGGGCGCTGGAGTTTCCAAGGCAGGTCTCGCTTTGAGACGCTGTTCATCTCAAGTGGAGCTCCAGCCTCCTGTACGCCTTTTACCTATCCTACTCCTGCCCAAAGTTTTCCAGAAGATCAGGAACAACTGGGCTCAAGTCTTCCTTGTGGATCCAGATTGGTCTTGGAGGGTTTGGTATCTCGAGCTGTTCAGACTACCCTTTCAGGATGATCTTCTGTTTCAGCAGCAGTGGAGGGTTCTTCACCCGAACCTGTCAATGCTCCACCTACATGCGTGGAGATTGAGAAGTGACAGTTGACTCCTTTCAACCTTCCTCCTGAAGTCTGCAATGTTTTTTTGGCAGCCAGCTGTCCCTCCACCAAAACAGCATACCACTTCCGTTGGGGCAAGTTTTTGGCTGGTGTGCTGAGAAACCGGTGGATCCTATTTCTGCTCTCCTCTCTCAGGTCCTTCTTTTTATCCTTGCCCTTGCCCAGCGGGGCTCTGCTCTGGGCACCTTAAAAGGTTACCTTTCTCCTATTTCAGTCATTCTGCAGTTGCCTGACCAGCAATCCCTCTTCAAATCCCCTGTTGTTTATAGGTTCTTGAAGGGATTTCAACATATGTTTCCTCCTTCATTTATTTATTTATTTATTTTCGACATTTATACAGCGCTCTGTTACCCGTAGGTGTCCTGGCGCTAAGTAATACTCCTTTAGGGAAAGTCAGAGAGGGAAAATTAGTTAGTGAAAAGCCAGGTCTTCAAGGCCTTTCTAAAGGCCATAAGGTCCGTCATCTTTCTAAGAGGAAGGGGGAGGGCATTCCAGGCATTGGCTGCCCCCAGCACAAAGCTTCTGCCTCCCCACCATGCCCTCCTAATGCGAGGCACTGCAATCAACCCTGCATCAGTTGATCTAAGATGTCTGACCGGGCGATACCAGTAAAAGTACTGCCTGAAGAATGATGGCCCTAGTCCTCGCAAAGCCCTAAATACCAGACACAGTCCCTTAAACAGAATCCTCTTTCGCACCGGGAGCCAGTGAAGTTTGGCTAGCTCCTGGGTCATGGGGGCAAATTTTGGGATGCCAAAAATAAGTCGAGCAGCAGCACTCTGCAGGACCTGTAGTCTATTTAATATGCCCTGTTGGGCATTCAAAAAAAGACTATTACAGTAGTCTAGGCGTGCCAGTACCAGGGTAGTAACCACTGTCTTTCTGCCAGTCGCAGGGATAAATGGTAAAATCTTGCGAATGGATTTAAGCAGAAAGGCAATGGAAGAAGATAACGCGTTGACTTGAGGTCGAAAAGTGAGTTGGTTATCGATCAACACTCCCAGATTTTTAACTTTTGACACAGGAGTGGGGGCATTGCCCATCCGCTCTGGCCACCAGTTTGGACCCCAGAAGTTGAGATTTGACCCAAACAATATGACTTAAATTTTGGCTGAATTCAGTTTAAGGCAGTTGACCGCCATCCAATTTCCTACTGCCAGCATACAGTCCTGAAAGTTCCTAGCTACTCCCTCTTCCTTTCCTGGTAGCAAGGACACCACAATCTGCGTATCATCAGCATACGAGGTAAGCTCAAAGCCATACGCTCGTATTACTGGGGCCAGGGAGCTGACGAATAAATTAATAAGCGTGGGGCTCAGAGATGAGCCCTAAGGAACCCCGCAAAGCAAGACAAAGGGTTTTGACTCAGTCACCTAGAGCCACACTCTGGGATCTGTTGGAGAGGAATGATTGTAAGATGTTAAACGCATTTCCCCGAACACCGCATGCCTTCAACCGGTCCAACAAGATTTCATGGTGGACTGTGTCGAAGGCCGCGGAGAGGTCCAACAGCACCAGGGCGGCCCTGCCTCCCGCATCGGTCACCGCTCTGATCTCCTCCGTAGTTTTGACCAGAGCGGACTCCGTGCTATGATTAGCTCTAAAGCCGTGTTGGGAGGGATCCAATGCCTCAGTGGCCATAAGGAAGGAACTTAGTTGGATATTGATCACTTTTTCAATAAGTTTAGCTGGTAGGGGGAGCCTCGCAATGGGGCGATAGTTGTTGGGGTCCCTGATATCCAGATTTGGTTTTTTAAGTAATGGCAAAATTTAAGCAATTTTCCAGCAAGATGGAAAACCCCAGTCATAAACATGTTGTTGAACACGGTTACCAGTGATGTGACTATCGGACCAGGGGCCAGTTTGATCACAGCGACTGGGCATGGGTCCGATGGAGAACCTGAGTTTGCCTCTTGGAGCAGACGCATAATTTCTTCACCCCCTACCGGGGAAAAGCCCTCCAATTTTGGCCCTCCGATGACCTCTGTGATGTTTTCTGCAGTGTTCACCGGACAGTTTGACATATCTAGGAAGGCATTAAAAATAGTCTGTACTTGATTCAGAAAGAAGTTGGCCAGCTCCTCACATAATTCAGGGCTAGCGAAAGTAGCCATGGGTGTGGGGGCAGCCAAGGCGGAAACAGTTGTGAACAGTTCCTTCGCTGAGTTCTTGGCAGGATTTATGCATTTTGTGTAGTAGGCTTGCTTAGCTAGCCCTACCATTTTTTTATATGCTAGGAGGCATTGTTTGAGTAACTTTTTGTCACTTTCCCTATAATCTTTGCGTAACGTCCTTTCCAGTTTTTTACAACTCAGCTTTTGATTTCTGAGTTCCTCCGAAAACCAGGGGACTGATGGCCGGGCTCCGGCCAGGAGACGAAGCGTGGGTGGAGCGGGAGTATCGCAGGCTTTTTCGAACTAGTTGGTGTATGCGTGGGCCGCCGCCTCACCTTTCATCATGCCTCAGAGGGACCTTAATCTAGTCCTGATGTTCTTGATGTGTGCTCCCTTTGAGCCCTTACACAACTGTCCTCTTAGTCTTCCTACCATCAAGACTGCCTTCCTGGTGGCAATAACATCTGCCCACAGGGTCCATGAGCTTCAGGCTTTGTAACGCAAGCCTCTATACCTGAACATCTACCCAGACAAGGAGTTCTTCACACTGGAGCGTCCTTTCTGCTGAAAATGGTTATTCCATTTCATGCAGAGCAGTCCATCCCCTGCCTACTTTTTAGGCTCTGCTACATTCCTCTAAAGAAGAGGAGTGACTTCGCCAAGTGGACCCAAAAAGAGCATTGTCATTTTACCTTGAACGCACAAGAGAGTTCAGGGTGGACGACCAACTCTTCATGTGGAATGTCGGATGCGAAGAAGGGCATTGCTGTGCAGAAGCAGGCTGTCAGGCACTGACTGGGGGCCAGCAGTATTCAGAGCGCCTACCTGGATTTGATCGCTGCGCTCGGGACTACGACTCCCAGTACGCCTGTAGGGGAGGAGCAAAGTCTATTCCATTCAGCAACGCACGGGCGGAGGTGCGCGTAATCTGCCATAGTTTCCAGTACTCCTTCGTCTCGAGTCTCACGCGGGTTGTGTGGAGGCTCTCTTTCCTATGATCCTGCTGTGCTGTGTTCTTCGCTGGATCCTCCTTGCGCGCTGTGTTCAGCTCGACCCCTCATATGGAAGACATACTTCTGGTGTTACACTGAGCACCTCTGAAAGACTTTCGTGGAAGGAAGGGTTGTTTTTTTACCTCAGTTCAGTTTTTCTTTATACCTGGATGTGGTCGATATCTTCACGCTGAGGGAAGCGCTTATCGGCAATTCATTTCTTGTTGGGTTATCGCGTTGACGTAAACGCTTACCGACGGTATTCAGTGTTTTGTTTGTTGTCAGACTTTCCGGCTGTTGGAAGCGCTGGAGTTTCAAGGGTCCCCTGCCTATGAAGTTGTTCTTTCCGTGGCCAGGCGAAGACTGTGTTTTCTACGTTGTGCTTTATTCAGAACTGTATACACTTTCGTTCGCTCTGAAGGAAGCGCCTATGTGATGGTGGATTATTTCTTACTCTGAGGATAATTACCTCTCCGTGCATTGGACCCTGAGTTTCTTATTTTTTCTTTGCCTTAATTCGAACTACTACTCGATATAGAGTTTCATTTCCTTTTGGGCTCGTTTCAATGCAACCATTGGATTAGGAAGGAGGCCCTGTTCTTTGGAGCTGTGTTCTATTATTTCCTGGATGAATGTTTGCAGGGTATGTATGCTCGTTGTATTCTTCCCGTTTTGGTGATGAGTATGTATGTCGAGAGGACTATGTAATATTGTGCTTTATCATTGTAGGAAACCCTTGAAGTCAGAAGCTGAATTCCCACGTGAATTATGTAAAGCTACAGAATCCCTCGGCCAGTGGACAGGTACTAGTGAACTCTAGTGAGAATATATGAGAGTAGTAATTTTAACAGGATTTGTATTAAAACTGTGTTCTTTTGTTTCAGGTCTCCCACTTCCGAGGGTCCTTCTCTCATACATTTTTTTCCCTCGCCTGACTACCTTAATTCTATCCAGAGTTGGGGTAGTCTGGAGGTCGACCCCTTTTTGGCATCACACGGAAACAGAGGAGTGGCCTTGACACTGCCACAGGCCATCTCCCAGTGGATTGTGCTCCCCATTAAGATCTGCTATGCATGGGCCAAGAAGAAACCCCCTGAGTGTTTGCATGCTCATGCCACCAGAGCTATGGGCCAGATGTACAACGGTGTCTGAGACACTGTTTGCGATTCCCAATGGGGTCGCTAATTGCATGTCTCATGCATATTAATGAGGTTGTCGCAGTTTACGACAGCATTGGGAATGGCTGGCACTCCCAGGTATGATGGCCTGCTGGGGTCAGCAGATTTCCATGGATGGAACTGCTTTTAAATAAAACAGTTTTTTAAATGCAGCCCGTTTTCCTTAAAGGAAAATGGGATGCATTTAAAAAATAAAATTAAACATTTTTGTCTGCTCTGAAAAAATGTTTGCGCACCCATTCACAAAGGGAAAGGGGTCCCCTGGGGACCCCTTCCCATTTGCCAATGGTTCACCACCCTCTTGAAAAGGGTGGTAAACTGGCAAAACATTCCTACATAGGTGTTGGTCTCGCTTTTAGGAAGGGACGCTCTTGGAACGCCCCTTCCTAATAGTAATTTGCTAACCCTTTTTTTGCGGGTCGCTATTTATACAAATATATATACATATATATATACATATATATAATCTTAGACTACTTAGGTCTATATGTAATAATGGATGGATGGCCTACCAACCAGCTTTGCAGACATGACCATTCCCCAAGGTCCATCTGTGCAGCTGTTTTCTTTTCTTCCTCCCTATTTGGGTGTAATGTCCATAGTTTCCTTCCTAGCAAACCTTTGCAAAAATGCTGGAAATATCGTATGAGTATGCTCTGCCAAAAAAGGGAAAGAAGTCAGGATCAAAGCTCTTGACTATCTATTCCTCCAAAGCAGAGGCCAATCCTGAAGGGGATCCAACAGAGGTTCTCCTGCAGATACTTGTCTGAGGACACAGACATCTTGACACCAGAGTGCCCTACAAGGTCAATTCTGAGGCTCTTTATTTAGTTAGTTAGTTAATACTTTATTCGATAACAGAGCATCATGAAAGCAAATACAAATTTATTATAGATGTAAAATTGGATAAAAACAAATAACAGGGTATAAAAGCGAAAAGCAGGTTTAAAAGCCAATTAAAATACACGTCAATGGTAAAAACAGGTCAAATCTAATTTGTTTGAAAGAGATGCTAATTAATAAGGTGCTAATTGATATAATGACACAGTTGTACCTCTTGATGTCCTACCCCATTCTCAGTTGAGCAAGCTTTGTACGTATTTGCCATGCTTTCCCCAGAAATGTTGCAACTCCGCAAATTACCATCATAGATGGGGTATCTGTTGTTAAAATGCGGAGGGCCACTGAATAATGCCTTGTTCCCAGTTCTCTACACACTGGTCTTAACCATCTTCTTCTGGGACCCCTGTACGCCCTGCAGGCAAACAAAAAGTGAGCAAGGGTCTCAGTGGGATTTGCACACCCCGGACAGGTAACTTGATGGTGAGCGGATCCTCTCCAGTTTCTAGTAAAGGCATTCAAGGGTAGAGTTCCATATCTCAATTTTAAAAACAATGTTCTATCTCTCGGATTACTAATGAAATCTAGAAATGGTTCTAGCTTCCTCTCAGGCTTATGGTCCAAGAACTGGTCGGTTAAGAGGCCCCCCTTTGGATTTTTCATATCTCTAGCTTGAATCCACTCCCAGTAGAGCTTCTTGATGGTTTCCTTCGGGGGTGGTAACTGAGAGATCCACTCTTCCCTTAGTCCCAAACTGATCACCAGATCCCTCCGTTTTTTCAGCCAGCCAATCTTCATTGGGGAATTGACAGTAATAAGATCATCAAGGACAGCAGCATAGTTGGCAAGCTCGGGTGTCCTTATAAGGCGTACCCAATAAAGTAGAGGCCGAAGGCCAACAATGTCTTTAAAGGAGCGGCGACCCATGTCGTGGAGTAATGGTTTTAAAGGAGTGGAAATGGGGAGACACACTAGCTCTCTCAGGAACTTATTCTCTGCTTTAACCAGATCTGGGACTCTGTCGAAGCCCCAGAGTTCCGACCCGTATGTTGTAGCAGCCAAGGCTTTGCCATCGTAGACTGCTAAAGCAGGGCTGATGGGTCTGCTAGAGGTCGCACGATGATCTCTAGAGATAGCTCCCGCCACTCTCTTGAAGCTTAGAAGCATTTTAGCTACGTGGGAGTCCCACTTCATTTTGCTATTTATCCTGACTCCCAGGTAGTCAAGGGCTTCCACTTCCTCTAATAAAATGCCATTAAGGGAAACATTAATCCTCCAAGGTTTTTTAATGCCAGACAGCACCATCAATTTAGTTTTGGAGGTGTTAATTGTGAGCCCACGTTCTTAACAAAAGGTACTAAACCTATTTAATAGTTTCTGGAGACCAGAGGGGGTTTTAGACATAAGGAGGGTGTTGTCTGCAAAGAGGAGGCTCGGTATCTTTTCACCCGCCAGGGTGGGGGCATCCACTGGGTCCTCCCTCAAATGGTCTGCCACCCCATTTATAAAGAGGGAGAACAAGGTGGGAGCCATCACACATCCCTGGCAGACCCCCCTCTGTACTGGTATTCTCTCTATCAGTTCTCCTGCATTCCCCCATCTGATTCTCGCATAGGTACCATCGTGCTTCCTTTTGATTAATTCTAGGAGTTATCGCAGTAGGCCCATGTCATGCAGCACCTGCCACAATTTGGCACGCGGTACAAGATCGAAAGCAGTTTTAAGGTCAATAAAGGCCAGATTCAACGACCCCTTGCCAATGGTCACAGTTTTCCAGTAAGTTGCTGTAAATCTGAAAACCTGGTCCATTGTACCTATTTTCTGCCTAAATCCTGCTTGTAGGTGCGTTAATATGTCTCCCTCCTCTAACCAAGCCACCCTTCTAGAGATCAGGACCCTACCAACCACCTTTTGAATTACATCAATTAAACTTATTGGTCTGTAGTTGGCAGGATCCTCTCTCGCCCCCTTCTTATGTATTGCGACCACTTTTGCTCCTTTCCAGGAATCTGGGACTGTATGGCCCTGAAGCAGGAGATTCATCAAGTGTAAAATGAGATTAGACCAAACAATGGGGTCATGTAGAATTAAATCGCCAGGTATACCATCCGGCCCAGCAGCCTTTTCAGGGGCTATGCTATTAATTGCTGCCTGAACCTCCAAGAGTGTAACGGGGTCATCAATTTCAAGGGCCATGCTCTCTGGCTCGGGGTCTGGTTGGACACCCGGAGTATGCTCCGCACCATCCTCATAGCTGTACAGATTTAAAAAGTGGGAAAACCATCGTCTTTCAGTTATATTATTTGGGACTGAGTCAGTTCCCCTTCTGGTTAGTTTGTTTATTAAATCCCAGAAGAGAGTAGAGTCTTTTAAAAAGGCCGCCTTCCTGAGTTTCTGCCAGTGATCCTCTTCCCATGCCCGTTTTGCAGATGCTGTGATGTTTCTGTATTCCCTTCTCGCTAACCTTACGGCCAAAGGGTCTTTTATCCGTAGGGCTATTGAGATGGCTTTCTCCTTTCTCTGCATTCTGCAGTGAACCAGGGATTACCACTTTTATATGCAAGATTTTTTCTACCTCTGGTCCCCTCAATTTTAAAATGGGAGCCTATGATATCTATAAAGGCCTTATAATATTCATTCTTTATTCAACCCAATGATCCACTGTGAAAACACGCAATACATCCAGAATCCGTGACCAACATATATGTATGCAAGATTTTGAATGGTGTCTTTGCATGGTGAGCACACACCCATGCAAGACCATAAATGTCCATTTGAGGGATGCACAAGCCGTTTCATTATATGTATACCGCAGAATAAAGCACAAACCGCCCCACCATCTTTTGGCCCACATGGGAGGAGAGTGTTCAAAGCCATACTTGAAATTCCCAGTGCTTAATTTGGAGGAAAAAAATGCCAGGGCTCTCATAAGGAGATTACTGCATCTTGCACCACCCCTTGCCCCTGCCAGCGCTGTTAATGATCGTGCCAACACAACTAAACTATAACATCAAGCTATTCCAGGCCCCCAGTGTGATACGAATAGCTTTGGCGGTAAGTTATTAGTCATTTTTTGTATGCATGTCGAATTATTAAACAACTGTTATTGTGGTCATCCCTAAATTAAACAAACAGTGACACCATATGGCAGACTGTCATAAGTGTGGGTGTTGACAATTAAGTGATGTTGCCGAGCTCCGGAAACCTATGGCTCAAATTAAGAACTAGGGAGTCCCTATAAGGACCATACATGGTTATGCTGAGATCGAGGACAGTTCTGTTCACTACACCCTGGATCATAAATTTAAAGATGCAACCACACATCCATCTTTTTCTCTGAAACAATCTGGGGCAGAATTACCAAGCGAGTTTGGGAAGTAAGGTGTTCCCCCTTTATTATTCAAAGGAAAACCCTTGAAACCTAGCACAGTTAGACTTTCTTATTCAATTCCATAGCTATGATGTTCAAAAAGTAAGTGACTCCCTTACTAAAAGCATCTAACTCTTCCAGCAGGCCAATGGCATGTTGCGGTTCAAGACATTTAGCCATTTTGTCAATCAAAGCATGGTACACCCATTGCCACAATGGAGACAATGATGGGGTTCTAGTCAATCAATCAATCAGTGACACTTATAAAGCGCGCTACATACCCGTAGGGTCTCAAGGCGCTGGGGGGGGGGGGGGGGGGGGGGCGCTACTGCTCGAACAGCCAGGTCTTCAGCTTCTTCCTGAAGGAGAGGTGGTCTTGGGTCAGGCGCAGGTCGGTCGGGAGGGAGTTCCAGGTCTTGGCGGCCAGGTAGGAGAAGGACCTTCCTCCTGTAGTCACTCTTCGGATGCGGGGGACGGCGGCGAGGGCGTGGTTGGCTGATCGGAGGTGGCGTTTGGGAGCGTAGAAGTTGACTCGGCTGTTGAGGTAGCTCGGGCCTTGGTCGTGTAGGGCTTTGTGTGCGTGGGTGAGGAGGCGGAAGGTGATTCTTTTGTTGACGGGGAGCCAGTGAAGGTCTCTCAGATGTCCGGAGATGTGGCTGGTTCGTGGGATGTCGAGGATGAGTCTGGCTGAGGCGTTCTGGATCCGCTGGAGTCTCTTCTGGAGCTTGGCGGTGGTACCGGCGTAGAGGGCGTTGCCGTAGTCCAGTCGGCTGGTGACGAGGGCCTGGGTGACGGTCTTCCTGGTCTCGGTGGGGATCCACCAGAAGATCTTCCGTAGCATGCGTAGGATGTTGAAGCACGCCGAGGAGACGTTGTTGACTTGCCTGGTCATGGAGAGGGAGGAGTCCAGGATGAAGCCCAGGTTGCGTGCATGGTCTGTCGGTTTGGGTGCGGTGCACCAGTGTCCACTGTTATGGGATCTTTTGAGGAGTACCTTCCAGGGACACCATGTCATGATTAGGTATTGGGGCTAGGGGTCAGATGCACTAAGGGCTTGTACGATGACACTCCTACAATTGCAAAAATGTAGGGGTCATGACAGGAACTGTTTTTTGTAATTTGGATTTTTTTTTTGAATTGCAAAATGGGGTGTCCGATTCCTTATTTTTTTTTTTAACCTTTATTTGTAGTATATGCAGTTACAGGTATGGGCCTATAACCATCCCGGCCGGCCGCTAAACATAGCTGGAGTAGAGCCAGCACTATACGTAATTATAGCAGTTCAAGAACCGGGATAAGAAAATAACAGTGCAGAGCTTGCAATCATACACAACAGTTGAAAATCAGGATTCGAGAGGTTCATTTTTCAAATAAGAAACTAAAGAAGTGTCGCACAATCGTACTCAGTACCACAATAATGTGAAAAACAGGATATCTGCAAACAGTAGTGATATGAAGGAGTCATCGGGGGGACAAGATATACAAAGCAGGAGAAAGGTAAGCACAGCCCCTGTAGCAGGGTTTCCGTTCTCCCACAGAACTGTGCATAGAGATCTAGAACTTCAGTGAGTTAGGATGATCCAAAAACTCATCTCAGTGTCAGAAATCTCTTTACCTAGCTAGCTACAGTGTCTCATGGATCATTATGGAATGATCCATGTCTTAGACAAACCAGAACATGATCTTTAGAATACCTCAGGAGTCGTGGAACACATGAACACTCTTTCGTTAGATAATCATTTCAAACCAAAACTGAGAGTCAAAGAACACAAGTGCAAGTTTGAAATATTTATTATTCAATGCAAAGTTCTCAAACGCAGTATCTTGTATAATACCAAAATGCAGATTATAAAAATCAGAGTCAGCAGCATAGTCACTAATCCATAGTAAGCAAAAGGTGCTAGCATGTTATAATGCAATTTCTATAGAAATCTATATCACCTATATTTCGCGCACCCTATCTAGCATATTATATTATATCTAAGAAGGTCTCATTCGGGCTTTAGCAGGGCGGCCCCATACCTCTCAATGTCAGTAGGAGCAGTTCACATCAACAGCTACCAGCTCTCTTCATGCGCAGCACCAAGTGTCTATGTTCATTCCGTGTAACTCTATCTTAAACCCGCGTAGAGCCCAAAATGTTGGCATCAACATTATTTGTGTTATGTCTAATGTGGTGCGAGGATCAAGCCTCCCAGCAACCTTGTGTTAGGTTAATTTTAGAGTGTGCAGCTCTCAGTGTGCAGACAGTTGTACCAAGTGTACCAGGCAAAGCTGATAGCATAGAAATAACATATTATTCTCAAATAAACCACCTCACCGCTTCTAGAGTGAAGGCGACAACAACCAGTATGTGTCGTGTGCAAAACTGAAGCCGAAGGAAAAAAGGCTGTTTAAACGTGTAATGCACTCATGCTAACTTAACGCAATATATGTAACGAAGTATCCATATGACACCCCCCCATTGGTCCGAGCACCGTCAAACATAAGGGAAAAGGCAATATTAAATCAGATACAAAAATTGAAAGCAAAGTTCAATAATCTTAAGCTAAAATAAGCTAAAAATATGTATGAATGGATATGTATGAATGAATATGTATGAATGCCTACAGTGGCCTCAAGTCTAAAAATAAAAACAAAACTTTCGAACCAAAAGTTATTCGCCAGGTCTCAAAATATGAAAGTAGGACCAGGCCGCATCAATCCAAATGTCTGTAAGAGAAAAAACAAGGCACTCATCCGATATCCAAAGTCATGTGCCACAATGACGTAATCCTCAGCGACATCACATGATTGAACTCTCCTTCAGCTGAACACACTCCATCTCTCCAAGTCAGCGAGGGGAAAGTCATATTTCACAACAAAGCACTCCTCCCAGGCATGTCATGAATGGAAAGTATATGCAAAGAAAGTTGCAACAGCCTCCAGCATGAAATCACTGCCATCATCCGAAAACAGTTCTGCAATCCAATTTAGCAACGGGAAAGAACATACGTGCTCCTCCAGCATCGGATCCTCCTGTAACGTCAGAGGACAACTCGGTGGGTTCACCAGATCGCTGTGTGTCAGAAAGGCATCCGCCGCTGCAGAGATCTCCCATTGGCCCAGAACTCCATTTATCGCTGCCAAGGCCATAACTCTTTCGCCAGAACAGATCAACTCATGAGCCACCACGGGACGCATTAGCTGATCAAAATCGACGTCAGGAGCAGTCCTCAAGCATAGGCACAAATCAATAGCCCAATCGAACTCGCAGCTCAGGCAGTGAAACACAGGTTGGACACACGTGAAGTCGGTGAACCGAAATGACAATCTATAGGCCGTGCTCAATGCTGCAAGCGGCAATGTTCCATAGTAATTGAGCATCCGATTACGGCACAGTGTCAGGAGGCGTTGAACGGCGTCTTGCGCAGGATGGGCATCCATGTTTTATGAAGAAAAACACCAACAGAATGCCTGCGGCTACAGCCAGTAACACAGGTAGTCCACCAAACAAACTCGAAAAAATAGTGTGGAAAAACGTGGGAATGATACTAAAAACCTTTTCAAACGTAGTCACGAGGCCACTGCTGACTAACTTGAAAAAATGTGCCAGCCCAGTCGTTGAAGAAGCATTAAATATCTGGTGTACCAGCTCGCAGAAATGAAACGGCAAATCAGTATTTAAAAGCGCCTGCACCTCTGTGCGGGTGTTGGCTATGTGAAGGACATAAGTTTCCCGGGCCTACTCAGGGTCACTTGTTTTTGAGACAAAAGGGCCCTTATTCTGCTTAAACCATTGAATTTTGCTTCCAAGGTTGGAATCCGTGGCCAGATGGAGACATCTGAAGAACCATGCGTGGGTGGGTATAGAACATTCTTGCAGCACACTACACGCTCTGATACAGTTACCACATATGCCACACCAATTAATAAACCACAACACAATTCGTTGTTTAAAAGCAAATAACTACCATTAGCTAATAATGTGAATGTGGGAACCACCGCTGGAACTGGCGTGCCTTTTAAAACACATGCTAAATTTGGGCGGTCCTGATTACAAGAACCGTGTAACTGAATGTGTCTGCATATTAATGAATGGTCAGGTGACTGTGTGCATTCCTCACCATTAAGATTCACTTCATTCCCATCCTTCAGACATCTGTATGTGTATGGTAATGACCACGCCTCATGTAGGAATGCATTGCCTAGTGGTTCATATCGTCCTATAGCAATATACCGCATACAGTTAGTAAATTTATATAAAGGAAATGGTAATGTAATTAAACCATGAATAAGCCACGTGGCAGTAGTGGTTTCAGCAACAGAAAAAGGCAAGGATTCTAGCTTCTCAATATGTAACATAGAAAATGATGCATCACGCATTGAAAGCATGCGCTGTTTTTCAGTAAGATTAAAAGGGGCAAAAAGGGATGAAACGTTCAATGAGGTCCAGGGAACTCGACCAGCCTTAATTGTCTGTAGAGTCCAGGCAAACTGCATTACAGAACGCAATTGATTTTGACCATGGTATAACGTGGACACTTCATCATGTACAATATCAACAACAGAAGAAACAATATTATCCAATGTGTAAATTCTGGAAGAAAGCGTGTTAATACTGTTATCGACCACTGCAAGCACTTTTTCCAAATTGGCTTGATCAATAGCCCTCAGGCGTTTAGCTGCTTCGACTTGTGAAAATTTCCAAATTTCATTGTAAACAGCATAAATAAAGCGTTTAGACCTACCCATAGTCGGGCCTTTTATAAAATCATTTAGCTCTATGTTCTCATTCAACTGGGACAGATGCAGTTTAACTGCAGCTAAAGTGGAATGTTGTAACCAGTTCTGACACAATTTGCCTACTGAATAAGTTGTAACAGTGTGATCTGTGTCAAACCTGGGATCTGGCCTGATGCGTGTAAAACCTTCAGACAAACCCAAAAAACGACGTTGGCAAGAATCAGAGCTTCTTTGCCATAAAAGCCACCCATCTGGATCAAAACTGGAAATATTAAAGGAGGAATTCTGCAAAAGTGCTTGTATCTCACTTATGGATAATGTAGTGAAATTACTCCAACCTGAATATTCTTCCAAATCAGGGATAGTAGGCGTATTTAATTTTTTAGATGTAGCCAATCCAAAACATGTTGTTTGGGAAACAGTCGAATTTAAAAACAACATGTGATTCGGGATGAGACATGCACGATGCAAAGCCTCAGTGCCTTGTACCTGCCAATCTTTGGTACCCCAAACCGATTTAAGGTCAATAGCATCCTTCCATAACTCATAGCCATCCACAGATAACCTTTCTAGAAAGGACTTTGAATACAACAATTTTGTGTCAGTTAGCCTAACTTTGGGCATGAATTTCTGGTTCACTTTAAAATAAAACGACTCAGGATTTGAATGATTAAAATCTGTAAAGTAAGAATATTTTCCCAGAAACGTACTTGAGCTCCCCTGTAAAGGAGTAGGGCAATGTTCCCACTGAGTGTAATTCACAGGAACCCGCCTGGAACTTGTCTTGTGCAAGAAATGATTTCCATAATGTTGGTAACAAAACAAATCACCATAATTGACAGAATCTAAATATAAATCCTCATCATCAAAGGCCGCATAATATTTCAAATCAGAGAACAATGCTTCTACGGCCTGAAGATCCCAATCATCAGAATGAATATTTTGCTTAATCACATCTCCCATGTTTACTCTAAGCACATTAGGAACATTAATAACCTCTGTGGGTCCATGTATCTGAAACCTAACCGCATCCCACACAATCCCATCAAGGACTGGCCAAGCAGTAATCTCTACTGAATGTAAGTCTCTCTTTAGTCTGTGTGCTGAATGTGAGGAGGAAAGAGGGGCCAATGTTCCATTAAGGTACCGAATTCCTGTTCTTTCTTTCACATAATGGCCATCAATCAGGCGGAAAAAATAAAACACAAAACCAATTGACATAAAAAGATAAAATGAAAATAGTATCAGCCAAATGTATGTCCAAGGTGGAACTAAAAAATGTTTTTTAAACAACGTGGCATATTTTGCAAGAGTCGATGGTTTCTTTGAAAGTTCCGAATCAGAGTCAAAAGAGAATCTGGACTGATTAGCCAAACGAGCATGTAAATCGGACATAGATAAATCAGCAGGATCTGCATAGGTCACCTCATCAATGTTAGTAACAGGAATAGTATTTAATAAAGGACTGGATATGGCAGGCATCTCGAGGGACACCTCCTGATCTGCACCAGATGTAATAGCCAGCACAGAGTGCCTCACCATGGAAGGACAGGATACAGCCGGTGTCATGCTATGAAGAATCGGCCACCCTGTGTGTCTTGACATTGTCAATAGAAATAAATCTGTTTTCTTTACGACCTGGAAGTGGTGGTAAAATGACTGTTCTTGTGCCCTTCACTCCAAGGACTCGAACCGGCGCTCGATATGAGGGACCAAACTCTTTCTTGTTATCGATCTTCTCTCGAACCAGTTCTCCAACTTGGGGTAGCCAGCCAACTACCGGGATCTGCAACGCATCATCCGACGTGGAGGGCAAGTGTTCCTTTGCAAGACTGTCTCTGGTCTTTTGTAGATCCTGTAAAACATTGCAATGTTCATCTACGTCAAAGGCCGCGGCCTGGGCCTGGCAGTCTGCACCATCAAGGTCAGGGACGTACATCTTGATACCAAAGAGCATTTCGTATGGGGTCCGCCCACCCAGAGACCTTCTAGGGAGATTATTAAGCGCACGCTGCACGCCATAGAGGTGGGTCAGCCAGTTTCTACCAGTGCCTATAACACGGGCTGTCAAAGATTGCTTTAAGTCGCGGTTCATTCTTTCTACTACAGAATTGCCCTCAGGCCTGTAGGGACTTGAAAACTTCACCTGTACTCCCAACGCAACCATAGCATCCTTATACGCCTTAGAGGCGAAAGCCGGACCCTGGTCCGAATGGAAAGCACCACAAGCAAAGATTCCCACAAAGACACGCAAATCCTTAATGACAGTTCGCGAATCAGCGCTTCGATGCGGCCATACCCATACAAAGCGTGTGCATGAGTCAACTGCTACTAAGATGTATTTATACGCAGTATCAGAAGAAAAAGGACCGCAGTGATCCAAATAAACACATCCAAGTGGTTTATTAGAGATGTACAACTGTGTCTGAGGCGGACGCGCAGCAGTAGAAGGCTTGATCTGCTGACAAATGTCACACATAAGGACATAATCGCGCGTCTGTTTGTACAGTCCCCGCCACCAGAACCTCTGTTGTAGCTGAGATACAGTGGCTGAGACGCCCGCATGCGCAGACGCCACACCTTCATGAGCCGCTGTAATCAGAGAAGCTCTGCGATCCGAGTTGGGAACTAGACGCTCTCCAACTTCAGGAATTTTCACATAAGGAACCTTATCGGGACTTAAGTGGTATGTGTACTTCGAAGGGAACCCCGCAGGATATTTACCTCCCTTCGCCGTGGCAGCAACAGCCGCCAAGATGTCATCATCTATTTTGCTTTTGGACCTTGTGACTGCTGCAACTAAGTATTTTGATACCGCTGACTTCGCTGCTTCATCAGCAAGCGAGTTGCCAACAGCGTGGACTCCCACGCGCTGGTGGCCGAGAGTATGAATCACAAACACGAGCGGCAGCTTTTCTTTAAGTTCCGCCACTCGGACCCAGATCATTTTATGTTTTATTGTGCTACCTTTGGAATCACGAAAATCATTCTGAATCCAAAAGAACAAGTTCTCATTGTAAGACTGGACACAGTAGTAAGAATCACTTACGATTAAAGTCGTCACACTAGGATCTGCGTACTCCAATGCGAGCATAAGAGCACGGAGCTCTGCTAATTGTGCGGTGCAGTCTCCAAGCGTCTGCGTGTGCACGACACTGGACTTGAACTCATCGTTCACCATGGCACCGACCACAATGGCGCAAGCGGAAACGTAGGCATGTTTAGAGCCATGCGCAACCTGCGCCGAACCATCCGTGTAAATGATACAATGGAAATCCTCCAACGGCCGCATTGCTAAAGGAGCAGGATGAACAAATTCATACTGTAAATAGTCCTGCGACCGTAAAGTGGCGTCAAAAATAAACGTGACATCCTGAGATGTCAAGGATGTAGCCCACTGAATCCACCGAGGGTGCAAAGCTTTAGAATTAGGTACACTGGCTTTCGTGACCGCCTCCAATGCAGGACACGGGGTAACAACCAACATGCGCTTTCCCTGCGACAGGGCACGTTCTTTAAGAATTGCCATCTGCACAGCCGTTAAAACTTTCTCCACAGTGGAAAAACGCAGTTCAGCCGAAGTGTACAAGTGTGACTTGTAAGCAATAGGTACAGTATCCCCCTCATTAAAAGTCAGGTACGTGAAACCCACCGTCCCAGGGATAATTCTTATCACCAGGTTAGTCTGGTTATCACGGGTCTGTAAGTAGTCAGAAGTGAGCAAATCAGCCTGCAATGACTGCAGAATGGCTGAATGCTCAGGCAGCCAGCATGATTTGGAAAAAGATGGTTGTACCAAGGCATATAAAGGCTTGATACGCTGGGCATATTCCGGAATGTATGTCCTCCCGAAATTTAAAAAACCCAGTAAAGACTGTAATTTTTTCAGCGTTGTCGGAGAGCGCAACTGCGCGCATTTCTCCAGGAAGTGAGGAGCCAATCCCTTTCCTTCATGGTTAAGTTCATAACCTAGAAACAACACTGTGTACTCCGCAATGTGTGATTTTGCAAAGTTAAACTTGTAACCCATGTCTGCAAAGTTACAAATTATGCTGTTTACTCGACACAGATGCACCCAAAGCTCGTCGTCTGTGAGATAAATGTCATCCACATACGAACATGCAACTGGATCGAAACTCTCCAAAAGAGAGACAATGCGGGCGGAAAACACTCCAGGACTATTTTTATATCCCATTGGGAGTCGTTTAAACATTTTTTGTACGCCGCCGCACGTAAAACTGGTCCATTGGGAACTTAGACCATCTAATCTATGTGCATAAAAACCATTGGAAATGTCAAGCGTGGTTTTGAACCGTTTACGCTCAAGACTATTTACTAGGGCAGAGCCGTGAGTATTCTGTACTGCACAGTTACGGCAATGCGAGTTCAAATGCTGGTAATCCAAAACTAGACGATACGAGCCGTCCGGCTTGTTAACAGTAAAAAGGGGATTATTCATTGGTGACACACACGTTTCAATTACACCTTGATATTCCAATTGTTCAAGGATAGCCGCGACCGAAGCCTTAGCTTCACGCCGTATGGGATACTGGGGTTGTGGCTGCGGCTGTGACCGCAACGGAATCTCATGGCTAGGGGACAATTTATCCCAGCCACACTGATTCCGGTACACAGCCGGCGCAAGCGCCAGAGCCCACTCTTCTGCAAAATGCAGTGCTTCCACTCTCGGCACAGTGTGCGCGAAACTGGGGAGGATTACCTCCTCCCCTCGCGGAGCTGCGAGAACAAAAGGTGGGGGCCAGTCAGCCTCCGAAAGCAAAATGTCATACGTATCCGAAAGATTCTCCCAAAATACCCCTTTTACAGTTCGCTGCATGTCACCTTCAATTAACAGGACAATTTCAAAAAGTCTTTCAGGGGGAGCAACATGTGTATCAGCTGTTTCGATTACAACATAAGTGTCAGTCGCTGTCACCTTCAACAGTGGACGGAGGGCCTCTCTCACTATGGTAATCTCCGCCGCGCTGTCCAGCAAGGTCAGAGCCCACGTCAGATTCCGAAGCCGCGTTCTCACTATCTGGGGCATATCGATGCGCCGTTAAGGCTGCGACTTTCTTCTTGGCAAACTGCGGTCTCTTTGGCGTAGAGTCGTCCCGCTGGTCCCCTTCACTTCGCGTGCGGGGCTGGCCACGTCCTTGCTGACCACCCCTGCCCCTGCCGCCCCCTCCACCACCGGTTGACGGAGCCGATGAGTCCTGAAAGGAACGAGGAGAGCGTTGGTCAGATGCCTGATATCTGTCAGGCGATTTAATCGTAGCGCGATCGCGCAATTCATAAACTCGCTCTGACTGCGCAGGTTGTGAAGGCGCCGGACTCGAGACCTGTGTCTGTTGTTGTTGTTGCTTACCCTGATTCTGCTTTTTAGGCCAATTTTGTTTTTTGGACCTGGGCTGTCCACCTGTTTCCGAAGACTGCCCCTGGGGCTGCTTCTTCTCTTTTTCAAGAAAAACCTTCGCACCCTTAGAATTGCGGCCAACCATTTTATAAGCCGCCACAATAATTCTTGCCAGCTGACGGGGTTTCTCGGCATCGGGAATTAACGCCAGACCATTGGCCACCTGAAAGTTCACTGCATCCCCTTTTACATTGGCAAGGATAATACCGCAAACTGTCTCAAATGAACCGTTCAGGCGCATACCCAACTCAACCGCCGACTCAGGTCCGTGATCATCCTGAACACGTTTGAGGATCGCAGACAGGTTCGACACTGACGGTGTGCCAAAGCACCTCGAGTAAACCGCTGCAAAAGTCTTACCCCATGTTTCACAGTCAGCAAGTTCAGGGGCTAAATCTTTCGGTAAACTAAGCGTAAGAATCCGGTGTTTTTCACCCGGAGTCGTATTAGGAAACACAGCCTCCAGCTGGTCGAATTTCTCGGCAAGCCAGTTAGGAAAATCATCCTTATTCTCTGGCTTTCTGCCCATAACGGAATTCACCAAGACAGGACTGATTTTCAAACCAGCCTGTTCTGCCCGAAGCTGCGCACCTGCGGGGGCTGCGCCATGAATATTACGACCAATGTAATGAACAAGCGCTCTAATCACTCCAACCGCGACCTCATGAAGACGCCGCAGGTCACCCACGTTACAAGTGGCGCGATTAGGATGAGGAGTAAATCCACCCAAAGCGGGCCAATTTGTGCCCGGAATGGACAAAGGACCTAACCTCGGAGCTTTTAAAGAATGGGGTAGGGCGCCACCAAACCGAACTCCGTGCTGCCAAGCGTCTATAGGTACTTCTAGTGCCCTGTACGGAGCATAAGCCGCCGGTACAGCCGAGGCAGTGTATGAATGATAGACACCCGAATTAGCGTCCATTTCCGGAAATGTCACCCAGGAATAAAACAATTCGTACGGGTACGCATGTTCCGCACTCACCACTAGAACCACAGCCAAGCCTTCCGCAGGTACATTATATGCCCGCAAGTGGTCGCGAACCGCGACTCGGCTATGCTGCGCAATTTCCACGGCCATGTTAGCACAGGAAGTGTAAAGAGACAAAGAACAGTTTGTAGCACAACTGGGTAGTAAGTCAAAGAAACCGTTTATAGAAAAATTCAAGCTTGAAAAGACCTATTTCAAAAATAGGTAGGTTTTTCCGACACCACCGTTTACCGGAAACGGGAATGAAGGTGTTAAGGTTTGAATGATACACTACTCGAGTGTCGTGAAATACGGCCAACCAATCCGTTGGGCGCCATGTAGCAGGGTTTCCGTTCTCCCACAGAACTGTGCATAGAGATCTAGAACCTCAGTGAGTTAGGATGATCCAAAAACTCATCTCAGTGTCAGAAATCTCTTTACCTAGCTAGCTACAGTGTCTCATGGATCATTATGGAATGATCCATGTCTTAGACAAACCAGAACATGATCTTTAGAATACCTCAGGAGTCGTGGAACACATGAACACTCTTTCGTTAGATAATCATTTCAAACCAAAACTGAGAGTCAAAGAACACAAGTGCAAGTTTGAAATATTTATTATTCAATGCAAAGTTCTCAAACGCAGTATCTTGTATAATACCAAAATGCAGATTATAAAAATCAGAGTCAGCAGCATAGTCACTAATCCATAGTAAGCAAAAGGTGCTAGCATGTTATAATGCAATTTCAATAGAAATCTATATCACCTATATTTCGCGCACCCTATCTAGCATATTATATTATATCTAAGAAGGTCTCATTCGGGCTTTAGCAGGGCGGCCCCATACCTCTCAATGTCAGTAGGAGCAGTTCACATCAACAGCTACCAGCTCTCTTCATGCGCAGCACCAAGTGTCTATGTTCATTCCGTGTAACTCTATCTTAAACCCGCGTAGAGCCCAAAATGTTGGCATCAACATTATTTGTGTTATGTCTAATGTGGTGCGAGGATCAAGCCTCCCAGCAACCTTGTGTTAGGTTAATTTTAGAGTGTGCAGCTCTCAGTGTGCAGACAGTTGTACCAAGTGTACCAGGCAAAGCTGATAGCATAGAAATAACATATTATTCTCAAATAAACCACCTCACCGCTTCTAGAGTGAAGGCGACAACAACCAGTATGTGTCGTGTGCAAAACTGAAGCCGAAGGAAAAAAGGCTGTTTAAACGTGTAATGCACTCATGCTAACTTAACGCAATATATGTAACGAAGTATCCATATGACACCCCAGCGGGTAACAAATCTAACCCCCGCCCCTCGACACCAAACAAATAGCAAAGCGCATGAGCGACGACGACACTGAAAAGGAAAAAAGACTAAAGGGCCATAGAAACAAATATCGATCAAAACCACACCCCACAACCCCCAACCTGCACACCCGCAGAGGGCCATGGCCTACCCCCCCCCAGCAGCGTGCCTGTCGCCCTAATAGAGACCCGAAATATAGAAAGACAGAGAAAGAAAGCAAGAAAGTAAGCGGAGGAGGGCCCTCATCATGCCGCCCGGCCCCGCCCTTCACCCCTACACAACGGAAATCCCAGGATGGAAATAATACTGTACTGGAGAATAACAAACCCCGAGCATAAACACAATAGGATATCGATCAAACCTACAAATTGCACCGTCTGTCAATAATATTACCAATTAACCATTAACACATCATCCCTGACCCTGTCTAGCAGCGGCCCCGCCAGAAATCCTATTGGTAATCAATTTAGAGCACAATCCTGAGGGTCCAAAACGTATGAGCGAGTCCGGCTGGGGCGCAGCCATGAAAGAGTACAACAATCAAAGCCCATCAAGGTATAAACAGCAAAGATACGAAAATATCAACGCCGGTCCCGGGAGCCTCCCGAAGCTCACAAACAACCACGCCATCAAGGAGAGGAAAGTCACACAGTCCAGCCACCACTGCGACACGACCAGGCCAGTCCAGGAGGAGAAACAGCACTCCACCGCCAGCTGGACAAGTGTCCCAAGGAGACATCCAGACGAGCAATCAAGTCGGCCCGCTCGGGCATGGGAGCCCGATCCTCAAGCGGCCCCCAGTGCCCCCGCGGAGCCGAAACCGCCTCCCTGGGCTCAGCAGCAAGTTCACCGGCAGCCCCGTGGAATCGGGGCGTGGCCGCCAAAGACGACGAAACAACATTGGCGTCCATTCTTCCGCCCAAGTCTCGAGCATGGCAAAGCATAGTCTCGTGCAAAACGGTACACAGTCAAAATATCGAGTTGATAATATCGAATTGCCATAATATCGAGTCCTAAAAGTCGAAGGTAAGAAATATCGACAACCAAAATATCGACGTTGAAAATATCGATTTATGTGTATGTTAATAATATCGAAGACATTAATTTCGAAATATGTAATATCGAAGCTCAAATATCGATAGGCAAAAATATCGATATTTAAAAGTGATGTTTTAAAGTATGTTAAGTAATGATATAGTAAAATGTTGTCTATATATAATGTAATTTATAAATATATTTCAAATAATTTTAGTTATAAGTTTAGGAGCGGGATGTAGAGTTTATAGAGGATAAGGGTGGGTAGTGTTTTAAAAAAGTATAGTGTAATTATAGAATAAGAAATTTCGAATGTTATTTGAAATTTCAAAATTTCGAAAATTAAAATAAATATTTGTAAATTGCGAAATTGTATAGAAAATATTGATTAATGTTTAATTTTTAGTATAGTTTTTTTGTGTATTTAGTAAAAAGTATTGTAAATATATATGTATTATTAAATATTTAATAAAGAAATGTATAAAAATTTTAGGAGCGGGATGTAGATTTTATAGGGGATAAGGGTGGGTAGTGTTTTAAAAAAGTATAGTGTAATTATAGAATAATAAATTTCGAATTTTATTCAAAAATTCAAAATTTCGAAATTTATAATAATTGTTCGTAAATTGCGAAATTGCATAGAAATTTATGGATTAGTGTTTAATGTTTGTTATAGTTTTTTTGTGTATTTAGTGAAAAGTATTGTAATTATAAATGTAGTATTAAAATATTAAATAATAAATTACGTATAGTTTTAGGAGCGGGATGTAGAGTTTATAGGGGATAAGGGTGGATAGTGTTTTTAAAAAGTATAGTGTAATTATAGAATAATAAATTTCGAATTTTATTCAAAAATTCAAAATTTCGACATTCATAATAATTATTCGTAAATTGCGAAATTGTATAGAAATTTATGGATTAGTGTTTAATGTTTGTTATAGTTTTTTTGTGTATTTAGTGAAAAGTATTGTAATTATAAATGTAGTATTAAAATATTAAATAATAAATTACGTATATAGTTTTAGGAGCGGGATGTAGAGTTTATAGGGGATAAGGGTGGGTAGTGTTTTTAAAAATAGTAGTGTAAAATTAGTATTATAAATTTCGCAATTCATATAAATTTTGAAAAGACGAAATATTATAATTAATATCCAATTTCGCCTAGTATTTTTGAAAACAAATTTAGTTTGTACAATGTTTGTACTGCATTGTTTGTTATGTAGAAAAATGGATTAGATATATAAAATCTGTATTATTTGATAGTTATATAAATTATGTAAAATTTTTAGGAGTGTCATGTAGAGTTAATAGGGGATAAGGGTGGGTAGTTTATTAAAACATTCGAGTGTCAAAAATTAATTAAAAAATTTCGCAACTAGAAAGTTTATAAAGAAATTAGAAAATTTATAAAATACTTAAACTTTGTGCGATATAGGACATAACAATAATTATTTATGTATAAAGTTTGATAGTGTGACTTTGGGTATATAGTGGCTATATTTATTAAAGTAATCTTGCCTTTATAAGGTAAAATGTAAAAATGTATTGTTCTATTGAAAAAATTTATAACAAGAAATTTGTAATATAAATTTTGTATAATAGAAATAAATATGTATTTAATAAATATTTACATTGTGTAACTGGGTATATAGTGGATAAAAAAGGATAATGTTAGAAATAGTATGTTAGTTCATACAAAAGTTGAAAAAGTATATTAATTATGGCAAGTGTGTAGCAATTAACTGCATTAAGTGTTAATTGTATGCAATTACTCGATTTAAACGGTGATTGGAGTAGGAATAGTAAAATATTAATGTTTAATGTGAGCATTTACCCTAATTAAATGGTGAATTTAGTTTTAATAGTACATTATTAAGGTTTATTGTCCAGCACTTACTCTAATTAAATGGTGATTGGAGTTGGAATAGTAAATTAAATAGGTTCTGTGTCCAGCACTTACTCTAATTAAATGTTGATTGGAGTTGGAATAGTAATTTATTAAGGTTTACTGTCCAGCACTTACCCTAATTAAATGTTGATTGGAGTTGGAATAGTAAATTATTAAGGTTTAGTGTCCAGCACTTACCCTAATTAAATGGTGATTGAAGTTGGAATAGTAAATAAAATAGGTTCTGTGTCCAGCACTTCCCCTAATTAAATGTTGATTGGAGTTGGAATAGTAAATTATTAAGGTTTAGTGTCCAGCACTTACCCTAATTAAATGGTGATTGGAGTTGGAATAGTAAATAAAATAGGTTCTGTGTCCAGCACTTACCCTAATTAAATGTTGATTGGAGTTGGAATAGTAAATTATTAAGGTTTAGTGTCCAGCACTCACCCTAATTAAATGGTGATTGGAGTTGGAATAGTAAATTTAATAGGTTCTGTGTCCAGCACTTACCCTAATTAAATGGTAATTGGAGTTGGAATAGTAAATTAAATAGGTTCAATGTCCAGCACTTACTCTAATTAAATGGTGATTGGAGTTGGAATAATACATTTAATAGGATCTGTGTCCAGCACTTACCCTAATTAAATGGTAATTGGAGTTGGAATAGTAAATTAAATAGGTTCTGTGTCCAGCACTTACCCTAATTAAATGGTGATTGGAGTTGCAATAGTAAATTAAATAGGTTCTGTGTCCAGCACTTACTCTAATTAAATGGTGATTGGAGTTGGAATAGTAAATTATATAGGTTCTGTGTCCAGCACTTACTCTAATTAAATGGTGATTGGAGTTGGAATAGTAAATTAAATAGTTTCTGTGTCCAGCACTTACTCTAATTAAATGTTGATTGGAGTTGGAATAGTAATTTATTAAGGTTTACTGTCCAGCACTTACCCTAATTAAATGTTGATTGGAGTTGGAATAGTAAATTATTAAGGTTTAGTGTCCAGCACTTACCCTAATTAAATGGTGATTGGAGTTGGAATAGTAAATTTAATAGGTTCTGAGTCCAGCACTTACCCTAATTAAATGTAGATTGGAGTTGGAATAGTAAATTCTTAAGGTTTAGTGTCCAGCACTTACCCTAATTAAATGGTGATTGGAGTTGGAATAGTAAATTTAATAGGTTCTGTGTCCAGCACTTACCCTAATTAAATGGTGATTGGAGTTGGAATAGTAAATTAAATAGGTTCTGTGTCCAGCACGTACCCTAATTAAATGGTGATTGGAGTTGGAATAGTAAATTTAATAGGTTCTGTGTCCAGCACTTACCCTAATTAAATGGTGATTGGAGTTGGAATAGTAAATTAAATAGGTTCTGTGTCCAGCACTTACTCTAAGTAAATGGTGATTGGAGTTGGAATAGTAAATTAAATAGGTTCTGTGTCCAGCACTTAGTCTAATTAAATGGTGATTGGAGTTGGAATAGTAAATTAAATAGGTTCTGTGTCCAGCACTTACTCTAATTAAATGTTGATTGGAGTTGGAATAGTAATTTATTAAGGTTTACTGTCCAGCACTTACCCTAATTAAATGTTGATTGGAGTTGGAATAGTAAATTATTAAGGTTTAGTGTCCAGCACTTACCCTAATTAAATGGTGATTGGAGTTGGAATAGTAAATAAAATAGGTTCTGTGTCCAGCACTTACCCTAATTAAATGGTAATTGGAGTTGGAAAAGTATATTAAATAGGTTCTGTGTCCAGCACTTACCCTAATTAAATGGTGATTGGAGTTGGAATAGTAAATTAAATAGGTTCTGTGTCCAGCACTTACCCTAATTAAATGGTGATTGGAGTTGGAATAGTAAATTAAATAGGTTCTGTGTCCAGCACTTACCCAAATTAAATGTTGATTGGAGTTGAAATAGTAAATTTTTAAGGTTTAGTGTCCAGCACTTACCCTAATTAAATGGTGATTGGAGTTGGAATAGTAAATTAAATAATTCTGTGTCTTTCACCTATTTACATTATATGTAGATGGGTGTATGAATAATAACTTATATAGGTTCAGTGTATAGTATGTACTCTAATTACATGTGGCATATAGAAATAGATAGAACATTACATTTATAACACTTTTGAAAAAGACATAGCAATGATTTTGCAATAGGTATAAGAAAATAATTACACAAATATTTTGGAAAACATTTTTATTTATTCAACATTTGAAAATAACGACAAGATATAATTTTTATAAAGCAATGTTTAGTATAATTTATACAAAATATAAGGAAAAAGTTCTTTGAAAAATCACATTTTTGAGTAGTTGTTTCGAGAAGTACTTTTAATTTATAGAGAAAAAATGGTTAGTTAACATTATGCAATGTATGATACTATACATGCATATTAAAATTATTATTTCTTCATAAAACATAAAAAATTTGTAATAAAAATAATATTTCACATATTTAAAAAAAATATAGTGCTCTACAGATGATGATATTAACACATGAACATCTTTAAAAGTATAATATAATATTAAGATCTTGATTAGAACATTTAGATCATAATCATGGTTAAAGTATACAATATTGTTATGTATAATTATTATTAATAATAAATAAGTTTTAATAATAATAGTTTACACATATTAGTCATATTGTCAAAAAGTTATACATTACAAAGACAAATACAATATTACACATTTTGCAATATACTTATTTTAATAAATATTACAGTAAATATTAAAATATTTTAATACTTAATGTAATATTAAAAGTATGTAAAATATACAATAATATATAGAAAAATAATATATTTATCTCACAATGTAGTATACAAGTTTTTGTACATTATACATAATTTCTAACCATATATATAACAACAATGGACATTTATAGTAGTACTTTTCACAGTTAGACATTATTCGGGTGTTTTATTTTGTAACCGCTCTTTGTCTTTTTGCGTTATTTTGGGAAAGGGAAAGTCGCGGTTGGAAGCAGGTTCACGTTTGAGTAGGTAAGATTCTAGTTTTCTATTTTTAAAGTATTTTAACTAAAAATTAAAGGTAGTCCTTTGTTATTTAGGGGTTGGTAATTAAAGTATGACTATTTAGATATTATGGAGTGCATTTAATTCGTATTTCCGTTATCGAGGTGTTGTGGCATTTGAAGTAGTTGGAGTTAGTGAGTCTGTTGTATGATTTAATTTTAAATTTAAAAAGTTGGGATGTTATGTTTATATAGTATGCTATATTCGTTAGTGTTATGTCGGTGGGATTGTTTAATGTTTTTTTTATCGTATTTTGAAACAGCTATTTCCGTTTCCGATTACTGATTTTTTTGGGGAAAGGAAGTGTGTTTCAGTTGTTAGAACGGAGATGTATAACATTCTCCCTTTATTTTTTGAGTTCCCTGAAACCTTTATCACAGTTTAAGATTATAGTCGTCATTTTCAATGGCATTTCAAGAGTCGTTTTATTTGGATGATGGATACATTTAGAACAGTTAATTGCAAAATATTTAATGATTTGTTTTATTAGGTCTTTGAGATTTACACACTATATTGTTGGTAAAGGATTAATCGTTATGATGCTGTATTTAAAGGTAAGTTATTCATTTATATTATTTTATTAGGATGGGAACAGTATTTAAACAAAATAATTTTGATATAATGACATACTTATTTAGTCTATTTATAATTGTGATTAAAAATAAATTAGACTAAATAAATAATGATTTGTTATATTATAAAATGTGTGGTATCATATTAAGTATATTGTCTGATATTTATCCATTTATTTACTTATTACAATTAGTTTAATGTTTTGGCTATCATTTTTAGATATTCGAGTCCTCTTGTTGTAGGATAGAGTTGGATTTGCTGTTAAAGATATAGATACATTTGAGCAGTTTGTCTAGAGAGTTTTGGTTTTAGTTGTATGACAGATTGCTCCATTCGTAGTTCCTGAAAGCTTTGCTCTTTTTGTATAGCTGTGATTAGCTTGTGTAATGTGGGTGTTGTACGTCCAGTAGAAGAGAGGAAGGCATTGTGCCAACCTTCAACAGCATTGTTTGTTTTAGCCTCTTGGTTCAGCGTTGGTAGATATACATTCCACCAGGGAATTAAAAATTTAGGCTGGCGTCTGTGGCCTGACCTATGTAGTCTCCCTACCCAGTTGTCCTCAAAGTAATCTAAAAGTGGGGCAAGTCTTTGCTCATTTTGGGTGTAGAAAGGACTTTCAATTAATAGATTGTAATGTTCGGCCACGTCAGTTATTGGTACATATGCCAGAGCAATGAGATGTTTAATTTGGTATGCAAAAGTTATATTTGTTGCATACTCAACACTAAGGGCAGATTTTTGTAAATGTCTCCAGAGACATTGATTAAAATGAAAATAACATCCTTGAATGGATGTGTGTGGGTAAGTTTTCAAAATAGAATTAATCATAGCTTGTTCGAAGTCTATGATTATTTTCATTGGGAAGTAGTCAGATGTTTGTTCTTTTATTTTTTGCAAAATTTCTGTATAAGTTGTGGCTTGTTTGTTCGGTAACAAACAGTATATGAATGGAATACAGGTATTATGATATTGCCCATGAATTGTGTACAATTGGTAGAAAGGTTTTGGGCATATAGAAAAAGTTCCATCCATCATCCAAGTAGCACTTTCTTTCAATTTTTTAATGTTTTTATTCGTCGCAAACATGATTATTCTTTAGTCTTTGCTATGATTATCATAAAAGATAAATGGTTCGTCATTATGAGTGATTACAAGGTCAGGTGGAATTATGACTTCCTCCAAAGTTCTAGGAATTGGTATATTGGGTCTACTTGCTTTTTTTGTCCTTGCTATTGTTCTTTTAATGGAAGCAATTGATGGTAACTGACCTCTTGCTTCTCTGGGAACTTTAGGTAGTAATTCTTTCAGAATTACGCTGCTAGGTAGGTCAGATGTGCTACTTAATTCTTTGATATTCTCGAGAGTGGATCTCACTTCGATTTCCGAGATGTTTGGTGGATGATTATGTTCAGTAGTATTAATAACACTTGTTTCCCTGGTTGTAGCATGCCCATAGCATTTATTGGAGTAATATTTCGTACATTTCCAATTCACTTTAAGGTCTTTTTGTTTCTCCTGAGTATAAGTGTAGCCCATATAGCATAATAAATATTTTCCTTTCTGAGATGTAATAAATCTTGCATCGTCAGTCATTCTTGAGTTCTGTTATCTAGAAAAGTTATTATAAAAATATTATGAAAATGTGTAATTTATAAAACATTATAAACTAAGCATGTACTATTTCTAGTTTCTTACTTACCAACAGTAAAGTTGTATGTTTCGAAATTAGGTGTACTTTCAGTCAGATGTTGTTGTCCTATTGCTAGGTCTGTTGAAAAAAAGTGAAGTATGTTATAGGATAAGTTAAAATGTTTGTTTTTGTTACAGTTTTGGTAGACTCAGAAGTGACAAATAAATAAGTTACTTTATTTGGATTTTAAAAGAGAAATTTGCAAGACAATAGTAACTGAAGTATAAAAAGAGTCAACTATTGTTATTGTATATTCTATAGAGTTTATAATGACTTGTTATGTTTCCCTTTTGTACTTACCAAGAGATTTAGAGTTGTAGCAGAATGTTTGTTCTTGGATGTGAATTATCTATTTTCAGTTCTTTTGAGGTCTGTTTAGAGAGAAAGTTTCAGAAAATTACCAATGTGTTTATATTTTGGAAAAAGAATAGACAATTTTTATAAAGCATTGTTACTTATTTGGTGAAAAGAACCTGGGATCACACATGTATTATGAGTTAAAGCAGAAGAAACATATTAGAGAACATGAATAGACAATTTTTTATAAAGCATTGTTACTTATTTGGTTTTAAAAAACCTGGTATCACAATATGTATTATGAGTTAAAGTAGAAGAAACACATTAGAGAGCATGAGTTTAGGATACTACTTGTCTAATTACTTTAAGAAAATAATTAAAATGTGTAGATACCTTTTTTATAGTCAAAGCGTCGAATATCTTGAAGTAAAAGTAGGACTTTTATTTTTTGTAGACTCTGTTTTAAGAAAAAGTACATAGAGAAACAACCTTTTAGTTTAAAATTCTTGGTATATAAGTAATAGTTAATAAAACATTAGAAATTATTAACAGAGCTATATGATTACTTACTTGTAGTATTAGGAAGAATTTTCTAGCACAGAAGAATATAGATGTTGCTCCCAAAACTGGCAGTATGTGGTCACGAAGAATATTCCCTGCAAGTTGTATGGTTGTTTGTGACTGGTTTATATAGGGTATGTGTAATTAGGTTTGCAATCTGATTGGTCACATATGTTAAGACGACTTACTATTGGTTAGTTTGAATTTTTTTAACTTAAAAAATTAAGATATATGTGATTTGATTGTTTTTATAGAGGAAGAGAAATGATGTATTTATGTATTAAAAAGCCCTTGTAATAAATATAGTATTTTTATAATGAGCACAATCTATAAAAAAATGTATGTTTACAATGAGTGTATATAAAAATATCGTTAGTAAGAAACAAAAAAAAGTTAGTAAATGAAAATGTTATTTAATAATACTAAAATAAATTAGTGAAGTATTTACAAATGTGTGTATTACTAAGAGAGTAGATGTTTTGGGGTTATATATCAAAAAAAGAGTATTTTTAAGCTATCAATATTTTTAGGTAGACGAAATTAGTGTTATCGATTTTTTAGTTTTCAATATTTTTGTAGCGTGCTATATGTAGTATTGAGTGTCGATATTATGGTAGTCGAAAATAATGATAACGATATTTGTGTAGTCAATATTTTTGTGCATCGATATTGTGTGATCGATATTTTTGTAATTTTAATGTAAAGTATAGGGTGTCGATATTAGTGATATCGATGTTTGAGACTCGATGTTATTGTAGGTCGATTTTTGTGAAATCGAAATTCTGTCAGTGATTCGTGCAAAACTGTTAAGGCAGCCATCACGTCTCGGGAAATGAACTCCTTCGTGTGCTGCGAGCCTCCTGGCCCCATCCGTTCATCAGCCGACCGACTTGGACTCAGGTCGTAATGGAGGGCACCAGCCGCCATCTTGATCCGGCAGGCCCCGTCTCTCTTCCACACTCAGGGACTAGGCCTCACCACGGGGGCGCCACGGGACGCGTCTCCAGGGCAAACAAACTGTGGGGCAGGCCCCAGAAAGGAAAGCCACCAAAAGGCTAAAGTCCCGGCCGGACCCCGGGAGTTGCCCGCCAATATCGGGGGCAGACCTTGGTTATGCCCGGGCAACAAAGTTTGGAGAGGGGGGCAGAAGTCAAGCGCCCCCTCCGACACAGTGCCACCCCACTGCTCCTCAAGGGTCGCCACCAAGCGGACCGGGTCTTCACCGCCAGAAGCGGTCTTTCACGTCAACGGCACCCACCGGCAGGCCCCTTATCCGCAGCAACGGCTGTTGATGCTAGCGCCGCAGCCGGAGGCCCCGCCGAGGCAACGCCCCGGTCCCATCCCCGCGTAGGCCGCGGAGCAGACGGGGACAGTTCTCAGGATCCGCTGCACACCGGAGCTCCGGGAACAAACGGTAGGTGTTCGTTTTCCTTCTCCTAGCAAAGCATTCCTTCACGGCTCAGGATAGACTGCAGGATAGACGTGCGGGGCGAAAGGGCTTGCGGAGCCGAGCGACTATGCGGCCATTTCGGATGCCTGCTTGGCTCCTCCCCTCGTCCGATTTCTTATTAATCGTAGTTTAAAAGGGGCATGTTTTGAGCATTGCCTCCAAATAGTGAATCTGTAAGGTATGTATAATTGGTTTGCAATTGCAATTCTGGTTGCAAACCATTGCTCAGTAACCAGCTGCTCAGCGGTGATGTAAACTATCGGCCCCTTGTCCTTTGGGAATCAAAGTGGTATCACCCTGGGAGTAGGCAATGATCCAGAGGACTATTGCCTGCCAGGTCTCACTGAAGTTTTAACACCTTGCCTGCGGCGCCGATTCTCCACCCGGTACTGAACATTCCAATCGCGGGTGTGGTCATGACGGAACGGTTCCATCATGAGCACAGCGCGACCGATGCTCATGACGGAACCGTTGCGTCACGGAAAACGAGCTACATTAAAAAAAAGTTTTTTATTATGAAATATAATCGTAGGAATGATGGTCTTGTCCTTGCACCGTCCTTGCGTTTGTAGTCAATCGAAGAGAGTCGCATTTGTGACCTGCCTAAAAAATATTAATTAACTAGTCAGATCATTCTGAAACCCCCTGCAATTCACTATTGTGCGAAGCAACCTGTTAATACATAGGTTGGTTTGCAAAAAAGATAGTGGTCGCAGAAAGTAGAAGCGCAATTTGTAACCACTTTTTTACTTACAGTATGGCAGTTTGTCTGGCTCCAAATATGTTCAGATGTTTGTGAATCTGATGTATTATAGTCTGCTGTTACGAGGTCTGGACGTTTTAAAGTATACCGGTCTCTTTAATGTTAGCATTATCAAGGCAGAAGGAAAGGATGGTCTGGAAAAGAATCAGGATGGTGAGAATGTAAACCCCACATCATGCTCACCATTTGTGCTTGGGGAGTATGCTCAACGGTGGCGGCGGAGGCATTAGGAAGTAGGACGCTTGCCCCTGAATGACTTTCATCCTCTAACGACGTGAAATAATTCCTGAAGGATGCAGCTATTAGTCTTTCCCGAATAGGGAAAAGATGTGGCGACCTCTGCAGGAGCATCAGTGGTGGAGTGCGTAACCTCTCTTGAGTATGGTGGTACTGGAAAAATACCATGCTGCCTGCAGTCCTGCATCTGCTGCTTACGGACCACACTGCACTGTGCCAGTAATGTTCAGGAAGTCACAAAACTAGGGGTGCAATGAGAGTCCTCTAATGATCCAACTCGAATGAAACAGCAAGCATGGTAAAAGGGATAGTAAACCTGTTCTGTCCTTGATACTGCCATAACCCTGCTCCAGTTTAGGAAAGAGTGGGCTAAAGAACGGTGATGGATTAAACCCAGATCTTTTGACTGGGTGTGAGTGTTTGATTGATTCAGATGCTCCGTCCATCACCACCCCCTTTTGCACCGCTTTTGGCCACCATACGTGTGGCTAGGGTATGCTCAGACGTGAGTCCCTTGCTCACTTTGCCACTGGATTCAAGCAAGCCGGGCTGAAGACGGCTGGAATGCCAGAAACCGGTCCTCAGAAGCTTGTTTCCGGTCCAGGGAAGGCATGGCTTGGCAGTTCGGGCTGGACTGTTCCCATGAGGCACAGGGTCAGACTGATTTGCATATAGCCATGTCTGAACTGGGGTGGCAGAGTGGGCTAAAGAACGGTGATGGATTAAACCCAGATCTTTTGACTGGGTGTGAGTGTTTGATTGATTCAGATGCTCCGTCCATCACCACCCCCTTTTGTACCGCTTTTGGCCGCCATAAGTATGGCAGGGTATGCTCAGACGTGAGTCCCTTGCTCACTTTGCCTCTGGATTCAAGCAAGCCGGGCTGAAGATGGCTGGAATGCCAGAAACCGGTCCTCAGAAGCTTGTTTCCGGTCCAGGGAAGACATGACTTGGCAGTTCGGGCTGGACTGTTCCCATGAGGCACAGGGTCAGACTGATTTGCATATAGCCATGTCTGAACTGGGGTGGCAGAGTGGGCTAAAGAACTGTGATGGATTAAACCCAGATCTTTTGACTGGGTTTGAGTGTTTGATTGATTCAGATGCTCCGTCCATCACCACCCCCTTTTGTACCCCAGTTTAGGAAAGAGCACTCCATCCGCGTTCAGCAGCAGTCCGCCCCCTCCTCTGAGCCTAGCCGCCTCCTTGACTTTGCTTTAGACTCTGTCCTCCACTCTGCTGCATCAGGCTAGGTTTGCACCGCACAAATACACAAGGGTAATAATGCAGCTGCTGTAGACACCCGTGTCGCAGGGTACAATACTGGTCAAGTAACTGAAGCGGTTAATGCACTTGCTGGATAGAGCCATCTCATATGTTTGACTCTTTATATAGCACCGGGGTTGATGTGTCTGTTGCTTGCAAAAGAATTACATGTAACATGCAGGTCACACATTTGTGTTTTATTTAAGACGTTTGGTTAATAAATATTTACTGGTAAGTATTTAACTGTTCAATGCGTGCTGTATGATTGGCTATAAGTGTAACTGCACTCACAGGCCCACAAAGTGCGAGTTCTTACTAAAAAGGGGAGCTCGTGTTAAAAAACACTTTTAAATCTCTTTGGGGCAGATTTACAATAACTGGCGCATCCCCAGGGATTCGCCAGTTATTTTGCGCCGCAGCTCCGCCATCCATGGTGCGCCGCATTTACAATGTGTAACGCATCTGTGCAGTAAAAGTGGTGCATTGCTGGAGTTGTGTCGCAAGCGCGACACAGCTCCAGCAATGCTCTGGGGAGCCCTATCTGTCCAATGCTGCGTCAAGCTTTACGCCTGCTTCAAGCAGGCGCAGGGTTTTGACCCAGCATTGGCTTGAAAGTGGCTGAATGAAATCTTGTAGATTTCACTCAGCCACTTTTAGGAGGCGTTCCTGCGCCAGAACGCCCCCCCCCCCCCCTGCGCTGGAATGCCTCCTTATGGCGCAGGGCTTTACAACGTGATGCATCTCCCAGATGCGTCACGTTGTAAATACCCCACACCATGGCGCATCTTTTGCGCCGCCGCCGCTTCACAAAAGTGATGCAACGGTGGCGTAAAAGAGGCGCAAGGGGCTTGTAAATCTGCCCCCTTGTCTCTTATAAGCCTATGGAGTAACCCCTGAGTGTACCTTTGTTGCCGAATCAGGAACCAGGAAGCCAGCCCTCACACATCACGGAGGTAGCGGCTCTGCTGCAGGTAGTGTTGCTATAATTTGGAACAAAAATACTCCCTTCAATCCATATGTTGTTGCTGTTTATGCTCGGGGCCTGGTGTCTGTGCATATCAGCATATTTTTCGCTGTATGGCCATATGCCAATTAAATTTCCACCAGATGCTTGGCATACATATGTCAGTTTGAAAGCATGGATTAGATTACATTTTTTTTGGTACATTAGACTCTCTGCCTCGTTGAGTATTTTTTGTGTAGTGAAGACTCTCTGCCACGTTGAGTAGGGCTGTGCACTGAAGACTGTCTGCCAGGTTGAGTAGGGCTGTACACTGAAGGTGGTCTGCCATGTTGAGTATGGCTGTGCACTGAAGCTTCTCTGCCACGTTGAGTATGGCTGTGCACTGAAGACTCTCTGCCACGTTGAGTATGGCTGTGCACTGAAGACTCTCTGCCTCGTTGAGTATGGCTGTGCACTGAAGTTTCTCTGCCACGTTGAGTATGGCTGTGCATTGAAGTTTCTCGGCCACATTGAGTAAGGCTGTGCACTGAAGGCGGTCTGCCACGTTAAGTATGGCTGTGCACTGAAGGCTCTCTGCCATGTTGAGTATGGCTGTGCACTGAAGACTCTCTGCCACGTTGAGTATGGCTGTGCACTGAAGACTCTCTGCAATGTTGAATATGGCTTTGCACTGAAGACTCTCTGCCACGTTGAGTATGGCTCTGCACTAAAGACTCTCTGCCACGTTGAGTAGGGCTGTACACTGAAGACTCTCTGCCAAGTTGAGGATGGCTGTGCACTGAAGGCTGACTGCCATGTTGAGTATAGCTGTGCACTGAAGACTCTCTGCCACGTTGAGTTTGGCTATGCACTGAAGACTGTCTGCCACGTTGATTATCGCTGTGAACTGAAGACTCTGCTACGTTGAGTATGGCTGTGCACTGAAGTCTGCCTGCCACGTTGAGTATGGCTGTGCACTGAAGACTCTCTGCCACATTGAGTAAGGCTGTGCACTGGAGACTCTCTGCCACGTTAAGTATGGCTGGGCACTGAAGACTCGCTGCCATGTTGAGTAAGGCTGTCCACTGAAAACTCTCTGCCACGTTGAGTATGGCTGTACACTGAGGACGCTCTGCCTCGTTGAGTATGGCTGTGCACTGAAGACTCTCTGCCACGTTGAGTATGGCTGTGCACTGAAGGCTGTCTGCCACGTTGAGTTTGGCTATTCACTGAAGACTGTCTGTCACTTTGAGTATGGCTGTGCACTGAAGACTCTCTGCCACGTTGAGTATGGCTGTGCACTGAAGACTCTCTACCACATTGAGTAAGGCTGTGCACTGGAGACTCTCTGCCACGTTAAGTATGGCTGTGCACTGAAGACTCTCTGCCATGTTGAGTAAGGCTGTCCACTGAAAACTCTCTGCCACGTTGAGTATGGCTGTGCACTGAGGACGCTCTGCCACGTTGAGTATGGCTGTGCACTGAAGACTGCCTGCCACGTTGAGTATGGCTGTGCACTGAAGACTCTCTGCCACGTTGAGTAAGGCTGTGCACTGAAGACTCTCTACCACATTCAATAGGGCTGTGCACTGAAGACTCTCTGCCACGTTGAGTAAGGCTGTGCACTGAAGATTCTCTGCCACGTTGAGTATGGCTGTGCACTGAAGACTCTCTGTCTCGTTGAGTATGGCTGTGCACTGAAGACTCTCTGCCACGTTGAGTAGGGCTGTACACTGAAGACTCTCTGCCACGTGAGTATGGCCGTGCACTGAAGTAGATACTCTAGTGGTAATTTTAAATATGGAACCAGAAGTGAGATGTTTCAACCCTGCCTCGGTGCAGCTGCAGATAATCAGTGTTCTGGGCATTTTTTCTAATCTTCACCGTTAAAAAAATGTCTCCAGAATTACCTGGAGATGCACTGGTAATAGGGACAGCTGGCAATGAAATAGGACTGCATCTCCCGAAAATGCTTAGAAATGTCCCCGGCACCTTTTTGCTGTTGACAAGAACGTGGTCTTACAGTCGGGTACAAGGTTTCTGCCAGTCACACCACAAATTAACGGTCCCAGGTCTACACACAGCTAAAAGGCCTGCTGGTAGTAGTAATAACAGCTGAGGCCTTTCAACTGTTTTCAGCTAATCAGTGCCTCATCTGTCCCTTAGAAATTCACATCCAGTGAACAGGAGAGACTTCATATATATGTTTTTTACCACTTCTGCTGGGGTATGATTTTTAGGTCTCGTCCTACGCAACGCGCATGCGTTGCATAGGAGGGGACCTAATGTCATCGGCAAACCTTTTGCAGCAAAGAAGGGCACGCGGCTGCATTGCTTGCAATGCAACACGTGCACATCTTGGCGATTTCCTTTCAGGAGCGCGCGGCTCCATTTGGTGGCGCCATATGGTCGCACGCTCCTAAAAGGACATCGCGCATGTCCCCTCCCCTGCTGCTGAGGTCCGCGCTTGTTCTCCACTGACGTTGGCTGTCAGTTCCCCCGGGGCACAAGCAGGCATCCACTTCTGTCTTTTTGCTGTGATCAGCTGCCCTGACAGAAGTGAATGCCTGCTTCTGCCCCGGGGGAACTGCAGCTCATTGGCACCAAGTCTCTTGTTTTTAGTTGGTTTGGTTGTCCATGAATTTATTCCTACAACTGTGTGCCCGCACAAATAGATAGATATTAGTACTCTCTACGCTTACATTGAAATATGAGTAACTTTCTTTAGTGTTTTGCGTTATTGACATCTGTTCGTGTCCCACCCTGGAGAGTTAAATATCAGTATTAATATGAATTGACAATATTAAATTCTGATATTCTTTAATCCCGTTTTTAATGGTGTAGTCTACTTTATTCAACTTTAGCTTCTGCTGTTTTCTGTGTGTCCCTCTCTGTCAAAACAATGTCCTACGGGGTCAACATGTTTCGTTTGTTTCCCTTCATTGATTCGATGTTGCCGTCCAGCGATATCTGTGATTATTTTAGTGTAAAGAAGTGTGAACCTACCGCTGCAGGTCGAAGGCGGTTTTTAATAGCAACACCTCCGAAAAGGGAGCTGGATTTAAAGTCGCCTGGATTGAAACAGACGGATATTAATAATAACAACAAGTTGGAAAATAATGAAGTCATAGAGGAGCGAGATGTATGAATAACCTGTTCTGCGGCGGATTTTGTAAACGCGGACTTATTCTGCATGTGTTTATGAACAAAACAACCTACAAAGCGTCGTGCCTCATTATTTTGCAAATACCTCATATTTTTTCTTCATAACGATCTCTTTTTCTGCTCTGGAAATGATCAGCATGGGTCAATATGCGGAAGGCCGCGGACATGAGTGGGGAGGGGTTGAAGTGTATGAAGGAGGACAGCCCCTGGTGGACCCGCAATGACAGTAACCCCATAACACCTCGCACACCCCACAACACACCGCACACCCCACAACACACAAGGGAGAGGATGTGGTCAGTAGGCTAAACTGCTGTCTTTGGTGCAGGAAACCAGGGTTCGAGCCTTGAGTTCGCGTCCACGGGGCAAATCACTTAATCTCCCCGTGCCAGAATGTGTAATGTAAAGCGCTTGACCTTCTGGTCGAGTTTGTGCTATATAGTTATGCCCAAAAAAAAAAACCCGAACTGTTTGGATAAGATGTAAAATGTGCAAACATGGCTGCCTCTGTTCTTACACTTTTGGCTGCATTTCAATATAAACCAATTAGTAAATCTGAGAAATGAAATCTCTGCAGTGTTATTTCAAATCTGAGTTGTTTCTAACTTGTGCAATTAAAAAATTAGCTGACAGCCATAATCATCACATGCCTTACTCAAGAATCAAGATATACGGGGAAAGGGTTACTCTTTGAAATCGAGACACTTGTTTTACCATCTACTGCATTTCCTTTATTTGCTCCTGAAATTGATTGCATCTTAAGAAAATAGGGGATGCAATCAAGCTTCCGTTGTTGCTGACATCAGACCTTGTTTAATGAACCTGTGGCATTAACCCGTGGCCAGGTGGGAACCGCCCTTTCAACCAGCAGTAGTAGAACTGCTTGTTAAAATACTGATCAATGTTAGACATGTTTACAGTAATCTAATCGGAATGCCAATCGTTTCCAAAGTGTTTGGTTATTTGCCATTAGACTAATATGTTGTGACGTCCTGCAACTCTGACATAGGCGCGTGCTGACGGAGGCGGCGATACTTTACCAATATGTCAAAGCTTTTGTACAGCAAGCGCCTGGATGTGCCCATGCGGTGAATAAAGGATGCGCAGGCGCCTCTGCCATGAGAATAAATCAATGTCTCTTAAGATTTTATATAAAATGTAGTAATACTTTTAATGGGAGAGTACAAGCACTTCTCAGTGGCAAACAGGTACTCTTAATTTGAGAGTACCTGCACCTCTATATTTCCATTTAAAGTTGTATACTACCATTTGACACTCCCTGCCAATAGTATGGCCTCATCGCGCCTAGAAGAGACAGTATCAGCAGGAACTGGAAGCAGAAGTTTACAGACGCTCCTTGGGGTGAGGGGTGAAGTTAAAAGTCCTGGGAATCTGCTCTTCCTTTCAGAAACCATACCTGCGCGTGCCAGTCCCTAACATACCACTTAATGACATGTCTGGTGGGACCAGAACTGGCCTGGGACTGGAAGCAAACGCAGCCCCAGAAAGTGTTGTTACAGCAGCCTCGCAAAGCACGAAGCGCGCAGGTTGCCCCCGTGTGATCCTCTGCACCAAGATTCGAAAGCGATTCTTCCGTCAGGCCAATTAAAACAGGATGACAGATGTTGTATTTTTAAAACTTCTGCGTCTACCTCAGTACCGAAGAGCATGAGTCCCAAGGAGTTAAACAGACCCACGTTGTAGTGCCCTGCGGCACCAAAGCAGGGTCCAAAGAGCTGGCAGAACACAGTGAAAAGCCAAGAGCAGCGACTGGTGTCGTAAGAGCCAAATCTGCCAACAGGTACCCGGACAGGCCAAGCGGAGAGGGTAGTGCTTGGTGGATCTGTGGGCATGGGCGGGGGCGAGTCTCCATCCTTACCACCCACCCCCCTCGCCACGCGTCCCTAGGCTTTGTTGGCTCTCCTGTTTAAACCGTATCCAAGGATTAAAATCAATAACTCCTGCAGAGGCGCCAGGTTAATCAACGCTGAGATCAGAAAAGCCATTTTAGTTTCCTGGCGGGGGTTGGTGAGACTTGTAGAGCTAGTGTGGGGGAGAGAAGCCATGGAGTAGCAAGGGTGCCTTGGGCCCAGGTGCAGGAAGCTACACAGCCCTCACAATCCGCTGGTTGGATAGTCATGTACAACCATAACTGGGTTTCAGTGGGCATCTAACACTCATTGTTACCGGGTGCCACTGCACCTGTCGCACTACTAACAGCTACGCCCCAGGAGAAGGAGGATTCTAAAGAAAAGCGAAGCTATTAAACATTAAAGAAGTGAAGAGACCGATATGAGGCGAGGGGAAGGCAGCAGTTCACTCGCCCCCCCAGAGCATTTGGAACATATTTTATGAGTGCCTTTACGTGAAAGCTCCGAGCCCTCCCCTCATCCGTGGGCCGTATTTATTTATTTATGCATTTTTATGTAGCGCGGTCATCACTCAGAGGTGTCAGAGCGCTTTATAACAGAGCGGAAGAAGTCTCGTTATCTCACCTTTGCAGTTTCATTTTCATCCCTGCTTTCGTCCTATGTCACCGTTTTCCTATCTTTGTCTCCCTCCTTCTTTCAATTTTTTTTTTACCAGTCTCTCACCTGCTCTGGGTTGAAATCTGATCATCAGTAACAAATCCCGAACCCATAAAATCTATGTCCGTGGCCACTTCCTGCAAGCACCGCCTCAAATTAAGCTCTGATTATATAATACTGGGCCGTTAGTTTCCAGTTGACAACAGCACCTGAAGAGACGTTGCACTCATTCGTGGGAAGTAGGTTGGGGGAGCAGGCTTGAATGGAGAGAAGGCGCTATATTAAGGAAGGAACTGCCCTCGGACATTCTAGAAAATATGGGGTCATGGCAAAGGCACTTTGCTGTACACTGGGCTGCTGCATGGGGATGCGCAGAGGCACAAGGGACACTGGGGGCCCAAGGCGGGGTTGAAACAGGGGCTCGGCTCATTCACTTTCTTTCCACAGTTCGCAAAGGATGCGTTTAACGAGAGAGAACTGTGTATTTCTCATTTTTAACTTCTTCGTGAAGTGTCAACATAAGGAATAAGTAAATCAATAAAGCTATTGGGTAATTTTGTTAAGTGGATGGTTGAATAATAAAGTATATTCTGTGTGAAAATAAAGTCTTGACAAACATGGCCTGTGGCTCTTTCAAAACAACCACGGCTTTCGATACTGTCTCCCACTCCATACTGCTGGATAGACTACATAATGTAGGGATACGGGACACTCCATTAGCCTGGATAAAATCATTCCTAACTGATAGAACACAACAGGTGTGGTGCCGACCCTTCTTTTCCAAAGTTAAAAAGCCCCTTAGTTGTGGAGTCCCTCAGGGGTCAGCTCTCAGCCCCCTCTTTTTTAATGTTTATCTGTCACCTTTGGCAAATGTAATAGAGGCACACGGTGTCAGAGTGGTCTCATATGCTGATGATACACAGCTAATTTTTTCTTTCAGAGACCACTCTGACAATGGACTCCAGAATTTCAAAGTCTGCCTGTCCAACATTGTATCTTGGACGACTCATAACACCTTGAAGCTAAACACAGACAAAAATGAGGTGCTATTCTTCAACCAAATATCTCCTCTGCCGCCGTCTATGTGGTGGTCGTCCGAGTTGAACCCTCCCCCTCCGGTGAAAGTAGCTCGTAATCTGGGTTTCCAAATTGACGAGTTATCGCATACAACCCAGATTCACAAAGTGACCTCCACCTGTTTTGGCAAACTGCATATGATAAAAAAGATCTCCCCCTACCTGCCCATAGACTCCTTGAAGACCATAGTGCACGCCCTCATTACCTCCCACTTGGACTATTCTAATAGCCTATATGTGGATGCCCCTGCATATCTCCTACAACGTTTGCAGATTGTTCAGAATGCTGCGGCTAGGCTGATTTGCAATGCTCCCTACCGCCATTCTATCTCCCCCCCTCTTAAAGAACCTGCACTGGCTCCCGATATCCCCCCGTATCCAGTTTAAGGCCTTGGTTCTTACTTTCAGGGCCTTGAAAGGGAAGGGTCCAGGGTATCTCAGACATTGGCTGAAGTTAGTCCACTCATCTCGTGCTTTTAGATCCAACCATCTCCGTCTTCTGCTCCCCCCTCGCTTCTGTCGAGCCAGAAAAGGAGGTAGGGCGTTTGCGGTGATCACGTCAAAATTGTGGAACTCCCTTCCTTTAAGCCTTCGATTGATCGAATCAGAATCTCAGTTCAGATGTACACTGAAGACATGGCTATTCTCCAGCTACTAACTTCTAGGTTCTATGCTGCTGCTGTCCACAGCACCGGGACACCCCCGTTGGGGGTAGCCGCGCGCTTAATAAATGTCATTAAAAAAAAAAAAGCATACAAATATTAGTTGCCCAAATACCCGGTTTGTGGTTCACTGGTGTAACACAGGCCTCCTTCCCGCTCAGTGATCATCCGTTCTGACGCTTTCCTTGCACATCAGTAAGGCAGCCCTCCTCGCTATTTTGTAGGGGGTCCACATCATTATGCGTTATTGCCTTGGTTTGAGTCTGAGCCTCTGGCGTCTCCCGTGACTCCAGAGGTTCTTCACGCGGCTATGCAGATCTGAAGATCCATGCTGCCACAAACTCTCTTTATCCCAAATGCCTAGACTTCTTGTATTTTGTCCAGGCTTTACTTTTAAACTGGTCTTCCCTGTGATGTTTTGCCTATGCCACCTAGTTTGTTCTTTTATTGTGCTGCTGTTTACTTTTAAAGAAAGACTGGGAACTCTGGGTCCATTTGGTATTTCTCTGGCATCTAAAAACACCCAAATCCCAAACTGTCCCTGGCGTTGCTCCTCCTTTTCAGTACTATTTTCCATGTCTCTGTTTCAGAGAATCTTAAAAGCGGTCATTGATTTGCCTCCACCTCTTGTAGGGGGAACATGAGACAGAGAATATTAATAAGATAGAATTAAAATTCAGGATGAGTGAGCAGAAGAGAAAGGATTAAAAGAAGGAAAAAAGTTGAACAGAGATGAGACACCAGCAAAACCGCATAATTACACACCAAACAACATATTTCAACTCCACAATCCACAACGTACCTCCAATCTCTACCATATAGTGTCACCACCTGAGCACCAAACATCATTCACCACCACCATTTTGCATCAGCGCACCACCTAAGCATCGCGTCAGTCTGCCCTCGGAATCTGGCATCTGTTGATTTTCCCCTAATGTCCGTCCGCTGCTCGTGTTCGAACTAAATTACTGTTTTCCAACCTTCAGCCCCCGTTATTTATGTCCCTCTCCCCCATAACAAAAAAAAAATTATAACAAAGAAGCATGAGAACAGGCAGGAAGAAGTTGCCAGCAGTGTAAGTACAAAAAAAGTAGAAGACATTTTTTATGTTAAAATCATTTTTTAATCAGGTTTTTCAGTTGTATATAATATGTTCGACGTTTGTAAAAAGCTAACAAAAATGCTTAACACTTTTTATTATAACTTATCAACATAATGCACAGCAGCCACAATGCTCTACAACATCGTCAAAAGTTCTGGCTAAGCACATAAGGTCCCAAAGGCGAAACCTATTGGCTATGCCAATGCTTGTTGTGTTAGAGAAATCCGAATGTACCTTTTCAGTCTTTCGGATCTCCCCCACCAGGTGTACCTGTCAAGAGATAGGAAATAGAAAAGAACGTCTCTGGGGACTGTGGGTCTGGTTTAGAGTTTGGAGAAAGGAGTAATGCCCATCAGGTGGATGGAGTAAATTACTCTGTCGCCCTAACATCCTTTCCCCCAAATTTAGAGATGTATGCTGGCCCTGAAGACATCTCTTAACTTTGGCTGAGACTGCTGTAAAAAGATCCAAGGAAACTTAAAGTAGCTTTTCATGAAGAATTTAATGCATGAATCAGAGTTGAAGCACAGCACATCATAACAGGTTCAGGTACAGGTCTTGTAATACAGTTGGTCTGGAATCTGGAACCCAGGATGTAAGATGCAGGCACGCATCATACATTCCAGGCAGCAGATCCAGACAGGGAAAGGCAATGGGACAGAACAAGGCAGAAAGAAAAATACAACAGAATGCAACACATCTTACCCCTAAAAAAAAAACATTAATCCAGATATCTGCTGGGAACACTCTTTTGCCTATTGGAAACTTTAACTCTAGAGGCAACTGAGGAATCCAGATGAACAGAACTGGGAGAAGGCAAAACGGGAAAAGCATCAGGTCTCCTCAGGCAAATACCCTGAGTAGAGGAAGGAGAAAAACGTACATTTTCAGGATTGCAAAACTTAGCTACTCTGCGGACGTTCCATACTCTACCATCTTGCGTGGCAACGCTATTTTTAAAGACTTTAACTATTTTGATAGGAGGGTAAAACTTAGAAAGACCCTTGACCAGAAAGCCAGGCTTTCTAATTCGTACCCAATCCCCCACCACAAAGTCATTATCTTTAGTTTTCATTTTGGAATCAAACAAGGTTTTCATTTGTAGTTGTTTGTTTTCAACCCGTTTGGCCACAGCAGCAAGGTCACAAACAGAGTTATTTACATCAAGTTTTACATCAAGTTTTTTAATCCACCAGGGACATATATCAGAAGGAGGCTCCCTACCCTTAAGGAGCCTGAAGGGACTAACACCGGTAACAGAGTGGGGGGTGATACGATATGTCCACAATCTTTTCCTCACAACATCCACCCAATTATCATCCGAAGACTGCACAACATTCAAACAATCCTTAAGAACACGGTTAAAGCGTTCAACTTGGCCGTTTTCCCTAGGCTCATAGAGAGAGGTGGTGTAATGTTTGATTCCACAAGCACTGAGGAATTTCTCAAAATCATCTGACACAAGTTGAACACCATTATCAGTGACACAGGTTTCAGGAAATCCTTCCCTGGCAAAGACTTCCTTAAGGAAAAGAATGACCGATTGAGAAGAAACAGAGCTGACAAACTTTACTTCGGGCCACTTGGAGTGGTAGTCCACCAGAACTAAAGCATACCGAGCATTATAAGGCAACTGTTTAAATGGACCAGATATATCAAAACCCACTTTCTGCCAGGGAAAGGTGGGCCAAGACACAGGCTTGAGAGGAGCAGAGGTCACATGAAGCATTTTATCACTGTTAACGCAATGCGAACAGTCTCTCACCAGCCTATCCACCATTTTGTCCACTCCCGGCCACCAAAAGCTCTCTCTAATTAGACGTTTCATCGATGACATGCCGATGTGACTCTGGTGAGCGAGAAGAAGAATCTTCTCTTGTAAGGATTGAGGTGGAATTAATTTACCAGACTTGAAAAGTAAACCAGAAAACACTTCAATTTCCGAAGAAACCTGGCAAAAGGGAGCTATATCCGGAGAAACACCCCTATGGGGTGGCCAACCATTCCTGACAAAATCGAACAGATGTTGGCAAACCACATCCTTGCCAAGTTCAAGAAACCATTCATCTTCCGACAATGAAATAAACTCCTTGGAAACACAATCTCCAACAGAGGCAACAACATCGAGGTCAATATCCATCTTTGGAGACTCCTCACAAGGAAACCTTGAAAGAAAATCAGCAGTCACGTTACATTTACCAGGAACATACACAATTTCGAAATCATACTCTTGAAGGCGTGAGGACAAACGAGCTATACGCGCAGTGGAGTTCCATCCACCTCCAGGAGATAAAATCCCAACTAAGGGTTTATGGTCGGTACGTAGTACAAAACGATTTCCCCAAACATAATTCCTGAAGTGCTCAACAGCCCAAATGCAGGCCAGAAGTTCCTTTTCAATTACGGAGTACCTTCTCTCCGTGGGAGACAAAGTCCTTGAGGAGAAGGCAACACACCATTCATCCTTACCTGATGACTGACTTAACACACTACCAATGCCATAAAGGCTGGCGTCAACAGTAATGATGCACTTTTTATTGACACAAAAGGACTTCAAAGTAGGAGCATTAACAATTTCCTCTTTGATTTGTTTAAAAGCTTGTTCCTGCTTCTCTGACCAAATGAATTTAGCTGAACTCCTAGTAAGTTCTCTGAGAGGCTCCATTTTGTTTGCAAAATTTTTGATAAATTTGCTATAATATTCGCAAAGCCCTGCAAAAGAAAGCAACTTTTCCTTGTTGTCTGGGGAAGGAGCCTTAACAATAGCATCCACAAGATTTTTTTTTGGTACAACTCCATCCCCTGAAAGTGAATGGCCCAAATAGTCTACTGTCTTACAAAAAAACTTGCACTTACTAGCTTTGATGGTCAAGCCAAACTTCTCCAACCTGGAACAAACCTCCCTAAGGTGACCATCATGCTCAGAGATATTTTTAGAAAAGACAAGAATATCATCTTGAAAGCATTTGACGTAGACATTCAGATCCCTGAAAATGTGATACATTGCCCTCTGGAAAACAGAAGCGGCTGACGCTAGGCCGAAAGGCATTCTTTTAAACTGAAACACACCATGGGGAGTGATGAAGGCGGTGAAGTGTTTTGAGTCTTCCGTGAGCTCTATCTGGTGGTATGCAGACCTAAGGTCTAAAGTGGAGAACACACAGGCACCATCAAGCATACACAACATTTCATTTATGTTAGGTAACGGGTGACAATCTGTAACCAAACATTTATTTAACGCTCTCAGGTCTACACACAACCTAATTGTTTTGTCGGGTTTAATCGCCAAAACAATAGGCGAAACCCATTCGGAGGATTCTACCTCCTCAATAACACCATCTTTAACCATGTTGTCAAGCATGACTCTGAGTTCCTCTCTGACACTGATGGGAACACCTCTCAACTTCTGCTTTAGAGGCACAGTATTTGGTTTGACTTTGATTTTATGCATAAAACCAGTCAATTTCCCAAGTTTCTCGGAAAAGACATTGGGAAAGGCGATAGATATCTCTTTAGACATGGATGCTAGATCATAGTCCCCATCAGTTATAGCAAGGACACATACAGGATCCTTTAACCTAGGATTTAACGAGATCCCCAACTTAGCTTGGTCCCGCCAACCTAGAACATTCACACCTTTGGACGCTACATACATCTTGATGATAGCTGAATTGTTTTTTACAATAATAGGGACTTCCTTAAAACCAATAAAACTGATCTTGGAAGTATCAAAATTGTAGGCATCGATATCAGGTTCACACAAAGAATTCACATCAATTAAGTTACCAAATGACTCCACACAGTAATCATGAGTGATTATGGTCCACGGTGAACAGGAGTCTACCATGAGTTCAAGAGTTTTACCTAGTATGTTCACTGAACTCTTAGGAGGAGGCAAAGTATCTGCAAGTGTCATGTCGAACGAAGATTGTATAGAAATTACAATACCAGACTCTCTGACTAGCGGATCATTACTCTCTCTCTCCGCAACATAAGATACATTACTATTAGCACGTCTGGGAGTACTATAGGAAGGTTTCTTGTAATCATTAACTGGCTTAATCGAAGTTTTACAATACTTAGAAAAATGTCCAGTGCGATTACACTTATTACATTGTCTATTCAGAGCAGGACACTGTGGAAAGGAAGCTATGTGATCCGGACTTCCACACCTAAAACAATAAAATTGTTTACCTTTGCCCTCGTATTTGTTAGAACTTTGAGTTTTAACATTCACAGTGCTAACCTCACCAGTGGATGTGGACGGGGTAGATTGAACAGAGGTTTTGTCTAAAGATTTGATCCATTTGTCGGACTGTTCTAATGCTTTAGCTGTACTAATGGCAGTCTCCAAACTAGGATCCCCTAAAATCCATAACTGCTCCTGTACTTTTTTGCTTTTCACATGTACAACTATTTGATCTCTAATCATTTCGTCGGTTATTAGACCAAAATTGCAATGGAGAGAAAGTGCACGTAAAGCAGTTAAGAAATCATCAAAGCACTCATTCTCATCTTGTACCCTGGTATAAAACTTAAACCTGTTTAAGGCTACACTGGTTACTGGTTTGAACCTTCCCTCTATTCTGTGTACAGCCTCATCATAAACATTAGAATCACCACCAGATCTCACAGGAGGTAAAGTTCTAAAGACAAGTTGTCCTTCTGAGCCAAGACAATGTAAGAAAATGTTCTTTTTTCTTTCCGCTGACATCCTTTCGCCATCCATGGCTTTAAGGTAAGTAAAGAATTCCTCCTTCCACCTAGTCCAGGGGATGGGTGGATCTCCTTTGGTTTGCAAAAACTTTGAAGGTGGGTCAAATTGCATAATGGCTAGAGAAAGTAAGGGTACTTCCTCTAATCTTTAAATAATTAAAAAAAAAAAAAAAAATATCACCAAAATAATAATGGACACAAAACGAATAATGTAAATAGGGTTTTAACAATAGTTCTTTAAGTGGTACAGTCACCAGTTCGAAGAGAAGAGAGAAATCCTTTCCTTTGAATTGAATGTAAATGCGGCAAAAGTACTTGAAAATGGAATAAAAACGATAATAAAGTTAAATCTGTTATTATTTTCTCATCCGGCGTGTATATACAGTTTATTTTACCTTCCGGCGAGTGGAAAACGTTTAGAAAGCCTCGACATTGATTCTTATGCGTTGCCGTGTACTCCGTTGTTATGGCAACCAAGATGGCGCTGAGGCGTGCAGCGTGAAGGCAGGAAGAACGCGTCACGTGATCACGCAGCGCGTGATGATGACGCAGCGCGTGTAAACAGAAGAAGCCTCACAGCGCGCGTATACAGAGGAAGCCTCGAGCCCAAGCAAAGCCTCGCGCATGGAGAAATGTCGAAAAAAGGCTTAAAATTGAATAAAAGCAGTTTCATACATCACCGGACCGCCGGAGCAGAAGCGCAGGAAACATCAGGAGAAGCGCTGAATAAAACGGTAGAAGCGGTGCTTTTGAAGAATCTTTGTAGTTTTCTGTTTTCAGTTGACAAAGCGAAAAGTTTTAAAAATAAGTAGGAAAACACTGGTAGGTCGTAAATTTTCGTAATTTCGATGTAGAAGTATTAACCAGTGCTGTCAAGAAGAAAAGGCTGATGAATATGTATTTCAGGTTTCTTCCTTAGTAACGTAGTCTCAAAATGAATTATTCTGCTCCTGTGCTCCAAGGATGGTGGCAGAAATAGTAGGGTTTACCTCGTCGCCAGTAAAAAGATCCAAGGAAACTTAAAGTAGCTTTTCATGAAGAATTTAATGCATGAATCAGAGTTGAAGCACAGCACATCATAACAGGTTCAGGTACAGGTCTTGTAATACAGTTGGTCTGGAATCTGGAACCCAGGATGTAAGATGCAGGCACGCATCATACATTCCAGGCAGCAGATCCAGACAGGGAAAGGCAATGGGACAGAACAAGGCAGAAAGAAAAATACAACAGAATGCAACATGCTGTCATAGCAGTTCCTGCAATGTTGTAAAAGTTTGGCTAATGGCTCCGTCAAACATGATGGCTGAACTGCAAACTTTTACAAAGTTTTCCTTTCTGAAAAACAAGCTCCTAACACAGGAGTTTGTTTTTGAAATATTAAAAACAAATTATCTACACACCATGGGATTATGGGTGTTTTCTCCCATGGTTTCCCGGATAATTTTGTTTTAATTTTTATTGTCTCTCACCGTGACAGACAGTAAACAAGCATTTACAATGCAATGGTCTCTGCATTATTTAAGGTAGAGCTATTAGCATTGCTCATGACATTTTTTTTTAAAAATCATAAATAAATGGCATTGTCATTTACATTGCCAATAGCTTAATTGTTAAATAAATGGCATTGTCATTTACAATGCCAATAGCTTAATCGCTCGCAAATGCATGACCTATTGCATTTACACCCACAGAGAGCCACACACACAAAGCCACCCACACACACATACAGGGCCACTCACACAGAGACACACACACACACACAGAGCCCCACACAAACACACAGACAGCCCCCCCCACACACACACACACACACACACACACACAGAGCCACACACACACCCAGAGCCACACACACACCCAGAGCCACACACACACCCAGAGCCACATACACAAACAGGAGAGCAAGCACAGCGAGGGGGCAGGGAAGCAAGCACAGCGAGGGGGCAGGGGAGCAAGCACAGCCAGGGGCAGGGGAGCAAGCACAGCCAGGGGGCAGGGGTGCAAGCACAGCCAGGGGGCAGGGGAGCAAGCACAGCCAGGGGGCAGGGAAGCAAGCACAGCGAGGGGGCAGGGAAGCAAGCACAGCGAGGGGGCAGGGAAGCAAGCACAGCGAGGGGGCAAGGAAGCAAGCACAGAGAGGGGGCAGGGAAGCAAGCAAAGAGAGGGGGCAGGGAAGCAAGCACAGCGAGGGTGCAGGAAAGCAAGCACAGCGAGGAGGCAGGGGAACCAGGGGGAAGGGGAGCAAGCACAGCCAGGGGGCAGGAGAGCAAGCACAGCCAGGGGGCAGGGAAGCAAGCACAGCGAGGGGGCAGGGAAGCAAGCACAGCGAGCGGGCAGGGAAGCAAGCACAGCGAGGAGGCAGGGGAGCAAGCACAGGCAGGGGAGCAAGCACAGCCAGGGGGCAGGGAAGCAAACACAGCCAGGGGGCAGGGAAGCAGGCACAGCCAGGGGGCAGGGAAGCAAGCACAGCCAGGGGGCAGGGAAGCAAGCACAGCCAGGGGGCAGAGGACAAGCAAAGCCAGGGGGCAGGGGAGCAAGCACAGCCAGACGTAACCAACATACAAATAGGAGTAGGACTGTGACACATACTGACAAAACTCACCCAAGCATGTGTATAGGCTTGAGGAGGAAACCAAGAAATAAATGTGACTATGGATTGATAGCCCAGTAAAAAGCCAAAAATACATTTATCACATGCATGCAAGTACTCATACAAAGACTTACATCTTATTTCAAATATGTACACAGCTATTAAGGCCAGTGGACAAAACAGTCCCTTAATCAAGAGTGTGCAGCGAAGATGAACTGACCAATTAGCAGCCACCAGGAAACAGGAATCAAAGCACGAGACGGCTGATGTTGGAATGATTACATTGATAAATTAAAGCCCAAATATGACAAGTGTAGATGGCTGGCATACAAAGAAATGGAGATGGATCACAAGGAAATTTCTCCAGAGCCGTAAATGTAACCAAACAATGGCTCAGTTGTACGAGAAGAATTAAACACATTTCTATAGTGCGGGTATAGGATAACTTCTCGTTGATCTGCATGATGTGGAAGAATAAAAGACAAGAGTGTACTTACAGAGCAAGGAGAATTTGGTCTCCTGTAAAAGCATACAAAGGACTGAACAAAGTATAGAACACTTCAAAGGCATACAACCCACATGGAAAGCAGCTCAATCTATATCAACACTTTAGAAAATAATGCTAGTGAAAAGCAGAAGAAAAAAAACACAAAATACGCACACACACACGCACACACACACACCCTACCCTTAGTAGGGCTAATGTCTACCCTAGATCTAATGTGACCCCATGAACAGGCTGGATTTCAATATTAAAATCTGCAGTGGCAGGAGCAGAAACACAGAACTTGCAACATGTTAAAAAGTTATGAGGGCCTCACCAGGTACGAAGAAGCGATCTTAATACAATACAGGGGGATAAACCCCCCACGGGTCAGAACAATAGGAGGGAAAGAGTGAAGACGTGGCCAGCAGATAAAATAGGCCATCACGCTAGTAGAAAACGTGCATGCATTCCGGAGCCGTATCGGTGGAAAACCCTGAGTAGAGTGAAAGCAGTGTAGCAATCTTAATATAACACATTGGGACAAACGCACACTCGAGTCAAAACAATAGGGAGGGGAGCGTACAGACAGAGCCGGAAATAAAATTGTCTATCGTTCTAGAAAGATGGCAAGTATACCAGAGCCGTACGCATAAAGAAATCGAGGTCAGTGCTTACTTACACACACCGCGGGAAACCGCTGGGAATCTAAACAAAGAGGTGAAGGCATACGGGAATACCTTACCTAAAAAAGACCCCATCACGCTAGTAGAAAGCGTGCATGCATTCCGGAGCCGTATCAGTGGAAAACCCTGAGTAGAGTGAAAGCAGTGTAGCAGTCTTAATATAACACATTGGGACAAACGCACACTCGAGTCAAAACAATAGGGAGGGGAGCGTACAGACAGAGCCGGAAATAAAATTGTCTATCGTTCTAGAAAGATGGCAAGTAAACCAGAGCCGTACGCATAAAGAAATCGAGGTCAGTGCTTACTTACACACACAGCGGGAAACCGCTGGGAATCTAAACAAAGAGGTGAAGGCATAAGGGAATAACTTACCTAAAAAAGACCCCATCACGCTAGTAGAAAACGTGCATGCATTCCGGAGCCGTATCGGTGGAAAACCCTGAGTAGAGTGAAAGCAGTGTAGCAGTCTTAATATAACACATTGGGACAAACGCACACTCGAGTCAAAACAATAGGGAGGGGAGCGTACAGACAGAGCCGGAAATAAAATTGTCTATCGTTCTAGAAAGATGGCAAGTATACCAGAGCCGTACGCATAAAGAATTCGAGGTCAGTGCTTACTTACACACACAGCGGGAAACCGCTGGGAATCTAAACAAAGAGGTGAAGGCATACGGGAATAACTTACCTAAAAAAGACCCGTTCGCACGCGATACATCCAAATCAAAATCCCACAGCAGAAGTACAGCCGACAAAGCGCCCTGAGTACGGGTGCATTAAAGCACGGGGCGGGCGGGCTGCGTGTCATGTGACACCGCAAGGGGGCCAACAAGAGTATAGAAAGAGGACTGTCGCGCTGAAAGAATAGAAACAAAAACCAGCAAGCTGCCTGGTGTGCTAAACAGACAACAGTTAGGAAGCTTACCTGGGGGCAGAAGGCAAGAACGAGGAAGCGAGAGTTTGTGCCTCTGATGCCTGGAGCACGGAACGGGAGGAGGGAGAGCGCAGGGCGACGAGAAAAAATGGCGCCCTCCAGCTTCTGAATTTTTCGGATTCGGGGGCGTGGTTTTGCTGTCCTGAGTGACGGACGACGTCACTGTCTAAATAACAGCAAAATCTACACCCCCAAATCCGAAAAAGACGGAGCCTATTCCGAGGGACAGCTCTCTCCTCCAATGGCTGGCCTTCGTTTAGGAAGCCAGCCAATGGAGGGAGAGCCAAAAAGAGGGAGGGATAAAGCAGCCCTCTTACTGACAATAATTCTCGGACTTCCGGTCTGCCTTCGGCAGACCGGATATTTCCGAGACCTAAAAAGCCATGTCACCGCCTATTCTAAATTGGGTGGACAGTCAGAAGGCTAAGCTCTGACAGTCCATACATACTCTGTTGGGGCGTTGGAGGAGTGTGGCGGCAACGGATCTGGAGTAGGCTCCGTTGTGAACATATTGTTGGTCCCCCCACCTCTAAATCAAGGGGGCAGACCGTGAGTTTGGTGGAGAGGGTCTGTGTTGTAGTTGTGATGGAGTACCCTCTTCGCCAAACTCGGTGATGAAGCAGAGGAGCTGACGGAACAGGGTAAATATGAGAGAAAGAAAGTGGATAATCCCAAAGTGAGCAGGGCGCTGGAAAGGTACAATGTTGACATTCAGCCTATGGAGCGTGGGAGACCGCGCTGGGGGTTTTAACACACCTTGTTGTCAGCCTGAAAGGTGGTTTATGCAGAAGGGCACTAGTTCCAAGGGCACTGGCAGAGGCTAAAGGAAGGACCACACACTGCACAGGGTACATGAGCTAAGAAGTCCAAGAGAAATTACAAGCCCTAAGTCCTACACGTCATCAACGGGTAGACAAGGTAGCTGTTCGCAAAGGGCGAAGGAAAGCACTCTACGCGGATGTAACTGGCGTAATACGTACCGAAGGTTAGCTGTGGCTAATTTTTCTTTTTACATTAGCCGTTGAAGTAACCATCCTGCTACTGGAATTTTGACTCCTGCTATATCCATTGCAAGTAGAATTAAGCTGCTACTTACGTATTGAACATGACCCTAAATAAACGAGCCCTTACCGAGCCACTGTCTTCTGTAATCACTACACAGGTTCCCCTTTGGCACATGGGTTGCTCTCGTACATATTTTACTAGCGTGATAAGTAAGGTATTTTCATTTGCAGCCACGTGTTACAATCCAGGCTGGACTATATCTTCCTTCTAAGAGGAATATAACTTCCAAATTATATAACAAAACATTCTTATCATGAGTACAAGCATAACATTATATTTTTCTTTAAAAAGAAAAAACATACCCCCAGCTGGCAATGGAACGTGCAAGTTGGATGCAAAGGCTATCTTGTTATGTTAAATGGCACATGTACCTTTGTAGAAGGAGAAAGGGTCTGCACTCCAGGTACAGGTTATCATGCGCAGTCATGTCCGCCTAGGCGATCAGCTAATGGTTCTTGGCTTAGGTTGATTCAGGAGCATACTATACTTCAGATGATGAATGTGTACCTTACGTGCATAAATGGATACTCATTGTTTGTCAAGGTAACCTGTAATGGAAGCAGATGATGAGGAAGATTTGCAGGAGGTGTGCGAGAAGGTCTTTGTGTATACTGTTTGGTTAGAAATAGAAGACAGCACATAGCGAGATAATGAGTTAAACCAGCGAGGAGCACAGATTAAAGATGGCTGAACTGGCAAAACATGCAGCTGTGAACGTGTTTTCAAACTCAGGGAGAAACAGCTTGTGCAGGATTAAATATTGATGAGATTAGACAGACTAGTACATCCTATCCAATAGACAGAAGCTACAGGGATAAATATGATAGGTAAAAACTTGACCGCAGCATACTACTTTTTAGTTTATCCCATGATTACACAGAAAGTTCACAAGATGGAAGCAGTTCCAGGTGATTTGCCTAGAACACCAAGGCGTAGCAGTCAGGTGGATATAATGGACCACTGTTCTTGTTAAGTAGACCTTCCTCATTATATTGTGTTGTGTTGATATTGGTCTTTGAAATGACATGTGACAACCTGTGTTACCATATGGGAAGTTCTGAGGCTTATGAAGGGATTTGTGTTAGAGAGAGCTATCCCACCAGCGTGATGGACCATAACACACTCCTGCAGGATGTGAATCTGACATAGGGGCTAGAGGTGTTGAGCATAAGACATCTCTGTGTCTCCCAGACATAAATGGATGGGTCTGTTGAGGTTGGCATGTTGCTTACCTAAGGGCCCTGGAACTTTTTGTTTGCCTTTTGTTTTTTCACTTTATATGGTGTTCTTGCTTATTATGTTTCATCTTCTTGTTTGGTAACAACAAAAACGGTGCCTTTGTTAAAAGTGTCACCATGCCATTTGGGGGTGGACTTACCTCTTAATATTGGTACGAAGTCAACATGCCTCTTTTAAGCTGGTAAGCAGTGGAAGAGCTCTGTAATAGGAGGACCATCCTTGGACTGTAAACACCTACAGACAACTAGGTAACATTTCTAAAGAGGTTCTGACATTCATCCAAACATTTTGGAATAGATGCCTCACCCACTATGAATCTATGAATAGTGGCAAGCTTTATCATCCGCACCTATCCACACCCTGGTAGCAATGTACCACCAGTACGGACTCAACTGAGATTGGGAATTCCTATTTAAAACACTATTGGATCAAGAGCAGAGACCAGAGAAACAAGCAGTAAAAATGTTTCAGGGTATACCCAAAGGAATTTCTTTTATTATGTGAGTACTTTAGACATAGTTAAAAATTATAAAATTGGGGCTTTTGAGTTTTATTGACTCAGTTACACCTGTCTATGCCAACATGTTTCGGCCTACTTTCAAAGCCCATATGGGTCTGAGGCCTTCATACCGATTGGCAGCAGGCAAGTCAGGATAGTAACCAGTTTAAATAAAGGTAATGCAACCTTCACGAAGGTGTGACTACAGGAGTGTGCCTCTCGCTCGACTTGCATGACTCCCGAACCACCCACAAATTTGGGTTTTTCCCAGTAGGAACCTTGGAAAAGGTGAGAGCATGAGGCCTCATTTTAATGCGTGGTATTTATGTATCAGTAGACTGGCAGGGATGCATACAGCATTGACAAAGGGCACAGACCCGTATGGGCTTTTAAGTGGTATCTATTGGTGATTGAGAGCCAGTGCAGTTATGAGCTCGTTGGAAGCCAGCGAGGATTTTTTTAAACTCAAAACCAGCCTCATTGCAGTTTTGAAGCAGCTGTACTCTGCATAGTTAATCTTACAAACAAAGGATTACAGTAGTCTATTCTGGACAAAATATGAGCTTGTATCAGGTTTTTCCTTGAAGAGGAAGATATAAAAGTAAGAGGAATGTATATAATATTTAGCATCGGCGCGGCATATGAAAGAGGGGCACGACTGGTGCAGGATTTCTCATCGGAACAGTTGTGTTCTTTGGGACTCCTCCCTCAATGTGCCAGGTCAAGTGATTTATTTCAGTAAACTCGTTATGTCACTGTGTTGGCGGAACTCCCTCCACATAGCCTAATACTGATGGGCGAGAGTGACCTATGCCCCTTCTAACACCTAACTGAGGTAAGAGGGGTAATATATAAGACTGGGACAATAAGACGTCCTGAAGAAGACAAGGTGACCCATTAATGAAGGGCGAATAGAGGTAGAAACATGTTGACTAAAGCAGTTAAGGAGGGGTGCTAGTGGGCCTTAATGCCCTTTGGTAGCACCACCATCCATTCTTTTTCTTAATCCTGACCTTGGAACCTATCAATAAAGTTTACTATGGTATCCAGGAGCTAGTTTTAATTGTTCCCTACTGCGAATTGTTTGTCTATTTTTGTACTCAGTCTTGATTTGTTGTGTGTGGACACTGGTGTCACGTTCAACTTTGTATTGCACTTTGTCTGTGTATTTCTTTGTTCCCCCTCCCTATGCTCCGCCCGGTGTGTGGCTATGCCCAGGCGTTGTAGCAGACCCGATGATGAAGCATGCCACACACAGTGTGTGTGAGTGAGGGCAGTTTTTCATCATTCATGGGTGTGCCAATGTTTGCACACCTTTGTTGATTTTGTTTCTTTTTTGTCGTCTCCATCCCTTTTGTGTGTATACTATAGTGACTTAGGGGGTTCGGGTGGAAGATTTGTATATAGACCCTCTCCCCTTTTGTGTGTGAAAATCTAATATTTAGCAGACACAAACCTGTGGGACAAAGGATCTTAATGTATTTGTCACTTTCATCCTATGCCAGACCTGCCCAAAAACAGCAGACCCTCATCCAACTACACTAGTACTTACTTGAAACCTGTGCAGCCCTTCCAACCCTGGACTGACAGAAAGCCAGTGATGTCTTAGACCTGGCATCCTTGGCGTGGTTCCCCCTATCTTTTTGCCTCTACCTCCTGTATTTATGATGCTGTGCTGGATTTTGTTTTGCTGGTTTAGATGCTTTGGGCACTTTGTCACTGCTTATTAGTGTCAAAGTGCAAGTTATCCCTAGGTAAATTGTTATTGTGATTGGTTATCCATGATTGTCATATTTGTGTCACTAAGAAGTCCCTAGTAAAGTGCACCGAGTGTGCCAGGGCTGGTGATAACAAATGCAACTAGTGGGCCTGCAGCACTGATTGTGCCACCCACATGAGTAGCCCTAAAATGGTGCGTCATGCCTGCCACCGCAGTGCCTGTGTGCAGTCTGTGAACTGCCATGTCCACCTGGCCAGTGTCCCCACTAACCAGGCCTAACCCTTCCCTTTCTGTACACATTGGTCACCCCTGTGGAAGGCCCAAGATACCCCCTTGGGCAGGGTGCAGTGTAGGTGAAAGGTAGAGCATGTACTAGTGCAGGTGACATGCGCTGGTAGTGAATTACATATATATAAGCTAAATGTCCAGGTAGGAATCATTCATAACAACAACTTTGCATTTATATATGTCACGTGAGTGATCACACAAATCAATATGGTAACCAAAGGGCTTATATCAAAAATATACTTAATTTATTTTTGATTTTCAATTTTCGTTTTTAAATACATGAAAAGAATTTCAGAACTGGCAACAGACAGACTACCATAACATGTAAACTGATTGATAGTCTACATACACCTTCAGCATAACGTGTGGCTACGATCTACGGACCACATCAAGGTAGATATTTACACATACAAATTCACAAATCAAATTATACAGTGAATTATACAGTGTATTGCATGTCAGGTGTTAAGCGTCGACGTTTCGGTCCATGCTGGTCAAGTCGATCCGTCGGACCATCTTCAGGACAGAGACGTTGCACAGCAATGTCTAATACAAACATAATAACAACAATAATAAACCCTGAGGCACACGGAGACCAATATCCAGCTCAACACAAAGAACCAACAAAGTGATACCAAAACTAGTGATCTAAAAAACAACCCAATTCCAGTGTTAGTTAAAAAAGTTACCATGCCAATATGTAACTCTCACCACATGCAACCAAAGGTGAACATGCGGGGTCAAACTCGTAAGGTGGTGTATCTATATAGCATGCTCCAGAGAATATCAGCGTGTTACAGTGCAAGAATAACTGGGCATTACTCATGATAACTAAAACGCCACACAGGTCGTTCTGCCTTTAAACCAAAACATAACATAAACATAAATTACAAGGGGACGTTCCTAATTAATGCCTAAGACTGCGTAACCTTACACCAATACACCCAATAGCCAAAGAGACCAACTTACAGTTAGGACTGTCGCCACGGGGTCTAAAAAAGTACAGAGTAAAGCATTAATGCAATCGCCTGCACATACAGACGTGTTCAAGTCCGAAAAACGGAACAAGCCCCAGAAACGGAGCGGGTGCATAACACTTACTGGAACAACAGCAATGCGCCGTCTCTAAAGAGTCCGTGCTCGATCCCCGGTGAATACTCGGGACGCCAAGCGATCTCCACCCATAGCGTGGTTAAGTAAGCTAGCGTGATGACATCATCGCGGCCCGCGAGATCGGCGGCCATCTTAACCTAGTCAACTAATCTAGTGAACGTGTATGTAACTTAAAATTAAAACTAATAACAACAAATAAAAACGGTTAAACAGGTGCAAGGTTCACCACATATACTAGACGTACAACCACCATAGTGTATGTATAGCAAATGTCGGAAACAACAACAGTAGCCAACTAAGGCTAGTCATACCTACATAGTACTCAAATAGTGAGGCAAAGAGACTCCCGTCTCAAGTAGTATCAAGATAACCAATAAGATAACAATCATCTTCAAAAATAAATATCTTCAAAAATGTATGTCAGGAGTGAAGCCAATCATGTAAGAGTGGCTAAAGTATGCCATTCAATAAGGCTATTCAGCCCATTTTCGACTGTGTCACACAACCAAATCATTTTGTTTTCCCTTTGTGCCAGTAATTTTTCGACATTGGGTCTTCTCCTTGTGCCTCTTACAGACTCAATTACATACCATTTCATATCAGACGGAGCATGAGACATGTTATTATAATGCTCTACTAGTGGTGCAGTGTTGACTTTGCATCTGATGCGGGATTGGTGTTGGGAAATACGTTTTCTTATTTCCTGTGTTGTTTTTCCAATGTAATAGAGGTCACATGGGCATTGGATACAATAGACCACATTTTTGGTCAGACAGTTTGAATGATGTTTAAGAGTCAATGTTTTTCCGTTGATACAGCCTGTTTTGGTAGCTTGGGTGGTAGCGCACGCCGTGCAGCTGCCGCAAGGAAAGTGTCCAACAATGGGAGCCAGACCCCAAATGTTTGGAAGGGTGTTAAGTTTAGGTTCAGTATAAGCCTTAACCAGGTGATCCCGTAAGTTTCTTCCCCTTTTAAACGCAAATCTTGGCATAGCCAGTTGGGGTTCAACTTTTCTAATCAGATGCCAATTGCTTCTGATAATTTTCGTTATTGCTGTAGATTCTGTGCCAAAGGTCAAAACACACGTAGTCTGCTCAGTGTTGGACTCAGAAACTCTCAACTGATTTTTCTGCAGTAAAGCTTGTCGGTCATAAAACCAGGCACGCTTCATTGCGTGTTTTACCAGCCGGTAGGGATATGCACGCATCACAAGTTTCTCTTGTAATATTTTGGCTTCCCGGAAATAATCCAGTGACAAAGTGCCCAAAGCATCTAAACCAGCAAAACAAAATCCAGCACAGCATCATAAATACAGGAGGTAGAGGCAAAAAGATAGGGGGAACCACGCCAAGGATGCCAGGTCTAAGACATCACTGGTTTTCTGTCAGTCCAGGGTTGGAAGGGCTGCACAGGTTTCAAGTAAGTACTAGTGTAGTTGGATGAGGGTCTGCTGTTTTTGGGCAGGTCTGGCATAGGATGAAAGTGACAAATACATTAAGATCCTTTGTCCCACAGGTTTGTGTCTGCTAAATATTAGATTTTCACACACAAAAGGGTAGGGATATGCACGCATCACAAGTTTCTCTTGTAATATTTTGGCTTCCCGGAAATAATCCTCCCTTCTGGTACAGTTCCTCCGGATGTAAAGTAACGCTAATATCATTAATTTTCTTGATCTGAATATTATGCATGTGGATGGGACACTGGCCGTTTGTTTATACACCAAACCTACGGCTCGCAACACGCTCTTAAAATACAGCAGCCATCACCCCCGCAGTTTACGAGATAACCTCCCTTTTGGCCAGTTTCTCCGCATCCGGAGGAACTGTACCAGAAGGGAGGATTATTTCCGGGAAGCCAAAATATTACAAGAGAAACTTGTGATGCGTGCATATCCCTACCGGCTGGTAAAACACGCAATGAAGCGTGCCTGGTTTTATGACCGACAAGCTTTACTGCAGAAAAATCAGTTGAGAGTTTCTGAGTCCAACACTGAGCAGACTACGTGTGTTTTGACCTTTGGCACAGAATCTACAGCAATAACGAAAAATTATCAGAAGCAATTGGCATCTGATTAGAAAAGTTGAACCCCAACTGGCTATGCCAAGATTTGCGTTTAAAAGGGGAAGAAACTTACGGGATCACCTGGTGAAGGCTTATACTGAACCTAAACTTAACACCCTTCCCAACATTTGGGGTCTGGCTCCCATTGTTGGACACTTTCCTTGCGGCAGCTGCACGGCGTGCGCTACCACCCAAGCTACCAAAACAGGCTGTATCAACGGAAAAACATTGACTCTTAAACATCATTCAAACTGTCTGACCAAAAATGTGGTCTATTGTATCCAATGCCCATGTGACCTCTATTACATTGGAAAAACAACACAGGAAATAAGAAAACGTATTACCCAACACCAATCCCGCATCAGATGCAAAGTCAACACTGCACCACTAGTAGAGCATTATAATAACATGTCTCATGCTCCGTCTGATATGAAATGGTATGTAATTGAGTCTGTAAGAGGCACAAGGAGAAGACCCAATGTCGAAACATTACTGGCACAAACGGAAAACAAAATGATTTGGTTGTGTGACACAGTCGAAAATGGGCTGAATAGCCTTATTGAATGGCATACTTTAGCCACTCTTACATGATTGGCTTCACTCCTGACATACATTTTTGAAGATATTTATTTTTGAAGATGATTGTTATCTTATTGGTTATCTTGATACTACTTGAGACGGGAGTCTCTTTGCCTCACTATTTGAGTACTATGTAGGTATGACTAGCCTTAGTTGGCTACTGTTGTTGTTTCCGACATTTGCTATACATACACTATGGTGGTTGTACGTCTAGTATATGTGGTGAACCTTGCACCTGTTTAACCGTTTTTATTTGTTGTTATTAGTTTTAATTTTAAGTTACATACACGTTCACTAGATTAGTTGACTAGGTTAAGATGGCCGCCGATCTCGCGGGCCGCGATGATGTCATCACGCTAGCTTACTTAACCACGCTATGGGTGGAGATCGCTTGGCGTCCCGAGTATTCACCGGGGATCGAGCACGGACTCTTTAGAGACGGCGCATTGCTGTTGTTCCAGTAAGTGTTATGCACCCGCTCCGTTTCTGGGGCTTGTTCCGTTTTTCGGACTTGAACACGTCTGTATGTGCAGGCGATTGCATTAATGCTTTACTCTGTACTTTTTTAGACCCCGTGGCGACAGTCCTAACTGTAAGTTGGTCTCTTTGGCTATTGGGTGTATTGGTGTAAGGTTACGCAGTCTTAGGCATTAATTAGGAACGTCCCCTTGTAATTTATGTTTATGTTATGTTTTGGTTTAAAGGCAGAACGACCTGTGTGGCGTTTTAGTTATCGTGAGTAATGCCCAGTTATTCTTGCACTGTAACACGCTGATATTCTCTGGAGCATGCTATATAGATACACCACCTTACGAGTTTGACCCCGCATGTTCACCTTTGGTTGCATGTGGTGAGAGTTACATATTGGCATGGTAACTTTTTTAACTAACACTGGAATTGGGTTGTTTTTTAGATCACTAGTTTTGGTATCACTTTGTTGGTTCTTTGTGTTGAGCTGGATATTGGTCTCCGTGTGCCTCAGGGTTTATTATTGTTGTTATTATGTTTGTATTAGACATTGCTGTGCAACGTCTCTGTCCTGAAGATGGTCCGACGGATCGACTTGACCAGCATGGACCGAAACGTCGACGCTTAACACCTGACATGCAATACACTGTATAATTCACTGTATAATTTGATTTGTGAATTTGTATGTGTAAATATCTACCTTGATGTGGTCCGTAGATCGTAGCCACACGTTATGCTGAAGGTGTATGTAGACTATCAATCAGTTTACATGTTATGGTAGTCTGTCTGTTGCCAGTTCTGAAATTCTTTTCATGTATTTAAAAACGAAAATTGAAAATCAAAAATAAATTAAGTATATTTTTGATATAAGCCCTTTGGTTACCATATTGATTTGTGTGATCACTCACGTGACATATATAAATGCAAAGTTGTTGTTATGAATGATTCCTACCTGGACATTTAGCTTATATATCTGATATTACCCAGTCCCGGTGGGATTATTGGGTGGCTCTATTCTAAAACTGGTAGTGAATTACAGCCATTTTTATTTTTCACTATTTTAAGGCCATCTTGCACAATAGGCTATCATGGGGAATGCTGGCTACAGTGGCTACCTGCATATCTTCCCATAGGAGCAAGTTAGGACATAAAAGTCTGGTATCCATGAACTCAGAATTTAATAAAACATATTTTAGGAAAGGTTGTTTTTAAATCCTGTCTTTGAGAACAGAACTTTTAGAAAGTTGTTGTTCTCTTGTCTGACCTTTCTGTGTGCCTTGGCCTGTTTGTGAATTGAGTGTCTGGTTTGTGAGTGACAGGGGCTGGGTGGCTCCCTGAGGCTTAGTGGGCCATCCGTGGGCTGAATAGCTCCATCGGCATCTAGAGTGGTGGGAGGGGGTAGCACCTGGGCCTGAATAGGGCTGTGCCTGCCTTCCACAATGCTGGCTCCACCTCCTGCTGGGCGGCTGACAACCCTGCCCTTCTCTCTGAAAGGAAAGGAGAGGCCAGGAAAACAAAGTGCTCAAGGAACACCTAGAACTGGTTCAGACCGGGCTTAGAGCCCTCCTGCACAAAGGGAACAAAGACTTTTTGGGGTATAAGTACAGGATCCCAGACTACAGAAAAATAGATCATCCTGGAATCAAGAAGGAACCTCTGCCAAGGAGAAAGCTGAAACTGAAGAAGGAAGACTGTCCTGCTGTTGCTCTGCTGGACTGACCTGCTGTTGATTTGCTGCCAAGGAGAGGGGAAGGACTTTGCTTTGTGCTGTGTCCCCTTGCTTGAAGGAATCTCCAAGGGCCTGAGAAGAGCTGGCTCCCTGTTAAGAAATCCCAGGAACAAAAGGACTTCACCCCCAGCTTCCCTGAAATCTGGTGAGAGAGTTCTGTCCTTCCTTGAGTGCTTGGGCCTTTTGTGCTGCCTCTGGAAGTTGTACCTGTGTAGGGAAGCTGGAAACCAAGATTTTAAAGACTTTCACAAAGTTTTATCGCATCGCTCGCTTATGGAGCACATTCCCGTCAGTACGAGGAAATTCCCGCCGCTACGAAGGCCGAGATCGTCGCAGTGTCTGTTGCCGCTGCCAGAGCCGTTGCATGCTTCGTTTACAGGACGTACCAGTGCAGTGCGGGAAGATAACCATCGCTGCGAGCATCGTCGCAGAGCCTGTCGTCACTGGGTGAGATCGTCGCACCGCTTGCTTGCGGACCGCATCACGTCGCTGCGAACATGGACTTCATATACTTGGACATGAAGTTGGTTCCCCGGTCAGACACTACCTCACGAGGGAATCCCACTCGGGAGAAAATTCCCATCAGTGCTCGTCCCACCGCGGGGGCCGTCACTGTCCTCAGAGGTATGGCTTCCGGGTACCGGGTGGCATGGTCCACCAAGACCAGGATGAACCTGTTGCCCATGGCTGTCTTGGGGTGCAGTGGCCCCACAATGTCAATCCCACCCGCTCAAAGGGGGTACTGACCACAGAGAATGGCTGTAGAGGAGCCTTGTGCTTCCTCCCACTCTTTCCACCTGCCTGGAAAGTCTGACAAGTCCTACAATGAGAATCAGAGCTCGTGTGCATTTGGGGCCAATGAAAGTGGTTGACAAGCCTTTCAAAGGTCTTGTCCTGCCCCAAATGTCCCTCCTTGCAAAATTGCTCCCTGGAGGGGCCTCCTTCTTGCTGCCAATGGGTCAGCTCAGGCAGGTCCCCCAGTTCAGCTACTTGCTCCCGGTAGGCTCCAGGGCATCCCCCTCAGAGTCTTCCTCCTCCTGGGCAGTGGGAAGTTCGAGGGCTGGTTTCCCGTGCCCCCGCCACTTCTCTCTTCGGCAGGTTCCTGGGCCTCCCTCTCAGGCTCCAGGTCCTCTTGAGAACCCCTACTGGCTGACATTGACCGGGTGGTCACCCACGCCCAGTCAGGCAGTCCAACCATCTTCAAGTGAGTTGTTTTCTCCACCTTTTCCCAAGGGGAGCTCTCCAAATCATTTCCCAACAAACAGTCAATTGGCATGGCGGGCCTCACAGCTACCTGAAGAGTACCAGAAACCCCCCCCCCCCCCCCCACCCCCCACTCAAAGGGAACCTGAGCCATTGGGCAATGACTCTCTGTGTTGTCGATGTTAACAACTCAGCAAAATGCATGAGGGACAATCTGCTCTTGAGACACCAGTTGACACTTGACAGCTGTCACACTGTCTCCTGTATCTCTAAGAGCCTCCACCTTTTGGCCATTGATGGTCACTCGCTGCCCATATTTCTTAGTGTTCCTGGGCAGCTGAGCTTCTTAGACCATCTCACAGTCTCCTAATGAGACTGAGGTCATCTGTGCGAGACCCCACCCACCTTGGTAATCAATATCCTCCCCCAAGGCTACACTAGCTATCTGCCGGGGCGGAGCACCAGTGGGCACTGGTTTACCAAACAGGCGGCACCTGGTATCATTCGCCTTATGACCCAGGTCGCCACACTTGTAACACTTCAAGGGGCCCTGGGGAACAGGACTATCCGTTGGGCCCCTTGCTTTCTCTCAGGGGGAGGCTGGGAACCTTTCACGGGGTTCCCTTGGGGACTACTTTGGGGCCCTTTGAGGAACTCCTTCTGTTTACCCTTGTCCCCCCCACTCTTCTGCTGGGGACCCTGCCCACCTTTGGCTAAGTCTCCCCCATGACCCTTGTGGACCCGGGTGCTCACCCAGCGGTCCGCCTCCTTTTGATCAATTATCAGACAAGTGCTCCCATGCAATCAAATCAAAGAGACCTTGAAAATCATTAACCTTGCTGCCCTTTACCCCACCATCCAATGCTCTGCAAAAGAAAGTGACATATTCAACCCAAGTACTGTTTTCTAACTTTTTGTATTTCCTGAACCTCTGCCTATAGAGCTCAGGTGTAAACCATATCTGGACATCAATGCATCTTTCATGTGGCTGTATGAATTGTGGACTTCAGAAGGCAAGTCTAACAATGTGTCCCGTCCCCCACTAAGGAACCTTCCCCACAACCCTGCTCCCCAATCTCTCTCAGGGACCCGGTGGGAAGACATGGCTACCTCATAGGCTCTGAGCCACTGACCAATATCATCATTTTTGTAAAACCCCTTCACCACATCCTTGGGAATATACACTCTACTTTCTCTATGTACTGACGGTAAGCTGCCACCAGAGGGAGTACCTTCTAAACTTTTGGTTTTAAACTTCAACTCCCTCAAAACCTTTTCATGCTCAAACTGCATTTTCTTTTCCTCAATATCTAATATTCTATTTTCCAATTACAGTTGCCTATTCACCTTGAACTTGGTCACCTCCATTTCATGCCTTCTTGATCTCTCTCTGCCCTCCAACTCCTATGGAGACAGACTCTTGTTAGAAGTATTGCTACCTGCAGGGGAAGGTGCCTTCCTTCCTCCTGAGCCCAATGGCCCTTCCTTTTGTACAATTTCCAGGTCATCCCCTCCTCAATTTCAGGGGTTTTCCTTGCTTCTTGGTGCACCCAACAGTGGAAATCTTGAACTTCTTGCAAAAATACTTCAGGTGCTTTACTTTGTAGCTTTCTAGCTTCTCTTCTTCCCATTCGCAATCAATAGAGGCTATGGATTCTGCTCTCTCTACTACAACTGAATCAGGCATCTTTCAAAAATAGAACAACAATCCAAAAAGGAATCTACCAAAAAATATGTGGTATCGTTATGGTCTGCACTCACTAAGTAGTGTTCACCAGTCACTGTACATGAGTCACAAATGCAAATTCAGAATCCCTTCCGCTGACCCCCAATGTTAGATTTGGGGGTCTCTAGTTGGCACAGGTAGGTACGTGTGACAAATAAGGGACCCTCTCCTCTAGTCAGGATAAGGGGATTACACTCCTAAAATAACCCCTGCTCACCCCTTAGGTAGCTTGGCAAGAGCAGCTAGGCCTCGTCTCAGAGACGTTGTAAGTTAAGCAGTTGTGACCACATACAGTAACCCAGTGACAACACTACAAATGGACACCACACAGGTTTTATATAAAACATAAGTAGACTATATATAGAGTTACCACAAGACCATAAACGACAAAAATACACAATACGATTACTTTAAGATGGTAGATTTAAGCTTAGTTCAGTTCAGTTCTTAGATGTGACACTCTGCGTCAATGTACATTAGATTGTGTTGCGCTTCCACGACAAGCAATGTCGCAGCGATGGGAAATGCGGCAAAGTTCAGATACAAAGAAATAAAGACGTGAAGATCTTCCAGATGCGGCACGCTTCTCGGGGATGCGAGAAGATCCCGGTTCGATGCGTGGACTACACTGGCGACATCCTTACGATGCGACGGCAGCAGCTCCAGCAGCGACACTCTTCTCCCACGATGCTTGAAGCTTCTGCTCAATGCGACAACTGCAGCGGCAACATCCAAGATGCGACGGCAGCAGCTCCGATGGCGGCCCGCTTCTCGGGGATGCGAGGTGCTCGTGGTCGATGCGGTGCAGTGCGACAGTTCCAGCAGCGACACCCTCCTTCCGAGTTGCGACAACAGGCACAGCGACGGCGACACGCTCCGATCTCGTTGTGAGATTCTTCTCCTGTTGCAGTGCAGTGCAACAACTACAGCGGCGACAACCTCCTTTTCAACGGCAGCAGCAGCGACGGTGACACGCTTCCTCTTCGTTGCGGCACGCTTCTCTCCGATGCGGTGCAGTGCGACAGTTCCAACGGTGACACCCTCCTTCGGAGTTGTGACGGCAGGCACAGCGACGGTGACACGCTTCTTCTCGCTGAGTCGCGCTTCCAGCTCCTTTGCGAAACGCAGTTCCTCAGAAGGCCCAAAAAAGCAGCAGGCACTTCCAAAGAACTCTGGGGAGCTGGGGGTGAAGTCTGTTGTCCCTGAGACTTCAGGAGGAGGCAAGCTCTTTTCCAAGCCCTTGGAGATCCTTCACAAGTTGAAAGCAAAGTACACAAAGTTCCTTTCTCCTTCCTTTGGCAGTAAGGCAACCACTGCAAGCCAATCCCCCAAGCAGCACTTCAGCTTGGGAATAGTCTCTACTCAATTTCTTCAGGTTCCTCTCCTCAGTAAAGGTTTCTTCTTGCAGTCCAAAGTGATCTAATTTCATGGGATCAGGGTCCCAATATTTATACCCCCAAATCCTTTGTTCTCTGAGTGGATAAGGGCCTTTTCCCAGGCCAAACCAGTTCTGAAGCACTCTGTTTACCAGACTTCTCCTTTCCTTTCACAGTGCAGGGCATGCACATCAGATGTCCCACAGGAGGTGGAGCCAGCATTGTGGAAGGCAAGTACAGTCCTGGAGCACTTTGTTTACAGGACTCCTTCTCTTCTTTCAGTGTGCAGGGCTGAGACATCAGCCGCTCCCCAGGGGGTGGAGCCAGCATTGTGGAAGGCAGGCACAGCCCTATTCAAAGTTCAGGTGCAACTCCTCCCTCCCATCTAGATGCAGATCTCTCTATTCACCACTGGGTGACTCAGCCTGTCTCTTGGAATTCCCCAGCCCTGTCACTCACAAAACCAGACAAAGGAATACACAACCTAGCAGAGACAGGTTTGAATGGTTAGACAAGCAAATACCTACTTTCTAAAAGTGATATTTGCAAATACAGAATATTAAAATCAACTTCACTAAAAAAGTATTTTATTATTCTGAGTTCAGGCATACTAAACTCGAATTTCTACCATGTTCTCTGAGACAGTTAGGATTATGAAAAGTAATAACTCTAACGGCCCGTTCTGGCCTATGGAGAACAGGTAGCCTTACAATAGTGAAAAACGAAAATGGCTGTAATTCACTTTTAGGACATGCCACACACATCAGGGCTTGTCCTACCATATACTTACAATGCACCCTGCCCTTGGGCCTACCATAGGGGTGACTGATATGAAGAAAAGGGAAGGTGTATGGGACTGGCAAGTGGGTGCACTTGCCCAGTCAGCATGACAGTACCAGACTGCGCGCAGGCTCTGCAATGGCAGATGTTGAATAATTACTTGTTTCGAGTTAAAATTGATGCTTCTTTATTAGCAGCACGATATACATCTTGTCATAGCAAAGTCCAGCATAAACTGTCCTTCAACTGCAAAGCATAACAATTCCACCAGACATGTGGAATATGGAACACAATTAAGGAACAACATGTCGCATGCAGTGGCATGTGACCAGTACACATATTTCTTAAAGAGACAAAGCAGTACAAGAGAATGTAACACATCTCCCTTTTTACAAAACAAAACTAAGACAACTAAGTATAAAATGCAATGAAAAGTTTAGTATGAAAACAAAAACACTCTAAACATAATCAGCATATCTTTTAGGTAAATTGATGGTACGTTTTGCATCCTTGACCCTGTAAGCAACAGAATCATTGTTGTCAACATGTCTCTTCCTGTCAGGAATACCATTGCCAGCATTATTAATCCTGGAACATTTGGACAATCTTTTACCATTCCAAATGCTACCATCTTGAGTCATGACACTGTTTGTAAACACTTTTTTAAACTCAATGGGATCACTAAATTTGTCAGAACCCTTGGCTAATAAACCTGGTTTTAGAATCCTAACCCATTCTCACACTTGAAAATATTGTGTTTTTGCATTCCATTTTTTATCATACCACCTTTTTGTTTTTAATTGCTTGTTTTCCACCCGTTTAGCAATGTCAACAACCTTCTCTTTATCACCCAACAATGCATTATAACATTTCTCCTTTAACCACCATGGTAAAACGTTGGATGCAGGGTTGCGACCTTTGAAAAGTTTAAAAGGACTCACCTCTGTAGTAGAATGAGACGTAATACGATAAATCCATGAACGTTCTCTTAACGCACTTACCCAATTTGCTCCACCTTTGACAGATTCTACAATGAAATTCTTCAGCACACGATTGAATCTCTCCACCTGACCATTTTCATGCGGTTCATATAAAGAAGTTAACCTGTGGGTAATATTACATTCTTTAAGAAAAGCAGCTATTTCTACAGACGTTAATTGAACTCCATTATCAGTGACCATTATTGATGGACAACCTTCCCTAGTGAAAATGTCTTTGAAAAAATGAATAACTGCCTCAGTGGTAGCTTTGGGAACAAACTTTACTTCCGGCCACTTGGAATGATAATCTACAATGACTAATGCATAACGTGAAGACTATGGTAACATGTGGAAAGGCCCAGAAATATCAAATGCGATTTTCTCCTAAGGTTCCGATGGCCACTTGACATTCTCTCGCTTGATACACATTCCTGACACTCTCTGACTGTTCTATCAATAAATCTGTCAATCCCAGGCCACCAAAAATAAGATCTAACCAAACGTTTCGTGGAAGATATACCAGGATGAGTTTTATGTGCAATTTGAAATATGATCTCTTGCATACCCTCTTGGGGAATACATTTTCCTGACTTAAAGATAACACCACTTTCCAACTCCAATTCCTCTACTATATTATAAAATGGCAACAATTCTGATTTAATCTTATCTTTGCTTGCCCATCCGTTTTTTACATAACTCACAAGAATTTTTCTGTACACATTCCATCCACTGCAACTCAGAAATACCATGAAATTTCCCTTGTAAAACATCCTGGATAGTTAAGACAAAATCACATTCATTTATCACACTAATTTCATTCTGACTGCAAAGAAGACGTGATAAACAATCAGCGGTGACAAAATTATATTCCTGTAGTCTTGAAGTAAGTCTGGCAATCCTAGCTGTATAATTCCATCCGCCACCCACAGACAAAATATTAATTAAGGGTTTATGATCTGTCCTGAGGGTAAATTTTGAACCCCACATGTATAATCTGAAATGTTCAATTGCCCAAACACAAGCAAGCAGTTCCCTTTCTATCACCGCTAATTTCCTTTCACACTCATTGAGGGTCCTGGATGCAAAAGCTACATTCCATTTGTCATTTCCTTCTCTCTGTGACAGTACACTACCTAGACCATATAAACTTGCATCAACTGTAATTATGCATTCCTTGTTAATGCGAAAAGGTTTAAGTGTAGGTGAATGTACAATATCATCTTTACTTACTTCAAAAGCCTGTTGTTGTAAATCAGTCCATATATACTCTACCCCATGCCTTAATAATTTCCTTAAAGGTTCCATTTTAGAGGCAAAATGTATCGCAAATTTGCTGTAGTATTCACACATACCAGCAAAAGAAAGGAACTGATCTTTATTTGTCGGAGTGGGAGCTTTAATGATAGCCGCCACGTTTGATTTTTTGGGAAACACTCCATCCCCCGAGAGTGTGTGACCCAAATATTCAACTGATTCTTGGAAAAGTTTACATTTGTGTGCCTTCAGTGTTAAACCACTACTTTCTAATCTCTTGCACACTTCTTGCAAATGTCTCTCATGTTCAACAGAATCTTTTGAAATCACCAAAATATCGTCCTGAAAGCATTTAACATACGTGTCAAGGTCTCAAAAAATATGAAACATTGTTCTCTGAAACACCGAAGCCGCTGACGCTAAGCCAAACGGCATGCGTATGTACTGAAATAAACCTTGTGGTGTTATAAATGCTGTGAGTTTCCTAGATACTTCTGTCAATTCAATTTGATGGTAAGCTGATCTGAGATCTAATGTTGAAAAATGTTTTGCCCCATCTAACAATGAAACTAACTTATTGATGTTTATCAATGGGTGACAATCGATAACAATATTAGCATTCAAAGCTCTCAAATCTACACAGACCCTCAATTTTTGGTCCGGTTTTCTTACCAAAACTATGGGAGACACCCATTCCGATGATTCTATCGGCTCAATGATGCCTTCATCAAGTAACTCCTTCACCATACCTTTAAGTTCCTCTCTGATATTAATTGGGACACCTCTAAGTTTTTGTACAACTGGGGTATGATTTTTTTGGTACAATGTTATGTGAGAAATTTTTAAGTTTACCCAACTTTTCACTAAACACAGAGCTGAAACATTTAACAAGAATATGTCCTTTTTCGACATCTGTGAGATTTTTGCAAATGGATGAATCAAACACTGAAACTGTACCCATTAAACTGTCATCGCAAAGTGATTATGGATCTTTAGAACGAAGATTTAACTGGATCCCCAATTTCCATTGATCAAACCATCCTAACACATTAACTCCCTTGAGAGATATGTACAGCTTAATATTAGCTTTTCTGTTTTTAAAGTGAATTTCCACCTGAAAAAAACCAATGATGTCAATCCTTGTGCCACAAAAGCTTTTGGCAACAATATCAGAATCGTTCATATTATTTAACGTTTTGGAATTAGCTAAAGTATTACTGAAATATTCTTGAGATATAATGGTCCATGGAGAACCAGAATCTACCTTAAGAGATAACTCAAACTCACACACCCTGAACATGCAAGTTGGTGACTTGAAATTTAACATAGCTTGATCATCTACAATGGATACTACAAAACCTTTTCCCCCATTCAACAGTCTTAATAGTATTAACATTTTCTTCCGATAACAAGGAAAGAGCACCCTTATTGTGTATCTGAGGGCGTCTGTCTCTACCCATGTTGCTAAAATTACCAATACTTTTGCAGAAATTACATTCTCTTTTCAATGTTGGACAACTTGAAAATGAAGCATAATGAGACCTATTCCCATATCTGTAACACATACCTAAAGGTAACATTAGTTTTTTGTGAAGAAAATTGTTTAGGTCTGTAGGAATTGTATCTCGCTGTTGATTGAGCAGACTCATGTTTAACATCTTGTTTGTGTTTGATAGCACAAATTTCTTCTTCAGCAATTTTCTTTTCAGTGTTGTTTCTAATAGTGTTCATCCATAAATCAGACTGTTCTTGAGCTTTAGCTATGGCAATAGTCTCACTTAAGCTTGGATCACCCATGTCCCAAAGCTTATCTTGGATTTTTTTACATTTGACGTGTACAATGATCTGATCACGTATCATTTCATCCGTCATCATGCCAAAGTTGCAATGTAAACTTAATGATCTTAATGATATGAAAAAATCATCAAATGATTCATCCTCCTTTTGTCTCCTAGTATAGAATTTGAAACGGTTGAGGGCAATGCTTACATTAGGCTTAACTCTATTTTCAAGTCCCGCTAAAGCCTCTGTATACACATTCAAGGAATCCCCTCCTTCATTTTGAAAAATTATTTGGGGTAAGGATCTGAAAATAACTTGACCCTCAGAGCCAAGACAATGTAAAAGAATACTTTTTTTCCTTTCAGAGCCCATCCTTTCACCATCGATGGCCTTCGTATAATTCATACATTCTTCCTTCCACCTTGTCCATGGCATAGGTGGATCACCCTTAAGTTGAAGCAGGAGGATCAAATTGCATTGTAAAAATATTGGTGTTAATTTACAATAACAATGAAACTAAGAAGATGTAGATAAGCTTCGTTAAATAATGAACACCATAAAATACGTTTGTATTCCTATATGAATAAAACTTCTTAGAATGATCTTGTAGCTTTTGAATAAAAAAAAATTCAAATAAGAAAATTCTATAAAGTTGCAAAATGTTTTAGACGATTTACCTTCATACAATGCAATGAAATATTTGAAAATGACCAAAAAATTGTACGTTGGAGTAACTTGTGCTTGTTTAATGTCATGTAGTTCCACAGAAAATTAATGCTTCTGAGATTTGCAAAACGTTGGCAAAGTAAACAGAACTTACTTCTTGCTTCTGTTCCCCCCCCCAAAAAAATAGTCCAGGAATAAAACAAATCGATCTGGAACTGCTGAGTTAAAAAAATTATAGCCTAAAACTAAAGAAAATCGATCTTGACATCGCGGAAAAGTCACTTGTTCCGTAACCATAGAAACAGAAAAGCTTTAAAATCCAAAATGGCCGTTGTGCATGTAACGTAAGGAACGTGATGACTCACTAACGCTTATACGTCACTGCGCACAATCAGGACAAGCTGCAAATAGAACACTGCTCAGCGAAGCTCCAAAAAGAACGTTGCTCGTTGCTTGGGACACAGGTATTTAATTTTAAAAACCGGGCTTCACAAATATCGGGCTTTAAAATACTTCCTGCTTTTGCCCAAGGTTTTAACAAAATTGATAAAACAGGCAAGGAAGAAAATTGTCACTTGAAATCCTTAAACCAAATTGGGTATTCTTCTCTCAAACGTAAATGGTTTAAAATACTTAATACTTCACAGAAAATAGATGAAAGTTCAGACACAGCCGCAGGTGCAATCAGGGCACAATTAAAATCTCTCTCAGCCGCAGGTACAATCAGGGTACATATAAAATAATAAGTTTTACATACGAGTTGAAATTCATCAAAAATGAAGAAAAAGGTTGGGTCCAACACCACTAAAACTTGTGCTGCACAGTGGTGATTTCCCTCGTCACCAAAACTGTTGAATAATTACTCATTTTGAGTTAAAATTGATGCTTCATTATTAGCAGCACAATATACATCTTGTCATAGGGAAGTCCAGCATAAACTGTCCTTCAACTGCAAAGCATAACAATTCCACCAGACATGTGGAATATGGAACACAATTAAAGAACAACATGTCGCATGCAGTGGCATGTGACCACTACACATATTTCTTAAAGAGACAAAGCAATACAAGAGAATGTAACAGCAGACCTTAGACACATTTTACAAGGCTGCTTCTGTGGGTGGGTCTACCAGTGCTGCAGGCCCACCAGCAGCATTTGGATGTACACGCCCTTGGCACACTCAGTGCACTAGACTAGGGTCTGACAAGTAAACCAAATAGCCAAACATGGAACCACTGATTAATACATCATTTTACAATAGGGAGCACTTGCACTGTGGCACCGGATAGCAGTGGCACAGTGCCCAAAGCATATAACACCAGCAAAAATACATGAGGCAACAGCAAAAATGGAAGGGAAACCCACACGAATGGTGCCAGGTCTAACAATCAATGAAAAGTATTCATGTTTTAATAAGATAAATTCATCTATGTGTTCAAACTTGCACACTGAAGGTCAATGTGTCAGTACCTTGTGTTCACACTGCGCCTGCTGGAATCAGCACTCATAATAAGCAGCTGCCGGCTCAATATTTATTATGGAAGTAGCTCACTGGAGGTCACTTTCATCATAAAACATTTAAAAAACAGATGTAAAATATTTGGGACTTTTTAAAGTTCTGAGTACGCTTTTCATGAAATAATTTATATTGAGCTAAGCACATAGGAACTTTTTCTAAATAGCGCTGTATCCATTTTTATTGGCATTAATGAATGAATCATTGCAATTGATCTATTTTTAAAGTGTGATGTTTTTACTACCTGGCCACGTATGGTTTTATTCAAGAAAGCAAAAAAAACACTTCTTCCAGGAAATGCTAACTCTCAATTCTTTTCGACAGCGAGGGTTTCCAGGCACCCTGTAATGGAACCTTTAACGTGTATGCCAAAGCACACTAAATTGCATTGGTTAACAACCACTATAGACAGTGTGTTACCCAAATTTGCATCCTAATTTACACCTTCAGGGACCCTGTGCGTAACTTGTAAAAAGAAAAAAAAAAGTCCTTACTACCAACGTTTTTCATAGAATACCGCCACAGGCAGTGCCAAACGCTGGGATTCAATTGCCGAGTACGTAGGCTCCCTTTTCTCTTAATGCCCTCGTTGCCATCTTGGATTACAGCTGACTGCAGTGGGTTGCTGATCTACTTCTCTTGGACCTCTCGTCTACCTTTGACTCAGTAGACCATGACACTCTAATACAAAACCTTTACAAAGCTGGCATAGAGGGGACTGCTCTAGACTGGAAAACATCCTACCTTCACAACAGAACTAATGTCATCCATACCTCCCCTTTCTCGTCCAAACCTTATTTAATAAAATCAGGGGTCCCTCCAGGCTCTATCATCTTAAACATGCGTTTCAACATCTACATGAAGTCATTACTGACACTGATCAATCAATTTCACTTCATGTACTATAACTATGCAGATGACAATCAAATACTCCTTCAAATGGAATGCCACAAAGACACTGGAAACTCACCAATTTTCAGTTGTCTCAGAGCTGTGGATCAATGGATGACATGGAGCCATCTCAAATTGAATGCTTCCAAAATGGAAATACTCATGTGTGGCAATTAGAAAAATTATAACCCAGTGCCCTGATGATCTAGGAACACCGCCGAAAGTATTGAAGGAAGTAAGAAACCTCGGAATGACCATGAACTCCAAACTATCAATGAATTCCCAAGTGGACAAACTAGCACGATAAAGCTTTGTTACTATAAAAACTTTGCAGCGAATCTTCCCCATCTAGGATTTCCACACAAGGTCCAGGCTACCATTGCTCCTGATCTGTCCAAACTCGATTACGCCAATAGCCTCTACCACAGATCACCTTTAACCACTATGAAAAGACTACAATGGTTTGAGAACTCAGCTGTCAGACTACTCTTAAATAAAAAGCTGCAAGCCCACATTTCCCCTGCCTTGAAAGCCTGCATTGGTTACCGGTTGCCAGAAGATCCACATTCAAGCTGCTTTGTATCGCCCACAAAGCGATACATGGAACAGGACCGCTTTCATCAGGAATAAAATCACAAAATACATTAAACAAAGGAACCTCCGCTCTAGAATGGTACCTCGTCTCAAAATCCCAACGTACAAGAAATAAACCATGAGTGGCACATCCTTCTCAGTTCAAGCAGCCACACTATGGAACTCTTTACCCATCCAACAAAAGATCCACAGATAACCACCTAACTTCAGAAAACTACTCAAGAATTGGCTCTTCCACACATAACCACCATATGCAGTCATAAATATACAGCATGTATATAAGCATTTATTTTGGACTATAGCTATGTACTGCTTTATATAAATGTTCATAATAATTATGTTTTAAAAATCCAGATATTCGTTAGTTCTGCTTAACAAATGTATATGTAACATATAGCTACATTATCCTATGTTTTAACATGTATGTAAGTGACTACATAAATAAGTACATCTTTTATCATAACTATTTATCTACAATTGCTTCACTATTGAATTATAAAAATACAAATACAAAATTTTAAGTATAACAGCACTTGAAAGTCAGAGTTTATTAAATGCATCTTTAATCTACATATATTATCTTCCTTATGCATATATATATATATATATATACACCTTCCATGTACTTATGAATCTATATATTTATTATTTTTCTTCTAATTCAGCATATCCAATGCACTAACCTATTTCTCACCCTATGCCACTCTCAATATATCCTCTACCGGAACTCGCTGACTCATCTCAAACCTCATTCTACTACTCTTTATAACACACTACCCTATTTCTCACCTTTTACCTCTATCAATATATCCTCTACCTGCACTCTCTCAAACCCCATACCACTACTATGATCCCCAAAATAACCCTCTCTAGACTCTCCCCTCCTCTACCACTCCTTACATAATCTTATATCGCTTTTCCTATTCAGATCTCCGAAACAAGCCTTTCTAAACCCTTCCCTCTGACTCTTCCCCCTCCACCTCTCCTTTGCTCATCCCAAACCCCTTCTTCCTGCTAGTAACTCCCCCAAAAAATATTCTAGGCCCTTCCCTCTTCTATACCTCCTTCCCTCTTCTATACCTCCACTATTCCTTTTCAATCGAAATAACAGACTAACATGACCACGACTTACATTAATTTTCATATCCTCTCTGCCTCCCGTTTACGCATCCCAAACCCCCTCCTATGGCTATAACCCCCCCCCCCCCCCCAAAAAAAACATTTCTGAAGCCTTCCCTCTTTTATCCCTCCACTATTCCTTTTCAAAATAGACTAACATGCCCACCACTCATATTAATTGCATAGATATTACCCTAAACTAATACCCACGAAATACTGTTTCGGTTCCAGAGTAGCATGTTACTCACAGAAAAGCGATTCAGCACCTCATCAGGGGTAGCAAGTGCTATATAAATGTAAACCTTTTCCCTCTTCTATCCCTCTCAATCCAAATAACAGACTAACATATCCACCGCTCAAATTACTTCATATTTCACTATACTCATTTACCACTAATCCTTTATGGGCTCCGGAGTAGTGTGCTACTCGCCGAAAAAGTGCTTCATCACCTTGTCTGGGATAGTAAGCGCTGGGGTCGTAAGCGCTATATAAATACAATTACAATACAATACAATGTCTCTTTCTTGCACCACCCAGACTAGACGTCTCTTTATCTCATTCGAGCAGGTTCTTTTTCAATTCTATGTCAGGACCGGAGGCTTCTGATTATGCTTCTCAATCTTTACTAGAAGCTCACAGCAGCCAATGAAAATGCTTGCTTTTCATTCAAGTACAACGTTAAACTGCATATCCCATCATGCCTTACATATAACCACGCCCCTTTAGTCCATAAGAGGCCTCAGCCTGCCGCCATCTTCCTCTTTCTTTGCTGCTCACAGAGCTAAGTGCACCTTGTTTACTCCCTCTGTGATTGCTTGTGCTACTTTGTACATATTTACTGTGGAGTTTTATTCTAACTGGCACTGTACGACTTATTGTATGTATTGTAAGGGTGGTTACCTCTTACGAGGGGAGTAGCGGTTCTTCGGCGTGGCGCCTCTGCGCCCGTCGCTTTCAGTCATTCATTCCTCATTGTGGCAGGAACGCGCTTCACAGGCGCGAGGGTAGCGTCGGTCGAGGACCGGAGGCAGACGGACGCCTTTAGGTACAGATTGAGTCTGGTGTTGGGTCCCGGTGTTTCCCCATAGTGTTCGCGCGTCTCCCGCATGCGCAGCCGGCTTCCCTAATCGCCGCTGACGCTGGTACAGGCCGGGTGGCTCTCGGTCGCGACGTGCGCCCAAAACGCGCTGAATTGGGCTAGTTTTTGGTAGAATTCAGTAGCGTTTGGGCTGCACGTCGCGGCGCGACCCGCGTTTACAGTTTCACTTGCGCTTTTTCAGTTGGAGTGTTAGGAAGGGTCCCTCTGCCTTAGTGATCGCCTGGTGAGGTTGGAAAATACTAAAAAAGGCCATTTTGGAGCGCGCACACGCTCGAGGAATTGCAGTGGCCTGGGTCTCTGACCCACTTTGACTACAGCTCTGCTGAGGGGGTTGAAGGTGTTGAAAGTTTAGTGTGCTGAGTGGGCTGACCCCCCCCCTGACCCTCCTTGTACCTGGTTCTGAGTGTCCACAGCCTATAGGGTTGTTAGTTCCCAGTACAGCAGTATGTCTGAAGAGCAATATAATGAGGGGTACTATGAGGAGGAGGAATTTGAGACTAGGCAGACGGCTGCCTTGGAGGACAACCTAGTTAGTGCTTTGGACGCTTCTGTCCAGTCCTCAGTTAACAGGGCGATGGAGACTACTGTCCCACAGACAGTGCAACAGGCACTGGCTACGGCCCTTCGTCCCATACGACGACAACTAGAAGGTTTCGCCAAGAGACATGGCTTCACCAAACCTCAAAAGAAGAAAAGCGAGGCGTCCGCCTCGGGTCCTCCTTCAGGGGACACTGCCACCTGGCCTCACATGCAGGCTTTAGCTACCTTGCCGGACATGGCGGACCATTCTTACGCAGGGGGGCAAAGCCACAGCTAAGCGTAGGGTCCATGATACTGACACGGACACGGACACTGGTACTAACACGGATACTGACACGGATACCTCCGAAGACCACAACCCTCCAAAAAAGGCAAAGGTGGCGCAGCCCAAGAGCCTCGCGCCGGCGCATACACCCTTCACCTTTGATCCATCGGAAATAGTTCACCCCAGGTCTCAAGACTGGGTGCCGCCTGCGGCGGTCACTGCTTATATTCACGAAAATTTACGTAAGGGCTTCCCTAGGGAAGTTAGAAATCGTTTGCGCTCTGAGTGCCCTAGACCAGAAATCCCGAATCAGGTGGCGGAGATAGACCCCAACCTCCTCACCTTTCTAAAGAAATTCACTAAGGACCTGAAGAGGGGTTTAGACAGAGCATGGAAGGGGTGTCAGGACAAGATGCTGGATGCCATCGGCCCCTTGGCAAAGATCTTAGAAATGGCCTTTGTAGCCAAGGAGACCTCGGTCATTATGGATCCTGACGTGCTGGCTGGATGGGCCCAGAGGGCCATATGTTTTTTGGGCAACGCAAATTGTGCCGTCTTGGCAGAGAGAAGAAAATCTTTGCTCATGAAGATGGACTCGAATCTAACCGAGCTAGCTGACGCAGAGCCGGGACCCCTTGCTGAGGGTCTTCTATTTGGTGACAAGTTCGTCAGGGACGTCTCCAAGTATGTCGGGACCTTTACGGCGTTGGACAAAGCCCAGTCGGGCATCAAACGCGCTCTCAGCCAGGGTGTTTTTCACAGGGCCGGACGAGGCGGGGGTCGCTCGTCAGGCCGAGGAGGTCCTCCTGGCCCCCACAGAGGCGACTTCGGAAGGGGCAGGAATGACTTTGACTCCACCAGGGGAGGGACTTTCTACCCCTCCCGTAGGAGGTTCAACAAAAACAGATACCAAGCTGGAAATAGCAGGGGAAACTTCAAGCATCAACAGAGCTCAGGTGAGACTTTCAGATATTTCCCTTCTTCCTCTGGGGGGTCGCACTCAACACTGCCTGAGGCGGTGGAAAGACCTTACACAGGACGCTTGGGTCTTACAGACAGTTCAGGGCTTTCACTTAGAGTTTTACTCACGTCCTATTCAGTCAAGCGTACCCCCAATTCTCCATTTTTCCCAACTAGAGGCCAGTTTTATAGACGAAGAGATTGCGGCCTTGCTGCAGAAGCACGCGATAGCACCAAGTATTCGCAGCCCTCACGGTTTCTGCAGCAACATCTTTGTGATTCAGAAAAAAGGGGGTGGAAACAGACTAGTTTTAAATCTCAGGGACTTCAATCAGTTCCTGACGTACAACCATTTCAAGATGGAGGGTATCCATCTTTTAACGGATCTGTTGCAGGTGGGGGATTGGATGGTCCGGTTGGACCTCAAGGACGCGTATCTCTCTATTCCGATTTTTCCCCCGCACCGCAGGTTTCTTCAGTTCCAGTGGAGAGACCAATGGTACGAATATTTGGTTCTGCCTTTCGGGCTCTCCTCGGCTCCCTGGTGCTTCACCAAGGTGATGAAGCCGGTAGTAGCATATCTCCGAGAACGGGGTATTCGTCTGATCATATACCTCGACGATATACTGATAGTGGACCAGTGCCAGCAGTCCCTTTTGCGGCACCTCCAGCTGACCACGACTATTTTGCAGGATCTGGATTTTGTGATAAACACCAGGAAGTCGGTCTTGGTCCCCTCACAAGTTATAGATTTTCTAGGTTTCACAGTGAACTCTGTGATAGCCCAGTTGAGCCTTCCGAAGGACAAGCTTCGGGATCTGAAAAAAGAGATCAGGAAACTGATATGCAGCCAGTCGGTCTCCCTAAGAGCGCTGGCTAGAATGGTAGGAATTCTAGCGTCTTCGGTCCAAGCGATTTTCCCGGGCCCGCTTCACTACAGGGCCCTGCAACAGTTGAAGATCAGACATCTTCAGAAGGGTCTATCATATTCGGACAACATTCCCCTCACGCAGGAGGTGAGGACAGAGTTGCAATGGTGGTTGGGTCACGTCGACGCTTGGAATGGCCGAGCGATCTTCGGTTCCCTCCCGGAAGTCACGATAGAATCCGACGCCAGCCGATGGGGCTGGGGCGCGCGTTGTGGAGACATCTCCACAGGAGGACGGTGGTCCCCGGAAGAGCTGTCTCTTCATATCAATTGTCTAGAGCTGCTTGCGGGGTCGTTCGCGGTGAGAACGCTTTCCCCAAAGCAGACTTCCTGCTGTATCCTCCTCCGTCTGGACAATATTTCGGCGGTGAGGTACATCAACAAATTGGGAGGCACGAGGTCGTCCATGCTGGTGCAGATAGCCAAAGATTTTTGGCATTACTGCCTCCGAAACCAGATCTCAGTCATTGCGGAATATCTGCCGGGGCAGTCCAATCAGGTAGCGGACTGGAACTCGAGGCACCTCAGGGACTTCAGCGACTGGAAGTTGCTCCCGAGGATGTTCGAGTGGCTGATGAGCCTTTGGGGTCCGTTCGAGACGGATTTATTTGCGTCGAGGCTGACCTTCCAGATCCCTCGATTCTTCAGTTGGAGACCGGATCCGTTGGCTCGGGCGACGGACGCCTTTCTCCAAGACTGGTCAATGGGGGTGCATTATGCGTTCCCCCCCCTTCTTACTGATCCCCAGAGCGATGTCACAGGTAATCAGACATAAGGCGGAAGTGGTCATGGTGACGCCTTGGTGGACGTCCCAATCTTGGTTCCCCAAGCTGATGCAGTGGAGCTGCGACCTACCCAGACTCCTCCCAGAGTCGCGACGCTATTGCTGGGCTCTCATCAGGAGAGACATCCTTTGATAGTGGAGGGCAGACTTCGGCTGATGGCCTGGAGGCTTTCAGGCAACAGTGGCAAGTGCCAGGGATTTCGAGCAGGGCTGCAGACTTCATCAAGCAGGCCTGGGCTCCTTCCACGAGAAAACGATACTCCTCGGCCTGGAAAGGTTGGGTGGATTGGTGCGTGGAACGACATTTGGATCCCGTGGGGGCCGGCTTACCCCATGTGCTAAACTTCCTGACGGATAAGGCGTCACAGGGCCTGGCCTATCGGTCGGTCAACAATTTCAGATCTGCCATCTCAGCGGGCCATGCTCAGCTGGATGGTAGGCCGATTGGTATGCACCCTGTCGTGTGCAAACTGTTGAAGGGTATTAGGGTAGAAAATCCCCCTAAACCTAAGTATTCCGGTTTGTGGGATGTTAAACGGGTTCTAGACCTTTTTGACAAATGGCCGGCGAACTCGTCTCTTTCCAGAAAACAGCTATCGGCCAAGCTGGCCATGTTACTTTGCCTTTCGGCGTGCAGGAGATCCTCGGATGTACGGGCGCTGGACTTAACAGGTAGAGTATTTACTCCGGAAGGAGTTTCTTTTCAGATTTTTAGACGTACGAAAACATTGTCTACACATGTATCTTATAATGCATTTCAGGAGAATGAAAAGTTATGTGTCGTTCATTGTCTAAAGACTTATGAGGAATGTACTGCGGCGGTTAGGCCTCAGGGCTGTTCGCAGCTTTTGATAGCCTTACAAAAGCCGTTCAAAGCAGTGGCTGCGGCCACCATTGCCAGATGGCTTCGCTTTGTAATGGAGGAAGCAGGCATTGACATCACCATGTTTGGTGCGCATTCTGTCAGAGGTGCTATGGCATCGAAATGGTTCATGTTGGGCTCCAGCATTCATGATATTATGCATTGTGTAGATTGGTCGTCGGAATCGACCTTTAAAACATTTTATTATAAGCCGGTGGGGGATATTACCTCTGTTGTTTTCAATAAGCGTTAAACGTGCATAATCAGAAGCCTCCGGTCCTGACATAGAATCACAAATTTGCGAGCATTCGCGACAAGAATTTGCAATTCTATTAAGGACACGGAGGCGAGGATTATCCCACCGGGCATTGTATATGAAGTTATAAATGCTTGCCCACCCAGATGGTTATGGTGGTTACGGTCTCTTATCCTTTCTTTCAGGTTCTGATAAAAAGAGTGACTGAGCCTCAAAGAATGTCAGGATGATTCGCCTGGAGTTGTTTCTTCTTCCCGTTGGAAGGGTTCTGGAGTTCCAAAGTTCAGTTGGAGCTGTTCGCCGCAAGAAAGAGGAAGATGGCGGCAGGCTGAGGCCTCTTATGGACTAAAGGGGCGTGGTTATATGTAAGGCATGATGGGATATGCAGTTTAACGTTGTACTTGAATGAAAAGCAAGCATTTTCATTGGCTGCTGTGAGCTTCTAGTAAAGATTGAGAAGCATAATCCTCGCCTCCGTGTCCTTAATAGAATTGCAAATTCTTGTCGCGAATGCTAGCAAATTTGTGATCCTATTTTGCATCTCTGTGACTGTTTTTCTTATCTTCTTTCTTTCGCCTTTTCCTTGCTGCTAGTCAAAGTCTTATGATACAAAGTAGTCCCGGACCCCAAAAAGGATTGCCGTAGCCCCAGCCCTAAGGCTTTGTGCAAATGAAACCTCAGCCTGTCCGTGGGACCTCTGGGTCAGCATTATCTCTCTCTCACGCGTTACTGCAGCAAGATCCGTTTCTTTGATTTTCCCCAACTTGGCCGTTTGGTGCCATGAGCTCTCAGAGCATTCGTCTGGCTACATTGTAGCCATTGTCTTTCTGAATGCATAGCGGGGAATTGTGAGCCGGAGATTTCAATGTTAAAAATAAAGAGGCTTATTTACAAGCGCCTTGCGCCACTGGTGCGTCACTTTTAATTTGGGGGAAAAGTGACGTGCCGGCGGCGCAAGGCCAAGGGGCTTGTAAATAATTCCCAAAATGCGCGCACGAGAAAGCCTGCCGTTGCCGTCGGTAAAAAGGCGGGACGGGCTGAACGGTCACATGGCACGCGCCCTTTGACACTTATGTAAGCCCCTTCCTTTGGCATCCTTCCGCCTCGTGTATTTATGTATTTCTGACGTCGTGAGCTAGAGAGAATGAGGGGACTGGGATTTAAAAGTAATGTGAAGACGGGCAGAGGAGGATGAGGGTGACGGGGGAGTGACTGTCCGCTTCAGAGCTCGAGAGAAGAAAGTTGATTGAGGGGCGGGGAAAACAGACGAGGTGACGGGAAGAGGAGGTGAGAAACGGGGGTCCGGCTGGGAGCAGGGAAAGAACCTGGGGATGTGCTGTCACGTCACGTGCCCGGAGGTAGGCGGTAGTGTCAGTTGAGGGGAGGAGACAGAAGAGAAAGGCGAGGGAGGAAGGTGTCAGCGATATTAAAGAGAGAAGGAGAGGAGCGCTGTAAACAAAAGGAGGAGTAAACATGGAGGCTGGAACCAGGAAGGAGAAGTAAGACGGATGCTGAGAGGATAGAAGATGGTCCCCTATGTGCCGTCACCGAGATGGGCTGTGGTTATTCTGGATTGTCAGGATAGTTCCTCGCAACCAAAATGATTATCATTGAAGTCATTTTTGCGTTGTAAATTGTAAGCAAATATATCTCTAGATGACAGCCTAAAAAAATCTTGCATCACAATTTTCAACCGGAAGGAAGGCATGTTCTCCAGCTCAAAAAGGCAGACAAGGGAAACAGGGGCAGTGAAAACGAGAAGGGCTGAAGGAAGGACGTTTGAAGGGTGGGGAGGGGAGCAAAGATGCGACTCAAGGCATGAACTGCGGATATTAGGCTAAAGGGGCGCAACTAGACCCGTACTTTGGCGGGGGGGGGGGGACACTTTGCAGAATGGGGGCGGAGCCGTCATCAAAGGCTGAGTCAGAAATATTTGTGGGTATCCCTTCTCTGTTTTAATACAATAGGTAACATGAACTTTATTTTTCAATACATCATGTTGAGTTTATTTAATTTTAAGTGCTCTAGACCAATAAGATTGGTCACAACATAACAAAAAAATATGTTTATAGTGGATTTAGGATTCTTGCTCAAGACATTTTTAAAGAGGTGCAGCCAAATTTTCACTTACGAACTACCACCTTAAGCCCTCCACATCCGCCAACATCCAAAACAATATCAGCAAAGGCATCCTACTCATGTACCACAAACAAACCTCATACAGATTTCAATGTGTATTGAACCACTGCAAAACCCATCAAACCACACCTAGACCCAATTCTACCCCAAAGACAACACTATGGCACCTGCATTCTCACACAAAACACAACTCTATCCTATACCACTAACACATCCACACATCACCAACACAACACAGAGCCACAAGTTACATACCTTTAATGCATCTAGACACACACTCCCTGTCCACAAAACACCAGCTCTATCCTCTGCTTGTGCCTAACCGATCCCCTTTCAAACACTCACAACTCTTGTCCATCCCCTCTTACCACATACTCTTCTCCAAAACACATCACCACCCCTGTACTAATTAAATACCACTCACCAGCAGTAGTGCACATACTAATCTTTCACAGAAAGTCACTACATCAATAGCTCCTTTTGCTACTCCACAAAAAAACACAGAAATCTCTATATATTATATCCCTTATACATATATTCCCTTACTATGTAATCATGTATCTATATATTTATTATTTTAGTCCTCTTGTATAAGAAATACATATTCTCTCAAAAGCATTACTCTGTCCTACCCTCACCCTACACCTCTATCAATTTATCCTCTATCTTCACTTTCTCATCCAAAACCTTTTCTGCTACTATGATCTTCAAAATAACTCTTCCTGGACTCCTCCCTCCTCTACACTAAGCCTGGGCAGTGAACTCTGCTTTGTTCGCAGAGCTTTCTGCGCTCCGCGGAGCTCCCGTAGTGCAGAAAACTTCGATCCGTGTAGTGCAGCTGAGTTTTTTCCAGCTCGCATTCGTGAACGATAAGTTGGTGAGCGCGAGCTGCTGCTTGGGTAAAGTTTCTACCCGTGCGGCAGGAAGATCAGCGCAAATAGCAGTTCGCACTGCACTCCGCCACTTGTGGAACTCCGCAGAGTGTTTTTGTCACTTCGCAGAGTTCCATGTAGCGAAACTCCATGAACTACGCCCAGGCCTGCTCTACACGTCCTGGCTCACCCCAAACATCAGTTTACTACTATGATTTTCCAAGCAACCCTACTAAATTCTCCCTCATGTTATCTCTCTTTCGACTCATCCCAAACCTAATTTTTCTACTCTGATTCTCTTTCTCCCTAATCCCTTTCTACGAGCTCTTCCCTCCTGCATCTCTCCTTTACTCATCCCAGACCTCAACTTACTACTATGATCTCCCAATTTAACACTTCTGTTTTTCTTCCCTCTTCTATCCCTCCATTACCCTCTTCAATCCAACTAACAGACTCACATATCCTCCGCTAAAATTAACTTATACCTCCCTATACTAATACTATGTTGATATTTCCCTATACTTATCCTTGTTGGTACCAGAGTTGTGTGCTACTTGATGAAAAACGCTTCAGCAGGGGTAGTAAGCACTATATAAATGCAATTACAATTACCAATGTTACAAATGTTGCATTCAAAGCCACATCGATTCTGTAGACCCTGGTTGGAGGTGGACTTTTGGGTTCTTTTTTGTGGCAGACAATGGCAAATGGTGAATTCTAAAACACACTGGGACGAATATAACTTCATAGAAAATCTTTTAGATCTGTTGGTGCTTTACCCCAAATCCGATTTTGGAAAAACTGCAGATTACCCACAGTTCTTTAGTTATTATTCTAGTTACACTACATTTCCCAGCATACAACACCTTTATATTATTTTCAGGATAGAATTTTAGTATTTTAGTACAGTTGACAACTCTCTTGTGCACAAATTAAGCATAATGTGGGTAGTTCCTTCACTGCACACACTGTACACCCAAGATATTTACAAAATCAGTATCAGCAAAATATTAAGTAGCAATACAATTAAAATAATATTCAGCAATTATCCATGAAGAAAAGTTAAGCTGCAACTAAAGGCTATAGAATTTTTACAAATGCCATAATAGAATTTTAGTGGTATTTTTAGGTGAGGCGAGTTACCAGCAGAACGAGATTCTTGCTCATAGAATTTCTAAATTCATTAATCTGACTGTTAGTAGTAGTGGTGGAGCTACCTAGAAATATAATTTAGAAAGGTTTTGGACAAACATGAGTCATTATCATGTGAGGAAGAGAGATTGCTACATACATTCATTGGTTTACCATGTTGTAGCAGGCCGGGATGGAGGCACAATGTATAGTTTTGGCAATCCTACTCCTGATTTTAGTTGATTTTCAGAGGTAGAGGACATGACTTTCTGAACAGGAAATAGACATTCTACAAGAGTTAAAACCTGCACGTGATATTGTCCAATCTGTGCCCTTCCTGCTAACTGAACCCTCTGCTTCCCACCATCTTATAATATGGTTAAATAACTTACCTTACTAAACTTGTTGGCCCCTGTCTGTCTATTGGTTCTGTCTATTGGTTCTCCCTCGAACTCTTGCCATATTCAGTTATGTGTAGACAGCTAAATTGAACTACTATCAAAAGACTCATGAAAGGCCAGACTGTAGACAATATTGAGAGGGTGGCAAAGTGCTGCCTCCGATGGGTTCTATCTAGCCTTCTCCAGTGTGTTTAATTAGGTCGAATATTCTTTTTTTTAACTCACTATCATACTTTGTTGCTCTTACTGTCTACTGCACCAACGTCTTATTCCTTCCCTCTGTTGGTCGTGCCATCCCTCTTTTACTTCCCATTATTTTTAATTTTAGTTCTCCTCCCAACACATTTAGTTAGAAGCTTAGGATGAGATAATCATGTAGTACCACAGTGCTGCTAGTGAATTAGCAGTCTATTGTGGAAAACCACGCCACTGCAAATGCTCCTACATCCTTTCTTCTGTTTTATCTCCTCATTTACCTTAACTTTGCCCATCTTTCCCATCCCTCCTGCCTCTCCCACCCTCAGTGTTTTGAGGTGACCTTGTGGTGGCTTATAGGGCTATACAAGCAAGCAACAAAACATCTTGGGTCAACATATTTTTACTTTAAAGCGCAATTGTGTGTGTGTTGTGTAAGGTGACTTCTGCATCTCTTTCCTCATCTGATGTGCTTACTCACGGTTTTCATCACTCTCACTTTCTGCCTCACACTGGTCTGTGCACAGCAGCAGATGGGAAGCAAAGTAGTCCCTCATAGAAGAATTTGACCTCTTCTAATCATCATCATTCTCCAGCAAACATTCCTGTATTTCGCTTGTGATGGCCCATTATGAAATGCAGAATTCCATGATATTGCTACAAAGTTCCTTGGTAGGGCATTTGGTCACTGAGATACAGTTAGGATACTGATAGCTGTCAGGACCCCACAAGTACCTTCCGCTTGTGAAGCAGTCTCGCAGGGAAGACCTGAACAACCACCACTGTCTCCCACCTTATCCTACAAATGGCGTATGTACTGACCAGGATGAAGATGTGGATTGAGGGAGGAAGTCCTAGAGATATGGGAAGATATCCTTTATGAAGATCTGAATGGTGCACCCACTGGTGGTCTTGGAATCCCTCTAGGAAACACCGTCTGTAAGGAGAAATATATGGGTAAACACTACCACCACTCGTCTCACTCTTACTCATACTCTCACTCATACGCAGTAGTTAACAGTGCTCAGAGAATCGTATAGTCACCTGAGGCTTGGCACTATAACAGATGGAAAGGAGGTTTCTTCACCCGGAATAGAAAAGAAACCAGGCGCTCCTGCGCATTCAGTCAAAGTAAAAAGAACAATGTTTGCGCTCCTGCGTGTACTACCAAATCAACAAACCAAGCATGGGCTCCTGCGCTTATGGCCAAGTACAAGGACAAAGCAAGAGCTACTACACGTCTCCCTATTGTGCCAAGGATCGGCTACACGCACCTGCGTGAGCCGTGATGAGGAGGGCAATGTAAGCGCTCCTGCGCATGTTGCCCAAAGAAACGAACAAAGGAAGTGCTCCTGCTTGTGTTGCCCAAAGAAAAGAACAAAGGAAACGCTCCTGAGCTTGTCTCCGGGGCACCGAGACAAATGGCTACGCGCACCAGCGCTAGCCGCAAGGTAAGGAATAGGCAAGCGCTCCTGCGCTTGCCCCAAGATGTCGGGAAGGGCGTCTGTGAGCCTGCACTAGCCACAAGCCAGCCCCTAGCAAACGCTCCTGCGTTTACCACAAGATGTCGGAAAGGGGCTACGTGCACCTGCAAGGGCCGCAAAGTACTTAACAAGCAAGCGCTCCTGCGTTTGCTTCAAGATGCTTTGACAAGGGGCTACCCGTACCAGTGCTAGCCGCAAATCCAGGAACGAGCCAACGCTCCTGTGCTTGCTGCTGCACTGAATACCTGAATGTAGAATCAACAAAGTGCCGAACGCACGGACTCCAGGTGAGGCGAAGACATCAATCCGAAGCACTGCCTAGGCAGACACTGCGGACTGTTATGCAGTCTCCCCCAGAAGTGCAGCATTGCTCTTCTGGCAAATGCTTGCGGCTCAGGGAAGCTAGACTGCCAACCGGCATGACACGTCCTACGCCACTAAGAGCCAAGGGATTAGACCGGTGTGTGCGCACTACTCACAACACACCAGGAACACTTGTTTGAAGGGAATCCATTACCGCACCCCCTCCCAAGACAAACTCTCCCCGCCGGCTACACAGGGATGGCAGGATGGGGATTCAGGGGATGCCGAGCATGGAAGGCACCAACCAACTGGGGAGCATGATGGACATGTGACAGGGGCTCCCAGGACCACTCCTCCGGACCATACCCTTTCCAGTCCACCAGGTGAAAGAGCCTACTCTGTGTTCTACCGGAATCAAGAACAGCCCGGACCTCATATTCCTCTTGATCAGCCCTAAGAACTGGAGGCAGAGAGGATGTGACCTGACATTCGGGGTGGGTGGGCCGTAGGAGGGATACAAGGAAAACAGGATGTAATTTAAGTTGAGGTGGCAAAGTGAGCTTCATGGAAACACGGTTGATCACTTTTTCAATGGTGTAGGGACCTAAGTAACGTGGCAATAATAATAATAATAATAATAAAGAGATTTATAAAGCGCCTGGCTACGCCGAACGGCGTGTCCCCGCGCTGGAGTAAGTGGGAGAAACAAATTCCCAAGCCCAGACCAGTGACGCGTAGGTCTATTAAAGAAGAAACAAGTATGTTTTAAGCTCTCTTCCGAACCTAATCTCCGAGGGTTCCAGCCGAAGCTCCAGAGGGAGTTTGTTCCAGCTCTTGGCCGCCAAGAGCCAGAAAGATCGACCACCCATCCTGGCCCTCTTGACTTTTGGGACAAGCAACAAGCCAGTCCCACTTGATTTAAGGGACCGTGCGGACCTGTAGAGGGTAATAAGACTCTGCAAATACATAGGACCAATGTCCTGGGTAATGACGGTTGCAGGTACAGAGGGCCTTGAACATAATTCTCTTCCTGACCGGAAGCAGGTGGAGAGTGTCCAAGGCCCTTTTAGAGGCAGCTCTTCTCGGTTGCATGAGGACCAGCCTTGCCACCGCATTTTGCATAACCAGAAGTCGGTTTAGACTTTTAACAGTGGCACCCAAATATAATATGTTACCAAAATCTAAGCGTGAGGTAACAAGTGCATGCACTAGCGTCTTCCTGGCCTCTTTAGGGAGGAGGTCCATAGTTTTACGTAGGCCCTTCAGGACACCAAAACAGGTACCCACTACACGTCTGATATGAGGTTAAAATGTGAGATCAGAGTCCACCCACACACACAGTTTTTTCGCCTGGGAGCACGGTATCGGGGTTGGGCCTAAACAAGACGGCCACGGGGGGGCGGGGCTAGCTAGCGTCGATGGCGGATGCGTGAGCCTTCGGCTCCTCGCCTTAGCCCCGGAAAAATCCTGCTAATTTTCCTTCGAAGTGTCCAACCTTCCACATTCAGCTCTTCTACACCCACTGAGACCCCAAGGCATCAGTGAGAGGCTTCCTGACCCTGGCGGGCGAGTTCCTCCGAGTGGATTGAAGCGAGGATCTTTGGCGGCCCGGCGGCGGCGGACTGGGCCTGACGCCGCGGACTATCCTGGAGGGCTGGCCGAGCGACGTCACCCGACGTGCGGCCGCGGAGCCCGGTAGAGACGGAGTGGTGATCAGACGGGCCGAGACCAGGCATTTTCTTGACCGGCGCGGGTGCTCCCTCCCCTCCCTGGCTGCCACCCCCCTTCTTGAACATTTGCCCTCAAACGAAGTGGGTCCTTGGCGGCGCTGAAGCTGTGTTTTTGAGCAACGTGGTGGTGACCCCGCAGCAACGGAGTGATTGCAGGCGCACATCAGACCCGGTGTGTACCGGTGTACCTACGGCCCTCCCCGCTCCTGAGTTGTGGGTCTGGTGCTGAGACTTTTGTACCGATTTCATCCAGGGCCACGTGCAGACTTTGCTAGAGTGGTTAGCGGCTGCTGGTCCCTCCTCACGGGCGCCATCTTGGGTACTTTGCGCTGCCAACTCCGGCCTAGAAGCCTCGGCAACCGGTGGCATCGGATCGCCGCCAGGAGAGACTCAAACGCTATCCCAGCCGACTGGAGGGAGTGAGGTGCACAACATTCCTGCGTCCGCCCGCTGCCTGAGACGACCATGGGGAAGAACGACGCCACGCAGGCAAAACTCTCTTTCGATCGGCGTCGGCCGAAAGGATCGGATGCACCGGCCTCGGAAGCATCCCCGAAGGGGGCCACTGCGACTGGCCCGGCGACCACTGAGCTGCGGGACATGCTAGCTGCCATGGAAAAGGGCATACAGGACAGTATCGCGTCTGTTGGCTCTAAAATAGACGCGCTGTCGTACCGTATGGACCGCATGGCGGAATGGGTCGACAAGCACGCGGAGCGCCTGGACTTGGCGGAACGGCGTCTCACGGAGGCGGAGGAGGCGCAAACCGAATGGGACAAGGACAGGAAACAATTCGGCAGACTCCTCCAGGTACTTCGAGATAAGGCAGAGGATTTGGAGGCGCGTTCGCGCAGATCTAATATCCGCATCACAGGAGTGGCGGAAACCACCCAGACCGGCAAAATGGAACTCTATGTAGAGAAACTGTTGAAGATTTTGCTCGGGGAGGAGGCCTTTTCTCCCATGTTTATCGTGGAACGGGCGCACCGCACGTTGGGCCCACAACCACAGCCGGGCGCGCCCCCTCGCCCCATCATCGCGAAGCTTCCCAATTACCGCGATAGGGACACTGCCTTGCGCCTGGCGAGAGACAAAGGCAAACTACAACATGAGGGCATGGACATCTCCCTTTACCCGGATTTCACGGCTAAAGTCCAGGAGGAACGGAAACAGTTTGCGCCTTACAAAAAACAACTGCGTATGCTGGGCCTGGACTATGCGATGCTGTACCCCGCCAAACTCCGCATCAACAAAGGGGGGCATTCCCACTTTTTCACAGATCCTAGAGACCTTCAGAAGTCCCTGAAGGAATGGACCCGGGAGCGCAAGGAGGCACAGAAGAACCATGAGGACGACACTGGTTCAGTTTCGCACATGGATGAGCAGGACTAGATGGATACCAGTGGAGTATGTGACTCTCCTCAACGCGGAGAGGACACTATTCCTCAAATGGAGAAGCTGAACCACCCCCTTGGGGGGCGGTAAGTCTGGGTTGCACTATGACTGTCAGTCCTGCTGGGTGGTGCAGCGTACGAAACGAGTGGGCCCTCGCCTAGGGCAGGCAGTTGGCCTGGACTATTCTATGGCGATTATTGAAGCGGGGGGAGGACACCGCTGCGTGGGGATCTGCACGGGCCAGCGTTCAACGGTTGGGAGGTTGGTGGGATTGGGGAGCACTTTGGTGTGATTTACTATGGACACTGAATTAACAGTGGGGGCAGGCTGGAGAGTCGAACCAGATATATGCGGTAGAACAGTAGGTGGTGCTGTTCCTTACAGGCGTGCTCTGCCCCGGTGCCTTTGGCTGTGCGACTCCCTGGGGAGTCGATTTTCAAAACGTACTAAACTTTGCTATTTTTGGGTTGATGGGGGTTGACTTTGGGGCCTGTCTGACCTGGTTGGGGGTGGTCGGCTGTGGGTGGGTGGGGGAGCGGGTGGTTGGGTTGGGGGTGGGCTACTGACGGGGGTTCCTGTTTCAATGGTTTTGGGGAGTTCGAAATTGCTCTGAGTGGAATGCTATGTGGGAATGTACCCGAATTGAAGTGCCAGCTGGCTAAAGCGGTGAAATGTGTACTGCTGCGTTTTGTTCGTTATCCAGTGCTGCTAGTGGTTGCTCTCGACCTAGGGAGCGGCTCTATCGCCACCCCTGGTGATACGATGGTTCAAATGTCCTTGTTATGTCGAATGCTGCTCTGAATGATCCCACACATACCCCACACACTCTGAAAATGATGACCTGGAACGTGCGGGGCCTGAACGATTACCACAAGTTGAGGAAGGTCCTTAGTTACCTACACCGACATCATGTTGATCTGGCCCTCCTGCAAGAAACCCATTTGCCCATCAACAGTAGGATTTTACAGTCTCTTGGGTTGGCGGGACATACAGTGGCGGCTGGCTTCACGACACATTCCCGGGGGGTACTAACCTGGGTCAGCCCTTCCTCACAACTGAAATTGATCCCGGTAGTGGCGGATACGCAGGGTTGATATGTCCTAGCTAGATGTGTGGGTAAGGGACTTGACCTGTTGATCGTTAACGTTTACGGCCCCAATTATGACAACCCTGACTTCTATGCTGCCCTGTCCACACACTGTAGGTCTCATGCACAGCCTGGGATGTTATGGGGAGGTGATTTTAATTTTGTCTTTGACCCTGAGAGGGACCGCTCCTCTGGCCCTGCTCGTCGGCTGGTGGCCTCCGCCGCCTACATGAAGCTGAACTGATCAAACTAGACCTGGTTGATGTCTGGAGGAATAAACACCCCTCGAAAGGTGGCTTCACACACTATTCGGCATACCATAACATCCACACCAGAATAGATTATTGGTTGGCGACTCCTCCTGTCCTGAGCAGTATTGGCACTTGCGAGGTTCTCCCACGCACCCTCTCGGACCACTCCCCCATTCTGCTGCATCTTTCCACTGATAGGAAGGGTATCCCGGCCTTTACCTGGAGGTTCCCCCCCCTTCGCCCTGTTGGATGACGTCTTTCGGGGCGAACTGGCGGAAGACATTGATAAGTTTTTTGCTACAAATTTGAGCTCTGTTGATAACTTTTTCACGGTCTGGGAGACATTCAAGGTTTTTATTAGAGGCATAGCTATGTCAAAACATTCCAGTATGTTGCGCACCATTAGACGGGAGTTGACAGCGTTAGAAGCTAAGCTGGCGGACCTGGAGAGCCGACAACTTCAGGACCCTGGCCCTGACATTAGCTTGGTGCTCACCCCTTTACTGTCGGAGTATCAGTCACTGGCAGACAGGGAGATTCTCTACATGGGAAAATACGCTACAGCCCGGGTCTACGGGGAGGGGGATAGGGCGGGCGCCCTTCTAGCTCGTATGGTTAGGGGCTCTCAGAGACCTCTAGTGATAGACGAATTGAGCTCCCCAGAGGGTGACGTGGTCACTGATGAGGAGCAAATTCTTGTGACTTTCAGACGCTATTACGCCGAACTTTACCAGTCCAAAACACAGGGCGCTGAGGACGAAATGGACGATTATCTGGGCCATATCGCCATGCCTTTCCTGCGGAATTCAGACAGGGAATTTTTGATGGCCCCCTTTCAGGAAGATGAAATTCTGGAGGCCCTCGCGGGCATGAGAGCGGGTAGTGCACCGGGTACCGACTGGCTCACGGTGGGCTTCTATAAGGCCTACAAAGACATCCTGCTCCCACACCTGATCACCCTCTTCGACGCGATCTGTGAGGATGGTGAGATGCCCCTCACTATGCGTGAGGCGTTGCTAGTCACCATTCTGAAGCCGGGGAAACCTCCGGACCTCTGCAGTTCATATAGGCCTCTTAGTTTGCTAAACGTGGACGCAAAGATATACGCCAAAGTACTGGCCAATCGGCTGGCTCTCTTGGTCCCAGAGCTGGTTGCGCCCGAACAATCTGGATTTGTTCCATGCAGAAATCTAACATACAACATACACACGGTGCTGGGAACGATGCAACATGTCCGACAGGAGAACAGGGCACTAGCGATATTCCTGGACATGGAGAAGGCATTCGATTCTGTCGAATGGCCATTGATGATTAGAGTGCTTCGGAAGCTGGGCCTGGGCGAACCGTTTCTGCAGAGGATTGGTGCACTGTACCACCGTCCGTCAGCCAGACTGAAATTGGGAGACAGGGTGTCGGAATCGATCCATATTGGCAGGGGAACTAGGCAGGGCTGCCCCCTCTCGCCTCTACTTTATGCGCTGGTGGCGGAACCCCTGGCTTGCGCTATAAGGGAGTACCACAGTCTGGAGGGGATAAGCTTTCCCACCTACAAAATAGGGATTTCGACGTACGCTGATGACACCTTGCTATACGTCCGAAACCCGGAGTCGAATTTCTCCGGGAGGTGGTCCGCTTCGGCTCACTCTCAGGTTTACGGGTGAATTGGGATAAATCTATCGCTTTCCCTCTCACTCCAGTGACACATCCCTTCGACATGGAGTACCCCCTGAAGTGGTCCACAGACTCGGTCAGGTACTTGGGTATTCGACTGCACACTGACCCGGAGGTCCTAGTCCGGGATAACTACGGCGTGGCCTTCAATAAATTAGTCGATGATGTAGACACTTGGTGTAAACTCCCGCTATCCCTCCTAGGTAGGATCGCCATCATGAAAATGATTGTGCTGCCCCGGTTTCTGTTTCTTTTCACAAATATCCCAGTGGTGCTATCGAAGGCCTTTTTTAGACAGCTCATACAAGTCCTAATCCGACTGGCCTGGGGTGGCAAGCAACCCAGGATACAGTAGGCGACACTAATTCTCCCCTGCGAGATGGGGGGTCTGGGTGCCCCGGACTTGGAACGCTACTACCGAGTAGCGCAAGCTGCTCATCTGCACTCATGGGTCCACGGCGACGGATGCACGGCGCATTTAATTCTAGAAAAACTGTTTGCAGACCCGCTCCCCTTGCCTGCCACGATCTGCCTCCCGGTAGATCGCTCTGTCGGACGAATGGATTCCCTTAAGGCGACTAACCACGCATGGCATGCCCTGGCGCGTGCACGCGACTGTACTATGTTGTATTCCCCACTGATGCTGATAGAATGGGCGCTCTGGCTGGACCCCTTAGGAGAGAAAGGCGTCGTTGAGGCCCTTACTTCTCGGAATCGCGAAGATGGAGGATCTGTTTACCGAGGGCACTTTAAAAACTTGGGATCAGCTCACCCCCACGACATCGGGCCCCTCATTACTCCAGAAATTCCAGTTTCACAGGCTGCGCTCGGCATTCCGGGAGGCACTGGGGTCGGCTATGGAGGAGCCGGAGGAGGTCCCTGAACTGACCTATATCATTAAAACTAAAACACCTGCTAAATTAATCTCGCATGTCAACAGGTTGGGAGTGGCGCATCAGCGCCTGCTACACTCTAAAGCTAGAGCAGCATGGCAGGAAGATCTGCAGTCACCCGTCGACGACAACATGTGGCGATACTGCTGTTCCAGTACGCGTAAAATCTCCCTCAATTGCAGGCACAGGTTGGTGCATTTCAAGTTCCTTCAACGGTTACATCGATATGGCCTCCGGCCCTCGGCGGAGTGTGAGCGTTGCCGAACGCCGGTTGCCGACTTTTTCCACATGGCATGGCTCTGCCTGGGGTACAAGCTTTTTGGGGGGAAGTATTCACTGAGCTCGATCGGATATTGGGAGAGACACTGCCTCGAGCTCTGGAACTGGCACTACTAGGTTACTCTAAGCCACTCCCCCCATCTTTACGTCGGCTGGCCGATATGGCGCTGCTGATAGCCAGGAGAGTGGTGGCGGCTTGTTGGATGCGAGGGCCTCTCCTCACCAAGAAAATGTGGGCAAGGGATTTACAGTACTGCTGTACTCAAACCGAGCTGTACAGTGAATTGCTCCCGCCTAGGAGCAGACCGAAATTTTTTTGGGACCTCTACAAGGAATATTTACAGAAGGGATAGGAAGGCGGTTCAGAAACTTCAGAGGTGGTGGACCTTCAGGACCAAGTATCGGAGTAGGGGGTTGGGCAACCACGGGTTTCTTCCCTCGGGGTGAGGAGAGGTGGGGGCGGTGGGGTGAGATGGGGTTGACTTGCAGTTCGGGGTCTCATAGGGGGCCTGATGGGATGGCTATTGGAGGGGACTGACATACTGGGGTTGGGGCTAGGATAGGGCACACAACAGACACATCAAGCATTATCCACGATTCGGAGTATGTAGAAATTCCACAGACACACTCACGGGAGGGAGGGGGGAGTTGGGATGGGAGTTTGGGTAGTTTTCTTTGACCTTTTCCTCAACATAAGACCTTGCTAACAAGTTTCCGTCAGGGGATGGCCTGCTGTCGTACTGCACTTCACGCTACCTCCAGGGGGGTATCACTATCGGTTATACTGGGCTAGTGCCACTTCATCTCGCCGCCGGGCCCCCGGGATGCCGGCTACTATGGCTGTGTACATCATTTGGCTACAATGTTATTGTGATGTGTAGTTACCATGCAATGTAAGTCTGTAAGTGCTTCAGTGACGACAATGGCTTTGCTGTTAATAAAGGTCTTTAAATAAAAAAAATAAAAAAAACAAGACGGCCACCATGTCGATGACCACACTGACGGACCTCCCCCTACCACAACCACCTCTGTATTGCTTCCATTTAATTTCAGGCCGTTGTTTGCCATCCAAGAGGCAAGCTCCTGCATGCATGCCCTGAAATTGGAAGCCGCCAGATCCGGTGCCCGTGATAGGGAGATTACCAGTTGCGTGTCATCGGCATATGACACAATCCTAATACCAAAGCCCTCCACTATTTTCGCCACTGGAGATACATATAGATTAAATAGGGTGGGGCTCAGGGCAGAGCCCTGACGCACTCCCTGATCCAATTTAATAGTTTTGGAGTAGTGGGCGCCCTGTCTGACCTGAAAGCTGCGCTCCCTCAGGAATGATTGTATCCATTTTAGAGCTGAACCTGAGACACCGCCCTCATTCAGACACTGTAGCAAAGTGTAATGAGCCAAAGTGTCAAAAGCGGCGCTCAGGTCCAGGAGAATGAGAGTCCTAGTATGATCTCATCTGCTCCCTGTCTAATGGCCTCCATGGCCATTAGTAGAGCTGACTCCGTAGAGTGAAGTGACCGAAATCCAAATTGAGTGGGGTGCAGGAGATCAGCTTCTTCCACATATGCCATGAGCTGTAAATTTACCACCTTCTCCGCCACTTTCGCTAAATACGGTAGCAGCAAGATTAGGCGAGGATTTTCCAATTTGTCAGGGCTGATATTGGGTTTCTTCTGAAGTGGAAGAACAACAGCCTTTTTCCAGCTAGCAGGCACCATATGCATGCTAAATGATACATCTAGAAGATGCCTGATTTAAGGCTCAAGAGTAGCAATACTCTCACCGAGCAGTTTGTGTGAGGCAAGATCTCTAGGTGAACTGGACTTAATAGTTCGACAGATCCTGCAGAGCGACTCGGGGGGATGGGATGATGAAACTATCCAGCCTCTGGCTTTCCACCGCTCCTCCGATCCGCTCCACAAACTCTGCACCTGTTTTTGCACCCCCAGGAAAGGAAGAATACATTTTCTGCACTTTCTCTGAAAAAAAAACTGCAATGCGGTCACATGATTCCACTGAGCCTTCCATGGGGTTAGCGGACGCTGTCAAGGAGGAAATCTTCTTATAGATCTTAAATAATTCTTTTGAGGAGTTTCCTGCTGCTCCAATTCTCTCTGCATAGTACGAGGCCTTGGCCCGTCTAATAAGCCCATGGTACTTTTTGCGGTTTTCTAAGTATTCCAGCTTGGCCTGACTAAGAAAACCTTTCCTCCATTGTCTCTCAAGATGTTTACACTCTGTCTTAGCCAGGTGCAGATCAGCGTTCTACCATGGTGCAGATTTCTGTGCTCTATTCGGAGTTTTATTCCGTAATAACGGGACCACACTGTCTAGAGCTTCAGTTATGCGTCTTTCTAAATTGAGGCAGGCAGTTTCAGCGTCAGTACCTCCCGGTGACACCCCTCGGACCAGGGCTTCATCGAACTTAGTCTGTGAGAAGTCTACCCATTTACGGCTCGGGTGGTTCAACACCGGTTGTTTGGAGGCTCTAGGTTCTGAGACCTTCACCACAAAGGGAACAAAGAGATGGTCGGACCAGGGGATAGGGGTGGGAGTTGTAACTCTGACTCCCTCCCAATTAGCGAATACCGGATCCAGTAAATGGCCCTGCTGATGGGTAGGGGCATTGAATTTCAGACCTAACTGCAATGACTGGAGTTCCTGACACAGATCTAAAGCCCCCCTATTGAGGGGATTCTCCAGATGAATATTAAGGTCACCCAACAATAGGAATTTATCATTCCGTAGGGCTGAGTACGTAATTCCTTCCAATAAGCTAGACACAAACCGTGTATGTGGGCCAGGAGGTCGATAAACCAGGAGGCCTTTCACCGTAAGATGAGGGCTAACCCTAATTATAAATGAGCCTGCCTCACTATCAGCTATGGTCATAGGTTCCAGAAAGAACCATAGTGGATATTTAAAAACAGTGGCTACCCCGCCACCTCTGCCAGACGTCCTATCAATCCTGGCTATCATATACCCAGAGGGTAGGGCCTCGATAATTTCTGGCTCAGAGTCCGGGTCTAACCATGTCTCCGTGAGGAACAAAAGGTCAAGTTTCCTCTCAACAAGCAAATCGAAATATTCAATTTATGCTTGCGCAAAGATCTACAATTCAGCAGGCCGCAAGACAGCCCTGTAATCCCTGGCTTTAACTTTCCTGCCGTGCTGTAGCTGAACGGACAGTGATCACATCTGGCGTCCTGACACACCATCATACTGTGGCTACACGCGCTATATATCCTCGGGCGCAGATCGTACAATTGTGCTACCTTCCACTGAATTTGAACCTAATTTTGGCCAGGGTTTCTGGCCCCGGTCCCCGTACGGCCGCGGATGGGCGCAGACGGGCTTGCCTTTGGCGCGCAGGCGGCGCGCCCACTGCGCACGGCTGCTGTGCAGCCGCTCTTGCCTGTGCCCTTTATTCCTGTGCTCCAACCACTAGACCGCTGACCGCAACCGGAAGTGCCTTAGCTCTCCCTTCCACGCCCTCCACGCAATGGCGCTATTCGCTGCGTCGCACCGGGGCTGGAAGGAGAGACAGTCGAGCACAGGCCACCGGAGCGTACCGTCAGCCCCACATTCCCACTGACAGGCTTCTGGAACCCCAAGTACGTTCCTTCAATTAAGTTTTAAAAGCGAAGAGTAAAACAAATTGCAAGTTTAAAAGTAGCGCAAGCTAGTGTTGGGCTGAGCATCAGCAGCAGCTTATGGGCTCTGCCACCGCCCACTTACCACCAATAGTTTCTTGGGGTCACGTACATTGAGGTTCTTTATGCACACCACACCTTATCCCCCCACCTTACAGGCGGGTTCTGCCGGGGTGTGTCTGTCAGTGTTCTGTTTATAGGTTTTGTTGGCTTTGGATAACTCGAATCGGTCTTGTTGCCAGAGGTGGTGAAAAAAGGTGTGATATGCCTGCACTTTGAGCATGTGACTGGTCTGTAGTTCTTCCCAGGGTACAATCCGTGGATGTCGACCTTGGAGACAGTAGAAAGGTGACATTAGGGTCTGTGTGGATCTGGAAATGCATGTGTTTGGCGGTGCTGAGCTCGTCTTCAGTGCTAGTCGAGATCCTGATGCTGTTCTTGTGGACGATGGCGATTCCGACTCCGACTCCGATGGTGCGGTCTCTGCGGGTTATCTTGTAGCCGTCTGGGATTGCTATCGCGATGTCGGGTGGGGAGGAGTCGTTAAACCCTTGTCGTGGCGGGTACAGAGGCCAGGGTTTCTGGCGTTGGGCGCGGACGGGTGCAGACGGGCTCACCTTAGGCGGTCTTTGGCACGGCCGCGCAGCGGCTGGAATATATAGGGAGGTGGGAGGGAGGACCAGCTGGGAGGCAGGGGCAGCGAATGGGCAGTGGGCAGTCAGAGGGCGGGCTGCAGGGAACGCAGCAGCGAGGGACAACAAAGGTAACAGAAGGAAAAGGGGCACAAAATCGAGGGTAAAGCGAGTGGCACAGAAGGCAAAAGGGGCACAGAAACGAGGGGAAAACGAGTGGCACAGGGGGCAGAAGAGCACAAAAAAACGAGTGGAACGGAGGGGAGAAGGGCACAAAAACAAGTGGCACAGAAGGCAAAAGGGGCACAAAAAACAAGTGGAACAGAGGGCAGAAGGGCACGAAAAATGAGTGGCACAGAGGGCACAAAAAAATGAGTGGAAGGGAGGGCGGAAAGGCACAAAAAACGAGGGAAAAACGAGAGGCACAGGGGCAGAAGGGCTTAAAAAAACGAGTGGAACAGAGGGCAAAAGGGCACAAAAATGAGGGAAAAACGAGTGGAACAGAGGGCAGAAAGGCACAAAAAACGAGGAAATAACGAGTGGAACAGAGGGCAGAAAGGCACAAAAAACGAGGGAAAAACGAGAGGCAGAAGGGCAGAAGGGCACAAAAAACGAGTGGAACAGAGGGCAAAAAGGCACAAAATGAGGGAAAAACTAGTGGAACAGAGGGCAGAAAGGCACAAAAAACGAGGGAAAAATGAGTGGCACAGAGGGAAGAAGGGCTCAAAAAACCGAGTGGAACAGAGGGCAGAAGGGCACAAAAAACGAGGGAGAAACGAGTAAAACAGAGGGCAGAAAGGCACAAAAAACGAGGAAAAAACGAGTGGCACAGAGGGCAGAAGGGCAAAAAAAACGAGTGGAACAGAGGCAGAATACAGAGTACAGAAATACAGGGGCAGCACAGATCAGAAGGCACAACGGGCAGAGAGGCACAATTCTTCAATCAGTCTGCAAGGTGTGTGCACTATGTTGGCCCAGCGATCTAAAGTGATCGAGGCCCACCCTGATCGAGCAATGGTGACATAGGCTCAGGTGCTTGAGCCAGACCTGCTGGCAGAACTGCTTCATGTATGGTTTCAGGAGTCGACAAGTGTCACTGTGGATTGTACAGGATGACGGGCATATAACCATTGCACATTACTACCTGTAGAGGACCAGCGGCAAAAGGAGTGTCTGTTTTCCATTTTTCTTTCTGTTTAACCATTACCCAGTGATCTTTATCAAAGACTGTCTCCTGGGCATGGCAGCGTTGATCTGCATACACTTTCATTTTTCTTTTCTGAGTCACATCGGTGTTTCAAACCTTGTCATCATTCACTGATCGATCCAGCGTTCATCGGGGTAGTTTTGTCCTGATAGCTCTCCGAAATAGCAAGGTGGCTGGACTCTCACCAGTTGTGGAGTGAAAGGTTGATCAATAGGCACAGAGGGTCTGGCACAGTGCTTGGTGTAGATTGATTACCTCCATGGAGGCTCAATGAATGACCTTGAATCGTTCATTTACACCATTGACCTGACACCAAGGGGTGTACTCTTTTGGTGCTTGACGTTTAGTGAGACAAGAAATCCTTTGAACTCTTTGCTGTGAAAGAGTGGGCCGTCATCAGAGTTGAGAATTTCAGGGATGATCCAAGTTGCAAAGATGTCATTGAGCCGCTCTTTGACTTTTTTATTATTATTATTATTGACATTTATTGAGCGCGCGGCGACCCCCAACGTGTCCCGGCGCTAAGGATTGCGAGCGGCTGGAGGGAGGAATTAGCAGCCAGAGAATAGAAAGGTCTTTAATTTGCCCCTGAATTGAGATTCAGTGTCAATGAGACGGAGACTGATAGGTAGGGAGTTCCACAGTTTTGATACAACTACTGCAAATGCTCTGCCACCCTTCCTTGCAAGGTGGAATCTGGGGGGGGAGTAAAAGCCTGAGGTGGTTAGATCTGAGGTTGAGGGACGAATGGACTAATTTCAATCGCTGTCTAAGGTATCTGGGGCCTTTACCATTCAGAGCCCTAAAGACTAGTATGAGGGCCTTGAATCTGACACGAGCAGTGATTGGGAGCCAATGCAACTTCCTGAGATGGGGTGAAATGGTGTGGCGGTAGGGGTCTTTACAGATCAGCCTAGCTGCGGCATTCTGCACGATCTGCTGCCTGTGTAGTAGGTAGGCAGGGAGTCCTAGATACAGACTATTCGCATAGTCCAGATGCGAAGTGATCAAGGCGTGGGTCACTGTCTTCATATCCTCAACGGGGAGAAAGGGGTAGATCTTTCTTAACATGTGTTGTTTACCGAAGCATGACAAAGTGACTTTTTGGATTTGGGTTTTAAAAGATAATTCATTGTCGAATTGAACGCCAAGGTTGCGAGCCGTTTTTACCGGAGAGGGAGGTGGATTGTGTTCTTACTGGCCACCAGGTGGTGGGTGGCATGGGGTTTGCTTGATTGAAAAACAGTACCTCTGTTTTATCCGTATTGAGTTTTAGCGTGTTCAAGGTCATCCACGCTACAATGTTCGAGAGACAGGTTTTAAGGTTTTGAAAACCAAGGGGTGAGTGGTCTCTGATGGAAAAGATGAGCTGAGTATCATCAGCGTATGAGATCACTCTAACCCCAGTTGTCTCAATCATCTTTGCTAGGGGTGCAATATATACGTTGAAAAAGAGGGGACTGAGAGCAGATCCCTGGGGCACCCCACAGCCAAGTAGTTTCTTGTCTTTAGACCAGAAAGTTTGGCACCATACTTGTTGTGTACGGTCCGTTAAAAAAGAATCCCCATCTCGAGGAGTCTGTTTAGGAGGATGGCATGGGAGACCGTGTCGAAAGCTGCGGACAGGTCGAGGAGCACAAGCATGGCTACCTCGCCCCTGTCCACACTCTCCCACACGGTCTCTGAGACCTCTAAAAGTGCTGTCCCGGTACTATACCCTTTTCTGAATCCTGATTGTGAATCATGAAGAAGATCATTGCTTTCTAGATTGTCAGAGAGTTGTTCTTGGACTATTTTTTCTAAGATTTTAGCAGGTTTTGGAAGCAGTGATATTGGGCGATAATTACTGAGTACTCTGGGGTGAGCTTCTGTTTTTTTCAGGAGAGGAATGAGAATGGCCTGTTTCCAAATCTCCGGGAACTGACCAGATAGGAGAGAAGAGTTCCATATAGTTACAAGGGGTTGTACCACCGCCGGGGCAACTGTAGAGAAGACTTGGGCGGGCATAGGATCTAAAGAAGAACCCGATTTACAAAGCTGAAGTTTGTTCAATGCTGCGTCTAAGGTGATAGTTTTAAATGCACTTAGCCTGTTGCCCTTATTGGTAGTATGCACAGGTATGACCTCTGTGTCTAGTCTATTCGTTACATTAAAAGAAGCATAGATGAGATTGATTGACTTTGTCATGGGTTATCGAAAATAGGTCTTCAACCAAAGGAAAACGTAAGTACTTGTCTGTGACTATGATGAGATGATGTCCATTTCCTAAAGGTCCAAAAAAGTCAACTGCAACCCTTGCCCTAGCAATGGCAGGAAGGTCAGGCAATGTCACTGGATGCTGCGTCACCTTGGGAGGCAAACAATTGCAAGTGTGGCACACCTTCTGTTCCTTCTCAACTCACTCATCTAGCCGAGGGAACCACACGCTAGCTCTTAAGGCTCTCTTGGTGGCCACAATACCACTGTGTCCTTAACGGGCCAGCTTGATGACCTGCTGTCTTAGGCTCCCATGTATGACGCTTCTTGAGCCCCGCAATATTATACATTCTTGGGTGATGGCCAACTCATCCTGTACATTTTGGAAGTCAACATCATCTTATGTTGTGTTATGTTACACGTTTTGTATAGCGCACAGCTGCCCCAGCAAAGGGGCGTCCCAGTGCTGACAAGCAGGAATTGGGAGGCTACTAACTGAAGGCAGAGCCTAATGCAAATAAAAAAGGTGTGTTTTAATGGCCTTGCTGACTGAATGCCAGATAGTTGTCCATACTGCGAATGTGCATAGGAAGAGAGTTCCAAAGTTTAGCAGACAGGGTGCGGAAGGAGTGTCCACCTGCACACACCCTCGTCATTCAGGGAACAACCGCCAGATGCTGGCCCATAGATCAAAGTTGGCGGGTGGGTGTATAGGGTAAGTGCAGGTTTGCCAGGATACCTGGAGGGGAGAGATTCATAATTTTAAAGGTGATGCAGCGGGACTTGACCTCGACGCGCCTAGCCATCTGCAATGATTGTTTGGTAATAAGTTCTTTGATTATGGTCATGTCATTATCTGCATTAGTGGCAGCAATGATTTATTCCACAGACGGAGCAGCTGTTGTGCTGGATCTCATAAAAAAATTGAGATAGACTTTAGTTGTCTTGGATGTCGAACTGTGATGATCTAGCGGCCTTTGTGAAAAATATTCTGCTGGGTTTTCGATCCTTCCCTGGTTTGCGCACAATCTCATAGTTGTACTCTTGCAGTCTCAACTCCCACTCTCGATGCGAGGGGGCATCTTACCCATTGTGTTTCCAAAAATTGTAAACAATGCTGGGTGACCTATGATGGCAGTGAATTCCTATCCATAGAGGAATACATGAAAATGTTTGCAGGCCCACACCACAGCCAGATTCTCCTTCTCTGGCTCAGAGAAGGCTCTTTCTGTTTCAGACAGGCTTAGACTGGCATAAGGCACAATGTGTCTCTGAGCATTCGGATAGCCGTTGTGTTGAGCAAGGATTACCCCTAGCCCTACCAGGCTCACATCAGCTATTATTTATGATTGTAACTTGGGGTCAAAGTAGGCCATTTCAGTTGCATTCTTGATCGCTTGTTTAATGTCTTTTAAACTCTGGTCACTTTCCGGAAACCACTGAAATGTTACATGTTGCTTTGTCAAGTCTCCAAGATAGGGTACTCCCAAATTTAATTTTAGGTCTAGAGGAGGGAGAAACAAGTAATAGGATAAAGCAATAAAGGACCTCTAAACTGACCTGTACTATTTCTCACGTGAATCAATCTCTATTTTTTAATAGATGCTGCACACATATAGAATTTCAAACAATCATATTCTTTTCATTGTATTTATTTTTCGTTCAACAGATTTTTTATCATTACAATATCATTTTTCAAAGGGAAGAAAAGTTTTTTTTTTAGGATTTTTTAAACTCATTGTGACGTATAAAAATACATTGTTAGACACATTTATTATATACAAAAATTTAAACAGAAAGCTCATAAACACCCCCAGTAGACAATAAAAGGTTCAGATATCTCCAAAACAAACAAACATTCCTAACTATCTCACCATCACATATACTAATACATACTCACTCTCATACTGTGCAAAAGTGCTAAAAAGTAAACAGAACAAAACATCTGAGATGCAAGGGACAATGTCAATTATTATCATCAGTGATTTGATGGCTTGGAATCCCATATATTGTATTTTGCTTAATTCCTGATTTCCTTTAGTCTTCTCTGGTAAGGTTCTCAGATGTATGTGGCCTACGTACGTTTCGGTGAACATTATGTCTTCGTTTAGCCCATGTTTAGGACACAACTAAGTTAAGAAAACAGCGTGAATCTTATTGGATCTATACTCTGGACACTGTCCGACATGGGCTAAACGAAGAGATCATTTGGATAGTGATAGATGATATGCACCCATGGGCAGTAAGTACTTACCGACATACCTGCCTGACAGTCATAGTATGGTACGCCGCATAATTATGGCACATCTGGTCTCTCCCCAATAGCTTTAGAGATATAGATGTCACTAGGATTGAGATCTATCTATACTACTATTATAAAGGAATAACTTTGAACCTTTGAGGCGGGTAAACTCGGGAACCACAGCGCCAATCCACACACCCGATACATCGTTGTAATCGTCAGGGTGTGCAGATGGACATAGGCTATATAAACGCAATAAATATACGTTATTTAAAAAATTTACAGAAAAAAAAGTAGTCCCTTGGAAGAAGCGCCGGCCGCAACGTGCGTGCCCGACGTGAGGAGCGGCGTCCAGGAGCGCAAGGAGGACAGGGGGACATGGCGCGGGGAGGAGCGGTGAGGAGCGGCGGACAGGCGGTGAGGAGCGGCGGGGAGGAGTGGTGAGAGGCGGATGAGGTAGGTTATTTATTTATTTTTTTATTTAGGAGCGGTGAGCGGCGGAAAAATTAAGCAAAAATGAAAATCGTGAGCAAGAGGAAGCAAACGGAGCATTACAAAAGTGAGCCAAACGGTGCATTACAGGAGGAAAAAGTTACATGTGCAGGTTACAAAAGCATACATCGTGAGCAAGAGGAAGCAAACAGAGCATTACAAAAGTGAGCCAAACGGTGCATTACAGGAGGAAAAAGTTACGTGTGCAGGTTACAAAAGCGTAGAAAGTAAACATAGAGGTATAGGAGGAAAAAGTGACATGTGCAGGTTGCAAGAGGAAGCAAACAGAGCATTAAAAAGTGAGCCAAACGGTGCATTACAGGAGGAAAAAGTTACGTGTGCAGGTTACAAAAGCGTAGAAAGTAAACATAGAGGTATAGGAGGAAAAAGTAACGTGTGCAGGTAGCAAGAGGAAGCAAACGGAGCATTAAAAAAATGAGCCAAACGGTGCATTACAGGAGGAAAAAGTTACGTGTGCAGGTTACAAAAGCGTACAAAGTAAACATAGAGGTATAATACTGCAATATATGGAGGAAGGCTCCGGGGGACCCACGGACAACGTCGGGGCGGGCGGGGCCCTGAAGCCTAATTGCTCCCGGACAACGTCGGGACGGGCTGCTAGTATATGAATATATCAACATACATGCTACCATATTTCCAACAGTGTGTAGATCACCATATAACTAATATCTCCTAGTCGGGATATATAACAGGTGAGGGAATTCTATATATATTATCTTATATTCCTTATATTTTTTCTTCCTTTCCCTGAAGTAAATGTATCTCTGTGTACATAATTTCAGTATTTAGTCTTTTTCTTGCCATTCTGACTGTTTATGAGTGCCATTTTAGATAGGATTATGCCGAGTGGAAAAGCCTTAGCCATTTGTTAATGTCCTTGACCCGCGTATGGCGTCAATCCGGAAGTTTTTGAAACGCGTGTCCCGCAAGTACATCTAATATAAATAGAGAGCGGATCACAACTCCGCATGCGCTGCCATGATGGCTCAGAACCCCATCTCTGGAGGACCAGGCTAAAATCTGAAAGGTAAGACCGGTGGGCAAACACTCCAAAGGGGACCCTCGGGTCTAGCCCAATAGGAGTAACATTAGCTAAAGCGCCAAAAAGTCAGTGCTCGAAGCGTGTAATGTGGCAAGATAGTTTGAGTTTTCTGGTGGGATAACGCGTAGTCACATATGATGCCCCCAGAAAAATAAACATGTCTTCAGGCAAACTTCGCACCCCTGAGAGACTCTACTAAAACGAGTCCTTGGAGATTTGCACGTACTTTTTCAGCAAGCTATTTTTAAACCATGGTGTCTTTCTCCTCCAATAGGAGCCCAGCGTCCACAACGGCGTGGTAATACCGATAGCGTGCGCTGTTAAGACTGCCAATCCAATGCAGAGTAATACATAGAGTCTAGAGGCAAGATATACCTACGAACAAAACTCTGGTAAAGATCAATACCTATAGCCAGATAGATGATACACCGCTTTTGTTGCTCTCCTCTAGGATTCTGAAACCAGGCATTCTTAAAAAGTAGAATGTAAAACCAAAATAAAGAAAGACTGAAATCTGTATATGGAAGACCTCCTCGCTATTTGTAAGTAGTTTAACGCTAATCCCTACCTGCCTCAATTTAACAAGCTGGTGGACACCTTAACCAGTTCCAATATGTAGAACACATTATATATATATAATAAAATGTGTGTGTGATTTAAGCAATCGCTTGGTTTTAACTTTGTCACTAATTTTATCTGTACAATGTGCCAATGAGCATGAATGTTCTGAATGGGCATCCTGTTGAGCACATTTACATTTTGTATTATTCATTCACGCTTTAAAAAAACAGCGCAACTCTCACCACACACTCCCTGTCCCGTCCTTTCATTCACACTTTAATGCACTTTAAAACTAAAGTTGACCCCATAACGTCTGCTGCACTGGCGACTAATTATAATCCCTATGTACTAGTCCAACGGGAGCGCCCCTTTACCGCAGAGTAAACTCATCTTACATTTCTCAGCCTGGGTTTACAGTAATCATACATTACAGGGCCGTACTGCCACGTCTGGTGCAATCGTATACCCACTGCTATGAGTGTGTGAGGGTCTATCCCCTTTTGGGTCATTAATATTTAACGGGAGCTCCCGTGTTTGAGTTTTGTTAAAAATTCAAATTCAGTTTCACATTACGTAATCCCTCACTACTTCTAAGAGCCAGTTACAGGCTTGCGGTCAGTTGGAGTTCTATTTGGTTTCATACCGAATCGAATGGTCCTTATCTACACACACGCAATAGCGCGAACTACTGTAACCAGAATGCAATGCGCCCACATGTTGTGCAATGCGCGGCTGAGTGCGGGGAGACCAAATCCAAATCTTAATGTTGTGCAGCATCCTAAATTGCCGTAAATGTATGTCCCTGATACACTATGCAATGCAATCAATTGTATGACGTGTCACTATTTATGTATCGATTTCAGAAAAAATACGAGACATTGTGTGTTTTTTCTATGTTTATTATTGACATGGTAAAGGGGACTTAAATATGTGCAAAAACAAAATGGGGGCTACTTGAGAAAGGCTCGACGCCGAAACGCGTCGTCTTTAGTTTGTACACAATAAAGTTTTTGTGCTGGACTTACCTGGTGTGCCGTGTCATTTCCTGGCGATACCTCTCCCGGCTGTGAGCAGGAACGGAAAAATTCTTTGCACTCTTGGGTGTTTGTCCATCTCATCTCTATCCCTTATTCGTATCTGCCCGCACAACTTTTGGTTAGAAGTATCTTGGACCCATCTATCATTCTAAGTGGATTACTTAAAAGCCCTAAACATAATTGAAATTCTTCTCGCTGTAGGTCTACCCCCCTCTCCTCCTCTTCGAGTTTGAGCACACGTACTTAGTTATTATGTTTATATAAAGAGTGTTCGGATGCTAAAGATGCAGCACACATACTTATCCTGTTATTAATTTGTTTGCAGATGGGAAGATCCCCCAATTTTTATATGAATATGTGTATGCTTATGTCGGCCCTGATGAAGGTGGTATAAATAATCTGTTGTTCACCGAAACGTACGTAGGCCACATACATCTGAGAACCTTACCAAAGAAGACCATAGGAAATCAGGAATAAAGCAAAATACAATATATGGGATTCCAAGCCATCAAATCACTGATGATAATAATTGACATTGTCCCTTGCATCTCAGATGTTTTGTTCTGTTTGCTTTTTAGCACTTTTGCACAGTATGAGAGTGAGTATGTATGAGTATATGTGATGGTGAGATAGTTAGGAATGATTGTTTGTTTTGGAGATATCTGAACCTTTTATTGTCTACTGGGGGTGTTCATGAGCTTTCTGTTTGAATTTTTGTATATAATAAATGTGTCTAACAATGTATTTTTATACGTCACAATAATGAGTTTAAAAAATCCTAAAAAAAACCTTTTTCTTCCCTTTGAAAAATGATATTGTAATGATAAAAAATCTGTTGAAAGAAAAATAAATACAATGAAAAGATTATGATTGTTTGAAATTCTATATGTGTGCGGCATCTATTAAAAAATAGAGGTTGATTCACGTGAAAAATAGTACAGGTCAGTTTAGAGGTCCTTTATTGCTTTATCCTATTGCTTTGTCAAGTCTCTCAATGGGGCACTCACTGTAGCAAAGTTGCAAATGTATCTTGAACAATAACTGCCCATGCCTAGAAAGGATCGTAGCAGGGTAACATCTTGGCGGGGGTGGGGCAAGTGGATGGCAGTGCTTGCACCTTGTCTGGAGTCATTCCCCCATCAGAGGATATGTGCCCCAAAAATGTGAGTTTGGTTTTGTGAAACACTTTGGCGCTGTTCAATTGCATGATCATGTCCGCGATGTGTGGACCAGGCTGTCTCTCCCTCTCAATGGCTTTGTTTGTCTGCCCAAATTCAACCCAAATACGCACTGCTCCACTACTGTCCTTTTTTGGTACTAGTACTGTGGGCAAACCCATGGTGTGGGGCCCTTGTAACGTTCAATAATGTCATTCTTTAAGAGCGCCTCTAACTATTTCTCTACAGCTTCATGTAACTGAAAAGCAACTCTATGGTGTTGCTGAGCTACAGGGCTAATGTCTTCACTGATGTGAAGCTGTAATTTTTTTAGTTTTCCCAGGCCATGAAACAACAATGGGAACCGGCTTGTGATCTCAGACTCAGCACAGACGTTGTATTTGAGGGATCTCAATCACATATCAGCAGGGGTGGCTAAAATGAGAAAAACAGGCACTCGATGAAGTCCATGTAGATCATGAATGGTGGTTACAAATAACGGGGTAACCCAAAAGTCAACCGGACCTGGGTACAATACTAGAATACAATAATGGTCCGTAACCAATAATTGAAAAAATAAATTAATTACAAGACGAGAGATTCGGTATTGTGAGTAAGCTACAATACTGATAATTCATATCCAAAACAGTTGTTAAGAGCATGTGTACTCAATTCACAATTTAACGAGTACATGCATTTAAAAAGACCACAATAGAAAAAGCTGCAAAACAATTAGGTCATTGCTTATGTTTAGTTTATTTACACAGTTTTAATTTTAAGAGCATGTAAAACGGTTGCCAAGAAGGAAGGAGGAAGGGTAATAGTGGTGAATTGGAAAGGTGTGAATCAATGGAAAAAGTACAAAAATAATAATCAGATATTTTAACAAACTGGTATTGTCATCCAGTCAAACAAAGCCTGTCCAATATACGCTTCTTACATTTACATGTAATCTAGACCTAAAGGATGCCTACTTCCACATTCCTATACATCCTGCTCACAGAAAGTATCTAAGGTTTGTACTGGAAGGACAACACTATCAGTTCAAAGTCCTTCCATTCGGAGTGACAATGGCACCACGAGTATTCACAAAGTGCCTAGCAGTAGTAGCAGACAACAAAAACATGTCTTCCCTTATCTAGATGATTGGCTCATAAAAGCAAAGTCATTCAATCGGTGTGTCCAACACACACACAGACAATTCAAAAGGTGCACGATTTAGGGTTCACAATAAACTACACCAAGTCGCACCTGCAACCCTCTCATATACATCAGTATCTAGGGGCTACAATAAATATGTCTACAGCTCTAGCGTATCCCAGTCCAGCAAGGATACACAGCATTCAAGCCTTAGTCACAACCTTTCAACACCAGCACTCTCTGCAAACCAGAGTGTTCATGAGACTAATAGGCATGATGGTATCTTGCATCTTCATAGTACCATATGCAAGACTGCAAATGCGTCCGTTACAGGAATGTCTAGCACAACAGTGGAACCAGGCTCAAGGTCAACTAACAGACGTGGTGTTGGTAGACAGCCGCGCGCATCACTCTCTGCAGTGGTGGGAGGGCGTGGCTTGGACGCCGGAGGGAATGGCGGCGTGAGCTCGGAGCTCCGCGCCCGATCCCCACAAATATCCTGAAAATCGACGCTCAAAACCCCGCGACAACCCCAGAAAAGAGGGGGCTCTGATGGAGGACGACGGGGGGCATGTGAAGAGCCACCAGCGGAGCGGATCGGGGATATTCTGAAGCTGAAGCGGCGATTTGTCTTCAACCGCAGCAAAACAAAGACGCTCCTCAAAATGGCGACCGAGGTGTGAAAACGCACAGAACGAACGAAAATACTGATCGAACACGGATCTGCCGTTCCTCCTGTTGGACCCGGAGCCCCGAACTTCGACATCACCACAGAGTGAAAAGTGGTGACCTGGGGACAGACCAGGGCGGACACTGGAAGGGTGGCCTGCCCACCGAGCCCGCCAGTCCGAGGGCAAGAGATGGACAAGACGGCGGTGGAATCTGGTCAGTGGAGCCCCGCAGAGGGATGACGACCGACGAGGTGTGATCTTCTTACCGGCAGAGAATAGGGGTAGCTGAGCCGATGACTGGTACCGAGCCGCCCAGAAGAGCGATCCATCCGTTGACTTTGGCCCGCGCGACCAGTGGAATCCGCAGCGCATCACGGTCCTGAGGCGGCCCAGCGAGTTGGGTGGCATCTCAGAAGCGACCTGGAATTGAGAGGAGCAGAGACAACGGTGGCCTCGTACCCAGCCCTCAACATCTGTGGCAAGACCAGGAGCTGAATAAACAATACTAACGACCCCGGGAGAGGGGACGGCGCAGTATGGTGAAGCTGAAAGGGAAAACCGAGGGAGTAACGGCCTCAGACATGGCAGAAGGCGACCCGGCAGGACCCTCGGAGCTGCAGCAGCTACAAACCCGCATATTGGAAGCCATAGCCGCCACACAGGACGCGCTGCAAAAAGACATTGCACAAGTGGCCTCGGCACTGGGACTCTTACGAGCGGACCACGACAAACTCAAGGATAGGGTTAAGGATGTGGAAGATACTCTGCAGGATCTGGTGCCCTCGCACAAGACTTTCGAGAGCAAACTAACGGATGCCCTCGATCGGATCCAGGTCCTGGAGAGGCGAGCGGAGGATGCGGAAAACAGAAGTCGGCGAAGCAATGTTCGTATCGTGGGAGTTCCGGAAAAAGAGGAGGGGGAGGATATGGTGGAGTTTCTTGAGACCTGGCTCAGCTCCGTAGTGGCAGCGGAGGGCCTATCATCCTTTTTCGCTCTAGAACGAGCGCATCGGGTTCCTTCAGGACCGCCGAAACCCGGTCTACCCCCGAGGCCGATTATCGCTAAACTATTGCATTATAAGGACAGGGTCCTTTTACTACAGAGGGCTCGGGACGCTGGCCCGTTTCAGGTGGCGAATAGCAGAGTAACTTTGTACCCAGACTTCACTTATGAGATGCAGCGGCTGCGGGCCTCCTTCCTATCACTCAAAAAAGAGCTCCGGACGTAGGGGATATCATACTCCCTGCTCTTTCCGGCGAAACTCAGAGTAGTGGTCGATGAGAGGACACATTTCTTTGGAACGGCAGCGGAAGCCTGGGAATGGTGGGATACGTATAAAGCGGGCACTGATGGAGCCAAGGCCCAGGAAGAGAGAGAATGAGAACGAGAAAGGGCGAAAATGGGCCTCCGGAAATCGCAGAGATTGCGCAAGGGGAGGCGAGGCACGAAGAAACAGACGGCGACTCAAACGGAGGCTGAGCGGAAAGCAGCGCTTCAGGCAGCGGAGACAATGGCGAGATCTGGAGGCTCCCAATCTAAACAGAACACGGACACTGAGACTCATGCATTAGCCTCGGACTCGGAAGTATCCGGAATACATGGTTCCAAGGGCCCATTGGTGACGCCACAGTCATCGGAGACTATCCTGAATACTTGACTTGCGGCTGGCGGGCGGTGGGCGGCCTCACCAAGGACTTTGCGACCTACAAAGTGAGATGATTCGGGATCGCAAATTGGGTTGCAAGCTTGATATTCATATTGAGGAACAGTCGGGAGTGCGGGGGGGGGGTGCTCGCGCGGTCCCCTTTTGGCCTAGGCCGCGCTCCATTGGCCCTTAAGGCACCCACGGTTACGACCGTGTTAAGGCAACACAGTTTGGGGACGTTGCTTAGTTTGGATGGGAACTAATAGTTCAATATTGGGGCCTGTTCTGGGGGGGTGGGGGGAGCACTTTGTTGGGGGTTACTTCCACGATTGTCAATGGAGGGCGCAGAGAAATCTGAGCGATGTAACGATCGACATTTTCAGGGGAGTTGGGGCGGGGGACACCATCCGTGAAGGTCTGCAATGTGCTGTACAACAACGATGTGATTTTCGAGACAATGGCTAACGTAGGTTTGTTGAAGTGCATGACCTGGAATGTGCAGGGGCTTCACACGATGCAACGGAGGCACAAGGTACACGCCTACTTAATTCGGAGGGGGTTCACATTGCGCTGCTACAGGAAACTCATCTTACGAAGCAGGAAGGGGCGGCTCTTCAAAGGAGGTGGAGGGGGCGGGTCTTTCATATTTCCTACTCAGCATATGCTAGGGGGACACTGATATGGATCAGGGCGGGGACACCTTTTCAGCCGACACGGCACTTAGTGGACCCAGAGGGGAGATATGTGGTGGTAGAAGGCAAGCTGAGAGGTAGGGATATAACCCTGGGCAGCGTGTATGCCCCAAACACGGAGCAGATGGCCTTCCTGACAGGGTTGTCGGGGACACTGGCACACTTCCTAGCGGGCACGATGCTGATGGGGGGAGACTTCAACTCCATAGCAGACACGGTCCTAGACAGATCCCACCCACCACTGAGTGACTCCCCTGTGCATAGACTCACAAAGGGCAGACGGGAATGGCAAGAGGGATGGGGTCTGATTGATGGATGGAGAGTGCACCACCCAGCGACCCGTGACTATTCACACTTTTCCAGCTTACATGACCTGCATGTTTGGCTTGATGCGATATTGTGCTCGCGGGATGTATTACCGTCCGTCACCGGATCGGAGTACCTCTCGAGGACAATCTCGGACCATAATCCACTAATTATTAATTTGGCCTGGACGACCGAGATACCCCTGGTGCCGACCTGGAAACTAAGACCGGAGACACTAGAGGACCCGCTATTCCACGCAGCACTGGAGGACGGTATAACTCAATATTTCGCTGATAATGAGGGGACAACATCCACCAGAGCGATGGAATGGGATGCATTTAAAGTAGTGGTGAGGGGCCAATGCATAACGAAATATGTGGGAGCAAGAAGGGTGTTGCTGGATGATATCGCTAAAGCAAACTCTAACTTACGCGAAGCAGAGAAGAGGCGTCCCGGTCATCCCGATCTACAGGAAGAGGTTTGCACGGCTAGGGAGGCAGTGGCGGTGGAAGTTGAACATCTTTGTGCCTTCGACCACCGAGCATATATGATTAGAGCCCATGTGGAGGGAGACAAGTCTGGCACACTGTTGGCGTGGCTGGCGGACCCCACTAAGCGATGCTCTCCTATTCTATCACTGGAAGACGGAGAGGGCCGCACCTGTTACTCCCAAAAGGGGATACTGGAAGGCTTTCACCGATACTACGCAGCCCTGTACAGGAGCGGGCAGGAGGACCGTGAGAGCGCGATTGAGGCTTTACTGTCCGACCTGCAGTTGCCCCAGCTCGATGAGGAACAGGCGAAAGACCTGGGGGGTGACATCACACTGGGAGAGATAAGGGGGGCGATCAAACGAATGGCCCGCAACAAAACACCAGGATTAGACGGCCTGCCCATTGAATTTTATAGTAAATATGTAGACATTCTAGTGCCGAGACTCCAGGTAATATACAAGGAGGCCATGGTAGTGGGCCGCCTTCCACAATCGATACGGGAGGCACTGGTGATACCGCTCCTGAAGCCGGGTAGAGACAGTGGCAATCCTTCGTCTTACAGGCCGCTGTCCATGCTCACTGCAGACTATAAAATACTGAGTTCCATCTTAGCGGCTAGACTTCTTCAGCATATGCCCGGATTAGTACATGCGGATCAAAACGGTTTCATCCCAACTCGGAACACGACAATTAATATTAGGCGGCTCGTACGGCTGCTAGAGAGCTCGCAGACAATGTCTAGGGCCCCCCTGGTTCTATCAGTGGACATTGAAAAGGCCTTCGACAGCCTAGAGTGGGACTACCTATACAAGGTTATGGCCCGCTTTGGACTCGGAGAAGGATATATTAAGTGGACGAAGGTACTATACTCGGAGGCGGTGGCAAGAGTACGGATAGGTCCTCTGGTCTCGCAGCAATATCCGGTGGAGAGGGGCACTCGTCAGGGCTGCTCCTTATCCCCCTTATTGTTTGCACTGGCGATTGAACCAATGGCCGCTGAGGCGTGGATGGGCAGACACTTCGAGGGCATAGATAGTAGTGACGGTCAACAGTTTATATCACTGTATGCCGACGATTTGCTCTTATTCTTGGAAAACGACTCGATAGCACTGGAGGGATCGAAAGGGTTGCTGGGGCGGTTTGGTGTAGTCTCTGGCCTGAAGGTCAATTGGGCAAAGACAAGTGTGTTTCCGTTACAGAAGGACACCGCTCGTCCTGACCACCGCCCTTCCTTGAACTGGGAGCCGACCTGCCTTAAATACTTAGGAGTGTACATATACCATACCACCGAGGACCTGTTCGAAGGTAACGTTGGGCGGTGCATGCGAGCCCTGAGGGGCTCATGACCTTTTGGGCTACGCTCCCGCTATCTGTAGCTGGCCGCATTTCCCTGTTGAAAATGGTTGCTCTACCTAGATTATTGTATTACTTCCGGACGCTCCCGGTCTGGATCCCCAGCTCCTTCTTCCGCCAAATTAAGTCCCAGTTGATTTCACTTCTATGGGGGGCAGGCAGATGCAGAGTGGCTCTGGCGACGCTCACCCGTCCCAAGGATGAGGGGGGGCTGGCGGTACCAGATTTTGAAGTGTATTATTTGGCCGCCCAACTTCAAATATTCACACAAGAGGTAGCGAGTGTGTACAGAGGCCCAGAACACGAGGGGGCTAGAGGCACGCCGAGACATATCCTGGCTTATATAACCCTGCAGCAGAAAATCGCCGCCCGTGACTTAACGATGAAACAGCGAACATTCCAACTTTCCTGGAACTGCTCCCAACGACGGGCGGGTCTGAAACACCCATACGCCCCGGAAATTTCCTTGGGCATGCTGACGGCGCTACCCAATGGGGGTGATTGGTCCAATCTGCAGCGATGGTAGGAGGCGGGTCTACAGGTGGTGGGGGATCTCTACGAGAATGGAACGCTCCTCTCATATCAAGATCTTTTGGACCGCTTTGACCTGCCAAGGGGAGGATTCCTCCTGCATTCAGCGATGATCGGGGCGATGCAGGCGCACTGGGGTGGGGGTCAGGCGGAACCCGAGACATCTATGGTTTGCCAGTATGCTATGATGGCAGCGGGGACGGTTAAGGCGGTGACTTGCCTATACTCAAGAATGCGCCGTGAAAACCTGTTGCCCCTCACGACGCTAAAGGCTAAGTGGGAAACTGACTTGGGGAAAGATATACCTGATACGACCTGGGCCCGGCTGGTACGTCGTGCCCGCAACAGCACGAGGAACGCGAGATTTCAACTCATTCATTACTATGTGCTGCACAGGGCCTATATGACCCGAGGCAGAATCAAGAAATACTTTGGGGTGGCAGTGTCGGAATGCCCTTGTTGTACAATGGACGGGGCGGAACTGGAACATATGCTGTGGTCTTGTCAGGCCCTCCGGGAGTACTGGCGGGCCATAGGAGAGACCCTGAATGAAGTGACGGAGAGGACCATCGAGTTTGACTCGGCGGCCTGCCTTTTGCACTGGTTTCCCCACACGCCCAAGAATAAAATCTCCAGCAAATTTGTAGATATGGGACTGATGATAGCCAAAAGGGAGATAACCAGACAGTGGAAGGCGAAAACGGGTCCAACGTACAGGAAATGGTATAATGAGTTCCTGAAGTGGGCAGCATGCGATAGCACGCATAGATATCAGCTAGCGCGCAGGAACCCTGACCCCAGAGCGTTAGAACTAGCAACAGCGTGGGAGGTGTTGGTACAGGCCCTTAGGGACACTATGGTCACAGATGAGGAAGACTCTCTTAGCACACACGGGAACAGTACCCAAACACTAACGGGTGGAACGCAGACTTAATCACTGACAAGCCATACAGCACAAGCTGGTACACTACCACAAGACCCTATGAGCGGATGGTGGAGGGGGGGGGGAGGGGGGAGGAAGGGGGTTGGGGGTGACCTGGGGTGGGATAAGGGGGGGGGTTAACTGGGGTAGTTAAGTTAGGGCGAAAAAGTAGACATGCACAACTTCATGCGAATAAAACTGACCTGCACCGTTGCAACCAGACGATATTCAGGACACTCGTTTTCTCGCCGCCCGACCTCTGGGTTGTGGGCTCATGGGCTGTGTACATCATACAGGAAAAGGTTGATGCTTGTGAACCATAGAAATGCCATGCTTATGTACATCCTGGTCTGAGCGCTGTATGTCTACAATAAAAATTACTTTAAAAAAAAAAATCACTCTCTGCAGTGGTGGAACACCAAAAACCTTGACAAAAGGGCGGCCATTCCTCGAACCTGTTCCACAACTAGTGCTTACAGCAGACGCATCTCTCACAGGATGGGGAGCCCATCTCCTACATCATACAACTCAAGGACAATGGAACAGTCAACAAAAAATGTTCCATATAAACCATCTAGAGCTGCTAGCAATATTCTTAGCACTCAAAACATTTAAAGTACAAGTACAAAACAAAGCTGTCTTAATCCGGATGGACAACATGACAGCCATGTATTATATACAAAAACAGGGGGGACACACTCTCTATAACTGTCCCAACTCGCACAAAGCATTTGGAGATGGGCCATTCCACAAAACATATATCTGTTTGCAGAACAATTTCCAGGAGTTCCCAATCAGATAGCAGATCTGTTGAGTCGGCAGACACAACAAATTCACGAATGGGAACTACATCCGCAAGTTTTTCAACCATTCTTTCACAAGTGGGGTCATCCAGACATAGATCTGTTCGCCACACACAAAAACGCAAAATGCCCAACCTTCGCCGCCAGGTTTCCACACCCGCTGTCCAAGGGCAATGCGATATGGATGAACTGGTCAGGCAGATTTGTGTACGCTTTTCTGCCAGTACGCAAGCTCAGACAACAGTCACTCAAACTAATCCTAGTAGCTCCCACATGGGCACGGCAACCTTGGTACACCACACTGCTAGAACTCTCTCTAGTACCACACCAAAAGTTACGACTGACTCCATCCCTGCTAGCAGCAGAACCATGGAGACATCAGACACCCAGACCCAACTCAACTGAATTGAGTGATCTGGCTCCTGAAATCTTGAAGTTTGGTTATCTTAACCTACCATGAGACTGTACGAACATCCTTAAAGAAGCTAGGAGACCTACTACCAGAGCGTGCTATGCGGCTAAATGGAAGAGATTTGCCATTTACTGCAACAATAACCAAATTGACCCTCTGGATGCTTCCATCCAGAATATCATTTGCTACCTTTTACATTTACAAAGGTATAACTTGGCATAGTCATCCATACGCCTGCACCTTGCAGCAATTGCAGCATATTTGCAAAACAGACAACATCTGTCTCTCTTTAGAGGGGGCGTGGCTTAGCAAGCCACGATGGCGGCTGTGTCCTGCTGAGGCTCCGCGATCGGGCTAGCATCTTGCCCTGTTCCGGGATCGCAAGGAGCCTCAACATACCCGTTTCCACACTCGGGATCCCCCTGCACGCTGGGGCACCCCTCGAGCGACCGGCAACCACTGTGGAGGATCTGCGCGAGCCAGGCTGCCTTCCGACGAGACCGGGGGACGCCTGCCCTGAGAAATGGCGGGCGCTACTGAGCCCCGCGGACCCGGGAATCGCCGACATCCGGCTTGCTAGTGGACGACCCCTGAAGCCATAGCCAGCAACACCGGCGGTGAACCTGCGGGACAGCCGACGGCAGCCCGACGAGATACTCGGTGCACAGCGTCTCTCTGCGCTCCGGAGCCCCGACGCACAAGATGGCGGCCGCCGCCCCGGGGCTCCGATCCACCGAGGCTGCATTCCTACCAACAGCCTGATCGGCTCCCGGATTCGATCTCCCTGCCACCACGCACCACGGGGACCAGCGAGCAATCCATTGGCACGGAGTCGACCACCCTGAACACCCGGCACCATCGGTGGGAGCGGTGAGTGGAACTCTCCCCGTCCCCTCCCCCCCCCTCCCGGGGGTCTTGACTGTGGCGCCCCGACCTCGGCCTCGCAGGCCACCATTCCACAGAAACTGCGCTGCCACACGGCGCCCTCCTCCACCCCGGAGCTCCGGCCCGCGGGGGGGCAGCGACCACCCCGGCGCCTTGACATCGGCTTCCTATTAGGGGCCTGACCGAGCCATCGCGGACTACTAGCAGCGCGCCGCTTACACGGCGCTGGACACTGCAGACCCCACCTCACGGTCAAGGACGGGGAGTGCCGTCCTGGCTCTCCCCCCCCCCCCCCCCCGAGGACCCCCTGCCGGTGCCCCGAAGTCCACCACTGTAGGGAGCCACTGGCCACACCGCCACCTGACCAGGGTCTCTGGAACGCGACCACCTCCTCCAGCGGTGCCTGACCCTAACATGGCGCCCATAGAATCCTGACGCCAAGAACGGCCGTTCTGTGGATAGGAGCGCCCTACCTACACTCCAGTCGACGCCAGCCCGGGCCTCCTGACCCTGCACCGCCTGTCAACGCGGGCCCCTCCACGCAGAGAGGAGAGGGCCCCCACGCGAACGGACTCGCTGACCCCGGCAACTGCGCACCACCTCTGGCACCCCTGGCAGCGACCCCCCGAGGTAGAACGGACCTCGCCTTACGCCCGACAGGGACCGGAGGACTTGACCGGCACCCCACTACTGCTCATCCGGGGTCACTGGGTGTCCTACCGCCCTCGAGCCACACGACGACCACAGAGGGAACCCCCTCTCCCGTCGAGCAGCACCCATGGGGAAACCGAGGGCCACCCAAACAGTCCCGGAAAAGGCTACCGAGAAGATGCCACAGACGAGGGCATGGACGCAGACTAATGCGTCGCAACCCGATCCTACGCTGTCAGCAAAGCTAGATCAAGTGTTGGCGGCGATAGAAATGTCCCGCCTCTCGATGGAAGAGAGATTGGGCACCCTGACAACAGACATTAGCCTGATTCGAGATGACCACCGAAAACTAGCAGACAGGGTGAAGGAAGGCGAGCGGAGCATGGCTGAAATGCAACCGGTGGCGCAATCACAGGAAGCAGATATGCAGGAGATCCTGCGCCGCGTGGCAACCCTGGAAGAACGCACGGTGGATTTGGAGGGACGCTCGAGGCACTGTAACATTCGCGTGCTGGGCCTGCCGGAGGGGATTGAAAACTCGGACCCCCTGGCCTACATGGAATCCTGGACTAAATCGTTTACCCCTGACGGCGACCGGTCGCCGTATTTCTCCATCGAAAGGGCTCACAGGGTCCCAGCCCGAGCTCCCAAGCCTGGTCTCCCCCCACGGCCCATGCTAGCCAAGTTCCTGCACTTCCGAGACCGGGATGCGGTCCTCCGCGCGGCCCGGACGTCGGGTCCCCTACAGGTTGAGGACCAACATGTTATGGTGTTCCCAGACTATGCCCGAGAGGTCCAACAGCGACGTTCCACGTTCCTGGAAGTCAAAAGGCGCCTCCGCGCGAATGATCTTCAATATTCCCTGCTGTTCCCTGCCCGCCTTAAAGTGATCCACAAAGGGAAAGCTCTCTTCTTCGACACGGCAGCGGACGCACAGGACTGGACCGAATTTCACTGCCCGCTAATCCCTAAACCAGGACCCCAGAAGAAACGCAACAATGACTCCGGACGATCTAGAAGACGGGGTGCAAGCCGCTCGCGAGCAAGTCACTCCAAGAGTCGGGCGTCTTCCCAGGCGGGCTCGCCCGATCTCACACAAATCATGCAGGAACGACGAGACGCTATACGAGCGGTCTCTGGACTACATTCGTCACCCCCAGCATCGGACTTGGAGGGCCCACCGCACCTGTTCACCCCAGAGAAAGACCGGGACAGTGATGGAACTATGTCAGGATTTGGCCCAATCTCTTCCCCCCTTGTTGTGACACACACGTTGGACGCTGCCTTAGCCAGTCAGCCTACTACCTCGTCGTGAACGCCTGAACTGTCAACTGACATATCCTTTTCATGATTGCCTGTTTCAATGCGCGATGTCTAGAAGCCTAGACTGCTTTGCCAGATAACTGCGAGCTCCGGCGAGCGATCCACACTTCTCCTACTAGAGCCCGACCCGCGCACAGGCCCAGCAGCGACACATGCTGCCACCCCCGCGATTCTCCGTTAGTTTTCTCCCCTAGTGGGACACTAGTTTGGATATGCCACCCCCAGTGACGTATCCTCAGAATTGGGACAGTTGCCCACCCACAGTTCTAGTTGTTGTTCACTCCCCCAGTCCCCCCCCCACGTTTAAGGAAGCTTGGCGCGCAGGAACATACATGACACGTACACATGGGCGGCACACGGGAGCTGTAGAGGTGCCCCTCCCCCAACCACGTCACCCTAGGAATGGCTGTCCCCCACTCTGACGTTAGCATCCTTACACTAAATGTACGGGGCCTACACACACCCAGCAAGCGCTACTCTGTGTACTCCTACGTACGGCGCATGGCGGCCAACATAGCGTTCTTGCAAGAGACGCACATTAACGCCACTGAACTCACTCGCCTACAGGCCAAATGGCGAGGGACCATTTGCGCCACACAATACTCAGCGTTTGCACGCGGCGCATTAATCTGGGTGAGACCTGGCACTCCCTTCCGAGCGCTCCGGCGAGTAGTTGATAGAGAGGGCAGATACGCGCTACTGGAGGGAATTCTTGATGGGCAAGGGGTACTTTTGGGCAGCATATACGCCCCCAATACAGATCAGGACCAGTTCTGGGAACACCTTACGGGCGTCCTAGCCCAGTTCACCACAATCCCATGGGTGCTGGGAGGTGACTTTAACTGCACACTAGACCCCTCACTAGACCGCTCGCACCCCCCCCGCGCACTCCCCAGCCCCCCGGCAGGCGGCCCTCTTCAGGGCATGGACCACACACTGGGCGCTCACTGATGCATGGCGACACCTACACCCACAGGAACGCATCTACTCCTTCCACTCGATACCACACAACCTTCGGGTCCGCCTAGACCGCTTCCTCTGCTCTGCTCCGATCCTCCCTAAGGTTACATCTACAGATTACCTGGGACGGATCCTCTCAGATCATGATGCCCACATAATACGGCTTACTTGGCGCCCCCCGCATCCGCCAGTCCCCACCTGGCGCCTCCCCAGAGACTGCCTAACGGACCCGGTCTTCACAGACGCGCATAAAACCAGCATACGCGACTACTTTACGCATAACGAGAACACAGCGTCATCGGTGCTAGTGGAGTGGGACGCGTATAAAGTGGTGGCAAGAGGAGAATGCATCAAACAGATAGTGGGGGTCCGCCGCACCTTAGAACAGTCGCTCTTAACGTCGGAACAGGCTCTAGCTGCCCTCACCAAACGGCCTGACAACTCGGAGGAACACGCCGTACTCACGGCAGAGGCCAAAACGGATTATCAAATGGCCTGTGCTGACCTCCGTAAGTATAATTTCAGGGCATACGCCTCGCGGGTACACAAAGACAGAGACAAAACCGGGGCGCTCCTGGCCTGGATGGCGAAGCAGGACACCGAAATCAAGCCGATCACGGACATTCTCAACCCGGAGGGTGTACTGGTGCAATCACAAGCGGAGATTCTCCTAGCATTCCACCGCCACTATGCACGAGTGTACGAAGCCCCGGCATGTTGTACCCTGTTTACCGCAGATCAGTTTTTAGACCCTCTGACACTGCCCACGATATCGGATTCCGACAAACGCACGCTAGACGCCAAGATAATCCCCTCTGACATCACCCGAGCGATACGCGCCATGTCCCGAAATAAGGCACCGGGGCTGGACGGCTTTCCACTGGAATACTACGCTACGTTCTCTCCCCTGGTGGTTCCCCGTCTGTCTCGGATGTTTGGGGCGTCACTCCACCTGGGGAAACTACCCCAGTCGCTACGGGAATCCGTGATTGTCACCTTTCTTAAGCCCCACAGGGATCCGCTTCACATGGGGTCATACCGACCTATCACTCTCCTGTCGGCTGACTGCAAGATACTGGGGAAGATCCTAGCTGATCGTTATGCGCAGATCATACGCCCGCTGGTCCACCCCGACCAATGCGGCTTCGTCCCCGGGAGGAACACCTCCCAGAACCTTCGCCGAATCTTCCATATCCAAGATCAGGTACGCGACGGATTTCCCCGCGCTGCCTGCCTCATTATGGACCTAGAGAAGGCGTTTGACACCCTTACCTGGCCCTACCTGTTTTCGGTCCTGCGACGCCTTAATCTCGGCCCGACGCTCATGGCATATACCCGCCTCCTATACACCGACCTCACTACTCGAGTTCGTATTGGGAAGCGTATCTCGCCGGCGTTTGCAGTCCGACGCGGCACGAGACAAGGTTGCCCCTTGTCGCCCCTCTTGTTTGCGCTAGCGGTCGAGCCGCTGGCGGTTCGACTGCGTCGGGAGGGCGTGGCCTGGGGAATACCGCTTGCAGACGGGACCCATTGCGTGTCCATGTACGCGGATGATCTCCTCCTATATGTCCGAGACATTGAAATGGACCTGACCCCCATAGGGGCCGCATTGGCGGACTTTGCCACTGCCTCGGGTCTACAGGTCAACTGGGACAAGTCCGTGGTTTACCCCCTACACCCGGACCTGCCCCCCCGAAACATCGACCTCGGACCGCATAGCCTTTCATGGTCCACGGAAGCTCCCCGGTACCTTGGCGTCCGCTTATACCATTCTCCGGCGGCCATCCTTGAAGGCAATCACCGCACGGTACTCGAGAGTCTGCGCCCGACGGTCGCCTTCTGGAGCACACTACCACTGGCCCCGATTGGACGGATAGCCCTCGCTAAGATGGTGATGCTCCCCCGGCTCCTCTACCATTTCACAAACCTACCGGTGATACCACCCAGGTCCTTCTTCCGCGACGTTGATTCCCTCTTAGGAACTCTCATTTGGGGAGCGGGCCGCCACAGAGTCGCCCTGAAAACTCTTCAACTCCCTACAACACAGGGGGGACTCGGAGCACCGTCCTTCGAGGCATATTTCCTCGCAGCACAGCTCCAGTGGCTGTCCTACTGGACAGCGGACCGTTACCCTCAGGAAACGGTTACCCCTACGGGCAGAATCACAACTCCGGAGCTCACCCGTCTGCTCCTCCCGGGCACCAAGCCACGGCGCACTTACCCCCTCCAAGTGGCGATTGCGCGCCGATGTATGCTACGGATACACCGGCTGTCCCCCGCTAGACCCCCATACTCCCCGTTGCTGCCGTTAATAGGCGGCCCCAGGCAGGATTCCTACTTTACGGCCCCACTACTCGCCGACTGGTCCCGCTGTGGTATCACAGAACTGGAGTCACTCCTCGAGGAGGGCCAACTGAAACCGTTGGACCGCCTGATCGCAGAATACGGGCTCTCCCCAGGCCAATTCCTCAGGTATAGGCAACTACTCGACGGATACCGACCCCATTTCAATCTCCAAAATGGCGAGCCGGACACGCATCCAGTAATACATACCATTCTACATATGGGGGTAGGTCGCCACCTGGTCACGTGGCTATACAAATCCATCCGGGAACTCTCATACACCCCCCTGACGACCCTTCGAGCCACCTGGGAAGAGGACATAGGCCGGGTTTTGCATGACTCGGAGTGGACTAAAGCTCTCGAGGCCCCTAAACGCGTCTCTAGGAACGCCCGCTTCAAAAATATTCAATATTATATATTACACAGGGCATATCTCACTCCAGCGCGGTTGCAGAAGTTCTACCCCTCCACGCCATTCCTGTGCCCCAGATGCTGTTCCCCAACTGCGAACTTCCGTCACATGTTCTGGGACTGTCCCAATCTTCAACCCTTCTGGCAGGACGTACATAACACACTGCGGGAACTCACGGGTCTCACCACACTAGACACCTGGGAGTCCAGTGCATTAGGCATCCTCCACATATCTAAACGTGAACCGGTGCATAGGCGCTTCGTGTCCTTAGCGCTCCTACTAGCCAATAGATGTATAACCATGCGCTGGCGATCCCCAGAGGGTCCCCCCATAGCACAGTGGAAGGGGGCGGTTAGCAAATGGGCGGCAGCGGAGGAAGACGCTTTAAGGGAAGAAGAAGCCAAGGGCGCGCGCAAACTTCCCATCTCCATGGAATGGGCCATGCTCCTTCACAGCTTCCGCCAGTCCACGCAGGCTGGAGACCCACCTGACCCGTCCCCTCCCCCCACCCAAGAAAGCCGGTAGCCTTCACCTGAAGTGAGCCACCCCAGAGGCGGGCCCCGATGACCCCTTACGCCCTAGGCAATTCCTCGCATGCCCGGCCATCCATGGGCTTCTCCCCCCCCCCCCCCCCCCTCGACACCCGCCGCCATCATCCCCCTACTTAGACCCTGCTCGCGCCCACATGCTTCCCTCCCACAGTTCTGTTACCCCCCTGTTCACTGGTAACACTGTTATGCGCACAGTGCTGATCTGGATCCGGCACGGCCACGGCATGAGAGTGCCCATCTGATCTTATTCATTGCCCCTGTGGCGATACCGCCCCATCACCTCTCAGCCTGCAGGAGCCTTTACATGATCATACTGCACTGATTCACCGAAATCATGTTTACGTGTACCAGCTCTATATAGCTAGAAAATGTTGCACACATAAGCTGTTCGTGGCTGAATGTTGAGGCCACGTCAGCGGACTGTTTACGCTGTACTAAAATTTTTTACTGCAACAATAAAAACAAATTTAAATAAAAAAAATCTGTCTCTCTTTAGAGTACCTGCAATTAAGGCATTTATGGAAGGATTAAAAAGAATCATCCCACCCAGGTTGCCACCTTCTCCGGTGTGGAACAAGGCTCATGGGACCCCCTTTCGAGCCTTTACATAAATGTGAAATGCAATTTTTCACGTGGAAAACAGCTTTCCTTATTGCTATTACCTCTCTTAGAAGAGTAAGTGAGATACAAGCTTTCACAATACAAGAACCTTTTTTCAAATACATAGTAATAAAGTGTTTCTAAGAACTAATCCGAAATTCCTTCCCAAAGTCATTACTCCTTTTCATTAAAATCAATCTGTAGAGTTACCTGTGTTTTTCCAAAACCCAGACTCTGTAGCAGAAAAGACTTTACACACACTAGATGTTAGAAGAGCTCTTCTCTACTATAGAGATAGAACTAAGTCCTTTCGAAAAACGAAACAACTGTTTGTGTCTTTCTCTCCACCTCATAAAGGCAACCCCATCTCTAAAGGTGGAATTGCAAGGTGGATTGTAAAATGTATACAAATATGCTATCAAAAAGCAAAACGTACATTAACAGTTCCTCCTAGAGTGCACTCCACACGCAAACTAGGAGCCTCTATGACTTTCTTAGGAAACATACCCTTAGAGGACATATTCAAGGTGGCAACATGGTCTACAACACACACCTTCACTAAACACTACTGTGCTGATGTGCAAGCCAAGCAGCAAGCTGCAGTAGGCCAAGCTGTCCGTAAAACTCTCTTTCAAACTACTGCAACGGATACAGGTGACCACCGCTAGGGGAGACACTGCTGCACAATCGATGCTAAGTGTACAATCTGCAGCTCATATGCCTCGAACGGAAAATGCTACTTACCAGTATGCATCTGTTCTTGGCATGTAGAGCTGTAGAGTTGTACACGCCCTCCCGCCTCCCCGGGACTTGTATCCGTTCCAGTTCTATCTTACTTAGATGCACATGCATGGACATCCTATTCTTTACTTCTACTAGCTCTATCATTTCCCATCATGGCGAAAAACAATCTAAGGATGGAGCCGATGCCCATGCGCACTATCGTCTAAGGGAGGAGTCACCTATGTCGTGACTACAAAGACTTCTTCCTAGACGACAACAACATGCAATTATCCGAGCCAAACAACAGGTGGCGATCTAATGCTAAGTGTACAACTCTTGAGCTCTATAAGCCAAGAACAGATGCATACTGGTAAGTAGCATTTTCCTTATCGACTCACCACTGTCTATGATGAAAGTAATGGAGTGCTTGTTTACTCTCAATGTGATTTTGGGACAGTGTCCAAATGACATTTGTCGCTTTATTTAATAAGCTGTCTTTGAGCTGTGATTTACTTTCCAGGCAGCTAACCCCACATGTACATGTGGTTCTTTGGTAGATATTATCAGCGCACACCCATCTTTTTTGCTGAGACTCAATAGTGACGTCGAAGAGTCTTGTATGATGAACTTGATGACAATTGATCTTGCCTGGTTTCTACTTGTCGCAGCTGATGTTGCTTTTTGGTTTTAGGGGTGTGGCGAGAACACTTCTGGAGCCTTCTCACGTTCATCTTTTCTTGCTGTTGTCACACACTTGATTTTTCCTTAGCTCGGCACACAGTTCTGAAATGATTTTCTTTCTCACAGCCTTTTCAAACTTGTCCTATGGCTGAAAATGTACCTTCAGAAGGGAAATGAAAATCCACATTGAAAGCATAGATTTGATTTATTTGACGATATCGAAAATGCAGGGAAAACTGAGATAATGGTATTCGGCAACCCCTCCCCAGCTTGGTCCACTAACTGGTGGCCTGATAATTTGCCACAACCACCTCGCCCTGTGACTAAAGTTTAGAATTTGGGAATCATCATTGATGACAACCTGAACATGAGCGCACAAATATCATCAGTCACTTCCGCAGCCTATGATATCATTAAAATAAGAAAAAGTCTTCCTTTTGATCCCAGACAGCCACAGAAAAACTCTTATAACCCTGCTTGTAATTCATATGCTGGACTATTTTAATATTCTTTATCTAACTGTTTTAGAAAAACATATGAGTCGACTACGACTGGTCCAAAATCCCGCAGGAAGACTGGTCCTTAATCTTCCTAAATACCATTCCATCAATCAGGGTCTTCGGAAAGCTGCACTAGCTTCCCATGCGCAGCCGGGCTAAATTTAAGGCCCTATGCCTGGCCCACAAAGGATTACATAATTCAGGCCCTGATTTCCTCAGGTCTGCTTTCAAGAGATATAAGCCTAACAGGGAACTCAGGTCGGCCAAGGCCAACCTTTTAGCAGTCCCATCATTTAAAAAGATGCATTGGGGCGGCAGAGCTATAGTCCTCAACACCATCAAACTCTGAAACAGCCTCCCACCCCACCTCAGAGCTATCCCTTCATTGACATTGTTCAGGAAGGAGATAAAAACCTGGCTGTTTACCATCTAAGTCTATACTCTCAGACCTCATCTGATAGCGCCAAGACACCTCTGGTATTTCCGAGCTTTAAACATTCCTAACATAACAGCGACATACATGCATCTTGCTTTTGCTTGGCCTTGCTTTTTACGGTCAAGGCAGATTCATTGTGGTCTGTTCCTGCTTCCATGTCAGCAGCTTGTCAGTCTGCTTGTTCTTCTGCCCTCGCAGCCATCAGCATTTTCTCCAAGCTGTGGGTTTCTCTTAACATACGCCATCCAAACGATTCTGAATACCAGCCATCAGTGACTCTGAAGTGCATGGTTTCTTCGTTTGTGTAGTCACAGATTTTTTGCAATGTTTAATGAGTATATCGAGTCTTTGAACAAATCTGTCCATTGTTTCACCAACCTATTGTGCATTTCATAGACGACATTCGGCATTGGGTTGAAATTTGGCCTACAATGCTTCTTTTACCTTCTGGTATGATTTTTCATCAGTCTATGAAACTTTCCTTAGTAGTTCTTTCTCTCCATCACCTGCAAGGTTTTTCAAGTGTTTGATGATCTGCTTTTCATCTTCTTCTGGTTCATCTATGAAGTCATCAAATGTTTTGATCTGTGCAGCCCACCTGGCACGAATGTTCTGCTTCTTAGAAGTGTTGTAGTGCAGTGGTGGCCTCAAGAATATGGCTGCATTGTATTTTGTGTTTTTTTTTCTGCCATTGACAGTACGTGCTGTTCAGACATCTTTTGTTGTACCCGGCGGCCTCTACAACTTCTACAAGCACAACCCTTGTATTTGAGCTTGGGTCACCAAGCCCGATCTGATGTCGTAGACTGCTTCACTTGTCTTTATTGATGAGTAAATTCTCTCTTGCTCGTACCTGGTTGTCTCTGCCATTATTTTTCTGCTTCATTTGAGCAATTGATCTGTATTCGGGATGTAGTGCAGCCAGTGTTTAATTTGTACAAAAATAAGTTCTGGGGCTCTTGTGAGGAGGCCACTGCAGCTTGCACCACACATTGCCCCGGCCAGTGCTGCCAATGATAGTAACAACACAACTACTAAACATCACAATCCTACAAGTGTGACAATTCTTCAGGCCTCCGAAGCTATAGAAATGGCAGGTAATAGTCATTTTTAATGTACAGTGAATTAAAAATTACCTGTTGTTGTGGTCATCTCTAAATTAACCAGACAGCGCCACCTTGTGGCAGATTGTCACAAGCACTGGTGCTGACAATTAAGTGCCGTGTGGACCACCAGAAACAACCGGCTCAAATTAAGCAATGCTGTGGGAGTTAAAACAACCACAACACCAAGCACAGATGTTTGTATAAGAGTAGGTTTATTGGCCATTGTCTCCGACAGCCTCCAACAACAACTGCCAGAGGTAGAACCTTCATCAATCCCACCTTCACCCACACCCCAGATTCCTAAGCACTAAAGGCTGATATGTGGATGAAGATACATCACCACAGTCTCCCCCGTCCAGACCTTCAGAAGAGATGCCTTAAGTGAGCAAGGTGTTGACGATGCATTGGAGGGGAAAGAGATTTTCACAGACGGGGTCAGATCTCCTCACAGGAGATGGCTTTGAGGGAGCTGAGGATGTCGGTGAGATCTGTGAAAGATATCTGGGTGGCTATCTGTTGTATCCTCGTGCATGTCCTCGCGTTCACCGCATGCACTGGAACTTGGAATCAACTGTACAAGGTATTCCGTGGAGACCAGTGCAGCAGTTGGCGTGGGCTCCGTTACTTGCTATCTTTCTCCTGATAATAAATTATCTCAAATATAACTTCCACTGTGATCCGTGCCTCGTCCTTACCTGGATTCTTCACTGGCGACGTGGTTGAAGTGGACCTACGCGATTTGGTAGCCTGCAGCCCCGGTACCTCCGGACCAAGATTACCGTTGCCATAATTGTGTGCTGAATCTTCTCTACCAGCATAGCGGAAGCTTCGTTGTGGACTTATCGACACATCCCTGAAAATCCCGCTTTTTCTTGTCAAATGGTGAGACTTTTGCTCATTTTCTTCGTTTTTCGTGACAAAACGCTTGTCTCTCCTTTGCGCGAGTTGACGCATGCGCACAATCACGCGCTCAGAACACTAATTTCCTGCGCGAGTAAACGCATGCGCACAAGCTCTTTCTCCACATTCTAGGCTGGCAGCGTCAGCACAAGCAAGCAGCGTCAACACAAGCACATTTCTAACCTGTCTGGCCATTCGCCTTTGTGATGTCACAAAGCCCTATTTCAAGGAAGTTTTTGCCTTATTCAACAAAGGACTGTATCTATGTCACAATGAGCCTCTTTCTATGAGAAATTAGTTTATTCAAGAACTGCTGCCACAGTTGTTTATTACATCACAATCTTTTCCTACAAAGGCATTTTGTTGTACAAACTAAATTCTATCTCTTACTATTCCCATTCTATAATTCCTTGTTAATTATAATGGAGAGTTTCAATGCTCCTCCCCCATTTTTAGCGAGTCCAGGTGAACCACCCTTAGAATGGAAACAATGGTGTGAAGGTTTTGAGGCATATCTAGAAGCCATTGGTGGCGAGAATTATACGGACAAACGCAAACTCGCCATTCTTAAACATTCACTTGACGCTGAAGGAAGACAAATTCTTTCTCATCTTCCTCCCCTGACTTTAGATAATTCTTCCGAAGAAGAAATCGACGTTTATGAAAACGCCATTATGCAGCTCGATAAACAGTTTATCAAAAAGGTCAATGAAGTTGTGGCACGTCATAAATTTCTTAGTAGACAACAATTGCCCGTTGAGCCCATTGATTCTTTTGTAAAAGATTTAAGAATCCTTGCTGCCAAGTGCAATTACCAACAATTCCATGATCAAATGGTGAGAGATCAACTTGTACATAATGTTTCTGATGTGAAACTTCAAGAAAAATTACTTGATGCAAAGGATTTCTCTCTTTCCAAAGCTCTTGACATCGCACACCGTTTTGAAGACATGAAGTTAGGCATCAAAGAGTTATCCGATAAGAAGCCAAAAGAATCTCCTTTAGAAAAATCCAACATTTCGGAAGTTCAATCTGTCAGGAAAAAACAAGCAGAATCAGTTTCCAATAAACCGACATTCTCTTCTTCTATGAATCGAGGCTTTAGGAAAGAAGTTGTATGTTTCAAATGCGGTTTTCCTGGCCACGTTGCAACTGATAAAAGATGTCCTGCAATCGGACAGTTCTGCAACTATTGTAAATCTAGAGGCCATTTTGCAAGAATGTGCAAAAGTCGCAACAAACCTAAAAAATTTTCATCGGATCCTAGACGCACCAGATATTCCGATGTGCAACCTGTGGACATGATGATGATGACTATGATGATATTTGCACTATATATGAAGAAGGAGAGGAAAAGAAGGATTCACCTTTCTGTATGCTACAGATTGGTTCCAAATCTATAAAAGTAATGACGGATTCTGGTGCAAAATACACCTTGATTGGTGACGATGTTTTACTGAAGGAGTTTCCTGATGTAATCTCATTGTTTCCTTCTGACATTAGACTGCGGGGTTATGGTAAAAAACCTATTGAGGTGTTTGGGTACTTTTGTTCCACTCTATCGTTCAATTTTCAGCTAAAGTATATGTGGCTAAGGATGGTTCATGTTTGTTGGGTTGGCCACAACAAAGAGAATTGATGATGAAACTTGATCCTAATCATCCAGATCAAGTTCTGGGGTATTCTGATTTTATCAATTCTGTTGATGTGTCTTCTGACAACAAATGGGAAACTCTTTTTCCTCAAGTTTTTTCCCCCAATTTAGGTTTACTAAAAAAATTTAAACATAAGATCATTCTAAAGCACAATGCAATTCCCAAGGTACATAAGGTACGCAATATTCCTTTGGCTTTAAGAGAATCTGTAAAAAAAGAACTTCAGAGATTATGTGACCTTGATGTGATTGAGGAAATTGAATCCTCTGAGTGGCTTTCACCTGTGGTTGTCGCTCACAAACCTAATGGGAAGATTCGTCTTTGTGTTGATCTGCGCGACCTAAATTCCAACGTGTGGGTTGATAGACATCCGCTACCAAACATTGGAGAGATGTTCTCCAAACTTAAGAATGCGTCTATCTTCACCACAATGGATTTATCTAACGCATATCATCAGATTGCCCTCCACGAGGATAGTAAACATCTTACATCTTTTATAACCACTGAGGGTGCATACAGGTATAAGAGGATGCCTTTCGGCTTAGTGTCCGCGTCCTCAGTTTTTCAGCGGGTCGTGCAAAATATGTTCAAAAATGTTTCTAATGTTTTATATTTTCAGAACGATATATTGGTTTTCGGCAAAGATGAGTGTGAACATTCTGAAATTTTATTTAAGGTTTTGTCGATCCTACAAGATAATGGTCTTACCCTCACCAAAGAAAAGTGTAAATTTGGCAGAGATTCTGTAGATTACTTAGGCCATTCCATCAGCAAAGAGGGTATTTCTCCCAAGATGAGTTTAATTAAGGCTATTGAGAATGCACCCGAACCAGTCAACAAAGATCAACTCAGATCCTTTCTAGGTTTAGCCGAATATTACGCAAAGTTCATTCCTTCCTTTTCTGACAAAACTTCTCACTTAAGGAAGTTGATGAAAAACCAACAACAATTTGTATGGGATGCCAATTGTAAAGATCAATTTAATTGTGTGAAAAAATGCATTATTTCTGCTCCTGCTTCATCCCCTTTCGACACCAATTTTAAATCGTTCATTGTCACTGATGCAAGCAACGTTGGCATTGGTGCGGTGTTGATGCAGAAGCAAAAATTTGGCTTAGTTACCATTGCTTTTGCATCAAGACCGTTACGTGGTGCTGAGACAAAATATTCTACCTTAGAGAAAGAAACTTTGGCTTGTTGGTGGGGTATTGAATATTTTCGCAGATATGTGTACGGTACTGATTTTGTTGTACGCTCTGATCATCGTCCCCTTGTAGATCTCTTTACGACTAAAGGTTGTGGTAAAGCTACTTCTAGAATTGCTAGATGGCAGTATAAATTGCAAGATTTTCATTTCCTAGTTGAGTACATTCCTGGTGCGAAAAATGTTCTAGCTGATTTTCTCTCTAGGTTGCCTGTGGATGATGATAATCATGTTGCTCCAGATGATGATCCCGATAAGGTTGTATCAATTTGTGAGGTGTCCAATGGATGTATCAAAGAGGATGAATGGATAATTGCTTGTGGTGATGATCGTGATTATTTAGATGTTTTGTCTTTTGTTAAAAATGGGTGGCCTTCCAAATCCAATTTGTCTCCTGGTATTTTGCCTTATTTCCATGTGGCTCAAGAATTATCCGTCCAAGGTGAAACTATATTGAGAGGTCTACTTTTAGTGGTACCTCATGACTTAAGAGACACCATTTTGGATATGGCTCATGAGGGTCACCCGGGCATGTCCAGTATGAAAAGGAGAATAAGGAGTGAATTTTGGTGGCCTGGCGTCGACAGATGTGTTGAAAGAAAGTTAAGATCTTGTGTTGAGTGTTGTCTGAGTGACAAGTCTCAAAAAGTTGTGAAATATCAACATTATACCGTTACAAGACCTACAAGGCCCTGGGAATGTGTTTCTTTAGACATTGCTGGTCCAATGAGTTTTGGTCGTAGTCCGGTATACGCTATTGTTTTAATAGATCAATTTTCCAATTGGCCTGAGGTGAAATTCGTTCCCCATGTGTCTTCTAGAGTCATCATTGATTTTCTAAATTCGATTTTTGAAAAAGAAGGTTTCCCCACTTCCATTCTATCCGATAATGGTACGCAGTTCACTTCTAGTGAAATGAAGTCCTTTTGTTGCAATCATGGTATATTGCACAAACGTTCTTCTTTATATTACCCTCAAGGTAACGGAATGGTGGAAAGGTGGATCAGGGTCCTTAAGGAAGGTTTACAATTGGCTGTGTGCAACGGTGAGAATTGCTACGATGCTGTTAAGAAACTTTTATGGAGTTATAGAAACACCCCTAGATTTGATGGTGATTTGTCTCCCTTTGAAAAAATGCAGGGGAGAAAGGGTGTTTGTAACATGAGCCAACCCTGGATGAGAGATCTTATCAATGGTAAACTCAAGAAACGTGATTCTTCTTTGGTTAGTGCAGGTGCCAACAATCCGTGCAAGGTTGGAGATTGGGTACGTGTAAGAAAGTCTGGTTTCATTAGATCTGGTGAGTCACATTTCTCCGATCCCTTGCTAGTTGTTAGAGTAGGAAGACAGGTCGTTGAGTTGTCGGACAGAAATGTTTGGAGTCTGTCCAAGGTAGTTAAGGTTCCTTCTCTGAGTGTAAGGTCTTCTTCTTCTACTGGTTCTGTTTCCCGCAACTGGTCGGGAAACACACCTTTTCCCTATTCAGGGCATTCTTCTACAACTGTATCACCTCCCCTGTCCGTTCCTGTTCCATCTCTCAACAAGGGTAATCCTCGTCTAAGGAAACCACCTACTTGGTTCAAAGACTACAATGTTGGCAAATAGTTTTATTATTTCAGGATGCTATGTATAATTTTCATTTACAATGTTTCTTTTATTTGTTCTCGCTATTGTTTTAATTCTTTTTCTAGGAAGGAGGATGTGTTGTATCCTCGTGCATGTCCTCGCGTTCACCGCATGCACTGGAACTAGGAATCCACTGTACAAGGTATTCCGTGGAGACCAGTGCAGCGGTTGGCGTGGGCTCCGTTACTTGCTATCTTTCTCCTGATATTAAATTATCTCAAATATAACTTCCACTGTGATCCGTGCCTCATCCTTACCTGGATTCTTCACTATCCTGATGCCACCCTCCAGCATCAATAACCTCCTCGCCCGGGACCAGGGTTCAATTCCCCGCCTCGGCGGGTCTTGGGCTCAAAAATTCCACGGACCTGATAATTCTCGCCTCGGTGCCTATTCCAACCATGGAGTCCCACTCTGCAACTCTGGGCAATAGCTTGCTTAATCTCCACAGCGGCCCCCACAACGCTAAGGATGCCTGGCCTCCACCTTGGGGGTACCCAGGAGTGGACGCCTCACAGGGAAAGCCAGGATGGGTTCCACAGCGGTATTCGTACAAGCGCCTTGAGACCCTTGCGGGTGAGTAGTGCGCTATACAAGTATCAATTTAAATTTACATTTACATTTTACTCTGTTGTGAACATGGGTTTGGTCTGGCAGGACAGGGCCACAACTGGGGCATCGGAAGTTGTAGGCAGGTAGCTGTTCAATGTGATAACCAGGTGAAAACCAGGTGACTGTGCTATTGTGGCTCTCCAGTTCCCTCTTTGTTGTGAACGTTCCCTGTGAATGAGCGCTCACGTCTGGCTCCTAGAAGTTGGCAGCATGCACTTGTGCGCTCACGAATAACCCTTCCTCAGCCTTTTGTCTGACCTTCTCTAATTACCTCGTAAACCTGATCGCAGTTTTCACCTGCATTATTGTCCGCAGTTATTCACATTAAACCTCGCCTGCTCCAGTCTGCCTCCGCTCCCGGCGCATCCTGGTGACAAGGCACGCCCTTGTGTTCTCTTCTGTGCTTTTATACTGTGTTACATCTTCAGCAAACACCGGAACTCTGATGGTCGAATTCATCCCTAAATTTTTCAGGGATGAATGCGACCATCAGAGTTCCGGTGTTTGCTGAAGATGTAACACGGTATAAAATCGTTCAATTAGCAGTAGGCGGGGCAGACGGGGGCTCACGGACTGCTTAGCTACAACAACCCACACCCCCTTCAAAAACACTGTGTGAAAAGGAAGAATGAACTGTAAGATGGTGTAAGAAAGGCTTGCAGGTCAGCGGTGCTCTTCACAGTTGAGAGGACCGTGTGAATTTAGTGAGCAGCCAATATCTGGGTGTAGACCCTACTCTGAAAATTAAGTGGCGGTGCTTAGCACCGGAAAGCACAGGCACAAATTAAGCACTGAGCGCAGTGTTTCTGCCAACCGCATTACTGCCGGTTTTGCCTGGCGTTTTGAATGTGCTCTTCTGTAGCGCTTTCGCCTTCTTCCTTAGCCATGTATGAGCTGGAGCAGGGCTTTGACTCAGCATGCACTAGTCACAGACTCCTTTCCATTGATATGAGGCACACGTGGCATGCACAAGCAGTTTGCCGTACTATTGCAAACTCTCACGTAAAGCAACTTCTTCCGGGCACGTATACCCTACTCATCGCCAGATGTAGCATCATCCCCAGCCCTGGAACATGTGGATGAAATACGCCACATGGGACTTGCAGTCAACTGCTTCTTTATTCCTCAGCATACACTCACACACTGTGCCTTATCTCATACTCGTGCTGATAATATTTATTCAATTATCACTCTTAACATCCACACCAAGAAAACTAATTCAAAATGGAGTATTTGCTCATTACTCGCAATTTTTATTTTTGAAATTTAACAGTTATTACAAAGTTTTTCTATTTTATAAAAAGAGAAGCATATAAGAAATGAGGACACATCAACAAACCACATTCAATAGAGACTTCATACATTCTAGACCTTCAATCATATCACAATCAACACAGCATTCATCACATTCATATCTCAATCAGTCATACCACATACTACCACTATAGTAAAACAAAGAATATACTGGATCTGCACAAATTATACAATCATTTAGTACAATTTAAAGAAGTTACATTCCTATCTGTTTAAAGTCATTCATTAGAACTTAATACAGTAAAAGGTAATGTACATAGGATGGTGAGGAGTCAGGGAGTAATAATGCCCCCTAGATACTCAAGCAGACCAGTAAGACAATGGCCTACGCGTTTCAAATCCCCTATTGTTCGTCAGGGATTCTCATCAGGGCCTCAGACACTATAAGTAGAAGGAGGAAAGAGACATAACAAAGAATATTTTAGTAAAATGGTGAAGGAAAAGTTTTTTAGAATTGCACATCAGCAGTCTAACAATATAGGCATGCACCTAACAGAAACAATCATATTGTATGAGCCATTCAAACGCCGGATGGTTGGAGGCGTCGGAACAACGGGGCCAACTATTATTCCAGGTAGGAGTTAAAACACGTGCAAGTAATACTTACTACCCAATTGACTGAATATGTGGTCTAAGGAAGTCATAGACTGGAGGCTTCTCTAGAGTGAAATGACCTAAAAAATCAGAAACAGCTAAGTAAGGTTCCAGCATGAGTACGTTTGAACAAGAAGAAAAGAACTGGTTGCGCCAGGAATATTAAAAGTTGCAAAGAGTACCAAATGGTTAAAAACCAGAGATACATTCATGGAAGCCATGTTACTAGAGATCTTATCTGGCATCAGCTGGGCGCTAGCAGGACTGTTTGCTGGACACTACACTGGCGGGAACTAATATTAAAGCGGATACCTTGTGAATTGAAGGCACCCGCCGGAAATGAAGAGATGTGGCCTGGATGAAGATAGGAGAGAAGGGGACGCTTCGTGTTTCAACTTGTTATTTTCTAGTCGCCTAGGTCAATATTCCAGAAGGGAATTGTATCTGTGAAAAGGAAAACATTTTTTGTGAGTCTCGCTAAACTTTTTCGTTCAGAAGTGCATGAACAATGTTAAACATTAGCCTCACCTTCGAAGAATGATGCCGGTCTCCGTAGCGTGTTATGGAGGCAGCGTCAGCACATACCAATTCAGTTGGCGTGTGCTGCAAAAATGAAATGAATACGCCAATGTCAATAATTGTTCTGTACCCAAGGACACTCGGACGTGGCAAAGGCCAGAATTGTCCGGTGACGGATGTGTTTACCTTAGGACTTTAATCCAACGAGGTTACTCTGAACTCTGTGACTGAGTAGCCGGGCGCTACTTTTTCACGCAGGCGCGTTTGCGGCGGTCAAGGGGCAGCGTCAGCACATCCCCGTTTAGTCGGAGAGTACTACAAAAATAAATGATATTAGGAAAACCATCAAGAGGTTATAAGACTTATCGGGCAACGTGTACCCTGGGAGACTAGAACTAGGCAAGAGGGGTCTAAAGTAAGGCAAGGGAACGAGCAAATTACCTTAAGGAGTCAATCCCACACGGTCTCTCCACAGTCTGTCGGCCTGTAACGGAGCACTATTCTCTCGCGCAGGCGCGTTTGAGAAAACAACGGAGATCACCTTTATAAGGGGAGTGTACCGGTGTAGCCAATAGGAGGCTGTGACATGTTAGCTGGGGGTGGGGAATGAATGAAACAGACTGCAGCACAGTACTAAAAAGTGCTGTAGATTGAGAAAAGGGCAAATTTATAGTATTAACAAGAGAGATAACCCTACATGTGCGTCCAGGTAACAATAGGGACACACCACGGGGAACTGTTAGAGTGGCCACAGAATCAATAGTTCCAAGAGGAGGTTCCTAGGAACCAGAGGGAGAATGGCGTTTGGATGTGCATTAGTCAAAGTTTGAAAATTTCTGATAGCTCATTCAAACCTGACACCGCGGTGTCAAATTTGACAATCAGCATTGCCTCCCTTTTGGACAGTTTGAGGCTCAGATCACCGCCCCGGGGATCTCTTTCTATCCTTGAGATGACTGTCCATTTGAATTCATTGAGACCATGTTGCATCCTAGTCCAGTGGTTCACCAAAGGAGCGTTCTCAACGCTTCTTTTTAATCTGGACTTATGCTGTGAAATGCGTTGTCGCACTTCCTGCTCGGTTTTACCTATGTACAGGCGATCACACGGGCATATGATGCCGTACACTACAAGTTTCGATTTACAGTTACTGAATACCTCATGTTTCCATGAGATACCCTTGTGCTGGAAGACCGTACCCTGCATCGTGGTGTCACAGCAGAGGCACGTACCACATTTGTGGTGGCCAAGTACAGGTGCTAGTCCCAACATTTGGCGAAGGGAAGGTTGAGTTTGCGTTGGCATTGCCGCTCTAACCACATGGTTTGCGACGCTATTCTCTCTTTTAAACGCAAAAAGCGGAGGCTCTTTAAGGCTCTCGTCTAAATTCTTCACTAAATGCCAATTCTGACCAATGATTCGTTTTAACTGATTAGCATTGGGGCAGAAGGTGGTTACGCAAACTTGGCGCTTTTGTTCTGTTTTCTGTTTTCGCTCCAGTAATGTCTCACAGGGAGTCCATCTAGCTCTTTTCATGCAATCTTTGACGAGTTTTTTGGGGTACCCTCTATCGCAGAGTTTAGAAACTAATTTTTCTGCATGGTATGTGTAATCACTCTCATACGTGCAGTTTCTGCGTACTCGCAAAAACTGCCCGTACGGCAAGTTCTCTTTTAGGCTTCTGGGATGGTTACTCTGAAATAAAAGAGCCTTGTTACGGTCTGTGGGTTTTACAAATAACGTTGTCGCCAATTTGCCAGATTTTGGAAAAACCTCCACATCCAAGAATGGAATCTTCGTTTCAGACTGGGTGAGGCTAAATTGTATATCAGGTGTTCTGGTATTTAGCCATTGGTGGAACATAGTCAGATTGTCAAGGCCTCCAGTCCATACCATAAAAACATCGTCGATAAAACGATACCATTTTCCAATAAACTGTCCAAAGGGGTTGTTGTTATGTATGTACGAATCCTCGTACATTGACATAAAAAGCACCGCCAATTCGGGGGCAAAGGGGCATCCCATTGCCACCCCCTTTACTTGAAAATAGAATTCATTGTTAAAGCAGAAGTAGTTTTTTTTAAGCGCAAAAGATGCTAGATCTACCAAAAACTGTGTTGGAACACGCATAGGTCTGGGACGTGAGTCTAGAAAGAAAGAGAGCACTACCAATGCCTCACCCTGAGGGATTTGCGTGTATAGTGATGTCACGTCGAGAGCGACTAGCAAATCTGTCCCTTCACAAAAGGTTATGTTTTCCAACTTGTTTATAAAGTCGGTTGTGTCCTGTAGGTATGAGACCACTTGGTTCATGAATTGTTTTAAAAAACAGTCCACATACTTTGCAATGGGTTCCAGGAGAGAACCACATCCTGCCACGATGGGTCTCCCTGGTGGTCTCCTCTGGTCTTTATGCACTTTTGGTAGTGCATAAAACATGGGGATCTTAGGATGCTTGATCTGTAGATATTCGCATTCTTTCTTGCCAACGAATCCTTGCTCGCAGGAGAGAACCACATCCTGCCACAAACATCTGACTACAAATGCAACCTTACAAGGCACAGTTGATTCAAGTTCTGCAATGAGGTTGCCTTAAGAAAGCGAGTCATGCAGGAGACCTCGTGGACCAGCTGTCCAACATCACAAGTGCAACCACTGAAGTTAACCACCAAAGTGCAAATATACTTCATGTCATCGTCTGTAGTGAGCCAACCAATACGAGTGGACGATATGCTAGCCCAACTGGCCGAGGGTCAGCGCCATTTACAGCTAGTGATGGAGGCGCAATCGGAGGAGGCAAAGAAAGATAGGGAACACTTGCAAGAAGCACTACGAGCACAAGCCGGTCTTACGGCCCAGACCCAGACCCTCCAGGACTCTGCAATTCAACGGCTCACTGACACAATAGCCAGCACAAAGGTACACCCAAACGTGCCAAGTTCGGTACTACAAAAATTCAGGGCCGGAGAGGACCCAGACTTTTTTTCCCACAAATTTCGAGCGTGTGGTATTTTCCACTTGCTGCGTTCCTTCTTCGACCTCCTCATTTCGCCTTCTGTCACCTCCTTCTCCATCCTCTTCTCCTACATACTCTGCACCTTCCTCTTCTTCGTTACTCCATTTAATGATCTTGCTGCACCTTGCCATCCTGTCCTGTGACCACACTTTCCCGTCACTGAGCAAGGCAGACCGTGCGTAGGGTTCCAGTACCTGCAAGGGCGGTGAGAATTTGCTCTCTCCTTTCTTCTTGAGAACGGCCAGTTTTACCCTTACCCAATCGCCCTTTTCCAGCACTGCACTCTGCACGTTGCGTCTCTTGTTGAAGTGTGTAGTGTACGTTTCTTGAGCCCTTTCCAGATTTCTTCTGACCACTGCAGGTGACCATTTGCTCTGCACCACTAGTTTTCTCCACGCCACGTTGTCTCGGGTGAACGCGTCTCTTCCTCTTAGGACCTTAAACGGGCTGTATCCTGTGCTCGCTGGGGTGATACGATAAGCCCAAATCATTTTCTCCAGTTCCTTCTCCCAGTCCAACCCATCATTGATCGCTGCTTGAATGGTGCCCATGATCACTCGGTTGAACCGCTCTACCTGGCCGTTACCGACCGGGTGGTAGATGGGTGTGTGTTTGACTTCTATCCCATTCCTGGCGGTGAAGGCCTCCCATTTGGCTGAGGTGAATTGCGGTCCATTGTCGCTTGTGATTACCTTCGGAATTCCTTCCCTTACAAACGTGGAGCGCAAGAAATTCACTACGGCTTCCGTGTCAACGTTCTCCGTCACCTCCACCTCTGGCCACTTAGAAAATCTGTCAATGAGGACAATGACGTACTTCGGTGTACCTGCACTGTTGAGGACGGGGCCCATAATGTCCACTGACAACATTTCCCAAGGACCATCCGGGACTGGGAACTTCCCCAAGGGTGGTTGTATCATGCTCTGTGATTTGTCCGCCTTGGCACAAGACTCGCACTGTCGCACATATCGTTCTAATTGAGCATCGATGGCTGGCCACCAGTACACTTGTCTAGCAAGGGCCTTAGTCTTCGTGATGCCCTGGTGACCTTCATGCATTAAGGCCATAAGATGACTTAGAATGCCTCGGGATGGAACCACTTTGTCGCCCCGCAATAGGAATATCGGGTTCTCTGCCAACGACAGTTCTTCCCTTACTTCCCAGAATTTCCTGAGATCCTCCTTGAGGTGCCTCTTTTCCGGCCACCCATGGATCACATACACTTTAATGGCTTCCAAGTCGTCATCCTCTCTGTAAGCTTCTTCCCATTCCTGAGCGCTGATGACTTTCTCTGCCTCCTGTATGGTGGCCACCACAAATCCTTCCCACTTATGTTGTTCCAGGTTGTTCGCCTCTTCCATGGCCGCTGCTCTACTAAGGAAGTCCGCCACTTTGTTTTGTGGCCCTGGGATGTGTTCTACGTCATACACATAGTCCAAAAGCCTGAGTGTCATTTTCGCGATTCTAGGTGTCGCTTGGGCATGGCCATTGGAGGTCAGCACCTTGACCAGGGGTTTGTGATCTGTCTTTACCAGGAATTTTGCTCCCCACAAGTACTGCCTGAATCTTTCCACGGCCCATACAACGGCCAGCATTTCTTTTTCCACCACGCTAAACTTTTCTTCGTTGGGCGCAAGCGATCTCGATGTGGTAAATATTTGATTTACCGTCCTAATTTCTATACAGGTAAGTACTTAATCAATAATAACTCAATCGGAAAGAAAGAGGCAGAGTCCGTGGTGTTAGAGTCTTAGGGGTTTTATTCCTTAAAAAGGAATGGTCAAGACCGGATATCTTGTTCCTGCCACCACTGGGGTGCAGGAAGGGATAGAGCAATATTTTATTGACAATACATAGCTTATATACTTAAGTTACATTATAGAAACCAATACAGTAGGCGTAACAGCTGAGAGAAACAAGATAACAGCATCCACGTGGTAGTGATACGTAATTAGAAGGCGTGAACGAGGCGTGAACATAGAGGTGTGTGCTAGAAACGTCACAGGTAGGTGTCACAAGTGGGTGGCAACAAAGCAGAATCTTGTAATGTCAGCAGAAATCTGAGGCCTGGATGCGCGCGCAGCTGCATGACGTGTGATTGACGTGAAACTGGAGGGTGCAGGGGACTTGACATTTACACTGACGGAAAGAGACAGAAGTCTGGCATGTCAGATCAACTCGTACTTCTATCATATCTGATGTTTGGGAACCATATTATCTAAACGGAAAAGGTCTCTGGGGCAGAAGCTATTCTATACTGACTGTGAGTGCGTGTATAAGCGCCTAAGTGTCTACATGAGAATGCGAGGGGCATGGGCCTACCATGGTAACAGAGGCTATGAATTACTTGCACGGAGACAGTGAGGCCGGGCCCTTTGCTCTGCAGCTGGGGGAATGTTTACTTAAACTAGTAGGCAGGAATGCATTTTCGAGGAGCGGAACAGATAATTCGAAGGTTGAATACAGTCTTGGCAGGCAGCAGGCTGAGCTAAGCGCCGTGAGCCGCACAGGGAGTAAGGCAGAGGTCATGGGTACAGAGACAGCCTGGGCTGAGGCTTTCGGGGTCAGAAAGCAGGAAAAAAGGCTCGATGGCAGAATTCAGGGCCTACTTCGCCAGAGCTGAAAAACGTGTAAAGTACACCACAAAAAGACGTTGGCATAGCATACTTAGAAACGGAATATTCAACCCATTCAGGGTGGGTCTGAAAGAGGACATGTTAACGTTGGACGCAAATGTATTTGCGTCTTCATAGCTGGCACAGGAGGGAAGTTACATGCACTTTAAGCTGGTACATGGAGACGGTGGGGTACACGTTAGGGAACATTACTTGACCATAAAATTTATATTTCCTCATTCCCTCCTTGTTCCCTACGGACCCTTCATGATATATCGATCCTCATGAATCGATCAGTCTGTTCTTGTAACATCATTTGTTCTTCTTTCTTTCTTTCACGTTTTGAGAGAAAACTGGAATGTTCAATGCACGATGTGGCACACAGTCCACAAATCGCTGGCCCACACTGTAGGCACAGGCAGCAGCTGAATACTATGACAAGGGCAATGCCTAGGAAGGATAGGATCTTCCATCCCCAAGCGGTTAACGTTGTCCAGAACCAACCGGACCAAGTCCAGGTGCCTGGATTCTGATGTATCTGATTTGCAATTTTATGAAGACGTGTAATAGCTTGGTATACCGTTGGCGCGTTTTCTGGAATGAAAACACAGCAACTTGACCCGATGACCTTACAAGCTCCGCCTCTATCTGCCAAGATGACGTCAATAACAAGACGATTCTGAAGAACAACAACCCGCATGGCGGACTGCTCCTCTGTTAAGTTACCTAGGGCGGAGGCAGTTTCATTCACTACTGCTTCAAGTGTTCTAGTTAATCTGCGTATTAGTTTACTATTTTGGACGGGGCCTGTGAAGAAAAAGAATCCTTTATTGAAATCTGTATATTGCTCCCATGCCGTTTCAGTGTAGTCGACAATCGGGAGATCTCTTCGGAGTCTATTCTTTACTAGATTTGTATTTCTGTGATAATCAGGAGGTGCTAGAAAAACAGGGGGCAGAAGGAATGCAATGTAACAGGTACCATCCCAATCTGGAGGCAAGCGTATGTATGCAGTGTGGCCACAAACAAAGTAGGAATGGCGGGTAGCTCTGAAGGAAGATTTGCCTTGGTCACTGAATTCGACCACAGTAGTACATTTGCTATGACCTAAGTGTACTGAACCCTTCTTACTGACACATAAATCACCAGTGACTGGTAATACTGACATAGCAGGGAGAACTGGTGCAGCTTCGGATTCAACAGTAAGAATCATAAGGTTAATTGTATAATTACCTAATCCATATACTTCATTTTCTAGATCAGTTCCTACTCTAGTGGGGAGTCCCTTCTTGTCAGGGTAACAGGCATTAAGCAGAACTAAGTTCAAGTTTCCCCAAACCCAGCTCCCTTTAAAAACAGCGACATCAGGATCTAAGGAATTGATTATTCTAAACCATGCACCACAGGAGCCATTGTGAGTGAACGGGTACGGAAAGAGGGGCAGAACTCCCTTGTATTTCTGGTAGGGAGGGAGTCGGCCACATATCCAGCAGTTTGTAGCATTGTTAGTCTGATGGGAGTGATGTAACATACTACTGAATGTGTTGTTGCGCAGCGCAAGTCTGTAAGAAAGTTCGTGGGGAGGTAATTCACTAAAAGAATGTTCAGCAGTGACATTGTAAGCAGATTGTTCACGCTTGAAAATAGGGTAGTATATGGGAAGCAATATACTAGCAACAATAATCAGAAGGCTTAGAAAAAACATAATCAATAATGTCACTATACAGTGACTACGGAGTGATTTGCAATATGTACGTTTCTTGAGTTGTCTCTCTCTCTCTCTATCTCGATCTAGGGGATACATGTCAGAAACTATTTAACCGATTCACCTAGGGGAGGACTTAAACAATTAAACTGTCTGACTTGCTAGATCGAAGTTTCAATCTGTACTCCTCTTGGGGAGTTTTCTCTTGTTTCGGAACTTTAAAGTCACTAGGTTCGATGCAGTCTTTGGAAGGGGTGGACGAGTCTTTTTCTGGCATCAGTTCGTTACACTTTTTTATATGGCTCGTATGGATCCACCCCTTTCGGCCCTCCACTTTGATAGCGGTCCGCGTTGTAAGAAGGACGGTCTTCGGCTCTTTCCAGCGGGGCTCCAGCGGACTTTTCCTGTCGAAGTTCCTAATTAGGACCGTGTCACCGGGACGGACATCATGCGGCTTTACATCAGTGTTGTCAGGGAAGGCTGCGGCAACCTGTGAACGACATGATTGGAGTGCAGACATCAAGGAGGCAAGGTAATCTGTCAGCATATTACAATCAACATCGGTAATTTTCTTAGGTATGGGCGTCCCCCACATATTCGGTGGTCTGCCAAAGACCACTTCATACGGTGATAATCCTGATCTCGAGTGGGCGACCATCCTCATATAGAACAATGCAACTGGCAGGGCGACTATCCAGTCGACCCCTTTCTCTTTACAAACTTTAGCAAGGCGGGTCTTTAGTGTCTGGTTATGCCTCTCTACAAGGCCAGCGGCTTCGGGATGTCGGACACAATGGAATCTCCACTGATATCCTAGCAGCAAGGAAACCTGTTTCATGAGTTCGGATGAGAATGGCTGTCCGTTATCTGAGTACACGACACGAGGCAAGCCGTATCGTGGGAAGAATTCTCGAACCAGCTGCCTGGCAGTGGTCGGAGCAGTGTAATCTGGGACTGGATATGCTTCGGTCCAACGGGAAAGTGCACAAACAATTACGAGGACATATTTGAATCCTCGACAACGGTCCATCTGGATATAATCCATCTGGAGGACTTCAAAAGGGTGATCGGGAGGATGAAATCCACCTTGCTCTACAGGAACGCTTTTACCTGGATTGAACTGACAACAGATCATGCAAGTACGCACTTTCTGTTTTGCTGCTGCTCGTAAGTGTTTGTTATACCAGAGATTCTGTAAACTGTCTAACATCGCTTTCTCTCCTAGATGTGCTGGACTATGTGCTGTATTGATTATGACTTGAACCATAGAGTCGGGGAGAAACCATGTAGATTTTCCCTTCGTCATCCAACCTTGATCTGTCTGGATCCCTCCTAGTTCAGTCCATTTCTTTATTTCATCTGTAGTAGCATGTGTCTGAATATCGATTACATCTAGTGTGGGATCCCTGACCGTCATACAATGTGTCGGTACTATTGTCTTTGTCACGTCAGTTGTCTGAGTGTGAGTCAATGCTGTATGTTTTGCTGTCTGGTCTGCCAGGTCGTTACCCTGGGAAACAGAATCTGTAACTTTAGTATGTGCTTTACACTTCATGACGGGATATGCCTGAAGGCAGATGTATTGCTTCTAACAGTGCTTGAATGAGGGGACCGTGTTGGATCTTGGCACCGTGAGAGGTCAAGAAACCTCGTTCTTGCCATAACATTCCGAAGTCGTGTACAACTCCGAACGCATAACGGGAATCAGTGTATATGTTAACATTTCTGTTCTTGGCTAGTATACAGGCTCGGGTCAGAGCAATAAGCTCTGCCGCTTGAGCGGACAGCGTGTCAATACGATATGTTTCTTTAACTTCAGTTTCAGTGGTCACTGCATACACGGCCACTAATTCTCCTGTACTTGTTCTCATACATGAACCATCCACATAAAGTGTCAGGTCTGGATTTGTCAATGGAACATCGGTTAAGTCTCGTCGGGGCTTTGTTACTGTATTAATGATCTCTATACAATCATGCGGGGCTGGATCTGTCATAATTGAAGGTAACAATGTAGCGGGGTTCAGAATGCTGCAGCGTCTGATTTCTATGTGTGGCTGGAATAGCGTTAATTCATAACCTGTCAGTCGTGCTATAGTCAAGTGTTGAGTCTGAGTTCTGTTTAAAAGAACCTCTACAGAATGTGGAACTAGTACTGTTAATTGATGTCCTAAAACAATTGAGTCGCTCTGTCTGATTGCTAGTGCTGTTGCTGCTACTGACTTTAAGCACGCAGGGAGTGCCTGGGCTACTGAATCCAATGTACTTGAAAAATAAGCGCAAGGCTTATGTGAACCTGCTTGATCTTGAGTGAGGACAGACAACGCTGTACCTTCACGTTCTGTAACAAAAAGTGTAAAAGGTTTTCTGTAACATGGTGTCGCTAAAACTGGTGCTTGGCATAAAGCTTTCTTTAATTCTTCAAAGGCTTGTGTGTGTTCCTGAGTCCAAGGAAGGGCAGTCGAAGTCGCTGCCTCCTGTGTTGTCAACTGGATGAGTGGTTTAGCTAGAAATGCATACTGAGGGATCCATTGTCTGCAGTACGAGGTGAGGCCTATAAAGGCCCGCACTTCCTTTTGTGTCTGGGGTTGCGGCATATTTACAATTAACTGGATGCGATCAGGAGTGAGCTGTCTCCCCACTTTGGACAGCAAGTGACCCAAGTACACAACTTGCTGAACACAGAATTGTAGCTTCGAAGGAGACACCTTGTGTCCCTTGTCGGCCAGAAAATGTAAAACTGTCAGTGATGCTTGTTCACATTCGGGTTCACTTCGTGCGGTGATCAACAGATCATCGACGTATTGCAGTAAGGCGGTGTTAACTGGCATTTGAATACAATCTAGTTGTCTTTTCAGTGCTTGACTGTAGATGCTGGGGCTTTCTGTGAATCCTTGAGGTGCACGTGAAAATTTGAAACTTCGTCCATTTAAACTGAATCCGAAAAGGTATTGGCTCTCTGGGTCAATAGGCACACTGAAGAAGGCGTTCTTGAGATCAATTACAGTAAAGAACGTTGCTTCAGAATCAATAGCAGTCAATAGAGATGAGATGTCGGGAACCACAGGGTACTGTGGTACAATGCATTTATTCAGTTCTCGTAAATCAATCACCAGCCGATATACTGGCGGTGCATTGGGATCAGTACGTTTAAGAATCGGAATGATAGGGGAATTACAGATATTGGAGTCGGTCTCTACGACCACTCCTTGGGCAATGAGCTCTTCAATGATTTCCAGTAAAGCCACTACAGCATCGGGTGGTAACTTGTATTGTCTGATTCGCGGTAAAACAACACCTGGTTTCAGTGTAACACGGTATGGTGTAATGTGCATGCAGCCTACATCGGTTGGGCCTTGTGCCCACAGGTGATCCGGTACATTTTTCAATCTGACATCAAACTCTCGTAATACATAGTGACCCTTGAAATCTCGCAAAAACAATCTAACTCCCTCCGGAGAACAACATATCACTGCTCCTAGAGCCTTCAATGTTTTGATACCTAACAGATTTTCTGGACATGATTTTGTAAGTAACAAGTCTGTAACACGTGATAATGGACCCACAGCCAGGGGGACTGGTTCTGATACCTCATTTACAATAGGCTGTCCTGAAAAACCAAGGGAAACATTCTGTGAGCCTGAGAGGGGTGCCCCTGGGACTTCGTCATGGCTGATTGTTGTGCGGCTTGCCCCTGTGTCAATTAAAAACTTTCTGTCTTTTCCCAATACTTGACTGTGTACATAAGGACCCTCTTGATCTACAGGAATCTCAATAAGAGGCAAGCCAAACTCCCTCTCTAGGCTGTTTCATGTGTATCGTGGATAATCGGGGTAAGCAGATTGGGCATACTGGTACATTTGTTGTGAAACTTGCTGAGTCGCGGCAATGGGCTGTGGCTGTGGTACCGCTACCGTCTGTGCTGTATGTGATGAAGCATGCGTAGGCTGTGTATTCTGCATAGGCTGTATATTCTGTGAAGTCTGTTGCTGGACCTGGTCTTGTCTAGGTGGACGCGGCCTTTCTTTAGTTTTACCTGTTGATATATTATGTTTCAAGACTGGGCATTCATGTACGTAGTGACCTGGCTGCTTGCAATAGTTGCATGTCCCTTTAACGGGAGCTGCTGCATTCTGGGTCTGGGTCGTACCCTTTCTCTGGCCGTCGGCTGGAACCGACTGGGCCACTAACATTTTCATTTTCGTGTCCTTCATACGTTTCTGTTCATGATCCTGTTCTTCTCTAAATCTGTTCTGATGGTATTGTAACATTTGTAACATCTGGTATGGCGTATTTGCTTGCCATGTACTTTCAACCTTGTATACACAACTTTTAACTGCTGGCAGGGAATTCTCGACTAACTTTGATACAAAAAGGTGCGGGTACGATTCGCTACTTGGTTTAAGGCCGCTATTAATAAGGAAACATTTCTCGAATCTTGAATAGAAGTCACTAGTATCTTCATCGTGTTTCTGTTTACAGGCTGAGATAGCGTCCCAGTCTTCCTTTCTAGTTGTCAGTAATCTTGGCAGAACCTGTACTATCAAACCTGGTAATGCTTTAGTTTTCTCCCCAAGGCCTAGCCCTGGGGTGCGAAGTTTTTCCTCGTCTTCTATTTCTGTCCATGCAATCTTTTTGTCTCCTACCTCCCATTCTCGTTCCTCTAGTTTCTCGTAGATGCCGGTGGGCAGCAGTACCTTTAACATTTTCATGATATCTTCATATGTGTAATCTCCCATCAGTAACATGTCTTTAAGTTCTCTGTGAAAACCTGCAGGGTCTTTATCATGACAGGGTACTAGTTTCTTCCTTTCCAAAAGTTCTAACTTGGTCAGAGGTGTGTGTACATACACACGTTTCAAGGCATTATCGGTACCCATAACTGGATGTACTTCTCGTAAGGGGTTCTGACTTTCAATGCCATGCAGACGCTCCATATGGTACATTTTTCTTTCTGGGGGCGGAGCGGGAACATATTCGGAGCTTAAGAAAGTGTTGTATCTGTGCCGTTGTTCTAGAATTATTTGTATTAACTTGGTACTTAGACCTCTCCATCTGTCCATGAGTAGTGCTTCTAATGTATCGTGTAAGGGACCTGGATCAGAATGTTGGTTTCTGTATAACGTGAGGAGGTGCTGATTCATGTATACACCTGCTAATTTCTGCTCGTCTGGGGATAGGTTCAGGAATGTCTGCGCTACTGTGTCATCATTGTATATGTTCGGATTGTCAGCCCATAGTACTGCTGACCGGGCTAGTTCTTGTTCATCCATAGAATTGAGTACATGGTACCCCATTCGTTCTCGAAGCATTTTATCAGTCTCTTGGAACTGATGTTCAGGAGAATTCGGTTTTGATATGCCAGAGAGAAAAACTCTCTTGCTTTCTGGACGAATGCCTTTCCTAAGGTAAGTTCCCTTACCTACATACGCTATCGTATCAGTGGTCTTTTCTGGTTCTTCAGGTTCTTCATCCTCCTCGGAGGAAGCTTTTTCTTTCTCTTTTTCGTGTATTTCTATCACTGCTTTTCTTATTTTCCTGTACATATTGGCTATGCAACCCCCTTTATCATGTTTTCCTTCGGATATATTTTGACCCCACTTGTTTAGACCCTCTAGTTCATCCTGTTCTGTTTCAGGCCTGTCTCGTTCTCTTATTACACAATTTATGAAAAAACGTAGTATATATGCTTGAGTGTCAACTTTCTGATGTGCCATGGCCTCCTTAATACTGTCAGGGTCTTCCCCAGTCTGGACAAAATGATATATTCTATCTAGGTGCTCTTTCATTCCTGAGAAAAACAGTAGGTAATCTGTAGCTTGTCGTAAGCGTAGTGATGCTAAAAACATCCTATCATCTTTGCCGGGTACTGGATCGTATCTGCAAACTAGAAGCGGTTCTTTGAGTATGTCGAGACGGGGTGATTGGAGTGTAAAATGCTTCTGCATATCCCTAAGGTGTAATCTGTGTGTTGCTGGCGGGGTCTGGTGACCCCCGGTCGCACCTCCTGTGGCGGAGGCTTGAGCATTATCTCTCTGTGGAGTCTGTATCTGTACTTGAACTTGTCTTTTAGTAGGATCAGGCGTGAACGGATTTGGTATCTTAACCTTAGGTGAGGGAAGTGGTGGGGGTGGAGGAGCAGGCTGTCGGACGGGGGAACCTTGTTGCGGTAGTGGCGGAATGCGATCTTGGGGCGGGTTGCCACCTCCGTCACCGTCAGTAGGCGGGACGTGGGCCTGTGGATTGGTGTAAGCGGGTGCTACATCGTTTAGATAGGAATTCAGAAATATGTCTTTAGTAGTCTTGTGAGTTACTTTAGTTGGAACCAATGGTGGTGGCAGATTTTTTGGTATTTCTGAAGTGGCTTCAGGCGAACCCTCGGCCACAAGATACATACCATTTACGAGATTGTTTCGTGCGCGGTCTACTTGTTCTGATTTTACTCGGATCCCTTCAGTAACTAATTCGTTTTCTCGAACTTTATCCGGTGCTTCTCTAAGTCTGTCTTCTCTACGGAGTGCTTTTTCAGCACGTTTATGTGATTCCTTACGCCAAAATTCTATGGCGTCTTTCTGAGATTGTCTGGCTTTCTTTTTCCATAGTGCTTCTTCTACCTTCATGATGCACTCGGCATCCCATGTTCCGGTAACAGGCCATCTGTGTCTCTCGTCTAGATGCTTAGTATAATCGGCCCATAAATCTAGATACAATATGGCGTCTATGCCATGTTTCTGATACATGAAATTTCCAGGAGTGTCCCTAGGGGGGATAGGAATTTCTTCCTCTAGTATCCCTTTCCTAGTTCCTATCTGCTTTAACTTATTGAAAAACGGCATCTTGTTTACTTAGTACTGAACGCTCAATCCTTGCTACTTAACTCTGAACACAGCTAGTTACACGAAAACAAAATAATGCACATTAAAAACAATCACTCATACCACAACATTAATCACATGAAAGACATTTGAGACATATATGACTACCCCCCTATACTGGATGTACTGCTAAACAGCACAGATACACTGCTAAGAACAGTGCAAGAACAGGGATAACTGATATACTGCTAAACAGTACAGATACACTGTCTAAAACAATGCAGACCGAATTTGTGTACCCAAACCCGTCTAGATACGTCCCAGCAATGGTACTCACCGGGAAGCACGGAAACAGAAGGCCTCGGAAAACTCGACTGGGCTGGACCGGACTCGACTCGACTCGACACGTGGATACTTTGGAAACTGGTGGGCCTCTTGACACCTCGGACCTTGCTTCTTTCGGCTAGGCTCTGGTCGGGATCCTCCGCACTCCTCACCGCCTCGTCTGGGTGCTGATCGCAGTCTTCGTCACCTCCGTGGGCCAGAGGGAGATACAGGAAATCCTGCCAGTACGCGTAGTTCCGTCTAACTGATGGCAGGGGACAGAGCTTGCAACGCACCAACCGGCGCGTGGGGTGGGGGAGGGGTCCCTATTCGGGCGCCAAAATAATGTGGTAAATATTTGATTTACCGTCCTAATTTCTATACAGGTAAGTACTTAATCAATAATAACTCAATCGGAAAGAAAGAGGCAGAGTCCGTGGTGTTAGAGTTCTTAGGGGTTTTATTCCTTAAAAAGGAATGGTCAAGACCGGATATCTTGTTCCTGCCACCACTGGGGTGCAGGAAGGGATAGAGCAATATTTTATTGACAATACATAGCTTATATACTTAAGTTACATTATAGAAACCAATACAGTAGGCGTAACAGCTGAGAGAAACAAGATAACAGCATCCATGTGGTAGTGATACGTAATTAGAAGGCGTGAACGAGGCGTGAACATAGAGGTGTGTGCTAGAAACGTCACAGGTAGGTGTCACAAGTGGGTGGCAACAAAGCAGAATCTTGTAATGTCAGCAGAAATCTGAGGCCTGGATGCGCGCGCAGCTGCATGACGTGTGATTGACGTGAAACTGGAGGGTGCAGGGGACTTGACATTTACACTGACGGAAAGAGACAGAAGTCTGGCATGTCAGATCAACTCGTACTTCTATCATATCTGATATCTGATGTTTGGGAACCATATTATCTAAACGGAAAAGGTCTCTGGGGCAGAAGCTATTCTATACTGACTGTGAGTGCGTGTATAAGCGCCTAAGTGTCTACATGAGAATGCGAGGGGCATGGGCCTACCATGGTAACAGAGGCTATGAATTACTTGCACGGAGACAGTGAGGCCGGGCCCTTTGCTCTGCAGCTGGGGGAATGTTTACTTAAACTAGTAGGCAGGAATCCATTTTCGAGGAGCGGAACAGATAATTCGAAGGTTGAATACAGTCTTGGCAGGCAGCAGGCTGAGCTAAGCGCCGTGAGCCGCACAGGGAGTAAGGCAGAGGTCATGGGTACAGAGACAGCCTGGGCTGAGGCTTTCGGAGTCAGAAAGCAGGAAAAAAGGCTCGATGGCAGAATTCAGGGCCTACTTCGCCAGAGCTGAAAAACGTGTAAAGTACACCACAAAAAGACGTTGGCATAGCATACTTAGAAACGGAATATTCAACCCATTCAGGGTGGGTCTGAAAGAGGACATGTTAACGTTGGACGCAAATGTATTTGCGTCTTCATAGCTGGCACAGGAGGGAAGTTACATGCACTTTAAGCTGGTACATGGAGACGGTGGGGTACACGTTAGGGAACATTACTTGACCATAAAATTTATATTTCCTCATCGAGGCAAAGCTGACTGTGGACATGTCTCCATTGTCGGATTTCTGCATTAGCACCGCTCCCAAACCTCGGTCACTGGCGTCTGTCGTAAGGATAGATGCTGCAGTGGGGTCAAAACCTTTAAGCGGAATGGCGGCTCCCATTTCTCTTTTGAGGGTGTCAAACTCCGTCTGTTCTTCCTGACTCCATACAAACTTGTTCTTTTCCTTCAGCAGTTGGCGCAGGAGATGAGTTTTCGTTGCAAAGTGAGGAATGAACTTGCTGTAGTATTCGGCCATTCCCAGGAATGACCGAACGTCCTCTTTCTTGCTCGGGGTGGGAGCGTGTAGGATGGCGTCCATGTTGGCTTTCTTCGGCTCAATCCCCTTTTCACTCACCTTGTGTCCCAGGTAGGTGACAGATTTCACTCCGAACTTGCACTTGGTCCATTCCGCTGTCAGTCCATTGTCTTGTAATGTGCACAGCACTTTGTGAAGCTTCTCATTGTGATCCTGTTTCGTTCTACCCATGACTAAGATGTCGTCTTGAAAAAACTGTACATCTTCAACGTTCCTTAGGATTCTGTGCATCATCTTCTGAAATACAGCCGCTGCAGAGGCCAGGCCAAAGGGCATTCTCACAAACTCGTAGCAGCCGAAAGGCGTGATGAAGGACGTGAGATGACAACATGACGGGTGCAGTTTCACTTGGTGATAGGCCGACGATAAATCCACTGTGGAAAAGCACTTGATGTTCTTTGTCTTCGCCAACATCTCATTGATGCGGGGCAGAGGGAATTTGTCGATTACAATGTTCTTGTTCAACTCCCTGAGGTCGACACATAGCCGCACTTTACCGTTGGGTTTCTGGGCTACCACCAGTGGCGAAAGCCATTCTGCGCTCTCTATGGCTCTGATCACTCCCTCTTTTTCTAGCCGGTCCAGTTCCAACTGTACTGCTTCTCTACAACGGAACGGGATGTTTCTCACCTTGTGAACTACGGGTTTTGCCCCTTCCTTGAGTTTTATTAGGTGTTTGTACTTCGATAGTTTGCCGATTTGTCCATTGAAGACTTTGGGGTATGCTCTGTGCCATGATTCCGCATCATCCTTCTCTTCCCAATCCATTAGCAGGATTTTCTCGATGCCTCCTGGGTTGAGCTATATCCCCAACGCTCCCTGGTCTTTCCAGCTCAACACTGAGGGCCCCTTCTCTGCGATGTATAGCTTGCACTGTGCGTGACGACCCCTGAACTCGAACAGGAGGGGGCAGTACCCCAACATGGGGATCTTCTGTCCCGTGTATGTGACCGGCCTCAGGTCCATCGGGCGTAGATCCTCTTCTATTTTGGAGACAAATTTCTCTTCCCACACTTGCCTCTGTATGATGGAGATGGGGGCTCCGCTGTCTGCAATCATTTCTATGGGAATCCCTCCTATGTGCATGTCCAGCCGGGGTTTGTCCGACTCTGAGCCATCCATCTCTAGCACTTGTACATCGATGTATAGAACCTCTTCTAGGTCATCCTCTTCGTCCTGGTCGTCCACGTTCTCGTGTTGCTCTTTGTCGACGTACCTTACCATAGCTCCCTTTGGCTTCCGGCGGCACACTTTCTCGTAGTGTCCGAACACGTTGCAGAAGGAACATCTCGCTCTGAATGCCGGACACGCTTTGTCATTTCCTAAATGTGCTGTGCTCCCACACCTGTAGCAGCTTAATCGCCCTCCTTTACTCGTTCTCTGGTCTGCTTGATTGGTCGGGGCTTGACGTCGTCCCTCTAGATTCTTCTGTAGGTCTCTTGGCTTTGCCCGCTCGCTCTTCCCCGGTGTCATTATCTTGCACACGGTTGGCGATCCTCCTGTTTCTTTCTTGGCTGCTTGTGCACACCGTTTGGATAATTCAGCCTTCTTCACCATCGCCCAGATTTCTTTGAGAGGGGCATCCCCATTCACCCACAGCTTCTCTTGGACGTGAGTGCTTGATGTCTGCATGATGATTTGGTCTCTGATTAGTTCGTCATGTAGGGTGCCAAATTTACACGACAGAGCCAGCTTTTGGAGGGCTACCACGTACTCGTCCACTGACTCACCGCTCTTTTGCTTCCTTTGAAAGAAGTTGTGTCTGTCAATGGCGACACACACTACCGGCCGGTAATGCGCGTCGAGATCAGCAATGGCGTGGCTGAAGACGTCTGTGTCGTTGGCGTCCCTCACTTCTTTTACTACAGTGTCGTATACTCTAATTCCTTCCGGGCCCAAGTTGTGTAGCAGAATTTTCTTCCTTCTCTTGCTTGAAAACTGGGCACCACCTTCCTCCTCGAGGGCGTCAAGGTAGTTCAAAAAGTATCTCTTCCAGTCTTCCCATTGTCTTTCTGGCTCCCCGCTGTTCGTTAGGAATGGCACCAGCTGGGTGAGGGAGGAGGACTGGACCGCCATTTTGGGAACACCTCTCCGGACTACGGTAGCAGGGATCGCCCGACTGGGTGGACTCCCCGGTGTAGTCTGCTCGGTAGCGTCCCTCTCGCTGCGATCGTCGTCGCTATCCTCCCCGGACGCCCTTTCTGTGGGGCTAAGTGATGCCTGCACAATACCCCTCCTGTCAGGGTCTGAAAGGCCTGGTGCTTCCGTGCCTGGTTGCTGCTCCGCCAGCTTGCCGGGTGTAACTCTGCGTGGCCAGGGATGGGACTCTCCTGTTGATGGGACCAGGCGTCCTCTCAATGCTCCCTATGCTGCCCCCGTCTGAGCTTGTAACCTCCCTGCAGTGACTGCGTGGCAGGGTGAGGAGCACCAATGCCCAGGACTCAGCCATGTGTCCAGTGTCTTATATAACATGTACTGTGCACCAAACATATGAATCCTCCCCTTAAGTCTTTCTTCCTCCTGCAGAGCCCAGTGCCGCTTACTTGGAGGCCTCGTGGTGCCTTCTGTAGGGCCGGCGCTGATTCGCGCTCTTTTGATGGTACAGGTCGGGACCTCTGCCACGCTCCGGCGACGTCCCCTGCTGGTTGCGCTGCACTGGGAAGCAAGCGTAGCGCAGGGTTCATTCACTACACCTCGTCGCCATTGTAGAAGTTGAAATAATACACCACGACAGAGTGATTGTGGTGAAAACTTCTTTATTTGCCGGAGCGCCGGGACTCATGACCTCTGTGCTAGCGGTCGGCGCCTCTAACCGAGATGGCCGCCTTCCGCTTCCTCCCGCTCCCTTCCTGTTCCGGTTACGGAACAACTAGAGCGCTACCACACGATTCGCCTCTTTTCAGAATGAGAAGTGAGAGATAGGCTCTTTTCACTAAGTATCGGGCCTCCTGTAACAGGGTGATCCCTGATTTAGTTTAGCCGGTTTTCTCTCTCACTTTCTCTAACCCCTGTCCTTTTCATAACCCGGAATAGCTGGTCTGGACTCCCCACCAACCAATCACCGTAGTCCCAGCCCTTTTAAGCACTTGCCTGTGGCCGGGACCCGCTTGTGGGATCCCGGCGTCTCCGTCGGTAGCTCCTTCCTTGGACCTCGTCCCGGCTTCCAGGATACCCCCTCCTTTCGTCCCGTGCCGTCCCCACCCTGGCACAGCTGATTCCAGGGATTTTACGTTGCTCACGCCCCGCCCCTGTCTTGTGAGTATTGTGCTCACAGGGTGGGGCTGGAAGGTGCCCCCGGGGCACTCAGGTGTTTCTTCAATGCCGACCCGCCCAGACGCCTCGTCACAGTCTGTAGGGAATATCAACATCTTGGCAGCCTTTCATTTGGTGTTTCCATGAACACTCATCCTCCATGCAAAAATATGCACATATTCTATGTAGGCACACCAACCATACATGCCCCACACATGAAGGCAGTCAAGGTCCCCCAGTTTGACGAGTGAATGGACATTTACAGGGGTAGTCAGCAGTCATTCGCTCCAAAAAGGATGCCAGGAAGAAGGCATCAACCCCTGGACTGTAACACATTGCAACCACTCATTGCTGCCTCATATGAGTGGATAGTAGCCATCCTCGTGGTGTGGTTCTACCCCACAGTGGTGGCAATTGATGTATTCTGTTATTCATTAAGTCACATGACACAGGAATGGTCAATGATGTAGGGTACAGTGCCTTACTATTTGGTGTACAGCTCTCGCTATCTAAATTCCCTAAAGGCCTTTTTAGGTGTAAGCTTTTGGGGTCAAACAATGTTTGCTGTGTGCATAGTGTCATAACCCTATGGTATGATTTATTTAATGTTTACCCATATAAATAAATGAATTCTCAAATTGTGCATAGCTATACAAACTAATTTTACCTATACTAATATCACCAATACTAATTAGCAAACATTGTGCTAAAAAGACTTGATGTGCAGTGGAGGATTGGGCGCAGGCTCAGTGGCCAACCCCCGCTGCGCATGGCAGGAGGCTGTGCTTAGCAGTGGTTGGCTGCCTGCTGAGGGTTGGATGCAGGGCCTGGCCTTGAGGCCAAGCCATGGAGCTAACCCCTGCTGTGCAGAGCCTCAGCACTTGCATAGAGTGGATTGAGTGCTAACAGAGGGTTGGATACCGAGTCAGTTTAGCATATGATCAAAACACTTCAAACATTAACTGAAAAAAGGTTAAAGTAACGCTATAGTTAGGTGTTGAAAAGAGACAAGAACTAATATTAAAAAAACAAAAAACACTGAAATAACGCCAGTCATAGTTTAGTCAATTATTATAACGTGCAACTCTATCATGCACTGCTTACGACCTCACATATTACATCACTCATGACATGTTAAATGACATAATTGGTGACATCACACATTAGATTTAAAGAACAATATTGTTCAAAGTACTAATGAGTACCACTGTCCCCAAGATAATATGTAAGGTCATACCTAAGCAGTGCATTATGAGGGCTCAAGATATAGTTAGTTGACTAAACTATAACTGGCATATTGCAAGTAGGTTAGGGGTTGTTTAAGGTTAGTTATTGTCCCATTTAACACCTTACTATATAGTTACATATATATATGTGTGTGCGTGTGTTTGGATATATAAATATAGGTAGATAGATAGATAGATAGATATAGGCAACAAAGGAAGCACACTGAATCTGCTCACCTCAAATGTCTGTTTCTCTAGCAGAGTTTTTGAGCATATGATTACCACAGTGCCATCTACACCACGCAGGAGAGTGTCAAAGCCTTTCGCTACTTTTACCGAAAAGTCTTTAAGCATAGGATTATCAAGTGCCATCCATTTTGAGCTGAGAATGCATTTTACCACTCCAGACACAGTATTAAGACAACCTGGGATGAATAAAAGCAGCCACTTACGTGGTTCACTCTAGTTATTGCTCATCAGAGAGCTATATGTTTTTCATAATTGAAACAAGTACAAAGTGAGCACAGAGCTGCACTGGCTCTAGACTTGGGGATGAAATTAATGAGGAATTTTGAAATAGTTTCCTCAATCATTCTGAGTAGCATTCGCAGAGAAGCTGCAGCCCTGGCAATATATCCTAGAGACTTGTCACCATTCCTGTTTAAGAATGTGAACAGAGCTGAAACATATGCATCTGAGGGCTGTCACACCTTAGTATCACAAGCCGTCAAAACACATCTCAAAGTAAAAGGCGGAATTAAGGGTTCCAGCAAGGAAAAAGCTACACTGTGGACTAAAAAGAAGAGAGTAAAACAGAGAAAAGGACTGGATCTCTGTCACCTTAGGACTCCAGTCGTGGTGATTATATTTTGAGGGACCATGATGAAATAAAAAATCTGGATCGGTGTCAGTATTTTGATAGCGTTTGCCTAGAGGAGTAATAGGTGGTCACACTCCATACAAGATACTCTTCGCTGTATCGATGTATGTGCCCAATCTCGATAGCCCTAGAAAGGTGTCAAAAGAAAAAAGGTTTGACCTGGACAATCATTTACATGCACCAAGAAACCTTTTGGTGAACATGCGCTATACAAGTTTGGTATAACATCTCCTAATATGTCTTACAGAGTATCCAAGCAGTCAGAGACAAGCAATCTGAAGCATTCCCACTCAGACACCAGTTAAGTGTTTGTGCCATCATGATGATTTTGTCTAGCAGCCTCCACCCCACCCAATGACTCAAAAGTGCTTTCTGAGTAGAACCTCACTGCCTTTTCCTACTCTGAAGGAACTATTGCTAGAACAAATCAGTCATGTGGAAATATTGAGTCCCAATCAGTAGACTGCAGAGACTACTGTATCTCCAGATTTCCACCAAGTACCGGATTCCACAAAGGAACCTGATGCTGCATTTTAAAAATCCTAACTGTCTCAAATACTGCTGTAGTGATTTATAAGTCATCCACTAAGCGAACAAGGATTCAAATATTGCCATATCAAGAAATAAGGCATGACGCGGCTACGGAGCCGATGTGGCTGGCAGCGTGAGCTGAGAGCTCCATGCCAACCCCATCAATTATCCTGCCTGGGGGCTGCTGTTTTCGGCCCAAAAGTCGCCTGCTGGCGTGGCATGCGCCCGGGTGATCCCAGTGTCACTTGCTGGAGGGAGTGACTTCGCCGCCGAGGACAAATCTGCGGCTGGCGCCTGGACGCTCAAAATGGCGCCGGGTCCGGCCGAAATGAAAGAAGCTGCAGGAAGAGAGGCGAAGGCTCGGTGCGGAGGCTCGGTGCGGCGGCAGAGCAGGTGATAGGACCGCCGCCGCTGCTGCCTGTTGAGCGTTGGGGACTTCTGGTGAGGAGCAGGACTGGTGCGGCAGAGGCGGTGCCGGGGCGGCGGCGGCCGTAGAGAGAAGTGGAACCTTTCTCCTCTCCCCTCCCTTTCCGACCCTCACCTCTCAGTGACGTGCGGAGTGCCCGGAGGGGCACCTGAGCGAGTGAGGTTGTCATTGCTGGGGACCCGGCACACCACGGGGAGTCTGAGGGCTTATTGAAGAAGATTTCCCCCTCCTGAGACTGCGGGCTGAGCGGGGCACGGCTGATTGCGGTCCCTGCACGGCCCCCATTTTGTGCATCAGGGGAGCGGCACCGCGGATCAGTTACCTGCCAGGGTAGTCCTCGCCTGTGTTGGTGGTCGGATTGCAGGGGGGAAGACCCCTGCAGCCTTGGCTTCTGAGAAGCAGAGCAGTGCATCAGCGGATCACGCAGGAGCCCACCATTGGTGGATCAGGGCTAGAGGAACTGTCCAGGTCTCTACTGAAGTGGCAGGAGACGGTGGTGAAGTGGCAGGCGTGGACACTCTGAGGTAGAAGGAGGGTTGTCTGGAGCTGGCACTGGATCTACCTGCCGGTGGTGGTGAGGTGGGAGCGACTTCTACCATTGGAGGCTTAGAGGGATCGGCATCTGATTGCAGGTCCGTGGGGACCCAGTGCGGCGCCAGAACAGGGAACGGAGGCTATTAGCTGCGGGTTCCGGCCAGGGCGCGGAGATTGGGGGTCCTGGTCTGCTACATACAACAAGGTTAGGTGGCGGATGGGTTGGATACTCTGGGCCAGGAGTATTGCGCATGCAGCATGGATTGTTGCAACAACTGCTACTACACGCAGTGTTGAGTGGTGTGCCTGGAGGTGGGCTCACCAGGAGGACCAGGTGAGTGGTTGGGCACCACGCTGGATGGAGTCGAGGCTGGCAGAAGGAACCTGGGAGAGCAGCCTGAGTGCATTGGGGGCCGTGGGATGTCTGGCTTCTACTGAGAGGTGGGGAACCTTGGGTGCTATCACCGGCGGGAGCTGGAAATTGTTGGAGAGCTGGAGGCGAGACACAGTGGCCAACGTGCCTGGGGAACGGGCGACCATGGGGAAGCCGTAGGGCAAGCAGAGGGGGGGGGGGTCCTCCAGAGCAAGAAGAGGAGGTGACAGATGCTCGGAGGACGGAGGTGTTGAATAACGACCTGAGGAGATGGCGCAGCAGCTAGTAGAAATGATACTCAAGGCCATTGCGGATACTAGAAGTGCCCTTCAACAGGACATAGCGCAGGGCTGGGTCTTCTCAGTGCGGATCATACAAAATTAGCGGATCCACCGAAGCCACTCTGGATATACTGGATCCAGCAAACAAGGCAATTGGGGCACAGATGGTGGACGTGCATCGTCGCTTACAAACCCTGAAAAAATAGCTGAGGAGGCTGAAGGGAGGAAAAGGAGGAACAACATACGGGTGGTTGGACTGCCTGAATGAGTGGAAAGGACCGATATGGCAACATATTTGGTGGCCTGGTTGAAGTTCGAAGTAGCCCCGGAGGGACTGTCCCCTTTATTCACCTTGGAAAGAGCACATAGGATGCCGGCATGTCAGCTGAATCCTGGAAGGCCACCTAGACCTGTGGTGGCACACTTGCTTCATTACAAAGACAGAGATCTGCTGTTGAATAGAGCGCGCACCGTAGGTCCGTTCAAGGTGGATAACAGTAATGTGATGCTGTTTCCCGACTATACCTTTGATGTGCAGCGACAGTGGTCCTCCTCCTTGGAGGTCAAGAAAGCACTTTGCACGGAAGGTTTGCAATACTCCTTGATGTTTCTGGCACGATTAAGAGTGGCCATGGACGGTAAAACCTTTTTCTTCAGCACCCCTGAGGAAATATGGGATTGGCTGGAGTCCTACAAGGCGGGAAGGGGAGAATTTGGTCAAAACCGGGGGGCCACCGAAGGGATGCCGCGCCCCCCTCGACTTCGGCATTTGGAGAGTCGGCAGCTTCGGTCCCAGAGGCCAACTACGTCTCCGACGGAGAAAGAAAGAACAGCGGCGCTCAAGGCAGTGAAGGAGATATCTCAAGAGCAAGATCCAGACTCGAGGGGAGCGACTGACTCTGAGAAGGGGTCAGCAGGGACAGCATCGGAGGAATCTCACTCGGCGAGTCGTGCTCTGCCCATTGTCACGCCAGGAACTGCGGATGAGTTGGTCGATACGTAGCACAGTTAGACATTCTCCAGGATTGGGCGGCGCTACTGTGTACTGACATTCCTTTTCTTGATGATGTGGAATGGAGGATGATGGTGGTGGGGGCGTGGGTGGGTAGGGGGAGAGGGCCTTGGGGTGAGGGCAGGAGCTGTGGTGTAATGGGGAATGGGGTATGGTGTGAGGTAGTGGTATAATTTTGATTCAGAGGCGTCTGGCCCCAGGGAACCCCCCTGTTATTGTAGTTAGAGTTCCCCAGTAGCTACAGAGGAAGAAGTTTAGTGGAGAATTTGGATGGGTGCTGTTTTGTTAGGACATGTTCTGGGGAGGGGTAGTTGGGGAAGGTAGTGTGAGTGGTTTGGGGTTATAGGGGCTACCAGTGTGTCAATCGTGAAGATGCAGAGGTACCAGGAAGTGGACGACCACTATGGGGACCCTACTTGATGTTAAGTGCCTGATGTGGAATGTACGAGGGATGCACACAATGTGGAAGCACAACAAGATGCATGCCTATCTGGTACGGAGGGGGGTACATATAACCTTACTGCAGGAGACCCACATTGATAGAGCGGAGAGCAGCACGTTACAGTGAAGATGGCGTCCTATTTGACTGGCCCTGTGATATTGGGAGGATATTTCAACTCCATAGTTGATGTTGATATAGAAAGGTGGCATCCCCCATTGCCGGAGGTCCCGGTACATAGAATATCTGAGGCAAGAAGAGAATGGCAGGATAGATGGGGATTGGTAGATACCTGGCGAATGCAGCATCTTGAGGTTCGTGACTATTCTATCTCCTCAGCATTGCATGACCTGCATGTGCGCTTGGATGCCATATTGTGCACACCTGATGTACATGCAAAGGTGCTCAACAGCGAGTACTTGGCCAGAACAATATCAGATCACAACCCACTAATTCTAACGATTAGGTGGGTTCAGTAGACGCCTCCAATCCCGATGTGGCGCCTAAGATCGGAGACGCTAGAGGATACTGTTTTCCGTGGGAATATAGAAACAAGCATTGAGCAATATTTTGCTGAGAACGAGGGAACAGCAACTGGATTAGTGATAGAATGGGATGCTTTTAAGGTGGTGGTGAGGGGAATGTGTATTGCCAAACAGGCAGGTGTGAGGAAGACGTTGCTCCGGGAGGTGGAAGCGGCAGAAACCCGGTTGCGAGGGGCGGAGAAAGAATGACCTGAGCGCCCGGAGGTGCAGGATGAATTGGTGGGGGCAAGGGAGGAGGTGGGGAGTCAAATGGAGAAGCTGCGTTGCCATGATTATAGGGCTTATCTGGCACGGGTGCACGTAGAACGTGACAAAGCAAGTACCCTGCTGGCCTGGCTAGCTAATCCGACACCCCAGGCACACCTATACTGGCGCTGAACTCTACGCTGGGACTTCCGGTCTATACCCGGGTATGCAACTGCCCCGGCTAGAGAAGGAAGAAGCGGAGCTGCTAGGGCTGAACATCACGCTGGGAGAAGTACGGAGTGCCATAAAGCACATGGCGCGTAATAAGACACCGGGTTCGGATGGCCTCCCAATTGAATTTTATTTATCATATTTTGACATCCTAGCTCCAAAATTGGTGAGGAGTTATAAAGAGCCCCGGATGGTGGGGAGGCTCCCAACTTCTATGAGGGAGGCTGTCGTTGTCCCACTTCGAAACCGGGAAGGGATGCAATGGATAGGTTGGCGTACCGCCCGTTATTCATGCTGACGTCCAACTATAAGATATTAAGCAGAATTCTGGCGACTCGGCTCTTGCCCCATATGGTACACTTAGTTCATAGGGATCAGGCGGGTTTTATTCCAACCCAGAACACAGCCGTTAATGCATGGCGCCTCCTCCGCATGTTGGATGAGGATCATGGTGACACTCCCAGTGCCGCAGTTTTAGAAAAGGCCTTTGATAGCCTAGAGTGGCCGTATCTGTACTGCGCTTTGCGCACATTTGGTCTTGGGGAGGCCTTTGTGGGGTGGACGGGACTATTGTATGGAGATGCGACAGCTAGGGTGCGGACAGGGTTGACTGTATTCTCCCCCTGTGCAGTAGGTCGAGGAACGCAACAGGGCTGCCCGCAGTCACTGCTGTTGTTTGCGTTGGCTATTGAACCGTTAACTGTACAGGCTAGGCTGGGGCGCAATTATCAGGGCCTGACCCTTCGGGGTATGGAACAAGATATATCCCTGCATGCTGGTGATCCACTAATTTTCTTGGCCAACACAGGGGTGGCACTGGAAAGAGCGCCACAACTTCTGCAGGTGTTCGGAGAAATGTCAGGACCGGGGGTTAACTGGGAGAAGACTTGTCTCTTCCCCGTAGTTCCAATGGCAGGAGGCCCTGATCGAGTAGCTGGAAGTTGGTGGGAACCAACATGTCTACCCTATCTTGGGACCAAGATTTATCATACCCCTGCGGATCTGCTGGAAGGGAACGTGGGAAGGGCCCTACGTGGGCTGCGAGGGAACCTGACTTTTTGGAGTGCTCTGCCGCTTCGGTTGCCGGGAGGATGGCGCTCCTGAAGATGGTGGTGCTCCCCCGCTTGCTGTATTATTTGCGCACATTGCCAATTTAGATACGGGGGGCAATCTTTAGGCAGGTTAGGTCAATGGTTAGCGGCTTCTTATGGGGAAGTGGCAGGAAACGGGTGGCATTGTCTACCATGATGAGACCCAGAGTGGATGGGGACTACAGGTATCGGATTTTGAACTTTTATTACCTGGTGGCTCAGCTGCAGTGGCTTACACAAGCAGTGGCTCGAGAATTTTGGGGCCCAGAGGGCCAAGAGGGTTGGTGGATCCCACGGCATTTACTTTCATTTACAGTGTTACAACAACCCTTGCACCTTGGGTCGCTCACTGTTGAAGAGCGGACATTAAGACAATGTTGGACTCAGAGCCATCGTATAGTCAACGTTAGTCGCCCATATGCGCCGGAGATTCCCCTGAGCATGTTCACTGCCCTCCCACACAGGGGGGGATTGGTCGGCAATAGCAGACTGGGAAACGATGGGGCTCCAGGTCATGGGGGATTTGTATGAAGATGGGGTGCTACTACCTTTTCAGACGCTACAGGAAAGGTATGATTTGCCGCAAGGGGACTATTTGCTGCATGCATCCCTGGTTGCGGCCATACAGCACCACTGGAAGGAAGGGCTCTCAGAGCCCCAAACTTCTATGACGTGTCAATACGTGGTGATGGCTGCTTGGACGTTTAAGGTGATTACATGTCTCTACAGGCGCTTGAGCACGGAAGGCCTGTGCCCATTGACGGAATTACGAGGAAAATGGGAGGAGGATTTTGGGAAGGAAATGCCGGAAGCGACATGTGCTCAATTGATCCGAAGGGCATGGAGGAGCACACGGAATGGTAGATATCAATTAATACACTTCTTTATATTGCATAGGGCTTATCTAACCCCAGCCAGAATCAACCAATACTTCCAGATGGATACCGCCCTGTGCCTGCGCTGCGGCCTAGAGGGGGCAGAGTTACCTCATATGCTGTGGACTTGTGGACAATTGGGAACATATTGGAAGGAAGCAGTCGAACTGATCTTTGGCATTACAGAGCGCCGTATAGAGGTTGACATGGGCCCCTGTATATTACATTGGTTCCCACACACCCCTAAGACAAAGATCACAAGCAAATTTTTGGACCTCGGCTTACTGCTGGCTAAGAGAGAGATTACGGCCCAATGGAAGTCACGACGGGGGCCAAGGATGGGGAAGTGGAAATCGGAGTTACTCAAATGGGCCAAAAGTGAGAGTAAAGTTAAATTGCAGCAGGCTATACATACTAATAATAAGAAGACACTGGAGGCAGCCAGAGCCTGGGAAGCATTAGTGATAGCGCTTCAGATACCTGACACTGATTCGGAGGTGGGCCCTGCTGAGGAGACTCCAGAGGGTCCCCTTGATTGGACCTGGAGTAAGGGAAGGTGGTAGGGGCCTGGTCAAGTGGTGAGTGCATGTGATAACGTGAAACGCAAGGTGATGGGCAGGTATGGTCCCCAAAATATCCCAAAACGAGATTTGACATACCTGATGTTCATATTCGATTCTGAGATTGGAAGACTGGGCACACCAGAAGCGGAGGGAGGGAATGGGAGTTTGATTGTTTTAGCCTATTGTTCATGTTCTGACTTGCATTGTCGAAAAGTAGACTTAACAATATAGAAAATATGCTCCTCTTGAAATAGGTATATGTGCGATTGGATGATTATTGAGAACTGCCTGATATAGTAACTGCCTTTTAAAGTAGACATTATTCATCCTGTGAACTTATGGGAGTACAGACATTGATGTTATGATGTAAGGTATAATGTTACTCATTGCTATATGATTGATATGTATGGCTTTCTAAAACAATAAAAACAGATTTAAAAAAAAAAGAATTAAAACATTATGAAAAGGATTCTGACTTTGAGATATATAACATATTATTACACCCCACAGTTTATATGTCAGGGACCTCACGCGCATTCCTGAGGCGCTCTCGGACATCTTTCGGACGTTTGGAGACATGTCGGGCCTCCATGTCAACTGGGCCAAATCGGGGACCTACGCATTCGATGGCGAGTTGCCACAGTGCGACGTGCGTATGATGGGGGAGACACTCCGATGGCACCCGACGGTATTTCGATACCTAGGGATCTTCATGTATCGGGACCCTGCGGATCTCCTGGAAGGGAACCTAGTGAGGGCCATCTCCTCGCTCACAGCCCAGGTCACATTCTGGAACTCCCTCCCTTTAAATGTGCCAGCCAGAGTGGCCCTGACCAAAATGATAATGCTACCCCGGCTTCTCTATTATTATACTAATTTACCAGTGTATGTGCCGGCGCGCATATTTAGGGAGCTGGACACCCTTACCAGACGCCTAATCTGGAATAAGGGGAGACCCCGGATTGCGCTAAGGACCCTGTATGCACCCACAGACGCTGGAGGTCTAGCGGTTCCCAATCAGGAGCTTTATTACTTAGCGGCACAGCTGCAGTGGGTTGCCTACTGGCTGAGCGGTAAGAACCTGGCGGACACGGCCACGGCCGATACTATCCTGTCCCCCGTGCAGGCGCTCACGCTCTTCCACCCACTGACAACGGGCCGATCCCCCACGCAGGTTCATGTAGCAGTGGCAAAGCGATGCTTCGCGCGGAGCCTCCGACTCACCAGACACGCGGTGCCCTATGCTCCGAACCTGCCCTTGCTAGGGACACCTCTGGGCACAGGCATATTGTCCGCAGCTGAGTTGCGCAGCTGGACTGCGGCGGACCTGGATGACCTGGGCGGCCTGTACAGCGACGGAGAGCTGCTGCCATTCGGGACCTTGGCCGCGGACACAGAGTTACCGGCAGGTCAATTCCTGACACACGCCAGACTCCTTCATGAGCTGGCAAAAACGTGGGGTGATCTTAGCCACGAGCCATCCACTCATCTGCTCATCCAATACCTGCATGTGATGGGGGACGGGTCCCACATTGTGCACTGGCTCGCACAAGCCTTGCACAGCCACACGCAATTTTCTTCCCAGAAACTGAGGGAAAAATGGGCGACCGACCACGGCTCAGACTGGACGGACAAACAATGGAATGCCATCTTGGCAGGCGCAAGGGTCATCCCCCGAAATGCACGTTTCAAGATTATCCAATACTACATCATCCACCGTGCATATCTGTCCCCGGACAAGCTGAACCGCTACTTCGGGCTCACTTCATCGGCATGTCCCAGATGCGGCCTCCAGGACTCAGATCTCCTGCACGCACTTTGGAACTGCGCCCATCTTGTCCCGTACTGGTCTGCGATCGTGGACATGCTAACAGCGGCGACGGGCGAAACCCTCCCCGCGACGTGGGAAGTATGCCTACTGGGACTCTACAAGAGAACCAAGCAGACCAAGCTACGGGCACGCTTCTGGGATCTGGGCCTTATCACGGCCAAGCGTCTCATTACACGACGGTGGAAGAGTCCCACTCCGCCGCGCTCTGCGGATTGGCGCCGCTCTTTTGCAAACTGGGCCTGTGCGGAAAGTGTGTCGCTCCATAGAGAGGAAACCGCGGGTCTACGGAAATACCCGATCGCCCAAGATTGGGACGCTGCCCTGATTGCATATCACCGCGCATGCACCCAAGCCGGCATAGAGTACCAACTCGACACAGACCAGGGGGGACCCACCTGATTGCTGTCCGCACCTGGCGCAGACTCCACCACCCCTCTCCCCCCCCCCCCTCTCTTCCCCCCCCGCCCCCCCCCCCCCCACGTGCTTGCCGGCCTGCCCGGCCCCCCCCCCTCCCGGCGACAGGGGTCTCGCGCGATGAAGTTGCCCCCTACCGCTCTCGCCCCCCCCCCCCCCCCCCACCGTCCAGTTCCCCCCCCTATTGCCCTGCAGTCACGGCGATGCCGCCTCATCCGTTGTCTCTGCCCCCACACGACCCACGCAGGATGCACCACACACAGCTGGATACCTAGATGCACCACCACACACTCGAATACTAGTCTACTGGTTATTATAATGTTCCTCCCCCACCCCCTGTTTTCGGCCACCCAGTTAATTATTTTGGTTGACACAGAGGCCGTTCATACTATACTCTTGGTAACGCCCGAATACCCTTCCTTGTCTGCATCTTATGTGAAACTGCTTCGATGTGCTCAGAACTAGGAAGCGGGCACCCAGCGACCCATTTGACACCGGAGGGTATGAAGCTGCCTTAATCCCCTGCTGCGATGACCAGGGAACTTCATTTCCAACAATGACTGTGGGCTTTTCGTCTTGGACACGCTGGTTCTGTGTTGCAGTGCTATGAACCGTAGACACTGCACCATGTGACATTTCCTGACACTGTCATTTATGAACTGATGCACCTCCACCAGCCACTGTTTTGTTTTCACTAATACGTACCTGAAATGTCGACATGTACCATCTGCTGGGTTAATGTTTGTAACAATACTCCATGGTTTTGACAATGTGTGATTAACTACTGGCTTCTTTGTGAAACTAAATAAAGTTTGGGACCGTTGGTCTTAAAAAAAAAAAAATTACACCCCACAGTTGTTCAACATTATCAAAGGATTGCCTTTTGCCACTGGTTTCATGACATGTTTCTCATACCACCAGGGTCGTACTTTTGCTTTGCTACTGAAGTGTTTTTCCTGTTAATGTAGATCATCATGCTGATTACAGTTTTATAATAAATAAACATTACATTCCTAAGAAACTGTGTTGTTCACTGTGGTTTAGGAATTGAAACTGAATTCCTTTTCTCACAGAGCAGTTGAGGGGTCATCTTTCTGTGAACATCACAGCATAGCCTGTGCTAGGGGATACGGTTTGGTGAAAGTTTCCCTATCAGATCTTGGGACCTACTGAGCTTTTAAAGCTCACTTATGTTTTAAAGATTTCACTAGATGATATACTATTACTTTGCTACTTTTTAGATAAATTAATTCTTAAAACTGATAAAAGAATGATAAAAGATTTACAAGCCCATACCTGACAATGAGGACCATTATTTAATTGCTGACAATCATACATACATTTATTGTTTTCACCACTTTGGCCAAGACTGCATTCACAGAGCCAGCACCCCCATCAGAAATATATAATTATAGACAGCTGGAGCATTACAGGGTTCCACCCATAAATAGTCATCCAAATGTTCAAAAGAAATTCCTTTATTTCAACTATGCTGACAGATCAGATCGGTCAGCCTTCTATTATACACAAAAATCAGAAACACCTCAAAACAACCTGATCAGTAATTGCAAACGAATACATTCATGTAAATTTGAACTCTTCCTCTACAAGATTATGAATATTGGAAAGAAAACACTAATGAAAACGTGTATGGGGAACAAACTTTGACATATCCAGGGTAAAAAATGGCTTAATTAATTCATGAATAATCTACATAATTTACTTATCTGAAAAAGACATCCAACAGACAACTTGTCTGGGATTTGGAACCACTAGAGATTTAAAGACACCCTGAATTCCAAAATTCAAACAACTTCCAAAGTGGCAAAGGAAAGAAAATATGGCAGATGTTAAATTAAATGGCATGATCCGGAATGGTGCTTATAATCTAACTGTGTTACAACCCTGAAAAGATAGCCCTATAGCCAATTGATACTGATGTATGCTGGCACAGATTTCTTTCCAAGACTCATGGTCCCTTAGCTAATCACCCAGTCCCCAGTTATAATAAATAGACACCTGTAACTGTTACCATATACAATGTGGGTAAGATATGCCAACATTGGCTAGCCCATTCCAGCCTTGTGGCTGTGAAGGTACACCTGTCCAAAAATAGTGAAAATATGCATTTTAATGATTTACACATGGGTCATCACCCGGCTAAAGTTACATGATTTACCTTTACAGCAGGTTATGCTATTTATAGTGAAATTTAGAAATATTCAAAAAAAGAAGCTGCTGAAAGAATTAGAGAGGCTGGCAGACAATGGAATGCAAACACTCTCTAAACGAGGCTACGTGATAAGCATTGTAGTGTCATCAGCTTATGACCTTCTAAAAGAAGACTTACGTTTTTTACAACATGGATAGGCTCTGTTGCAGGCAATCACACAGCTAAATTGGACACTGCAGAGTCTTGAATCTAATAAAGTGCTTTGGCAGCTCATAAACCAGAATGCCATATTTGAACCTCACAATTTGACACCCACACAAAAAACATGGCTAAGAAAGAAGCCACCTACACTTTATTAAAAAAGAAGAAATAGAAAATGGCCCGCTTTCCTTAGCAGAAGAGACATATCACGTGGTTCCTACATGGAGTATTTTCCCTGCCTGTCACAACCTGTCACTTTCCTAGGTGTCAGAAGAATAAGTCCTTGGGTTGGTATGAAAGAATGCACAAAACCTTGCTCCATCACGTATGACAGTCACTATTTAAATGTTACTGTTCTACCCAAGACAGTCCCGCATCCATAAGTGCAGCTGGATGTTCCAGTCTTCTACCTCACACTCCTCTGCGATTACGTTACTCTGCACGGAACTTGTAACCCTTTCAAGCTAGGTTTGAGCTGTAATGTATTAGCTGCACCTGTCTAATTTATTCCAGTGTATACCACACACTCCTGAAGAATGGTTCCTATTGAGTAATCATAAATTAAACATGCTGTGGAACAGCCAAGGGCCAACAATGTTTGTTCACTTTCTCAAAATCCTTAAAATGTGGTATAAACCTGTATCCACCCCTTCCCCCCGCCACCCCACTGCACACCCGAAGGGTTCCGGAAAATGTTTGTTGGCCCAATTTAGATATAGCTAATATGCACATTGATATGTTAAACTTGTTCAGTCAATCATCAAATTTGTAGAGCGCTTAACTTGCTGCAAGAGGTCCTCTTAAATTCAGCGGCAGCAAAGGTTTGACTTACAAACAGCCCGCTCTGCATCAGAAAACTACTGCAAAAATAGTATCCTAATCCTTTTGTAGATTTTGTGCACACCGCTGTCCATTCATCAAACACAACAGGCATAATGCACTTCTTCAAATGCATTGGATCTGGCGTATTGACCGAGTTTAAAAATGTTTTTGGACTTATGCCTTCGTTCTTCCATTCACTGTTTTCAAGTTTGTTTGGTGCGTTTCCAACAATTGTTCTGTTCATTGGCCTTGGCATTGTTATCTTTCTTCTAGTTATTAAATAAAAGCTAGATTCAACTACCAACATGAATTTCAATTATCTAACTGAAATCCCCAGCAATTGCAAAGCCGAAGACAAATGGTTAACGCCTTGAGCATTCCTATGCCAGTTTAAGTGCCACAAATAGATATGTAGACCATAAGATGCGATCACTGATTGGGAAGGCATGAACAAAAAGGTCAAATCCCTTTCCAGCTCTAAAGGGAAAGGATTGTCCCTGATTTTCTGAAATAAGTGTGCCAAAAAGATAGTTTATGCCCTTTTTAAAAAATGTTTTTCTTTTTGTATCTAGCCACATTAATAAGTAATAAAATGCTTTTCCTGGTTTACCATTTAGATTACCTATGCATATATAATAACAATATAAGTTTTCTTTTTAGACTCAGTATTTTTATATATTAATTCAATTCAATGTGAGGTATAATGGTGTGATGTGGCATGAGAAGCGGTGAGGTGGTGGCGGAGCGGCGCATGGAAGTGAAGCGAGACAGTGCAGGCATGCAGTGTCTGCTGAATATGAGAAGAGTAGGCATCCTTGGCGTGTCACAGCTCCTTCCTGGAGCGGGAGCAGGTAAGTAGAGGCTCACAGGCGTTAGGCCCTGTGACAAAGGGTAGAGCACCAGAGGCAGCGCTGAAGTGGCCAGACTGTGTCTGGTGCGGCTTTTGATTATGGAGGAGTTCTCCCAGCACCTGAAACAGGCTGTTACACGGTCTTCAACAGCTGCTTTGGTTTCTGCTTTGGTGTTGCGTACTGAGAGCTTCTTGTCAACTTCAGGTACGGTCCTATGTGCCTGTGCTCTCGCCGTACCTTCACACTACCATCCTCCACTCCTTCATTGTCTCATAACAGTGGTATCCAGGGATATTTAAGGCGAGTCTGGATTGTCATGGCAACCTGGTTCAATAAAATTTCTAGGCCTGGTATTCGCAAACGACCTCATCTCCACTCTAGAGGTGAACAAAACCACCACTTTAAAAAAAATCCCAGATCTTCTAGAAGGGTGGTCTCCAAAATTCTTATCGTGGTGGGGGAGAGTTGAAACGATTAAAATGATGATCACACCTCACATAAACTATCTCAGTATGTTGCCCATGATGCTATCGAATAACTTTATAAATAAGATATAAAAGGCTATTAGTAACTTCCTATGGCAAGGAAAAAAAGCGAGGATCTCCACAAGTAAATTAAGGCTCTGGAAAAACATGGGAGGAGTTGGCCTTCCTAATTTCAGAAATTATCAAATAGCATACCTTTGCAAACAGGGAGCTGCATGGTTCAAAGACAACCCTAATTACAAACCACAATTGGTAGATGTGGAATTACACCTCACTATAGGAATTTCCCTCCAAGCAATTATGACAATGCAGACCAATAAACTGGAACACTCTAAATAAATCATAACACATACGAAAAAAGCCCTAAAACGGCTGGAAACTCTCTCCACAACAAAAATAGGTGCCTCAGATTTACAGACGATCTGGAACAACCCTGCGATAAAAATAAATAAAGAAACCATATTCTAGAAAGATTGGTCACACAAAGGGATCAACTTCCTCAAAGACCTATATAATGAGACTAGTCCTATTCTATGCTCCACACTTAAAACAGATAAGGGTTTAACTAAGTTCGATTTCTATGACTTTCTGAAAAAGTCCGGATCTCGAAACTTAACTCTAATTTTAACCCCCCCTCACTACCCTCAAGACTCATGACTCACCCACTTATTAAGTGCAGGCCACACAGTCTCAAGGATTTACAAACTACTGCTCCTCAAACCGTGCAAACAACATTTGAATAATGTGGCAAAATGGGAGGCAGAACCAAACAGCAAAACAATTACACTGGACTGGAAGCAAATACATACAATGCCTTTCAAACACAAAATCTCCCTTACTCTCTCTCAAGCAAAATTTATGATCATAAACAGGTCATACTGGACCCCCGCAAGACTATTTAGATAAAATCTACCCCAGTCGCCACTAGGATGGAATTGCAACGCTCACACAGGTGACTTATCTCACATGCTCCTGCTATGCTGATGCTAGAAAGGTTTTGGAATCAAATCTTCAAATACATTTCACAGACACTCAACATCTCCCCGGTTAAATAACTATCTTATATATTCGCAAGCTTTTTGGACCCTGAAATGTCTGGGGAGGATGACCACTTTCTGCTTGACTTAATGTTAACTCTTGCGTGTAAAATAGTCCTGTGCAATTGGAAGAGCTTTGGGAAAATCACATTCAAGAAATGGCAAAAATGGTTAATTTTTTTAAGATGAGCAGACAATATTGTCTTAAATACCTCCCCTTTGGAACCCAGGCACAGGAAACGATGGAAGGAGCCTGACGCTAGTCCTAAGGTTTTTAAACCCCCCTGAGTTGCTAGGCTCAGATGATCATGCACCCAACCACCCCACGGCCCTTACTGCTTATGGAGACCTCCCACTGGAATTAAATGAAGGATCCCCTTTTGATTTGATTTTAATACACCACCTCTAGTTCTACCCCTTTGGCGCCGGGCTCGAGCCTCTCTCTTCTCACCCTTACTCCTTATGTACCTCTTTCTCTCTCTGCTTTCCTATCTTCATCTCTAGCCTTTTGCGGCCCTTGTACTTTCATAACTCGTCCAATGCTATAAATAGCATTATCAGCAACTTCTAGGATAATATGCTGTTCATGACGACCGGTTTCAATTAGTTTGTTCCTCACGGACCATTACGGAGGAATGCACAACTCAAGCATATTGACCTGACACGTGTCTGCCAAGTACAACTTGTGTGTATGCTGTCTCCTCAAGGACTTGGTCATTAGGGCCTACTGTTTTTCAAGGTAGCACACTCACTAACTCGTGTCCCTTTGCGTTAATCTGATTGTAATTGTCGTGCCGGTCTCCGCTGTTGTCGCGGAAGTACCATAGAAGTGAAGACTAGTCCTCAACTTCCCCTTAACACCACCAAATGCCAGAGCATGTAACCTGGTAAACACCTGAGGATGTTGTGGGGGAAGAAGGGAAAACAAAACAAGGTAAGTAGGGGGGAGAAACAGGATTCTCTTGTAGACAGATGTCAAGAAGGCAGTGGGAATTCAGGAGGCTGGTGTATCTCTCTTGGTATGCAACTATATTAAGGAAATAAAACAAAAAGCATTAGATTCCCTCCCTAAAGTTTAGACTATGTATATGCTTCTATTTCCATTTAACTACCTTTCCTTTTGCTTTGCACAGTAATGAATGTGGGAGAAGCGATCCCCGACGATAGGAGTGGGAGGTGCACCAGCTTCTTAAAAAAGGAGTATGTGGACCTTCTAGAAACATGATAAACTTAATTAACATAGGGTGTGACACACGAAGGAGAGTAAACCTGAATTAGGTATAATACAAATCTCACCTATATGCTTGACGGGATACATTGAAAGAGAACCCGGAAAAGAAACGCTCCTTTACAAAGAAAGAGCCAGTTCAACTAGAACCATCAATAGTATAATTATGTAGCGTGTCTACAGCACTGTCACGAGAGCAACAAATAAACTCATGTGAACCTTTCACTCGGCACACATGAACAATCCAAACTGAAAGCCGAGCAACTTACTTGAAACTAGTAACAGGCGGACCTACCGCCAATGAACACAAAGTAACCTTTTCAGACAAATGACTCTTAGGTGACTAACGTTTTTCCCAATATCAAAACGTTGTACCAACAGAGGAGTTCTTCGTAAGGGGATTACCTTAATTACCGAGATCTTTACACGACGAGTCGCCGAATAACCAGACGAGCCCGAAGACGCCACCACCGTGACCCTGATACAAACGGACTGGCCCCGGAACCGCAAAGCGAAGCGTAGTGGGAGCCGAGAGGCGGGCTTAAGATCAGCCTCTTTTCTTCATGCGCAGGCACAGAGGTTCCCGCATGCGTGTAGGGGACTCATACCGAAATTGCCAACCGGCTCTCCGCTCTGACTTTGCCAACCAATATGGCAGGCACGACAGTAATGTACCGTTTATCCACCTCTTGCTGTCTTCTAGTATTGGTGACATGGTTGACGTGATGCACACACAATACTTTGCCCTGTCTTTCATTTATTTTGTGTTTGTAAGGAAAATCAATAAAATTTCTTTGAATTAAAAAAAAAAAGTGTGAAGTTTTTAAACACATGCATAATTGTTGTCATCATGTCTGCTAGGGTGACATATTTGATTGTTTTCAGTTATGGACTCTGCCTTAAGATCATGAACGTTCACTGTATTAGTTTACAAGTTTTTATTGTAAATAGTTTTAGGACCGTATAATCTATATGTGAATTGTGATGACACATTTATTTCTGTGTTTAGTCTTGTTGAGGCTTTAGTGTTTGCAAGTGCCGTTTTAGTGTCTGCAAGTGCTGTTTTGTTTTATAAGCATAAGATAAGATCGGTAATCAGATACTATACAATCCCAGGTATTTGATCATAGGTTAGAGGGACTTCACTGTAGGACAATCAAGTCAAGGGCCACACCATTTCACAGCACCCACCAGCCGCAGTCCGAGTTGACGCCCGGGAGCAGTGTAGAGAATTGGCCTTCAGCCCTAGCAATCCCATTCAAAGCTGTGATAAAGAAGAGGTGAGTGCTTTTTTTCTAACAAAACAGATATGCTGAGCGATCCACCTTAAGACTTGCGAACAACAGGCTTGTTTTTTACTGCTATAGCTAAAATTTAACACAGTACCTAGAAATACTTTTAAGGTTTTAGGATGTTAAGAACTGGCTAACCATATTAGAAATGTTCTTGCTGTTTTATGTGAACATGGCATGCGTCACTGCATTTCTTTTTGCATTGTGTGTGGCTATTGTTCATATTTTATGCACTAGTCTAGGATTTTAAAATAAACATTTAAAGTTGCCTTCCTGCTTCTTGGTGCAATTTCAAGTGTGTTATTCAATAACAAAAGATGGTTTGGTGTTCCACTGTGTACCTGAGCTAATTTTGTGGGACTGATAATTAGGAATGAATGGGAATTGCATGCTCAAGTTGCGAGTACCCAATAGATAATCGCAAATTGCGCATGCAATTTCAAGGGTGCTAGGGTGCCAAGCTCAAACAATTTAAGCTTTTCTTAAGTGTGGAGAATTAGGCATTATTTTCCCAGGTGTATATCTAGTAAACGGCCCTGCCTATTCTCTGTCCCGTGGGCCTAACTCCCCTTGATTTATAAACTAATAGAGCGGGTTTTCACTCGCGTGAATAGGGGTCTCTTGGAAAACACTCCCTCCTTTCTCTTTGAGTGTGAGAGAATTAATTTCTGAGCAGAGCAATCGTGTTAAAATCTAGCTTGCGACATCAACACTATCAGCGCCATCTTGTCCCTTTTCAGGCTCATTCGTGCGCGTAAGTGGCAGCCATTTTGAATGCCATGGCTTCTCTGCCCACTGCCGATAGCCAGCGCGTCTCTCTCTCCTAACCCCGCAAGCATCCCCCGCACGCTGACAGCCCCCGCTTTCACATGCTTGGGCCATAAACCCCTCTTCAGCGCGACCTTGCCTCGGAACCACATCCCGTTCCCAGCCAAACCCCTCCCTCCTTTCCTTTCATGACCCTGTATCCTTTGATAAACCCCTTTCCTCTGTGCCCGATTGTCCTGCTCGTTCCCAGGCTGCCACCTGGCCCTGCGGATGCAGTTTATTGCCTCCATACAGTAGGAAGCTTCCCCCATCAAAGGATCCACGACTAATCACAGCCCCCACCCCATGAGATCCGATCAGCCGCATGCATTCCGGGAATCAACGGAATGCCCAGCTGCGCGACAATCATCACCTGTTGTGACCGGGGTGGGGACTTCTACTGTAAATGTGTGTGGGAACGGGCTTGAAGCGGGGATTCAGAGGATGTCTTTCCGTACATCAAAGTGTTGACAAAGATGTGTTTCATGCAATAAAGCCATCAAACTGTGTATAAGAGGCCAGGCCTCAGAGATGCGGTTAGAGCACCTCGAGAAGATACCCTGTTGTCTGATTTGATGTGTTCTGCTCCGTCGGAATAAACTCCTGTTTCCTGCCTTCCAGTCTCCAGCGCCTGCCTCTTTGATAGATTTGAGTGGTATGAGAGGCGGTTAGCGCCGGGCAATACTGAAGAAGGTTCTTGGTCGACATCGGCCCTACCCTTTTTCTACAATTGGCGTCCCAAACGTGGGGCCCATCAGTGACACTTGGATCCAGTGGGAGAGGTCCTGACGACAGAGTGAACGACTGCAACGATCGGGAGAGCTCCTGTCTGATAGATCCTCGTCTGACAGCCGATCATCCGAACTTCACCGGTTCCGAACAGACCTCTCTCGAGTGATCTACGGTCCTGACTGGGAACCATCAGGAGTGCCGCGACAGTCACGGAGAATAGAGGACGATCGGGTGCTGGATGAGGAAGACTAGAAACTGTCCATGCGGTCCAGGTAAGGTCGTGTAACACGACAAATTGCGAAATGATTGTTTGATTGTTTGGAAAATACTAGTATTACTCTTCGATTGTTGGTTCTTTTTGGAGATATTCTCTGTCTGCAAACGGGGAAGAATAGAAACATTCTCTCTTCCTTTGCAGATAGTGAAGGATAGGTAACGCAGACTTTTGTCCCCCGTTGTAACCCGTCGTGCCTATTCTTTCTCCCCACTGATTGATTGATTGTCCGAACATTGATTGTTCGAAGTGAGGAAATATAAATTTTATGGTCAAGTTGTGTTCCCTAGCGCGTACCCCACCGACTCCATGTACCAGCTTAAAGTGCATGTAACTTCCCTCCTGTGTCAGTTATGAAGACGCAAATACATTTGCGTCCAACGTTAACTTGTCCTCTTTCAGATCCACCCTGAATGGATTAAATAACCCGTTCCTAAGTATGCTATGCCAACGTCTTTTTGTAGTGTACTTTACATGTTTTCCTGCTCTGGCAAAGTAGGCCCTGAATTTCTGCCATCGAGCCTCTTTTCTGGCTTCTGACTCTGACAGCCTCAGCCCAGGCTGCCTCTGTACCCGTGAACTCTGACTTACTTCCAGCGCGGCCCCTCGCGCTCAGCTCAGCCTGCTTTCTGCCAAGACTGACTATAACCTTCGAGTTATCTGTTCCGCTCCTCGAAAATGCATTCCTGCCTACTAGTCTCAGTAAACATCCTCCCCAGCTGCAGAGCCAAAGGGCCGACCTGTCTCAGTGCAAGTAATTCATAGCTTCTGTTACCATGCTTCCATGGAAGGCCCCGTGCCCCACGCTTCTCATGCAGACACTTAGGCGCTTATACACGCATCCACAGTTAGTATAGAATGGCTTCTGCCCTAGAGACCTTTCCGTCCAGATAATATGGTTCCTAAAACATCAGATATCAGATATGATAGAAGTACAAGTTGATCTGACATGCCAGACTTCTGTCTCTTTTGTCAGTGTAAATGTCAAGTCCCCTGCACCCCTCCAGTTTCACGTCTATCATACGTCATGCAGCTGCGCGCGCATCCAAACTTCCGATTTCTGCTGACATTGCAACATTTCTGTTAGTGCCACCCCTTTGTGACACCCATCTGTGACGTTTCTAGCACACACCTCCAGTTCACGCCTAGTCCACGCCTTCTGATTACGTACTAGTAACACGTGTATACTGTTATCTTGTCTTCTCTCAGCTGTTACGCCTACTATACTGTTTCCTATGATATGAATTAAGTATATAAGCTATGTACTGTCAATAAAATGCAGCGCTCTATCCCTTCTTCCACCCCTGCGGTGGGAAGAACATGATATTATGGTCCTGACCATTCCTTTTTGAGGAATAAAACCCCTAAGAACTCTAACACCACGGACTCTGGTTCTTTCTTTCCGATTTGAGTTATTATTGATTAAGTACTTACCTGTATAGAAATTAAGAGAGTAAATTATATATTTACGTCATTTTGGCGCCCGAACAGGGACTCCTCCCCCACCTCACGCGCCGGTTGGTGCGTTGCGAGCTCTGTCCCCTGCCATCAGTTAGATGGAAACTACGCGTACCGGCAGGATTTCCTGCATCTCCCTCTGACCCACGGAGGTGACGAAGACTGCGATCAGTGCCCAGACGAGGCGGTGAGGAGTGTGGAGGATCCCGACCAGAGCCTAGCCGAAAGAAGCAAGGTCCGAGGTGTCAAGAGGCCCACCAGGTTTCCGAAGTTTTCCGAAGTTTTCCGAAGTGTCGAGTCGAGTCCAGTCGAGGTTTCCGAGGCCTTCTGTTTCCGTGCTTCCCGGTGAGTACCATTGCTGGGACGTATCTAGACGGGTTTGGGTACACAAGTCCGGTCTGCACTGTTTCTAGGCAGTGTATCTGTACTGTTTAGCAGTATATCTAGTATTCTGAATTTCTGAATTTCTGCACTGTTACACCAGTGTATCTGTACTGTTTAGCAGTACATCCAGTATAGGGGGTAGTCATCTATGTCTCAAATGTCTTTTCATGTGATTAATGTCGTGGTATGAATGTGACCGTTTTAATGTGCATTATTGTGTTTCTTGTATAAACTAGCTGTATCCAGTATTAAGTAGTAAGGATTGAGTATTCAGTAATAAGTAAGCAAAATGCCGTTTTTCAACAAGTTGAAGCAGATAGGAACTAGGAAAGGGATACTGGAGGAAGAAATTCCTATTCCCCCTAGGGACACTCCAGGTAACTTTATGTATCACAAACATGGCATAGATGCCATATTGTATCTAGACTTATGGGCCGACTATACCAAGCATCTAGACGAAAGACACAGATGGCCCGCTACCGGAACATGGGATGCCGAGTGCATCATGAAGGTAGAAGAAGCATTATGGAAAAAGAAAGCTAGACAATCTCAGAAAGACGCCATAGAATTTTGGCGTAAGGAATCACATAAGCGTGCTGAGAAAGCACTCCGTAGAGAAGACAGACTTAAAGAATCAGAAAAAGCCCAAGAAAACGAATTAGTTACTGAAGGGATCCGAGTAAAAACAGAACAAATAGACCGTGCCCGAAACAATCTCGTAAACGGTATGTATCTCGCGGCCGAGGGTACACCTGAGGCCCTATCAGAAATACCGAAAAACTTACCGCCACCATTAGTTCCAACTAAAGTAAGACATAAGACTACTAAAGACATATTCCTAAATTCTTATCTAGAGGATGTAGCACCGGCCTACACCAATCTACCTGTTCGTGCCTTGCCTACTGACAGGGACGGGGGTGGCACCCCGCCCCCAGATCATGTTCCGCCGGTACCGCAACAGACCTCCCCCGTTCCGCCAGCCCCGCCACTTCCCGCACCCAAAATTGACCTACCGAAACAACGTCTACCTGATCCTACTAAATGACAAATTCAAGTTCAGATACAGACTCCACAGGGAGATAATGCCCAAGCATCCGCTTCAGGAGGTGCGACCGCGGGTCTTCGGACCCCGCCATTAACACACAGATTCAATCTCAGGGATATGCAGAGTCCTCTCACGTTCAGGTCACCCCGCCTTGACGCATTAAAAGAAAACCTTTCAGTTTGCAGATATGATCCAGTACCCGGAAAAGACGATCTAATGATATTGGCATCACTACGGTTAAGATCTGCTACTGATATCTTGCTGTGCTATGTAGGAATGAAGGACCGTCTAGATAGAATATATGAGTTCGTTCAGACAGGGAAAGACCCTGACAGTATCAAGGATGCCATGGAGAAACAGAAAGTTGACGTTCAAGCACAGATACTACGATTTTTCATAAATTGTCTAATAAGAGAACGAGACAGGCCTGGAACAGATCAGAGTGAATTAGATGCACTGAACAAGTGGGGTCAAAATATAGCTGAAGGAAAACATGACAAGGGGACTTGCATAGCCAGTATGTATAGAAAAATTAGAAAAGCAGTGATAGCAGTACACCAAAAAGAGAAAGAAAAGGCTTCCTCCGAGGAGGAAGAAGAACTTGAAGAACCAGAAAGAGCTACAGATACTATAGCATATGTAGGTAAGGGAACTTACCTTAGGAAGGGTATCCGTCCAGAAAGCAAGAGAGTTTTTCTCTCTGCTTTAACAAACCCAAATTCTTCTGAACCCCAGTTCCAGGAGACTGATAAAAGACTACGAGAAAGAATGGGGTACCATGTACTCAATTCGATGGATGAACAAGAACTAGCAAGGTCAGCCATATTATGGGCCGAAAATCCAGACATATATAATGATGACGCTTTAGCACAGACGTTTCTGAACCTTTCCCCAGACGAACAGAAATTAGCAGGTGTATACATGATTCAGCACCTCCTCACGAAATACAGAAACCAACATTCTGATCCAGGTCCCTTACACGAAACATTAGAAGCACTACTTATGGATAGATGGAGAGGTTTCAGTACCAAGTTAATACAAATAATTCTAGAACAACGACATAAATATAACACTTTCGTAAGCTCTGAATATGTTCCCGCCCCGCCTCCAGAAAGGAAAATGTACCACATGCAATGCGGGAGTGGCATTGAAAGTCAGAACCCCTTACGAGAAGTACACCCAGTTATGGGTGCGGATCACCTCTTGAAACGTGTGTATGTACACACGCCACTGACTAAGTTAGAACTGTTAGAAATGAAGAAACTAGTCCCGTGTCATGATAAAGACCCTGCAGGTTTTCACAGAGAGCTTAAAGACATGTTACTAATGGGGGATTACACGTATGAAGATATCATGAAAATGTTGAAGGTGCTGTTGCCCACGGGTATCTACGAGAAATTAAAGGAAAAGGAATGGGAGGTGGGAGAGAAAAAGATTGTATGGGCAGAAATAGAAGACGAAGAAAGCAAACGTGTCCCAGGGGTAGGCCTTGGGGATAAGACTAAAGCATTACCCGGTTTGATAGTACAGGTCCTGCCAAGATTATTGACAACTAGAAAGGAAGATTGGGACGCCATCTCGTCCTGTAAACAGAAACATGATGAAGATACTAGTGACTTCTATTCAAGATTCGAGAAATGTTTCATTATTAATAGTGGCCTAAAACCAAGTAGCGAGTCATATCCACACCTTTTTGTATCAAAACTGGTCGAGAACTCCCTACCATTAGTGAAAAACCGAGTGTACAAAGTGGAAAGTACTTGGCAGGCAAATACGCCATCCCAGATGTTACAAATGTTACAATACCATCAGAATAGAATTAGAGAAGAACAGGATCAAGAACAGAAGCGCATGAAAGACACAAAGATGAAAATGTTAGTAGCTCAGACGGTCCCAGCCGACGGTCAAAGAAAGGGTGGGACCCAGACAAGTCACACTACAGCTCCCGTTAAAGGGACATGTAATTACTGCAAACAGCCAGGTCATTACGTACATGAATGCCCCGTTCTGAAACATAACATAGCAACAGGGAAAACTAAAGAGAGACCGCATCCGCCTAGACAAGATCAGGTCCAGCAACAGACCTCACAAAATGTACAGCCCATGCAGAACACACAGCCTATGCATGCCCCATCTCATACAGCACAGACAGTAGCAGTACCACAGCCCATTGCCGCGACTCAGCAAGTTTCACAACAGATGTACCAGTATGCCCAATCTGCATATCCAGATTATCCCCGATATACATGAAACAGCCTAGAGAGGGAAGGTGGCTTGCCTCTTATTGAAATTCCTGTAGATCAAGAAGGTCCTTATGTACACAGTCACGTATTGGGAAAAGACAGAAAGTTTTTAATTGACACAGGGGCAAGCCGCACCACAATCAGCCATAATGAAGTCCCGGGGGCACCCCTCTCAGGCTCACAGAATGTTTCCCTTGGTTTTTCAGGACAGCCTATTGTAAATGAAGTATCGGAACCAGTACCCCTGGCTGTGGGTCCATTATCACGAGTTACAGATTTGTTACTTACGAACTCATGCCCAGAAAATCTGTTAGGAATTAAAACATTGAAGGCTCTAGGAGCTATAATCTGCTGTTCCCCGGAAGGAGTTAGACTCTTTCTGCGGGATTTCAAGGGTCACTATGTGTTGCGAGAATTCGATGTCAGATTGAAAAATGTACCAGATCACCTATGGGCCAAAGGCCCAACAGATGTAGGTTGCATGCATATCACCCCATACCGCGTTACACTCAAAGCAGGTATTGTTTTACCGAGAATCAGACAATACAAGTTACCACCCGATGCTGTAGTGGCTTTACTGGAAATCATTGAAGAGCTTATAGCCCAAGGAGTGATCGTAGAGACCGACTCCAATATCTGTAATTCACCAATCATTCCGATTCTTAAACGTACTGACCCCAATGCACCGCCAGTATATCGGCTGGTGATTGATCTTCGAGAACTAAACAAATGTATTGTACCACAGTACCCTGTGGTCCCCGATATCTCTTCCCTATTGACTGCTATTGATTCAGAAGCAACGTTCTTTACTGTAATTGATCTCAAGAACGCTTTCTTCAGTGTACCTATTGATCCGGAGAGCCAATATCTCTTCGGATTCAGTTTAAATGGACGAAGTTTCAAATTTTCCCGCGCACCTCAAGGATTCACAGAGAGCCCCAGCATCTATAGTCAAGCACTGAAAAGACAACTAGATTGTATTCAAATGCCAGTTAACACCGCTTTACTGCAATACGTCGATGATCTACTGATCACCGCACGAAGTGAGCCCGAATGTGAACAAGCATCACTGACAGTTCTACATTTTCTGGCAGACAAAGGACACAAGGTGTCTCCTTCGAAGCTGCAATTCTGTGTTCAGCAAGTTGTGTACTTGGGTCACTTGCTGTCCAAAGTGGGGAGACAGCTCACTCCCGATCGCATTCAGTTAATTGTAAATATGCCACGACCCCAGACACAAAAGGAAGTGCGGGCCTTCATAGGCCTCACTTCGTACTGCAGACAATGGATTCCTCAATATGCATTTCTAGCTAAACCACTCATCCAGTTAACGACGCAGGAGGCAGCAACTTCGACTGCCCTCCCTTGGACTCAGGAACATACACAAGCCTTTGAGGAATTAAAGAAAGCATTATGCCAAGCACCAGTTTTAGCGACACCATGTTACAGCAAACCGTTTACACTTTTTGTTACAGAACGTGATGGTACAGCATTGTCTGTCCTCACTCAAGATCAAGCAGGTTCACATAAGCCTTGCGCTTATTTTTCAAGTACATTGGATTCCGTAGCCCAGGCACTCCCTGCATGCTTAAAGTCAGTAGCAGCAACAGCGTTAGCAATAAGACAGAGCGATTCAATTGTTTTAGGCCATCAGTTAACAGTACAAGTTCCACACTCTGTAGAGGTTCTTTTAAACAGAACCCAGACTCAGCACTTGACTATAGCACGACTGACAGGTTACGAATTAACGCTATTCCAGCCACACATAGAAATCAGACGCTGCAGCATTCTGAACCCCGCAACACTGTTACCTACAATTATGACAGATCCAGCCCGCATGATTGCATAGAGATCATTAATGCAGTAACAAAGCCCCGACGAGACTTAACAGATGTTCCGTTGACAAATCCAGACCTGACACTTTATGTGGACGGTTCATGCCTGAGAACAAATACAGGAGAATTAGTGGCCGCGTATGCCGTGACCACTGAAACCGAAGTTAAAGAAACACATCGTATTGATACACTGTCTGCTCAAGCGGCAGAGCTTATTGCTCTGACCCGAGCCTGTATTCTAGCCAAAAACAGAAATGTCAACATATATACTGATTCCCGTTATGCGTTCGGAGTTGTACACGACTTCGGCATGTTATGGCAAGAACGAGGTTTTCTGACCTCTCATGGTGCCAAGATCCAACATGGTCCCCTCATTCAAGCACTGCTAGAAGCAATACATCTGCCTTCAGGCATATCCGTCATGAAGTGTAAAGCACATACTAAAGTCACAGATTCTGTTTCCCAGGGTAACGACCTGGCAGACCAGACAGCAAAACATACAGCATTGACTCACACTCAGAAAACTGACATGACAAAGACAACCGGACCGACACATTGTATGACAGTCAGAGATCCCACACTAGATGTTATCGATATTCAGACACATGCTACCCCAGAAGAAATAAAGAAATGGATTGAACTAGGAGGGATCCAGACAGATCAAGGTTGGATGACGAAGGGAAAATCTACATGGTTTCTCCCTGACTCTATGGTTCAAGTCATGATTAATACAGCACATAGTCCAGCACATCTAGGAGAGAAAGCGATGTTAGACAGTTTACAAAATCTTTGGAACAATAAACACTTACGAGCAGCAGCAAAACAGAAAGTGCGTACTTGCATGATCTGTTGTCAGTTCAATCCAGGTAAAAGCGTCCCTGTAGAGCAAGGTGGATTTCATCCTCCCGATCACCCTTTTGAAGTCCTCCAGATGGATTATATCCAGATGGACCGTTGTCGAGGATTTAAATATGTTCTCGTAGTTGTTTGTGCTCTGTCCCGCTGGACCGAAGCATACCCAGTCCCAGATTACACTGCTCCGACCACTGCCAGGCAGTTGGTTCGTGAATTCTTCCCACGGTACGGCTTGCCTCGTGTCGTGTACTCAGATAACGGTCAGCCATTCTCCTCCGCATTAATGAAAGAAGTTTCTTTATTGCTAGGATACCAGTGGAAATTCCATTGTGTCCGACACCCCGAAGCCGCAGGCCTTGTAGAGAGGCATAATCAGACATTAAAAACACGACTTGCTAAAATATGTAAAGAGAAAGGGGTCGACTGGATAGTCGCCCTGCCAGTGGCACTATTCTATATGAGAATGGTTGCCCATTCGAGATCAGGGCTATCCCCGTACGAAGTGGTTTTTGGCAGACCACCGAATATGTGGGGGACGCCCATTCCGAAAAAAATTACTGATGTTGATTGCAATATGTTGACAGATTACCTTGCCTCCTTGATGTCTGCACTCCAATCATGTCGTTCACAGGTTGCCGCAGCCTTCCCTGACAACACTGATGTAAAGCCACATGATGTCCGTCCTGGGGACCTAGTATTGGTGCGAAACTTTGATAGGAAGAGCCCGCTGGAGCCCCGCTGGAAATCGCCGAAGACCGTCCTTCTCACCACGAGGACCGCCGTGAAGATCGAAGGGAGAAAGGGGTGGGTCCATACGAGTCATGTAAAAAAATTCCATGAACTGAAACCAGACCGAGACTCGTCCACCCCCACCAAAGACTGTGTTGAGCCAAAAGACTTTACTGTATCTGAACGAGAAAAAACTCCCCAAGAGGAGTACCGATCGAAACTCCGATCTAGCAAGTCAGACAGTTTAATTGTTTAAGTCCTCCCCTAGGTGAATCGGTTAAATAGTTTCTGACATGTATCCCCTAGATCGAGATAGAGAGAGAGAATTCAAGAAACGTGCATATTGCAAATCACTTCGTAGTCACTGTATAGTGACACTATTAATCATGTTTCTTCTGAGTATTTTAATTATTGTTGCTAGCATCTTACTACCTATCTATTGTCCTATTTTCAAGCATGAACAATCTGCCTACAATGTATCTGCTGAACACACTTTTAGTGAGTTGCCTCCTCATGAACTCTCCTACAGACTTGCGCTGCGCAACAACACATTCATTAGTATGTTACACCATTCCCATCAAACTAACAATGCTACAGATTGCTGGATATGTGGCCGACTCCCTCCCTACCAGAATTACAAGGGAGCTCTGCCCCTCTTTCCATACCCGTTCACTCACAATGGCTCCTGCGGTGCATGGTTTAAAATAATTAATTCCTTAGATCCTGATACTGCTGTTTTCGACGGGGGCTGGGTTTGGGGAAACCTGAACTTGGTCCTGCTCGACGTCTGTTACCCTGATAAGGAGGGACTCCCCACTAGAATAGGAACTGATCTAGAAAATGAAGTGTATGGATTAGGTAATTATACACTTAGCCTTATGATTCTTACTGTTGAATCCGAAGCCGCACCTGTTATACCCACTATGTCAGTATTGCCAGTCACTGGCGAATTATGTATCAGGAAGAAAGGTTCAGTACACTTAGGTCATAGTAAATGCACTACTGTGATCGAATTCAGTGATCATGGAAAATCGTCCTTTAAAGCTATTAGTCATTCTTACTTTGTTTGTGGTCATACCGCATACATACGCCTACCTCCAGATTGGGATGGTACCTGTTACATTGCATTCCTTCTGCCACCTGTTTTCCTAGCTCCTCCTGATTACCACAGAAATACAAATCTAGTAAAGAATAGACCCAGAAGAGATATCTCACTTGTCGACTACACAGAAACGGCATGGGAACAGTACACCGATTTTAATAAAGGATTCTTTTTCTTCTTAGGACCTGTTCAGAATAGTAAATTAATACGCAGATTAACTAGAACACTTGAAGCAGTAGTGAATGAAACTGCCTCCGCCCTAGGTAACTTAACGGAAGAGCAGTCCGCCATGCGGGTTGTTGTCCTTCAGAATCGTCTTGTTATTGACGTCATCTTGGCAGATAGAGGTGGAGCTTGTAAGGTCATCGGGTCAAGTTGCTGTGTTTTCATACCACAAAACGCACCATCTGTATATCAAGCTATTACACGTCTCCATAAAATTGCAAATCAGATACATCAGAATCCAGGCACCTGGACTTGGTCCGGTTGGTTCTGGACAACGTTAACCGCTTGGGGATGGAAGATCCTATCCTTCCTAGGCATTGGCCTAGTCCTAGTATTCAGTTGCTGCCTGTGCCTGCAGTGCGGGCCAGCGATTTGTGGACTGTGTGCCACCTCTTGTATTGAACATTCCAGTTTTCTCTCAAAACGCAAAAGAAATAAAGAAGAACAAATGATGTTACAAGAACAAACTGATCGATTCATGAGGATCGATATATCATGAAGGGTCCGTAGGGAACAAGGAGGGAATGAGGAAATATAAATTTTATGGTCAAGTTGTGTTCCCTAGCGCGTACCCCACCGACTCCATGTACCAGCTTAAAGTGCATGTAACTTCCCTCCTGTGTCAGTTATGAAGACGCAAATACATTTGCGTCCAACGTTAACTTGTCCTCTTTCAGATCCACCCTGAATGGATTAAATAACCCGTTCCTAAGTATGCTATGCCAACGTCTTTTTGTAGTGTACTTTACATGTTTTCCTGCTCTGGCAAAGTAGGCCCTGAATTTCTGCCATCGAGCCTCTTTTCTGGCTTCTGACTCTGACAGCCTCAGCCCAGGCTGCCTCTGTACCCGTGAACTCTGACTTACTTCCAGCGCGGCCCCTCGCGCTCAGCTCAGCCTGCTTTCTGCCAAGACTGACTATAACCTTCGAGTTATCTGTTCCGCTCCTCGAAAATGCATTCCTGCCTACTAGTCTCAGTAAACATCCTCCCCAGCTGCAGAGCCAAAGGGCCGACCTGTCTCAGTGCAAGTAATTCATAGCTTCTGTTACCATGCTTCCATGGAAGGCCCCGTGCCCCACGCTTCTCATGCAGACACTTAGGCGCTTATACACGCATCCACAGTTAGTATAGAATGGCTTCTGCCCTAGAGACCTTTCCGTCCAGATAATATGGTTCCTAAAACATCAGATATCAGATATGATAGAAGTACAAGTTGATCTGACATGCCAGACTTCTGTCTCTTTTGTCAGTGTAAATGTCAAGTCCCCTGCACCCCTCCAGTTTCACGTCTATCATACGTCATGCAGCTGCGCGCGCATCCAAACTTCCGATTTCTGCTGACATTGCAACATTTCTGTTAGTGCCACCCCTTTGTGACACCCATCTGTGACGTTTCTAGCACACACCTCCAGTTCACGCCTAGTCCACGCCTTCTGATTACGTACTAGTAACACGTGTATACTGTTATCTTGTCTTCTCTCAGCTGTTACGCCTACTATACTGTTTCCTATGATATGAATTAAGTATATAAGCTATGTACTGTCAATAAAATGCAGCGCTCTATCCCTTCTTCCACCCCTGCGGTGGGAAGAACATGATATTATGGTCCTGACCATTCCTTTTTGAGGAATAAAACCCCTAAGAACTCTAACACCACGGACTCTGGTTCTTTCTTTCCGATTTGAGTTATTATTGATTAAGTACTTACCTGTATAGAAATTAAGAGAGTAAATTATATATTTACGTCAGAAGTTGGTTCTTTGAGATATTCTCTGTTTGCAAATAACGTAGAATAGAAATATTTTGTCTAGTCTTTGCAAGTAGTGAAGGATAGGTAGTGCAGACCTTTGTCCCCCGTTGTAATCTGTCATGCCTATCTTCTCCCCACTGATTGGTAGCTGGTTCAGCCCGGACCGCTTATTAGAGATGAACCATCCAGTTCCACTGGAAGGCACCCCTAAAAAGGACATGTTCATGAAGCATGGATTAATCGCTATAGCCTATAGCAAGCTATGGCATAAATATACTAGAAAGGATCAGGAAAGTCAGTGGTCACTGATAGGATCCTTCGATGAGGATAAAATAAGCGCGCTGGAAACAGCCCTTCGCAACAATAAGACAACGCCCACTATGCTTGATTGTCTCGGCATGTGGCGCAAAGAAACAGAACAACGTAAAAAGAGAAACAAAATCAGATTAGAAAAAGAACTACGGAAAGCAGCTCACCTAGCTGCCAGAAAGTTAGAAGAAGAAATAAAAGAGAGAGAGGAAGCCAAACGGAAGCAAGAGTCCGAAACATCGAGTCAGTGTCCAGTTAGAACACCCTCTACGCTCTACCCTGAGTTACCCTCGAAACAGCGAGCCAACGAGGAACTTATATTAGGCCCTCCGATCATCTACATGCCCCCTCCATATGCCCCTTCCTGACCCTTAGCACAGCATCCGCAGCCCCTAACCACAGATGAGAATAGTGCCAGGGCCTCGATCCTCACGGCCTCCGCGCCGGCCGAACCCCTCGTACTCAGCGCAGCGCAAGCAGCAGCATTAGACAACCCTGAGACCTGGAAGAAAGATTCCACTAGGATAAACAGGTTGAGCAAGGATGAGCGTGCAGGGATCGACAAGATAGTAAAGACACTAGTGGAACAGAAGGAGAGTGAGGAGTACATCATGGATATGTTCAACTCATATGCTGGGAGCCACAGACGACACTTTATCGTACGATTATGTTACCATGCCCTAAATGCTTATAAGGACCGATACCGAGACAAAGGTCCCGAGAGCCTAACGACTTTGTATAGAAAGGTCGATATCGGGGATGAGGGCGAATGTGATGTGACGGACCTCCTTGCGCGTACGCTTGAGGTTTTCCGCCACCTCAATGAACAAGGGTTGGAAGCTAAACCTACAACTCCTGTAGCGACCGAACCACGAATAGAACAAGCTAGCACCATGATGCCTATAAGGGAGGCTGCTCCTTACTGGGTTCCCCCACGAGGTCAGGGAACACACGACGACGTTAACCATCAAGATGCAAAAGGGAGGGTAGTGTATAACTGGGTCTACCAACCATGGGATCGGCAAGATATTCTGACGTTCCGAAAATCTCTGCCCGATTTACGGAAAAACCCCACTGCCTTCTATACTGAACTAGGTACAGCCTTAGGTTCGACGATTATGACCCTAGCTGACATCGACTTGTTTTTTGGGTTATGTCTGCCAGCTGATGTGTGGAAGCAAATCCGGAAAGTCGACCACCTTGAGCTGTTCGGACATACCTGGTCACAACTCGATGGCATAGATAGACAACGAGAGCCTGGACAGAAGCCTTTGAAATCCATTTTCGAACTCCCAGACAAAATTGTGCAGAAACTGAAACCCTGATCCCAGAAAAGAAGGTGGACTGGTCGATAGTGACGGCCTTCTGCCAGAAACCCCAGGAAGACGTGTCAGAATACTTCTCCCGGTTCGAAACGGTGTTTTCCGATTACAGCGGCCAGGACATGACCACTGCAACCGGACATCATCTGTTTGTCCAGAACTATGTTAAGGGTCTGTCGCAGGAAGTCTCTCAGAAACTGCAGGCTAGCGAGAGTAGTTGGGCAGCCTCCAAACACGCGGCTATCCTCCAGATGGCTCAGTATTATGAGCATCAGAAAAACGAAAATGATAGGGCGACTGAGAAAAAGAAAAAGGACTTGAAAGAGAGGGTGATGATCGCACAGTTACAAGGGGTGACTATAGGGCGAGAACAGTACAAGGGAAATTACCAGTCAAATGCTCCTAGAAACCCACCCCCTAAAGACCGTACACCCGCACCCTATGTTGGACGAAAAGATATTGGTGAGGACCAGTGTGCATTTTGCAAGGGATTCGGCCATTGGAAATCCCAGTGTCCGGTCCTGTTGGAGATGAATAAGAATAGGGACCCCAGAGACGTAGCGGGTGGACCAATAATAATAATAATAATACTGGATTTTATACAGCGCGAACAGCTACCTCACGAGGAGGTGTCCCGGCGCTAGTAGAACACAGCAAACCTGGGCCAAAGGTGGGAGAACTAGCGTGGATGGGTGAAGAGCCAGGTCTTTAGCATCTTCTTAAAACAGGGTTCGGATGGGGCCTGTTGGATAGCTTGTGGCATGGAGTTCCACAGAAATAGAGGACAGGGACGAGGGTCCACAAATGACACGAATAACGACAGATCAGGCAAACCGAACACATTTGACCGTCCCCGACAGAATCAGTACCAACAGTCTGACTGCGACGACACCCACGACTTCGCATAGGACTGCCAAGGGCAAGGGAGGGATCCAGTCGAGCTCTATGTTGACCAGCAAGGTCCTTATGTCACCGCTAAGGTCCTGGGTACGAAGTTTCCATTCCTGGTAGACACTGGCGCAACACGTAGTGCGTTATCTAAACGACTGATTCCATGGGCACCCTTGTCTGGCTCACTTGTAACATCGATAGGTTTCGATGGAACGCCCTCCACTAACCCCTTGTCCACACCGATCTCCTTTGACTTAGAAAATAACATCACTGACACGACGTTTTTGCTTTCCTCCAATACCCCTGATGCCATTATGGGACTTGACTTGCTGAAACATTTCCGAGCTACTATTAGGTGTTCGCAAGATGGAGTTCGGGTCTTTCTGTACGACAACCCGGCTCTGCTCAGACTTTGTCCTTCCCGACGCATGTTTTCCGTCTCTGACGCTGACTCGTCCCTACTTGACACTCTGCCTCCATATCTGTGGGCCAAGACTGACTCAGACGTAGGACGCATGATGACCGACCCAGTGCACATAACTGTTCGACAGGACGCAATACTCCCAAAACTTCCACAATATCGGATATCGCCCGAGGGCGAGAAGGCATTGGTAAAGATTATTCAGTCCCTGATAGATGCAGGAGTGGTAGAGGAAGTAGTTAGCAATGTTTGCAACAGCCCTATCCTACCCATTATAAAGAAGCAAGGAGAGGGAGATGAGAAAGCGTACCGCTTCATCATCGACCTATGAGAGGTCAACAAGGTAGTTGTACCTCAGTACCCCGTGGACTCTGACATCACCACTATTCGGACTCTGATTCCTTCCACTGCCACCACCTTCACTGTCATTGATCTAAAGAACGCCTTCTTCTCTATCCCCATCCACCCAGATAGCCGATACCTCTTTGGCTTCACCCTAAAAGGCCGCTCGTATAGATTCTGTCGAGCACCCCAAGGCTACACTGAAAGTCCCAGCATCTACAGTCAGGCCCTCAAGAGACAACTGGACGCAGTCCAGTTACCAGATGGAGTGGTGTTGATACAATACGTCAATGACATCCTTTTGGCGGCCGACACCACTCCACTTGCAGTCACAGCCACCATCCAACTCCTGCACTTCCTTGCGGAAAATGGCCACAAGGTCTCCTAAAAGAAGTTGCAATTCTGCCAACCCCAGGTCACTTACCTAGGCCACCTCTTGTCAAAAGACGGAAGGAAACTTACTCCCGACCGAATCCAGACCATTCTAGAGACCCCTGTCCCTAAAACCCAGAAACAAGTCCGCTCCCTGTTAGGCCTCACCTCCTTCTGCCGACAGTGGTTGCCGAATTTCAGCCTCATTGTGAAACCACTGCTTTCCCTACTGGCTAAAGATGTCCCGTTCCCACTCCCTTGGACCCCTGAATGCCAATCCTCCTTCAAAGAACTACGAGATGCCCTCTGCTCAGCCCCTGTCCTAGGAACCCCTGATTACATGAAACCCTTCTCCCTCTACACCCACGAAAGGGAGGGATGCGCTTTGTCTGTCTTGACCCAGTCAATTGGCCCAAAACAACGCCCATGTGCCTACTTCTCTGCCACTCTTGACCCCGTAGCCAGAGCTTTGCCTGCCTGCCTTCGAGCTGTAGCTGCCGCTGCTATCTCTATCCGACAAAGTGAGGGGATTGTGCTGTCGAACTCCCTCACAGTGTTAGTGCCCCATGCGGTTGACACCCTCCTGAACCAGACCAAGACGCAACACCTGACGAGTGCACGACTGACTGGGTACGAGCTGACTCTGCTTGCACCCCACATCACCCTGAAAAGATGCACCACACTGAACCCGGCGACTTTGTTACCCCTACCAGAGAACGATCCCAATGTGTCCCCTGTACATGACTGTGTGACCCTCACGGACGAACAGACTAGGAGTAGGGTTAACCTCAGAGACACAGCCTGCCCAGACGCTGACGGAGAGCTGTGGGTGGACGGTTCTTGCATCAAACTCCCCGATTGCACCACCTCGGCTGCTAATGCAGTTACCACAGCCCAAACCGTAGTAGAGACAGCCCGCATCACACAACGATCTGCTCAGGCAGCAGAACTGATTGCCCTCACACGAGCATGTATCCTGGCAGCAGGAACCACCGCAAACATTTACACCGACAGCCAGTACGCCTTCGAGGTGGTTCATCATTTTGGGCTCCTATGGAAGGAAAGGGGATTCCTGACCTCACACGGCACCCCCATCTTACACAGAGATCTAGTCTCCGCCCTAACTGAAGCAGTCCTTCTTCCCAAACAACTTGCAGTAATAAAATGCCAAGCACACAAAAAGGTGACGGACATCATTGGGCAGGGGAATGCACTGGCTGACATCACTGCCCGAACCACAGCTGAGAATAGGACAACGACACGCATGTACGTGACCAGGTCACAAGCAGAGAAATGGACAGACTCTAGGGAAACTATTAGGGACATCCAAATGGCCAGCTCACAACACGAATTGACTGAATGGGCACGGGTGGGACTGAAAGATGATGAAGGCTGCTGGCGGACAAAAGACACAAACAAATGGTTGCTACCCGATTCATACCTGATCCCCATACTGACCATGGCACACTCTCCCGCACACATAGGATCTGCCCCTATGATCGAGCTTGTCTTCAAAGTTTGGCACAATGACAAGATCGCAGACTCCGCCAAACGTCTGGCCCAACAATGTCTGATATGCCTGCAACACAACCCTGGGAAAGGAACTGTAGTACCCCGGGGAGGGTTTGGGGTTCCCAATCATCCTTTTGAAGTCCTGCAGATGGACTACATCCAGCTAGAAAGATGCCACGGTCTGAAGTATGTACTTGTTGTCGTGTGTGCATTTAGCAAATGGGTGGAAGCCTATTCAACCCGCGACAACACTGCCATTGCCACCACAAAAGTACTACTGAAAGAATTCTTCCCTCGTTATGGCCTTTGTCGAATTTTGTGGAGCGACAATGGCCCCCACTTCGTAGCCGAAGTTATCCAACTCATCCTGAAGGGGTTGGGTGTACAACAAAAGTTCCACGCAGTCTTCCACCCCCAATCTGCTGGACTAGTTGAACGACATAATGCCACACTGAAGCTCAAACTAGCTAAGATAGTGGCTACCACAGGACTGAAATGGCCAGACGCTCTCCCACTGGCATTGCTATCAATGCATTCCACCCCCACCAAACACCACTTGACACCTTACGAGGTCGTTTTCGGCCGGCCCATGAGCGTCTGGTCTGCACCGAAACCGACTTCCATTCACGACGTCCCGGACGTCCTAATGTCTGATTACTTATACAAGCTGACTAAGACACTGTCTGTTATCCACCAACAGGTGCTGCATGCCATTCCTGATGCTTCCAGGGGTCCCGGACACGACATCCAACCCGGGGACTATGTGCTGATCCGGAACTTCCAGCGTGCAAAGAGTCTGGAACCCCGGTGGACGGGCCCCTGGCAAGTCTTGATCACCACCCGAACAGCTCTTCGAGTGGAAGGGAAGCGCAACTGGGTGCATGCACACCACTGTAAGATCTCCTCGACCCTGACGACGACCGAGGACGTGGCCACCCAAGAAGAGCTCCTGAACAAAGACCGACCATCCCTGAACTGTTACCCTGATACAGAGACACTCGAATTGGCAAAATTTCCCGATCCCACTGTGCCATCCAGAGAGGGGTATAACCTGCGACGAAAGGAGGGAGCCTCGGCTAAGCAGACCGCTGACTAAGTCATAATTCTCAGAACGGTGACCTAACACTACCAAGGCTGCCAGGAGAGAAGCCAGACGAAGTTTGTGGTTCTGCCTGCTACCGAGCCCCACGAAGATGATGGAAGCGCCCGACATGAAGATGATGGAAGCCCCCGGCACGAAGATGATGGAAGCAACCGGACATCTGAAGATTCGCTACAGAAACCCAAAGATTGACAAAATCCACAGTTCAAAGACTATTGCACTTTTTATTGCCCTTCTCTTTTGCCTCCTCCTCATGACCACCCTCTGGATTGTGGAAGAGAGCGCACCAGCTCATGAGACATTCCTGACCACCGCACAGCCTACCACAATGAAAGAACATTACCTGATTTCTCTTTCTCCCCAACTCCAAGAAAGGCGTAAGGAGTTTTGGAACAACTCCTTCGTGCAACTGCTGCACCAGCACAATCTTGCCACCAATGCCACCAACTGCTGGATCTGTGGGTTGCTACCCCACGCCACTGGACATTCTATACCCTTCATCCCTTCACCCTTCTCAGTTCATGGCTCCTGCCTTGCTTGGCTGATCCTCTTGCAAGAAAGCTACAGGGATAATGTCACTTCCAGTAGAACTATGACACATTTCTTTCATGGGGTCTGGCAGAACAAAACAAGGAAAACTGCTGCACACTTTTGCCCCTTGACATCCAACGACTATCCACATGGACATCCCAGTCAAAGAACGGATTGAAATGCAGGTGTTCAACAACCCAACCAGACCCACCTTCTCCTACCTCTGGGAATGAACAGCTGCCACCCTGACTGTGGCCCTATCCGTCGTCAATGTCACAGGCCTGATGTGTATCGAAGGGCTTGGGACACAGCTGGTAGCCCACAGCGCTTGCCGCATCACCAGAACTCTGGACTCAACTGACCCACCCTCTTTTGTCACTTCCCCGAACATGTACTTTTGTTTGTGGTACAAAGGCTTACACCTGGCTCCCCAAAGGCTGGGGGGGCACCTGTTATATTGCCTTCATCCTTCCTCCGACCTATGTGGCTCCAGCGAATCATCACCGACAAAAACGAGCGAAAGTCATTGAGCAAGCCAACTCCACCGAAGCACAGTTCCTCGACGCAATGAAGGGACTTTTTCCACTCTGGGGTCCGGATGGCGAACAGCCGTGCCATCCGACATTTGACCCAGGCAGTTGAAACAACAATGAACATTACAGCTGGCATCCTCACGAACAATACAGCCGAGCTTCAGGGGGTCCGCCTGGTGGCTCTTCAGAACCGCCTTGTTCTAGATGTGGTTCTAGCGGATCGTGGAGGAGCATGCCGTATCATTGGGTCCAGCTGTTGCACCTACATACCGGACAATTCACCCTCAGTGTACAAAGCCATTGAACACCTCCACAGACTTTCCTCAGAAGTTCACCAGGAACAAGAAGAATGGTCGCTTGGTGGTTGGTTCTGGAGTACTGTGAAGAACTGGGGGTGGAGGTTATTTATGATCATACTGATACCGATTGTCGTGATATGTGGATTCTGCCTGGGCATTCAATGCCTCCCGCCTTTGTGTTCACTATGTGCAAATTGTATCTGCCCTAAAACTCTGGACTTCGAAAAAGAATGTATGAGAGCATTGTACGATGTCGAGGTTAGGAACATGATGAGGATAGACATTGATTAGACAAGCTGGCTAGATATGTTGAAAAGGGAGGACTGTTAAAATCTAGCTTGCGACATCAACACTATTGGCGCCATCTTGTCCCTTTTCAGGCTCATTCGTGCGCGTAAGTGGCAGCCATTTTGAATGCCATGGCTTCTCTGCCCACTGACGATAGCCAGCGCGTCTCTCTCTCTCTCTCTCCTAACCCCGCAAGCATCCCCCGCACGTTGACAGCCCCCGCTCTCACATGCTTGGGCCATAAACCCCTCTTCAGCGCGACCTTGCCTCGGAACCACATCCCGTTCCCAGCCAAACACCTCCCTCCTTTCCTTTCATGACCCTGTATCCTTTGATAAACCCCTTTCCTCTGTGCCCGATTGTCCTGCTCGTTCCCAGGCTGCCACCTGGCCCTGCGGATGCAGTTTATTGCCTCCATACAGTAGGAAGCTTCCCCCATCAAAGGATCCACGACTGATCACAGCCCCCACCCCATGAGATCCGATCAGCCGCATGCATTCCGGGAATCGACGGAATGCCCAGCTGCGTGACAATCATCACCTGTTGTGACCGGGGTAGGGACTGTAAATGTGTGTGGGAACGGGCTTGAAGCGGGGATTCCGAGGATGTCTTTCCGTACATCAAAGTGTTGACAAAGATGTGTTTCATGCAATAAAGCCATAAAACTGTGTATAAGAGGCCAGGCCTCAGAGATGCGGTTAGAGCACCTCGAGAAGATACCCTGTTGTCTGATTTGATGTGTTCTGCTCCGTCGGAATAAACTCCTGTTTCCTGCCTTCCAGTTTCCAGCGCCTGCCTCTTTGTTTGATAGATTTGAGTGGTATGAGAGGCGGCTAGCGCCGGGCAACACTGAAGAAGGTTCTTGGTCGACATCGGCCCTACCCTTTTTCTACAACCGTGCCCTCTAAGTTATGTCTGAGAATGAAACATTGTCGTTTTAAGAAAGTCATATTCAAAGTTTGTTAGCTTCCTCTCCCTTTTCTACAATTACATTGAGTTCCTCAGCTAAACAACAAAATGAGACAGAGAAACTAACACGATTGCATAAGAAACACATAAGTACCGAACGTCACGGTCATTTTCTTTTACAACATCTAAGGGCAGGCACAATCCCCTGGGGCCTTCAGGTAAAAAAGTCCCAGTACTTTTTACTGAGGACGCTGATTATAAGAAAGGATTCAGTTACATTAACACCAAGTGTAGTAGGGACCTGATGGTCCACACTATTGAGACAGCGCAATAAAGAGCTACAAGAACTCTAGGTATTGACGCAAGCAATTAAGAACAACCGATCCGTTGCGAAAGCTAAGGCACTTTTAGATAAAACTGAGAAGGAAATTCTGGCCTTTAAAGACAACACTCTGAATGCAAAGACGTCAACATTTGAGAAGGATTCAAAGTCATTCAATATAGAACAGGTATATCCCTTTTTAAAAGAGGACTAATATTCCCAACTAGAATCACAAAGAGCTTTAAGTAATTACCAGGGTAGGTCGAGAAACCGGTTTGCTATGTTTTCAGAGACTTCTTCGGAGTCCTCTGGGGCAGATTCTCGTAAAAATAGTTCAAAGAAACAGGTCTCTTTTTTAGAGAAGGGAGGCCAACAAAGAACAAGGTTCAAAGCCCCTTGGGAAATGAGAACACGGAACAGGTTTTACAAGTCGTAAAAACATCTACCATTGTTAATTTGTCAGAAAAACAATCAACTAGTGAAGAAGAAAAAGTACTCATTCTGGGCTTGAAATTTGTACCACAAAAACCTACAGACTATACAAAGTTAAAACTTGAAGCAGTGGAAATTTGTGGAAAAATCAGATTAAAATCGTTTTTTGCTATTGCAGATCCTATGATAATTAGAGAGGTGACTGGACTTCGAGTCAAATCAAAATTTATCCCTACACAGAATATTCCTAAACAAATTCATGCTTTTGAACAAACCATACTCTCGTCAATAAATAAACCAGAGAGGTCTAAACATTACATCCAAAGGAACATCAGTCTTAAGGAACTAAAAGCAGATACCTTGGTTATTCTAAAGCAAGCAGACAAAGGTGGTGCGGTAGTGATTTGGCCACGAGCAATGTACCTAGAAGAAGGGAGAAGCCAGGTCAACAACCAAATCTGGTATCGTAAGGTAAAAGAGGATCCAATCCAATCCATCCAAGGATTGATCTCTGAGGTTTTAAAACAAGTCCTCGAAGCTGGATTCCTGTGACCTAAGGAACATGAATTTGTATCTAAAAAATTTCCAAGGACTCCTGTTATATATTTCTTGCCCAAAATTCATAAAAACGTAGCTAAAGTGCCTGGGAGACCGATAGTCTCCGGATGTGACTCGGTTATAGAGCATATCTCTAAGTACGTAGACTTCTTTTTAAAACCTTGTTTGAATGATGTAAAATCATACCTACGTGACACAACTGATTTTATCAATAAAGTAGAAGGTGAGGCCTTTAATGACCAAGAACAGTTAATGGGGACACTCGATGTCACATCGCTTTGTACACAAATTCCGCAAGATGAGGACTTGGAAGTGATGGAGCTTTACCTATATGGCAGGGATCGCCCCCATAGAGTGCCAACGGCATTTATTCTATAATTGGCAGAGATAGCTCTTAAGAAAAGCTATTTCAAGTTCGAAGATAAATTCTTTGTACAGATAAAAGGTACAGCCATGGGTTGTCCTTATGCCCCAGGGATGGCTGTGTTGTATATGGCTCAATACGAAGAAAATTTTGTTGAGAATAACAACCCTTTTAAAGACAAAATATTGCAATGGCTGCGATATATCGATGATGTCTGGCTCCTGTGGCAGGGGAGCCAGGCAGAATTGATATCGTTTCATAAGTGGCTGAATAACCGACTGTGAGGACACGGACTCTCTAGACGCACAATCGGAGCACTTTCCTCCTCATTGTTCTCCCCTTCTATATTTGCAGAACGTCCCCACAGAGTATGTTCCCTTTAAATCTTATGGCTGGGCCAGTCATGTGACGGGGTCACATGGTTCAGGGATCGTGAAAAAGGAAGACGCCGCGGTAGAAAGTTGTTCGTTGGGACCTGCTTGTGAGGAGCGGACGCTGGTGACAACCTTCGAAGTGCTGCCGTGGAACAACGCCACTCCGTCGCAGGAGAACCCGGAACCAGCTACTGCCGAAGGAACTTCACTGCGGGAGGAGAGGATGAACAACCGACAAGGAGGGCAGCCAGACCCTAGCTGGCAACGCGCTGAAGCCAGCCACGGCCCAGGAGAAGGGTCGTGGCTCAACAAGGTAAGGGGACGTCTCGGGCTGGCGCCGGAAGGTACCCGGGATGAGGGGAAGGCTGGGAGTAGTAAGGGTGAGCAAGGCTAGAGCCCTTAACCGCCACAGGAGCGCTTACACTTTGGTGACGGTAGTGGTGACTTTCCCTACACTTTCCCGGCACACCCGCGACACGTAAAGGAAGGAGAAAGCCCTTCCTGATATTTCTTTTCTTCGTTTTATTTCTTCCCCTGTGGTCCGACTCAACATACTGCGGAGCACCAACCAAGTCCAGCGACGGGGAGGGGCTGCCACAGAACACGGAGGTGTCCCCAGTAATCCCTGGAAGGAAGCGGACGACTCCCATAATCCCTTGCAAAGAAGGTCTCAGGATAGACTCTCTAGGAGCCTCTGGGACGAACATTCCCTGTTTCTTCTAAAGTTTGTGTTTTCACCCAAATAAACATAATTTGGTAAAAGAGCACCCTATCTTGTCCTGGTCTGCTTCTCGCCCACGTTACACCAACATAAGGACATCAACTTTTCAGTACAGGCAAGCAATAAAAACATGACTTTTTTGGATGTCGAAATTAGGTCTGAGGATAGCCAACTATGCACATCCTTGCACAAAAAAGAGACAGATAAAAACACAATCTTACATTACACAAGTGCCCACCCCAAAAGCCTTAAAGAAAATCTCCCTTACGGACAGCTGTTAAGAATGAGGAAAAATTGTTCGGAAGTATCTGATTTTAATGAGCATGCACCTAACTTCTGTAATGAGATGGCTACAAGGGGCTACCCTAAGAAATTATTGAAACATGCAACAAAGAGAGCAAGGTTTACACCTCGTGAGAGCCTCCTACAAACTAAGGAAAAGAGAGAACTTGAAAAACTAGTTTGTGTAACAACTTACGGCCCGACACTAATAAATTCAGGCAAATCATACCGAAAAATTGGCACCTATTGGAAAGCCAGGAATGTCCCTTTCCAAAGCCTTTATTTGCTATGAAAAAGAACCCCAGCATAGGCCATCAAATACGTGCAGACATCACTCTACCGAAACCAAAAAGTGATTTACTCGCAAAATGGAATATGAAGCCAGTCACATGCCACCACAAATGTGGGACGTGTGTGGCTTGCAGCAATACAATTGAAGGGACTGAATTCCAACATAAAGGAGTCAGGTGGAAACACACTGATTTTTCAAATTGTAAAACCAAAAGCGTAGTTTACGCGATAAAATGCCTGCCCCTGCGACCAAATTTATATAGGAAAGACATCGCAGCAGGTGAATATCAGAATCACCCAACATCGGTCGAGGATTAAAAAGAAAGTGATGACTGCTCCAATTGTCCAACACTTTGTAGCTAAAGCTCATGGTGAAAATGAATTCTGTTGGACGGTTTTGGCAGTAATAAATACAGCTAAAAAACAGATCAATTCAGAAAGCCTGCTGTTGCAAAAAGAGGCTTACTTAATTATGAAGTTTAATAGCACAGTCACGGGACTGAACAGTATGAGTGAACTAAATAGAGCTTGAACTAGAAATGAAGAGTAAACCACCTAGGGTCACAAACGGCTGGAGGTCTCTCCATGGCTTTTAATGAAGTAGTCGTTTTTTGATTAAAATAAGGCATGGCCTTTTCCAATGTGTAGTTTGCGGGTATAAACATTTAAAATAACAACTACTTTGCCCTGAATGCAGTGTTTTGAATCGGAAAGGATTCTGTATTCCAATAGGGCAATGTGCTGTATTATTTATTTCCCTAGCGTTAGAAGACACTTTGATGCGATTTAAATGAAATACAAAGTGGCTTGGAAAATAATTCGCTACAATTCCACCACGAGGCGATTCTTCTTGATGTTGCCGAAATGGCCGAACATTTTAAGCCTTGGCATTAAACAAAATGTTCATATTTATTGCAGCACACAGTGGCTTGAACAAGCTTTAAGACACACAGAGTCCTAGCTGGTACTGAGAGAAATACAGACAGGTAGGCCCTCTTCTAAGATGAGAATACCATCAGGATTATTAATATGCCCTAGACTATAAGTAAAACAATTTTTTTAATGTTTCAGTACAGCTGCTAACAAAATGAGCGCGGATTTTTGATCCGACGTTTACGACAGTGTGAAGGTTCGGACCACACTAATTCAGGAAATGTATGCGGTCCATAAGGAATAACTAATTTAATAATGAGTAGGAAAGGGAATAGAGACTAAAACTTGTTTTTTTCTACAAACTTCTTTTTTAGATTAAAAAAAAGAAAAAGCCCTGATGAGAATTCTATGAAGAGTTCAACAGAATTTGAAACGCGTCGGCACATGGTTTAAATCCACTTTAAATCAAGGATAAATATCCCTAATACCTATAAGACGTTGTCCATTATAGTTATAAAATGAAAAATACTTCATGGACACTAGAGAATAGAGCAAGATTCTTGTAAAGTAGTTGTTTCTATGTAGTATATTTGTCTTTTGCAAAGTATTTGTCACAGAAACTGTCTATTTCAAAATATTGTTTGAGGTTGTTCGTGAAAAACGGATTCATTGTTATTCCATTTGTATAACTGTTGTATTACATGTTTTTTGTGTTATGAAAACTGCAAGACATTGTTTTAATTTCTCTATGTGATTCAAATGTGAAAATCCTATTTAAAATATCAAAGTAAAAGGTTTGAATAAATTAACCAGGACAAACATGAGTTGCATATGTTTGACTTAGAAGCTCAAACAATTTAAGCTTTTCTGAAGTGTGGAGAATTAGGCATTATTTTCCCAGGTGTATATCTAGTAAACAGCCCTGCATATTCTCTGTCTCGAGGGCCTAGCTCCCCTTGATTTATAAAAAAGATGACACCCTGTAGCACCCCTGAAATTGCTAAGTGAATACATGTTGTGTGTAACCTGGAACTTTTAAAAATGCACTTTAGTGCACTTTTCACATTTTTAGCTAATTACCATCAAGTTTCATTTGACGGTAATTAACGTCCCCTAATTGCGAAATCGCTATTTTAAATATCATCATGCATTGCATTTGAAGCAGCACCATTTATGATTCTTTAAATGCAATTGCAATTTAAGTAAATGCAAATTTGCGATTACTTAAATTGCGATTTTTGCATTTGGGATGATGCTAACCAGTATTGAAGTGTTTGTGCGCTTTCCCTAAAACATGTTACAATTGGCATATACTTGATTGATACATTTAATTTACTTGTAGGTCCCTAGTAAATGATACTACATGTACCCAGGGCCATTATATTTAATGCAACTAGTGGGCCTGCAGCACTGATGTGCCACCTACTAAATTAACCTTTAAACCATGTCTTAGATCTGCCGCTGCATCCTGTAGTGTTGTTTTAAACTGCTGTACCGACCTTGTAAAATCAATCCTTTTTAATACTTATAAGTCACCCCTGCGGTAGGTCCTAGGGTCTCATAGAGCAGGGTGCATTGCATTTAAAACGTAGGCTATTTGTAGTTGAGTTATCAATGTCCTAGTAGTGAAAAACTCCTAAAGTTATTTTTCACTGTGGAAAAGCCTTATCTCTCCCAACTACTAACTCTAGGTTATTTTATTACATTTAATAAATGATAACTTTGGATTGGGAGCTGATAGAGATATGCTGTTTACACTCAAATCAATTCTATTCACAAAATTTTTTATTACACTCAAATCAATTCTAATTAAAAATTCTCTGTAATGGTAAAGTCGGATTTTAAATCACAGTTGTGAAAATACCACTTTCAGAAAATTAGCATTTTCTTGTCCAAACCATTTGTGTCTTCTGCCAGTGTCCTGTGACTGGCTCTGTAGTTTGTGGATTGATTCCAGACAGTGACACAAAGAAGGGCTTAAGTGTGGATAGCCCAAACGGATCTTTGCACTACAGTGATAACCGCCCAAGATACCTGGGCTTCTCTTCGCACTACATCGACAACCATCGGCAACACTCTCCCTGCTCCTCGCGGCCTTCTCCACCATAAATGGAATCCTTTGTGCTGGACTTTGAGAAGGTAACTTTATCAGTGGGATTAACCTGATCCCTGAATCCATCCCATGCTGCATTACAGTCGGCCTCAATTTGTGACTTTCCCCTGGTCTAGCACAACCAGATAGCTGCAAATAGCGCTTTGTGCTTATAGGTGCAATTCACACCTAACCTTTTAAAACTCTCTAACTCCTGTTGTACTGATTGGATTTTGTTTTTCTGGTATCATTATATCTATTAAAATGTACTCTATTTTCTCAATTGGTTTGGGACATTTCTTTTGTTGTATTTTCACTTTATTACTCTTTGAGTACTGCCTAAATACTTTACACGTTGCCTCTACGTTAAGCCTGACTGCTTTGTTCCAAGCTACCAGAAGGTGCACAGGTTAATTTAGTGACTTTTGTTGTTCACCCTGACAATGATTGTAATTGTTGCCTGAGTGGGGCTGTCACCCTCCTCAATCAATAACCCAAGCTGAAACCCCAATCTTGCTGATGTATTTGTTCTAATAAATCTAAGGGTTTTCAAGGTGCTGTGTGTAAGTGGATGGAAGAGAAGTGGAAATACTGATGGATTCTGCTGCCTGGATTAGCATTGTGGAAAACACTGTAGCTTAAGAAAAACGTGATGGGAATGGAATTGCAGGACCCAGATGGTCGACTTACTGGGTACACCGTGCAAAAAATTGACTTGTGTGGATATTTTTGGGTTGGTTTAGAATTTGCTGGAAGAAGAACTAAAGGTCAAGTTTATGTGGTGGAAAAGCCCATCAACAAAAATTGGGGAGGCAGTTGGATCCTAATGCTAATCCACCTGTGTTTGCAATTTTGGAGGGTACAGAGAATATGTTTGTGAAGTCTTTGAAGCTGAATGTTGCCTCAGGTATTTAGACAAGGCATGGGGAAGTTTATGGGACACAAGACTACTGTCAACCAATGCAGCTCCTTCAAAAGCGGAGGATGAACCCGCAGGTTGGTTAAGGATCATTCTTGCTGCAGTATTCTGCACCACCTGGAGTTTGGCCAGCAGAGTCTCTCCGACTTCCGCCAGTAGAGCATTACCATAGTCCAAGCGACTGGTGACCATTGCTTGTACTAGAGTTCTCCGATAGGGGACGGGAATGTAGGGTAATACTTTCCTCACAAGTCGGAGGGCATAGTAGCATGAGCTTGTCGTTGTGGAGACTTGGTCTTTCATGTTCAGGGCTCGATCAAGCTTTAGACCCAAACTTTTTACTGATCCTTTGGGCGATGGCGTGGATCCTAACTCCTGTGGCCACCAGTTCTCTGACCAGACATCTGTGCTTTTCCCAACAACATCAGCTCGGTTTTATCCGGGTTCAACTGGAGACTGTTTGCTGTCATCCAGTCCGCAATGGTAAGCATACCTACGGCAAAACGAGCTTTATCAAGAATGGGGTTCGATCCAATGTTAAAGATAAGCTGTGTATCGTCTGCTTAAAAGACGGTTGCAAAGCCCAGTTGTTCCACAATCCTGGCCAATGGGGCCATATAAATGTTAAAAAGGGTAGGGCTCCGACAAGAGCCCTGTGGGACGCCTCTGCCCAGATACCTTCTTTTGGATGTGTAAGGACCCAACATCACTGTTTGGAATCTCCCTGACAGGAAGTCATTTAGCCACTTATTGCCACCCCATTTATACCCGAGGCAATGAATCTCTCCGCCAGCCTAGAATGTGAGATGGTATCGAAAGCTGCGGAGAGATCGAGTAAGATTAGAATTGCTGAACCCCCTGCATCGACAGTTAGTCTAAGCGAGCCTGTCTGCCAGAATCGCGATCTCAGTACTAATCCCTGGCCTGAATCCTGATTGCGGATCCAAGAGCTGGTTTTCTTCAAGATAAGTACTGAGTTGTCGATTAATAATCCCTTCGAGGATTTTACTCAAGAGTGGTAGAATGGAAATAGGTCTATAATTTCAAAGTATAGAGGGGTCCGCCGGAGGCTTTTTCAAGATAGGGCGCACAAAGCCTCCTTCCATATTGATGGAATAGAGCCAGTGAGTATTGACCGATTAAAGATGTCTGTAATCGATTGAACACAACTGGTTGCTAGGAGTGTCATTATCCTTGGAGGACAGATATCCAAAGGTGACCCAGACTTGGCCGTAGCCAAGCCTTTCATGACCTCCTCTGTCGTAATTACTGTGAATCTGCTCAAAGAGCAAGCTTCTCTAACATATTAGGTACTCCTACATTGTGTAAGGCTAGTGGGAGAAAACTCTCATACATTTTTTAGATGTTATTATGAAAGAAGTGTGCTAGTGAATCACATACAAAGGGAATTCTCGATGATCTGTGTCAAGGGGTTAATTGAACTCTTAGAATCATCTCCATGGGTTTCTCCAGTCACTAAAAACCACATGAAAATTAGGGCTGTGTGTCAACCTCCCCAGACTTAATGAGGAAATTTAGATAGACAGACATACCCGTCCCAATCAACACGAGGTAGTGTCCATGCTTGCTGGGTAACAGTGTTCTCCTCATTAGATCTTTCAAGTGCGTGTCATCAAGTGGCCTTAGGGGAGGAATCTAAATATCTCACAGGCTTTTGTTACTCCACAAAGAATGTTTTGGTTCTGTAGGACGTCATGTCAGCCCGTCAGTGTCTCATAAAGGAAACTCTTAAAGGCGTGTCTGATGCAGTGGTTTTCCAGGACGACGTCCTAGTGTTTTGGAAGGATATGCATGAGTCTGATCTGAATTTGCTAACTGTGTTCAGTGAGTTGGTGAAATGGGTTTGACTTTGAAATGAACAAAGAGTAAATTCAGGTGTTTGTGGCACAAAATTACCCGGGATGGTATGTAGCCAAGCAAAATCACGTTCACTCACTGCTGCTCTAGGCCGGAATGGGAACCCAAAGCAGTCCCGGCAGTTTTCTCTGACCAGATCTTGGAGAAATATAGCCTGGCCCAGGGAGGCTGAAATGATTGCTTGCTGCTTTTGTTACTAGGAGGCTGATATTGCAGCACTGCTGCAAAACTGGCGCCCGGAACCAAAACTGGCCCCCATCTCTGCAAAACCGGCCCCAACCCTTCCAGCCTCCTGGGGAAATGCCCGATGCCTGCTACGGCCAGTAAAGCCCTACTCCTGGTCCCACCTGCCTTCCTGCCCTCCACGCCAAATCTGCTGAGCCCTGCCCACCACCCCCTTAACCCTCCATCCCATGGACCTTAATGGCAGCCACAGCACAGTTCAGCCCAGCCAGTAAATGGTGCAGTCTGGCCCTGCCAGCCCACCTTACCTGCGACCTACCTGTTGAGGAAGGGCCTAGTCCTTAGACATGAGCTTGTCCTTTGGATGCTGCATTGCCGTGGTTGTCTGAGGCCCCCATCCTCCCATCTGCCTCTCACTCTCCAATACTCTAGTGCTGATTGTGACCTCTAACCTTGTCGTAGTTCTCTCTCTTTTTCACTTTTGCCCTTCTTTTCACTCTCTTAATCTCTGCTACTTTTGCCTGCTTTTCACTCTTCAGCACCCTTCTTTCACTCTTACCTGTCTCAATCTCTGCTCTGTTGCCCCATTTTTGCTCGTCCCCCTTCCTCTCATTCTTTAGCACTCCTGCTCACATCTCCCCTTTTTTTGCTTTGGCTTTCATTTCGGTCCGTGTTTTCAATCTTCTTTTTCACTCTTTAGTCTTTTCAACTGTTTCCCATCTTTCTCATGTTTCCTTTGCCATTTTGTTTACCTTCTTTCATGCCTTCTTTCTCCACTGTGCTCCTGTGTTCTGTTTCTCTATGCCCCCTGCTGCCTCTCTGGCACCCCACTGCCCCCACATCTGCAACTCTCCTTATACCTCCCTCAACCCATGCCCCACAAACATCACCCCTACTGCACACCATGCTCACAACCACAGCCCGCAAGATGACAACACACACAAAACTCTCTCCTCCCTCACCTGCTTTCTCCTCAACATGCGCTCGCTATCTAACACACCATGGACATTTGGGACCTTTTGCATGACCTCTCCCGAGACATACTCTCCCTCTCTGAGACTCGGCTTAAAACCACATACATTCCAGACATCGCAGTGTAATCCTGCCCTGCTACAAAATTGCAAGACAGAGAAGAACCATCAGACCTGGAAGAGGAATTTCAATCACCTACAGAGAGAACATCAACTGCTCCATTACTTTGGCTAACAGTGAAGACTGCCTAGAGCACCTGGCCTTCAAACTCAGTGCCTTGAACGCCACCACCCTGGAAGGAGCCTTTCTCTACTGGCCCCAGATCCAACTTTGGCACCACCCTTCCGGACCTCATCACCCCGATAGTGCTCACATACAGCTTTTTCATCCTACTGGGAAACCTCAACTTTCACCTGGATGACCTCAACTACCCCAACACCACCTACCTCCGGGAAGACCTGAGCATACTAGACCTGACCTAATGAGTGAATACCCCAACCCATATTACCAGCCATCTCCTCAACTCTGTACTCTTCACCTGCCCCAACATAACCATGGACAAACCCACCCTGTTTATCTGGATCAACCAGATGAACTCCCTCATCCGCTTCAACCTGAGTGTGCCCAAACAGTCTAGACCTCAACACAGAAAGACTTACTGACATGACTGGTACAAAATTCTTGCAGCAGTGTGGATCACCGAGTTTCAGTCACGTCGCCTGGCCCCCCACGACACTCACACACTCTGTCAAGAACTTCAACACCTGGATCACCTCTTGTACAGATTCCCTAGTTCCTCTCTAAACCGCCCTTACCTCCCGTCTCAATTCACAAGCCAGCTGGTCCACAGAAGACCTCTGACTCACCAAGTGCCACTGCAAACATCTGGAACACTGATAACACTACACCCACAATGGTTGTGACAGAGACACCTATAAATTAGCCCTCCTGATTTACCACCAGCAACTCCGAGCCACCAAGCGCTCAGCTCTCACAGAACAGATTGAAAACACCCACACTACCTTCAAAGACATTTTAGCCATAGTAAAGGAATTCATGTCCCTTGCTTTCAGCTCCACAACTATCAGTCCATCACAGGAACACTGTACTGCACTCTCCACTCAAAAACATGACTTTCCAACCAGACCTCTCCACCCTCACCATCCTCCACTCCAACAGCAAAAGGACTCTGGATACCCCGACCTACAGGCTACCCAACACCCCATCAGTAACACCATGCACCCAATCTACCCCATGCCCCGTGCTGCACCTTTCTTTGCTACATTTTTAGCTGAGGATTAGACTACATCTGTTTATCCCTCATACCCATCCTCAACGACTCCCTCCCCACTACCACTTTCCTAATATCCAGAAACACACCATCATCCTATTGCTCCTGAAGAAACCTCTAGCAGACCAGAAAACACTGACACACGCTGATGAGGCCTAAGGCGGAGGGGGGAATGGCGGTTCCTGATTTCGAATTATATTATTTGTCGGCACAGCTGCAGAATTTCGCGAAGGAATTCAGAGGCCCAGAGCAGACCAGAGGGGAGGGGATACAGAGGCACATCCTATACTATATTATCATGCAACAGAGGCTTGCATTGAGAGATTTAACTCTGGAGGAGAAGACCTTGCGGTTATGTTGGCATAGAAGTTTGAAAAGAGCGGGGGTGGTGCACCCATATGCACCAGAGCTCCCTCTCTGGATGCTGACGGCGTTGCCGCATGGCGGGGATTGGTCCCCACTACAGGACTGGGAGTACTTGGGCCTTCACGTGATAGGCGATCTATATGCTGATGGCGAGCTATTGCCCTTCAGGGTACTTCAGGACCAGTTTGGCCTCCCTGATGGAAGTTTCCTGTTGCACGCAGCCGTGATGGCGGCGATACGGAAGCACTGAGGGGCTGGGCTGTTGAAACCCCGCACGACCATGGCCTTCCAATATGTAGTAATGGTGGTGGGTACATTTAAAGCGGTTACCTGCCTCCAATCTAGAATGTTACACGAAGGCCTAAAACCACTTACAATCCTGAAGCAAAAATGGGAGTCGAGTATAGGGACGCCCATACCAGACACAACGTGGGGTCACATCTTGAGGAGGACGTGGAAGGGGAGAAGGAATGCCCGGTTTCAACAGGTGCACTTTTTTGTGATACACAGGGCTTACCTGACCCCGGGAAAGCTCCGGAGGCATTTCCAGGTGCAATAGGCAGCATGCCCTAGATGCCTGTCACCGGATGCGGAATTGGACCATATGTTGTGGGATTGCCCAAAACTGGGGTTGTACTGGTCAGAGGTGGGGGCGCTCCGTAATGCAGTCACTGATCGACAGGTGGAATATGACATGTCTGTTGCTCTGATTTCCTCACACAGCTAAAACTAAACTCACTAGCAAATTCATTCATGTAGGCCTTATTTTGGCCCAGAGAGAAATCACCTGGCATTGGAAATCGAAAGAGGGCCCATCTAACAGGAGATGGACGAATGAACTACAGAAATGGGCTTGAAGTGAGAGTGCGGTTAGACTCCGACAGGCCACCCGTACAGCCACCGAGAAGGGCTTGGAAATGCAAGGGCCTGGGAGGCATTAGTGCAAGCCCTAAAGGATTATTTGACTGAAGACGAGGAATAGGAGGTGAGACCGCTATAGGAGGTTCCATGAGACGTAGTAACAGATGCGTATTGATCCCTCAGGTCGCAGCTGATTATGATTGTATGTAGGTGAACCTGGCCCGCACCGGCAGCAGTTGGGGGGGTGGGATAGGAGAGGAACAGTTGGGAACTGTTTCAAATGGGAGGGAAAGACTAGCAGACGCCAGAATCATCTACGGGCCATTCTGAGGAGTACCGAGGAACAGGTCCCCTGTACTGTGGTTAGCTACATTAAGTGTAGAATAGTGGGAAATCTTATGAGGGAGGTTCCAATGGATGACTGAGAGCGATTGGGTTGTGTTTCTGGGGACATTATTTGATTCCTTCTGGAATTTGTATTCAGTTGACGTATTGAGGGATGGGTTGGGAGCTATAGAAACGCGGATACAAAACTGTTTTGCCGACAGGATGCAATTGCTCGTTCTTTTACTTTGATATCTCTGGCATTTTTTGTAGCTAACGCCGCCCGGCCCCCGGGATATGGGCTAGATGGCTGTGTGCTGTTTAATTATTGATCTGTGGATTCCAGCTGTCAGAGATGAGAAGGTCGGGATAACTTATTGTTTGTTTATGATACTGCAATTAACCCCTTCCATGCTCATGATGAGCTCAGCTCGTCATGAGGCACAGTTGAGCTGTGCTGATGACGAGCTGAGCTCGTCATGAATATAGAAGAATCTTAATTTCCAGCACAGGGGAAAAATAACCACAGCAGCGATGTGGTTAAGACATATTTTACACTGTAAAATATGTCTTAATTGCAGTATTGCAGAATAGCGACCTGAAGGTAAGAAATATAATTTTTGTTAATATCGGAGTTAGTAATATAATTTGCAAAAATATTGTTGTTAATAATAACGATGTTTGTATTAGTGTTATGTATTTTAGCATTTTATGTGTATGTGCTACACATTTTTTGTTATGTTTTGTATGTTTTTTTAAAATATATGTATTACATTTTTAGAAGTTAGTAATTTAGCGTTTTAGTAGTGTAGCAGGTTGTGGGTTTACAGGGGAATAGGGTGGGAAGTAATTTAATTATAGTAAATCAAATAATAATTTTTAGAAATTATTATTTATTAAATGTTGCTATTTAGTTCCTTAGCGGGTTGTGGGTTTATAGGGGAATAGGGTGGGAAGTAATTTAATTATAGTAAATTAAATAATAATTTTGAGAAATTAGTAATTATTTTTAATTCATTTTGCATTTTAGTTCCGTAGGGGGTTGTGGGTTTAGAGGGGAATAGGTCGGGAAGTAATTTAATTATAATAAATTAAATATTAATTTTCAGAAACTATTAATTATTTTTAATTACATTTTGCGTTTTAGTTCCCTACCAGGTTGTGGGTTTATAGGGGAATAGGGTGGGAAGTAAGTTAATTATACAAAAAGTCATTATTAATTTTTAATTTTTGGTATTGATAATTAATGTTAATTAATTTTTATTAATTGATTAGTTGATAATTATATTAGTAATGTTAATTTAGTTTAGGAGCTGGTTGTGGGTTTATAGGAGAAAAGGGAGGGAAGTAATTTATTATAATTAAGTAATTATACATTTTTATTTATTGATATTGATAGTTTATTTATTGTTAATTATAAATTTTTAATTAATTTGTATTAATTTATTATTGATGATTATATTAATTGTGTTAATTGTTTGGGGGAGCGGGTTGTGGGTTTATAGGGAAATAGGTTGGGAAGTAAATAATTTATAATAAATGAATTATTAATTTTGATTTGTTGGTATTGCCACTTATTTTATTGTTTAATAATTATTTGGTAATTAATTTTATTAATTGAATAATTGATAAATATATTGTGTTAATTTAGTTTTGTAGCGGGTTGTGTGTTGATAGGGGAATAGGGTGTAAAGTAGGGTGTAAAGTAATTTATTATAATGAATTATAATTACGTTTTTTTATTTATTGGTATTCATGAATAATGTATTGTTTGTTTGTTTTTTAAATTTTTGGAAGACCTTTATTTAGAAAAGGGTGCACACAGCTATTCAGCCAAACATCCCGGAGACATGGCAGCAAACTTAGAGCATCAAACTGTTTCGGCACAACCAGGAGAGCTGCTCAGGATAAGAGAGGTCAATTTTTTAAATTAAAACAGGCTATACACGGTAAATACGTAATACAGTTCCATATGTTAACGAAAAGAAGAGAGAGAAAAGAAAACAGGAGGGGGCCGGCTACGGGATCTAAAGTAGATACAATCACCAGGTGGGCAGGGAAGCATGTCCAACTGTAGATACACCCACATTTTGAAGCGAACAATATAAGCAAGCATACATTTCTTAAGACTCCCGACTAATGCCCCACCCGATGAATCCAATGACAGGAGAGGCTGAGCGGCTACAGTCCCAGCACCGCCCAAAAAGTCCAAACAGTAACCCGATACTCTGACCCCCAACCCAGGGAGAGAGGAAAAAGGAAAGTCCAGTCAAACTAAAAAAGAGAAAAAGGCCATAGAAACAGAGAACGGAAAAACAAAAATACCCCACCCCCTACCCCCCACCCTGCACCCCTGCAGATGGCTACGGCCTACCCCCCTAGCAGCGTGCCTATCACCCAGCGACCAAAAACCCGAAATATAGTAGAAAAGAGATTTATAAAGGAAGGAAACACAGAAAAAGAAAGAAAAGAAAAGTTAAGGGAGGAGGAGAATCACACATTCCCGGTCACACTGCCCCCCTCCTGCGACGTACAGTCCTGGTCATAAAACAATAAGCAACAAAGCAAAGTAGATTCGGTAGAACCCAGGAAAGATGTCCTACACCGCCCCGCCCCAATACAAGGAAATGGCGGATCCCGGGTCCCTCACAAACCCCTAGCATCCGAGTCGAACACCAGTCTCACCCTTGACCTCTACGAGTGTTCACCATGAGTTCCGCACACCGCATCCGCCTATTCACAGGATAAATCAAAAGTCCAGCCAGTCCACGAATCTGTGCGGCGAGTCCAACGGATATCCACAGTCCACCACAATCCTCAGCCGCCATGACACTCGCCACGGTACGACCAGATCCCGACCGTCCCATACTCCACCACACTGCACAGCTCACACGATCGATAGATGTTCGCTGTTTCCGTCGGGTCACAGTTTCAATAAAGTCATTGGGGGACGAGCTCGTGAACACGACCACAGGCGGACTCTTCAACGTGGGCGAGCGATACACCATGGCGGCGGATTCAGCCGCACACTGCGGTACAGACATTGCAATCCATGCTTCGACACTAGATGGGCCTCGAGTCATAGATTCCGGGATCAAAATCGTAGAAACGGCTCGCTTAGGGGGACCAGACGGATCAGAGTCATTATGCGATCGGGCAGTTTCGGTGGCATCCGTGATCGACTTATGTGAAAGAGCAACCATGTAGGAGCACAGACCTTGAATGGCGGCCATCACGGTTCGCAATGATGGCTCTTCTTCACCCCGCACCGGCGCAAACTGATCGACTCCAGACATAAGTGCGCCCTTCGGGTCACCCGATTCTCCCAGGGACCGAAGTGTGATGAGGGCAGGCGGGGGCAGGAGGCACAGAGTCCAGCAGCGATAGGGCCTCTCGGACGGGGGCCCCACCCTGGCGGGAAGGGAACGCCGAGAAGGGGACCCCCGGCCACCCAGCCACTCACAGGATCATTACACCTCCTCAATGCGGGTAGAACCGCAGGCTCGCCACCAGTCCAGGGGCAGGTTGCTCTCCACTTCTATCGACCGGACCGTGTCTGGGTCCCGCGGCCGCCGTTGTTGCACTGCAACCCGGCAGGGTCAGTACTCGAGGTCTCGGCTCTCGGTCAGCGTTAGGCCAAGAACTTCCACTCGATGTAACTCCGGCAATCCGGGTCGTACGTTTCCCAGGACCACACCGCCAGTATCAGCAACGGGTCACCCACACGGGGGCGAGGCGAAAAAGCAGGATTTGTAGCAGGATATTCAAGCAGCAGGAGGAGGTCGACGGAGCCGAGAGCTTATGCGGCCATCTTCGTTCGTCGCTAGGCTCCTCCTCCGAATAATGTATTGTTAATTAATAATTGGTTAATTGTTTAATATATTAATTGTGTTAATTTATTTTAGAAGAGAGCTGTGGGGTTATAGGGCAATAGGATAGAAAGTAATTTAATATTATTAAAGTAATTATTCATTGTAATTTATTGGTATTCATAATTAATTTTTTGTTAATTATTAATTCATCATTTAGTTAAAAATAATTTGATAAGGATGTTAATTTTAACCCTGAGCTATCCAACACTTTCCCTATAGTTATACTCTCTGTAGTGGGAATAGTAATGTTTACCCCTATGGTCCAACACTTTCCCTACTGTTGCACTCTCTGGAGTGGGAATAGTAATTGTTACCCCTACGCTATCCAACACTTTCCCTACTGTTGCACTCACTGAAGTGGGGATAGTAATTTTAACCACTTCGCTATCCAATACTTTCCCTACTGTTGCACTCTCTGGAGTGGAAATAGTAATTTTTCCCCCTACGCTATCCAACACTTTCCCTACTGTTGCACTCACTGGAGTGGGAATTGTAATTTTTACCGCTATGCTATCCAACTCTTTCCCTACTGTTGCACTCTTTGGAGTTGGAATAGTAATTTTATTCCCTCCGCTATCCAATATTTTCTCTACTGTTTTAGTTAATGTAGTGTATAATTTATTTTAAAAAGATTACAAATATTGTCATTTTTTAATTTGTTATATATATATTGTTATATTTTATTTATATTATTGTTGTATGTGTATATATGTATTTATAATTTGGGTATTTTGAAAAATAGGATTGAGGGATCGGATGTCTTCAGGTGATGAGATTTTCTAGTACAGTTGGATGTCATCTGCGTAAAGATGATCGTGAATGCTGAATGCCTGTAGCATTTCTGTTAGTCGTTCCATGAATAGGTTGAAGGTAGAGGGTGAAAGAGAGGATCCTTGTGGGACCCCAAGTGTGACCGGAGCAGTCATAGAAGGGGATTGATTTACCTTGACTTTTTGCGTTCTGTTTTGAAGACATGAAGTGAACCAATTTAAGACAGACTCTGATATTTCCCTTCTGTGCTCTAGTAAATCAAGTAAGTAATCATGCTTTACCGAATCAAAGGCCGAAGAGAGGTCCAAGAGGATTAGTAGACATGATTCGTTTTGATCCAACATTTTTAGAGCATCGTCCAATACATAAGTTAGGGTTGCTTCAGTATTGTGCCCAGAGCGAATACCAGATTGATGCCATGCAAAGAGACTGAATTGGTTGATGTGGTTACATAATTGGGAGAAAATTGTTAAGGTTGGTTGGATAGGCCATTGTTTTTTATAAAATGGGGATGACCTGTCTGTCTTTTAGGCAGTGCAGTATTTTACCATGACGTAGTGAAGCATTTACAATCCAAGTCCAAAGTGGAAGTATAGGTATTTTGATGTCATTGAAGAGATTGGAGGGTAGAGGATCACTGAGAATTGTGTTTTGCTCAGTTGTTTCGAACAAACTCCAGGAGGTATTATTTTTTCAGGATCACTGACACAACATCGACAGTCAAAATATCGAGAGGACAAAATATCGAAGCAAAAATATCGACTGCAAAAATATCGACTTCCTATCTTCAAACAGGTAAGTACAAAAATATTGACTCCAAAATACCGAGTGTAAAAAATATAGACTGTCAAAATATCGATTTTTTTAAATATCTTAAAAGTAAATTAAAAGTAATATAATATTAAATTAAATTATTTAAACATATTTAAAATACTTAAATAAACGTAAAATTGAGAAATAATTCATGTAACTAAATATATATATATTTTAAATAACATATATATATATATATATATATACATATTATTTACAAAACATATACAATATTTTTACCGTAGGATAGCGAAAGGGTTAAATTTACTGTAACGACTCCAGTGAGTGCAACAGTAGGGAAAGCATTTGATAGCGTAGGGGTAAGAATTTACTATTCCCACTCTAGCGAGTGCAACAGTAGGGAAACTTTGGATAGTGTAGTGGTAAAAATGACTATTCCCACTCCAGAGACTGCAACTGTAGGGAAAGCGTTGGATAGCGTAGGGGTAAAAATTACTATTCCCACTCCAGAGAGTGAAACAGTAGGGAAAGCGTTGGATAGCGTAGGGGTAAAAATTACTATTCCTACTCCGAAGAGTGCAACAGTAGGGAAAACGTCGGATAGCGTAAGGGTTTAAATCACTATTCCAACTCCAGTGAGTGTAACAGTAGGGTAAGCGTTGGATAGCGTAGGGATAAAAATTACTATTCCAACTCCAGAGAGTGCAACAGTAGGGAAAACATTGGATAGCGTAGGGGTAAAAATTACTATTACCACTCCAGAGAGTGCAACAGTAGGGAAAGCGTTGGATAGCGTAGGGGTAAAAATTACTATTCCCACTCCAGCGAGTGCAACAGTAGGGAAAACATTGGATAGCGTAGGGGTAAATATTACTATTACCACTCCAGAGAGTGCAACAGTAGGGAAACCGTTGTATTGTGTAGGGGTAAAAATTACTATTCCCACTCCAGTGAGTGCAACAGTAGGGAAAGCGTTGGATAGCGTAGGGGTAAAAATTACTATTACCACTCAAGAGAGTGCAACAGTAGGGAAAGCGTTGGATAGCGTAGGGGTAAAAATTACTATTACCACTCCAGCGAGTGCAACAGTAGGGAAAGCGTTGGATAGCGTAGGGGTAAAAATTACTATTCCAACTCCAGTGAGTGCAATAGTAGGGAAAGCGTTGGATAGTGTAGGGGTAAAAATTACTATTCCCACTCCAGTGAGTGCAACAGTAGAGAAAGCGTTGGATAGCGTAGGGGTAAAAATTACTATTCCCACTCCAGTGAGTGCAACAGTAGCGAAAGCGTTGGATAGTGTAAGGGTTTAAATTACTATTCCCACTCCAGTGAGTGCAACAGTAGAGAAAGCGTTGGATAGCGTAGGGGTAAAAATTACTATTCCAACTATTCCAAGTCCCTCATAGAATATGAGAACCGACGCATCTCCCTATACCCGGACTACACTAATTTGGTACAAAAACAGCGGTCCTCCTACTTCGAGGTCAAAAAGAGACTCCACAAAGCTAAACTCAGATATGCCCTCCTGTTCCCGGCCCGCCTTAAGATAATACACAATCAAAAATCACACTTCTTTGAGAGCCCCACCGACGTGGAGGAATGGCTGGAGGTGATGGACATAGAGGGTAGCCAAGGGGAGGCCAGGGAAGTATCAGTCGGCAACTCCGAGAAGGATTCGAACCGCGCCGGAGGAACTTCCCTTACCCAGGCGCCGAGATCGAGACGGCGTAAACCCTCCAAAACTCAACAGAAGGGAGAGCAGTTGGGCGCTGTTGCCATGGTGGGAACCTTCAGGGAAGAACCGGACGCAATCAGCACGGATACGGACGTTAGCACTATGCACTCGGACTCAGAGCACAGCGTGGACCTGTTCCCAACCGTGACACCAAGGGCAGGGGATGAACTATTGGACAATGGCCGGGAGTGATCCTTCAGAGTGCCAGGAGCTGTGGATCTACCAACTAATGATATCCTTTCTTTGTGTCATTTGCAGGAGGGTATGACCTACAGGGCAGGGGGGGTGGGACCTGGGGCGGCCGGGCGGTGAATTGCTGAGACGCACAGATGATGGGCCTAAGCCCAATGTTTCGTATTTCTTTAAGGCAGCCACGGTATGTACCCCCACTGTAATTATACACCCTGAGGGGCCATGACGCCTCCTGCGTGCCCTCCCTGGAGGCCCTGTGAAACCAATAGTCAAATAATGTCCTCCCCAGCGGCGCCGTGGAGCCGACGGCGCCAGATCAAATGACTAAGCGGAACAGTATAGTGCTGGGGCAGCCCCCCAACGGCGCATGCACTAGTGATTGGATTGTTATGGTTGGAAATTTTTTGTTAGGCACAGCAAACTTTCTCAGCTGCGCCAGAAGAGTTCTGAGTTGGGATGGGCAAAAGTACGTCTCCTGGCTAGTGTTGTTTCCCCATGCCATTCAGGGCAGAACAAGGTTCATTATGGCGCTTAAGTTAGATTATGGCTGAAGTAATAGGGAAATACAGGCTGGCAACCTGGAATGTGAGGGGACTTGGTGCGGTGCAGAAGCGACATAGGATACACGCATTCCTACTCCGACATTACACTCAAATAGCGTTTATGCAAGAATCCCACTTAACATCATCCGAGGCACACACACTACGCAAGAAATGGAGAGGTACTGTGCTCTCTACTTCGTACTCCGCCTTCTCTAGAGGGGCTACCATATGGATACGGCATGGCACTCCCTTTGTGGAGCTAGACAGGAAGGTCGACGACCAGGGGAGGTACATACTGGTGATGGGCACACTGGACGGTACACTACTGGTTCTGGGGAGTATCTATGCCCCGAACTTTGAGCAAGACATATTCCTGGCAAAGGTAGGACGGGCCCTAGCGGACTGGGTGGACATCCCCTGGATCTTGGGGGGGACTGGAAAATGATCATAGATGTAGATCTGGATAGGTCGCACCCCCCCTTCAGACAACTGGTGTACGCAAACTAGCGGGCTGTTTCAAGACCTGGCTCACGGGGTGGGGACTAGTGGACGCATGGTGCTCACTGTATCCGACTCATAAGGAATATTCGTACTACTCCCCGGTACATAATTTACATACTCGCCTTGACAGGTTTCTGTGCAGCAGCTCTCTGGTGTCCAGGTGCACATCCTCTGAGTATCTGGCAAAAACCTTTTCTGACCACCGACCGCTGACATTTGATCTGCAGTGGGGGAGGGTACCATCCCCGGTCCCTACCTGGCGGCTCAATCCCTTATTGCTGGAGGATAGCCCCTTCCGCGCATCCCTGTCGGATACGCTAGATAATTACTTCCGGGAGAACTGGGACACAGCAACATCTAACTTGTTTGTATGGGATGTAATGAAGGTCGTAATACCGGGGGCTGCCATAGGACAGCTAGTGGGGGCACGACAGGAGATCCACAGGAAACTCTGCGATGTTGAAGACCAATTGAAAACCTTAGAAACGGCTGCGAGCACAGACCCCAGGCGGAAAGGGGAACTGCAGAATAGCAACATTGAACATGCAGAGCTGCTAGAAACGCTGCGAGTTATAGACCACAAGGAATACTTACGTCGCCAGCAAGCCGAGTCAGACAGGTCGGGAGCCCTACTGGCGCACCTGATACGGGACAGTCCTAAAGCTCCGGCAATCACCCAGATTAGAGGTGAGGCGGGGCGGGTTGAGACTACTCAATCTGACATTAACTAGGCCTTTAGAGACCACCTAAAAGTGTTGTATGCCCCTTTCCCAACTGAGGACATAGATAGTGTATTAGACTTTCTGCGGGACTTACCCTTCCCAACCCTGGCTAGAGATCAGCAACAGGCGATGGATGGCCCCATCACGCAACAGGAAATTCGGGTAGCTATTAAAGCACTTAACCGAGGCAAAACCCCCGGCATTGACATATTGCCTGTGGAATTTTACCAGACCTACTCCGCCACCTTGGTACCTATCTTAGAAAATATGTATAAGACATCATATGAGTCCGGGCGACTACCTGCCTCGACGACGCAGGCTTTAGTTACGTCCATACCCAAACCTGGCAGGGATCCCCTTGACTTGTCTAATTATAGACCCGTATTGATGCTCTCCACAGAGTACAAGGTCCTTAGTAAAGCCATCGCTCTGAGGATCAAGCTCATCTCCCAGGCCTAATCCACCAAGACCAATGCGGTTTCCTCCCTGGGAGGAGTACCTCCCAGAACACGTGGAGACTGCACGCCCTCATGTCCGCCACACCGCAGGACCTACCCCAAGCCGGCTGCGTGGCCCTGGACCTCAGGCAGGCGTTCGACTCATTATCCTGGACATTTATGTTTGAAGTCTTGCGACGTTTTGGCTTCCCAGACTCGCTACTAAAATGGGTACGACTACTGTATATGAACCCATCGGCCAGAGCACGCACAGGCAGATATGTCTCGGACGAATACTCTATCCATAGAGGCACCCGACAGGGGTGCCCATTGTTGCCCCTGTTGTTTGTCCTGACATTAGAGCCCCTGGCGATTGCTCTCCGGACGAGGGAAGATAGGGTGGGTATCAACATTAGAGGGACACTTAACCTGTTATCGGTCTATGCCGACGACATCTTACTATATTTCCAGGACCTGGAGGCAGATTACTCGCCCACAGTGACTATCTTTGATCGCTTTGAGGCCGTGACGGGTCTAGCAATTAACCCGGCGAAATCGGTAGGTTTTTATTTCCGAGAACTAAGACGACCCTCCCACATGCAATTTGGCGGATACCAGATCCCTATAGCACAGACCACATTCCGATATTTAGGCATTAACGTATACCGATTGCTGGAAGATCAGATAGAAGGCAATGTCCGAAAGACCATTAACGGACTCCGAAGTAGCGTGAACTTCTGGACGTCCCTTCCCTTGTCCATTATGGGTAGGATAGCAATCTCGAAAATGGTCATGCTCCCCCCGTATGCTGTACTATTTTGTGAATCTGCCAGTGATTTTCCCACAACATATCTTTACTACCCTGAATACGATCCAGACTAATCTCATATGGGGCTCTGTGCGGCGAAGAATAAGCCTCAGGAAACTGCAACTCAGTACCAGGCAGGGAGGGCTTGGAGTGCCAGATCTAAGAGGTTATTACTAAGCGAGCCAACTCCAGTGGCTGTCGCGCTGGGTGGCAGGCAGGAACCTGCACGAAATCGACTTCCCAGCGGATCGCCTTCCGCATGGAGAATTGCACTCACTCTTACTACCCAGAGCTAGGATCCCTCGCGATTGCCACCCCATCCTGCACACCGCTCTGATGTGCTGGCGAAAGGCGTTAGTGTACACGTCGGGGGTAAAACCGTGCGCAGACAATATCCCTCTGCTGGGACATCCAACACCGCAGGGATGACTGACACATCAAAGGTTACAACCTTGGATTGAGGCGGGGGTCGAAGTAGTGGGCGACTTATTTGGAGATGACACACTGTTAGACCACGACTCATTCACACAGTTCACTGGGGCTCCCCCAAGATTATACATCCTACACGCTACAGTATCACACTATGTGCGGAAAACGTGGGCCCCACAATGTATTAAGCCTCAACAGCATGAACTAGTACACCTCCTCTATTACATGGGGACTGGGGGACACCTAGTGCGGTGGCTCTATACTGGAATTAGGGAACACACGGCTATGACACTTACTACTCTCCGAGACACCTGGACCCTAGATACGGGAGAGGAGTTGACGGACGGAGCCTGGAAACTTATCCTAGAACATCCTAGAAGGGTGTACAGAAATATGAAGTTTAGATTTATCCAGACTATGGTACTACACAGGGCATACCTCACCCCTCAAAGATTACATAGGATGGTCCCTGATGCTTCCCATCGTTGCCCTCGTTGTCAGACAGACGAGGCTGGCCTCCTCCATATGATGAGGTCATGTCCCAGACTGCGTAGCTACTGGGGGACAATCTGCCATATATTGCACACGGTCACTGCCCTGCGGGTTCCGGAAGCGGCGACACACTGCCTGATAGGGCATAGGAAACGTCCCAAGACGCACAGAGCCCAGCTGAAGTTCATGGACTTGGCACTGCTATTAGCAACAGAGTTTTAACCATGCGGTGGAAATCCACCAGACCCCCAGGGGTGGAGACGTGGCATTCGGACCTGCTAAAGTGGGGTAGAGCAGAAGGTGCAATCTTGTGGAGATAAGAGGAGAAGGGGCAACGGAAATACCCGATTGCACAAGATTGGGAACGAATGCTACTAGAGATAGAGGACTTGGATTTGACGCCCTCACAGACAGACACTGTCTTACCTTGAATAATGGGAGGAAGGGGGTAGTGATGGCGAGGTGGATTTGCCAAGAGTACATACAGGTTGCCCAGATGAATATGGCCATGCTTGATAAGCGTGCTTATTTTCCCTTGCCTTCGACATATGGACGACTGACACTGTAAGTGGAGAGATCAGGAGATGTACGGGGTAGGGGGGGAAGTTGACAGAATGGGGAATTGGTTTCAAGTTTGATGGACAAGAAACAAAGGATGTTGAACGCTGAGATGATAACTGATAATACACGGTGTATCCACGATATAACTGATTGATATGTATAGTGCCTCTGTTTACGGTCCGCCTAAAGATGTACAATGGAACTGGAGCGCAAGAGATCATTCCTTAATTTGTTGAAGTTTTGGGGAGAAAAAAGAAAAAGACTGTATATTGCTGAATATGCATGATGATGTACTGTTATATGCCTTGGAGTCGCAAATAAAGAGTTAAAAAAAAAAACTATGGCGAGGACCCGCCCCTAGCCCGCGTCACTACCTGAACCACGTTAAAAGGAGGAGGAACCCCGGGAGCGACGGACAGCATTTCCCAGGAGGAGAGAGTGCTACGTTGTGAAGGGAGGAGTTGGAGAAGATTGACCGAGGAGGAGAAGTACGAGACGGACCCGATTGGAACACCGGAGGGGACCCAGAGAAGCCAGGAGGCCACCGACTTCACGAGTCGCCCCGCCACGCTCCCACGGGAGGAGCGTGGCTCCAACAGGTACAGGGCAAAGTAGCGGGTTGGGTGGGACGGTGTGTCCAACCTACGGAGTAACCTGTACATAATTGTAAAGCCCCTTGTATAGTCTTGCAACCCCCTCCCTTCCTTCCTCACGAGCATACCGAGGGTTAAATGAACTTGCGCACTTGGTTTCCCTCACTCCCGGCCCCGAACTCTCCAGAGCCCGAAAACGTATCTAACCCGACCCTATTTCTTTCCCTTCTCTCCCGGTTGCCGTGCCTGATGGAGGACAGATCTACCCACATAAAGACATCCTGGATCCTCTAAGGAAGCCCGCAACAGACCCGGCAGCCTTTGCTCGAGAGAGACTAACCAGTAGAAAAAGGAGATCCTATATAAAAATAAAGCCCTCTCTGAAATCCCTACTTAAGGTCTCTGACTCAGTCTCTTCGGCCCCGGCCACCCCTGTACAGATGCGTAAGGAAAGATTTGAGGCTGTGTTCAGATAGCTCCAGTGGAGATTAAAGACCTCGAGGAAGGTTTGAGTGCCATGTTGACCTGTGTTTGTTGTGATGATATCCATGATTTGTTCTACGAAGTAGAGTTTATCACCGGGCAAATGATAGAACGTGTGCAATTTGCATAGGGGAGTATTGTTGCAGGCAATCTCAATACATAGATATTCACATGATATAAGAGCAGGGGACTGTTACTGTTTAACTGAAAGGCTGTTAAGGTGAATACAAGTGATAGGTCTGTTTAGTCTGATATTGTAACTAGGAGGTATGTTGTAAACAAATGAAGCAGCTTGAAGTCTTTTTCAGGTACAACTATGTCGGTTTATTCAGGCCAGCAGCATAACAAAGACTTCACCAGCTGACCTGACAAGCAACTGACAAGTTTCGAATCTGTAATGAAAACACCCTAGAATACACACAGCTATTCTAGAAGGATTAAGGAAAGAGAACACAGAGAATGGCTTAACATAAAAAGAATGCAACTCTAAAGTAACTAATAATGTACAACACATTTTCCTCCTTTACATAAACAAAACAACATAATAAAAACTTTTGGAAATAAAAAAAAACAAATTGGGAAAGATGGACAGAAAAGGAAATTCAACAACAGTAATAATTTAAATAGGTAGGTGATCAGCGACCTCTTAACCTTATGGTCCCAAGAGACCTGTGTGTGTCTTGTGAACTATTACCATTTCCGCTGGCATCACCACCACTGACTGCCGACCAACGGATCAAGAACAGAATTATCATCTTCAGTCAGCATGTAGCCACTACTCCTCTGCATGTTGTCCATATTTGAGTTAGTTAACAGAGACAATGGTCCCTAGACAGGAGTTGAATCAGAACACAACAAATATAGACTAAATAGTGCTATATTTTCTTTGTCCAGCTGGACAGTTTAATTTCTAGTAATCAGGAATATAAAAGTTGCGATACAATGTGGTACAAGTGGGACACCAGCCGATGTCCGACTTCCACACTAGGGAATAAGGAACAAAACAAGGTGGTAGGCAAAATAAGGTCATCTGGTTATCATAAGTCATAAACAGATAATCCAACAGAAACACATATGCATGCAAACAGTCATTATTACACTATGCATTTAGTGTTTTAGGTCGACGACGTTTCGAACCATGTCTAGTAAAGGTTCATTCTCAGGACATTAAATAATTTGCCTAAAGAAAAACAATGCAACTGTAGCCCACTATGTGGGAAGAAATTTTTGCCAATACAATGATACAGAAAGGAAACGGGGAGGGTAATGAGGAAAAAATGGGAGGAAAAAACATACAAGGGTAAAAACATGTCAGTACTGGTATTCAGGTAAGGGCTGCAATGGTTACATATACACAGTGTCAAGTCAATGAGTGGGTATGAACACCATACATTCCTCAGTGTGAAAGGTGATTCATGCAGCGTGCAGCAGTGTTGTGCCCATGTGTGGGCTCAGGGGTCACGATCAGGACGGATTTTTTTCCTCATTACCCTCCCCGTTTCCTTTCTGTATCATTGATTCAGTTGTGTGACGATTGCTACCACATTCAATCAATCAATCAATCAAAGCATTTGTAAAGCGCACTACTCACCCAGAGGGTCTCAAGGCGCTAGGGGAGGGGGGGTCCGCTACTGCTCGAACAGCCAGGTCTTGAGCTGTTTCCTGAAGGCGAGGTGGTCCTGGGTCAGGCGGAGGTGGGTCGGGAGGGAGTTTCAGGTCTTGGCGGCGAGGTAGGAGAAGGACCTTCCCCCTGTGGTGGCTCTTCCGATGCGGGGGACGGCGGCGAGGGCGTGGCCGGTCGATCGAAGCTGGCGTTTGGGAGTGTAGAAGTTGAGGCGGCTGTTGAGGTAACCTGGGCCTTGGTTGTGCAGGGCTTTGTGTGCGTGGGTGAGGAGGCGGAAGGTGATTCTCTTGTTGACCGGGAGCCAGTGCAGGTCTCTCAGGTGTCCGGAGATGTGGTTGCGATGGGGGATGTCCAGGATGAGTCGTGCTGAGGCGTTCTGGATCCGCTGGAGTCTCTTCTGAAGTTTGGTGGTGGTTCCGGCGTAGAGGGAGTTGCCGTAGTCCAGTCGGCTGGTGACGAGGGCCTGGGTGACCGTCTTCCTGGTCTCGGTGGGGATCCACCGGAAGATCTTGCGTAGCATGCGTAAGATGTTGAAGCACGACGAGGAGACGGCGTTGACTTGTCTGGTCATGGGGAGCGAGGAGTCCAGGATGAAGCCCAGATTGCGTTCGTGGTCTGTTGGTTTGGGTGTGCTGCCTAGGGCGGGGGGCCACCAGGAGTCGTCCCAGGCGGAGGGTGAGGATCCCAGGATGAGGACTTCCGTCTTGTCCGAGTTCAGTTTCAGGCGGCTGTTCTTCATCCATTCGGCTACCTCTTTCATCCCTTCGTGTAGGTTGGCTCTGGCGGTGTCGGGGTCGTTGGTGAGGGAGAGGATCAGCTGTGTGTCGTCGGCGTAGGAGATGATGTTGAGGTTGTGCTGGCGTGCGATGGCTGCGAGGGGACTCATGTAGACGTTGAAGAGGGTCGGGCTGAGCGAGGAGCCTTGAGGAACGCCGCAGATGACTTCGGTGGCTTCTGATCTGAACGGGGGGGAGGCGGACTCTCTGTGTCCTTCCGGCGAGGAAGGAGATTGTCCACTCCAGTGCCTTCTCCTGGATTCCGACGTTGCTGAGGTGCTGTACTAGGCTACGGTGGCAGACAGTGTCGAAGGCCGCGGAGAGGTCTAGGAGGTTAAGGGCCGCTGTTTCTCCGTTGTCGAGCAGGGCTCGGATGTCATCGGTTGCTGCGATCAAGGCGGTCTCAGTGCTGTGATTGGCCCGGAATCCAGACTGTGAAAGGTCGAGGGATCCGTTCGTCTCGAGGAAGGCGGCCAGCTGCTTGTTGACGGTCTTCTCGATGACTTTTGCGGGAAACGGGAGCAGCGAGATGGGTCGTAGTTTTTGAGGTCGGTGGGGTCGGCTGATGGTTTCTTTAGTAGGGCGCTGAGTTCGGCGTGCTTCCAGCTCTCCGGGAAGGTAGCGGTGTTGAAGGAGGTGTTGATGATGTCCTGCAGGTGGGGTGCGATGACAGCGTCCGCCTTGTTGAAGACGTGGTGAGGGCAAGGGTCGGTCGGAGATCCGGAGTGGATGGAGTTCATCGTGCGGATGGTGTCTTCGGTGCTGATCGGGGTCCAGGCGCGGAGGGTGGTGGTGGGGGGCGGTGGTTGGGTCGTGGTGTGCGTTGGTTGAGTGCTGAAGCTGTTGTGTATGTCCGCGATCTTGTTGTGGAAGTAGGAGGCGAGGGAGTTGCAGAGGTCTTGCGAAGGGGTGATGTTGTTGTTTCCGGCGATGGGGTTGGAGAGCTCTTTAACGATGTTGAAGAGTTCCTTGCTTTTGTGTGCGTTGCTGTCTAGTCGTTCCTTGAATGCAGTTTTCTTGGTGGCGCGGATCAGTTGGTGGTGTTTTCGGGTGGCGAGCTTGAGGGCAGTCATGTTGTCCGGTGTTGGATCCGGTTGGATCCGGTTTTGAGCAAAATGTTCCTGGTACCCTTTTGAAAGTAGCTTTCTTGTTAGGAAATCTATTTTCATTTCTTAGTAATGCTGCAGAATCATCCTCACACTGGTGACTTCCTTCACACACATTTTTTTCTGAAACTTCAGACACTTCTTGGCTGGTGTTGTGTTTCTGTAACTCTTTCATGCAACACTCAGACTGCTCTATAACGTTTGTCTAATCAATAGCTACTTTCAACGTGGGATTCTTAGCTGCCCACAGTCTTTCTTGAATTTTTCTATTGTACAATTAACTGGTCCCTTATTAATTCATCAGTCTAGCTCCAAAATAGCTTTTAACAGAAAGCTCACTCAGTCTCGCAACAAATTTGTCAATAAACTCTTCACTACGTTGTCGGTGAGTATACAATTTATACCGATTCATCATTAGATTTTCCTCCTTTGCATATCTAACTTCAAGTCTACATATTGCCTCCTTATCATCTGGGTTTGGTTGTCCATTGGCTTGTAAGACTTGTAGTAAAAACCTAAACACACATTGACCTTCTTTGCCCAACGAGCTCAATAACAATGCTTTTTTTCTGTTAGCTGAAAATTCTTGCCCATCCAAAGCATCTAAATAATTGTCATAAATAACAATCCAGACTTAGAGGGGGTGCAAGGTTCACTTAAAAATTGAGGAGGCAGAGCAACAGCAATTTGCTGGGCAGACATGACTGCAAGTGTTACAAAACAGAAGAAATAAATCAACTTTGTAAAAAAAAAAAAAAGAATTGTGATAAACGTTAAAAAAAAATGTTATACTGAGCAAAATGCAACAAAAGGGTAAAATCATTTTGTAGATGTGCACATCACTGTGTAAGATATGTTTAACGAAGAGACCAAAAGTACCTGTGATCTGCGTGTCAATGCGCGTTGACTGCTCTTCCTTGCTGTATATAGGAGAATAACATGACATGCTAGGGTTCTGCACTTTATAAACATGCGCGTAACTGTGGATGCTCTGAAGACAAGATTGTTGCTTCTGCTTCGTAGGCAGAAGAGGGGGTTACCGAGAGTCTTGAGCCATGTGGAGTTTTTTGGGATGCAGAGATCTGCAGAAGAGAGCGAAAGGCTTTCCTCTAGTGTGCCTTTTTTCTTGAATAGAGGTTGAGGTCACAGGTGATAGCCCCTTTTTTATACAGAAGTAAAGGTCAGAAATCAGGGTTTCAGGATGGGCTTTTAGAAGTCTGTATTTAAACTTCTTAGGCACATGTTTATTAGGGTTTCAGGATGGGCCTTTAGAAGTCTGTATTTAAACTTCTTAGCCGCGTTTTTAGTAGGGGTTAAGGGATAATTTATTTGGTGAACATGTTTGCCATATTTTACTAAGCCAGGGTCAGTTGCTGTCCATTGATCCATAACTGAACAAGGTGTGTGGAGCAGATGTTTCAAGTTAGAGCGATCAACTGTGAGGCAAGGGTGTGAGTCAGTTATATGTGTTTCTAGGTGAGTGTGAGAGAAGGCTAGGTAAGGGGGAGCAGAGGGTTGATATGATTTCTGTGGGTGGGTCATCTTGCGCACGCCAAGATAGTGAGCAGCAAGAATAAATGACATCAGATTACCGCGGATTGTGCGAGAGAGTAAATCCAATAACTTTATAGATTTCTAGGAAAGGTCAGAGGCTGAAACATTGAGATAGGATGACTAGTACGACAGAATATATTCTGTTATCTGCCAATTTGACTAGTATATGGCCTATGATTGTAATCGTAACTTGCATGCAATTTGAGTCAAATTCCGGTAAAAGCACATATATCTAGTACAGGCCTAATGATGAACATTTATATTTACAAATATTTTTAAACCGTGAGATTGCAACTGCACAATGTGATTTTAAAGTGGAATCCATGTTTGGTCTGTAGGCCTGGATAGTTATTGTCCTTTTTTTATGTTTAGTTAAATGTGGAACAGGTTGCACAAGCCCTTTTTCTGTCTCTATAAGATGAGTTGGGACAAGTCCTTTGTCAGTTTCTGTTATTGTGAGGGCCGTTCACCATTTTGTGGGCAGATGAATGAAAGGACGAAAGATGTCCGGCAATGAGTAACATGGGTAGAGGGGCACTCAGAATAGGCAAGGCAGGGGTCGTTTTTTTTACCCGGGTAGTGAGCGAGACAAAATAGGGGGGATCACTTACCCTGCATGCGCTATGGAGACAAACGCATGACTGCCCCTTGAGCAAGGTATCAATCTGTGATCAAATAAAGAATTTGACCAACATCAAAATCACTGCCACCAAAAGCACCCAGGCAACGCTACGCTTTGCTCAATGTAGCATAATGTAGCTTCCTACCAGGCGGTGAGTGGCATGAGTGTAAAGCCTGGTGTAGATCACCCTGTGAGAGACACTTCCCTCGATGGCGGACCGGAAGAATGAATAAAGTGTTCGGCAATCTGTTCCGGAGAGCCAAAGCGGCTCCCCTTCGCAGCTGACAAGAGCACCGAACGGTCATGTTGCCATCCATTCAGTGCCGCACAGAGTGATTTCCTCCTGGGGCCCAGTGGTGCACGGCGAGGCAAAGGATATCCCTCAGGGAGCAAACCCTCTGCAATGCTTTGGGACCGCACTTCAGAGCGATGGGCAGGGAACGCAACCCTCTGCAATGTTACAGGAGTGTGTTTCAGGGTGATCTGCACCCATGTTACAGCAAACGTCCGATCCAAGATGCCGCAGCCGCTCACCTCTCCGGCCAAGGTTGCCTCCCCATGCGGCGATCCGGGAGCGCAATCAAAGCTGTCTGGCACTCACGGGGACGGCCCCGGCCGCCACTTTAGGATGCCAAAATCCTCCCTCTCACAGCCGACAATGCTGGGCGAATTCCAGGATTGTTTGTCCCTGGAAACAGTTGTGCAACTGCTTGCATCTAGGAATGGAGGGGGATACCCTCAGATGGGCCTACTTCATTGCCTCTGCTGTGGATTGTGCAGTTGAGAATGGAAAGAGAGTCAAGATAACTCAGAGCCTCCTGGTGCTGACGTCCTGCGGGAGTAAGCCACTTGTTAGGGGCAACCAACGAAGCTCAGGCTGAATGGGAACAGTTGCGGTCTCAGACCAGGTGATTGGAGGCTGCAACATCAGGCTGTAAGTATGAGAAAGGTACAAAGTTGTAGAGAGCTATTGTTCTGTAGTGGATACTTTTTGCAAAGGTGCGTTTTTCAAGGGTGGATGGCAGGGTACAATTGGGATATTTAAGCGATAATGATCCCAACCCTGGGAGCCTCCTTACAGATCTACTTGGTCGGTGGCCATCTTCTTTTTTTGGTGTATTGAGTTGTGTAATCCTCCCAGGAGGCTCTGCACTTTTTTCACAGATTAAGGTGACTGCCAATGGGTTATGGCTGATACTAACTGTGGTTATATGCTCACCCCTTCAGAGGATAATACGATTCCCAAAAAGGTGACCGTAGATGTGTGGAACTCAATTTTATCTAGTTTTGCCTACAAAATATTGTCTCTCAGTTTGTCAAGAACAAACCCTACATGCTTTGTATGTTCTCCCACAGAAGAAGAATCAAACAAAATGTCATTGATTATAAACAATAGTTCACACATCCAACAGTTCTCTTAATGCAGCATTAATGAAAACTGAAAAGCCCCAGGAGTGTTACATAAACCAAAAGGCATAACTAAATATTTTTGTAGCCCACATTTTGTGCAAAATTAAGTCTTCCACTCATCGCCGTCTTGAATGCTCACTAAATGATATGTTCTGCTAAGATCGACCTTAGTGAAGATCTTGCCATCCTTGACCTGGCCTAGCAAATATTGGATTACGGGTAATGAATAACTGTTTGTTTATGGTGATTTCATTGGGTGCTCGATAGTCTATACAGCATCTTAGACAGCCCTCTCGTTTAGGGATGAACAAAAGGGGAGTGGAGGCAGCAGAGCGAGAAGGTCGAATAAACTCAATTCTCAACATTTCATCAAAATATTCCCTTAAATAAAGATTTTCTTTCTCAGTCAGTGCATATATTCTACTGCAAGGAACTTGTGCTCCAGCAATCAAATCAATAAGACAGTCATACCGGCCTATGAGGTAAAAGAAAAGGCGCATTTTCTTTATCAAAAAACTTTTGCTAAAGCCTGATAATAAGAGGGCAGGACCGGCACCATAGATTCAGTAAGTACTGCTACTTCTTTTTTGTTTTTGTTTCTCCTAAAGCAATGGGTGTTACAAAAAACAGAACGAAAAGACAAGCAGTGTCTACTCCAATCAATATCAGGGTTGTGTTTAACTAACCACGGAACTCCCAAAATGGCTTGAAATTGTAGTGATTGTATTAAATCAAAACTCCCTGTTTATTCATGGGAGTCATGTATGGCAATGATCAGGTCTCAAGTAGCATGTGGTATGGAACCAGAGTTTATATCTCTGCCATCAATGGTTTTCACTTTGTCTATATAGTTCTTTGTCAAAAACTGAATATTCATCGATTGGCCAATGGATGTCCATGAAATTCCCTGTAGATCCAGAGTCTATCATAATCTGGACAACTGTTGACCGCTCACCCCACATAAGGCCACAGAAAAATGGTGATGAGTAAGCAAAGGGTTGTCCTGTGACACGATTTGTGAGACCATTAACCCAGAACTACCCAAAGTCCTTGTCCCAACAGGCTCCGGGCTTAGTCGTTTCCCATCTCCTTTCATATTTGGAGTTTCACAGGAAGCTGACGCAAACAATGTCATTGCTACCCACAATATAAGCACAACTTTTTGTCTCTGCCTCCCTTCTTCACTTATATCACCTCTTATGCTGCCTATCTGCATAGGCTCTGGTTCCTTAATTTTCAATATCGGCTTTTTTCTCTTTATGGAACAAATCTTGTTATTACTATCATAGAGTCACAATAAAAAGAACACAGCTTCATGCCTACATCACAGTCTGGCAAAGCTTACGTCTTGCATAATTACACAGCTGTATGCCTACAACCCTAGGGCCGGCAGCATCTAAATAGGCGTGTCAGGTCGTAACAAGCTTAGACTCCTTATTTCTAAGAATAAAAATGAAAGATAAAAGAAGGAAACTTACGAGAAAAAAAAATCCCACCCACAATCCGCACCAGTATACCCTTATCAATCATCCCCCAGCCGCAGAGTCATAAAGCGTCTTGGGTTACTTCCTATAATGACAGTTATAGCAGTACTTAAGGGGTGTCTTGTGGCAGCAGTTAAAGAATTTGGAGGTATTTAGGGCATGTGATTTCACGTAGTTCCTTAGATAGTAAATGTAGAAAAGGGGCCAACACATCAGCATTCGACTCCCCTTTATGGTCCGCCACCAGTGGCATTCGTTCCATAGCTAGGACTACCAGTGACTATGTAGCCATGCATTGAATTCCGGGATAGTCAATGATGCTCAATGGGCTAAAAATTGCTGCTTATAGGGCTAACGTAATTTGTCTGCTTTTCAAGGAGCGAAGAGGAAAGGTTAGGGGATTCGATAGCCCTTGAATGGAATATGCCGGGAATCTAGGTATAGAAGTGTCTAAAGCCTCATCAATGTTATCTAGGACCCCCGTCCAATTACGCTGCAATTTGGGACAATGCCACAGCAAATGCACTAAGGAACCTGTCATTCTGCATCCCCTCCAGCATAATTCGGGTTTGATTTTATCCTGGCTATGGATTCGTGCTAGTGTATAATCCCAGTACGAAAAAACCTTAAAAGCGGATTCCGCCCCTGCCGTGTTGTGTGCTGTGTGGTATGTGCGAAAAATTATATTATCCCATTCGTTAGCAGAGAGTGACCTCCCCAGCTCCGCTTCCCATCGGATTTGAGCCTTACCTGTGTGATTTGTAGTAAGCATGGAGTATAGCTCTGAGATAAGGCGCCGGTCATCTTTTTTACACCGAAGACATTTTTCAAATGTCGTGAGTGGTCGGGACACCCCACTATGATAGGAGGACGATGTAACCCAGTGATGAAGTTGGTGGTAAGCAAACTCATCAGACACTTAAGAGGCCATAATCGCATTTCAGCTGGTAAAATGGACCTCTTTTTGACACGAAAGGGTTGATCCCAAGTCTCTTGCATCCTTCTTCTCTCCATCTTTGGAACACTGCTGAGTCCCGGCCCAGTGGAAAGTCCGGGATGTCCACTATCGGGGTCATCAGAGAAGGAAAAGTGGTCCAGTCACTTTTGCTAGCTACTGCATCCCATACCCTCAACGTTAGGGACGTAACTGGAGAGGAGTACAGCTCCAAGGCCTTGTGTTTAAGGTGCAACCAGATCTCACGCCAGATGTTAATCCCAGCCACCGCTTGGTGCATAAAGTTCCAGTGCTTACCAGACAGTGGCCTGTTCCACTCTATGATATATCGGACGCACAATGCCTGGTAGTGCCTGTAAATCAAAGGAAGCCCCACTCCTCCATCTTTTCTTTGGGAGTGCAATTTGTGATAACGATAGGTGAGGCTTCTTCCCTCCCCAAACAAATGTATTGATTAAGGACTGTAGTTGGCCTAATGCTTTCAGTGGTGGTGCCATGGGGATCGTCTGGAATAGATAAAGAATGCGGGGGAGGACTGTCATTTTAACTGCCGCAATTCTCCCAAGCCAGGCCAACCGTAGCCGCGCCCAAGCTATCCAATGCCTTAGCAGTGTGCTCAAGCAAGGACGCACAATTTAGGGCCACAGTATGTGATATGGTCGGGGCGAGCCGAATACCCAAGTATGATGCGTTTTGCTGGGTCCATTGAAAAGGAAACTGGTGCCGGATACTGTCCACTACAGCCTGACGGATTCAGGATATGCAATTTAGTCAAATTGACTTTAAGCCCTGCCGCATCACCAAATGTATTTAGTTCTAAGAGTAGAGTAGGCAGGGTGGTTTGAGGATTGGTGAACAATAGGATCACATCGGCAGCAAATAGGCTGACCTTGTGAATATCCTTCCCAAACTTCAGGCCTTCAATTTGTGGGTTGTCCCTTAGGTGTTGTGCCAAAGGCTACATATAGAGAGTGAATAAAAGGGGGGACAGGTGGCATGCTTGCCTTGTCCCCCATGAGATCGGAAATGTAGCGAACTTTATACCATTTACTCGTACGAAAGCCCTGGGTGCCCTATAGATGCAGTTGATCCATTTGATAAAGTCATCACCAAACCCAAAACATCGTAGAGTGTCGAACAGGTAGGTCCAGCTCACTCTATCGAAGGCCTTCTCAGCGTCGATGGATAGAAATAGTGCATGCCTGCGTGATGTATGCACACTATCCATTAGGTGAAAAAGGCGCTTCGTATTGTCTCCCCTCTGTCTGGTAGAAATAAAACCTGCTTGGTCTGGATCGATTAGGTCTACCATTAAGGGATTTAGGCGCTCTGCTAAAACACTGGCGAATATTGTCGAATCAATATTTAGTAAAGAAATGGGTCTGTATGACCCTCATTCCATAGGATCTTTAGAGGGCTTTAAAATAACAGAGATAGCCGCCTCTGACATGGAGACTGTCACCGCTCCCAACTCCAGAAATGAGTTGAATAATTTAGTCAAGAAGGGAGCCAGCTCCTGACAGAAGGACTTATAGAACAGGGATAAAAAGCCACCTGTGCCCAATGACTTTCCCAGTTTTAAGAGGGATATTGCTGAGATTACCTCTTCTATGTGTATGTGTCGATCGAGCTATTCCGCCGTAGATTCCGGCAAGGGTGATATTGCACAGTTCTCTCTAGTAAGAGACAGGATCTAGCACCGGCGGGTCCTGTCCTGTATAGAGAGTATGGTAAAAGGATCTAAAGGCATCCACTATTTGCGAATCCTCACTGATATCCTCCCCAGCCGGCCCCTTGATCGCCTGAAGCTGGGTCTGGTGGCTCAGTGGACTATTGTGTCTATTGCAGGGGCCTGTGTTCAACCTCAGGGTCACAGGTTCAAATCCCGGCAGGTCCACTCAGCCTTTCATTTATCTGAGGTCGATACAATGAGTACCATTGAGTTGGGTAATAACAAACATCTGTTATTCAGCGCCAAGATACCCTTAGTGGTGAACGTGCGCTTTACAAATACACATGTTATGTTATGAATCATTGATGTTTAGATTTTAGCCAGCAGTTGTTGTGCCAGAAGCTTGCCACTTTTGTCACTGCTAAGATAGAATTGATGGCGTTGTCTGAGAAGCACGTCCTCTGCCCTGTCGAGGTGTAACCACTTCAATAGAAGCCTTTTCTTCTCCAGTTTGCTCCATACCCTCAGAGCCCCTGTTCTTTTATGTATTGACTCCATCTCTGCTCCTCCTTGCTCTAGCTCTTGTCGCTTTTCTTTCCGGACCTTATTCTCCGCCACCGACATTGCGATAAATTCTCCTCGTATTACCAATTTTAAGGCTTCCCAGACAGCTGACAGGGACGCAGACCCCACATCAATAATCTGTAGATAATCAACTAATTTTCTTTTGATTGCAGCCATAGTCTCTGGCAAGTGCAGGTGACCCTTCCTCAAGCACCATTCGGGGGGGGGGAACGGGAGGGTTGTCTGGGTGTGTTGTCTGGACAAATTGTGCATGGATGCTAACCGTATTACTGCATGGTCAGATAAAGACTGAGGCTCAATAGTAGTGTCTGTTAACCGGCGTGCCCATGAGCTGGAGGCAAGAAAGTGGTCTATGTGCGCATACGATTTATGGGCCACAGAATAGTAGGTATAGTCTTTCACTCTCCAATCCCCTGGACCCGCCTTTGCCCCGACCGGTCCATGTCCAGATTAAACCCCCCCCCCCCCTTGCCAAACAGCTGCATCCGGGGATGTTAATGATAATGTTATTGTTATCGGGTTTCTAGAGCGCATAGCTGCCCGTGAGCGTCCCAGCGCTGAACAAGTACAGATGGAAAGAGAGGGAGAGAAGCTCATGGGAACAGCCATGTTTTCACGGATTTTCGAAATGCCAGAAGATTGGGTTGGGCACGGAGGTCAGGGGGGAGGGAGTTTCACATCTTTGACGCATTGTAGGAAAAGCAACGGCCTCCTGATCGTGCTCGAAAGATCTTGGGAAGTTTAGTAAGGTTGGCATTGGATGATCGAAGGGGTCTCGAGGTGGTATAGGGAGTGACCAGATTTCTGAGTATGGGGGGGCTTTCCAATTCAGGATTTTGTGTGTGAGGCAGAGTGACTTGAACTGCACTCTTTCCATGATGGGTAGCCAGTGCAGAGCTCGCAAGGCTAGTTTGGCTGAGCAGCGGTTCCTGGTGTTGGTCAGAATCCTGGCGGCGGCATTTTGAACTACTTGGAGTTTGGTAGTGACTTTTAGAGGTGCACCCAGGTAGAGTGCATTGCTGTAGTCCAGCCTTGGCAAGATGAGACCCTGTATCAAAGGTTTCCTTGATTGGAAGGGGAGTAGAGGTAGGATTTTTCGGGTGGATCGCAGGAGACCAAAGCAGACTCCTGCGGTTTTTCTAGCTTGGGTTTGCATGGTGAGGTTTTTGTCCAGCCATAGACCGAGGCTTTTAATCTCGGGCTTAGGGTTTGGAAGTTTACCCATGCAAGGGGGCCAAAGGGAGTCTGTGAGGAGGTGGGCTTGGTTCCCTATCACCATGATCTCCGTCTTGTCGCCGTTGAGCTTTAAGTGGGATCTGTCCATCCAGCTGACGATATCCGTCAGGCAGGAATAGAGGTCTATATTGGGATTTTTTTGCTGGGTGAGGGAAACCACCAGCTGCGTATCGTCTGCGTATGTTAGTAATTTTATCCCGTGTGGGGTGACTATCTGTTCCAGGGGGGACTTATATACGTTGAAGAGTGTAGGGCTCAGAGAGGAGCCCTGGGGCACTCCACAATGTACAGGGGTCTCTTTGGATGAATAGCTGTCCTCTATGACCTGGAATGATCGGTCTTGCAGGAATGATTTCAGCCAGGATAAGGCAAGGCCTGAAATCCCAAGATCGCTAAGTCACTGGGCCAGGACCTGATGGTTGACCGTGTCGAAGGCCGCGCTTAGGTCCAGGAGGATCACTGCCACTGATCCTCCTGTGTCCATGATCTTCCTGGCCTCCTCGACCACCGTCAGCATCGTGGTTTCAGTGCCCTAACCCGGTCGGAAACCTGTTTGTGAGGATTTGAGTAGTTCGTTGGTCTCGAGATAATTAGATAGCTGAGAGTTTATGAATTTTTCTGTTATCTTGCTGGTGCAAGGCAGGATGGAGATTGGCCTAAAGTTGGAAAGGTTAACCTTGTTTTTTTCAGTAGAGCCCTAACCTTCGCCTTCTTCCAGCTGGGTGGAACCGTTCCGTTGGTCAAAGAGGCAATGATTACGTTTACCAGTGGTTCGAGAATAGTCGGTGTTACCAGTTTTAAAATTTTTACTGGGGCTGGGTCTGAAGGTGAGCCGCTCTGTTAAGGTTTTGATAATAAACGGTTCTTGTTGAGTGTTAGGCATATAGAAAGAGGCCAGTGTGATGTATGTGCCTTCCCATTGTATCAAAATTGGTATCAGGCACCCCCTTATTTCTGTGTAAGTAGGTACGACCTTGCCCGGAAAGTGTGCTCTGATTAAGATTGCCACCCTGTTTTTCTTGAACGGGCCAGAGGACCAGAATTGCTGCAGGAAGCATCGTGAGCGCATGCGTATAGTATCCCTAGAGAGGAGGTGAGTGTCCTGCAGAAGACAAATATCACCACCAAAATTTTCTAGCAAAGAGATGATGGCCGATCTCTTCACCGGGTTATTCAACACTTGAACATTAAAGCTTTAGATTCTTACCTATAGTGGAAGAATGAGAACGCTACGGAATGTAAAGCACTTTTCTTACTTTCTGGCCTCCCAGGACTCCGTGAGCAGTTGTTATCCTGAAGGGATAGGTCGGAAACTCTACAGTGACTGGTGCGTACACCCCAAAAAAGAAAAACAGCAACATTCAAGGCCAACTAGAACCCCCCAGAACTAGAACCCCCCCAGTACCCCAATCATGTCAAATATAGAGAGACAAAAGTTTGTCTGCAAAGGAAAACCCGTTGGGGGTCGTGGCACAGCTGATGAGTCGTGTGAAGAAATACCTGTTCATCACCGATCATCAAGATTACATCTTCCAGCGGGGATCGTGGATCCTCCTCACGTGTCCCCCCAGCACCACTTCAAGTAACCCATTCCAGAGCATCTTAACCATCTAAGTCATGGGGAGATCAGGCGCTCCAAGGGATGGGACAGTGAAGTGAGAACCGCCACTCCATCTTTGGCCATCGTCTCTGGGTCCGGTTATAGCTTAAAGGCAGGTCTACCGACCTGCTGCCAGCGTGAGGGCTTCAGCGCAGAGAGCTCCTGGGGCCCATCTTCATGTTCTGCCACCCAAGGACTCTCCAACCCCTGCACTTAAAGCGCATCTTTGAGAGAACAAAGCTGCCTCAGCTTCAGTCCTCAAACGATGGATTTAGGCCCAGATCTCTGTACTGGGGTGACTGTATGACATTATTCTGACTTCTGTCCATCAATTGTTGTTTTTGCATTTGCCACCCTGAGTGGGATGGGTATGCTCAGACTTGAGTCCCATGCTCTCCACACCACTGGAGTCAAGCTATCCTGGCTGAAGACGGCTGATAGCCAGAAACCGGTCCTAGGATGCTTGATTCTGGTCCAGGAAAGACATGGCTTGGCAGTTCGGGCTGGACTGTTCCCATGAGGCACAGGGTCAAGGCTGATTTGCATATGGCCATGTCTGAACTGGGGTGGAGTGGAGTGCAAAAAAACGATGGATTTAGGCCCAGATCTCTGTACTGGGGTGAATGTACTACATTATTCTGCATTCTGTCCATCAATTGTTGTTTTTGCATTTGCCACCCTGAGTGGGATGGGTATGCTCAGACGTGAGTCCCATGCTCTCCACACCACTGGAGTCAAGCTATCCTGGCTGAAGATGGCTGATAGCCAGAAACCGGTCCGAGGATGCTTGATTCCGGTCCAGGAAAGACATGGCTTGGCAGTTCGGGCTGGAATGTTCCCATGAGGCACAGGGTCAAGGCTGATTTGCATATGGCCATGTCTGAACTGGGGTTGTGTGGAGTGCAAAAAAAACATGGATTTAGGCCCAGGTCTCTGTACAGGGGTGAATGTATGACATTATTCTGCATTCTGTCCATCAATTGTTGTTTTTGCATTTGCCACCCTGAGTGGGATGGGTATGCTCAGACGTGAGTCCCATGCTCTCCACACCACTGGAGTCAAGCTATCCTGGCTGAAAACGGCTGATAGCCAGAAACCGGTCCTAGGATGCTTGATTCCGGTCCAGGAAAGACATGGCTTGGCAGTTCGGGCTGGACTGTTCCCATGAGGCACAGGGTCAAGGCTGATTTGCATATGGCCATGTCTGAACTGGGGTGGTGTGGAGTGCAAAAAACGATGGATTTAGGCCCAGGTCTCTGTACTGGGGTTAATGTATGACATTATTCTGCATTCTGTCCATCAATTGTTGTTTTTGCATTTGCCACCCTGAGTGGGATGGGTATGCTCAGACGTGAGTCCCATGCTCTCCACACCACTGGAGTCAAGCTATCCCGGCTGAAGACGGCTGATAGCCAGAAACCGTTCCTAGGATGCTTGATTCCGGTCCAGGAAAGACATGGCTTGGCAGTTCGGGCTGGACTGTCCCCATGAGGCACAGGGTCAAGGCTGATTTGCATATGGCCATGTCTGAACTGGGGTGGTGTGGAGTGCAAAAAAACAATGGATTTAGGCCCAGATCTCTGTACTGGGGTGAATGTATGACATTATTCTGCATTCTGTCCATCAATTGTTGTTTTTGCATTTGCCACCCTGAGTGGGATGGGTATGCTCAGACGTGAGTCCCATGCTCTCCACACCACTGGAGTCAAGCTATCCTGGCTGAAGACGGCTGATAGCCAGAAATCGGTCCTAGGATGGTTGATTTCGGTCCAGGAAAGACATGGCTTGGCAGTTCGGGCTGGACTGTTCACATGAGGCACAGGGTCAAGGCTGATTTGCATATGGCCATGTCTGAACTGGGGTGGTGTGGAGTGCAAAAAAACGATGGATTTAGGCCCAGATCTCTGTACTGGGGTGAATGTATGACATTATTCTGCATTCTGTCCATCAATTGTTGTTTTTGCATTTGCCACCCTGAGTGGGATGGGTATGCTCAGACGTGAGTCCCATGCTCTCCACACCACTGGAGTCAAGCTATCCTGGCTGAAGACAGCTGATAGCTAGAAACCGGTCCTAGGATGCTTGATTCCGGTCCAGGAAAGACATGGCTTGGCAGTTCGGGCTGGACTGTTCCCATGAGGCACATGGTCAAGGCTGATTGGCATATGGCCATGTCTGAACTGGGGTGGTGTGGAGTGCAAAAAATACGATGAATTTTGGCCCAGATCTCTGTACTGGGGTGAATGTATGACATTATTCTGCATTCGGTCCATCAATTGTTGTTTTTGCATTTACCACCCTGAGAGGGATGGGTATGCTCAGACGTGAGTCCCATGCTCTCCACACCACTGGAGTCAAGCTATCCTGCCAGAAGACGGCTGATAGCCAGAAACCGGTCCTAGGATGCTTGATTCCGGTCCAGGAAAGACATGGCTTGGCAGTTCGGGCTGGACTGTTCCCATGAGGCACAGGGTCAAGGCTGATTTGCATATGGCCATGTCTGAACTGGGGTGGTGTGGAGTGCAAAAAAACAATGGATTTAGGCCCAGATCTCTGTACTGGGGTGAATGTATGACATTATTCTGCATTCTGTCCATCAATTGTTGTTTTTGCATTTGCCACCCTGAATGGGATGGGTATGCTCAGACGTGAGTCCCATGCTCTCCACAACACTGGAGTCAAGCTATCCTGGCTGAAGACGGCTGATAGCCAGAAATCGGTCCTAAGATGCTTGATTCCGGTCCAGGAAAGACATGGCTTGGCAGTTCGGGCTGGACTGTTCCCATGAGGGCACAGGGTCAAGGCTGATTTGCATATGGCCATGTCTGAACTGGGGTGGTCTGGAGTGCAAATAAACGATGGATTTAATCCCAGATCTCTGTACTGGGTTGAATGTATGACATTATTCTGCATTCTGTCCATCAATTGTTGTGTTTTCCTCAGTCGCCCCTGGCACTTAAAGATGATGGGAAAGGGATGGCCCCAGGAGTACGGAATTCCTTTTTCACTTAGGTGGGAGGTAAGAACCCTACATTCTCGCTGGTTGATCAAGGTAGACTCCGCTAGGTCCTGAAAGAGTGCAGGAGTATGGCCTCGGAATTGTATGGGCTGAGACTCTCGGGCTTTGCTAATTAAATGCTCCTTTAGCTGAAAATGATTGACACATACAAGGATATCCTACAGCGTGCCTTATCCCCTCTGGGCAGGCCCACCCTGTGTACCCGGTCCATCTGTATGTCTTTAGTGTCATCACTGCCCAGGACATGTCAAACGAGGGCTAAGACGTAGGACCTGAGATCGTCTTGCTCCGCCCTACAAAGGAACTCCACAAATCTGTACATTGTTTTTCCAAGAGTGATTCTCGAGGTCTTCAGTGTGTGCCTGCACGTCCAAGTGCTGCTCCTGCAGGCGGATTAGGTCTTGTTGCATCATGTGGATTTCCTCTTCCCTACTCGTGTCGTGCGCCTCTAGAGTGGCCACTCGTTCGCCAACCTTCTCTATGTCGCATCTAATCTCTGTCAGATCAGCGGAAAGCGGGCCCTTCAAGTCTTGGATGTCTTCTTTGAGGGAGGAGAACAGCTCCGTCATAAAGGCCTTGGTGGCAGGTTCACCACCACCCTCAACCGCCTCTTAAGGGCCCTCATCGGTGTGTGTGGTGCTCATTGAGCTAGAAGCCCCAGTTTGCTTTAGCAAAAACAATTGATGGACGGAATGTTGCACAATGGCAAAACATTTGAGGTTTTGTAATTTTCGAGTCTGACTCCATTTTGTTCTGTGCCACCATTTTGTGTTGCCCTCACGTAGGCCTGTGAAGGTAGCCTGGCGAACAAAGTGGCCTGGCCTTCTTAGTTCATGTATACATTAACTAGGTTTCTTTATGACTCTGAAATTAACTGTAACAAACTGACCTCTTCACCTGAAGCTGACCTCGCAAAGCTAATTTTCCTGATCGATCTTTGTCTGAGATTGCCAATCAATGTTCAGGACATCGGTAACTTTTAATTTCCTTGCACATGCCTTATCTTGTTCAGCATCTGTTACTGTTTCTTTTTTATGTTTCTTCATTACATGGGTTATGCTTTCAATTGTAGGTTTGTCCGGCTTGTGGAGATTGAATTTGGGACATTCCTAATAATTAACTTTTGGGTTGGGATACTGTAAATTGAGTTTTTGTTATTTGATACTTTGTTTGAAAATGTACCTTATTGGCTAGAATTTTGTGCAGTGGGTGTACATTTATAATGTGAATATTGGGTATAAAAGGAGACTTCTCGCCTTAGTAAAATGAGCAGTCTCCTGAGAATTTACAGTGTGATGTATTTCTAAGATCACTGTTACTAGCTGCAGCTAATAAACTTGGTCTCTGATGCCATCCAGAAGTATTCCGTGTCTCTGTATACCAAGACAGGTGAACTCGAAGATCTTAGGCGTGTCCCTGACGCCGCTGGGTTAAACGAAACCCCGGTTCTTCAACTGGCGCCCAACGTGGGGCGACTTCAGCGGTTCTGGTCCAAGCCCGAAGATTGTGAGGAGCCCCGTGAGGAAATTCTGGAGGACGGCCGTCACTTCATCGACCCCTGCATGTCGACATGGACCGAAGGTTTTTTCTGCGAGGCTTCCCCTTTCCGACGGCTGTGAAGGACTGCGGCCCTGACTGTCGCCCTGTCTTGGACCCTCTTGTGATGATTTGTGAGGCGAAATGTTAAACGGTCTTCTGGTGGCGTGACAGACATTTTGGTTAAGTATAAGTGGGTCGCTCCCACGACTTTGTTTTGTTTCTTGATTTTGATTCGGCCATTGCAATAGTCGAAGCCGAGGGGTTCGTATATTTGCGAGTGTATCATTTTTGATAACCCCTTGAAGTTTGAAGCAAGACTAGTGAGCTAAAAGATGCCTGGTTTTAGCAAATTTAGGAAATGGTTTTGTTGTAGTTGTAATAGGGATTCCCGATTGGAGGACTCGTGTCCGATACCTCCGGTTGGAAATCCAACTTATGAGCACTATTCAAAGCATGGTGTAGGTCCCATTACCTTTAATGAAGTATGGGTCCGTTATACAAGGAAAGATGGTGTTTTACGATGGCCCCAACATGATTGTTTTGAATCAGATATTTTAGATAACCTAGAAGTTGCTCTATTTAAGAAGAAAGCCCGGCCGGCGATGTTTGACTCTTTCCGCCTTTGGCGTAAGGAAGCCAAACTGCGAGAAATTAAGCAAGCTAAGAGAGATAGGAAGGAAAGGAATATATCGGTAATGCAAGCTGCTAGGCAGTTTAAGGAAGATGAAGAAGATCGTGCGATTGAAGTGTCATATAGACAACATTGCATGGCCATTGACAAATGTTACCCGGCTTTGCCACCCCCCCTTTCAAATGTGACTGAAGACCCTGAAAAGGATCCTTTGATGTCACATTTACTGAGATTGCCACCCCCTTATGTGCAGGGTGCTACTCCACCTCCGTTACCTCCAGTTGTTGCACCCCTTGTTGTCGTTCAACCCCCTGTTGTTGTTCAGCCACCCGTTGCTTCACAGGTGGTTCTTCCTCCCCCGGCGCAGCCCCCTCCAGGGCCGCCAGCCTTGCCACCAGCCTCGCCTCAAACTCCTTTGCCTTACAATCCTTTATCTTCAACTTCTCTTATTTCTGTCCCTACGTCTCTGTCGCCTCAAAACACTTTGTCTCCTGTCCTCATGTCAACTTCTTCTCCTTCTGCTCGGCAACGAATGACTGAGACTGTCACTAATCTTTTGTCTCTTTTCTTTGGGTCACTGAATATGACCCCTGTTTCTGAACGTAAGCAAAGACGTAGTCAGCTCCCTGGTCCCGAAGAGCGGGCAGTGTGTAGTATTCTTGCATCTTGTTTATGTTCTACATGCTTTCTCCTCTACCAGTCCAGCTTGTAGAATGTTGCAGCTATGATGCTCTAGAGAATGTTGGGATTCTGTGGGCTGTGGTTGACAGTTGACATTGGGCTGAGCATCATGCTGGATGCTCCTGGTTGGGCCGTTATACCAACTTAACTGCTCATCTTTAAATAAACATCTTAACATCATCTACTGTGTGGGACCTCATCACTACATTATTTATGGCGACGAGGATGGGATCAACGAACCTACCACTTTTACAGATGAAGTGCAACTATTTTCAACCAAGTAAGCAAAAGACACCTCTCAAGCAAGAAACCTACAAAAAAAAAGCGTAATTAAATTAAGAGTAACCTGACAAGCAAGAGAGAGGTCACGCCTGTATGCCCCACCAGAGTCCACTTCACCGGACAGCTCAAGAACAGGCGTGCTACAACATCTAGCAATTAGTCAACAAGCTGAAGCCTTCAAAGTCACAAGAAACCCGATACTAAAAAAAGAAACATCTGCAGACTTAAAGAAAAGAAAGTAAACACGGGCTGTGTGTGTGATATTGCCACCTGTTAAGGGGTTAAAAAGTCGGACGGCATCCACTTTACTAATTTGTGACTGTACTTTTAAATAGACTGCCAACCCGAGGTTAACGGAGCTTGTGACTAAACTACGTGGTTGTCTCTTTTATTTCAAGCCACTTTGAGTTCTTTTCATCTGCCAGATTATTTTTGGGAGGATGTGTCTTCCTTTTTATTTTCCTTGTGGAAGTGAGGGGATAATGTAGTATTCTTTTCTTCGGTTCTTTCTAACCAGCGTTCTTTCTTTCCTTTTTGTTTTTGGTTCTTTCTGTTTCTGGTACTTTCTGACCAGCCTTCTCTTTCCTTTTTGTTTTCATTGTGGAAGAGAGGGGATGATGTAGTGTTTTTGCATCTTGTTTATGTTCTACATGCTTTCTCCTCTACCAGTCCAGCTTGTAGAATGTTGCAGCTATGATGCTCTAGAGAATGTTGGGATTCTGTGGGCTGTGGTTGACAGTTGACATTGGGCTGAGCATTCTGCTTAGATGGGATCAGCCCCTAGGGGCCCCTCTAACCCAGCCAAAACGTAACCACATCCCTCCTCAGGACCATCTATCCAGGCACCTGGGTACCTACCTGAGGATGGGGAACTCGCAATATACAAGCTCATATTATCAGAAACACCACTAAATCTATAGGGATACTAAGAATACTCACTGATTACTAAGGATATCCATGCCCTACACCACACTCATACCTTATAGTCTCGCGGCCACTCAGACCCAGACTAATCTACCCTGGGGCAGATATGACACACAATCCGGCGTGTCTACACACGTGGGTCTGCAGCCCCAGTGCTCTCATTTTCCAAACGGTCCACAATCTGGCAGACCTCCACGCTGGTATCCCCCCCAGCGCTCTCACTTTCACATGGCCCGCAATCCGGCAGACCTCCACGCTGGTATCCTCCCCAGCGCTCTCATTAACGCCGTATATCAACGACGACCACTTTCCTATGGACACCTATGGGATAACTTCTCATTCATCTACTTGGGATAAAACTATGACAATGAAAGTTAGTACGGTTTTTCGAATTGTAAAATGTACCTTCTGCTCCTGGCATCAAAGGTCCCCTTGCTTCCTATTTGCTTGATCACTCCTTACCTGATCGGGATTTCACATCCGTTCATGCAAACAATGCTCAACTAGAAACATAAGTTACCATGATTGAACAAGAATACAAGGCACATGTCAGTTCACTAAGAACTGGGGTTACTTTATTTTAACAATATAGACACATACACAGATCTGTATTATAATGGACACATCCACATGTAACTGACAAAGACTATAGATAGAACACACCGCTGCAAGGAAAAGGATTAGCAATACAATAGCCTAGGGAATAAAGACAAGATTAAGATGTAAGTGTAAAGTAAACTAATATGACAGGACCGATATCACCTGATTAGTGTGAAGTCTTGTTCTAGCTGTCATCTGGGTTCCTCTCTCGTCTGTGCCTTGGCTCATCTCAGACTCTCTCTCTCCTGCACTCTTGGATACACCTCTGCGCTGATCACTGTGCACTGGACTCCTCTCCCCCACGAACTGTCTCCACCTTCCAGCTTCAGTCTAATGGTTTCTGCCGCTCTGATACTCGTTCGCTCCACTAGCTTGTTCACTCTGTTTTAAATGTCTCTGTGCCAATGTCCAATTAACTCCAGCTGCTCCCACAGGTTAATCCACGATATAACTTCAGTCTCTTCTAAAAGGCATTACTTCAGACTCCAGCTATTCACACCTCCTCCTGATAAGTAACTGCTTCTGACTGCTTCCTTCAGTTCCAGCTCACTGACTGTCTGTTTGTCTTCTCTCTGTTCCAAGCATTTTCTGTCTCTTCTCCTCTTGCAATTCCACTCCTCCAACTCTACCAACACTCTCTGCTCCTCCAATTCAACTCAGCTCTCTCTAGCTTGAACTCTCTCTCTCTCCTACTCCAACAGCTCCTCACTCTTCTACCACTCCAGCTCGACTCCTCACTGCTCCTCCAACTCAACTCGACTCACTGACTCCGCCTCTGCACTTCACTAATATAGAATGCTGTTTCCTCATGGAAAGTTCCAGCCATCAGCCTGCCGCCCATCAGATCCCTGCACCACTCCGCGTCAAGGACACACACCCAGCCGGCCGGCCTTTTGTTGTGTCTTCCACACAGAGAATAATACAGCCTACCGATAAGGGCTTGCCCAGACCGGTTCTCTCCAAGTGAACAACAGCTTTAACTGTAAACTTTACCTTTACCCTTGAAGCCTCTCAGCTCCATCAAGATGGAGTCCCTCTAGTTCTAGGCCTGTAGGCCTGAAAGGGATGAAATACCCCTTAGCTCTGTCAGAATACCTACATAAACCATACCAATGTGTAATATAAAGTCAGGACCACAGGATCCAACCTCTACGATAAGCAAAAATAACAGGCCAAAGCCAATAGGCAATAGATGGCCTCTTCTAGGTCTGGAAGAAAGGGCTTAAAAGGGCCAACACAAGCTAAGAATACCTATCCTAGATGTGAGCAAGATTAAAGTCTATATCACTGCTAAATAGAGCCAAAAACCCTGCCAAGACAGCATCATGCTGGATGCTCCTGGTGGGGCCGTTATACCAACTTAACTGCTCATCTTTAAATAAACATCTTAACATTATCTACTGTGTGGGATCTCATTACTACACAGTGTTAGATCTCCTTGCTCGTAGATGGGTTTCGAATACCTCCAAGTACAGTCCACAAGTGGTTATGGATATCTTCCTACAGTGGGAGGCACCAAAACAAAGGTATGTTTTTGATGTCATGTGTACCTTCCTTCGTCAGGAGTGGGAAGATAATGAGTTGGGTTCAATTCCACTGGAATTGCTTAATGTTCAGTCTGAATTTGCTAAAGGGACGATAGTGGGTTCCGATGTTGAGGAAGCGGTAGAGACACTACTCACTTTTAGGTCTAGACTTCCACCTCAGTAATTGTTCGAACCTGACCCTTCTGTTAGGAGAAAAGTGAAGCAGTATCCTATGAGAGAGGTTCCCCCATGTATGGAGAGAGGCAGTTGTGGCTGATACCGCTCATGGTATTGCGGCTGCACCGGCTCATTTTCAGCAAATGTGGGTGCATGTCCCTTGGAAGAGAGCTGAGGTCCTGGCTCTTAAGCAGACCTTGCCTGACCCCCGTAAAAATCCTGCTGGTTATAACAAGAGTTGTCTCAGACAGTTGATGCTTGTGTTATGAATTTAGCTGACATAGATATGTTGATGGGTAATGTAGTTCCTCAACCCTTGTGGGCGAAGATCCGTCACAAGGATCACGCGCCAGAGTTAGGAGATACGTGGGTTAATATTACTGCTGCAGATGGTCAGCAGGTAGGAGGTGCCAAACCTGAATCTTAGTTGCAGAACTTCCTGGTAGGATTATTAATTTAATGAAAACTATGATGCCTCCTCTGCGAGTGAATTGGGACAAGTTAGCAGCATGCAAACAAAAGAAAGACGAGAGTGTGTCTGATTTCTTCACTAGGTTTTGTTAGGCTCCTGCCCAACCCACACACTGCAGGAACGAGGCGTGTCCCAACCACTTCCCCGACTCACCGGTCACTCACTAGATGGTACAGATGAGTAAACCGATGAACCAGAAAAGGGGGTGGAAATAAAGGCACCAAACCTTCCACCCCTGTAGAGCGTAGAGTCAAATAACACCCTCCTCCTCCTTCTGCACCTGCATAGACAGGGAAACAAAAAGATACACCATACAATAACTTTCAGTCCCCAATCCTACCTTTGCAACAAAAGACCATATCCAGCAGTTCACCACACTTACACTTACCAGTAACCAATGCAGGTTTTGCTTCGAGGGGGTTTATCTTGCTAAAACAAGATAGTTCATCGGGTGTTGAGGTTTGGGCGTGAAGGGATATCACAGGGTAAAAAACATGCCAAAATATCGTGCATGAACAAAAAACCCCTGTGTCTTAAACAAAAAGGGAAGTGAGGGGAATAACCCAAAACACAGAGAAACGATAATCACTCGTCTCTCGGGTGAATGAGTAAAAAGTAATCCCAGCCGGGATACCGCTCAAACGTCAGATCCGCCCTTAACGAGGCGGACGGTTCCCACAAGACTTGTAAACGCTGCGAACGCCTAGCGTCCGTACGAGTGGATCTTACAACGTCTCGGGTACAAAAGAAAAAAGACACTAAAATAGTGTCTGACAAACAGGAGCCCCTGGATGTCGTTGGCTAATCTCTAACAAGAGACGGGGGAAAAAATAAAACAAATAAGCTATCTAACTAACTACAGGGACACGGGACGGGAAAACAAGGGGGCAGGAGGAAGGGAACAGGTAGTTCACAACAGCGGGAATTAAGGCAAGGGATCCGGGAAAAGGGTAAAACTCCAACGATTCTCACGAGCCCGTGAGAATCAGCAACAACCAACAGCTTCACATGAACCAAAAATAGCAGGAACCCACAGGTTTGCAATAACAAGCAACAACACTATGGTAGGACTCCCTTTTATACAGCTGGCGTGTCATGTGATGGTGAAAACTATGGTCATCAAAAGAGGACTGGGGACCGAATCCTAACAGGTTTGAGGAAACATTCATTGATCATAGTGGTCAGGACATGAGTACAGAAGGTGGTCAGAGGTTGTTTGTAGATAAGTTTGTTTTTAATTTACTTCCTGAACTTTCTAATAAGTTAAAGGACTGTTCCCATGAGGCACAGGGTCAGACTGATTTGCATATAGCCATGTCTGAACTGGGGTGGCAGAGTAGGCTAAAGAACGGTGATGGATTAAACCCAGATCTTTTGACTGGGTGTGAGTGTTTGATTGATTCAGATGCTCCGTCCATCACCACCCCCTTTTGTACCGCTTAGTAATGTTACAGCTGAGCTTCAAGCAGACCGCCTTATGACTTTGCAGAACCGTATGGTATTAGACATCATACTTGCAGATCGAGGAGGAGTATGTAAATTGATTGGATCCAGTTGCTGTGTTTACATACCAGATAATGCACCTAGAGTGTACCAAGCCATCTCTAGGTTGTATAAAATCTCTGAGTCTATCCATGTAGACGAAGGAGACTGGTCATTGACGGGATGGTTTTGGGGACTGCTGTCCAAATGGGGATGGAAGATTCTGACATTCCTTGGTATGGTTTTCACCATCCTTTTCTCTTGTTGTCTTTGCATCCAGTGTGGTCCCGTCATTTGTAGTCTTTGTGCTACTATGTGTGTTCGGAGACCTGTCCCGAGAGAAGTAGAGAATAATAAGATGATGCTACAGCAACACCTTGATGACCTAATAAATATCGACATAGACCTAGATTCAGATTAACATGAGTCTTAGGTTATTGCCTACGTAATGGCATAAGGAGGGTCTGAGGTTTTGTAATTCTCGAGTCTGACTCCATTTGGTTCTGTGCCACCATTTTGTGTTGCCCTCACGTAGGCCTGTGAAGGTAGCTTGGCGAACAAAGTGGCCTGGCCTTCTTAGTTCATGTATACATTAACTAGGTTTCTTTTTGACTCTGAAATGAACCGTAAGAAACTGATCTCTTCACCTGAAACTGACCTCGCAAAGCTAATTTCCCTGATCGATCTTTGTCTGAGATTGCCAATCAATGTTCAGGACATCGTTAACTTTTAGCTTCCTTGCACATGCCTTATCTTGTTCAGCATCTGTTACTGTTCCTTTATTATTTTTCTTCATTACATGGGTTATGCTTTCAATTATAGGTTTGTCCGGCTTGTGGAGATTGAATTTGGGACATTCCTAATAATGAACTTTTGGGTTGGGATACTGTAATTTGAGTTTTTGTTATGTGATACTTTGTTTGAAAATGTACCTTATTGGCTAGAATTTTGTGCAGTGGGTGTACATTTATAATGTGAATATTGGGTATAAAAGGAGACGTCTCGCCTTAGTAAAATGAGCAGTCTCCTGAGAATTTACACCGTGATGTATTTCTAGGATCACTGTTACTAGATGCAGCTAATAAACTTGGTCTCTGATGCCATCCAGAAGTATTCCGTGTCTCTGTATACCAAGACAGGTGAACTCGAAGATCTTAGGCGTGTCCCTGGCGCCGCTGGGTTAAACCCCGGTTCTTCACATTCACCCCCAGTCACAGATCTGGGTTTAATCCATTGGTATTTTGCTCACCACACCACCCCAGTTCAGAAATGGCCATATGCAAATCAGTCTTGACCCTGTGCCTCATGGGAACAGTCCAGCCCGAACTGCCAAGCTATGTCTTCCCTGGACCGGAATCAAGCATCCTAGGACAGGTTTCTGGCTATCAGCCATCATCAGCCAGGATAGCTTGATTCCTGTGGCATGGAGAGCACGGGACTCACGTCTGAGCATACCCGTCCCACTCGGGGTGACAAATGCAAAAACAACAATTAATGGACAGAATGTTGCACAATGGCAAAACATTCACCCCCAGTTACAGATCTGGGTTTAATCCATCGTTATTTTGCTCACCACACCACCCCAGTTCAGACATGGTCATATGCAAATCAGTCTTGACCCTGTGCCTCATGGGAACAGCCCAGCCAGAACTGCCAAGCCATGTCTTCCCTGGACCGGAATCAAGCATCCTAGGACTGGTTTTGGGGTTTCACCCCTCGTCAGCAAGGATAGCTTGATTCACGTGGCACTGCTCCACCCCATAGCATACGCGGATGGGCACAGAGCATACCCAACACACTGATTACTTTTACCTCATCATGCACAAGGGATGCACAGAGGCACTCATCTTTCTCGATGTCTTGGCTGCGTTTCACACGGTCTCTCACCTCATCCAATGCCTCCACAAGACCCAAATTCAGGGACCAGAACTCAGATAGATTTGCTCTTTTCTCTCAGGATGCACCCTGGCAGTCGGCTTAGCCTCATATTCATCCACTGGCTCTAACTTGTTCTGTGGCGTCTCTCAAGGTTCCACCCTCAGCCCAACGCTTTTCAACATCTATGTGACCCCTCTTACTAACATCGTTTGCACGCATGGGCTCAGTGTCATCTCTTATACCGACGAAACCAGCTCATCATTCACTCTAAGAGTACACCCTTATCACCCAAGCAAACTTCATCAGCTGCATGTCCGAGGTCGTGCACTGGATGAAAACCAACTGACTAAAACTCAACACCGACAAAACAGATGTTCTATTCTGAAAGGACACTCTCTCTGGTCTTCGGCCTGGTTACCCTCAAAGCTAGGCCTGGCACTCAACTTGGCCAGGTACCTGGGAATCCTGATTGACAATCAAATCTCGGATCTGGGGATCCGGATCAACATTCAAATCTTGATGATCTGTCACATCCACCTGCTTTGACAGCCTTGACCTCCTCAAGAAGGTCTTCAGTTAGCTCCCATTAGGCACCCAAAGATACATCAGGCAAGCCCTTATCACCAGCAATCCTGACTACCACAACACCCACCATGTCGGCATCACCACTGAACTTACCTAGAGGCTCCAAGTCATATAGAATGCAGCGGCTGGGCTCACAATCAAACTTCCACCCCACACACACTCATCCAAACACATCAAGGAACTCCAGTAGGTCCCTTTTCAAAAACCTGTGGTCTTCAATCTCCTCCGGCACAGACGGCGTCCAGCTACTTGTGCTCCATCAAGCTGATACCGTGCTCTTTTGGCCCGAGGCGATCTAATCCGATGACACCCGGACCCTGACAGACCCACCGCAGACTTGCATACCAGGAACCTTCCAAAGAAGCCCTCATCTTGGGATTGTCTTTAATACTCAACACTGCATATCGACATTTCTGCAGTGGGCCTCAATTATTTAATGGAAGATAGGTTACATTCTCTTATGAGTTCTGTGAATTACTCAGCCCTCCATTAACCGGGCGGATATACTCCTTTTTGAGGATATTTGATCTTATCTACTGTGGCTTTTCTTGAAGAAGGCACTGCTGTGCCGAAACACGCATAGGATACCATCCGGGTTGCAGCCACTCAGTGACACAGACACCAATTTTAAACCTATCCATCAGCCTGAATCTACGGCCTTTCGTTATCAATGACCAAATTACATATCATCGAAAAGACGATATGACTCCGAATATGAAAAACTTATAGATATCTGTCCTACACATTATCTGTCTTTGATGTATATATTAGGATTGTCGCGAATGAATAGTGTGCAACAAGAGTGAATGATGACATGGTTGTGTTGTGCCTATGGATTGTTTTACATTTGTTTTGTACATATATTTATTGTTTATTCTCCAATAAAAATCAATTTTGTATTTTGCAATAGACACAGCTTGTTTTTGTCCCTCCTTATGCCAGAGAATGATTATAGTTATATTGTATATTATGTTTGAGTTGCCCTAGGAATTTGCATTGTGTCTTCACTCTCCTCACACACACCTACAAGGCATTTCACAGGCAAAGCCCAGCATACCTCATGAGCTGCATCCTATTCCACACTGGACCAGACACCTGATCTTAGCAAGCCTTCTCCTTGCCCAGGTCCTCCGTATCCACCTAGTAATAGCTGGACACTGCCTTTTCATGCCTAGTCTCCACAGCCTGGAACACCTCCCATCCACATCTGAGCAGCCAAGAACATCTAAGCATTCAGCGAGAAACTGAAAACATGTTTTTTCCAATAGGCTGCTGATGGGCTGGGTCATCCCTTTTCTAGGCGCTAGGATACTCTCCCGGGTGATATGTGCGCTGTACAAATCAGCATATCATAACATAACATGGGGAGGAGGACAAGGAGGAGGAAGAGGACGAGAAGGCCGGTCAGGACAATGAGGACACCCTGGACAAGTAAGCGTAGGACCAGGAGGAGAGGCAGAGACAGGGGATGGACCGGAAGATGGTCAGGATGACTAACATCAGGACCAGAAGGAGCATCCCTCTATTCTTTTTGCTGCATTACAGCTTATACGAGTCCAAAGTAAACGTTTCCAAATCTGAGCTCTGCTGGGGTGATTGTGCTCCCATGGGGTGGCACATGTGATCTAAAGAACAAAAGAATGGAATGCGACCAGGATACATCAGATGTTTCATTCTATAACTTTTGCGCTTTCTAAAAGTCCACCCATTCATGATCCAGGGGCGTAGCTTGAGCTTGTGGCGCCAGGGGCTATCCTTCAGATTGCCGCCCCCCTGGGGGGGGGGGGTGCTGGGGAAAAAGGACGGCGAGCACCTGAGAGGTTCAAGAGACATGTAGAATCGCCAATAATAGTTACCTCGATCATGCAAGTTACATGCACACACATGACACGGTCCAGGTCTAGACAGCCCCCGTCCCCAAAATAGTGCCGCCTGGGGCGGTCCGCCCCACCTAGCTACGCCGCTGAAGGAAAAGCAGAAGGAAACTCAAAACTTAAATCAGTTCTACCTACCCTGTTTGTGACCTCTCACTCATAACATCACAGCTTGTGCATGACCCTTGTCCCCTATCTGCCCCATCCATGACCTCAGCAATGTCTGCAGACTGGTCCACCACACTGGGTTTGACCACAATTCCCCTGGCAGCACCTTCAGGATACTACAGGGGAGTCCAATGCACCTGATCATTTGAATTCTGCAGTTGGGGCAGTACCAGGCCACATGAGGGGGGAAGAGGGTTGGGAGGGGCAGTAAGCTAAAAACAAAGCTGGAAGTACAGAATATGTTTATTCTGTCCCAAGTTAAACCTTCACCTTCACCTTCAGGTAACAGCATATAAAATAAAGGCACACTGTATGTTTAAAGATAAATCCAAGTTAAAGTAATCGGTAGAGGATGACCCAGTGTGATGAACGCACACAGCCACACAATATCCATGTGCACACTGACATAGATCAAACATTTATGAACATACGCAGGGCTCAGGTATTCATAAGCATCAGTGGACTGAAGTAGTAATAAGTCTAAATGGCCCACGGCAGTACTATAAGCTTAGAGCCTGACGGAGCGGGCAACACCGACCATTAAAGACACGCTCCAGTGTTTAACAAGAGAGTGGGTCTTTAATGGCCAGTAGAGCCCACTACCGAGGGCTCTAAGGCTATTACAACATTCCGCCAAAACAAAGGCTTCTCAGAGTCCGAGGTGGTTTAAATCCCCTCGGGCTTCGAGAGGCCTTTGTTCACAGAAACAGCTGTGAAATGAAAAAAACATTTGAATGGTGCTCTGCGGGCTTCACCAAGCCAGTAAAAACTTGGAGCACTCCATTTTCTTTAATGGAGCGCTCATCAGTCCAATGTTCTAAGGAGCCTTAATGACCGAGGCTGAAATAAACACCGGTAAACCAGGCAATAAGGAAAATCAGTAGCTCTAGGCTGTAACACACCTAGGGGCTCCAGGCAGTAATAAATATCATTTGCCCCAAGCAGTAACATGAATCAGTATTTGACATTGACAGTAAGTCAAGTCAATAAATTTATATAGCGCGCTACATACCCAGAGGGTCTCAAGGCGCTTGAGGAAGGGTGGGGAATTTTTTGTCAAATATCCATGTTTTAAGTTGCTTTCTGAATGCTAGGTGGTTCTGAGTAAGGCGAAGGTGAGTGGGAAGTGAGTTCCAGGTTTTAGCTGCCAGGTAGGAGAAGGATCTACCTCCCATGGTGGTTTTGTTGATGCGAGGTACAGTGGCAAGGGCTTGGTTGGAGGATCGTAATTGGCGGGAGGGGGTGTAGAAGGACAGTCGTGTGTTGAGGCATTCGGGTCCGATTTCGTAAAGAGCTTTGTGTGCGTGGGTTAGGAGCCGGAAAGTAATCCTCTTATTGACGGGGAGCCAGTGGAGGTCTCTCAGGTGGCCAGAGATGTGTTCTTTACGCGGGATGTCTAATATGAGCCTGGCTGAAGCGTTCTGGATGCGTAATAAACATCAGTGGTCCCAGTAACGCGATTCGTAAGTTCCAGGCTGTAACAAACCTTAATGTCCCCAAGCATAAACGTACATCAATGACCCCAGGCAGCAATGAGAATGAATGGTTACATGCTATAACAAACCTTAGTGCCTCAGGCAGTAATGAACATCAATGACCCCAGGCAGCAATGAGAATCAATACTTCCAGGCAGTAACAAACCTTAGTGTACCTAGGCACTAACGTACATCAATGACCCCAGGCAGCAATGAGAATCAATAGTTCAAGGCTGTAACAAACCTTAGTGTCCCCAGGCACTAACGTACATCAATGACCCCAGGCAGCAATGAGAAAGAATGGTTCCATGCTATAACAAACCTTAGTGCCTCAGGCAGTAATGAACATCAATGACCCCAGGCAGCAATGAGAATCAATGGTTCCAGGCTATAACAAAGCATAGTGTTCCCAGGCAGTAACATACATAAAAGACCCAAGGCATCTATGAAAATCAATAATTCCAGGCTTTAACAACCCTTAGTGTCCCCAGGCGGTAACATACATCAATGACCCTTGGCAGCAATGAGAATCAATGGTTCCAGGCAATAAGAAACCTTAGTGCCTCCAGGCAGAAATGCCTCTCGGGCAGTGCTTTGAATTAATGGTACGCCACTTTGAAGGAATGCACTGTGTGCCATCCACCTTCGTCCACCTTCATCCTGTACCCTAAGAAGAGGTAGGCTTCTTCTAGGTGAGTTTTGCCAGTCTGCTCTGTGTGTCAACCTGAGTCCCTGCTCTGTGTATAGCGTTTGGGTTTGAGGCACCCCTGCTGCATCAGCTAGGCTATGAGCCATAAGCTGATTGAGGTTTACCTGACAGGCGTTCGTCTTCCCTTTGGAAGCCTTCAGGAGAATGTAAGGAGCTTGAGACGCAAACCCTGCATCTTGTGCCTGGCAGGAGTAAGTGGATTCTGGGCCCTTCAAAGATGTCATAGTTTCTGCTCAGGTTGTCAGCCCTGATTGATTTCCCACTTCCTTCCTCGCTCCGGGGGGGGGGGGGGGTTATTTGTACAGCAGTAGGCATTATCCATGCATTTAAAAAAGTACATGCACAATGTTCATGTCACCAGCTTCCCACTTTTGCTCAACTTGCAGCATCTCTCACCACATATTTTGCCATTTGGATTATTAGGCCTTCTCTGATCACCTCCTTTCTCGGAGTAGGTGCACACACCACTGTGTGACCCCTCTGGCCAGGTCAGTGCTGTGTAGCTGCCACCAACTGGACCATCTGTCACACACATCATCCGAGCAGAACCCTGCATCTTCTCTCTGCCTCTAGCCTAATAAAAGCCATGAAACACAAGAGCGACCCTGCCAAGTAATTTATAATCTGATATCTAATTACAATGTTATTGTGCACATCTGCCTCTCACACATCCTCCCCTCCATCACACTGATAGACCCCAAGACCAAGTAAGAGGCCTCTCTGGTCTGTCACACACAACAGCAAACACATGCCACAACAAATACACAAATCAGCCAACCAAGCACCCCCAACAGTGCATTGCGCTGTACATTCAAAGATATGCTACGGTACCCCGCAAGGGGGTAGGAAGCGCTATAGAAATGCTACAATACACTACAGTAAAATGGATCTTTACAGAGTCTTTATTGTCAAACATCTCAAATATGTAAATACGTATTACATATAGACTTCCTGCCGGAAGCAGGTCTGCCCATTCCGCTGCCCATAAGGACACACATGGCTGAAACCCATGTGACAGGCGCACGCCCACCTCACTTTCTAATACTTCTTATTCTGTCACTTAGTGCGGCAGCAACACTTGTAAGACTCTTTAAAGCTTCCTGCTAAATACATAGTCCTGTTTCTATTTTTCATTTAGATGCAATTTCTCTAGAGTACATACACAAATATTATACACTGGAATATACTGATTGATCAATGTATCAGTTTCTCTATAGGTGGTTATGCATGGTTCATACACCACACTTAAACCATGTGAGGATGACCATATATTGTTATCGTGCTACAGATGATATCAAGACTAATTACCTCACTCTACGAACGGCAATTCGGCACGGCCAGGCCTCCTCGTGGCCCCACTGACTCCTGGGGCAAACCATGCTGCCCAGGCGTGAATCATTTCAGGATCAGCAGCAAAGCTGCACACCGGTGTGCCCTTGGCTGTGAGGCCACTGCGATCATGGGGTTGGCTCAGGGGTCCGGTCACAGGAACACATTTTTTTAAAAGATTCTTAGGTGTGAAGGCGCGCTCATTGCTGCCACAACTTCCTCCTCACTCTTGCATTACGCATTAGCAGCAGGAAGTCACGTGGCAGCGCTCGCATTTCAGACGGCGGTCGTGGTAGAGGTGGCCAGTTGCGGCGGCCTTTATCATTACAGTAGTGACTGTAGTATTGTTAGCATTCTAGATGATGCACGCATGCATCCACTCATCCGCAGGCCAGGCGTGGCCTGCGGGGAACTAATAAATGGAAGGCGTGTGCTCGGACACGTCACTTCCGACCAGCACTGGGTGTGAGGCTGACTGGTGTTCGCTGCGCGTGTCCACCCCTGCGCTAGCGACCAGCATAAGGCCTGCCCCTACACCCTACATCTTTACACTGGCGACGAGCGGAGGGGGCCCAACCCTCGTCCGTGCACCTGCACCCAACAGAGCGGTCCGCTCCTCTTCTGCGGCGCCGACCGCGTATGCCCTGGCTCCTACCAGTGAGCCTGCTGCTGCTGGAGCTCTCCTCCCTGCCACTGCCCTGCCTGCTGGAGGCGACCTCCCTCCCCTGGCTGCCCTCCGCCGAGGGTGCGAGCCGCCTGCTGGTTCCTGCAGTGCCCCGGTGTGGTGCTCTGCGACGCACTGCCGGACCTCACGCATCTCGCGTGGTCCGCGGCACCGGCGCCCTGCCAAGTCTCACGCATTTCGCGTGGGAAGCGAGAAAACGCCCTTCAACCTCTCACGCATCTCGCATGCACCGCGGTATGGTCTGCTGTGACCTGGGGAAGTGTGCCGACGCCTGGAGGGACAACCGCCAACGCCCTAGTGACCTGGAAGAACATCTGGAGCAGTTTTGAACATCCCGCGCCTGGCCAGACACGACGCACGTGGCGCAGGAGGACGTCGCTGCGCGAGGAGAGCGGATGGTGCGGATCCTTGCACAGGTACATGTGCTGCCGCGAATTCCTGAGGGGACTGACTAGACCAGAAGGTATCATCGCCATAATTGGGAGTCGCCGCCATGGGGGATGGAGATGCTGCAGCGCCTATTATTAATATCCCTTTTCAACACGCCGCAGCCGGGGTTCTGCCGCCATTCAGCGAGGCAGTTGACCCGGCCACGGCCTCCCCTCGCTGGAAAATCTGGCTGGAAAGACTAGAGAATTACTTTGTGGTTACACGAGAGACGGATGACGCAGTGAAAAGGTCTTTACTACTCCACTACGCAGGGGATGAGATTTTCAGACTTTTTAAACACCTCCCTAACACGGGTGCGGCGGCCAGCTATGCTGCCGCGGTTGCCGCTCTCAACGGACATTTTGATCCCCAATTGAACGTGGACTTCGAGGTATTCAAGTTGGGACAGGCGCGTCAACGAGACGGAGAGACTATGGATCAATTCCACACGCGCGTCAGGGAGCTGGCCAGTTCCACTGACGAAGATCAGCCCAGAGCCATAAGGAGGCAGTTGATCCAGGGTTGCCGGGATAAGACACTGAGAGGCCACATTCTCCGTAAGCCTGGAATTTCCTTGGAAGACATCCTTATCTTGGCCAGGTCTCACGAGCTCTCGGACGTCAGAGCGACGGCCATGGAACAGGCCTTACATAAAACCCCGATCAAGGCGGAAAACATCAAGGTAGAACGCGCGGACGCTGTGCGGCCTCGGACACGTGGCCAGGCACAAAAAGGGTATCGAAGGAAGTCACCTCAGGCCCGCTGCGGATACTGCGGCCATGAACCACACGCGGCCAAGGACTGCCCGGCTCAGGGACAGACCTGTGGGAACTGTGGGATCCCAAATCACTTCGCGTCAGTCTGCCGCAGGAGGAACCAGACTAGAAACCCTAAGAAATCATGGACCACCACTAAAGCAGTCTGCCAACTATCACTAGCCGATCCGCCCTGGAGAGACCAGAGAAGCACCTGCCCACAGTATATGATGATTCGGACTCGGAAGACGAAGAGGCGTTCGTCGTCTCTTTCGCCCGGGAACTCAAGCAGCGGAGACGACCACAGCCAACATGCGTGGTACAAATGGGACAAAGTGAAGTGAAGGCGATCATTGATACGGGGGCCACCGTAAACGAGATGGGACTCCAAAAATTCAACAAGCTGCGTCCTTGCCCCGAGGTCCTACCATCTAAAACGAGAATCTTCGCCTATGGTGCGGACACACCCCTACCTCTCAAGGGGAAGATCGTGATACCGGTCCGAGCTGATGAGGAGGAAGTAACCGCAACAATCCACATCATCAACCGGGAAGCTGACACCCTACTGAGTAGCCATACGGCCGAGGATCTGAAATTGATAGCCTTCGCCAACCGGATCCGAGCTCACCAAGTGGAAGAACTGCTGGAGCAGTTCCCTGAATTGTTCAAGGGACTAGGGTGCATCAAATGTGACCCCATTAAACTTCATATTGACAAATCGATCTCCCCCACAGCCTTGCGCCACCGCCAGATACCCTTCCACCTCCGACCCCTGGTGGAGAAAGAACTTGAGAAACTAGAGAATCTGGGGGTCATTGAAAAGGTGACGGGACCTACCCCATGGGTCTCCCCCATGGTCATTGTCGAAAAGCCTAAACAGCCGGGCGAAATCCGGTTGTGCATTGATATGCAATTACCGAACACAGCCATCAAGAGGGAGAGACACCTGACGCCCACAATGGACGACATAGTGGCCGACGTGAATGGATCAAAATGGTTCTCCAAAATTGATCTTAATGCCGGATACCATCAACTACCTCTTGCGGAGGAGAGCCGGTTCATCACTACATTCAGCACCCATCTCGGCCTCAGGCGCTACAAACGCCTCAATTTCGGTATATCGTCAGCAGCTGAGGTGTTCCAAAACACCATTAGAGAACTCCTATCTGGGCTGCCAGGAGTCATCAACGTCAGCGATGACATTCTAATACGTTCATCCACTGCATCTGACCATTACAAACATCTGCGGAACGTCCTGAAGAGACTAAGTGCATATGGAGCAACACTCCACAAAGACAAATGTCAATTCTTTCAGTCCTCTATCGAATTCTTTGGTTACATATTTAATCAGGAAGGAATTCAGATCGATCCGAGAAAATCCAAGGCCATCAAAGACGCTCCAGCGCCCAAGTCACCAACGGAGGTGAGAAGTTTCCTTGGGATGGCCACGTACTGTGGCCGATTCATACCAGGTCTAGCCACGAAAAGCGAACCCCTACGAGCCCTCACCAAGATGGACGCCATGTGGCAGTGGGGCAAGAAGGAAAATGAAGCATTCCAGAGCATCAAGGATGCCCTCCTGGGAGGCGCCACACTGTCCTACTTTGATTCTGGGAAACGCACCGAGGTCATTGTCGACACCAGCCCGGTAGGCCTGGGGGCAGTCCTGACCCAGGAGCATGAGCCCGGACAATGGACAGCACTAGCGTTCGCTAGGAAGGCTTTGACCCCCACCGAGACCAGGTATGCCCAAATCGAGCGGGAAGCCCTGGCTATTAAGTGGGCCTGTAGCCATTTTCACCTCTACCTACAGGGTCACCCCTTCGTTATGGTCACAGATCACCAACCCCTAGTGCACCTCTTCAAAGGCACAGCCCCGCATCCACCACCACGCATTGAAAGATGGGTGATCCAGCTGCAATCGTATGGAATGGAGGTAGTGTATCGGCCAGGAGCCAAGAACCCGGCAGACTACCTATCACGCCATCCACTACCTCGGGAGCCGACCTCCACCGATGACGACTGCGAAGAGTACGCCCGATGGGTAGCACTCACATCCTGCCCCCTGTGCATGACCATCAGTGAAATCAAAGAAGCGGCTGCTGATGACAACCCGTACATGAGATCACTACAAGCCATCCAGGAGGGAACCTGGGCCAATTACCTACACCCCCCCCAGCACCGGGACGGCAGCGGACAAGGAGGCCCTCACCAAGTTCTGGCATGTCCGTCACGAACTCAGTGCCACCGACGATGGTGTGCTGCTAAGAGGAACACGACTGGTGATACCACAACGCCTTAGGCATCGAGCTACGCAGCTCGCCCAAGGCGGCCACCAAGGCACCACGAAGATGAAGGCCCGCATGCGGGAGAAGGTGTGGTTTCCCGAGCTGGAAACTATGGTTGAAGACTATGTGAAGAACTGCCTGTCCTGTCAACTGACGGGTGATCCGGAGAGGCCGGCCCCGATCATCACGGAGGAGGCCTGCACAACACTGTGGACCAAAATAAGTGTAGACTTTGGGAGTTTTCCGGGAGAAGGACACACACTGGTGGCTATTGATTCATACTCGAAATACCCGTTCGTTGAAAGAATCGACTCCACTGCATTCACACACGTGGGGCCCGCACTAGAAAAACTATTCTCCATGTTTGGCTACCCGGAAGAACTAAAAAGCGACAATGGACCACCATTCCAGGGAGCAGAATTCGCGACCTTCCTGAAGGCCAGAGGCATCACACACCAGCGCATAACACCACAATGGCCGCAAGCAAATGGGGAGGCCGAAAGATTTATGCGAACTCTAAATAAGACATTTCGAATAGCGATGGTAGAGCAGGCAGATCCTAAACAGAGACTGCATGACTTCCTACGGGAATATAGAGGGACCCCTCACTGCACCACCCAGAGAAGCCCGTGGGCCCTCATGTTCCAAGGACAACGCAGAGATCTCCTCCCCACTGCCCCGGGATGGTACCGACCCCGAATGACATAGATGAGACCCAGGAACGGAGGCGACAGAACAATCAGCGAGTAAGTCAGCGTCGGAGAGCGACATCACGACGACTGTGCAGAGGAGACCAAGTGGTCATACGGAACAGACGTCCTGGAGGGAAGTTTCAGACGCCCTACGAACCGGGACCATGGATTGTGACAGCCACGAAAGGAACTATGGTGACCGCACGAAAGGAAGGGGAAGAAGTGTCGAGGAACACCTCGTGGTTCAAAGCGGTATCCCCTGGGCTAACCCACAACTCGGAAGCGTTGGACAACACTGGGGCATCGCCCAGGGCCCTGACGCAAGAAGATGAAAACAACTCGCCAGCAGGGACACAAGAAGTAATGCCGGAGCCAGAGAGTGGATCCCCAACGACGCAAACCCCCACCCGGAACACCCCACACCACCGAGAACCTGGTCGAAGTCAACCCTCGCGATACAACCTACGGCCCAATCCACCCCCGAGTCAGAAGCTAAAGGACTATGCCTGTCAGCTGAGGCCCTGAAGTCGTCATCAAGGGACACGCAAGTACAGCGCTTCGTATTATGACTATGATAGACTGATCACCAAATTCTGGAACGTTTGCGAGAACAAAATAAAAGTGTGTAAAGTTGGATAGGGATGTAGTATTGTTAGCACTCTAGATGATGCACGCACGCATCCACTCATCCGCAGGCCAGGCGTGGCCTGCGGGGAACTAATAAATGGAAGGCGTGTGCTCGGACACGTCACTTCCGACCAGCACTGGGTGTGAGGCTGACTGGTGTTCGCTGCGCGTGTCCACCCCTGCGCTAGCGACCAGCATAAGGCCTGCCCCCACACCCTACATCTTTACAGTGACCTCAAATAAATGATAAAGGGCGCTGCAACGGGCCACTGCCGCGGCCGCCGCCCTCAGAATAGTGCCGCCTGGGGCGGACCGCCCCCACCGCACCCCCCTAGCTACGCCGCAACATGATAACTTTCTTGCTTAAAGACAATTGATGGACGGAATGCAGAACAATGTCATACATTCACCCCAGTTCAGAGATCTGGGCGTAAATCCGTCATTTTTTTGCTCACCATGCCATTCCAGTATGGACCAAGCCATATGCAAATCAGTCCTCCCTGGACTGGAAACAAGCATCCTAGGACCGGTTTCGGGCGTTCGGCCCTCAGCAGCCAGGATAGCTTGACTCGAAGGGCATGGAGAGCACGGGACCCACGTCTGGGAATACCCGTCCCACTCGGATGACAAATGCAAAAAGACAATTGATGGACGGAATGCAGAACAATGTCATACATTCACCCCAGTACAGAGATCTGGGCCTAAAGCTTAAGCTGCAGGTCGCTGATAAGAGACCCAACAAAGTGGAAACATGTCTGGGGTTGCTTCTGCTTCCATTCAGATGGGATGTTGGCATATTAATTAAAATAGATACATTCATCACTTTTGTGTGTTGCCTATACACGGTGTTATTATGGGCATTCAAAACAATAAACAAAAGAGAGAACTAAAGTCTTTAGAAAGTAATGTTAAAAGGAAGCTGGAAGAATTACTGGAGGATTTAAAAGGGGGAAAGAGATAACCCTAGCTAAAATTACAATGAAAGGAAAGAAATAAGGAGAAAAGTGGGACGGGCTAAAGGAATGAGAAAAAAAAGGGAAGACAGGTAAAATGGAAGAGGGAGTGTGCAGGAAAGACATGGATGGACCATTGACCGGAAAGAAAGAAAGGGAGGGAAGAAAAATCTTTGGGCAGTAAGAAAGGAATTAAAATAGCAGGAAAATGGGAGGGAATGCATACAATTACTTTCTACCCTGCTGATGACCGCCCGAATGTCGGATGACACTTGGGAGTAGTAGTCAGACGGGGATAGTGGCCAAAAAGGGGCGATGGGTTCGAGGCGGGCTCCCCGTTGAAGGAGGGGCCTGGCTGGGGCCGGCCAGTTAGATGGTGGCGAGAGGAAGGGGGCTGGTCAGGGCGGGCCTGGTGGGGTATGGGATGGTCGTGGGCAGGGCCAGTCTGAAGGAGAGGGAGTGTGAGAGGGGCGTCCCGGGGCGGGAGGGCCGATCGTCGGTGAGATGAGTGAGAGGGCCGGATCGAAGGGGAGGGCCGGCGGCATGGAGGCGGTGTGGTTGCATGGGGGTGGAGCCATGCCAACACGTCTCTCCTCCCACCGGTGAGGCCGCAAAAAACTTTCCTGAGTTCGGACCGAGGACCCGGAGCGGCCATCCAGTACCACCCCTAAGGACCCTCCCCGCCCCCGGGACCAGCCGCGAGCCCCCACCGGAGACCCTCCAAGGACGGAGCCGCACTCAGCCCGCACAGCCGCCCCCCGAGCCCGCGCAGACTGGGGGGAGGAGCGGGGGCCGGAGCAGGTAGGACCGAGAATGAAGGGGTGAGGTGGGTGGGAGGGAGCAGGGGGCGCTGACCCCTCAACGTGTCTGCGCCCAGCAAACATAGCGCCTCCAAGTACTAACGCACCGTACACCCCGGAGCGCTGAGTCCCCTTAATTTCCACCTACACTTCTACCAAAACAACATTTCCACTTAGAACAAACACCTTCTCCCCGTCCCCAATCGCATCCCCCTTCAGCCCTGTAACCCTTCACGCAGTGACCCAACCTCTTCCTATACAACTGCCCCCCCCCCCCCCCCCCCGACCTGCAGTAAGCCCGCAGAACCCAGCCAAGACACTCCTATATAAACTATAGACAGTACTTAACTGGTGTGCCTTTCCGGACAAAGTGAATACATGAGGTGCAAGAAGCACCCTCTTTGCTGCAGACAGCCGCCCTGTCCGCCTCTGGCAGCAGTCTCTTGCAGACAGCGACTGTCCATAGATAGACCGTCCCACAGCACAGACACCACCACCAGGACCCCAAACAAACAGCAGCCTCCGCTCTCAGACAACAAATCTCTTCCAAAGATAGCAGCACTCCGCAGCACCCCGCAGTACCAATGTACCAGCACGGCCGGGTATTGTCCCAACTGACAGCTGACGCACCACAGACATGTCCCCGAACACCTTCGCAGACTGCAAATCACTCCTGTCTCACCAAAGATACCCAGACGCATCACTCCTGCCACACCGGATCCCGTCCCTCACTACAGGCCTCACCTCACGTGTACCCTCACCGACATCCCTGCTCACAGGGAGATGGCACCTGCTCACATACAGAGCCCTTTCCACAGCCGGCAACCACCCTCTGACAGATAGACTTCCACCCCACAGACCTGTCCTAGAGACCGACAGCACCAACCTTAATGAACTTTACCCATAGTTAATGGTTATCTCAAAGACATAACATTCCTACCCACGGCCCCTAGCAGCTCCCAGCTGTACCCCGGTTAACTTGCGTTGTTGCTTCCACGTCTCAATTTAAAGTTTTGGTCTGCCCTTCCTTTGGAGAAGATTACATTCAAATGTTAGTCCTCACCCCCCCCCCAGACTCGTACTGTGTCACCCAACTCTAGGAGTTAGGCGTCATCTGCTGTGGTTGCACACTCGTCCTAGCTTTTCTTTAAGTGTGCATGTTTTGAATGGCCTCCTGGCGCTTGGCAGGTTTAATTTCACATGTGGGGGCTATTTGAAGTGCTGAAACACTTCGCCAAGTGGCTTCCTCTGAGAGCTTGTCTCCAGCTCAAATTATAGAAGATGCAAACGTACGTGTAAACACATTCCTAAGGATGGTATACTCCTTCAGAAGTAAACGGATGTTGGACTTGCTTCGACGTGCTGTATGTGTACTGTCTCCACAATGTATCTGTTTTCTGTAGGGTCCATAATGCAAACCTTATCAGATGTGGTCACTGTGCTGAAGTCAGTGCTGCAGTCCAAACATACAGAACTGACCGCGTGCCCCAAGCGAAGCCTTCAGACCTCGAAAAACAAGCCCTTTCCCCACAACGCAGCCCCCAGATCTGGACAGGGGGCCTCAAAGGATGGCCCATGCAGAGACTAAATTATCTTGTTAGAAAAGGAAGGCGTAGAATTGCATGACTGTGGCAGTCTTTCCACTTTCTAAAAAACATTTTTAGAAGTTGAATTCTTAAAATATTAGAAGCAAAATTATTTCCCTAAAATAATGAGCCTGTAGCTGGATGGGGAGCCAGTCGTGATCTTACTGCCTCATAAGTTTCAATTTTGGGAGCACAACAGAAGTAGCTCATGGAGTTTGGTTTAACTTTATTATAGTCAGATGGAATGGAAGGAGGGTCTAAGGGAGTCGTTATGGACTTCATCCGGTTTATATTACTTCTACGGTTCCAAAGTTGGAAGACCTATTTTAAACACAATGCTGTTATTGATTGCTTTCTGTATTTCTGGGCCCAAAAAACTTCCAAAGATGCTTAAACTGTTGCACCGAATCCACCACTGTTCTCACTTTCACCTGTTTTAATCCCCTTCATATGCACCACAAATAAACCTGCGAAACACTGACCCCTGGATATGAATATTTAGGTCTTGCTCTAAAGTGTTGCTTGAAATTGGTTTTGGAGAACTGTAATTGGGTTGTTCTAGTAAAGGGATTGTATTTTAGTTCAGGCCTGTACCAGATTGCGACAGTCCAATATTTACAAGGGGTTGGGGCTAAGTTAGAATTCCAAGACTTGGAAGTTATTTTTCAACCAGGAAGTTGCACATAAAGTAAAAAAAATTGAGGGTTAATTTTATGTCGACAGGAGTATGCTTTCCACTCTCTTAGTTCGAGCGAGTGATAGACCTGGTTTGGGTGGCCTGTGACATGTCACCTGTCACAAGAGGGTTGAATATCAACTCTTGCATTGACTGCGCAAACTGCCTTTGCGAGTGGATGGACAAGAAGTACTCTGCAAAACTTCAGAGTGCAGACCCAAGGCTATGAGCAGCAGCATATCTCGTGTAGAGACCATGTCTGTGGCTCCTGGTGAAAAGTGTCATGGCTACCAATGGCTGTCAGAATACAAGTTTCTTTTTAGCTCCGCTTGCATCACTTTTCTAATTGCTACAGCTAATTTTCTACCTACTCTTAGTCTGCTTCCAGAATTGTGTCCGATATATAACATTGAGAACCATTAATCCTTTATATACATGCTTTCTTCTAAAATGTAAATAACTGTAAGCCTTTAAAACCTTTAATTCATTTCGGTTTTTCAGTTAGTTTAATTTGTTGTACTATCGTGTGTGATGTTTCTTTCTACGGTGCTCCGATGATCTTATACATCTGGCTTGTGCCACATACAATTATCAAACAATTTCAATGCATATATCTTATTTTCTGATGCTGGATAATCTAAGTTTGGTGTTTAAGAGACAAAAACATTTGCTTAATTTTCATCCAGCCAAAACTATTCTGACCTTAATTCAAAATCTTCTTCTCCAAGATCAGTACCAAGTCTGTGTTGCCCTCTCCAGAGCTGGCTCTTAGTCACCATGTCTGAATGTAGAGAGACTTAAGTCCCACCTGTTTCAATTCAGTATTTGCCCCTTGAATTCCATGCTGGCAGTTGGCTGCAGTACAACACCGAGAGATAGCAAGTAGATGGTCGAGCTGAGCTACATTATTGTCTGCATTTTAGAACTTGTTTTTGCATTACAGAGGCCTTTGGTGCATAGGATATGAATGTATGTGCTGTACAGTAATGCTTGGATAAATATCATTATACTTTTTGGGATTCTATCCTCCAAATTCACCCTACATCCTGAGAACATGTTTACAAAGAGGCATGTGGAAATAAATGTGTTTCAGTATGCTTGGCCATCTAGCAAAATCTTTCTCGTTACCGAGCTCATTATGGGCCAACAGCATGGCAGCTTTGGCAGCCAACAACGATGTACCATAACTATTATCAAGGTAGGTTGAGGGGTCACTTCTTAAAGGGCCCTCCTATTGATCGATTTTGCAGCAAGTCCCAAAGCACACTGGGATAGCCGCAACTAAAGAAACAATCTGAGACACTTCTTGAGAGTGAAGTCGGGGTAGGTAAGACGAAGCGGGATGTTTTTCTTCTAACTGGACGGTCCCTTTAAGAGGGAGAAACATCACAAACATATTTTTGCCCCAGAAAACCTAACCCCTAATTTAATTCTCCTGATTGTGAAACTGGGCTTAAGTATATGCATACAGCATCACAGGAAGCCCAAAGGTGTGCATCAGAATTAGTTAACAGGACAAAAAAGAGCATTACAGTTCAGTCATGCAGTCTAATGGGTGCCGTGGGCCACTTTATTCGAGGGGTATTACCCCCCCCCCCCTTTCAGTACTTGAGGCGTGGTTTAGTAAGGCAGTGATATGGGTTGCTGGGGTATTCTCCCCTCCAAGAGCAGGACAGTTACTTGACCTTTTATTCAGATAATACCAGCCTTTCTCGGTGACACGTTAAGTATCCCCTCACCCTTGTATAAGAGCACATGCAATCAATTTGCCTTTCAGTTGGATTCTGTTATGGTAGTCGGTGTATTTCAATTCCTTGATTATGATAATTTTGGAACAGTTTCTGTACCGTCCATTCCTCAAAATAAAGCACAGGTGTCGCACTGTGATGACATCATTTAGTGTTCACCTCTGGCGGTTTCAGGGCCTCTGTCAGAAGTGTCATCAGCAGCGCGTCCGGAATTTCTGACTGGATTGTGCCAGGGTGTGGAGGAACAGGTTTATTCGCCAACAGTAAAAACATCTGGTGAAGACATTTTACAGCGGGGGCGGGAAGGAGCGTCTCGGGAGCTTGATAATCAGACACTCAGAGGTTTAATTCCTGGATGGAGCGGGGGCGGGAGTTGTCACTCACATTCTTGTTAAAAATGACTGAATGACGTTGACATTGGACAGCAGTTGGACAGGTGCGGGCGACATCTTGTGCCGTGCAAGTGTCGAGTAGCAGGACGAGGGCAGCAGGTCCTGTCCTGGGACTGGAATCTGCTGTAAAGGCCAGGCCTACGGGTGATTGTTGCTCTGCTTTCTCGTATAGTGCGCTTCAGACACTGCTGTGGCCTCAAGCACTGTGGGTAGCGCTGGTTGTGGAGGGGGGGATGTCGCATTGGAGGTGTTTGACGGCCATGGTCCACGCTTTTGATTGATTGCATCTGTGCTTGGTGTGCAGGCTTATGTGAGCTAGCGCACTTCGCGTCAAGGTGGCGGGTAACAGTTGTGCTTCAAGTGCAGGTGACCGTGATCTGGCGCACGCCGCGAGCTAGTGCACGTGACGTGCAAGTGGCATTGAGCTCGCGCACTTTGCCTGCAGGTGGCTGGTTGCAGGAGCGCTTTGGAAGGCGACTGTGTCCTGGAGCATTTCACGTGTGGGTGACTGTCAGCATGAGCGCTTTTTGTGCACTGGCCTAGGCTGGTGCCGGTGGCTGGTAGAAGGAGCACTTTACATGCGCGTGAGCTGCTTCATTTGACGTGCAGGTAGGAGAGCTTGAGCTTCACGTGCATGTGTCAGCTGGAGCACTTTACGTGCAGGTGGCTGATTGCAGGACCGCCTCGCGTGCATGCGGCTTGAAGCTGGTGCATTTTATGCAGCGGACTGGTGGCACTTGTTGTTGCGCATTTGGTACTGCGCAGTGACTAGTAGAAACAAGATGCAGTAGAAGTTCCCTCTGGGCCTGTGCGAGTGTTTTCTGCGCTTGCATGCTCCCGCTTGCTCCCGCGCGGCGCAGGTGGGCAGTGGGAACTGTAACGTGTGCTTAACCAGTGGTAACCTACGCAGTTGCGTATTGTGGGACTGTGCAATAATTACTAGGCCTTCGTAGTGTGGGTTTGTGCAAGGAACTGGAAGCAGTTCCTCTAGCTGGATCTGTGCACATTGCACGGATTACTGGCAGTTAGCTCAATCTGTACTCCGAAAGCGGCCCGTCGTGCCCGTGACTAATAGTTGCAGTTTTGGACCGTGCAGGTGACTGACATCATGGACTCGTACCCGGCATGTAAAGGTGAGTGGGGCAGTTGCACCTCTGTGCATCGAAGGAAGGTGGCGGCAGGTGTCCTTCCTAGCCCTTAGCTGACATGCGCAGTTGCGGCTGCTGACCTGTGCTGCAAACTTGCAGCAGTTGCGCTTTCTCGGCCTGTGAATGGTGGCTGTGCAGCCTGGGCCTCTGCACGTGGCAGCATTGTCAAGTAACGATTATTATGGTTTTGATTGGCGACTTAATGTAACTACCAAGCCTCCCTTCTCTTCAAAAATAAAAACAGAGTACACTTCCTTTTGTTTTTTATTTGACCAGTTTCCGCGGCGACTGCAGGTGCTACTTTTTTTCCATGGCGTGTGTACTGTTGGCCGTGTCAAATCCTAAACCAAACTAGAGGGTCATTAGGATGGCGGACGGACTTTGTCTGTCCGCCATCCTGTCGGGGCCCGGTACCGTCCGCCACAAGGGCGGAGGAATCGTGCCCCCAATTAGGATGCACCCGCCACAGGGGCGGGTGCATCCCGCATTTTTAACATTGCGGCGAACGGTGCTTAAAGCACCGGCCGTCGCAATGTGAAAAATGCTTGTTGTGCGTTTCACAGCACAACATGACAGGCACCGTGCGGTGCCTGCCATGTTGTGCTGTGAAACGCTGTGCACCCCCCACATGCCCCCTTGACCCTGGGGGCCCGCGACGGGCCCTCATAGCAGGACCCATATGCCTTTTCGTGGCAGCATTGCCGCCACGGAAAGGCATTCCTCCCAGGCCATCCTAATATGGCTGGCAGTGTCTGATAGACACCACCACCATATAAGCGGCGGACGGTCTTCCCCTCCGCCACGGTCCCCCCTGCCATTGTAATTTGGCAGGGGGAAGAAAGGTGGCGGACGGGCAAGGGTGGCGGACGGATCGCCTCCGCCTGCATGGCGGTAGTGATTTATTCCGCCATCCTAAAGGACCCCTAGGTGTGATTTAGGTTTGTGGACATTCTTCATTTCTTTCAAACAAAGAGAACCAATTGCTTCACGCAACCCCTTTCGTTTGTTTGAAGTAGTGCATAATAATGAAGTCACGATTATATGGTATCTTTACTTAACCCCTCCCATGCTCGTGACGGAACCGCTCCGTGACGAGCCTCGGGTGGGCTGTGCTGGTGACGGAATGGTTCGGTCACGGTACGCTCGCCGCGCCTGCGCGGCGCGAATTCCGCTCCTGCGCTGAGCGTTCTATTAGGCGGATGGGGCCGTGACTGAACCGTTCCGTCACAAGTACAGCTCACCCGCGGGCCGTGACGAAGCGGTTCCGTCACGAGCACTGGAGCGCCGTGCGGTCCCGCCTCCCCCTTAGCTCTGCGGCGGAATAGCCGCCGCAGCAAAGGGGTTAAACCTTGGCAGTGCATTTGTTTCCCCGCATGTAGTAGTTTGCAGTAACTCAAAGGTACAAACAAAACATAACCTCTAGTGACCACATCTAAAGCCACACTAGGCAAAAAGTGAAACTTTCTGATGGGTGGGTCTTGAGCGAACGATAGGAGATGAGCCAGTTGACCGATAACGCGCATTTAAAGATTTTTTTTTTTTCGGTGGAGGAAATCTAAGTATCGTGACCATTTGGGTAAAAAAGTTTTTGTTTTAATACATTGTAGACTCGACGTAATTGGTGGCTGAAAATAGGCCTTGATTTTAGATGCTGGCTTATGTCTGGGTACTCTCTCCTGTCAAGCGAGCCAGATTTAAAAATGTGACCAGATCTGCGTGGTCCCCCTATAAAGTGTTCTTATTTGTCATAATTTTTCTAAACCTTTTGTACGACCATATTACAGTTAAAGACGTTTTCTATTACTGGTTAGCAGTAGCTGACGTTTTGTAAATAAGATTGCAAAGTTCCTCGTGAAGGAAATCTAAAGTCAAAGATTTCAGGGAAAGGAATATGCTTAAAAAGGTGCACGGGCCCTCACACACCCAAATGGGTGTCATGCTTCATCATTGGGCTAGCTCCTCGTCGGGCCGGTGCTGCAATGCCCGACGGGCACCCACCAACAATGGGGCTCTTTGCTAGAGATGTTTTGGTTCTCAAGCTAAAAGCCCCCTTGTGGGTTGGTACCCGTTGAGCATTGCAGCGCCGGCCCGACAAGGAGCTACCCAATGATGAAGCATGACACCCATTTGGGTGTGTGAGGGCCCGTGCTGCACCGTTATCACAGCTTGGTATCCTTCTTTGTAGACTTTTGTAAACCAGAATAAAAAAAAATGTCTTACCGTACCTTATTACGACATATTTTTGAAATGTAAACCTTCCCTCTAGTTGATGGCCTAGTCATGCCACCTGGAATAAGTAGTGTTGAGAAGGATTTTTATGGTGGGTATTTTGTTTCACATTTATTTGTGCTATTGTGAGGGCAGTGACCCAAAGTGCGATATCCTTCTTTTTTTGTCTTGTATCAGTGGTGAAACTTAATTTCTGGTCTCATGAGTATGCTTGCATAAATGTTTTTTTATGTTTTTTGTTTTTTCGAGCTAGGAGTTTAAGGTTTGAGGTTTTATTTGTTTCTGGAGTGCATCTGTCCTCCCAGAATTGTGAGTGTTTGTGCCAAGTATTCAGGAGTGGTGAGCAGTGTATAGCTTTATGTTTATGGCTTTACGCATGCTGTTTTCGGGATACTGCAGTTTTCAATTGGCAGCCAGACAGCCTGGGAACCACAGTTTGGGAGTGATGTGAAGATATTTCCAGGTATTTGTGATAAAACGTCATATTATGGTTAGGGCTTCTTTCAATGGCACTTGGTTAGTTTTGGTGAGCCTGTTCTGTAGTCCACTGCTGATGGGGATAGAAAACGTTTTGGTGGCGTCTTCTGCTGGCATGTGATGTGTTTGAGTGTGCATAATTGTCCACTGGCCATTTTCGGTCTGGCCTAGAGGGAACATTAGCTGACATCTGCATTGTGTTTTCAAAATAATGAATGAACAAAAATGTATATGTATAAGCAGATATATAGGGACTTTGGTTATCTCTCTTCATCTGTTGGTCTTATCAGTTGTCATGCACATTTCACATGGAACCCACCATTTCTGCATATAGCATGGGGTAAAGGGTTAGCCCACTTCAACTATTAGCTCTCTTGCTCAATTGGTGACAGCATTTTCGCCCAATCACATGTTTGCTTATGAATAAAAAGTAGTGGTCTTAGTACCAGGGTTGGTTGCGCCAATCTCTTTTTTCCTTTCTTTTTTTTATTTCTAATGTAAGCTTTTAATTTCTTTTATACTTGCAATAAAAAACAATGCATGTTTCAAGAGGCTATACCCACAGGCTTTGGTAATGCTTGCCTTTTTAACCTATATATGTATGGTGTGTGAGATTATGTGCCAGCCCTAGCTTTTGACCTCACAATGTTTATCTTTGGGGTACATTTTAGTTATCAGTTTTTCTAGTGAAACTGCGGGTACCAGAATACACAACAACATGAGTTAAAAAGCATGGAATGGGCAAACATTTCACAACTGATATGGGTGGATACGTTGTGATCCCTGTCTTGACTTTGAATGACATCCTAATGTGTTGAGCAGGACACGGGGTTTCTTCTGTTTGCAATTTGTAGTGTGGTGTGGTTTTTTTGGGCCTCCAGACAGGTGTAGCTCACCTAAAATGCTCTATAAGCCTTACCCTGAAAACGGCTGGCATTTTTCAGGGGGCAGTAACCAGAAACTAGAGAAATACTGCAGAAGATGTTAACGTCCAGTATTTTTTCCAAAGCACTGAGGTTCTACATCTACTCAAGTTTTGCAACTGAGACACATGCCGAAAGTGGTTTGCTCAAGGTCCTACAATTTGGTTACTTGGAAAAAACAGCACTACAATCTAAGTGTTCTGATTCACAAAGGCATTTACGTCTGTAAACCTACTTTTAATACACATAAATGGAGCCATATTTGTGTAAGAATTCACTAAAGGGAAGATTGTAGGAGTAAATGGTTTTACTACCACTTACTTAATCGTATGTCACACCTGTGTACAATTATTTAGTATAAAACGCCACATCACGTTTTGGCTTGTTTTGCATCTTTGTGAACTTACACAAACTCTTGAGGTGGTTTACTTTCAAACACTCCTCTCTGCCCCTTTCCTACACTGGATGTGGTTGGATATTTACTTCAGTAATGGGCTGAAGTAGCTCCTTTTCCATGGTGGAAAGAAAAACAAACTGTGATTGTTGCAACTTTCCAGGTGGACTACAGGGAATGTTGGTGAGTCCTCAAACTGTACATTTGCAACATTGCGGAAGAGAGTGTCTATAGTCCTAGGTTATCTGGCCAGTAGAAAACACTTGCTTTGTAAGCCACATCTCACATAGGCCAGGTCTCCTCTCTGGTACAAGAAGCTGTAATTAGATAGTGAAATGCAATAGAGGATACAGAGAACAGTTTCCTTTGTGTTAAAGCTACCCGTCTTTCAATGCTCTTCCACCTCTACTGACGCATTGCATTCTAACAAGCATTATTTACAATCTCCTACTTGCTGCAAGTATAGCAAGGACATCTGAAATATCTTATGGCTGGAAGAAGAGCAGAGTATCCTGTCCTGAAAAACGCCTGGGGAGACGGGGACACTCCCCCAAAAAACCCAACTTCTTAAACTGACCTTTCCCACCCTGTCCACGGCTTGTCCATCTTTCAAGTCGCTTATCTGGGCTTCCATTTTGGATTTGAAGACCCAGTTTCCTAATGGGATAAATTGATTGCATATCCCAGAATTCAAAGGAAAAAAACCTTGTCTGGATGAGTTACTCATGCATGGGAATGGAAAACATGGAGGCTGAATGCACCTAATACCGTACAGGAAGCCCAGGAAATGGCAGACCCTGACCTTCAAAACTATGTGTAATATAATAGGTGTATATGTCCAGTTTGTATATACTGGTAGGTATAGGTATAATATTTTTCAGTATTCGCAGTTTTCTAACTTGCCCAGGCATAGCCTGTGGTAATTTTGGGGGCCGGAGTTGGAGCTCAGGACTCTTGGTTCCACAGATGCAGACATAATAACCTTTGGGCTGCACTTCACCCCAGAGACACTGGGAAGGTGGCAGCACGTGAAGAGTACCCCGGAAACCTACGTCACAAATGACGTTAGTTTGGTTCGGTGGGGGTGACTGACTTGCACAAGCCGATTTCGGTCAAATCTGACATTGCTCTGAATCACGTCTACAATACGTGCTATCTAAAGCAGTTGGGGGTATTTATATGTGCATATTAATAGTAAAAAAAATACCCTTCTCCTTGGCCCCGCAACTTATATATCAAATGAGGCTGTAAATAATTTGTTGACTCTCTTGCCGGGTGGGAGCCTGAGGGAGTGTTGAGGGCTCAGCATATTTGCATGTACTTTAGTGTTCCAGCCAATGACGGGGCAGCAGCAATGTTAACAATCGGATGACATCACAGAGTATGTTTGTATTCAAATTAGTGTTACCAGAAACAACCAGTATTTAACGTCGCATTTTAGAAGCACTGGAGGCGTTTGGAGTGTTCTCCCTTTCTCTGCTGAAAGTAGCCAGCTCAGATTGTGTGTTTTTTCTTCTTCTAAGAAATGGTTCAGATGTTAGCTTAATTTCTCGTTTTTCTACATTTTTGACCCTGGTGAATGATGCATCCCTCAAGCTTCTCTCATGCCTGTACTTGTTTGGTCTCTTCTATACAGACAGTGCATGGTGTGCTGGAGACGTTTTGTGTACAATTCAGTTGGGTTACAACCTTCTTACAGCATACAATTAGTTGTTTTTGTTGTCCCTTTCATTTGCAATCTTTTGATTGCTTAGGTCACGTACACGTCCCATGGTCATTTCTTGTATTCACTCCTCCCTGGAGCATGAACCAAGTACATGCTCCCTTCCTCATCTTTGTTCTTTCTCAAATTATTTCTGGACATGCAAAATGATTTCCTACTTTTAACACAGGCACACAGCTTCTTATTTATGTTGCTTTCACCGTATTTGCTATTTCTATTAACCTTTTAAGTGCTTACACCTGCAACTGTCCTACACTTTTCCAGTCCACTCCAGTCTGTGCCACTCTACGCCACTTCGCTTTACGCCACGCCACTCCACGATCTGCTACTCCACTTTACTCCTCACTACCCCAATCTACGCCATGCCTGCCATCAACCTTTAGCCATGCTGAACAGCAGTCCCACTTCTGAGCAACATGGATAAAAGACACTGGGAAAGCAAATAGCTTCTACATAGGTAAGACCTATTGGCTTCCCCCATGCTTTTTTTGTATGTGCAATCCTTACACAAAGCAGGTTGCAGTCCATTAAATAACTTTCTTTCTTGATTGTAAGTGGACTGCTGTCAAGGATCAGATTTTGAACAATGCCCACAGTTTAAAGACGGGCGACTTTGGAGCTTGGATTGTCACTCTGTTAGTATTTTACAGATCTTGTAATATTTTTATGTCCGTATCAGTATAAGCACTGGGAAAATCAATAGAAGGCATTATTTTCCAGTGTCCGAATTGCAGACCAAAAGCTGCAAGTATAAGGCAAAATCATGTGAATTTTTTTTTGGGGGGGCGGGGGGGGGATACATTTATTGTTTTACTGAATACAAGCACCAGTGACATGACAATGAATAGCACCAATAGTGTCGCAATACCGTTAAAACACACATTACTTTTAAACCCCCCCCTCCAGCAGTGAATACAATCAGTATGTATAAAGAACAGGGTACTTCACGGCACCCAGCCATTTGCCCCATACCCTCCTGTATTTCTTAAGACACCCCGTGCCTCATACATGGGTTTTTCTTGTGCCATGCACCAATCTACCCCTTTTCACCATTTCTCTGAACTTTGTGGTGTGGGAAGTTTCCAGGAGGCGGCTATGTTCCGTTTGGCCACAACCATGGCTGGGTTGTAGAGTAACTTCTCGTTCCTGGACCCGTCCAGTCCATCTGTAATCCAGAGAAGGGAGTGACGTGGGTCATGGGGAACCTCCCACCCGAGGACTCAGTTAACTCACTTTCAATCTCTCCCCAGAACTGCGCCCGTCGGGGGCATGTCCATACCATGTGAAAAGTCGGCCAGGTCCTGACCTTACCTCATACACAAGGCGGATGGAGAGAAGCCGGCTCGATGTAGGTGCTGCGGGGTTAGGTAGGCCGTGTAAGTAGTATAATTGGATCAAGCGGAGTTTAGCAGATATGGTGACCACCTTGAGTGACATGAGGGCATACCGGCAGTCCTCCTCCAGAGGACCGACCCATTCCTCCCATTGGTCCCTGAGTCGGTCTAGTGAGTTCGGGGTGTTGTTGACCAGCGTCCTGTAGATGCGGAAAATACCCCCCTTCCCCAAGTCACCCAGCATGGTCTGTGCCACCTCCCCAAGGTGTTCAAGGGCAATGTCTGCCATCTGTGGAAGTCCGCCTTAGCTTTCTTGAAAAGCGGGGTGATATTAAGGGACCATCCCAATTCCGGGCGGAGAGCCACCCAGATCCTGAGATACTTAAAGGACTGATGCCGAAGCTGTATCGTGGACTGCCAATCTTAACATTCTCTGGAAAGATGGAGCGGGACCAGGACCGACTTATTAGAGTTCATTCGAAGGCCGGAGGTTTGTCCAAAAGAACGCAGGATCTGGAGACAACAAGGACCTGACTGGGAGGATTGGTTAAGAAGAGCAGGACATTGCCTGCATAAAGAGCGATCTTGTCCGCTTCAGAGTTGGGCCACTCCCATCCCCTAACGAGACTCTCAGACCGAATCAAGGTCGCTAGAGGCTCCATTGCCAAGGCAAAGAGAAGGGGCGAGAGGGGCATCCCTGTCTCCTTCCCCTTTGAATGGGGAAGGCGTCAGAAAGAACCGCGTTGACCAAGACGCGCGCTTGAGGCCGGGTGAACAGAACAATAACCATCTGACTGAAACGAGGGGCGAAGTCCATCGCCGCCAGCACATCGTCCAAATATGGCCAATCCACGGAGTCAAATGCCTTCTCAAAATCTATGAGAAGGAGTAGCAAGTAAGGGGAAAGCACATGCAGTGAGCCAGGGCCAGGTGCAGCCGTCGGAGGCAGTGTCTGGTGCCTCGCTTGGGTATGACACCGCACTGATCCGGGTGGACCAACGTGGTGAGGTGGGGCTTCAGCCGTTGGGCAAGAATTGCAGCATACAATTTAACGTCCGTGTTGATAAGGGAGATGGGACGATAGTCAGCCCAGTGGGGAGATGGCGGTTGTGACTTCGGGAGGACTACGATGGTGGCCATGTCTGTCTCGGGCGGAAAGGAGCCTTTCTCCAAGGCCTCGGCGTACAGTTCGGCGAGACAAGAGGGTCTCGCTGTATGCTGCATAGTATTCCTGGGGGAGGCCGTCCCTGCCCGGAATCTTACCCCACGAGGTGTGAGCAGTGGCCTCATTAATCTCGTCATGCGAGATTGGGCGGTCAAGATCGGCTTGAGCAGAGTCCTGTTGAGGGAGGTGGGCACTTGTCGCGTCCATCAGCTCGCAAAGTGACCACCCCGGGATCTGTCTGGCATAAAGTCGACGGTAAAAGGCGGCGAATGCGCCGGCAATAGCCACTGGGGACCGTTGAGTCGACCCATTCTGATCCAGTATCTCTGGAATAATGCGGTTCGCTCAGGGATACGCGGAGAGCCTGTGGAGGATTGTGCCGTTTTTGTCACCCCAGCCATAGGCTCGGGCCACTGAAGATCTCCACAGGAACTTGGCTGCCTCTAGCGAGAGGTGCTTGATTTAATTGCGAATGCTCGTGAGGTGCCGCTCTTGAGCCGCGTCACCATCCTTTGAGGGGGGAGTGCTCAAGGCGTAGAGCCTGCACCTCCAACGAAGTGATGTGCAACAGTCTGGTCTGCCGCTGCCTTTGGATGTGGCCTTTGGCAAATCCACGAATAGTAGCCTTGCCCGTCTCCCACAGGGTACACGGGGAAGGCACCGATCCCACATTGGTGACAAAATATTGCTTCAGGTCCAGTCCCACCATCTTTTTGAATTCCTTGTCCTGAAAAAAACAGGCGTTCAGCCGCCATATGGGGCGGGAGTCGGGGGGAGGAGTCCCTGTATTAAGAAAGCAGCGGGGAGTGGTCGGAAATACCTCTCGGGAGTATGCAGACATCTTGAATTGTGGTGCATTGCGTAGACTGAATACAAATTGCATCTATTCGTGCCAGCGCGTGGTGTGCGGCGGAGGTGCGCGTGAACTGTTTAGCGTGTGGGTGCCAGATGCGCCATGCATCGCAGAGGCCAAGGGATTCTGCCCAGTTTGTTAACTGTTTCGCTTGCACCAGCCTTGAAGTAGATCGAGGACCTGTTGTGTCAAGAAGCGGGGTGGAGACCACATTAAAGTTGCCCCCCGTAATGGTGGACCCCAGGGGGAGGGTGGGCAGCAGAGCAGTGGATTGTTTTAGCGTTGTAGGGAGAGTCGAGGGGGGTGAGTACATAGACACAAGATTAAGGGGGGTGCCCCCAATCGTACCGCAAATGATCATGAATGTGCCCTGTGGGTCATAAATAACTTGTGTAAGCACAAAGGGGAGGGTGCGCTTCAGTATTATGGCCACGCCACGAGAACCTCGAGCGAAGCCAGAGTGCCAAACCCTATCGTAGCCGCACCGCGCTAGAAAGGGGCAATTATTACCCATCAGGTAGCATTGAAGCAGAAGCGCGTCTATATTGAGGCGTTGTGCGTAGCGCAATACGGCCGTTCGTTTGCGGCGGTCTAGTAGGCCATTAATGTTCCAGGATAAAATATGGAGGGCTGCCTTTGGAGATGGTATGTCAGTCATGGGGGCTGGAGGTCGTTACAGTGGCGCATCGGACCCTGGAGAGCCGACGGTAAATGCGGGGCCACGAGCAGATGTGATGGGGTGCTGGTCGGAAGGACCATGTGTATTGGACCCATGAAGAAATGTATCCGAGTGTCGTGTCTGCATTGATGCAACACAACAGCGAAAAATAATAATAAACCTTGGGAGCTAACATTCCCAGCCCCCAGCAACAACAAAGAAAAAACCCATTCCAAACCCTCCCCTTCCCCCCCCACCCTATACTTCGAGAATTAACTAGACCAAACTAAAATGCCGGGAATGGGAAAGCGTGGAGGACCCCTCCTCATGACAGGATGTACATACACAAGTCCTGTGGAAAGAAAAACAATAACACTATAAGTCCGGTTGCAGTCTCCGGCTGCGGAGCCAAGCCCGGCAGGCAGAGACGGATTCAAGTAGGGTCCCTCAGGAGCGTTGGGCTACGGGAAAGATCTTTATCTGGAAGGTCCAGTACTGAGGACCGGGGCAAAGCACCCCCGCGGTCCAGGTGACCTGATGAGCCGGAGCGCCTCCTGGCCCAGGATTCGTCAGAGAGCAATATAGGCTGTCGAGTAAGCCTGGGCGTAGTTCGCGTAGCCGCACTCCGTGGAGCTACGCGAAGATGCACTTGCACTCCGCGAACTACGCATAGCTCCGCGAGCATGCGTAGTAGCTTGCTTGACCCGTTTGCGAGCCATTTTTCGTCTTCGGGAGCGCCGTGGAACTCTGGAACCTGCTCGACACCACATCTCCAGACGTCGCCTTCCTCACGGAAACATGGATGAACGCCTCCTCAGCGCCCGACATCGCCGTCGCCATCCCGGATGGATACAAGATCACCCGGAGAGACCGCGTCAACGAGACAGGAGGAGGCATCGCCATCGTCCACTAGAACACCATCCGCATCACGACCAACTCAGACGACACCCTCACAGCCGCTTAACATCTTCACTTCCAGATACACACCGACCCCAAGACCACACTCAGAGGCACCCTCATCTACAGACCCCCAGGACCTCGCACACAATTCAGCGAAGACATCGCAGACTTCATCAGCCCGCACGCCCTTGCCTCCGCTGACTACATCCTCCTAGGGGACCTCATCTTCCACCTGGAGAACAACAACGACAACACCACCACCACCCTGCTGGACAACCTCGCCAACCTCGGACTCATGCAACTGGTGAACACCCCCACCCACTACGCCGGACACACGCTTGACCCAGTCTTCTCCTCCAGCAAGTACATCTCCTTCAGCCACTCCACCGGACTCCACTGGACAGACCACAGCTGCGTCCACTTCAGCTTCAGAAAGACCACGACTCACCACCACCCGCACTAGGTTCCCCGCAGGAACTGGAACAAGATCACCACCGACCAGCTCACCACTTCACTGAGCCGGAACCCTCCCGCAAGCTCAACGGACCCCAACCAAGCAGCCAACAACCTCACACAGTGGATCACCAATTGCGCTCGCCCAACCAGCCTCGACCACTCGCAGTCCGGCTTCCGCGCCAACCACAGCACCGAGACCGCCCTCATCGCAGCCACTGACGACATCCGAGCCATGCTCGACAACTGGGAAACAGCGGCCCTCATCCTCCTGGACCTCTCCGCAGCATTCGATACGGTCTGCCACCGCACCCTAGTGCAGCGCCTCAGCAACATCGGAATCCAAGAGAAGGTACTGGAGTGGATCATCTCGTTCCTCACCGGAAGAACCCAGAGAGTCCGCCTCCCCCCGTACAGATCCAAGGCCACCGAAGTCATATGCGGCGTACCACAAGGATCATCACTCGGCCCCACCCTCTTCAACGTCTACAAGAGCCCCCTCGCAGCCATCGTACGCCAACACAACCTCAACATCATCTCCTACGCCGATGACACCCAGCTGATCCTCTCCCTCACCAACGACCCAGGAACCGCCAGAACCAACCTACACGAAGGGATGAAAGACGTAGTCGAGTGGATGAGGAACAGCCGCCTGAAACTGAACTCAGACAAGACGGAAGTCCTCATCCTTGGATCATCACCCTCCGGCTGGGACGACTCCTGGTGGCCCCCTGCCCTGGGCAGCACACCCAAACCAAAGGACCACGCACACAACCTGGGCTTCATCCTGGACTCCTCCCTCTCGATGACCAGACAAGTCAACGCCGTCTCATCATCATACTTCAACATCCTACGCATGCTCCGAAAGATCTTCCGATGGCTCGCCACCGAAACCAGGAAGACGGTCACACAGGCACTCGTCACCAGCCGACTGGACTACGGAAACACCCTCTATACCGGAACCACAGCCAAACTCCAGAAAAGACTAACACATCCAGAACGCCTCCGCACGACTCATCTTGGACATCCCCCGACACAGCCACATCTACGGACACCTGAGAGACCTTCACTGGCTCTCCGTCAGCAAGAGAATCACGTTCCAACTCCTCACCCACGCACACAAGGCCCTCCACGACCTGGGCCCCAGGTACCTCAACAACCCCCTGACCTTCTACACTCCCACCCGCCAGCTACGATCGACCAGCCACGCCCTCGCCGCCGTGCCACGCATCTGAAGATCCACCATGGGAGGAAGATCCTTCTCCTACCTGGCAGCCAAGACTTGGAACTCCCTCCCCATCCACCTCCGCCTGACCCAAGACCACCTCTGCTTCAGGAAGCAACTCAAAACATGGCTGTTTGAGCAGTAGCGGACCCCCCTCTCCCAAGCGCCTTTAGACCCTCTGGGTGAGTAGCGCGCTATACAAATATCCTGATTGATTGCCTGCATGCTCGGGATGTGTAGCGCGCGAAGTTACCCATGAGGTTTGTCCCGCCCGCTCGCGTCCCCTTATTTCCGGTCACTACTAACGTGTTCGCGAGTTATTCTGTGCCAGATTGCAGTTTCTGCGTGTTCGGCAACTCGATCTTACCGACAAGCATCCTCGCGCACGCGAAAATGCTATTGAGCGCGCGAGAACTACGCTACGCAGCAGTTTGCGGAGTATTTGACAACTTCGCGTTCTCCGCGGAGCGCGGAGTTGTCGAAACTCCGCGAACGGAGCGTAGTTCTTCGCCCAGGGTTACTGTCGAAGGGCCCAACGGAGAGTCCGACCGGGCTAGTCGTTGGCCCCGGCGTCTGTGGGAGCAGTGGCGCTGAGGCCGGAGGGCGCGGGGCAGACGGGCCCGCTGTTAGTCTCCCCAGGAAGTGTGGGTTCCGGTCATTGAGTCGCAGGGGGCACTCCTCCATCGCACAGGCCTCAGTAAGAGTGTCGAAGAACAGTCTTGTTAGCGAACACCACCCGCAGGCGTGCAGAAAGAGGAGCCTATATTGGACGATGAGTGCTCTCAGTTTTTGTTTGACGTCACCTAATGAGCTGCGCTGTCCCTGGACCTCACGGTGTAATCTGGGAAGAACAGAATGGTTCTGTTGGGTAAGCCACATTGCTTTGATACTGCTTATTAATGCAATCAAGATTCGGTGCTCTCTGGTACACACATAATTTGAGACATGAATGCTCAAAAAAGAAAAATTCTTGAGATCAAGAAATTGTTTCATGCAATTTTATATCAGAATTCATTCATATTTCGTCTGAATTGCTTCATTCAATGATAACATTTAATGCATGATAAGACCGTCAAAATAGGAGCAGTTTAAATGACATTCGGTGAATAGTGCTCAATGAGTGAGAAAATATACAGTGAAAAGGGATTCCTATATACAAATATATACAAGTATTTCATTGGCCGGATGCTGATTTGCAACCAAGAGTTCCTAGTGTTCCTATTGGGATCCTGGTGGTTCTGGACCTATGACATGCGTCGATTTTTCGACCCTTATGCGCCCGGTTGGTGGTCGCGGAGGGTCTTTCTCAAGACAGGTGAGCGAATAATGTTGACAGTTTGTGCTTCAGACCGGCGAGTCTCAGTCTGAATCAGATCGGCACAGTGGCCAATCGTGTCCGGATTAGTGAAATGAGAAGAGTCGGCAGAGACGGAGGTGCTGCGTCCCTCCTGTCTGCTGCATCAATAACCCAATGTTTTCACTGAATGAAGCAATTCAGAGGAAATATGAATACATTCTGATATAAATTGCATGAAACAATTTCTTGATCGCAAGCCTTTTTTTATTTTTTGAGCATTCATTTCTCAAATTATGTGTGTACCAGAGAGCACCGAATCTTGATTGCATTAATAAGCAGTATCAAAGCAATGTGTCTTACCCAACAGAACCATTCTTTTGTTTAACCATGAACTACCCAGGTTCTGAGGGACACAGGGTTACCCCTTTTCTTTAATTGTAATCTGGGAAGATCATGATGGTGTGGTTGTCATAATGGAGCCGTTGCTGTTTGCGGGTGTCGGGCAGGATAGTGTCCCGGTCCTTAAAGTTGAGGGCCCGCATGATGATCGGTCGGGGGACTGCACCTGGTGGCGGTTTAGGGGCGAGGGAACGATGGGCCTGCTCTGCTCAATCGCGAACCATGGGGAGAGAGATCCCTCCGAGAACCACAATCACCTCTCCAGGAAGTCCACCGTATGGCCCTGTTCCCCCCCCTCCAGGAAACCAATCGGGCGAAGGTTGTTGCGCCGGGACCTATTTTTCGCATCTTCGGTTCGGCGGTGTAGTTCCTGGATGTGCGACTGGAGACAGGCTACTTGCCCTTTGAGTTGCTGGATGTCATCCTCCACGGCGGAAAGTCGGGTTTCAGTCTCTGTGATCCGGGCTGTGGCATTTCGGATGTCCTGTCCGAGGTTCATGTCCACTCGCACCTCCGCGATATTGCCCTCCACCGAGGATTGCGAGGCGTGGATGGCCTGTAGGATCATGGACCAGTCTGCGGGTGGCGGAGGATCCTGGCACGTGGCGCCCCCGGACGCCCCCCAAAAAAACTATTTTATTGGTGTACTGACTGTTCCTAAATGAATAGTAAAGCAAACCAAGGCAGAATTTGCAGTTTTAAAAAGGATGCAGTCGTTTTTACATACATTCTTAATCAATTACCAGCTTATGGCCCTTCCAGAACCTACAGACATGAAGAATTGTCCATCATTTTCTCTGAGAAGTGTGGCGCCTTAGCTAGGGTGGTTTCCTCTGCCATGTACTTTGGCTTGGAAGGTCAGACATTGCTGAGAGTGAGCTGAGGTTCTGCCAACTGTGCCAGAGAGGCCCATGACTCTGGTGTTTTCTGACTTTGTTTTGGGCAATAATCTAATTACAGATCGTTCCCTGGATGTTTGTAATATCAAGTGAGGACTTGGCTTCACGGAGGACATTGGAAATGCTAGGCCTCACCTAGTATAGAGCACGGCGTCATCTAGCAAAATTTTGATTTGTCCATATTACATAAAATTCCACAAATTACCCTTTTATACCATGTCGTGTGATTAGATGGCATACACAGTGAACATTTAGCATGGGTTTACTGAATAAACCAGTTAGTGAATTAGTCTTGTTGACTTCGTTTGTGTTTCTTGTTTTTTTTAAAAAAAAAAAAACCTTTATTGCACCTTTATAATACACAGTGGAATGCCTACAACCCTGTGGGCCGGCCGCTAACACAGTTTGTGATTCGAAATGCAGCAGTTCAAAATCTTCATTGAACAATCAGTCTCTGTATAAATCAAGAAAAGGCCGCTGCGAAAGTAAGGTGCATCACATATTTCTGTATCGTCACTGGTTGAGGTTTTTGATTTTACTTTTTTGAAAACAACAACACTCCAACTTCAAACGTTAGGAATAGTATTACGAGCATGCGTGAATCAATACAGGCTGAGTTACAAGTACCTCTTGCGGGAGGCCTACTCTAGTCCCACCCCCATTTACTCGATCGCTCCCAACCAATCTTACCACGTCATCCATCCCCTGCCTCCGCACTTTAGCAATTCAAATCGGAAATCCCATACAATAACCTCGGCTTTCCCTCTCACAACAATTCTAACATAGCTTCATCTCACTTCCTCTTCCTCGTCGGAGTCATCTTGGTCATCCTCCGGCATTCTTTTTTTTTTTTTTAATGTCTTTTTTTACATGTAGCTTAAAATGCGTGCTCCTTTCCAAAATGGATGCAGGCGTATTCCAGACTAAAATACAGCACCAAAGGCATTTTTGCATTGCCATTTTTTACAGAATTTCGTATTACTATACAAATGCATATTACACAAATGAAACACCATGCTATATGTCACTCTGAAGAAATTTCCAGTTTTGGAAGGTGCTTCCCTACCTTACCTGAAGGCAAGAGCTCATCTGAGGTACCTAATCTCTTATTTGCTTACAGTAGTCTGATTTTTATGTGATTGGTTGCTGCAGTTGGTGCTCATCCCGTAAGAATATGACATATGGGGTACCCTTTGAAAGTTATCCTCACTCTGGGTATGACTCTTGACCTTCCTGGCAGGTCGCTATCCCCCCCCCCCCCCCGCAGCAGCTCCGCCTGCACCCCCACTGAGGTGTACTGATTACCGCCGAAGTCGAGGCCCTCCACCACCCGCAGGCTCCACCTGCGCCTCATCCCAGGTGGCCAGTGGTGGCCTTGGTTTGTTTCCGGTCTACTGTGCCCCTCTCTGCCTGTCCGCTCCTCTTCTGTGCCCCCCTGCCCCCCGCTCGCCATTCTGTTCTGTGCCCCATTGCTTGATTCTGTGCCCAGTTTTCTTCTACTGTTGCCCTCTCCGATGCTGGGCCCCTTTGTTTCCCTGCTGTTGACCCCTTTGATTCTGTGCCCCGTTTTCTTCTGTTGTTGCCCCCTTTGATTCTGTGCCCCGTGTTTTCCTGCTGTTGCCCCCTCTGATTCTGTGCCCCACTTGCTGACTTCCGTGCCCCCTTGACCCCTGGCAGTCTCCTTCCCGCGGTCTCTCCGCTCCGCTTCCCTGCCCCCATCCCTGCTGCTGCTTCCCCTGCGGCCCCACCCCTCCGCTCCCGTTCGCTGCCCCTGCAAACACACCTCCCGCCTGCCAGCTGCTCCTCCCTCCCCGCCTCCCCATATATGGCGGCCGCTGCGCGGTGAGGAGAGCGACCCTTGACCTTCCTGGTAGGTCGCTCCCCCCCCCCCCCCCCCCCCGCTGGAGCTCCACCTGCACCCCCGTTGAGGTGTACTGATCGTCGCCGAAGTCGAGGCCCTCCACCACCCGCAGGCTCCACCTGCGCCTCATCACTGGTGGCCAGTGGTGGCCTTGGTTTGTTTCCGCTCTACTGTGCCCCTCTCTGCCTGTCCACTCCTCTTCTGTGCCCCCCCTGCCCCCCCCCCCTCTCGCCATTCTGTTCTGTGCCCCATTGCTTGATTCTGTGCCCCGTTTTCTTCTACTGTTGCCCCCTTTGATTCTGGGCCCCGTGTTCTCCTGCTGTTGCCCCCTCTGATTCTGTGCCCTGCTTGCTGACTTCCGTGCCCCCTTGATCCCTGCCCCTGCTAGTCTCCTTTCTGCGGTCTCTCCACTCCGCTTCCCTGCCCCCATCCCCGCCGCTGTTGGCCCTGCGGCCCGCCCCCTCCGCGCCCATCCGCTGACCCTGCAAACACACCTCCCGCCTCCCAGCTGCTCCTCCCTCCCCTTCCTCCCCATGTATAGCGGCCGCGCCTAAGGCAAGCCCCTCTGCGCCTGGACTGCGCCCAGCGCCAGAACGCCTGCCACAGCACCAGCCACGAAGTCCGCCTCCACTACGACGCCAACCCCTCGTCGCTCTCCACCCAGGAAGGACCTACACCTGCTGCAAGGTCGAAGCGCACCCACGGTCCCTTCTCCTGCCTCGAAGGCACAGAGTCCCTCCACGACAGAACCCAACCGACTTAGATGCATCCCGATCAACACCCGCTCTGCACACAAACACTCCATCGAGCTCTGAGACCTACTCCACACTGCATCCCCGGACGTCGCCTGAAAAAACCCACCAACAGAGACCCCAGCAAAAGAGCCAGCTGGTTCACCCCGATACTCCTCGCCTCAAAGCGCACCTGCTGAAAATTGGAGACCATATGGGATAGCGACAAGACGCCGGACAGCAGCGCTGCCCACAAACACGCCATCCGCAACCACCACAACCTCATCAGGTACGCCAAAAGGATCTCCTTCATAGACCACTTGACAACAACGCACACAACAGCAAGGAGCTCTTCAACATCGTGAAGGAACGCCAACGACATCCCACCATCGCAAGCCCTGTGTGACTCCCTCGCCACCTTCTTTCACCAAAAAATCACCGACATCCATGACAGTTTCAAACCCTGGACAACCCCTACGGGCCACACCGCACCGGACCCACCGCACCCCACCGTCCAAGACTCCCTGACAAACTGGGCCCATGTGAGCACCAAGGACACAATCAAGATCATGGGCACAATCCACTCCGGATCCCCGTCTGACCCTCTCCCATACCACATCTTCAACAAAGCCAGCAACTCCATCGCACCCCACCTGCTCAACATCATCAACCTCTCCTTCGAGACCGCTACCTTCCCTGAGAACTGGAAGCACGCAGAGATCAACGCCCTACTGAAGAAACCCAAGGCGGACCGAGCAACCACAAGAACTTCCGGCCCATCTCCCTGCTTCCGTTCGCAGCAAAGGTCATCGAGAAGATAGTTAACCTCCAGCTCACCGGTCAACTCGACGACAACAACATCCTGGACCCCTCCCAATCAGGATTCCGCAGCAACCACTGGTCCGAGGCCTCCGAGATCATCTGCGGCGTCCCACAGGGATCCTCCCTCAGCCCCACGCTGTTCAAAGTTTACATGACACCACCAACACGCATCGCCCGACAGCACGACCTCAACATAATCTCCTACGCCGACGACACGCAGCTGATCCTCTCCCTCACCAAAGACCCTCTCACGCCAAATCCCACCTCCACCAGGGAGTGAAGGCCGTCGCCGACTGGATGAAGGAAAGCCGACTTAAGCTGAACTCAAACAAGACAGAGACCCTCATGCTCGGGCCTAACCCCTCAGCATGGGATGACTCCGGGTGGCCAGCTTCACTAGGCACCCGCCCGGCCCCTACCGACCACGCACGCAACCTGGGAGTCATCGTCGACTCGAAATTCACCATGACCAAATAAGTCAACGCAGTGTCCTCCACCTGCTCCAACACCCTCTGCATGCTTCGCAAGATCTACAGATGGATCCCGACAAACACGAGGAAATCAGTCACCCAGGCCCTAGTCCGTAGCAGACTCTATTACGGAAACGCCCTTGACGCCGGAGCCTCGTCCAAGCTCATCAACAGACTACAAAGAATCCAGAACGCCTCTGCACGCCTGATCCTCGATGTCCCGCGCTGTAACCACATCACCCCCCACCTGAGGAACCTACACTGGCTCCCCATTGACAGAAGGATCTCCTTCAAACTCCTGATCCACGCACACAAGACACTCCACAAAACCGGCCCAGCCTACCTCAACAGCCTACCTCAACAGCCGACTCTCCTTCTACGTACCCAACAGGATACTCAGCTATGCTGACCACACCCTGGCAACGGTCCTGCGCATCCGTAGAACCACCTCTGGAGGCAGATCCTTCTCCCACCTCGCCGCCAAGACATGGAACACCCTCCCCCTCTACCTACGACAAACCGAAGACCTACTGACCTTCAGGAGACAACTCAAGACCTGGCTTTTCGAACAGTTGCAGCCCACCCCCCTCCCCCCACTAGCGCCTTGAAACCCTTGCGGGTAAGTAGCGTGCTTTACAAATTAATTGATTGATTGATTGACTGACCATCTCTGTGGATGACTGAGAGAAGCTGTAATGCGAGCTGGATATTGTGATGCTCAAGCCTACTTACTACAGATTTTCACTGAGACGTGAGGCTTGCCCTGTGAAGACGAGGACCTCTTGGAACGTGGGACTTCTCTAGTCTCAACTTTGCTTCTGAGCCACAGTAAATTGGAGACTGCTGGTATCTTTCACAGATGAATACAGCCCTGCTCTGAATACATTAGCAGCCCATAAGCATCTAGGCTGTCCTTGCACACTTATGGAGAGCTCAGATGGGGTATCCTCCTTTCGTTTTGGTCTTATCAACCCTAGGAGACCAGGGTCGTCATGGCTCCTCGGGTTGTGATAGAATTCTTATTATTTTTTAGTGGACCTTTGTCCACATAGTAGCCGTCAACATAGCTCTTCTTTTCTGCTGAGTCTTATCTGGCAGAATTGCAGCCATTCTACATTATTGCAGGATTTTTTATTATGTTTAGACTTTTTTTCTACAGAGACTAAGGAACTGACATAATGTAAATTCCTCTCATAAGTTGTTCTTTGCTTTTAACCCAGCTTGCCTGGCTTTTATTCCTCCGCTCGTCTGTACATAAAGGACTATAACCTATGTGAAGAACAAGGCACAAGAGAGGGTATTCGTCCCTTTGTCTTGTTCTTATTCCTCCATGCAACACTTGGATTTGATCTTTGGGGAGGTTTAAGTGGCCCTGGAACCTATAAAAGTTGATCTAGAGGTGGGTTTAATCAAGTATACTTTGAGCTCATAATTTGGCACAGATTCAGCTACTACATTTGTTTTTTTTTGGTATCAATTTGCTTTAATTAGCACTGTTCATGTGATGTTTACTATTATCCTAGCATTTCTAGAGTTTTTGTTTCAATCAACCATTTTTGACTGGGACAGGTTACGCACTAGCATACTCCTTTTCCTAGTGATAAACACAGCTCTAGTTTCTTCTTTGGTGGCCTATTTGGTTAATTGCATAGCAACCAATATATTTGACACCATTTCTAAAATACAACCTATTTACATAGTTAACTTGATTTTCTAACTACATATACCTTTACTGATGTACGCGAATTAATAATAAAAACCTAAACTGATAAACTACATTGGAGAAAACCAAATCATAGAAACGAAACCATAGAAAGCCAATTTTAAGGAAAGACTATTTTAAGAAAATGCAAACAAATCGAAAATTAAGGGAAAGTCAGTGTTAAGGAAAACATACAGAATGTCATTAAACTTGGGTGGAGTTAAGAGATAGGGAGGAGTTTTCGAGTTCAGGTATGGGTGATGAAGGTTTTTTAGGGAGCAGAGATGAATGGATTGTAACGGCTGTCTTCAGGGTTAACGGATTATTGAAGTTTAGAGGTAGTAAGGTGTATTTAGGGTTCAGGGATGGGTGGAGTGTAGGTGCGATGAAGGGTTTTTAGGTAACAGGAGATGGGTGTGTTTATGGATGGTGAAGGCTTTTTAGGGTCAGGGGTTGGTGGTATTTAGGGGTGGTGAGGTTTTTTCCCAGTGATGAGTGGAGTTTAGGAGTAGCAAGGGTTTTTAGAGTTCTGGTATGGGTGATGCTAAGGGGTAAAAAGGGCTTTTAAGGTTCAGGAATAGGTGGAGTTTAGGTGTAATGGAGAGGGTTTAGGGGCAAAGATGGATGTTGATATAGGGTTGTGAGGGTGTTGGAGGATGGATGGTTGTTTAGGGGTGGTGAGGGTTCAGTGAATTAAAAGCATGTAAACATTGTTTGACAATATAAAATTATTAAATCTGAAATATCTCCTGAAGTTAAGCACTGAAATAAATGCCTCCCACAAAACTTTTTCTGAAAGCAAAAGCTGCAACCATATTTACTCCTTTTGAAAAAAAAATAAGCGTGCAAAAGCTAATTATGAATTGTTTTCTGTGACCTAGTAAACCGCATTCACCCTGCACATTTCCATTAAATAGTTTTAGTGAAATGGTTTTAGTAATGGTATTCTACGGAATATTTTTTCTATTACATCATATACTACAATACATTTAAATCGTTTGAAAAACGTACTCTACTACGACTAACAACACTTAGTGATGGAACACGATTTTAACCGAATTGTGTCGTAGCATTATGACCTAGGGATGCGTGTATACCAATCGCTGCACTGTCATTATCTAGCCTTATTATTTGTTTTAATTGCCAGAAGTAAAACCAAATACACTATTCAATTTCAGGTTAATAAAGTAGCAATACAGTTGATTTATTTAGGAAACAAGTGTTGAGCTACTTGGTAATACTTACTTGCAAATCTTTTAATAACTGCTATCTTGCAAGAGGTTTTGAGAGACCTTGGTTGACCTTCAGGCAAGCAACACAGCATGGGGGGCAGGTATCGGGATATTCAAATAGTGTTATTTTTTAATGGTCATGTCATTGTAGATGTGTTAAATTTATGAAAAAAACTGTGTGTTAAAGGTTAACTCCTTTATCCATGATTACTTAAAAATACATGTTCTTTCAAATGTCTTATGACTTTAAGTCACCCAAGTCATAGTTCACGAATCTGTTGCCCCAGCACGAAGCACATTTACTCATCCTTACTCCAAGTAACTGCTCTGGTGCGCAACCATTTTTCTTGATTGTGTCTCCATTCGTTCTAGCAAAGATATTGCCAGAATATACGAACTGATGATTCTTTTCTGCCTACCTGAAACTCAGACATCTGATTTCCATCTAAGTCACACTTTTTTAAATGGCACTCAAATTAAATGTAGTTATTAGATTGTTCCCCTTATAGATTTAACATTCTGAAATAGTCGTTTTTTTAAATAAAAAAATATATATACTATACATACTCATCTAGAGCTCCTTTCAGTCGGCCCTTTTCATCTATTGGTGTGCTGTAGTCATTAATGTTTTGCTTCCCGCCCACCACCTCTAAAGACATTCTACACAGTGTCAGTCCACTTCAGCCATTGGCTTACTTGATTGTAAGCGATGGAAGTCGGTAGTTCCTCAGTGTGCACATGCGTACAATATGTAGTCCTTTTCAGTTCTAGCGACGACTGTTGTGTGCTTTTACATAAAATATATAGCCTTTTTAGCAATCTTTGTTTCCATGCAATCCGTGCCTTCAATACAAAAAACATTCGCAAACAAAATCAGCATTGGCAAAGTAAAAAGGTCAGCAGCCAACAGGAGACCTATTGGCTTTGCACCTGTTTCTTTTGAGGGGAGCACGAGAGCGGATACATTGTACTTCTGTATGTTGATGATTCCTCACAGTTTTTATTCTAACGTATTGATGTTAATCTCTGTTGTAAGGCGACTGTAGTACGTTTTGAAGACAACTATAGTGTGGTAATGCAGGAGCAGTCTACTGAGTTCGTTAATGCTGACTTGTTAAACCCACACCTTTTTACATGCTATCACAGTTTTACATACCTCCCACTTTTCTTCCACAACTGACCATGCAGCAATTCCAACTGCAATATTTTTCTTAACAATTTTATTGTGACAATCTGGCTTCTCTTTTGGAATGAGTCGGGTTCTACCTATTGCATATAACCACTATTAGAGTCCCATTCCTTTTCCAAGTAATCTTGGGCCAAAATACGCCTGTATTACATTAAATGTAATTCTTTGCTCACTTTACTTCCTACTGCTCACAGTCTGTTCTTCGTCTGTCAACTTCAGCCAATCACGTTCATTCAACAATACTACTTAAATCTTTCTAGATAATAGACTTTCGCAACCAAAATATTGGAAATTTGAAAAAGGTACAAACTGGGTGTCTTCCCAACTCGGGCCCGATTTTGATGTCGGACAGACCTGAATCCGTCCGACATCGATTGGGTACTGGGATCGCCCGACCACCTGTCAGCAATCCCAACCCAGCAGCTAGGATGCGACGAATGCATGCTCTCATTCCAAAGAGAAGAGGTGCTGTTCATCCCTGCATCCCGTGGCAGGCCCTTGAGGGTGCCTGCCATGGGGTGCAGGGATCAACAGGGGGGCACCAGCCGGAGACCTTGCACCATGGGGGCCTGCTGGTGGCTCCCAGAGTCGACTTCCAACAGCTTCTCTGTGTCGGCAACTCCGGCACAGAAAGGCTGTTGGAATGCTACATTGTAATCCCTCCGGCAGAAAGAGCCGCACTTGCGATTACAGGAGGCTTTCCGAATGGCAGACAGTCTCTCCAAGCCCATCCGAAGCCATTCGGAAATCCAGTTTGGATTCATTTCCAACCGACTCCTTCCAAATGGTTCGGTCAGAAATTAATCCAAACTGCTGATTACGAGGCCGTAGCAACGGCTCCGACCAAGGGTCAGAGCCGTTCCCTACGGCCTCGTCGGTTGGAACGTTTCCTGCGGCATCATAATCCGCCCCGAAGTAGGTAATCTTGGGTACTAGAAACGGAGAAGAAACTTTGTTTCTCCTGTTAGTTAAAAAGGCTTGCAGATGTGATACATTTTTCAACCCTAACGCATCTTCTCAGCCATACTGATTTTATAGATTGGCAAATTCTCTGTTTTTTATAATATGTCATGGTTCAAAACCTTATAGAACCTAGATGCACTATTCCTCTCGATCAAGCTTTGAAAAAATTAACTTTTCACTTTAGTACCTGCTGTATCTCTTAATAAGGGCGTTGTGATCTGACTAGCCTAACCCCAAAAGCAACCAACTTCCAAATGTGAAATACAGCTATGGAATTATCTTAAATCTCCCTTTCCGCCCTACAAATCCTTAAAAGACACACTGCTCCGTAACTACCAGCCAGTATTCAGGCCCACAGAATTTTCTGAAACGGCTGTACTTGACATCATTGAAGACCATCATATCCCCCTTAATGAAGACCCTCAAGGAGAGCTGATTTTGCTGGCTCTCTGCTGGATCCTATGATTCAGAACATACATCTCATCAGAGACTAAAAGAACGTTGTGGAGTGGGATGCAAAGCCTTGGACTGGATCCTTCCATCGTTGATTCAGCTACTCTAAGCTTTATGCAGACTCCCAAGTAAGTCAGAAGTAAAATAAACATTATTTGCACCATGCATAAATCAGTTTGGTGAAAGTACAGGGGTTACATGTATAAACAGTCATGTCACATATACCAGTAAGAGGCCTCACTTAAAACAAGAATAACCACCTTCCAACCTGAGGTCAGGTTGGAAGCAAATTCCCGGTCATAGACTCAAAGCAATAGAATGCTTTATGTCCAGGATTGGAGGCGCAACTAAGCTGGACACTCTTCAGGAAACTACTAAAACAGAAGTGTTCAGACAATGCCCGTGATTGGGACACAAGGCGCCCAGATACCGACAAATGCAATATTAGAAGACTGGATGCCTTTTTCTGAAGGTTGAAACTCACTCTCCAAGTCATGAATTCATAAACGCCCCATATATCTGACCTGGCAGAAGACTATAATCAATTAAGTGCTACTGCGGATGAGGATCTGCTGTAGCCAAGCAGTTCCTGAATTTCACTAACTACGTAGAAACCTTAATGTGTTCTTAACTATTTTGTTCTTATGCATAGTGCTTAGATGTGGCCAATGATGACCTGTTGATTCGACATAAAGAATCTAAACAAAAGAGAGAGAAGGAACACTTTAATATTAGTTTCGTGAAGGGCTTTATGTCAGTTGTTTTAATATATTCATATGGTAATCGGAAGACTGTTTTAGAAGGTGATCATATTGATACAACTTACAATAATAAATTTGAGTCATGTTACAGGCATCAGGTGAAAAGCAGAAAACTTGTATTCGAATGATGTATATTGAATAGTTCTTTGCATATTATGTCACTTAACATAAAGCATAGTATTAGGACTGCCACTATGCAGTGAAGTAGTGTGGCTCACTGGTTAGAGGCGGCAGACCCGAGAGCAGAGGACGGCCCGGGACCAGGGTTCGATTCCCGGCGCGGCAGGTTTCTGGACCAGGGTCAGCGGACTCGATAATTCTCTCGCCTCGGTGCCCACTCTGATCAGCGATCACACTCGGCAACTCTGGGCATTAGCTTGCCTCATCTTCACTAACGGCCCCACCAGACCGCCGGGGATGCCTGGAGATACCCATTAAGGGACCATCTCTCAGGGAAGCCGGAAGGGTTTCGCAGCGGTCGAAGCGCCTTGGGACCCTCCGGGTAAGTAGTGCGCTATATAAATGCCTATACATACATATACATACATATGCTAGACTAGCTGTATAGTTGTGTTGCATCAGATAAGTGAAAAAGGCAATACCAGTTGGCTTTGCCAATGCTTGTTTAGTATTGGATTCTTTTTTCTTTCTTCTTTTTCCGGATGCCCCACAATACTTAATTTTTTTTTATTTGAAGTGGATTTGTAAGAGACCATATTAATAGATCCGTTGATTGCCAGTCTGGCTGATGTACTGGCTTAGTTATATCCCGAATACTGCTGCGACTGGACTGCCGGGAAAAGATAGTTTTTAAGTGCACATTCAAGGGATTTTTTAGTCATCCTTTTGGGATGTCCAGTTGCTGGATGCTTAAGGTAATTGTGCAGGTTGGCATACTTGCAGTACCTCTGGTGGGGTTGTGCAGAAGTTTGCCATAGTTGCACCAGTACAGAGCAAATGGCATTCCAAACATTTTTTCTTTGTTCACTGTTGTGCAGCATTTTTTTTTTGGTCATTTAAAACTTTTTATTGCAGTTAGAGTGAATGGTGCATGTGCTACAAACTTGAATTCCTGATATTGTTATATTGAAGTACTTTCAATTGATTGTCCTCAAGCCCACATAATAAAGAGTGTTGTTGTAAGTTCTATATTCTCCTTGTCAGACTCGGTTAGGTGGGCCTTGGGAAGTTAGGTGTTACGAGGCCTCAACCGGGTGGGGCGGGGGTGTATTGAAGTCACTTGCCATTGATGTCCCTACTATGGCTCTCCAACGTGGGCTGAGTATTACCCTTCTCACTCTTGACTCTCAATTAGTGAAGAGGGGCAATCAAAGGCTTCTGAGAGTGATCCGGTTTCTGTGGGTGTGCTCGCACTAGGATCCCATCTGCCAACTCCACAGCCACGTTAATCTATTTTTCAAACATATTTGAGTTGTAATATTTCGTAGAACACATTTAAACATGATCACGTTCCATGTTTGTTGGACCAGTTGCCACATCATAAGCCTTTTATCACTAGAATGGTTCATTGTATCTAAGCAACTTTCATAGTTCGTGATATCACATTGTGACATTTGTAAGCATGAGTTTAACCAGTTACCAGTAGACAGTAATATATTTTTCAACACTTTAGCATCCAGCAAATTTGCATTAACACATACCAATCAACAGTTTCTTAGCTCTGCCTCTCCACCCTATTTAATCAGATCCATGTAATATGTTATACTATCCACCTCCCTTGCATTTTACAGCATGTGAATCATATATACAATTGATCCAATGTGTCCAATTCCGTGTACTCTTTATCTATGAATTAACAGTACCATCACCAACTTACAGTTCAGGATCTTATGGAAAAATAGAATAACATAATTTAGATTCATGTATTACTTTGGGTATCCAATGACTCACCACCTCCGCCTGATTTTGTAACCATTTTTATTGTTTTGACTACACATTGAGATCGATTTGGCCCTGACCAAATATGTTACCATGAGGAGTCATCAATTTTCCTCCCAACTCTGTTGCCCATTTCGTAGTGCATGTAGGTTTGCCATCTGCCAGGGGCCCAGACGGACACTGATACATTAGAGTAATGATCTTCTTTGTGGCATCATCTCTTCCCCCCTTGGTATTAGCTTAGTAGGTTAATTTAATACATCTTAATGTATCTTGTATATCTCATATATTCCATTGTTAATTCTATGTACCCATAATTTGAATATTCCTTTTCTCAAGTACGTAGCCCAATGCTACTTCAGTATGGGCAAACCAATTGTAAAACCTTCATCTAGGTATAGCGGTGGAAAATGTGGGTTACTTAGCATTTGAATTAGGGGAGATGGGTATGTGGTCACCCCTCTCCATCTGACTCCAATGCTGTAGTGTTATTTACGTTATGTTAGAAAGATTTTATTTGTTCCCTCTTGTGTGGTGGGAGCCAAGGCAAAACATAAATTGGCCTAGAAGTATAGGTCACCTAAACTTGCACCCAACGTTTTTCGCCTCTGTGATAAGTCAAATTACTTGGTGAATGAAGCAGAGTTAATTTGATGCATCTTTCAATTTGTGGGAACGCTACACTCCTCGAAAATTTCCCTCTATAGAGTACAGTTTCTAAATGGAATTTTCTAAATGTGTGGAGTTTTCTCCTTCCAAGTGAACAGTGAGAGTTTCTCTAGAATGTTCAATGTCCCTTTTGAAAATAGCAGTAAAGTCTGTGTGACATGCAGTACTCTAGGGATAAAACTAATTTAAATACAGACTGTCCTACAACACCTTGGCGTGCTCAAATTTTTAATTCTATATAAATCTTTAAAGAGGACATTTAATAGAGGCAGAACATTGACTTTAGATAATTCAGTTATATACGTGGCTATTTTCACTCCTAGATTTTCCAGAAGCCCTGTAGGCACTTCAGGTCGATGTAGTAAGTCCTTATATTTCCCATCTTTCTGACATTGTTGGGATCTCAAGCTTTTTGGATTTAGAATAAGTAATCTTGAGGCCTGACAGCTTTGAAAATGTTTCAAGTTCCTGAACCAGTGCCAGAAGGAATGTCTCTGGATTTGTGATAAAACGTAAAATATCATCAACAAATAAGTCCACCGTGTAGGCCGTCTCTTGTACCATTACTGCCGTAATCTGGGGGTTACTATTTATTTTTCCACCAAGGGTTTGAATCCCAGCACAAAGACACTTGGAGAGTGGACCCCTCCGTCTCATTCTTGTGCTTAGATTTATTTTGGGGCTGTGGATGTTTTTTTATTTTAAGCACTGTGGATGGGTGAACAAAATTAGCTGTAATGATGTGCTTTACATCCGGTCCTAAATTAGCTTTGACCAGGGTTCTGAACATATGTCGCCAGTCCTGCATTTTGAACACCTGCTCTGCATAAAGTGAGAGATGAGAAAAAACATTTGTATATTCTTGACGATGACCACCTAGCAGAGTTCTAATGCTGAATGGACATTATCTCTAGCTTGCCTTCCCATAATAAACACAAGCTATGCAGGATGCACACAGTTGGGCCATACATTCTCAAGACGCCGAACCAACCCTTTAGTATGTATTTTCACATCTATGTGCAATAAAGCCATAGGTCTTTAAGACTCACATAGCTCAGGGTGTTTTTTTTTTTCAGTTGAGCAGTTAGTACAGTTTCGGACTCCAACAAGTGGCTCGTCACCTGCCTTGTGGGTGGAAGAAATTAAATGTACAAGATTAAGGGATCACTAATTTTCCCATAAAAGCTTTATAAAATAAGACCGTATCGCCAAGCAGACCAGGCGCTTTAAAATGTAATGTCTAGTTAGGTATTCCTCCTGTTCTATTCTTGGGTATTTAACTGCAATAAAGTGTAGAATAAAAATAGTAAATACCTGAATAATAATCTTCTGTCTTAGTTTTCCTTACCCTGTTTATTAATTTATTAGCGTTTATAATGTTCCTGTTTTGGACCATTCTGATGTTCTAAGTAAGAAGTCAATCTGCTTTGTCCACCCACCCACCCACAGTAATCTTAATCAGTGCTTGTCTTTACAAGAAAGAAATTATTTTTCAATCTCTCAGTTGCACTAAAGATTCAGTTTAATGAATTCCCAAGTAAGTGTTTTTGAGTGCTGTTTTTGAGCCCTACACCCAACTCACTCCCTTTCTACTCCCAGATGATCTCTCTAACTCTGAACTCCTCTTCTAATAAGTTCAGGAGAAGTTTGAATCAGGCTCGCATACAATTGTTTTTTGTTGCTGTTTTTTTTTACATGCGCACAGTTTTTGTTCTTAACTTATAGGAAACACTTTACACGTCCTCTCTGATTGCCTTGCGCCGGGGGAGCCCTCCCGTGCACCTCTCCAGGGACGCAATGAACCAGCAAGTCCTGCTTCCGAATCGAGAGGCGGTGTAGGCTGCGCCAGTCAGATGAGCGTACTTGCCCTGTCTTGATTGGAATTGGTGCGGTTCTGGGGCTGGTGCAGTTGCATTCCAACCGTGGCATTCTTCTGATGATGATTCCCTGCGTAGGCCCAAACGGATGAGGCCTGTGGAATGGTGGCTGCAGTTTGAGGATACAATAAGACTGGACAGCCAATAGGTTCAGCCCCAGGTCAACTGATGGATATTGTACAGTTGTAGCCCTTGTCCAGACCTACTGCAAACAAGCAGTTGTGGAACTCGTCTTGGCCTACAGCGACAGGATGTTGTAGAACTCCCCTATTTCTACAGCAACAGGCAGTTCTAGTCCTTGCAGGGCCTCTAGAAAACAATACTTTGCTGCCCTGACTTCTGAGGCTTCTCACAATCATATTAGCAATAAACGTACTTGCTGCCCTACTGAGCTGACGAGCACAGCGAGATGGTTCCTGATTCACGCCAGGGACTTGGATGAGAGACTGGGGGCTCACAAGCACTAGTATCCCCCCTAACTTGCTCCTCATTAGTCCACGATTCCTGGATGTCGCACAACTACCGAAGAAGCACTGTAGAGTGCTTCTCTTGAGTAATCTCTGCTCCTTCAGGGCCTGGCAGACTCCTTCACTTTCAGCATGCATGCAGGCTTTTAGGCACATCAGGGAAGGTCCACAACTTTTCCAGTAGTAAGTCCAGATGTCATATCCTTCCCCATCCCTTGTAACAGTAGAAAAGAAAACTGGGGTTTCTTGTAGATGTAAATTGCACCTTAACACTCCAGATCAACAAAGTAACCAGTATATATTTCTGGAAATTAACAATCCTATAATTTATCCCAGCAGGCCTCTGTAGGCAAGTAGTTACTACTTATTTACACTTGACTTGGCTGATTCCTGTAATTTGGCTTTACAAAAAAAATCTGTTAGGAGGGTGCAGTTAATTCCAAATGCAGTGGCTCGTCTTACCATGAGAGCTCTCATTAGGGAGCACATTTCTCGTATCTTCAAGCAACTCCATTAGTTGACTGCAGAGGATTCCTTTCAAATCTATAATTATAGTCCATGGTCCATAAAGTTCCCCCACTGTGTTAGCTAAAAAATGTAGAGTGCATGCTCCCACTCTCAAACTTTGTTCTCAAAACAAATTCTTTCTTTCTGTGCCTAGAATTCGGTCCGTTTCTTTTGGTGGTTGTGTCTTTTTGTATGCTGCTGCAAAGGAATGGAATATGCTGAATTGTGAAACCAAGTGTCAATTGTTCGGTTCAAAAGTGCACCGAAAACTGTTATTCAAGACACCTAGAGAGTCTAGTATTGCATAGAAAGTTATCTAGTGCCAAGAAACTCCGGTGTTCGGGCACTTACTCATTTTTTTTAGATCTCACCTAGTGATGCAGCGCATGCGCTGCACGCCTTTGCGAGATCTATTGTTGTGGGTTTAGCCTCCGAAGGGGGACAGGAGATGTGCACGCGGCCGGACAGGCGATGTGCACGTGTACCATGCGCCCGCACAGGAGTTGTGCACCATGCACTGCTCGCTCTGGTAGGCAGGTACAAGGCTGTGCAGACACGCTCCCCGCTGAGGCCAAACTCACCGCCCATCCCCAACAAAAGGAAGCCCGGCACGCCCCGTCCTTGCACATAGCCCTGCTCTCGCGGATCGCCGAGCTGAGGCTGCGGGGCTCGCTGCTAACTGCTGGTTAACACTCCAGGGGGAAAGGGAGTGGGCGGCTTCTTTGTACTGGGGGAACGCGCACCCCAGTGTTTGTTCTTCATTAACGCAAATGCATCACCTTATACATGCCTCTATTAATCTCCAACCTGACCAAAAAATATATCTATCATTACACCCCGCAGACAGAGAACTGCACTGTTTGCTTCCCCATGACGCCTCCACCAATTGTGGATCAAAAGAAAAAATATATGTTTCCAATTTTACGCCGCCTCAATGTATTCAACGGTATTCATTCTTTGTAAGGAACAACAATGATCTCCTCATTTAGGGAAAGACACTCATGTCTGTGTCTCACTAACTAACATTTTGAAAATGCACACATGTTGAAAAGTTGGTTTTCTTTTATCCCCCTTCTTGGGGTAGCCTTGCATGTGTTTCTGTAAAGAGCACGGGCCTTGCATGTCATTCTGTAAAGAGCACGGTTTTCTTGCGGGTGTGGAATGAATGTCTCCTCCATACAAGCAATTAAAAGTAAGAACAGGCTTATAGATGTTCAATTTGTCACACCTTGTAGGGGGGTTGGTTGCTGCTTTCCACCCAGATGATGATATTTCAATGCCACATCACCTGTTCACGTCCCAGTGCAGACAAGCATCTGCAATGCAATAGGTCTTGCATTTACGCGAGTTTAAGCTACTGGCATTGTAAATGATCATGCCTTTTATTTTTTTTAAACCAAAACCTAAATAAGTCATTGTCCTTTACAATGCCAGTAGCTTAAACTCTCATAAATGTGAGACCTATTGCATTGCAAATGCTTGCTTTTTCAGTTATTTACTACGAGGCACAAACGTGTATGAGGTTTCTGCGCCTGGCTATCGGCCCAACTGAAGGAGTAATCCGGGACAGACTAACGACAGGCCTCATCTAGGGATTTCCTCTCCTTTCACAATGGTGTGCAGCCCCACCCTCACCCCTACCATCCACCAAAGGACCGTGCTCAGGAAGACTAATCGGCAGTTCCTTCCTAACCAAAAGGGCGCATAGAATTTCTGAAGGCAACCCTACCCAGACTCACTTCTATGTCCGAGTCTCATCCCTTCAGCTTCAGTAATACAGGGAATTTTTACACTATATAGGCACAGACTTGTTCTAAGCAAGGCAGGAATATCCAGAATGGAGTCCGCAGGCCTCCATTACTTTTGCTTATGCACACCATGCATGCAAAACACTTGCTGCACATGCTTGGAACACGCACTTGGGCTGACAGTGAAATGGTCTGGATATAAACCTGTAAGGGGAACGGGCTGGTTGCCCAGTATGCCTCAACCCCTTGACACAGATAATACGGTCTGGAAACTCAGTTGATGTCTCTTATCTACGTTATGCTGAGACCACCACTCTACAGTCTATTGTCAGCAATGAGAACACGCTCATCCAGGTCACAGGACAGGTCCAGGGGCTTAGATAGAGTGCACATGAGGGTGCGGGGCTTAGATAGAGTGCACATGCGGTGCACATGCTAGATTAGTGTGAGGCTAGTGCCACAGTAAAAAGGTCACAATACCTACACACAGCTGGCTACCCTGGGCTGGAAAACATGCCTTAAAACTATGCAATGGACATTTCTATCTCAAAACTGCTCTAGGGTTCTAGAACTACTTCAAAACACTGAAAACATTGCTCTGGGACAAATTTGTCAGTCATTGTAAAAGTTGATGATTGAAAAATTTGTTCCAGGTTTTTTTGTAGTGCATCATTGAGAAGTTTGGCGCATAAACTTCAGTAGTGAGAAGCTAGTGTTAAAGAAAAGACTGACTGTTTGGAAGTTATGCCTTGAATCACTGGAACATACAAATGCCTTTCCTCATCCTGAAGACTGTGATAAACACCAGAAAGACCATAAAACAGGACCTCATCACTAACAGGCTGGACTACGGAAACATGCTTTATAGAGGAATCACTGCTTGCCTGATGATGTGATTTTAAACAATACAGAACTCTGCAGCTAAACTCATACTCAACCTCCCCAGAAGGACTCGCATTACACCCCACTTCGGGAAATTAGATGCTAGTTCAAGCTGTTGACCCATGCCTACAGCTTTGCACAACGAAGGACCAACATACATCAATAAACACCTAACCTTCCACCAACCATCCAGACTCCTCCAATCGGCCTCCCTCTCTATCGCAGACACCCCACACATCTGTTGAGCATTCAACGGAGGGTGCTCTTTCTCACATCTGGTAGCCAAAGCCTGGAACAACCTCTCCCTGCATCTCAGGACCGTCTCAATGCTACAACAATTCAGACAAGTCCTAAGAACATGACTGTGAGTAACGGCCTCCACGCAGGAGCAGCAAACAACCCCAGTACCCCGAGACCCTCCTGGGTGATTTACAACGCTCAACAAATAACTGATTGACTGATTATAATGACCATTGTGATATTATTGGGCCACTTCTCACTAATATCCGACTGAATTATTATAACAGAGCTCTCAAAAACAAAATTGGAGGACACGTTAAAAAAAATATATGGAAAATGAGCAAGGGGACTGCTTTGAATGTCTAGGGTTCACGTGTCCTAGATTGGAGCTGGACGGTGTGCTTGGATACTCCACTAAACAAAGCACTCCAGATTTAAGCTATTAAAAGATCAGAGGTGGATTATGGATAGGCACTATCATTGGATCACGCAGTGCAGAATGCACCTCCTTAATGAGGTTTGGGACGTTTTGTGGGGTTCGAGCGATCCTCCTAGTGGGAAGGAGGGGAGGCTAATGTACTCGCCTGTGCTTAGTTTGCCCCAAAAATCCACTTGTGCAAGACCCTTGAATTAGTACTAAAGCTTATAAAGTGCACGGCTCACAAGAGAGCGTCCCTTCCTGGCGCAATACCACAGAAATCGGAGGAGAAAGCATTGAATAACAGAGAATAGATTAACCAGGTTTTCAGATTTTTCTTAAGCTGTTGAAAATCGGCCTCGTGGTGAATTTAAATAGTAAGGTCATTCAGTTTCCTTGGAATGAGGTAAGAGAATGTGCGACCTACAGAATGTCTCCAGGGCCGGACTAAGAACCAAAACCGGCCCTGGCAAAGTGCTCGGCCGGCCCACCCTCCCCACTAGGGGGGGGGGGGGGCGTTGGAGGTGTCGCCGAGTGCTTTGCTAGGGCCGGTTTTCGGCCGATTTTGTTGCAGGGACGATTTTACAGCTATGCTGCAAAAACGGCCCTGTAACAAAATCGGCCCCCAGGGTTTCAGAACCGGCCCCACCCTTGCGGCGCACCGGGGGATTACCCGTTGCCCGCTATGGCCAGTCCGGGCCTGAATGTCTCCGACGCCCAGAATCATGACCAGAAAGTACTTGGGGACTCGGAGATCTATGGATTAGGCAGAGTGTTTCGAAGATGGCTCTTTTTCCAAACGACAGCCTATGTAGATTTCGAAGAAAGACAGCATATGAACATAGTGAGCCACACTGAGAGCCAAGTTCTGTAGCCTTGCGATTGTGCCAATAATCCTGATGGTGTATGCCTAGGTAAAGATGATAAGCAGATAAATGAGACCATTACGAGAATCCAGGGGTAGAACTTTCTAAGTGTTTTTAAAATGCAGAGGCAAGTGGCAGAGACTTGATGTACTTATTGTGCTATTGACGCTTAATTGTCTAAAATGACACAGATAATTAACTGGGGGAACTAGAGTGGCGGCTCTGCCTAGTGCCATCCAACCACCGTTAATTGGACCAGGGATGAAACGAGGCTTGGCATTTCAGAGTCAATTGGCCAATTATAATTTTGAAGAGTGTCCCTATGAGAATGAAGTGAGACAGTGTCAAATGTCTCTTCTAGAAATTAGAGGACCGACACAGCCGAGCCACTTTGATCCATGATGTTCCTTAGACCATCAATGGCCGCAACAAGAGTGGTTTGTCTGCTATGATTAGCACGGTTTCAGGATTGGAAAGAGTCGAAAAGAGTTCAATTCGGGCTAGTTAATACGTTGATTTTTTTTCTTCAGGAGCGAAGTGGATAGTGGAATTACGGAGATGGGCCGGCAGTTGGCTGGTAACGGAGGAACGGCCACATGTTTTTTAAGCAAAGGAATCACATTGGCAGGTTTTCAACAGTCTTAGTCTGAGTTTATAGAGGCATTACAGAGCACTGTGCAATAAGGAACAAGTAGGTCAGGCGACTGGGTGAGAAATCTGGATGGCCAAGAGTCAGCTGGGGATCCCTGTTAAATGGAAAGTAAGGTAGCTCCAGTTTCTGACTCCGTGGGCAGCTGTAACGAAAGGGAGTAAGGATCCATTCTAGTGTAGACAGTGATCGTCCCAGCATTTGCTAGCAGTAGCCAAAGGCTGCAATTAAATGATGTATATTTCATCTAGTTTTTGTTTGAAAAAGTGAGATCAGCTGTCACAGAATCCTGAGAATCTGAAACAGATTGCACGCTAGCGGCAGGATGAGAAAAACATTTTATGAAACTAAACTCCCAAGCTGAATTGACCTCCGTGGTAATTTTGTTGGCATAGAACAGCAGGCTTGTACCGAGTAGTGAGCGTGCCATTTTCGCTCCAGCTGTTTACAGGGACATTTTGCTGCGCAGTTTCTCACTAAACCATAACATGGTGGGGATTCGCCAGCGTCCATGAAAGCTTTTCTGAGGGGCGATATGTTGTAAGGAGCTCATAAACCAGTTATCGAAATTGAATACAACAATAGAGGCACCTTCACCATAACAGGAGAAGACATAGAAAGAGCCACTATTAGCATCTCGGGGATTCGTTTTGACCTGTTGCGAGACCACTAGGGTGGAGGTAGGGACAAGGTGCACAGCAGAATGTGTTGCGGGATAAGGTTATTGGTACAACTGAATAGTTTGTCCAGATCAACCGGATAATTGCAGCGAAAGCAGTATGTACAGTTTTACAAAATATAGGATCCAATTAGTATCCTCTTATGTGTGTAGACTTTAGTACCGGGAGGGTATGAATGAATGAATGAATGAATAAAATATTTAATAAAGCGCACGATGGCCGAGCGGCTTCCTGGCGCTGGGGACCTGATCAGAACTCAACAGAGGGGGCCCAGGGAGAATTAAGAGGGGAATGCCTGAGAGAAAAGAAAGGTTTTAAGGGCTTTGCGGAAGTGAGTGTAGATGGGAATGGAGCGGATGGAAAGAGGAAGGCTGTTCCAGAACTGGGGGGCCAGGACTGAGAATCTAGTGCCCCCTGTTCTGGATTTACGGAAGCGAGGGATATGAAGAAGAGAAAGAGAAGAGGAGCGAAGAGTGCGGACAGGAACATGAGAAGAAACAAGACAGGTGATGAACAGGGGCGCAGAGCGGGATTGAGCCCGGAAAGCTAGACAGGCCAGTTTGAAAAAGGATCTGAAGCGAACAGGGAGCCAGTGAAGTGATTTGAGAACCGGGGTGATGTGAGAAGATTTAGGGAAGGAAAGGATGAGACGAGCAGCTTCATTTTGGATGGCCTGTAGACGGCGGGATTCGTAAGCAGGTATGCCCACGTACAGGCTATTCCCGTAGTCAAGGCGGGAGATGACAAGGGCCATGACTATGGATTTAAGTGCATCGGTAGAAAAAAAACGTGAAATTTTCCGAATTAAACGAAGAGAAAGGAAACAAGAAGACACCACGGAACTGATCTGACTGTGCATAGATAGGTCATGACTGACCTTAATCCCAAGATTGCGGACAGAGGAAGCAGGCACCGGGGGGGGGGGGCCAAAAGAAAGGGGCCAGTGTGCAGGGGACCAAGGGTTGGAGGGACCACCAGTGAGAACAAGTTCCGTATTATCTGGATTGAGCTTCAGATGGTTGGCGCTCATTCAGTCAGAAATGAAAATTAAAGTGGAACAAAACTTGGAAAGGGAATCAGGAGTAGAAGAAAGATCAAAGATGAGCTGGAGGTCATCTGCGTAGTTGTACACAGAGACACCCAGCTCAAGAAGAGAGGTGATGAGGGGATGAATATAGAGATTGAAAAGAAGAGGGGAAAGAGAAGAGCCTTGGGGAACGCCACAAGTGACTGAGCGGGGTGGAGCAGAAAAGCCGGGGAGATGAACTGCCTGGGACCTGTCCCGAAGGAAGGACGCCAGCCAGGAAAAGGCCGCACCCCGAATGCCCGCTGCGCTGACACGGTTGGTAGTCCGAGGGATGCCAAATCCCAAGTTAAGACCAAGGCAAGGGAACAGAGAACATCATCAAGGTGATGGTTAAGGTCATCCAGTAAAATAAAGTTGGGTGGTTTTAGGACATATGTCCAATGCATTGGTTAGGGTTTCTGCAAGCATTTGCATAAGGAGCCATCATGTTTTATGTTAACTAAATCCTTCTGTATGCTTCTTCACACTAAACACCCATAATGAGAACTGAGACCTTTACATACGAAGGTGATTCGCGCCCTCAGCAGTACGTCTGCCTAATGAGGAACAATTCAGCCCACCTGTTCTTCACAGCTCGATGGTGAGTGATAGAGGCTCCTATGGACAGGAGCCTTTGATTATACACAAAAATGAGTGCTGGGCATTTAGACAGTGGCATGACCTTGTCTTCATTGACATGTAGCCAGTCCCCGTCACCGCCTCCTGCTAATGGTAAAGCCTCATTCATTAGGTAGCAGTGATGGGGAAACACTCTCCAAGATAAGACTTGTTTTTTGCTTCTTATCTGATCTGGGAAATGATTGCAGGGAGAATTGTCACTTGTCCACATGCCCTTTGGGAGGTAGGAGTGTGGGAGATATGGACTTCACAGTTCAGCCCTTCTGCCTCTCATCCAGAGAGTGATTATCATATCATCCCACTTCACCTTGCAGGCATATTTGCCTCCAATTTGGGCGGATGTTAAATTATGTAACTGGGTCTTTGATCCACGTGCCTCAGAAACTGTCTTCAGCCTGACGTCATCCTGTGTTTATGGTTTAGCACTTCATTATTCTGTTTACGCTTATTAGTGCTTTCTGATCTCTATTCTGAGGTGAAAAGGAGGTGTAAGCGCGCATGTCCACAGTTATTGGTTCCATCCTGAATTTTTTCTCTGCAAAGTCTGAACCGTGGGATGTAGTCATTAGGGACGACCCTCGCCCCAAGTCAACTCTAGTGCTCACCCAGTAGAGCCCTGGGGAGCAGATGGGAGAATGTGGATTGTGTACCGCTAAGCAACATTCCTTAAAATGTCCTTGAGGACTCCTGATCCTCTTAAAGGAGGGCTGTTTCTTCGTGATACTGATAAGCTAATTTTGGTGGGAACAGCTTGGCACACCCTTGCTGTAGCCCAGGGGTGATGTCTACCAACCCATACCTTGCGCAATCTAGTGATCTGCCTTCCCCTGACTGCAATAACGGGAGGTTCTTTTTCCTTCCTCCCACTCATGACTGCATTGGGGATCATGCTTTTGCGAAGAAACCAGTTGGTATCCTTTGCGGAATAAGTGTGTGCTTGTGATCGAGGGAAAGACAGGTGGCGGTTGTTTGCAACAAATACTGTGAATGTCACGTTCCTCACCCACCATGCCTGCAGTCTCTTGTCATCTTCCTTCTCCCAGTGGGGAACGTTCATCATTTCCTCTTGTGGCATCATCTTCCCCGAAATAGTCCTAGGAAGTGGGATCTCCATAAAAGGAGTAGTTTTCTTTATTGTGGTCCAAGTGCTGGAATACATATGAATCCCGGCTGCACCTCTCTGGGGGCAGCGTGAAATGACCCCTGAAATGACGTGACGGCCTGGCGAGTAGCGCCCAGGCAACATTGATAGTATATTTAAAAGGGTGGCACCGACCCTGCGACGGAGTGGAGGCCCTGGGGTAGGGTGACCAGGCGTCCCGGATTTGACCGGACAGTCCCGGGTTTTCACCAGCTGTCCGGGCAGATTTTAGCAATTTTGGCTCTGACCCGGTTTTTAGAGGGGATTGACTCAAACTAGAGGGAAGCACTTGTTGGGTGTTCTAAAGCTGTTCGAGTTAGCAGCTGTTAAAAGGATGCAATTTCATTATCAGGTATGATGTTGGTTTTAGAAATTACATTTATTTATTTTCTTAGTGCTTCTTTTGTGTTCCTACGTTGATAACAGTTGTCATTCTGCACAGCATGGTTGATTTAAAATTGTAGTCCTTCTATTTTTTGCAAAATGTCCCAGATTTTGGTTCCCAAAATCTGGTCACCCTACCCTGGGGTCGAGAGAGAGGGGGGGTCCTGTGACCCCAGGTGTACATGTCACATCCTCTGTGCGAACCGTACATGCGGAGTGTCGGGAGCAGCCCTCCCCGCATGTTCGGTCACAGCTGTTCCTGGTCATTGAAGTGAACGCACAAAGAGCCGTGACCAAGAACATGAAACAAAATCCTCCGGAGGCATGCGAGGGTGTCACCCTCGGGTATAAATAGAGGCAAGCACAATGTCAAGGAGAGACCTAACGAGGCTCGTTTCCAGAGGAGGCCATTAGGCCTCAGGGCCCCCACACAGGCTGTTCGGTCTGGCCTCTTCGTCGCCGCGGACTCCTCCACGGGGGGGGTGAGGGGGGGGGGGGCTGCGCAGACCGCGAGCGCGATGGGGAGGTATCCGAGGCACAATATCTAAAAATCCCAGATGGGAAGTGGGCGGCGCAGCTGTCACCGGTGTATGCGTAATCCTTGTTCAGGGTATAGCCTTGGACAGCTGCGCTATACCCCAAGGTAGCAGATTGTCCTGGTTGGATCTTAATCTGGATCAATCCGTTCGGGGTGTCTACCTGCAATATTACACGTATTTACACGTATGCGTGCTCTTATTGCACACAAAGCAGTGGTGAAAAAACTTATTTCACGTTTCCCCGTTAAAAATTGAAAATATTTTACAGCGCTCTGTGAAATGTGTTCCATCATCATAGTCCTCAAACCACTGGCGAGCTTTAACATAGTCAACGCCACCAGTATTATGCAGCAACGTTGGACTACATTATGTGGTATGCTATTAAAGTATGTAGCACATATAGGTACATTTTGCAGGATTATGCGGCACATTCCTTAGCAGTATTATTGTGGGAATGTTTTCAGACGTGAGGTTACTGGGTTTTTTGTCCGCCTTGTATCTTTACCACCGATGTTCTGGGGCTTAGCCCTGTCATTGGACGCAAGGCTAACAACCAAGTACATTTCTCTATTGCTTGACCCTCCGGCAGCGAAGCCGAGCAGTCCAAGGCTGCCTCAGGTAGGTGATGTGTGGTCACAGACTCGGCCCTCAAAAAGGTAACCAGTACGAGGCAATGATTCAGTGTCCAGCCAGTGCTTTTTTTTTAGAAAAGAAAAAGCATTTTCCTCAAATCATGAACACTGCTTAATTTAGTAGATACGATCTCGGCTGTAACAGATTAAATTGACAAGGGCTTCTATGTGTCTGTGATAATGAGGGAGGCGGCTGGTGCTGCCTTTGAGGGAAGATTCAGAAAAGGGGGTGGTGATGGACAGAGTATCTGAATTAAGCAGAACACTACCCAGTCAACAGATCAGGGCTTAATCCATCACCGTTTTTTAGCTCACTGCACCATCCCAGCTCAGAACCTGGCTACATACAAATTAGTCTGTCCCTGGTCCAGTGCATCATGGGAACAGGGCAGACCAAACTACCAAGCCAATTCTTTTACTGGAAAGGAAACAAGCTTCCGGGGACCGGTTTCTGGCATTACAGCCATCTTCGGCCCGGCTTGCTTGAATCCTGATGGTGTAGTGAGCAAGGGACTCATGTCTGAGCATACACTTCCACGCTTATGGTGGACAAAACGATTCAGAAAAGGGGGTGGTGATGGACAGAGTATCTGAATTAAGCAGAACACTCGTACCCAGTCAAGAGATCAGGGCTTGATCCATCACCGTTTTTTAGCTCACTGCACCATCCCAGCTCAGAACCTGGCTACATGCAAATTAGTCTGTCCCTGGCCCAGTGCATCATGGGAACAGGGCAGACCAAACTACCAAGCCAATTCTTTTACTGGAAAGGAAACAAGCTTCCGGGGACCAGTTTCTGGCATTACAGCCGTCTTCGGCCCGGCTTGCTTGAATCCTGATGGTGCAGTGAGCAAGGGACTCTCCCATTTTAGGATTCGTTATTTACCACCAACTATAAGTTGGTGGTAAGTAAGGAATACCTTTGAAAATGCAAATCTGTGCATTTTCAACTGTGCCATGTGGGAGACATACGTGCCCTTAGGGCATGTATGTGTGTCACATCTGTTATTTGAAAAAACAGGAAATTAGGAACATAGATTTCAAATGGACATAAACTGACAACAAAAATTGCTGACTATGGATTAGCAATGTGCATAGTAGAAAAAGATACTTTATTTAATAGTATTGTTGAGAATAAGACTTTTTAACATTCATTAGTTTAGATCCAAATATGGATCTCCTGCTGTGCACTTTATAATTTTTTTCTGGGTCACAGTACATTTCAATATAGTTATACAATTCATAGGTAGATCAAAAGAGATACAAAAATACAAAATAGCTTAATATTAATCTGAAAACATGGCTCGAAGTAAATTGTAATTGCTACGCGCGTTTCAGCTATTAGCCTTCATCAGGAAGCCATGATGTATATTCCAAATGTACCAAAGTGGTAGCTGCAATACAGGGGTTGGCCTCTAGATGCACACTTGGGGTTAGAGCTAGGATCAATGATGAAACACAATTTATGGTAGCAGGAATTAATTCTTCGTTGCTATGTCACATCTGCACACAAGCACGATTCAGGGGTGCAACAGGGTGTCAAAGTGACACCCATGCACCCTTGAATGATTCCCCCATTTTATCGAATCGTTATTTATCGATTCGGTAATTGCAATTCATTCCTATGGGCCTCCATCTTACCGATTCGGTAATTTTTACCGGAAATGTATCTACATCCCATTTACCTATTCTTAAATACCGAATCGGTATAATTCGGTATTTAAGAATAGGTACATTGGGATTACCTACATCTGGCCCTCAGTTCTTAGCTCGTGCAAATGTCCCCTGCAATCTTCATGGGGACCACGTTGTTCGATGCCCATGTATACAGCCCTCCGCAGTGGCCTTGCTGACCGGTGCACTGTCGATAATTACAACACTTGTGCAAGGTAAAAGCTAAGGCAGCCCCAACACCAGTGGAGGAGGATGTGGTGAAGTCGTGGTGCTTGCAGCTCGATGGATCTTGGATTCAGTAAGCCCAAAACCAATACTAGTTAGATTCCTACTCTTTTTGGTCTTGGTGAGTATGTTAGTGTTTGATGCAAACCTCTTGGTGATTTGCTTCTCTTCTGATAATTGTGGTTCTGAAGGAACTGTAGAATGACGTCCGATCTACTTTAATGCAGCTTTGATTTATGATGCTTTAGTGCTGCTACATAATTTGTAGGTTCTGCATCCCTCCATACCCTTCGCCCACCGGGTTCCACATTTTCACACCAACTGCAGGGTCGCATTCGGATGTCTAGGCCTCACCTTGCAGAGTGGTTCGGGTCCTTCTTTGATGCACCATTGAACCTCTGTGGCTCGTTCCACCTCACCTTCTTACTAGCTCCTTTTTTTCCTGTGTGCTAGAACACCTCCATAGCCCCCAAAAGCAGCGGTCAGCTTTCCCCTTCAAAGAAGGGTCTAAGCAGCTCCCCTTGGCAGTCTTAGGGCGGAGCCTGCAATTTGCAAAGTCTGCCTTGGTTTCCCCTCCAACCTTTCATTTTAGGTACCACCTAAATGCAGCAAATACAAAGTGGGTCCTAGTGTGGCTGTTACCACCTGAGTCGTACACACCTCCTCTACAGATGCCATATGGTGCACAAATGGGATATCCATGTCCCACATGGATGTGTGAAGGTTCCACTTGCAGGAGACTTGGCAGAATAAATTTTTTTTAAAAGTGGGGGGGCCAGTTTGTGACTCACCCTGGCAAGGAGAGGTGAAAAAGACCTACTGTGCTACTTTGAACAATATTTTTGCCACCACTTCCAGTCCTCTACAGCCTTGTGACCTGACGGTAGACACACTCTGGATCTCAATCCTTGTCACCAAAGTGGTTGTTGTGTGTGTTGAGGTGAGGGTCAAAAAGCTTCAGTTTGCAGTAGTGAATTTGAGGCAGGGGCACATGCTGTCCATTTCAAACGTTACCTTGTGAAGGATCCTCGGTGTGTGGGGCTCTTTGATGCATAGTGGGGCACCCCGAGACATAGTGGGATGTGGGTTTATAGGGGAATCGGGTGGGAAGTTATTTAATTGAATCAAATTGTAAAGCGCTCTGATATCCTTCGGGATCAAGTTCGCGCTATATAAAACTTTATAAATAAATAAAATTGCCAATCTAGAAAGCTTTACCCATTCCAACAATTATGTTTGTCCATTTGAGCTGAATGTTTTTATGTATTGTAATCTGCAAATTGTGCAGCAAATGTTGTAAATGCATAATATTTATGTAGATGCTGCAGCTAAAGAATTGGTTTGTTAAACTTCTGACTATTGCCCTTTGTTTTATTAACAGTTTGTTCATGAAAGTTAAACAAAACCTAAACATTCTAGCTCCAGTCAGGGCCCATTAGCTGCACCTTGAGCAGAATAGCTTCAACGTTCTCTCCGTTCTACAGACATAATGTGTTTCACCACAAAGGAAAGTTCTGCACTCTTCACTACACCACTCAATATTTTTCTCAGACAGCCATACATTATAGTCCTGTAATTCATAGACTATTTTCAGGAAACAATCCTCTATATGGAGAAACTGCATTTGAAGCTCCCTACCCCAAATAAACATGTAGTATAAGAACCATGTGAAGTTTAACATGTGCAATGTATGTTTGCAATTGCACAGAGCTAGCCTTCTGAACACAGTCTGCACTAACCCAGAAACTGGAACCCAGAGCCGTCTGTCGGGTTTTATATAATGTGTATGTGTACCGGTGACTCAGGGGAGGCTTTTGATAATGGAATGTGTACCATCTTTGCTTGTAGTTGATAGGAAGAGGTGAATTTTGTCAGGGAAGGAAGAAGGGTGTTCCTTGAAGGACAGGATGGTGGGAGAACATATCTTGTTGCCGTGGTAATGGCATGGCCTACGTCATATTTGGTAATGACGAGGAGAGGTAGCAGTTCTTCTCTGGTGAGGTGGTTTCCTTCCACGGGAAGCAGGGTGAAAAGGGCACACTTTTTGTGCCATGTTTTGACAGAATAATGTCTTTTCTGTCTGTTTATACAGGGAGATTGTGTTTCTTCTCTGATGATCGAGGAGAGGGGGTTGTATCTTTTGATGAAGAGGAGCATATCTCTCTCATTATACTGGTGAAGGGTAGGTGGGGCTGGCTTGCATCTTAAGTTTTTTGATTATGGAGGAAATTATGAATGGAGGGCATACTCCATATTCATCGATGATGGGAATGGTAGGGATGTTGACTGAGCACGTCTTTTAATGTGCTTCATGGCAATTGTATGTTGTGCCCTCTGCGAGTAATAGTTTGACACAAACTCGGTAATAATGCCTGGGAGTGCTCTTTCCCTGGTGATCGTCAGAGGTTACATCAAGTGCCTGGAGAGAGTTTTTGAGTGTGTTAGTGTTTCTCGTGTTCATTGATGGACAGAGGGAGTGCTGTTCCGCTCAGATCTGTTTGGCATGAACCTTGGCCAGTGGCGACTGGCATGCATTTAGAGTGGTGAGGCTGGCAAAATACGAGTGGTATTAAAATAATTAAAAAAAACACTTTTCTGATTTGCCGCACAATGTCCTTCTTGCTTAGGTGTCTTCTGTCCTCTAAGCTCTGGACCCAGAAAACTGCACTACCAAATCCTGGCGCTGGTCTCATGTGGTTAAACAGCACAAGAAAAGTGTCAGGATTGGAGGGAGTGGCCTCTCTCAGCACTGTTCTGAGCACTGGAGGCTTGCACTTTCTCTAACCCAGCTGTCGAAGAAGAAGAAGAATCTGTACTAGTAAAGCGCACTAAAACCTCAACTGGGGTGTCCTTGTGCTGTAACGCATACCGCTGTGGAAAACTTCCTGGCTTTTCCCTGTGAAATGTCCACTCCTGGGCACCCCCAAGGTGAAGCCAGGCATCCCAGCGCTGTTGGGGCCGTTGTGGAGATTAAGCAAGCTATGGCCCAGAGTTGCAGAGTGGGGCCCATGATTGGAATAGGCACTGAGGCAAGAATTAGCAGGTCCGAGGAATTTGAGCCCAAGACCCGCCGAGGCGAGAATTGAACCCTGGTCCCGGGCCAGACCTCTGCATCCGGGTCTGCCGCTCTAACCATTTAGCCACACTTCTCCACACCTAAGACACCTAAATAAAGTTTAAAATGCACGTCTGGCTGTTCTTCACAAGACAGCTGGCCAATGGGACATGCACACTTTAAACAGAAGTGCCCAGCTCACTGTTGCTGCCACTCCGTAGCACTTACCCCACCCCGTCCTGACGCTCCGTTCAGGACAGGTTGCTGAATAATAAAATGGTAATAAATAAAGGTTATCACCATTTTAGTTTTCAGCTGCTCTAGGGCATTTTTTTAGCAGGGCGACGCTCCTCCGCTCTCATGGAGGAGCCGCACCTGGCATTGATCTCTGGAGTCTGGTACTGTAGATACCCGGTCCCAGATTTTCTCTGTTTCATGGTAATATTGGCAGCTCTGGTACTGGCTTACTAGTCTCTGCTTTTGGTTTCCAGTATGGCTGTAGTGTCATTTGAATCATTTTGAGGACTAGATTCTGGAAAGTAAAGGCAGGTGCTTTTTCATCTGAGCCCTAGTGGTCTGTGGTGTCTCTCAGAAGCCATGCCTTTCTGGCTCGAGATTTTACGATCATGACATTGGTATCCATGTGTTATTTAATCTCTTAAACAACTTTAACGTGGGTTGGGTACATATTCAGTTAATGTTCTCAGAAGTCCGGAAATAACTGGATGAACATTGGCTCTGCTAAAAGATGTTCGGTTGATATCTTCCTCTTCAGATACTCCACATAAGAACAAATCTACCTCACCTCCTAAAGAGGACAAGAGCACTAACACCCACGACACGATGACCTTTCTATGTTCCTAATGAGGCTGCGGTTGCTGGTCTACAGTACTATTTAGTTCTACCCCTAAAACCCTCCTTATCCAGCCACCGCTGTATCTTAACTAGGGAGAAAGCGCTTTCTAAACCAGGGAGTTTAGATCCAGCACTTGCGTGAGCACCAGCCATCGAGTATTAGAGCTGGTGGGAGGTCATATGTGACTTTTGAAGTACTCCATTGAATGTATATGCGCTTTTATTGAGCTGTTTGCCTTCTGAAGAGCAATGCTCATTTATTCTAATTTCCTTTCTTCCTTTCAGGTGACTTCTTTATTCTCCTTTAGGCTTTTAGCATTATATAAGAAACCAGGATTGCAATGACCTTCTCATGTTGGCACCCCTGGCACAGCCTTAGCTTACAGTCTCTCGTATGTGTACATCTGATACCAGTTTTACGTTGGTTCTGGTAACAGCATCAGCGCGTACTTTCATCTGATATTAAAAAACAATTTTTTTTTATTTCTATGGTCTCTGATTATAATGACATCACTACAATACAACAGTTGTCCAGTGGGACTCATTCATCTCAGTACATCTTAAGTGATTTTGAGGTACTAACCATGATTGGTTCGTTCACTCGTCAATAAAAGATAATGTGTTATCAAAAAAGTACGTGACAAAAGTCCCTCCTTTCGTCTACTTTGTATGAAATTAGTTGTAGTAAACACAGTGTGAATACTGCGGAGGACTCCGCTCTAAATAGTGAAAACATATATATAAATATGGACACTAGGAGACTGTACAAAAAAAGAAGTTGTTCAATGACTCTATATAGTTGGGATAAGCATCTGTAAGAAATTGGATTACTGGTGGAGGGGGGTGAAACCCTACTGAAGCAGCAACCAAAAACAGTGTCAGGGTGAAGTCACAAGCAAATCCCATTTTAATAAATAAATGCAGACCAAAGCGCCAGACATCCAATTAGTAGAACTGGAGATATGGAAGTTTAAAGATTTTGTGACAATTGTGCCCAAAAAGCACAAAGCGGCATCTGTGGTTATCCGGTCACACCAGACCTGGACAAAGTCATAAGTTCAATCCGACTGCGATGGAGCGCTGGCTGATGACAGGGGCCCACTTAGGTCCACTGAACATATCACTTTAATCCTGGTTGCGAAGAGATGCAGAATCGAAATTTGCCTAGCTTACGTAACGGTAAGTTTCAATTCTATTAAGGACACGGAGGCGAGGATTATGCTATATCTTCCTTCGCTTTATTACCATAAAGACTCCACAGCAGCTTAGGAAAAGATATAATAAGAACAAAAAATGCTTTAAACATAAAGCATTGACGTAATGTTCAACAAATCAAACAACAACTCCCAAGAGTCTCTTTGCATAACAATAGTCCATAGTCCTTCCACTCTGTCCATCATCACTATATAACCGGACTTCTCATCATCTTCCTCCTCTTTCTTCGCGCAGATCACGCTTGAGCCTCATTGGTCCTGTTTAGCACCGTCGTTGCCTGTCGAAAAAGGAACAGCATCAGCGAGGTGGTCCAGGAATGCGACAACAAGGCGAGGAGCATTCAGTGATTAACACAGTACCGACAATGTAAAGGAAAACGCTTTACTTACTGCCATACGGGTGGGTAGAGACACCACTGTAGCCTGGGTGGGATAATCCTCGCCTCCGTGTCCTTAATAGAATTGAAACTTACCGTTACGTAAGCTAGGCAAATTTCGATTCTATGTCAGGACCGGAGGCTTCAGATTATGCTAGTTCAAAGCTTACTTACCACCAACTGGGCCAAATCCACCACCGGCTTAAAATAAAACCTCTTGAAGGTGGAATCCGAGGACCAATCCGCCGCTCGCATTAGGTCCTCCAGACGAGCACCCACCGAGAATGCCTTAGAGGCCATGGCCCCCCTGGCGGAGTGTGCTCCAAAGAGAGAAGTATTGATGCCTGCTTCTTGCATGACCCACCGCACCCACCGAGCAATAGTGGGGGAGGAGACAGCTTTGTGTGGCTTCCGCAGGGCAATCAACAACTGACGCTCGCCCGGAGGGCGCAGATCCAAGGTCAGGTCCTCATATGCTTTGAGGCATTGCACGACACACAACTTAGGAGTGTCAAGAAAAGCTGGATACGAAATAGAACGCGACGACGTTTTCGTGCGTCGGCCTACTGTAAAAGTAACCCCATCCGGGGAAAAGATGCGTGCAGAGACATCCAGCTCGCGCACATCAGAGACGCGCCTACAAGAAACCAAACATAACAACATGGCTAACTTCGCCGACAGCTCTTTAAGAGACAGATAGGAATTGGCCGGCCACGACAGGAACAAATTCAGAACCAAATTGACGTCCCAAAGGACGGAGTACCTGGGTTCCGGAGGCAGCGCGAGGCGGATAGCTCGCAGAAGCCGGCACACAAAAGGGTGTTCCCCTACTGGATGGCCATCGATGTTGTCATGGCCAGCCGAAATCGCCGATCGAATAGCATTGATCGTCCTATACGCTAGGCCCTTGTCGGCCAAATGCGCCAGGAAGTTCAGCACGGGAACGAGGCCCGCGACCAAGGGATCCAGATCCCTTCGTAAACACCAACGCATCCACTTAAGCCAAGCGGATCTGTAACGCTTCGTCGTACTATTGGCCCATGCTTTGGAGAGCAAGTGCTCAGCCGACCCCGAAAGGCCCGGGAGCGACCAGCGTCTCCTGAGAGCCTCCACGCCACGAGGCGGAGAGAGTTCTGCATGATGAGGGGATGCGGTTCCTGATCCGGATTTGTCAGGAGCAGAGGAAACCGGGGGAGTAGGATTGGAAAATCCCAAGAAAGTTCCAGAAGAACCGGAAACCATACTTGCGACCTCCAGAGCGGCGTAACCAACACCAGCTCCGCACCCTGGCGGCGTATTTGAGCCGCCGTTCGCATTATCATGGAGAACTGGGGGAACGCAAACGGCTGTTCCCGACTCCAATCCTGTAAGAACGCGTCCGTGGCCTCCGCTAGAGGGTCCGGCCTCCAGCTGTAGAACCGCGGCAGCTGGTGGTCGAGACGGGACGCAAAGAGATCCACCGAGAAGGGACCCCAGAGGGAGTGTAGCCACCGGAAGACCTCCGGATCCAGTTTCCACTGGCTGGCGTCCCTGAGATGTCGGGAGTGCCAATCCGCTACCTGATTGCACTGGCCTGGTAGGTACTCCGCCGTCACCGCAATGTGACGAGACAGGCAATAATCCCAGAAGTCCTTCGCCAAGTCCGCCAAGGCGCGGGAACGAGGACCTCCTAGATGGTTCACATAACGAACCGCCGAAATATTGTCCATCCGTAACAGGACACAAGCTCTGACCGAATCCTTGGTCCAACAACGAACTGCGAAGGAGCCCGCCAGGAGCTCCAAAAAATTGATATGCAATTGTTGTTCTTCTGAAGACCAGGCGCCGCCGGTGGAAAAATCCCCGCACCGGGCGCCCCAGCCCGACCTGCTGGCGTCGGACTCTATGATCAGGTCCGGAGCCGAACCGAAGATCGCCCGACCATTCCATGCCTCCATGTGAGACAGCCACGATGACATTTCCTCCTTCACTTCGTCCGTGAGGGGAACCCACTGATCGTAACTCATCCCACGGTGCAGGTGTTGCGCCTTCAGGCGTTGGAGAGCCCTGTAGTGCAGCGGACCTGGGAAAATCGCCTGGATGGAGGACGAGAGAAGACCCACCATTTTGGCGATATGTCGCAGGGACGTCCGATCTCTCGCGATCGTCTACCGAAGCAGGTGTCGTATCTTTGCGAACTTCCGACCCGGCAGGCTCAAGACCGCCTGTACCGAGTCCACCACGAAACCTAAAAAGGTGATCTGCTGAGTGGGAACCAAAACCGACTTGGAGCCGTTGATGACAAACCCCAGTCTCTGGAGCAGGCCGACGGCTTGACGCAGCTGGCCCGCCAGTACCTCTGGGCACTGCCCCATGAGGAGGATGTCGTCCAAGTACACTAGCATACGGACCCCTTGACTTCTGAGAAACTCCACTACCGGGTGGAGGATCTTCGTGAAGCACCATGGGGCCGAGGAAAGACCGAACGGCAGAGCGGTGAATTCGAACACCCTGTCGTCCCACAGGAATTGTAGGAAACCACGATGAGGGGGGTGGATGGGGACGACCAAGTAGGCGTCCTTGAGATCCAGTCTCACCATCCAATCCCGAGGGAGGAGCACGTCTCGAAGGAGGTGGATACCCTCCATCTTGAAGTGACGGTAGACCAACCACCCATTGAACTCTTTGAGGTTGATCACAGGTCTTTTGCCCCCATCCGTCTTGTCCACTAAAAAGACGTTGCTGAGGAACCCATGTGGGTGGCGCGTTGATAGACGGATGGCTCCCTTGCGCAGCAAGTCCGAGACCTACCCGTCTATCAACCGCGCGTCGGACTCTGAAAAAACCATCGGGCGCGGGGGCCTCGCTTGAGTGGGCTGGTCGTAAAATTCTATATGGAAACCTCGTACAGTTTGCAAAACCCAAGCGTCGGCAGTGAGCAATTCCCACTCCTCGTAAAAGCTTGCCAGCCGCCCCCCAATTGGAACTTGATCCAAACAAAGTACACTTACCGGGGGCATTTCCTTGACCGGAGTTCTTCTTGAACCCTCTGCCACCGAAGCGCTGTCCTCTGGTGGGGTAGAAGTTGGTATAGTTGGCAGAGGTCTGGTATTGACCTCTTCCGGAGCCTTGTCCTCTGCTGTTGGTCTGCTGACCACGGCCGATCGCGCGGCCCCTACCGCGACCGGCCACTCCAGAGAAACGCTGGTGGAACACCCTCTTGATGCTAGACTGGGCCTTATCCAGCGACGTGAACGTATTCACAAACTTGCCCAGCTCCCTGATGAAGGGCTCGCCGAAGAGGACACCCTGGGCCACAGCACCCGCCTCCGACGAGGCCAGGTCCCCCAACTTCGGGTCCAGCTTGATTAGGAGCGAACGCCGCCTCTCAGTTGACAGGGCACAGTTGGCGTTGCCCAAGAACACAATCACCCTCTGGGCCCAATTCGAGAGCACCTCCGGTGAAATGGCGGTGCCATTCGCTCTAGCCTCCTCCGCCATGTCGAGGATCTTCGTGGCGGGCCCGACCGCGTCTAACAATTTGTCCTGGCAGGCCCGCCAGGACCGGTCAATCCCCTTCCTGGGGTCCTTCATAAACTTCGCCAGGAAGGTGGCCATCTTGGGGTCCAATTCTGGGGTCATGGCCACTTTCCCTTCCAAAGTTGGCCGAGGGCACTCCCCACGTAGGCAACCCCTCGCTTCCTTTTCCAGGGGCTTGCGCAGCCTGCCCGCGACAAATTTCGCCACCGTCTCCCCCGGTGCCCAGGCTGCGGACCGGGGGTGGACTATCTCGTCCGGGTCCAGCATGCCCGACTCATCCCGGGGCATCTCCTTGGCAGAGGGCGCCGGAAGCCAAGATCGGGTCGACTCCCTGTCGTCATCCGTGTCCGGAGAGTCGTAGATTGGGGAGGCGGGGGCCGTAGACACGTCCCCTGAAGCACTAGGATCCACCAAGGGTGTAGGGGGCACCGCTGTCGCCTTAGCCAGGAAGGCGTCACGAAGACGCTCAAAAGCGCCCCTGTCCACCCCTTGGGCCTCCGATGACGGCCCCTCCTTACAAGGCCTCTTCGGGGCGGGTGGCAACCCGCCGGATGTCCCCGGGAGCTCGGGGGGCGGAGGCACATGCGCCGCTGCCAGCTTTGCGCACTCTTCCACGATGCGGGCGGAAAGGCGGTCTTCCATGGGGCCTACCACCTCCGTCACGCAGCAGTAGATGGAATTGTCCACCGCCTGGTAGAACTCGTCGTCCTGCAGATAGGGGCAGGGTTCCTCCTCGTATTCCCCTTCCATCTCGGAACCAAGGGCAAATGTGGGGCACCCAAGAGGGCGGCAACCGAGAAAGGTCTCGAATGTGGGCAGGCCAAGCGGCTGCGATCACGTTTTGGGCCAACTGACGTGGCAGGTGGGCTGCACCAACCCCCAAGCGCGCAGACCCTCCTCGCCGGGACCGGGTCTTCGTACCCCTCAAGCGCGCTAGGCCACACTTTGGATAAAGAGGTGCACAAGGGACACCCGAAGGTGATTCACGCGGTCCGAGCCGCCATACAGACCCCAACGGGGCGTCAAGAGTAGGAAAATTACAGACCCGGGGCACCAGGTGTCGGAGGGGTACGCGAGGGCTGGCTCCTGCGCAAGCAGACTATACGGCGCGGCTCCTGGCACTGCGGAGGCGCGCCGAAGGGTCGGCGAGACGACAGGCCGCCCCCCTGGCGGTCTATGTACACACCGCACACAAGTGGGAAATAAAGTCGTGTAGGAACGAAGAACGTTCCCGCAACTGGGGACTCTGTAAGGGAATAAACCATGCAACGAGTCCCCCCAACGATCGTACACAATACAATCAATCACATTGAAAAAGGGAAAAATATAGGAAAGCACTTATCTGGCTGCGGGAGCAGCGAAGAAAGAGGAGGAAGATGATGAGAAGTCCGGTTATATAGTGATGATGGACAGAGTGGAAGGACTATGGACTATTGTTATGCAAAGAGACTCTTGGGAGTTGTTGTTTGATTTGTTGAACATTACGTCAATGCTTTATGTTTAAAGCATTTTTTGTTCTTATTATATCTTTTCCTAAGCTGCTGTGGAGTCTTTATGGTAATAAAGCGAAGGAAGATATAGCATAATCTGAAGCCTCCGGTCCTGACATAGAATCCCGCGTTGAAGATGCGCAGCATAAGTGATGCGGGGTCCTGGTGAGGAGATCAATCGAACAGCTGCAGTTCTGGGGAGCTACGCAGTGCGATGTGAAATCCTTGCATGGAGATGTCGCGCAGTGGTGATCCTGATGGGCTACAATGGAGATGTGAAGTCCTTGCATTGGGGAAGTCTGCACAGCAGAGGCAATGCGTTGACCAGCTGAAGGAATGAGCCAGTTCTGCGGGAGATGCATTGCAGCTCAGAAGATATGCGCCAATTCTGCTGAATCCACTGGCTGGTAGTGCACCTTCAGGCCCACTTCCAAGAGTCAATGACTGGGGTGGCACCCCTTGGGAGGTCAAGACTCACAGATGGTAGAGTCCAGATGCTCAATTCAAGGTTGGTGGAAGTTTGTTCTGTCCCTGAGGCTTCTGATCAAGACGCCAGCCAACTAGCCTTTTGAGGCACCCTGGGGTCCTAGGTTTAGAGATGTAGGTCTAGTCCTTTTCACCCAGCCAAGAGGGCAGCAGAGCAGCCGGTCAGCACAGCAGGGCAGCAGTCCAGCAGAGTTGCAGTTCTTTCAGCGGCACAGTAGTCCTTCTTCCTGGCAGAGTCCACAGGTGCAGAAGTGTACTGAAGAGTTGAGTCTAAGGGTTCAATATTTATAATTGGAGCCCACTTTGAAGTAGAGGAACTTTCTAGAGGTTTACTCCCCCATGAGGTGTCCGAAATCCCCTTCCTCTTTCCTGGCCCTTACTTTTCGGGGTTCACAAAAGACCAGTGTCCAACCCTTTGTTAGAGTGCTCAGTCAGAACCTTTGTGATGTGCAAGTGTGGTAGGTGACTGCACCTTCCCCTCGTCAACTCGGAGTAGCCAATCCTATCAACGGTTCGCTTCCCTTTGTCTCACTGTCTGGGGGCAATACACAAGTGCCAACCGCCAGCGACACACAAACGTGTGAATCCAGAGTCCGACTGCAGGCACAAACGGGTTGGAACAAGAAAATGTAAACGTTCTAAAACTGGTATTTTCAGAATTGTAACTAAAAAGCTGACTTTACCATTAAGGAGGGCTTTTAGGCACCAAACTCCATCTGTTCACCTTTTCCTAATTTGAATTTACAGCTTATCAAATGTAATAAGGTAACTTCATTGTTGTTCTATGGGAAAGGCAGGCCTTGCAGTAGTGAAAAACAATTTAAAGAGTTTTTCACTGCCAGGACATGTAAAACCTAAAAGTACATTCCCAACTTTTTAAATACAGTGCACCCTTCCCTCTGGGTTGTTCAGTTCCTGCCCTAGGGATGCCTTGTATGTATTAAAAAAAGGACGGCTTGGGCCTGGCAAGAGGTTTACCTCACCAGGTCAAAATGGCTGTTTAAAACTGCACACACACACAGCAGACCTGAGAGATGTTAGGAGGGCTACTTTAGTGGGTGGCACAACCGGTACTGTAGGCCCCCTAGGAGCATTTAATTTACAGGCTCTGGGCACATATAGTATCACATTGCTAGGGACTTACAAGTAGATTAAATTAAGCCAATTGGCTGTAAACAAATTTTACAGCGGTCAAAGGTTAAAAAAGCAGGTCCAGAAAACAAGAGGGTGAAGGCAAAAAGTTTGGGGATGACCCTGCAGAAAGGGGCAAGTTCAGTAGGATCTATTGTTATAAAATCTCTTCACACGTTTCAATAATATTACAACTAAGGGGATGGTGTCAACATTCCATCCAATTTATAATTGGTCAGGTCTCTTCAGGACCAATACTGTCTGCTTAATGTACCACATTCTATCCCAGAACAGAGGCACGCAAAATGTAATAACCGTGCAGCTACTCCAAAGAGTGTCCCGGCAGTAAAACCGACATAACTGCACCTACAGCTAAGACCTATGCAGATTGTCGGAGAACCAAGTCTTTCGTTTTGTTTCTTAAAGGCGGAGAGATCCCATATAGAGTGTAGCTCCCGAGGAAGTTTGTTTCAGGTGACTGGACCCAAATAAGAAAAGGGTCTGCCGATCTGTTGCCATCCATATGTCTCTACCAATTCCAGGTCCCACGTAATGGATTGAAAACATCCCACCAACCACGCTTCTTAATTCAATTTATTCTATCTCTCCCTTCTCCATCAGTGTCAAGCCACACTGACATCACTAGCATTGGTTTTCTACTTGTGCTTGGTTCCTTTGACTGGCCAGACACCTCTTAATATTTACAGTTTTGGCACTGCTCGTCCTTTGAAACCTGGTTCTGTTGTCACCATATATACTAGTGAGTAAAAGTTGTTGTTGACAACTGTTATGTTATATTATGGACACTTATAGAGCGCATGGCTGCCCCGGTAACAGGGCATCCCAGTGCTAAATCTGCAGAACGGTAGGGCAAGGAGGTTAGTCGTTGGAGAAGAGCCACGTCTTGATCATTTTTCTGAAGGCCTAATGGCCTTGCATGCAGCTAGCGACAAGAGGGATTGAGTTCCAAAGGGTTGGGGCAAATGCCTTCTGCTAATATTGAGAATACAAACTGTACTTTCGCTTGTCCTGTTACGTGATTGTCCTGGCACTGCCTTTCTGGTGCTTGGTTCCTTTGAATGCTGTGGCACCTGGTTATGCGGACTTCTGTTTCATTGGCTTTGCTTTGATATACAGTGTTCCCAATTCGAATTCTGCTTTTTCTTCTTGCCTCTGGTTTTGCTGACAGCCCTGACACAGTTTTTTTCTCAGGATCCTGTTTCTAGTTCTTAGTTTCTCTGCTGCCTTATTGTCAGCTCTTAGTTTATTTTTTCATTTCTATGTTTACCTTCTAGGAACTGATTTGTTCTGGCACGTTGCTATGTTGACACTGCTTTCACTTGTTTGTTCCAGGTTTCTGATCATGTTGACAACATTAACACACAAATTTTCCTGGTTATGTTGGCAGGCTTAGCACAGAGTTAGCTACTGGCCTCAATAATATCTATAGCTCACTGTATCTGTTTGCTTTTTTTAGTTCTATTTATAGCTTTAGCATAGCTTTTCCTCTGGCACTACGACATGTTTACAGACGTGGGCCTGGTTCCTCTCTGGTAATTGGTTATGTTTGCAGCTCAGTCATTGGTTTTTATTTCGTACCTGATTGTGTACAGCCATGGCACTGGGTTTCCATATGTTGCGTGTACTGTTTGCAGTCCAGTACCCGGTTTTCCTCTATGCTATGTTTTTGTTGACCGCCCTAGCACCAGATTTTCTCTTACACTCGGTTGTGTTTACAGACTAGGTACTGGTTTTCTTATGTTGTTTGGCTATGCTAACTGTTAAGCACCTTGCTATGTATACAGATTTGTTCCTGGGTTTCTACTAGAATCTAGTGCATTTGCCAGCCTTAGCATATATTTTCTTATAATACTCATGTTTTAATGTTTATTTCTGAGAGCCGCAATTATATTGACACCTCTCAATTAGCTTGCTGATTTAATTTGATTCCTTTGATTGTAATGGTCCCTCATTATGGTTTTTTTGGCACTACTTTCCCTCTGAAACCAGGTTATGAGGTCATGCTTGAAGCTAGTAATTCCCATTCTTTGTTGACAGATAGCACTGGCACTGTGTTTTCTCTTGACCCTATTGTATTGACTGTCATAGCATTGCCTTTCTGGTTCTTGGTTCTTATGAATGCTATAGCACCTGGTATAGTTGTATTTTGTTTCTCCGGGTTCCCTTTGGCACAGGATGCTGACTTTATTGGTTCTGTGTTTTTTATTGAGGCCCTGCTTATGTTGATACTGTTTTTCATCTGGTGTCTGGTTGTGGCTCTTAGCTTTCTCTTGTCCCTTGCTTACAGCTCTGGCATTAATTTGTCAAGGTTATATTGACAGTCGTTGATCTGTTTATTCCCATCACCTTATTATGTTGAAATTCCTCGAAGTTGATTTTTGGGGGTGTCTGATCATGTTGCCAGCATGAGCAGTGAACTGTTTATGTAGACCGCCCTAGGACACTGTTTCCTGTCACCTGGTTGCAGTGGTTGCTGGCATCTACTGGGAGGGGGGACTTGCAAGCAAGAGAGCGCAAATAAAATAAAAATATAGAAATGAAAAGAAACACTTACTGAAACACACCGGACATCTTCCTCTTCTGTCTTCATCTGCTCCCTTAACCTATCCTGGCGCTCCTGATTGGAGGGAGTGGACTCACTCGGTGCTCCACAGTGCTCTGGATGCTTGTACTTGCTCCTACCCAGCTGTCTTAAGATAGACAGCTGGGTTAGAGCTGTTTAAAGTGCACATTTGTGGCTTGGTGTGGTGCAGCGGATCTGACTTCGGATCACGGTTCGATCCTTGGCTCCGGTGGCAGCTCAGCTCAGCACCATGTGACTCTGGGCAATAGCTCATTTAATTTCCACAACGGCCCCCAGCGCTTTGAGACCCGTAAGGGTGAGTAGTGCGCACTTTACAAATACAGATTTACATTTACATTGCTAGGCGGCTGGCCAAAAAGACATGCACACTTTTAACAGTGCATGACAACCCACCTGCGTCTCTGCTGCTGTCACTCAGCAGCTGCCCGCCCCATCCTGAAGGTCTGTTTGGCCCAGGGAGGAAAAATAAAATGGTAATGAATTATCATTTTATTTTTCATCCCTGGGACTCTGGGAGTAATTTAAGTGGGGCTACGCTCCTCCATTCCAACGGAGACGCTGCCCCTGCCTCGCTGTAGTAACAGATTTGGCACTTGTTTTTATCAGTTATCAGATTATGTTGCCAGTCCTACTGATGGATTTTCTTTGGTACTTTGCCCTCTGTTACACCTGTCTTTACTGATCACCATGTTAGAGGTTTTCTTCTAACATTTGGTTCTAATGATGAGCATGGAACTCTTTTTGTCTCTTATCCCTGGTTATGTTGAAAGCACTTGAGCAGCTTTTTCTTTCTTCCAACATTTTGTTATTCTGTTGAAGTGTGGAATTCCTGTGGCCCGACACCCAGACAATATTGTGTGGGGGTGAAGGACACAAGCCATCATGTTTATTTTGTTCTCTGGACATGTAGACCCAAGTCCCTGAAGCACGACCTCTTTGGCAGCCAGGTTATAGTGCTCACAGTATGTTTGTGGGAAAGAGAATTGTCTACAGCTAAGGCAAGTTCAGCATCCTCCCTGTATAAGATGTTCAAACGTGTATGTAAGGTTCATTAATGCAAAATCTTTATTATTGGGGTTAGCATTCTATGCAAATAAATTGAATTGTAAGCTCAGCTTGCAATAATGACATTGGTTCCAATATGAAAATGTATGCATGAATGTTTGTAAAGTTGATTTGTGGTTCTTTATAATGCTTCCACAATGCCCATTGGTTAAATGCAAATACATGCAGAAAAATGGAAGCAAGTCTGGTCTTTGTCTTTTAAATGAAAAATCGTTTATAACTTATTGGGCACACGTGAAAACATATATTGGGAGACACATTCTTAGTCACAAAAGTGCACCAGCTCGTCTCAAACCTTGAATGGGTGCAGATTTGCTACCTTTAGGAATTAAAAAGAGTTTACAAGTGTAGGCATGGAAACCATACTCCTAGTAAACGTATGTGCATTCAAGTTTTTCCAATGAGCAAATATACATGCATGTATATATTTCTTCCCTGGTGAGAAACCGATGCTCCTTTCCCTGCACCACAACGTTTTTTTGGGAGGAAGTGAGGTCGCTTTCTACTGTGGAAAAGCTTTTATTCCTGCACTTACCAGAATGACCCACTATGGACACCCTTATTAGAAGTACATTTCTCACTTTAACAATGTGGGAATTGGTTGGAGAGGCGTTGGCAAAGAGTCATAACCATTTTAGATTGAGGATTTGCACGAACTCAGTATTACCCAGGTCCAGCTCCTGTGAGTAGATCTACTCATCTCCAGCTTGTGCAGCTCTAGGCCAGACGTGTGTGCAGCACTAGCTTTGAGAATCAAGACCATCACATTTTGACCAATAAGAGCTTGCAGAGTTCATCTAGTTGTGACATGCAAACCAGTCCTTGTCGGAGCACTTGCTATATTCCCGTGTTTATGACGAACACGGGAACTGAGGCCCACTGAAGTAAAGTGATTTGCCCGAAATTACACAATGTGGGGAAGTGGAGAAGTTCAGACTGTAAGGAGTCTCGCTGATCCTAGGTTGCCAACTTACTCAAAGTAATGAACTTATGAAAAACAAATCAACAGAAAAAGCCCCAGGTCTTTTTTTTTTTTTAATGTATACCCCCTTAATGTTACCCACATCTCGCAGAGCTGCCTTAGCCTCATAGGTCCTTTATTAGAATAAATAGCTGTTTCTAGTTCGTAACAATGGCATCTAGTTGCCCACCATGCTTCTAGCTTAGGTGTTTTATTATTGATCCATTCTCTTGCACTTTATAGCTGTACAGAAACAATAGCCGTGAGAACAAAACAGAGCGTGAATGGGTGGAATAGTTTCTGACATACCAAAAGATAATGTTCTATGCAGAAATTGAAACATCCCATTGGAAGAGGCTGGATAGACATTGTGAGATAGAAGCCCAGATGGTTTGTAGAGATTTACAATGAAACATATCTAAGTCATCTGCGTCGTCCATAACACATTTGCGACATTTCGAATCTTCTCTGATTGTCCACTTGTCCATGTACAGCAACATCTAGTGAACTGAGTGAATGCTTAAAAGCAAATATGCCAGCACAAGTCACAAGACGTTTCCTCAGAAAATAAAGTAAGAAAGAGAGTAATGGTATGATTAGAACAATAATATATCATGAAATCGACATAATTTAGAACCCTTGTATGTTCGGAGTCCGGAATAATCATAAAGGTGGCATCATCAAAGCCCTGCTAGAATCTAAACACTGACAACAATGGCATAATCAGTCTGTAATTACAAGTGTTTTTTTACAAATCTTTTTATTGGCAGTTTCAATAACAACACGCACAAAACCAAACGGTGCACTAATAATTTACTTGAGATCGACTTTATTGCAGAACGAAACCTTTCCGCCCCTCCCCGCCCCCTAACACAGCAGCAGGAATGCTCGACTTTTACTTCTTTGACAGCCATTCACCAAGTTGATGGGGGCTAGGTCATCACATTTGTTACCCCTATAGCTACTCCAGTGTCCCCAGACTTTTGCCCATTTTTGGGGGTGTCTCCGGCTTTCATATACTGCCTTCTTTGCCAACATACACCAGTCCAGATCATGTTTCCAGTCCTCCAGCTGCGGCACTTGTTAGCTGCAGCCAACCCCTGGGTTATCCATACATGCCCCAAATGGAACAAATCTGTTTCCTCACAAATATTTAGTCGACACCACTTTGCTGAGGCGTTGAGGGACTCCGCAACACACCTCACTCAGACCTCCAACCACCGCCCCCTAGAAGCACTGCAGTACTGGGCAGTCACAAACAATATGACAAAAAGTAGTAGTGTGTCCATAACCTCGCCAGCAGCTGTCATTCAGTTCTCTACCCATCTCAACCAGTGTGGTCTAAGCATAATAGGAGCGGTGGAGGATCGTTAACTGACCTTGGCGTAAACCTGCCCGTACAGCCACCTCTCTAGGGGACACACACTCGTCGTCCTCCAAGTCATGGACCCAGGGCTCTTTCAGTTCCTTTAGAGCATTAGCCGCATTAGTGAGCAACTTTTTGTACGTCAGGGACGTGGCTTTTTGTGGCATGTACTTCTCTAGTAGTCTGTCCTCTGGGGCGATAACTCAGAGAGTTCTGCTTCTTTTGGCAGTATCACCGTCCATGCATGGCAGACTTGTAGGTAGTGATATGTGTCAGAATGCACCAATTAATAGTCACACTGCAGGTCTGCTAAGGGGATGACCTCTCCCTGGGTCCACAAGTCTCCCACTCAAGAGAGGCCAATAAGGTCCCATTTGTCGAACCCTGGTAGCTTTAACAGTGTACCCAACTCTGCCTCATCACAGAGGGGAGTGTCCCATGTGATCTCATCCATCCAGTCCCGGGTTCTCGTGTTTATGTGCCAGAGGCCAACCACAGTTGCTGTTGGTCACTGTTAGTGTGCCTTGGATTCCCATACAGAGCTCTTAGATGTCCCCCTGGCTGCATCACCAGCCTATCTATCTGCAAAGCAGATTCCTCCAAGGAGCAGCAGATCCAACCTTTGATGGTGATAAGTTGTGCCTCCCAGTAGTATTTTTAAATATCTGGTAGGGCTATCCCCCAATCATACCATACCCTTGTAAGTATGTGTTGCACGATGCACGCCAGACCCCCATCCCAGAGCAATTTCTTGATCTCGCCCCCTATTTTCTTAAAATAAGTTATGTACTGGATATGAGGTATCTTGTAGTACAAAGAAGAAATGGGGTAGGGACATCCTCTTAGAAAAGAGAAACTCTGCCTTAGAGCGATAATTGCAGGAGCCTCCAATGCTGGACATCTCGCTTTAACCTCTCTAGTGGTGGCAAAAGGTTGTTACAGAAGAATAAATCTGGGTCCATAGTTACATAAAGTCTGAGATGGCGAAACCCCTCCGTAGCTATTTCCGCTGCACTGTCGAGGGGCAGTCTTGGCATCCGTCCCTGTAAATTATATATTTGGGATTTTCGCCAGTTAATTGTGTATCCTGAGTAGCGGCTAAATATAATAATGATCTGCAGTAACCTGTTCAGAGTATTTTTAGGATCTGTCACATAAAGCAGGCAATTGTTCGCATATAATGATATTTTATCCTCCCAGTGATCAGTTCACTGCAAACCATGGACCAGTGGATCCTGCCTGATACAGGATGACAAAGGCTTCAGTGCTTAATCAAACACTGTAATCACAGTTTTGATGTTTGAGCTAATGAAATGGTGCCATAATTTACCACCTCTCTGCATGGTATCAAATAGGAAACTTGATGTTTTTTTAACAGGCCCTGTAGATTTCTAAAGCATTTAATTCCTTCAATAACTAGATATTTTATAAAATTTTACTTCCCTGTGTTGCTGTTTCTGACACAGTTTTCCCTGGTGCCCTGGCAGTGTATTTTTTCTTGGCTAAATATGGTAAGTGGCCTGGTAGTGGCTTCCTCTAACCTCTAGTTGTCTTAAAATGCTGTACATTGGTTTTGGCAGTTCCTTCTCACTTGCTTCAGGGTCTCTTGGTACAGTGTTTCAGATCTCTTGAGAGGCTTAGCGTATTCCAAAACCTTCTGGTCCAGGTTCCTGATGTGGTCTTAGGCACTATCCCGGACTGCCTAAAAGTAGGACAAGTAACCCCCACTTTAATGAAACCCATTGCAGACTGCTCTGACTCTAATAACTTCTGACCCATCTCCAACATCCCTACTCTGGGAAAGCCCTTAGAGAAAATGGGTCCAGAGCCAACTTGCAATCACATAGACAACTTTCAACTCCTTGATCAACACTAATCAGGTTTCTGTCAAATCATAGCACTGAATCAGGACTTACTCATATCGTGGATGACATACTAAAAATGCTGGATCCTTATGAACCCTGCCTTCTGATACTGCTTGATTCATCGGCTGCCTTTGACCCCTTCAAACATAAGCTCATCCTTTGGTCCAGTAAGTTCAGTAGATTATCAGGGGTCATATTACAATGGTTCTCTTCATTCCTCCAGAACAGATCCCTAAGAGTGCAAATGAATCAATCACTGTTTAAACCCCACATGATCACTCTTTGGCGTTCCTCAAGGATCTGCACTCTCACTGATTCTCTTCAACGTATTCCTGGAACCACTGGCAAACCACCTAAAATCTACTAACATCAATTAGTATATGTACGCTGATGACACTCCGCTGTATCTCAAAATCGCCTCCCCAGAGGACATTATATCCCTCAATTCCATCTTACAAAATACACACCTCTGGCTCACGGATAACCATGTCAAACTCAATGCTGCTAAAACACAATTTCTTCTCCTCGACCCGCCGAATAACATCCCCAAGATAGATGTCTGGTTGAAACCTCTTACAGCCCTTAACTGCTCGCCCCACATCATAGACTCTGCTAGATCCTTGTATAGTACATTAAGCAAACACCTAAATATGCAGGATCACATTAGCGCAGCCACCAAAGGAGCGAACTACCAGTTGAGCATCCTGCGGAAACTTAAACCCTACCTTCCACACGAAGACCTAAAACAAGCAGTGCAAGCTCTTGTATTGCCCAGACTGGATTGTGTGGTCGTGCCACACTATGTGGCTTACCTCGATATCAACTGGCCCCTTCTAAGAGCTTCCCTCAACGTGCCATCAATACTTGTCCTCCGAACTAAAAGAAACGCACTCTGCCCTAAAACCCTTTAACTGGCTACTGTACGAAGCCAGCATCCAACTGAAAATTGCTTGCATGACGCATAAAGCGGTACAAAAGGGGGTGGTGATGGACGGAGCATCTGAATCAATCAAACACTCACACCCAGTCAAAAGATCTGGGTTTAATCCATCACCGTTCTTTAGCCCACTCTGCCACCCCAGTTCAGACATGGCTATATGCAAATCAGTCTGACCCTGTGCCTCATGGGAACAGTCCAGCCCGAACTGCCAAGCCATGACTTCCCAGGACCGGAAACAAGCTACCGAGGACCAGTTTCTGGCATTCCAGCCGTCTTCAGCCCGGCTTGCTTGAATCCAGTGGCAAAGTGAGCAAGGGACTCACTCACGTCTGAGCATACCCTGCCACACTTATGGTGGCCAAAAGCGGTACAAAAGGGGGTGGTGATGGACGGAGCATCTGAATCAATCAAACACTCACACCCAGTCAAAAGATCTGGGTTTAATCCATCACTGTTCTTTAGCCCACTGTGCCACCCCAGTTCAGACATGGCTATAAGCAAATCAGTCTCACCCTGTGCCTCATGGGAACAGTCCAGCCTGAACTGCCAAACTACAATCAGTTTAGTGGCAAGGTAGTAGAGGTAGAGGTGGGTCACCCCTAGGCCTCCGTCAAAGGGGGGGATGCGGCTGTGTGCGAGGGAGATCCGTGGTCTTCCGCTGCCCCAGAGGAACCTGGATAGGGTTCCGCCGAGCTCTTGGAACCAAGCACGGGAAAGGGGGATGGAGATGTTTTGTAAAGTGTAGAGGGAACTGGGGAGGACCATCATTTTAAACGGTGCACTCCGTCCCAAGGGATTGAGGGGGAGGATTTGCCATTTCTTCTGGTCCGATCGCATTCGGGCAACCAGGGGTGTGATGTTCAGTGCCCATTCCAATTCCGGCAGTAGTCACCCATATCCCCAGGTATTTAACCGAGTGGCGTCTAAGGGGGTGGACGACTGGCAGTCGAAACAATCTCGGGAGGGGTGCAGCGTGACCAGGGTGGATTTGGCCGCATTAAACCGAAGGCCAGAGACTTTCCCAAAATCGAGAAGGATCTGAAGACATGTAGGGCCCGAGGTCCCTGCGTCCGCCAAGTACAAGAGCACGTCGTCGGCGTAGAGGGCTATCTTATCTATGTGACTCTCATTCCAGGCCCACCCTTGGACAAGGGGGTCTTACCGGATGAGCGTCGCCAGGGGAGGGGCTCCATCGCTAACGCAAACATGAGTGGGGGTAGGGGACACCCCTGGCTCGTGCCTCTGCATATCGGGAATGCCTCCGACAGCGACCCATTGATCAGCACCCGGGCTCTGGGGTTCGCGTAGAGAATCCCAATATATCGGCGGAACCGTGGGCCAAAGCCCATCTCCTCCAGCACATCTTGCAGATACGCCCAGCCCACTGTATCAAAGGCTTTCTCAAAGTCGAGAAAGAGGAGGGCCAAATATGGGGACAGGCGGGATCAGTGGGCTAGGGCCAAGTGGAGGCGGCGGATACAGTGGCGCGTGCCTCTGGCCGGCATGAAGCCACATTGGTCCGGGAGGACCAGGTCTTGTAAAAGGGGTTTAAGCCTCTGGGCCAGTATCGTGGCGAAGAGCTTCATCTTGGTGTTAATGAGGGAGATAGGACGGAAGTCTGCACAGTCCGTTTTTGTCACCCCAGCCGTATATCCAAGCCCCCTCGCCACCCCGCAAATCACCGCCTTGCCTGCCTCCCTAAGGGTCCCTGGCGACGGAACCAAACCCACGTTGGCAGTGAAATAGTGGGTTAGCTCCTGTGCTAACGCGTCTGCTAGCGCCTGGTCTTGTAGGAACCACGCATTGAAGCGCCATACCACTCGCGGTCCCACCGGAGCAGAGCCGATTCGGAGGGAGACGGGGGAGTGCTCAGACAGTCCCCTAGGTAAGATATTCTCTCCGTAGACCAAATGGCAGTCTGTGGCCTGGAGCAGGAGGAGATCAATGCGGGAATGGGTATGGTGGGAGGCCGAGGTATCAGTGTATTGTGCCTTGCAGGGGTCCAGACTCACCAAATATCACACAGCCCCAGAGCCGAAGCCCAGCTCGACAGGGCCGCCGCAGAGGAGATTCGGGTCGTAGAAGGGGGACCGGTCGTGTCTTGCCCCGGCTGCATCACGGCGTTGAAGTCGCCGCCAACAACCGTAAGGCCGAGTGGGAAGGAGGAGAAGATCTGTGTAAGGCACCGAAGCGTCGGGGACAGGAGGGCGGGCGGGACATACAGATTCAGAATGTTCAGGGGACAACCCTCCACCATACCCGATATGGCCACATATCACCCCTGTGGGTCAGTGTAGGCTTTAACAAGGGTGAAGGGGAGACCCTTCCGAAGCAAGACCGCCACCCGTTGGAACCCAGAGTGCCAGACCATCGCAAACCTGTGGCGGCTCAGGAAGTTGCATTGCGTTCCCTAAAAGGTGGGTCTCCTGGATGAGCACGTCCGCCTAGTGGCGATGTGCCGCTCGGAGAACCGCAACGCGCTTGATGCGGTCAAGAAGACCGTTGACGTTCCAGGAGAGAACGTGGAGGGGGTCTAACCAGATTGTATGCCATTGGGGGAGGGGGGGATGTGGGAGATCATGGGAGCAACGGGAGGCGCGCCTCGGTGGGGGAGGACCCACACCGCCGTTCCAGAACAAAGGAAGGTAGTCGAAGTGGGCCAGCGGGGCACGGGCACCAGGGGTCCAGGTGGGAGATGAGGGGAAGTCTGTTTCTTAATATAACGACCCTTTGCTAGGGCTCTTTATTTATCAAGAGTGTCACATTAAAGTAAATCTAGTTTGCTGTCCAATGCTCACAGGGCCGCTTGGGGACCCCTGTTGGAAGTGCTTCTGATTTACATCTGAGCAGCTGCTGCTCACAGGGGCCAAGGGTTTGCTCAAGATCACAATGGGTGTCTGCATTGAATGAGCATTAGAAATCCCAAATCACGCACTGATGTCACTTGGCCACATCTCCTCGGAGCACCTGCCAGGACCCAGTTTCCAACTGGGTCAAGTCCTTATTCTCTGGTGGGTGGAGGCGAGCAGTGTCAAGGGCAACCCAGTCCAACACCCAGCAATGGGCAGTCCGCCCAGGAGACGCATGACGTTCACTGTCTGCAGGGATCTTTTCTTGTTTTTGGGATCTCTTAGCCTGGTTTTACCTAACCTGTTTCCCAAAGGAGTGGCTGACATTTCTCAGCTTGGCGACAGTCATGAGGCGGTGAGTAACCTCTTGGCTAAGGTTACTGCAGCGCGTTACTTAATGAATGTCAACGATAGATCTTGAATGAAACCACAAACAAACTTGAGGACATGCCTGAAGGTGGCTGGACCCACACAACTGTTTATCTCAACTGGGCTCTATGGCCTTTTGCTGGCAGTGGCTTCCTATTGGCCTTTAGAGGTGCAGAGTCATATCTATTCTGTACCCAATCAGGTTCTTATAGAGCCAAGCTCGTATTGCCCTTGTGGGCCCGAGATTCATAGAGCCCTTTACTGAAGGCTGGTCGGCATGGCCTCATGCCAGAGCCTGGAATGTTTAGTTCTCTTCCACATCTGATGGCCTACAGTCTGTTCGCAGAAGTTTGTCTTTCATGCCCTTGCCTAGAACTTAGCCCTCAATGTTCTCTTCTGCAGCTGACCTTATAGCAATCTATACTGGGTCTGGATCCATACAGGTTCTGTGCCCATATAGATTTTCAGACAGCAATGTTCATCATGTCTTTTCCTTATGAGGGCAGGGATCAAGCCTTTGGACCTTCTCAGAGCTTAACTCATCCGTTTCTCTACCAGGTCTGGGCTCACACAGCCGTTTACTGGAACTTGGCCTGCATGGTTGCCTGCCAGAGCTGGGTCCATATGGCCCTGTACTGGAGTCATGCTTGTAGGGTCTCTTACCAAAATTGGTTAGTGTGGTCATGTACCATAACTTGGTCCAAAGTCTGTTTAATGGAATGGGACCAACACTGCTGTTAATCATAACCCCATCGTTGGTGTCCTTTGTAGATGGTTGATTAAAAACAAGTGTCCCTCTCTTGCTTCACAGCAGTTCAACCTAGCCTCCTAAGAGGCATTAACCAGTAATTAGGTTGCCTGGCGGGCCCGAGGGCAGGACCGCTCCTAGAACAAGTTCTGAGGAACTAGAGGAACGGGCCAAGCAGGTGTCATATTTATAGTTTGACTGTTAGCCATGTGATGTGCAGGAGTTTCACTGCAGCACAAAAATAAACACTCCTTTTTTCCTGTAGTGTTATAACAACGCAAACCATAGAAATCTAGCCCACTCTCTGCCTTGATTGTTGCTTGCTCTTAGATTCTGTTAGGGGATCATTTGTCCTAGCCTCTTCTTTTATCTGGGCAACCATAAGGGGGCAAGAGATGGAGCTTAATTTTCTGGAACAAACATTTTGTTTATCTGAGACTGCACATCACATGCCACAACCATTCAATCCACCCCTCCGTAACTCTCCTCAGCTCATATTCGGTGCCTAAGTTTGCGTGCATGTTCTACCCTTACCATTGTCTTTCTTCATAGAGTACATGTCTGTGCAAGATTCTGAAAGTTGTACACGCAGCATGTACCCTTCTAGTATATACAGCACCCCACTGCCGCCCCACTTATGGACTAGACTAGCACTATATGAATACCCCAATAAAAAGTAATCTTCTGTTGCGTTAATCAAAACCTTCTATGGTCCCCTACAACACCCTGACACGTGGGGCTTGAAAATTGATTACACGCCAGTCCATCTTATGGCAGCAGTTTACTTTCTGACTTTAAAATGGATTGTTCCTGGGATGTGGCCTGAGAAGCTTCATGGCCTTCATCTTTTTCTGCATATTCCGCAGAGATGGCAACATTACATCAGTCTTACATGGTAAAGTAGGAGGAGGCCTGGACCAAAAGCAATAGTATGTTCTGATCTGTATCCTTCATATGGAAGATTTACAGGAGAATCTAGAAAACATCAAAAGGGCACCTAAATTAATTATCAGAGGATGACCGGCGCCAAAAGATGGAAAGGATAATAAAAACAACGTTCAAGATATCCTGATTTGGAGATGTTGGCCTGGAAGAAGGCAGCCAGACATGGGCCATAAGACAGTAGTGAGTCTACCTAATGGTGGAACCAGTAAGAGAGAAGACTCTTGGGACTGTTAAGGAAGAGCTTTATGCGAGAATCGCAGAATACAGTGCTGAGATTTGATGCTCGGATATCTGTGTTGCACATGACAAAGTTAAAGGTCTTGGAATATATTTTTCTCGGGCTGATGGGTGAGAAAGTTGAGGAAGCTTCTTTAGATTGTCATCACACCTATTATTAGAAGTCACCTATCCAGAGCCCATAAAGTCAATCTGAGTCTCTCTGAAGGGGAATAGTACACCGTAATGTCCTCAACAGTTTGGTAAGTATGAGAAAACCCATACTCTCCAACTCCCACCTCCTGTGAAGCTTCTGCAAGTGCAACATCGAAATCCATGTGCTTTCAATATATTGGTTTTCCTATGTTTAGAGCTAACTATTTCAAGAGAATATCAAAGTATTGTTTCTTCTACCTCCTATAGGCTGGAACCATCAGGTTTAGGTTGTATAGTTCCCTCCAACTTTATTTGGCCTGGCATCCCTGACTTAAGAATGGATTTTGACTTTCTATGAGCCAGGCCTCTAGCTGGGCATCTCTTGTTGTAGGATAGATCATTCGTCGTGACATGGTAGTCCTGCCCCAAAGTCTAGAATCTTCAAATGTAGGTTATTTGTGACCTCTCTTGGGTACTAGTATCTGCGACAGAATCTCTTGTCAGCCCTTGGTGTAGCTTTTGAAAGTCAGTAGGGGTCCCTGAAAGACAGTACATGTTACAGTTACTTTCCAATATGTCCTCAGAAGACTTTTGGGAAAGACAATTGTTTTTCTGGCTGGTACTGGATATATTGGGGAATGCTGCCTTTAAGTTGTCTCACTCCATTTTGTGTAAAATATTCAGAGCTAACTTTGTCCGTTTCTCCAGGAAAAAACATCAGAGCCCCCGTGAGTCAGCATAGTTTTTGGGAAAGCGGAAAGCAGAAAGCATTGTACGTAGGGCACGTAAGCGACACCTGGCCACCCTAATGATATAAGTGTTGGTAAAACCGGAAGAGTGTTCGCAAACAAAAGTGAAGGAAGTTTTAAGACTGTTACCCCCGGGCCCTGTTCCCTCTTAACTCCTCCCCCTCCCCCCCCCCCCCCCCCCCCCCCCTCCTAAGTAGCATTTGCAAGATGCAGTGGCACAGGTCTGGTGATGCTTACTGCACTGTTTGCATGGGGTTTAGTATCTTAAATGTCCTAATGAAGACTAAAGGTGTTTATTTTGGGATGGTGTGTAGTGTGCCATATCCTGTGAATATGATGCCCCTATTATTCGCTTCCACATTGATGTAGTAAGAGATTGTAAATTAATAGGGTGCAGAAGCATTTGTTGTCTTATCAGAGTTTGACATGCATGTCTGCAGTGCCTTAAATTTTATCAGGTCCAATTGCTGACTGAGGAAGAACATGAGTGTCCTTAGGATCCTGGCCAAGAGTTGTTGTCTCACTAAATGCAGTTGTGATGTCAAATTGAAGCTTACCAGAGAGAGAGAGCATAACAGTTGACATTCAGCTAGTGATGTTTAACCAGCCTCAGATTGATGGAGTGTAGACTTGTGGGCCTGTTCTTGTGGTGTGTCTGTAAAACACATCAGCCTTCTCTACTGAAAGGGTAATACATTCTCCTAAGAATGTATGTTGTGGAGAAATAATTGATCTGTTGGGGCAACTAGGGCAACAGTAAATTGACAATGGCCTTTATTATCAATTCCCATTAAAGGATTTAATTGTTATTTAGAGACATTTACATTGCAGGTTTCACATGAGGAGGATTGTGGCGTAGTGGTCCATCCTTCATAGTCTGAGATTCCTACGTTTGCCTGACCGAGTTGTGGCAAGAAATGTGCACTCTTGAGTGAAGACCTGGCTGTTTAAGGCAGACTTGGTCCTTATTGTTCAGGCTTTTTCTGGGCCTCCGCTCCTTTGGCTTCGACGGGTGCCTCCGCTCCTTTGGCTTCGACGGGGGCCTCTGCTCCTTTGGCTTCGACGGGGGCCTCTGCTCCTTTGGCTTCGACGGGGGCCTCTGCTCCTTTGGCTTCGACGGGGGCCTCTGCTCCTTTGGCTTCGACGGGGGCCTCTGCTCCTTTGGCTTCGACGGGGGCCTCTGCTCCTTTGGCTTCGACGGGGGCCTCTGCTCCTTTGGCTTCGACGGGGGCCTCTGCTCCTTTGGCTTCGACGGGGGCCTCTGCTCCTTTGGCTTCGACGGGGGCCTCTGCTCCTTTGGCTTCGACGGGGGCCTCTGCTCCTTGGTCCTCGGCGGGATCCTCTTCTCCTTGGTACTCGGCGGGGGCCTCTTCTAATTGGTCCTCGACAGGGGCCTCTTCTCCTTGTTCCTGACCTCGACGGGGGCCTCTTCTCCTTGTTCCTGACCTCGACGGGGGCCTCTTCTCCTTGTTCCTGACCTCGACGGGGGCCTCCGCTCGGTGGACCTCGACGGGGGCCTCCGCTCGGTGGACCTCGACGGGGGCCTCCGCTCGGTGGACCTCGACGGGGGCCTCCGCTCGGTGGACCTCGACGGGGGCCTCCGCTCGGTGGACCTCGACGGGAACCTCCGCTCGGTGGACCCCGACGGGGGCCTCCGCTCGGTGGACCCCGACGGGGGCCTCCGCTCGGTGGACCCCGACGGGGGCCTCCGCTCGGTGGACCCCGACGGGGGCCTCCGCTCGGTGGACCCCGACGGGGGCCTCCGCTCGGTGGACCCCGACGGGAACCTCCGCTCGATGGACCCCGACGGGGGCCTCCGCTCGGTGGACCCCGACGGGGGCCTCCGCTCGGTGGACCCCGACGGGGGCCTCCGCTCGGTGGACCCCGACGGGGGCCTCCACCGGTGGACCCCGACGGGAACCTCCGCTCGATGGACCCCGACGGGGGCCTCCGCTCGGTGGACCCCGACGGGGGCCTCCGCTCGGTGGACCCCGACGGGGGCCTCCGCTCGGTGGACCCCGACGGGGGCCTCCGCTCGGTGGACCCCGACGGGGGCCTCCGCTCGGGGGACCCCGACGGGGGCCTCCGCTCGGGGGACCCCGACGGGGGCCTCCGCTCGGGGGACCTCGACGGGGGCCTCCGCTCGGGGGACCTCGACGGGGGCCTCCGCTCGGTGGACCCCGACGGGGGCCTCCGCTCCGGGGACCTCGACGGGGGCCTCCGCTCGGGGGACCTCGACGGGGGCCTCCGCTTGGGGGACCTCGAGTTTTGCTGCCCATTCATGGTATTTGCTGCCTGTCTTAAAATTCTGTTTGGCTTTTGGCTTTTTGCTGTTGGCTTCTGTAAAAGGGTGGTCACGTTAAAGTGAATAAAGGATATACCGTTTCAGGTGGATGATGCAGGTTTGCAAAGAGGATGCATCGAAGTCTATGGAGGCACGTTGCTTTCAGGGTAGTGAATATTAGAGAATAGTGGCTGACCCCTTCCAAATGAGGGTTAGTTGACATGCGTGTCATGTTCACAGACTTCAAATGCAAAAGTTTGTTTTGCACACCTCTTTTGATTCCATATACACCTTCTTTTAACATGATTTTTCACTTAATGCGTGCGCCGTGGAATACGTGATCTGCCCCTTGTTCACGTAAACGTTTACAACAGTTGATGATGGAGTGGAACTCCACTCCAATCCAGGCGCACAGCGTCAGACGCACTTGGCGACATTTCACCTTGTTCAGTAATTCCAACTCGTACTCACAAATTATTCTTCATTAGGTTTTATTTTTCCAAATTCTTTTCACACGTAATATGTTCATGTGTAAATAACTTCTCATAACACGGATATGCTCCAGTTGAACTGAGACCTGGCATGATGAACTTTATTAACATTATATAAGCGCAATAGTTAACATCATTAGGGAGGGCGGGGCATAGATTTGCAGGTCCCTAGGAACAAATGAAACTGCAGCACATTAAAGATCTATTAGAAGCGCGAAGGACACTAGGTCCTCAGTCGAAGTGTATTCTGGGAAGTGTAGGAATTAGTGGTAATGTACAGGGTAATTGAAAGGTTGGGAGAGGTTAAATCTTAGAGGCCGGGCAGTTACGCAGGTGTTTTATCAGCAGCATTACGAGGCGCACTGCGAGAAGGATTTGGTAGTGAAAGCTACGACGAGAGTAACACTTGACCAGGTACAAGAGAATTTTGATGCAGTCTGTACAAAAATAGATTAAATAGGTCGATAAATGCTTCGACAGGTTTAATAACTGGGGCACTGAGTTTTATGTTTAGAGGGAAAGCGCTGTTAAGAAGTTTTGCCTAAAACGAAGCATGGATTAGTTGAAATGTTAATGTAATAGAGCAAATGTAAGAGACTTGAAATCAGATGCTAATAGCAATGTTTTGTATTTTGTAGTGGACCCCTGACGAAGGATTTTGAATAATCCGAAATGCATTGGGCAATATAAGATCTTACAACCAAGGATGTTTAATGTTGTCATAACGTGCACGGAAAAAGGCCTGGAGCATATCAGTGTTATGAGAAGTTATTTACACATGAACATATTACGTGTGAAAAGAATTTGGAAAAATAAAACCTAATGAAGAATAATTTGTGAGTACGAGTTGGAATTACTGAACAAGGTGAAATGTCGCCAAGTGCGTCTGACGCTGTGCGCCTGGATTGGAGTGGAGTTCCACTCCATCATCAACTGATGTTCACAGACTTAACACATTCCATCCAAGCACAGCTTTGGCTGTTTGGACCTGGATGGGCTAGTGTACTTTAGGAAGGCTAGCCTGTTTGAAGGGCAGTGTGCTGTCCAAGGCTCTGCCAGTGCCTCAGCCTGTTGGTATGGGAATGTCCCTTGTATGGTAAACTGATGCCCGACTGCATGCAAAACTTGTATCTGACTTTTCCTTTAGCCCGCCTAACACACTAACCTAGTGTGTGCGTACAGAGTCCTAGGCCTGTCTATGGTAATTGCAAGTTCCTGAATCTGTTCTGTGGCCTGGAGGGGCTTACCAAGTGTGTACTCCTGTCTGGCATAGGACTACTGTTCATGTTGTGGGTTGTCTGAAAGTGCTGGTGGTGGTGTAACAAAGTTTTGTGAATCTTCACAATGGCCATGCCTTTTATTGGAGACTAGAGAGAGTTGCCCCGTCTCGAGTTAAGCTCTACTGTGTGAACCCAGATCCTTGTGCTGACATGCCATGAGCATGTGTGTACAGTGAATATGTAACGCATGTAGTAGTTGGACTCTGCGTGGTGAAAGTCTGATTATTGAGGCTAGTGAATCTATTTTCGATGGCCTCTGGTTAAGTATGGCACTGGATGCAGAGTGGATACAAGCCCTTCCCTAGAGTACAAGCACTTCACTACCACTTGTAGATGAGGTCGCAACCCTGTAACTGAACCACCACTAGAGTGTGTATCATTTTATTTTGTTGTAAAATTGAGGCACTTTCTTTTTAACTAAGGATACGCACTAGAGTAGACCACGCATTATTGTGCCTGTTAGTTGAGTGTGAGTGCTGAACTCTTGCCCCCACACTACTTCCTCGAGGAACCTCTGACTGCTCGTCCCCGCTACCCAGAGTCGAGCACCGAAAGGGTGTACTTGGCCAAGTTTGCGGAGTCTTAGTAGGACAGAAGCCAGGACACAAGTGGTACACAAACTCAAGCGCCGTGACGGGGGTCCAGGGCCCCTGCCTGCCCTGTGGCCCCGCCCGAACTGGTTCTGACCGGGCCTTCCTTGGTGGTCATGGGCGAGTGAAGTCTGAGGACTCCAGTCGGAGCCTCTGCTCTCCGCTGGGCTTCGGCCCCACAGTAACAGCGTTGCCTCATGGCCTCACAGTCGCGTGAACGCTTGTGGTTTCCTCACTTTGATTACTTCCTGAGACCGCTGCCAGGCCGGAAAAGGCAGGAAGTGATTGAGAAGTGGAAATGTTTCAGGCTGTCTTCTAGCAAGGAGGGCTCCTGCAGGCGGCGGGAGGAGGTGGGTCATGTACGGAGTGGGTAGAGCTGAGGGTGACCACAGACTGCGAGGTGGAGGCAGGCCAGCAGATCAAGCAGCGAAGGCAGTGACACTGATGAGGTAGGTGGCATCAGCACTGGCTGGTTAGAAGGCAAAGTGGGCAGCAGCTAGGCATTTCTCGGGCTTGAGGCGAGGGGCGATGGCACGGGGGAAGTGGGCGGGCACCGAACAGACAAAAGAGTTCAGGGAAAGGTGGGCAAAAGCAGGGCAGCCCATGGGGTACAGCCCTGGTGAACACAAGAAAAGAAGCGAGCATGCCCATCCATGTAAGAAAGTCCATGGAGACAGGGAGTGGACTCTGCGCTTGGGGAGACAGGTGGCGAGCAGCGGAAGAGGCGAGGAAGCACATCAGCAGGTCTAATGAGAGGCAAAGGGCCACAGACTGAGGGAAGTGACCAGCATGAGGAGAGGCGGGCAAGCACCGCACACAGAGCACACGTGCACAACCTGGAGCGTGGCATGACGAATATGAGCAGGGAAGCAAGTACAACAAGGGGTGCGAACATGAAGCGCACCATATGTGGAGATACGCAAGCATGGCACAGAGAGAGCATGGGACATCATCTGAGCACAACTGTTGGAGCAGCATAGCAAAACTTATGCGACTCACTCTTTTTGGGCTAGTGCAACACAACGTATTCTATTTTATAGTAAGTACACTTTTGTAGGTAATTTCCACCATTTTTATGATCAAGTAAAGATTTCAGAATCCGGGCACCCTTTATAGTTCTGAAATGTTTGTGTTCCAGAATCAAAGGGATCTTTTAATATATTTTTTTCTTTGGTTATGTTTAGATGCAAGTCCTACTTACTAATGGTTGCACTAGACTAACATATTATTTAGTGATGATATGCCTTGGATAGAAGCTGGGTAGACTAGTATGGATCGGTGTTGTGCATTATGTTCGTGGATGCTTGTGCGAATTACATTTGTCCTTTGCTCCATTTCAGGTATTTATTTTGAGGCATCTTCCCTTTGTTATGTGGCGTTGAATTCATTGTATGCATACGCAGGTTGGGGTATATGTGAATAATATACTTTTGAGTTGGCAAATGCATAGGCAGTTGGATGGTTTATGGCCTTGTTGTGCATAATGGTGCAGGGCTTGTTTCTAAAGGGTTCTGTAGGAGGTTGAGCTGGTTTTGAGTAATGCTGGAGTCTCATGGCACCGATATAGGGCATAATTGTGTCCACTCGCTGACTCCCTTGAGCCAGGTTAGCAAGCATGAGTAGCAGAGACTCTTACACTGCACATGGACAGAGGCCTCTGAGCAGCACACGCAGCGAGATTACTGCTTCTACCACAGGGAGCAGAGGGGACACTGGAGGCTCAGGCAGGCCCAGTGAGCACAGCCAGGGAGCTGGTCTCATCACTGGGAGAGGCAGGCAAGCATGGAGCATGCAAGACCCTCAGAGGTAAAGCAAGAGCTGGGGAGCGCTTGCTTTGGGTAGGTCCTCGTGAGCTCATGAGTACCAGGGGAAATAACGGTGTCTCATAGCTGGTGAGTGAGGCGAGGGCGGCTTGCTGTTGATTTGCAGGTGTTGTTTCCTCTCTGTTGGCTGAAGAGGGGTCGGGAGTCTTAATTGCATCTCAATCCCCCTAAGGCACTTACTTTCTGTTGTCTGATAAGGGATGAGGAGAGCAGATTGGATGAGATCTTCTGGTGTTAGGGTCCTGTGTCCATTGTGGCGAGCCGCAGGGAGAGCAGACTGGGCGAGCTCTATTTTTCCAGGGTATCTTGGTGGGTAGTCGGATCTCCGTCAGTGGGATCGTCTGCGATGTAGCCCTGCTCTTCTGCCAGTAAAAGATTGCTGTGCATTTGCCTTGAAAAGGCAACCCCAGCCTTGGGATGATCCTCACTGGACATAAAATGAAGCATGTCTACCAATGGAAGCACTGGCATAGCACACCTCTACGCGCTAGCCTGGCCCCCTTTGTGGAAGGCCATTGAAGAACTAAGCAGAAAATCAAGGATACAAGATTTTTTATATATTTCATCAGAAAATGTTGATTCTTAACAGGCTAAATGACATGTCCTACTTAAGATAGTTTTCAGGACCAATCTCATCATGGATCCTCTCTGGCTCTTACCGCATACTTGAACCTTTAGGTACTTACCCACTGCAGCTATGCGGGGGCTTCTATTCGTTATAACGGAAGCACTCAGTCTCTGGAACTTGGGGAGGTAGGCCAGATGGCAGCAAGCCCTCATGGGAGATCAGAACTAGCACTAGAGAGCAGTGCGCTTTTAGTAATGACAAGAATCCTAATTCCTGAATAAGCTTCATGGAGCCACCTTGACTTGAACCTGCCTGTGCAGGTTAGACACCTCTGCAGTGGATGTCTGCTACACGTGGGTGATGCACGTCAGCTTATGTTCCTCCTACTGGAGGGAAGGAATTACAAAGTGACACAGGGATGCTTGGTATGTTCTACGCAGGACCACGTAGCATGTTGAATACCATCCTATAAACCAGTTTACACTTAAATATTCCAAGGTTAAAATGATGGTCCTGGTCCTTTAACAATTCTCGGTTCATTTGCACGTGTGTGTAGTGCTTATTAACAATCTGTTTCTAAGCGCTTCTGTCTTTGCTAGAGATGGAAACTGAGGCACGGGGAGAGGAAGTGACTCGCCCAGGATCATAGGATGTTGTCAGGTTGGCAAGGCGGGTCTGGAGTTGGGGGCTGTGGAAAGACACAACTATTCACACAGGAGAGCCAGTGCGTGAAGCAAAAAATCAACTCGGATAATCCTATTTAAAATCTCTGAAAATGTGCCCGGCCCCAGTTATTGCTCCAGTTTTAAGTGAATGCAAGCGCATAAGTGGTCAAAAGAACTCTTTTTTTGCCCCGGCACATGGAGGACCTCGGATTTATTGGATGGAGAGTGTTGATTCATGGGATTCTTCTGTGAAATCCCAGTCAATCACAGACTTCTGCATAAATCAACAAAAACTAATGTACAGCGGTCAATGAACCCAAATCAGTTCACCCAATGAGTAGGAACGATGTGACAAACCGCGCAGGTGCACTGCGCCATTCCAGTTCAGCCAATAAACCGAGACGGCGGGAGCACTTACTGAAAATAGGTTTGAAAAGTCTTAATTTTTCTTTGCAAAACGATCCTGTTTACCATTACTTGTTAAATCGGGACCTTTCAAGGTACCGTTTGTGAGCTATGTAGTTTCTTTCAAAAGTTCTTTAAACATGAATAATTTCCTTGACGCACATCTTTCGGGCTCTTTTCGCGAGGTTGTCATTGAAAGCCCACTGCAGCAGTGGCTGAGGAGTCGGTGAAACGCCGCTGATGAAATGTCAGTCAATGTATGTAACACCCGCAGCCGGTTGGTCCCTCCCTTTCCTGTGTGTATCGTGTGGTGCTCGTGGGCTCTCTTGTGCCATCCAGAGCCGACTCTGCTCTGTTGGTGCGTTCATCTGAAGGAAGGCCGCACATCAATTAAGATACATCCGTGACGTCTTCTAGTGTACATTCGTGAGCTGCCGGTCCTCCGTCATTGGTATCTGTTTAGGTGTAACTCGAATTATGCGGATCTCGTAGTTGGCAGGGAGGATGGATATTTCACACCTATGAGGCATGCGTCATGCGGTGCTGTATTGTGCTGGCAAGCAGGCCCTTCTCTGCCGGGATGAGGTCACTGGGGGAGCGGCGCCTGCCAAGGGAAGCCTCCTGCGCGGCGCAGGGTTGTGACCTAGATTGGCGGATGCCAAGCCCAGAGTAAGAGCCGCGCTCTCCAGAGAGGGACGGAAGCGCCTCGAGCAGGGTGCAGCCTGCGGCGGGGGTCTCTCTTCCAGGCTGCGTGCAGAGGTCAGAGCTCCTGGTCTAAGGGCCGATGTACCTGGCATACAGTGGTACTGCCTGGAAAACGAAAGCTCCGTCTTTACCGAAAAGCAGATTTCAATCCTACTTGAGGCAGCTGTGCTGCCGGACGAGGACCGCAAAAACAAGCTTGACCGTGAAGAAAAACTTAAACCTGAGCATTAACAAGACCCAGACTGAAAGAAGCAAGAACACCTGAAAAGGTCTTCAACAACGACGTTTAAATACACCAAGAAGTACCCCAAACCTTCTAAGCTACATACTATAGATTAATGGGGAGATCCGCCCCAGCCATGGAAACATGGGCAGAATCGAGTTCAGTATGAGCCTCACTGTCCGGGTCCTTCAGAGCGCCGGCATAGCAAGTTCACATGCTTTGAGCAGAACAGGCACTGCCTAAAAGGACAACAATACATTTCTGAACGTGGCACTAACGACTGGAAATGTCGGGAACAGGCCGTTCAAAGCAGTAGCAGTGATCTGCGAAAGAGCCCCAGAGCCAGTACTAAAGTGGCACCGGTCCCTGAAAAGAAGATCCATAATCGATCATTTAAATAAAACAGCTGTCCACCCTGGGAGAGGCCATTAGTAACCAGTACGAAAGCAACCGTGCTGTTGGACAGGCACCAGTGACCTCTTTCTTTCTCTGCAGTGCTATCACAAACAGTAACAAAGCAGTAGTATTGCAGCAAAAAATGATCAACAGCCAGTAAAAAACACACCAGTGTCACTTGCAGAAGTAATCACAACCACTAGCAACGCAGTGATACAGGAAAAAAGGTAATGACTCGTGCAGCATCTACAGATCCATTTCTGTAATTAAATGTTATCTGAAGATCTTGACTCGGGTGCAGACTGATCTTCAGAAGATATTCAGATCTCGTCGGTGTAACCCAGACTGGTTTCATCAAAGGTGAGATGGCCACACAATGGCCGTACCATTTTTAGGCGTGCTGGTTCTGAACAAGTGCAATGAGAGGCTGGTGGTGACTGTTTGCCCACATGGTAAGAACGCCTTGTTGGATACAATTCAGAGCACAGCAACAATGTAGTTTTGATCCAACACCGTGGTCAGTCTAAATTTAATTAGAACAGCACTCCAAAAAACCCCAAAGTTGAACAGCACAGCTAAGTCCATATATACACAGTATTTATTTGTAGCTGGTTGATTCATTGCCATGCAGGTGGAACGTGAGCACAGACAGCCGACACGTGTTTCGTCATGTAGTCGACTTTTCAAGGCTGTTGACAAAATTAAATACACTTGAAATGTTGTAATCCCGTTTAATCCTTTCACGAGGGAAGAATCCTCCAGCCCCCTTAGTATAACAATTTAATATTCAAGTACGACCTCCCATAAGGAAGAGTCAAACTCACAAGTAAATTGTAATTAACCTCTTACTTTTGTTTGAAGAGAAAGTATCACAAATCCGAATCAGGCATACTTTAGCCTATTGTTCAGAGAGGGCGGCCCGTAGTCGTAACGCTCCCCATTCCTAAGACTGACGCCAAAGAGGTGAATTACAATTTACATGTGAGCCCAACTCTTCATTATGGGAGGTCGTATTTGAATGTGACATTTTATCCACCGAATCCTCGATGATTTAGAAGTATCTTTACCATCTAGAACGCGTTATATGAAGGGGGGTGGAGGTTTCTTCCTTTGTTTTTGAAAGGATTAAACAGGATTACAAAATTTCGAGTATTTACTTTTGTCAGCAGCCTTGAAAAAGTCCTCTACACGACGAAACACGTGTCAGCTGTCTGGAACTATGTTCTTCTTATGTGTCAACGAATCAACCAGCTACATTTAAATACTGTGTATATATGGACTTTGCTGTGCTGTTCAACTTTGTTTTTTTTAGTGCTGTTCTAATTAAATTTAGACCGACCACAGTATTGCCTCAAAACTACATTGTTGCTGTGCTCTGAATTGTATCTAAAATTTTTGTTGCATATGCGGATTGAGTTTCCATATACTGAATAACACTTATATGATGGCATAGTTTTTTATTCATCTGAGCAGGTTAAAACCGCTTCCACATATTACTTACAAACTTAACAGAGGTGCTAACTGTCCTTTATTACCACTGCCATCTTGTATCCTATTTTGATGGCAAGAAAGCCCTTGGAAGCATCCCATGGCCCTGTCAGTGTTCGTATTACAGCAGTTGGGGTCACTGCCTGCTGCTGTTAATTTTGTATCCGGATGCTACTACACAAGTAGTAGGTAATGGTCAAATCGCGAAAGAGTTGTTCTCTAGCGGGGTGCTCTATGGTTCTGCTACTGTTCAGTGATACCTTGGACCTGCTTCTGGCACCAGTTTGTTAACATTTGCTAATGAAGGGACTCACTCAGATGAAGAATAAGCAAGAGTGTCTGATTTATACAGCGAACACCTTTCTGCTTTCTAGTCCTGCCTTGAATCCTCAATGGTTGATAAATATAGTAAAGTTTCAAAAGAATGTGCAAAGCCTGCTTGGTGTCTTTCCATTCACCTGTTGCTGTTTTACGAAATGGATTGAGGTGTGGATTTTGAAATGGCTTTGCAGTTCCGTTAAAGGATGCACGCATTGATAGACCTACGCCTTCTTGTGCACTGTAACACGGCCAAGTCTCCTAGGACTCATCAAAGAAGAGCAGTCTAAAGAGCTGGTTCTGGCTTTCCAGCTCTGGCTACTACCCTAAAGCCTTTACTCTCAATGGCTTGAAAAATAACTTTTCTTTTACTGAGGAATCTAAGACATTTGAGAATTCCCCGGAGCATGCAGCGATTGAGCATAAGAAACAAAGCAGGGGGTGATAATTGAGAAAAAAAACTTGGAAGCTCAATAAAACCCCAAGGTATCATACTCTTTTTTTTAAAACTTTTTTTTATTCATAAGCTTCTACCTCTCCTGTGATTCAGGTGGTCTGGCTTCCTCTGAGCCTTCCATTTGTACGTGTGTGGGAACCTATTTTATTAGAAACCAAGGACTAATGCAAGTCTCTGCTGTAGCACACAGGGTTGGGTGGCATTTCACATGGTCTCCTTTCAATCACTAAGTTGTGATTTCATCTCTCAGAAAAACTAAATAAACCGATGCAACCCACTGAAGGCAGTGGCCACTGATTTGTTCAGAGACAGTGCTCTTCCATGGCCAGAGACTGTACCTCCTTGCATGTAAATGCCACCATGAGATGTTTGCATTCTCCACATACGAACTCATGATGCGAGCTTCAGATCTGGCCTTTCCACAGACGCGTGTGGTCGGAAGAATGGGGTCATCAGTTTGCATTACTAAGTGCCAAAGAAGTGATTGCCAAATTCTTCCATAATCCATCGGACTTGATAAAAAAAATTGCTATTTTTCACGATTAAAGCTCACCTGTGTGTATGTGCGCTTGGAAGCTAAGAAAGACTCCCTCTGCTAGGCTTTTGGCAGATAGCCTGGGATTATTACTACCGCAATGTGATAGAAAAGAAGTCTGATAGAATTACCCTAATTTTAGGCCGGTGTCTAAAACGCAGCCCAACCTTGCCACACTTAATGTTGCTGAATCTATTAATGGCAGCACCCGGCCATAGGCCTTTCTTTTATTTTTCTATCCGAACAGCGAAATGCTAATATTGCGGGTGTGGTAAATAAGGCAGTTACCCTGGGCTTCGGATTGTTTATATGAATTGTGCAGGCAAGCCTCGTGGGAGCACCTCTGTGAGAAGGTGGCCCGATATGCAGCGTTCGCTATTCTAGCGACTACTATGTATCGTTCCAACGACCCTTATGGTGATGGGTTGTAAGTCAACCTTAGACCAGCTATCCTAGTAGCGTGGATACGAGCAGTCTTCGGGCTAAACTCTAGAGGGCGTGTTAAGCCAGCTGTAATACCATCACATACCCCTTGAACACCAAGTGAAAGGACACCACACAAGTGTTATGAAAATAAACAGTATATTTATTAGAATCACAACAGCCCTGTACTCTTTATGAGGACAGGGTACTAAGCACAGAACCAAAAGCTCTTAGAAAATACTTTAAGTGCACAATTAAAAACCAGTGCCCGAGGGCACGGAAAGTTTAGTGGTCTCGGGCGGACCCGATAAGGCAAGTCGGAAGCGAGGGACTCTGGACCCTAGAGTAAGGAGGCTATGCAGGCACCGGAATGCCGAAGTTACCTAGCCACGAGGGCTGCGGCTGCACAAGTCTTACAGGCGTCGGGGGTCTTCGCTGACGAGCCAGGAGCCGGAAGAAAAGGAGTTGCTGGCCGGCGACCAGTGATGAATAGTTCGTAGAGATCCAAGCCTGGATCAGTGAGTGTTGACACCTGAAAGCAGAGGGGACCAAGTTTGTACTACTAGCCAGTAGTCAGAGGGTACCAGGAAGGCACCGGGTGGCCGTCACCTCGACTATGTGAGTGGGCGACGCTAGGCTCTGCAGTCTCACGGACCAGGAGGCGTTGTCGGCGACCAGGATGGAGGTGCGAGTTGTCCCACGAAGGTTGATGCTGTCGGCGTCGCTGAGCCCAGGATTGGGGCAACAAACCTTGGCAGATCTCGGGGCCACGTGGTGGCCTAAGATGGCGTCTTGAGTGGACCAGGAGGGTCCGGAGTGCTCCTCTCGAAAAAGGGAGCAAGGGCCAGTCTGGAGCAACCAGACCAGCAACGTTGGTTGTCGGATGTCGTCAAAGAAGGACACAAGCCAGCGGCTAGTGACCAGACAACGTGCTGAGCAGCGAGCAGAAGGGCCCCACGCAGATCGTGGAGATGCTGGGAGACTGCACTTCGGTGTTGGAGCTGCTCAGGGTCGGGGCTTCTCGGACCCCAGAGCACTCACCAGAGAATTGCTTCGATGGTCGTGCTGGTTAAGGAAGCGTGCAGGTTTTGATGATGGCCGGTCCCTCGAGGTCTCGTCGCACCCACAGATCTCAGCTGAGCTGACGACGTGGGTAGAGGTCAGAGGTGCCAGGGAAGCCGGTTCTCGTCGAGCTGGTCCGTCGGATCCTTGAGGAAGGACTTGCAGCAAACCGCAGAGTTCTTAGATGGTGCCCGCTGGTGCAGGGTGACTACTCCTTAGCCACAAGGGAGAAATCTTGAGAAGAGTCTTGAAGTCCTTTCGTAGAAAGTATTCTTGATTCAAAGATGATCTAATTTGGAAGGGTCCCCGCTCCGGCCTTTATCCTAAAGAAAGGGGCGGGTACATGACTAGGGGGTAGTTACACCCCTCTCCCCCTGCTGGACTTTCCCCAGGTCAGGGGCTGCGCGCCCCTGGAACTGGTTCTAGCCGGCAGATGCGTAGTGAGCACCGGGGTGCCACTCCGCAGTCACCTTCTTGCAAAGCCCTACCTACCCAGAATACACAAACCCTGTCTGGGACGGTGCGAACACCGCCCTTGACAGGAAACCCTTTGTCCAAGCTCTCCTCGCTGGAAGGACTCCCAGCAGCAGGAGGTCAGACTTGTGTCTGTGGTGGCAGCGTCCATTTTGTGGAGCTGAGGCTTCAGTTAACTTTAACCAGGGTTCACAGTTACGTACATGTCGTGTCCTTCTAGAAGGGCGGAATGCTGACCTCGTCGCCAGGAATGGTGAGAGGGCAGCACCCCGATTCGTATGACACCTTACTCGACATGTCTTGATAACGCGATACCGAAGTTACCGATATGGGACGCGTTATCATGGAACAGCCATTGGGTCTTGGTTCCGCAAGCTGCAACCGGGCTCGGCTCGTGCCGGAGTCCAATTCACACAGTTCCATGCACTCTGCCTTCAGGATTGTCAAGGCCTGCCATAGGAGTGACTGATAGGAACTCGGGTGTCCATTTTAAGGTTAGGCATAGGGATACTATACCTACAGCCACGGGCGAGTACGCCACGTTGCCCCAGCTGTCGTGCAGCCAGTTGTGTCAGATTTAGATGGCCATCCAGGGGTGGCATAATACATGCTTCAGCTCCTGGTAGGCCCTGGGTACACCGATGCCCTGAGTTACAGGGTCTGACAGGGTGGCCCAGTTCCAATTGGGTAATGCACCTAAGGTACACATATCAATTTAGCGAGAGAACAGCTAGGCTGTGGGTCTGATTGGCAGGCCCACAGCCCGAGAAAGTCGTAAACCAGTGAAACAAAAGCAAAAAGTCCGGGTGATCATAGGATTGCAGACCCTACTCTCCTACAACCTCTTCTTTGGTTATTACAGATTCATGTTGATTAATGTTTAAGTAAAGTGAGTTTGATCCTGCTAAAGATGTTTGTAGCGTTTTGTGTGCACAGAGTCGTTGAGCTGGGTCATCAGCTGTCTTTTGTACGGCATACGCAGATTGTGTGCTGAGATCTTTTCAAGCGAACGCCATCTGACCACTTCTAGGATGCATGTTGGCAATGTGTGGAAGGGTTCTGTTGAGATGGCAGTTTTTTTGCCAATTCGGTCCATTCTTTTTGGCTCGACTCCTTTACTTACTTCAGCATTTCCCCGTTTCCATCGCCAGCCACTGATTCACTACCATAACCTCCCAAGCGTGAACATTTCTCTGGGCCGACTAACCCCTAGGATTGCCTTTGATAAATGTGTCCGATCAACCTTTGACAGGGGTCTGGCCACGGCCAACATCAGTTTCTACTACTGGATAGTGCACACCATTGTGGTGAATGGCTGGGTGTGTGGGGGTGGGCGGTCTCATGTCAGATTGAGGTATCACTACTGGGCTTTAACAACCTCATGGGAATCCAGTACGCACGATTCACAGGTCTCTGCCAGAGATCAACAGAGCGGTCTTTCGACCTGACGAACCACCCTGCAGTGGACGGGATGGCTTAGGCATCCTGGGTGAGTGTCCAGGTAGCTGGTATTGGCAGTGCGCCTTGGGGCATTCAAGGATGGGACAATATTGGCATATCAATCTTGAGCGACATCTGAGAGGGTGGTTATATGAAATCCTTCCAGGACCTTCAGAGTTCTCCCTTAACAAATGCCAATTTTACCACAGCCTCCAAATCTGGCATGCACTCTCTGATCACCAGGCAAGGCCGTACTGACCGTACCGGGCATCAGGCGTTTCTCTGGGAGGCTAGAAGGTTAGGAGGCAGGTTTAGGGTTTGGTTTTGCAGTGCTGCACTGTTCGCCCCAGTAACAAAATCAGCAGACCAGCATAACCCACACAGCACTCGCATTCGTTTCCAGCCTCCCTCTGTTTTGAAATATGGTATCGTTTTAAAAGCACTGGCCACAGAGTATCTTTGTACATCGAGCAACAATAAACGTGTTAATATATCTCTGGTGATTAATCTTCCTGCTGGAGTGAGCCTTTTGTCTAGTGGCAGTTTTGATGCTTCTAAGGTAGTGCAGAGGGTTAAAAAGACTGCTGCAAGGAATGTTTGCGTACCACACAGATCTCATAAATGTATTTTAAGTGCATAGCTCTGTGGCTAACTGCTTTTGTCACAAAGATCCTTTTATTACTGTGCAGTTTATAGGTTACAATAGTGATCTAGCACAGTGAGCTATGAACTGCCATCAAAGAGTAGCATGCAAACTGCATGGTACAGGTTAGAAAGTTGTGTTTTTCTAGTCTTGCATTATCCTTATGTTGCTAAAAAGGTTTGTTTCGGTAGAAATACATTCTTATTAATAAATGTAACCTTAACCACTGTTACGTTTTGAGTCATGAGAGTGTGCATCTCCTGCCCAATCAGTCTTAAAAAAAAATGCCTACAGCTTCTTGCTCTTAGGTAACGTTTTCTGTACACTGACTTACACATGTATTATTCATGGTCTCTGTGCGTTAGATGTAAAGTGCTTTGACACCATAATCTAGTTTGAGAAGCACCATAAAACACGTGAACTACATGAGAGGGAGGCTATGGAGAGATGAGAGGCACTGTTTGAGGGTGATAGTGAGGGACCCATTGAAGGGCCCCAATACAGATTATCGTATCCTGTTACACTGTACGCCTTTCATTTACTATGCTTTAAAATCTAAAACAATTGAATATATAATGAAAAATGTGTTGTACAATTAACCCTTCTTACCTTTACCTCCAAATTATCTTTGGGATTACCCCCTCCCCCCTCCTTGTAGTTGTTGGGCTCGTTCACTGCACTCCTCGCTATGCACTGTATTGGGGCTGGTCAGACAAAATTTGCCAGGGCTGCTGTGGGTTCCCAATCCGGCCCTGACCCCTGGAGGTACTGGCCGGACCACCGATTAGAACCCTCTGGAAGCCCAACTGCTCATGGGCCCACTGATCAAGGGAGGCATTTTGCCAAATTTATAGACCCCTGCTTAACCACTCCCCTTGTACATTGGTGCCTCTGTAGCAGCGGTGGGAGGGATTTCTATGTCCTCTGGAGGAGGCAGACTGGAGGGAGGCATGCATTGCGCACTGAAAAATAGCAATTTCAGCCCGACTACTGCTTGTCCAACTGAAATACCCACTCTGTACCTATTACACACGCCAAAACTTATGGAAAGCCCACAAAATTCCAGACCCAACCTGCCCTAAATGTGTCGGGGGACTTCTACCACATGGTATGGATGTGCCCTATTATACAGAAATACTTGCTGTCCATATTTGTGGCCCTGTTGAAGGTTTTGGGCCAAAAGCTGGAGGCCTTGCCCAGAGTCTCAATGCTCAGCCTATTGGATGAGACGGGAGACACCAGGGGGACCAAACCTTGGTAGGATTAAGCAAATCAATGGCTAATAGTGATGTAGACAAGTATTGGAAGTCGATGTACACCCCATTCCTGAGGGAATGGGGATTGGGCATGGACCGTTCTGCTAAACCAGATGAACTGATTTACTTAGCATGAGAGTGCCCTAAGACCATCAGAAGATATGGGGGGAATGCTGGACATATTATGGACTGAACACAGCAGAAGCATGAACTTGGGTAGGTGGTGTGAATTAATTGTGACAACCTGCAATAATGGTTTCGGTTTCCCCTGCGAGTGCCCCTAGATGTGGGATTGTTCTCATTTGCTTATACCAAAATAAAGTGTTATAAGAAAACATGCGCTCTGAGGGCGGGGTGTGCATGTATTACAATGGTAATGCTAGTGTTCTTCTACATATAACACTAAAATTCAGTTGGAGGCATTCCCTGTACCACACCAACATTGGAGACAAAGGTTTGGTAGACAAAAGAAGGACCTCTTTGAAGTGTGCCAGAAGTGTTGTATGAAAAATCCCCAGCAGACCTGTCAGGCAGGATGTGCCAATCAAGCAGGATTTGCCACATTAATGTAAAAAATTATCCTCACAGCCCACCTGCATATCTCATTAAGTTCTGAGGGGAAATCTCATCTCATTCAGGTCTCCCTATATGTTTCTCCACTCACACCTATTCAAATGCTAAGTAATGGCCGGCTGAAGCGGGGGAGCAAAAATGCAGATTACCCTCCAGCAGCTACAGGCAAGGGAAAATTTTACTTTTCTAAAGGTTACTTTTCCATAATATTAAAAAAAAAACAAAAAACGACATGGTGGGTTTTGAGATCTTTCCTGAATTGGACCAATGATTGGTAAGGTCGGAGGCACAAATGGAGGTAATTCCCGAGTTTAAGTGTTAATTTCCAAAAGCCCTGTTGACATATGCATTCTTTGGCAAACTTTTGGATTTTCACTCAGGCAAGAGATGAGCTCCTAATATTGTGCATGCCACCAGATGCGCTGAGTTTGGAGGCCAGGTAGTCTTGTGTTCCAAGGTGAAGTGTTAAGCAGATCACATATCCAGCTTTGTGGCAGGGTGTGGGAACCAAGGCAGATCTTTCAGGGTAGGCGAGCTGTGCTTGAACTTTTTTGGGTGATCAGTTGAACCCCTGTATTAAAAAATGCTTTAATAGGTGATACTAAGGATTCAGCGAGACCAGCGAGTAAACCTTTGGCATGTGGAGAAGTGTGGCTCACTGGTTAGAGGAGGCAGACCCGGACGCTGAGATCAGACCCGGGACCAGGGTTCAATTCCCGACGCGGCAGGGTCTTGAGCCCAAAATGTCCACGGACTCGGTAATTCTCGCTTCGGTGCCTACTCGAATCACAGGTTCACACTCTGCAACTCTGGTTAATTGCTTGCTTAATCTCCACTACGGCCCCCCGCCACGGGATGCCTGGCTTTCACCTTGGGGATACCCAGTAGGGGCTATCTCACAGGGAAAAACCAGGACGGGTTCCCAATGCAAAGCGCTTTGAGACCTGGCGGTGATATTGCGCTATATAAAAACCCATCCATCTTCAATATATTACAAGATAATATGGACTGACTCCTGATGGGATAAGGTAATGAGGAAATCTCATACTGTGTTCCTTCAGGTTATTAAATTTTGGAGATTACTTTAGCTAGGCCCATCTTTCTGGGTGGTGCAACTTAGAACGTTGGATGCCAGCCTATACTTTCCACATTTAGCATACAAACATAATCTGTTTTCTGCTGGTGGCATTTGACTCTCAAAAACATTTCAGGAAGGTATATGATGGCTTTGCAGGCTACCGACTGAATTTGGCAGAAATGTGTATATTATGGACTGGGCCAGCCCTCACTATTGACTTGACTTTGCCAGTTTATGGCAGCTTCCTGGTCACCTTTCCTAGGTCCCTAGTTGGCTGAGATGTGGGCATCTGGTCGGCTTTGATGGTCATTTATACCAGCAGTATTAAGGACATTGTGCTATCTGTCTTTCTATCATTGTTGATGATTTATCTGGTGGATAGTTCTGTACCCCTTATCTCGAGAAGGATGAGGATATCTTAGTGCTAGTCTATGGGAGAGCCTTTAAGTGAGTTCTAGTGACTGGACTAGAAGTCTTGGGATGTAACCACTATGATGTGTGTGTCATCTGGAGGGTAAGAGAGAAAGGAGAGCTATGGTAGATATGGGCGAATACAGCACAGAACATCACCATATTCCGCTCTGATGTGCTTTTAGAACAAGGAGTTATAGAGTAAGACTTGTGATACAAAGAAAGGAAGTTCTTCATATAACGTTGTTGCTTCCTGGAATTGGAGTAAAGCAGGATATTATTCAGAAAAGGAGTAGCATTACAAAGAGGCCATGGACAGACGCAGATGAGTAATGCTAAGAGCAGCATCAGAACAGGATCTGTGAGTTAACAGTAGACCGAGAGATGTGCATAACAGATTGATGTGCATAACAGATTAAGCCCTACGATCCTTAGCCAACATTAGTTTCAAGGCAAAAATTCCAGAAAAATAGATAATGTCCATGTTTGGGGTGGACCTTTACGAAGGTGACCTGCAAGGATCAAAAACCATCATCACAACATGACATCATCATGTCCAAATGATCTGTATGGCGATGTAACAATACGCAGGGTAAATTAAATGGAGGAGTGATTAGGGGATTAAGCTTCATGAGCGTATGTTAGAAGCCCGGTCAGGATCCAGTAGAGGGGCTCTAGGTGAATAGATTGCGTGCGGACATATTTTAAGTATGCATCCTTGATCAGATGAGATGATTGATCACCCGAGCCATGACAGTGTTGAACACTGCTTGTTCTCCTTTGTGTCGGAACGAGCGCACGACACTTGAGATCACGCGTACTCTAACAAAATTACAGAGTATTAAAAAAAAAAAAAAGGGAGACGTTTCCAGTACTCACCCTCTGTGTGCGTAAGCTGCTGGTGAAAGGTGAGCTTAGAAAGTGAAAGCGGTATGGAGCAAGCAACATAGAAATTAGACTGCGCGTAATTCGGTTACAATTGGAGCCATCTTTAAAGAGGTTGTTCTTTTAAAATAAGTCCTTATCATAATCCGCGGCATGCACACTTCCAAGTTGGGTGCAGAATATTGTTGTAGTGCCTTTGCACGATTTATAGTCTCAACACATTTACCTTTCCTGTACACACTACTTCGCTTTATAATTTTAATAGTTTGACAATTCCACCTCCAAGTACAAAGCAATTTGCATGTTCGATACAAACTTTTTTTTTAACTGCGATTTCCATGCTCAGCAATTTCTGTTGCTATGATTGCTACACCTGTTTAGCACCATGCAGAATGTATCATCTCCAGCACTATTTCCACAGGACCCAGGTGATCCAACCCTGGAGTGGAAACTGAGATAGTTCAAAGCTTATTTGAGAGCCATTGATGGCTTTGATGGTCAAAGGTACAGACCTAAATGAAAAAAGATCTTAATGCATTATTATTTAGTTTTTGATGGTCATAATATTTTTAATCATCAACCAGCATATAAACCTCCAAATGCAGAATTTAAACATTTTAAATGTTTCAAAAATGTGCAAACAGTACTGAATGTTTTTAGATCCCTGTTGAAGAAAGGAGCCACATTTATTTGGTCTGAGTGTGAGGGAAAGTTTCAAAGGAACGAACGGGAAATAGTGAAAGCACCGGCATTACAACCATTTGTGGAAGGGTAGAACACTATTTTTTACTGCAGATGCATGCAAGTATGGTGTAGAAGCTGTATTGTCACAATGTGAGGGTGCACATGAAAGCACAATAGGGTTTGCCGCCAATACTCTATGCCAAGTGGAGCAGAAATATTCAGAAATGGATGAACTATTACAAAAAGGAAAATCTGAAACGACTTTTGGTGGCCAAGAATGGATGGTGGAATTGAGTTTGTCAAGATGTGTGTGAGATGCAACTGGAGTGACAATGTGTTGGTCACTGAGGGAACTGTGGAATATTTTGTTCCTTCTTCAAATAGAGCATGGCAGAGGTTTTCCTCCCATTTACCCAATAGTAGATGTTTTCTTTTCATAATTGAAAATTTGTCAAGGTGGGTTGAAGTTAAGCTAATCAGTGCCGCAACTACCAAAAGTTTAATTGACTGCTTAAAAATAATTGTATTGGAGAGGGAGCTCATGCTTGATAATGGAGTGCAATTTGTTTAAGCAGAAATACTTCAGTTTTAAAATACATGTTGAAATAAGCACATCAGAACTCCTTTACACCACTCACATGGCAATGGTAAAGTAGAACACTTTAACAAAGTGTTTGTCAAATGTGTACAAGCTGCATACAGGAACAACGTATTTGGATCAAGCGGTTTAAGATTTAATGTGGTCTTATTACACTATACCAAATGTGGTTACTGATAAAAGTACATTTGAATTGATGAAAGGGAGAAAAGCATCAACAGAGTTATGTCCAATTTGGATGGTCAAGATGTTTCATGAAGGGAATAAAATAAAGAACATATATAGGAAATGGCTGAAACAAACTGGTATGGATTTCATTCATTCCAATCACATTAAAGCAGTACTTGATGTATAAAAAACATAAATTCCAGCGCCCAACTTTTTTGGATATGCAAAGTGCGTGTGTGGGAACACATCCTGCACGCACCTTGCCCGGCTGCCAGGGTTTCTCGCTACATTGCCAAGTGGGTTGCACGAGGCCCCTGTAGGGAGGGAGGAGACAAAAAGAAAGTCACTCGCCAGCAAGTTCACAGTGAATTTCGTCCCAAAAGACCCGTCGCTTTTCAAGTCTGCCTCGTCGCAGCTTAGCCATGAGTCATAGCTATAATTATCCAATGGGCAGGGGCAGGCAGAGCGCAGGCGCAGTGACAAATGCCGGCAGCTCTGAAGACTGCTCAGGAAGAATACATTGCCCAGCCACCTGCATTTGTTAAACATTATCTGCACCTCAGCTGCCCCTCGATATAAATCTTTAGTACCGGCCATGTCTAAGAAGTACTTGTGCTGAGCACTGGAAACCACCAGCGCAAATTAAACACTGAATTAAAGTCAATAATGATGTGGGTAAGTTGAGAGTAAATTGTTGGGTTCAAGTTATAAATCCTATTCTGATGAAAAAGGGAATGTCTAAGTTCAGGAAACCTCAACAAATGTGTGATTGTCATAGAAATGCTGTAAAATTGGGCGATGGCCTTTGGTAGAGTACATCACGTGTGGCTTTAGACCGCAGGGAAAAAATGTAAGGTTTCACTGATCCAGAACTTCATAAGAATTCTACGAAAGATAAATGCAAACATAATGACAGCATACGTACAGGCAGGAGAAATCCACATGTTCATTCAAAGCCCAGAACATTTCAAGATGACATTGTGTTATGGAGATAAAAGGAGGAAGGAGATGGTGGTGATTTAATATAAGTGATGACATTAGTTATTTGAGAATTGTATGGCAAACGTTGTGAGAAAATATTTAAGAAATTGCAATTTTTTTTGTAATATGACGTTTTGTTACATTACTTATTTAAAAATTGTAAATTTCTTGTCTTAGTAACATTTAAAAAGATTGGATAATTATCAAAAAAAGGGTATCATCTTGTTGAATGAAGGGAGAAGTGTGGTGATGTCACTGGTAGAGCATGGAACACAGTGACCTCAATAGATTGTGTGATGTAGGTAGGTTCCATGCTTCCCTGTGGCAGTTATTTCTGTGCCCCTGTTTGTACCGGTTCTATTATTACTCTTATTCCAATAAATCCCTCTTACAATACTTCACGGCATAGGATTTATCATTGCAGTTGCTTTGGGATTACTTGAGCTGCCTGCGTTGTGCTTTGGGGAAGGGAGATTTGCCGACCCTTAAAATTAAAGTGTGGTCTTCTTAGAAATCTTGTGAATAAGGCAATGTAATGTCTCATGGCAAAAAGATTCAGTACGTTTCTTCACACATCCCGTTGTGGTGATCTATTGCAGGGGTCCCAATATGCCCGGAAACACTGAATAGAAAGTGTTTCAGGGAGCACTCTAAACTAAAATACATTAAAAAGTGTACTTATGGGGCATTTTAGTTCAGAGTGGTTGACATTGAAAAGCACAGCGGAAACTTTGAGCAGAAAACATAAATATGTCAAATTGTCCTAACAATGAAGTACATGTTTTTATCTTTTAGCCGCCAATGGGGCCCTTGTTATGACATCTTCTGTCATTTCTTGTTTTTAGCCATTAAACTTTGCATTGGTGATTGTGGGTTTGCTTAAACCATTATAACCATAAACCTGATTAGGAATTCCAGCACGTAAAGAACTGTTGGATAAAAAACACACGCATGGCATGGTTACAAAGGGTTTTCCTTCTATTGCATTACAGTGGACTTAAATTTGTGTCACTCAGGGCTGCCCTAAGACATGGCATTCAATGCTCCCCTGAGGGTTTGGTTGGCTGAGGGTCCTCGCCCAGAGGCCCTCTTGGCGCTGTTGTCCGGTTGTCCCCTGAAGGTACATTGCCCACAGTCCTGAAGGTGCATCACAGTGCAGCCACGGTCTCCCGAGGTTTTCTTCATACGGTGCTTCTTGGATGCACTTAAACCTGTGCCTGTTGCACTCTGTTATTTATGATTTGTCTGTGTACTTTGACATCAGTAGGTTTATTGGTCCGCATTCATGGGCTATTGAAATGTGTGTACGTTAGTGTCTATAGATATGTTTCTCTGCGTGCCTGTTCTGTGTTAACGCATGTAACAGTCAACCTGTATGTTGTGTTCCTTGTGGACGCAGTGTACTAAGCAAAATCTGTTGGCTTTTTCAGTGGTTGTTGCAGTTATATGTAAAATATAATGTTACCAATTCAAGGATTCGGAAGTGCTTTATACTCCATAGTTCCTATCGGCTTTGAGGTGTGGTTAAAGTTGTCTTACCAGCAGCTTTAGGTAATAAAAAAAAATCCTAAATAAAAAAAAAAGCATGCACGTATAATTAATAAACTAGCTTTAGATCAGTCATCTTCATTGATTGGGCTGTTGAACTGCCACTTACATTTTGCTTCCACCCACCGCAGCATACAGCAGGTGGCACTTCAGTTATTGGCTCTCTTGCAGTGAGCGATGGCAATTTCCTGATCACATGCCTAAAGACAAGTGCACTTCATTACCAGAGTTGATGGCCAATAATTTACCAGTGCTCCTTTCTTTACCTGTTTATCCTTTTTTATATTACGTAAGTCACTGTAGTGTTCTTAAACATTGTATTCATACTACAGTAATTTAAAGCAATTCTAGAACTTGTGGCAGGAGGTGTGTCTAAAAGTGTATGTCGGTGCTGGCCATCAATGAGACCTGTGCATTTTTCAAATATGTGGTGAAAGGAGGTGTGTCTAAAAGTGTATGTCGGTGCTGGCCATCAATGAGACCTGTGCATTTTTCAAATATGTGGTGAAAAAATATGAGTATGTTGCTGGAGATGTGGGCCGCCGTGCCACCAATGTACTTACTGGGGGAGGGTAAACCCCCATTATTCCGCAACTTTCTTTCCGCATACCATCACTCCGCATACTTTCATTACAAAAGTACCATGACTCCGCAATGCCATTATAATGCATGGCATTACATTTACAACGGAATTCGTTGTAAATGCATGAATGGTAAAAGCATGTTTTTTTTTAATGTTTGGATAAGGTAAGTATGGGTATAGGGGTATATGTTTTGGGGTACTGAGGTATATGTTTTAGGGTGTTTGGGTATTTTAAGGGTTCAGATATAGTTTTGGGTTATGGGGTACAGGGGTAGTTTTAGGGTTTAGAGACAGGTATGGGGTTTGGGGTACAGGGGTATTTTTAGGGTTCAGGGATAGGTTTGGGTTTTGGGGTACAGGGGTTATTTAGGGTTCAGGGCTAGGTTTGGGTTTTGGGGTACAGGGGTTATTTAGGGTTCAGGGCTAGGTTTGTATTTTGGGGGTACAGGGTTATTTTTAGGGTTCAGTGGTAGGTTTGGGTTTTGAGGTACAGGGGTATTTATAGGCATCAGGGGTAGGTTGGGTTTTGAGGTACAGGGGTATTTATACGGTTCAGGCTAGGTTTGGGTTTTGGGGTACAGGGGTATTTTTAGGGTTTAGGGATAGGTTTGGGTTTTGGGGTACAGGGTATATTTATAGGGTTAAGATGGGTTAGTGTTTAAGGGTGTTGGGGTATTTTAAGGAGTAAGGGTGGGTTATGATTATGGGGTGCAGGGGTATTTAAAGGGAGCAGGGTGGGATTAGCACACGATATGAGACATGGCATGAAGGGCAGAACGTACTACACGCCCCCAGCGTTTGTCACGCCCCAGCATCCGCCCACAGCACAACGCAGACACGCCCACAAGGGACTACTTTGCTGGCACGGTTCTTTTATCTTTTAAATGTATATGGTGGGCGTCTGCATAGCCTATGTCCTTCTGCTGCAACTGCCCTTTCCAACGCTGTATTGGGTGTTGTGATTGGTGCTGTGGTTCCTGAGATTAACCGCCTCAAAGGTTTGGGCTCTCTCTTTATTATATTAGTATGGATTGTTGATTATTTTTTTCGTGGCATATGCTTGCAATAAAAATAAAAACAAATGTAAGCATTGCACCTGCTTGCCCACGCCAGACTGATTGGCTTTGCCAATTCCTGTGAGTTAAATGGGTGGGGGTTAATTCCTCTAAATTTTATTAACAGAATATTTTTGCAGTGCAGCAGACCTTAAAAATACACAGTGTAGCTGTAGAATATACCACCAGTCTAAATTGTATTCTCTCAGGGGCGTCTCTGAAACTAGAGCACTGTCCAGTAAGTTGCGTTTGGTATTTCATTTCATTGGGCTGTTGATGCTTCGCTTACCCAGCAGCCGTCCTGGAGATGCAGAGCTGTGCCTTTTAGAAATAAATCATGAAATAACTTAAATCAATAGAATATTTGGAATGGGAAGCATCTAATGTGTTCACTTAGACCATGGGGACTCGCATACTTTTCGCTAAGGGCCAAAAAGTTTGGTCTGTGGTGTGATTGAGGGCTGCATTTTTGCCAGCATGGTGGCTGCTTGGAGGCGTGTTGGGGAGTGAGGTGGGTGTAGGCAAAGCGAAGCATGTACATCTAGTGGCTAAATTGCTCAGAGTGAAAACAGATAACTTAGGCTCAATCCTGGCTTCCCCAGTTGAGCAAATTATGTGATCCTAGGCAATTGTTCTATTTGACTTTTACTAATTTTTCTTCATTATCACTTATAAGTGGACCTCGAAATACATGACTTCTTGAGTGTTTGATTTAACCCCTTCCATGCTGATGACGAACCCCAGCCGTCATGCACTATGGTGCTCGTGTGCTGATGACGGCTGGGGTTCGTCACGGCCCGCCCCTGTTCGTGTTGTTTACAGCACACCAGGGGAATCGCGGCCGCATGGAAGGGGTTAATAAACTATAATGTTGTTTACGTATAGTAACTACCCAGAGAACCCACAGGGTGGCTTGCGGGGGCAGCCCCTTCATTAGAGAGGAGAGCCACCCCCATGCTACCACCCTAAAAAAAACTATAATAAAACAGATTTGACAAGTCTTGGGGCGGGTCCAGGGGATGATACTGCTGGAGATTTAGTGGTAGAGCACTCCCTTTACTGCACATGAGGGTTTGGCTTGCCGTGTCTGGCCGGCCAAACCCTCATGTGCAGTGAAGCTCTCTCCGGCCCCATCTGCGTTGCTGAGGTTGGAGAGAGAAGGCAGAGGGTCCCAGTCTGCCTGGAAGCGCAAGTTGCCAGCGCTCTGGCAAATCCTGACTCTGCTTTCATGCAATGTCATGATTGGCTGCAGTGCAGTCTGGGAGCGGGAGCCTGTGCCCAGAAGAAGGAAGAGCGCAATGCGGCGGGTGGCGGTGTTCAGGCACGTTTTTATTTGTATTTTTTTGTCCCTTAACCTTCCCTGTCCCCACCTCCTTCCCCTCTCCACCTCCGGCCCGCCACTTTGGCAGGTGACTGGCCGCTACTGGTGGCTTGCCTCTTAATTTACTATTGCCATTCTTGTCAGGGTGGGGGGGAAGCAAGAATGTTTCTAAATTAATGTTTGAAAATTATCACTTACAAAAATACATCTCAATACACTGATATAACCTATTAATGAATACACCTTTTGAATTTTGAGTAGACTATTATAGTTTAACACTTACTGCAAGATGTCTTTAAAAATAAAGGTGTTCCTAAAGTTAAACAGTGCAGGGCACTCAAGTTATTTGCTTTTTTAGGTTTTGCCTGGCGAAAGCTGCGCTTTCTGCGCAGCTTTTTCGCGCAGGCGAAAACCTGATGAGAATTGTAGTGTGCTTTGGCTCGGCCCTCGTCATTCATTGGCTGGCTCCGTAAATGGAGCCTTGCCATTGGACGAGGGGCCTGTCCGTCAATGCCGGACCAGACACGGGGGCGTTCCCGACATTCTTTGGCTTTTGCCGACGTCACGCGACGCCGGGAACGCCCCCGAGTCTGGTCCGGCATTGCCGGCACTTCTGCGTCTCTCCTGCCCCGTGACTGGCCGGCCGGCCAATCCTAGCGTGGCCGGCCGGAAGTGCCTGCCCCCCGCAGCCCGGGGGAAGAAGGAAGACGGCCAAGAAGTATGGCGGCGCCCGCGGGGCTCCCGTGGCCTGGAGGGAACCCCGGGAGATGCGGAGGACGTTGCCGGTCTCCCATGCCGAAGAGGGAGACCGGAGAAGTGCCAGAGAGATTGTCGACGTTGCCGGTCTCCCATGCCGAAGAGGGAGACCGGAGAAGTGCCGCCGTCGCAAGGTGCAGGTGAGTCGATTTGTGTTTTTTTTTCCCTCCTCTCTTCCCCTGCCTTCCTGCCCCAACCTCTCTCCCCCTGTCTCCTACCTTCACTCGTCATGTCCTCACGCAGACCTGACCCCGGCGGCACCGGGATCGGAATCCGCAGGGTTACAGTACAGTGCATAAATAATACATCAACATTTTGGATTAATTTTCGAATCGTTCGTCATCATGGTCCGATCTCTCCACCAATAACCCACATCCAACCCTAGTTCAAGGCATGTAACAGTGCGCCATGCGTGGCCCCCCAATCGTCTAGAACAGTTCCCACCCCTGCTGCCAAAACCATGAGGTAGTTAAAGTGCGTGAGTAGTGTACTGTTCTGGTGTATAGTCCGTGTAGATAAGGAGATTTACCGATGTCTGTACATTAACGTGTTGATGTATGTACGTGCATGTTTTAGATCGATATAGGGGTACGCCAGTGAAAGTGTACGTGGATGGATGCATTTTTGGTTACTTCTAAGAAACAGTAATCTGTTTGTTTTTTGGAGAAAACAAATTCACGGGCATCCTCTTGGAGTGTCTGAACAGGACTCTTCTGCTTAGCAGGGTGGTAGGTAACGGACTCTACAAGCAGTGCATGTTCTTGATTCCTGTCCATTACTGTAATATTTCTTGGGAATTACATTAGCCCTCTTCACTGTCCCTGCTGTGGTATTCTACCAGAATATTGTGTATTAAATACTATCCTGGCCATAATATTGACTAACACCGAATTGTTACAGTAAGGATGTATAGTTAAGTTGTGGTTTACTATTCTTAACTCCACAGCTATGTATGTTGCTGATATTTATACCCACATCTTCCACTGGTGTGGCCGCTTGGAATTTTTGGGCTCTCATGGCTGCACACATTCGGAGGTGAGCCCATATCGGGGCTCTGTGGAGTATGCATAAGCACATATCTGGGCTTTCTGTTTGCATTGCTGCACATATCTGGGCTGTCTTTGCATTACTGCGCATATCTGGTGTCTGAGTGTGCATTGACTCACTCTAGGAGTCTTGCAAACCAGTCACAAGGAGGAGACGTAGTTCGGTTGGTGCATGTGGGGTACAAAATTTAGGATGTGCTGTACTTGCTTTTGCATGTCCAGATGGTCGTATACAACCTGCGCATTTGAATGGGGTGCACACCAGAGTGTATAAATGTGGTGTTAAGTGACACGTTGTAAGATCAACTACTTTCATGTTGTGGTGTCTGTTTATAGGCAGCAGGGTTCAGGAGAGGAAACAGTCCGGATGGTGTGCTTGTACTGTTGCCATTAGAGTGGTTCTGTGATGTGCTAGTTAAAGACAAAATCAGAGTGTAAGCAGAAGAAGTCAGGGTTCAAGTTTTAGTAGGTGTAGAAGGGTAGATCGGCTAGTACATGGAAATGGACAATGAATAAAGTGTGATCCTTCAATAAAGTGGGCCACCAGAAGGGCCATTGTGAATCACTAGGAACCCTAAGAGGACTGTTGTGCTTTGTTAGTAATGCAAATCATGGTTACCACTGAGCTTGCACGGGCAGGTGATGTTGTGACGTATTTATGGGCAAGTGAGAATGGGTGGGCAAGTGAGAATGGGTGGGCAGAGAGCAGGGCAGTGGTGCTGAAGGTTGCATGGGCTCATGCTGCTCTGCCCGCCTGGTGGAAGACACTTGTTGCTGTGTATAACTGACGCCTCCTGCAGCTTGCGCGAGCCCCCGCGCCCCCCCCCCCTCCTGCTTTAATGATGCATCTCTGACCGGCGTGCATCAACAGATCCCCCCCACCTGCTGCACTGAAGGCCAGGGAGGTGGGCTGACACTGCATCTTCGGCACGCGCTGCTCTTGTGTGCACCTATCTGTGCCCAAGAACATGAGTGCACTGCAACAGCAGGTGTTAGTTCGCATTGGAAGAGGGTCTCAGATGCCATCCATGAGGCGTGTGTCTGTTTTAGGTTTATGCAAATCATGGTTACCACTGAGCTTGCACGGGCAGGTGATGTTGTGACGTATTTATGGGCAAGTGAGAATGGGTGGGCAAGTGAGAATGGGTGGGCAGAGAGCAGGGCAGTGGTGCTGAAGGTTGCATGGGCTCATGCTGCTCTGCCCGCCTGGTGGAAGACACTTGTTGCTGTGTATAACTGACGCCTCCTGCAGCTTGCGCGAGCCCCCGCGCCCCCCCCCCCCTCCTGCTTTAATGATGCATCTCTGACCGGCGTGCATCAACAGATCCCCCCCACCTGCTGCACTGGAGGCCAGGGAGGTGGGCTGACACTGCATCTTCGGCACGCGCTGCTCTTGTGTGCACCTATCTGTGCCCAAGAACATGAGTGCACTGCAACAGCAGGTGTTAGTTCGCATTGGAAGAGGGTCTCACATGCCATCCATGAGGCGTGTGTCTGTTTTAGGTTGTGTGCCTGTGCATCTGTGTGTAGCTGCATCTGTGCTTCTTTGATGGCTGCTGACTGTCCTGCATACTTGGTGGGGATCCGGCCGAGGGTCTTTATTGGCACTGATGCCGGCTGCAGCGTGGTACCGAGACGTGTGCGCATAGGGGTGCAGTGGCGTCACGAGGGTGCTAGGCAGGACACTGACAGCCCGTGTGTTTATTATCCTCTGCATTAGCAGACGCTGTGTGTGATGTGCACTGTGGTTGGAGGCCTGGCACGGGTGCTGTGGTGGGCGGTAGACATGACACCTTTAATGTGCGCCTGTGTTCACCATTCTTGGCACTGAACTGAGGGCATAAGACACCGTGCAGTGTGCTGTAGAGTCAGGTGACACACCACTGTGCTGCTGGCCGGAGTGAGGCCTGCAGGAGGGAGTGGGCGGTCGCCAACCTGACATCTTTCATTTGTGATTGTGGGAGCGCTCATGTGTGGCATCCCATGGGCTCCTGTCCAGACAATGCATGATATGGAGTAGGGTCAGGCATTGCGCGTCGAGGACATTAGTGGGACGCCTGTGTGTGTGTGCTCAGGGGCGGCCTTAGGCATGTGCAAGCGGGGGGTTACACCCTCCCTAATATATGTATCTCCTAATAGAATGGTAGGGGTGCTTTCAGTCGGGTAGGTTGAGAATGAGATGCCAGTTGGATTTCAGCAGGAATTTCTACATACCCACAGACAAAAACGCATAGGCACTCCACTTTTGAAAGTCTTCAAAAATGTTTTTTTTATTTTCAAAATATTGTGTTCTCTTTCCTAGTACTCCTACCAAATCGCATTCCTCTCCCTTACCCCTTGGACGCCTCTCACTTTTTGTCATATAATTTATTTAAAAGTTTTATAACGGCAAGAGTGTCAGAAAATTTGAATCCCCCACTCAATGGAACGGGGAGGGGGACATGCGTGCGGGCTTGGACTCTTCCCACAGGCAGGCAGCGGAAGGATGGAGGGATGGACACGTGAGCTGATGAATGGATGGATGAACGGCGCATGATTTGATAGATGAGTGGCGGGAAGGATGGGTGAGTGGGTGGGAGGATGAGCGGATGAATAAGCGGGTGGGAGGATAAGCGGATGAATAAGTGGGTGGAAGGATGAACGGATGGATGAGTGGGTGGAAGGATGAGTAGGTGGAAGGATGAACGGATGGAAGGATGAGTGGGTGGAAGGATGAGTGGGTGGAAGGATGAGTGGGTGGAAGGATGAGTGGGTGGAAGGATGAGTGGGTGGAAGGATGAGTGGGTGGAAGGATGAGTGGGTGGTGGAAGGATGAGTGGGTGGAAGGATGAGTGGGCGGATGGATGAGTGGGCGGATGGATGAGTGGGCGGATGGATGAGTGGGCGGATGGATGAGTGGGCGGATGGATGAGTGGGCGGATGGATGAGTGGGCGGATGGATGAGTGGGCGGATGGATGAGTGGGCGGATGGATGGATGAGTGGGTGGATGGATGGATGAGTAGGTGGAAGGATGAGTGGGTGGATGAGTAGGTAAAAGGATGAGCAGGCGGATGAGTGAGAGGATGGATAAGCGGGTGGAAGGATGAGCAGATTGATGAGTGGGCGGATGGATGTGTGAGCGGATGGATGAATAGGTGGAAGGATGAGTGGATGGATGAGTAGGTGGGCAGCTCGAGGGAGGGACGAGGGAGCGGATGTATGATGAGGTCGGCGGGCGCCTGCTTTGATAGATGAGTGGGTACCAGAATGGACAAGTGGGCAGCTGGGTGGGTGAATGAAGAGATTGGCAAGTGCATGCGTAGATAGATGAGCGGGTGGATCAGTGGCTGGGTGTTTAGATGAGTGGTTGAATTTGCTATTGTAAATGACAATGCCATTTATTTATGTTAAAAAAAAAAACAAATAAAAATAATGTCAAGAGCAATGCCAATAGCTCTAACTTTAACAAAGGCAAAACCATTGCATTGTAAATGCTTGTTAAAACTTTAATTAACCTTTAAAAAAATGCTTGCTCATTTATTTAACTTCTTTTTAATGTTCGTGCTGAGTCGGAAAACAGCAGCCTAGTACTGCTCTTGGCCTGTGAGTAATGAGCCCCTTGGCTGCTTTTCAATTATAAAATGCTGCAATAATAAGGGTACTCTGGGCCCAGGGCTTTAAGTGGGCCGAGTCCATCACATACCCTGTGGTAATTAAAAACTGGCATCGGGCCCTATATTATTGTCCTTAACCCCTTAACCTTATAGGCAGTAGCGGCCACTCTTATTGCGAAGTGGTGGGTCAGGGTTTAGGGGGATAATAAACAAACAAAAAAAGACAGAATTATGTATAGATAGTATGGCACTTCTTAGCTGCTCCGACTGCTGCCACCTTGCTCCCGATCCTCCCCTCCCGTTCAGGAACTGCTGCACACTGCAGGCTCCCAGTTGTCAATGCCAGCGCTTCTTTCATGCTGGGAACACTATTCCCAGCTTGAGAGCAGTGCTGCAATTGGTCTGAGCGCCCTGGTTCGGCGCTCAGACATGGACTGGGAGCCGGTGTTGGTTCTCCTTTCTCCAGCTCTGGTTGTAGAAAGGCTAAGTGCATATGACGGTTCGGCTGGCCCCAGATGACTGGCAAAATCGTTGTGCGCACTTAGCAGTGCTCACCAGTCCCTCCTTCTCCCTAGTGCTGCTGCATCACTATGGATGGCAATCAGCTGGCAGCCTGCAGGGCGAAAAAGAAAATTATAAAATTGTTTTATTCTTTTATTTTTGGCCTTTGCCGGCTTTCAGTAGGGGGGGTGGCGACGCTCCCATAAAATAGGAGCCGCCCTGCTTCTATGTAAAAATGCTCATTTTTTTTAAATTTTTTTATTTTTAACAGTGAATATAAAAAACATTAAGGTAATCCATGTCAGCGATTTATTTGCTGTTTATATTTTACATGTTTTACTTGGCCTTGCAGTGTTAGCTATTTTCTAGGATGTTGGTTTTTTTGGGGTATTTTTTCCATTTAGCATAGTACTCTTGAGAACGTATTGTGCTTCATCTTAATCAGCTGACCATCTATGAAAAGCCAATCTCCTTGATGGTTTTAGGTGTATGTCAGTTTTGTTATTTATCTGAATACAATTCACAGAGGCACTACAATAGAGGTTGGGTGGCACGCTGCGGGACACCAAGGGAATTAATGTACGTGTTTAAGCCACACCCTTAATTACATAGGCCACTCTCCTTGTAGAAACCCAGTTTAAAGCCCTGACTGGGACCCTCTTGGCTCCAGTGCCACTACACCTGCTGTGCTAATTGAAGCTACGCCCCTGCACTTACATTGTATATACTAATGTATTGGTATTTCAAAGGACCATTCCCAGCCAAGGCACTGCAGCGTGTGCCTTAACATGACATCAGTAGGCAGGCAACGGCTTAAGGCACCACACCGAAGTGTGGGTAGGTGGCATAGTATCATGTCGTTGAGGTCAGGTGGTCATAGGAAATACCGGTTTCCAGAAGGTGCGGACCGCAAACTCTATAAGGAGAGGCGCTAAGGCCTCTCTGACAAGCAGCGTACTGCTAATTCTGGGTTCTTAGTTTGAAAAGGCTGGTCTATTGGTATTGTGCTGCTTTTACACATCTCCGCTTCAGGGTTGGCTGTGGTGTGGCTTCAAGTATTGGCGTCCTGAGTCAGTGGCAGCCGGTACGGTATGAGGTGGCGGGGCGGGAGAGGGTTAAAATACATTCTCCTACCTGATTGACGTGTGTCTCGCCCACGTTGCTTCTCCTCCACTCGCCTTCCAGGAAGCACCCAGGCTCCCCTGAGCCAATCACCACGCTGCGTGGTGAGTGGTCCACGGCACTCAGACTGGGAATGGGAGCCTCATCCTGGGCATGTTCTCCACCCAGGATGGAGAACATGCAAAGTGCACATGATGTTTTGCCCGGCCCGGTTGGGCCGGCAAAAGCATCATGCGCACTTCAGAGTGCAGCAACCTCTCCTCTCCAACTTCAGGGGAGCCAAGCTCCCTACCGTCCTAACCTGACCATACTAACAATAAAATGATAATAACTTCAGTTATCATTTTATGTCTTCGTTTTCACGTTAACAGTGGGGCGACGCTCCTCCGCCTTAGCGGAGGGGCTGCCACTGTCCTGAGATGTTTTTTCATGTCAGTTAGGAGCGGTGCGTATACTTAAGCTAATAAAGTGACTCAGGCAATTCTTTTTCATACTGTGTATCTTTTTACTGCCCTAAAAGTCATAATTCAGTTTCTTTAATCTTTCTAAGAATGAATTGGAGCACTGCCTCTTTCCAGTTGTGTTACGTAGAGGGATGTTTAATGCATGATTGCACGAATGATCAGACATATTGCAAACCGCTTTTAAAATATATTTTTCATTCAGTTAGTATCATAGACAGTTATGTTGTATGCCGTGAACTCTTTTTTACAGTCACTAACCCTGGCAACTACAATGAATACCAGCATACTTCTTTTACTAGGAGACCTTGCATAGACCCTTTCTCGCGCTTTTGTGTATTAGAGAGGCGTGGTCCGTTGATGTGTGTAGTGGAGTGATGGAGCACAGGGCACGTTCCTTTTCTCGTTGGCCACAGCTTGTTGGTGTGCTGCCAGCCGGTAACGTTTTTTGAGCGCACACAGTTCGGAGTCCTGAACTGCGCGGGTTTACGTTGAATGTAAGTCTGAGGGTGTGTGTATTTGCGCCCGAGGGTTTTTGCCTGCTATGGCAGATGTGGGTGAAAAAGAGCGCTGTTCAGGCATATCCTGCTGGACAGGTGGCGGCGGAACAGATATCCACCCCTCCCCCAACCCATTGGAAGGAAGACTTGTGCACAGGCCAGGGTGTCTTGGAAAAAAAAAGTTGTCTGGCAGAATCCCTTGCAGCAGCTGGAAAGCATTCCAGGGACTGGTCCATCGCGGAGGACTCCCCCCCCCTCCCGCCCTCAGACAGGGCCTTTGGCAGAGAGCGAAGCCGCCATGAAACTTTGCAATGAACTTGAAACAGGAGGAAGTCTGCAGCAAGAGGCTGTTTTAACTATCGACTTGCCATCTGGCTATGCTTCGGGGCAGAGACCGCTCTCTCTCCGTGTTACCTCGTTTTGGGGTACCCCATTCCGCCCAGAAATATTCCCTACCTCAACACGGTCGAGTGTCCTCTGACTGGGATAGGAAGATAGCAAAAACGACTTCAATAAAAGGAGTAAACTACATTTTGAAATGTGACAGGAAATAACGTCATTGTGACTTTATGATTTAGGCAAAGCTACCATCAGAAGGACGCTCGAGCATGCAGGACTCCAGTCTAAGTTAATTTTATACACCGGCAAGAGGCTACCAAGCAAAAAAAAAATTTGGGGGGGATAATGAACGCTTATTTATGTGTTAATTATGAAAAAAGATAAATAAAAAGCATTGTCATTTAAAATGCCAATACTTCAAACTCTTGGAAATGCGAGACCTATTTCATTTCAAAGAAGGGGCTGCCATTGTCCTGGGCTGCTTGGAAAGTTAAAGAGTGCATGGTGCAGTGAATGTTGCAGGAAAGCATGTCGTGCCTGCAGTAAAAGAAACCCACTAAAGAAAATAGTGCTTACAGACTAAATAAGACATACCGTGTAGCAGCAGAAGTAAAAGGGCCAGTACTCACAGGAGGTTACAAATGAAGACCAGGTGGTACTAAGGAGGGACTAACAAGCCTATTAATGAATCGGAGGCCAGCATTTAGATCTAAGACTAAGTATCCTTTAGAGTCTGTAACACTGTGTATGTTTTGCTTGTTTGTTTCCCATATTCAACTCAATGCAACCAACAAGGAATTCTGCCAAGCCACGTTGGGGGGGGGGGGGGGGGGGGGAGAGGGGGAACGTGGCAAGGAGGAGCAACTGGGACACAGCCGTGGTGACTGGGGGTGTTGCTTATGTCCCAGGGTCCTTCCTACAGTGGCTCTCCTAACGGTATGAAGTGCAACACTGTCGCCCCATGCTTGCCACAGTTACCACTGAGAGTCAAGCACGGGCTTCTCAGGAAGGTTAGTGTGGGGGTACAATAGGCTCAGCACCATTGAACTCCAATAGCATAACCACGTGATGGTCCATCTCAGTGCTGATCTTTGTAAAAAGAGAAATACTTTAATACACAATACAATTCAATATTACACTCTATAGAAAAAGCATCCGATACTAAGGATCTATGTTGCTGGGCTACTGCCTCCCAGCTAGGATGACCCCTCTATCCCTTACCAACTCCCTTAACACAAGTGCGGTGCTACCTCCCTCCCTTTGGTCTAGTAGGCACTAGCAAACACTGTCTCTCAGTGTCTGCTCCCCTACAGGTCAGATCTGTGGTACGCCTCACTTGTGCTCTTCTTTTTCAGTCCTGGTCCTCCCTCAGTGAGGAGAGGAAGACTCACTATCCAAGGGTGCATCAAGCAGCTGTTATGCACCTTCCAAGCAGACACTGGCCACTTACCAGTGTCCGGAAGCAGCAACAAGCCTGTATTTAGTCAACAGCCCTCTTCAGGGCACCCAGATTCAGCAGAAGATGGACCTTGCTGGTAGGTGTCGCTCTTCCCTCTCTTGTAGACTAAATGAGTTTCCATTCAGTAGCTATGTCCTCTCTGCGACAGTAGCAGAATTGTTTTAAGGCCCTTTAAAGGAGCATTTGTGGCTTGGTCTGGTGAGGCGAATTTACAGTCAATGCCTCTTTTGCCGCAAAATCACCCTAGCACACAGTGGCAAGTGCCTCGAGGTAGTAGCTTCTCTTCTAGTGTCATAGTTCACACAGCCACACGTTGAGTAAGTCATGGTACAAGTCCATTCAAGCACACTAGGGACAAGTGTCATGCTCTTACCCTCGTGTCTTCTTCAATGGTATAGACTACTTAGGCACAAGTGCCACGGCTGTGACAGCAAAGTCCATTCAGGCACACTTTGTGAGTGCCACAATTTAGGGATAGTCTCTTTTTCAGAAATGCAGACCACTCGGGCACACCATGGGGCAAGTACCATACTGCAACAATAGAGTCGACTGGAACGTCCTGTTAAGCACTCATCGGCAGTGCCTCATATCCTTCAATTCAGCAATGGTGACCAGCTCAACTCTGAGCTGGGAGCATACCAATCACGAATTCATGAGTCTGTCAGACATACCAACAGCAGTGGGGTCAACTGCTCTTTCCACCTCAGCATTCCGTCCATCCTGTATGTTTGGCTTGCTCCTTCCCTTTTCTACCAGGGCGGAATCCTCCAGGCATTCCAGTTCAAGGAAACACTCTTCCTTTAAGTCGGACTCCAGGTGATGTCCTCTCACCTCTGGGGAGCTGACGGTCAAGCGGGCACCAGTCCCAACATTCGAACAGATCACAAAAAGTAAACAAAAAATGTGTTCTTATTTTTATTCATATTAAAACAATGAAGAGTAAGTATTATTCAATAAAAATAACACCAAGACATTTAAAGTGTCACTATATCTGTTCTCACACTTCCATACATACCACAGACAATTAACACATTCTAAAAACACAAGAAATAGATAACATTAGGAAACCATCCTTCTACAATATTTAGGGCACAACCCAGGATAAAATGTCTGCTTGTGCAAGGCTGAATGGGTCAGAGTGTATTAAACTGAAATCTATAACAAACGGATATTAATCACAAAAATGTTTTGTCACAATAAGTTTAGTCCGTATCCTAAGAGAATACAACTCTGAGTGTCTTCTATGCATGATTGCTGTGACCAGTGTATTGTATGACATTTCTGTTTGAGGTGGTCTCCACACGAGACCACCTCAGACAGAAACGTTATACAATACAATACTTTGACTAGCTATATACAGTGACCGGAGTGTTGCGAGGCTCATGTTGTGACTCGTTTGCGCACCTCTAAGAGACGAGGTTCTCCGTCCACTAAAGCAGTTTGCAGACAGGTTGATTTTCCTTTTCAGTGTTCATGAGTTGCATGGCCGGATCCAGTTTCAAGCTTTCGATGCTTGACCAGCATGTGCTGCTGTGGCGGCAGAGATCCCTGAGGCTTTGAAGGAAGAAATGCTCTGCAGATGGCCTGGAGTATTTTATGAAACCGAGGATAGAGCTTCACACATCTCAATGGAAGGGGCAGTATTTTTAAAGCGCATTTAGGGCCCGAAAAGTAGCGTACTATTTAAAATAGTTCCTGTGATAGAATATTGGGCTAGGAAGTGTGGTCAGTGTAGTACTGCCCTCTGGCACAAATAATTTCCTTTTGTAATTCTACAGGTCGCATTATATTGATCGTTCGGTGCTGCGGGGTAGTCCTGGCGCTTGAGGCTGCTAGGCGCTTGCAGCCCTTTCAGTCTCTGCAGGCGCCTGGCTGTGCCACGGTGCAGAGGGATTAATGCGATAAAAGGAACGTTCTTTAACCCCTCCCATGCTCGTGACTGAACCGTTCCGTCACGAGCCTCGGGTGGGCTGTGCTGGTGACTGAACGGTTCCGTCACGGCCCACTCGCCGCGCCTGCGCAGCGTGAATTACGCGCCTGCGCTGAGCGTTCTAAAGAGCGGGCGGGCCGTGACGGAACCGTTCCGTCACCAGCACAGCTCACCCGAGGCTCTTGACGGAGCGGTTCCGTCACGAGCACGGGAGCGCCGCGCGGCACCGCCTCCCCCGTAGCGCTGCGGCGGAATAGCTGCCGCGGAATAGCTGCCGCAGCGAAGGGGTTAACAAGGACCTCTAAGGCTGAATTAAGCCAGTTATTGAACCTAAGTGAATTTGCATCCGGTTCCCCCATCAAAGCCAAGATTAGTGACGACCAGGGGTCCGAGAGAGCAGAATCCCACTCTTGAGAAATCTCACTGGCCTCCAGGCACAGCCGGGGAGGCCCTTTATGATAGGGGAGGCTGTGACGTGAATATTAAGGCCACGTGAGCATGGGACCAAAAGAGATTTCAGATCAGGAAAAAGTCCCATGTAGCACCACTTGGATCCAGTGTGTGCCCAGCCCAATGCTTAGATTCTGATATTAAGTGATCCAATCTCAGAGAGGCTCATGATTCTAAACGGCTGCTGGTTGTAGGCAGAGAGGGTAATTGTAAGCCTTTCCATATATTAAAGTCACCAAGTGTAAGGAAATTAGAGTTGCACAAAACGTATGTGAGATAAAATTGGCAAACTCCAACCCAAAAACGCTTATTTGGCTGGGAAGGCGAAAAACTGAATGCCCTTTATCCTCTTATGCGAACATTGGAATGTTGAGCACTCCATTATAGTCAATGGAGTGCTCTGGGCTTTTACTGGCTGGTAGATGCCCGGAGAGCATCATTCCAATGTTGTGTTTCTTTCACAGCTTCTGCTGTGAACAAAGGTCTCTCCGAGCCCAAAGGGATTTAAACCCCCTCGGGCTCAGATAGGCCTTTGTTTTGACTAATTACAACATTCTGCTCTCTAGTGGCAGAATGTTCTAATAGCCTTCTAGCCCTCCTAGCGGGCTCTACCGGCCATTAAAGGCCCGCTCCCTTGTTCTGGCCTTTAACGCTAGAGTGGGCCTGTAAACGCTGGTAGAGCCCGCTAGATCAGACTCTGAGGCTATATTAGCATTAAAAATATATTGATGTCAAACTCTGTGGGGCTATTGCTTGATGTAATTGTTTGAAACTGTTGATTTTGATTTCATTGTTTTATTGCAATTTAAATAAATAAAAACAAAATAAAAAATCTGTGTTAAAAGCAAATAAGTCCCGCATTATCTAATGTTATGTTATGCAGAGCACATACCTTGAGGCTAGCTTTGTAAATAATGGCTAGCCCTCCTCCCGCACCAGATGCTCTGTCAACATGGATCGTTTTTAAAACCTAGGGAGAGTAGCAAGAAAGCGTCTTTCAGCCATGTCTACGTTAGAAAAATGTGTAAAGCATGATCGCTCATGAATGAAAGACCTCAAAATGATGTTTCACAAGTGGCCTTGTGTTAAGTAGGGTAGCAAAGATCTTCTCACCTGTACGAGGCGTTAGTGATAAACGATTAAGGGGGAAGCATACCACTCAGGCCTGGTGTTATGGTACTATGGTGTGTATCGACTTAAAGTGCTAGTGAGCAGTATTAAATCGGGTCAGAGGAAACTTTGGTCCTCTATGAGACCTAAATGGGCACAGACCGGTTTGCCTTTGGTGCGCCGCAGTAACGCTCGCCAAGTCTGCATAAGCTCCTGCAAAGAAAAGAATAATCTTTTTTCTTGGTTTCTCAGGAGTTTGGTTGTATTACACTTATACAGTGCATTGTGCTCCCAAATGGACTGTTTCAGAGTGCACTGTGAGGTATGCAGTAGACACTTTTGGATACCTAGGTACAAGATTACATGTCTGGAATAGCCTGCAGAGAAATGTAGAAATTCCACAGCAGGCTGGTGCATCAGAAAGTCAGTTGGGGTTGAGCAGTCAGTCGCGTGTTTAGATCTGGAGAAAAGTGCCATTTAATTGTCTGTGCCCTAGTATTACCTGCATTTCAGAGTGCCTCTGGCAGGAGCGTAGCTTAGTCCATGAGATTCAGGGGCAGGGGAGTGAATCTTAGATGTCCCAACTAAAAAAAGCAATGGTCTGCGAGGTGGAGCGATGAGATGACCAAGGTTCGGTATGGACTATTTTCAAGAGGAACAGGTGCAGCACTGATTTGCCTAAGGTGGGCCTTTGTCAAAAGTGGCACAGTGGGTGAAAAACAATGGGTCGAAATGCTACTCTGAGCAAGTGCCACTGGTTACGCTATTTGCAAGCATTCATCTCCTCCCCTTGTGGGTGTTTGATTTCCAGTAGTATGCCTGGAAACCCAAGACTGGCACAGTTTCCAAGCCTACTACTGCCAACATTTGTGAATTCCCAAAAATTGGTAATTTTGCACCAATTCAAGGAGTATTTCTATAGGTGCAGATCTACTATTTTTTTGGGACAAACCAGTCACTAATATATATATATATATATATATATATATATATATATATATATATATATATATATATATATATATATATATATATATATGGTATGAATCGTCCTCAGTTACTCAGCAGTACAGCATGCAGCCAAATCGAGGTAAAGACGAGACCCAAAGCATGGTGTTTAAAGTTTTATTGCGCCCAACACCAGTCTGCCATGACGCGTTTCGGCTACCAAAAGCCTTGATCACATGACGCAGTCATGGGGCCTTACCACCATTTTTAAAGTGCAAAGTGCGTGATGAACATAGTAAAATATATATATATATATATATATATATATATTCGAAGCTCCGCTACTCCGCAACCGGCAGCAGAAAGCAACAAGACGGCACTCTCAGCAGATATTTAAACCACGTACGGTTTATTTAGCGCAAAAGAATCGTAACAGACGCGTTTCAGCACTTGCCTTCGTCAGTGTCAGCTGGCGCCGGCAAGGCAGCAATTGATAAGGCTCAATTCATTGAAACAAAAGAAAGTTCCTAATGCAAATGAAAGCGCCATCTTGGAACGATGGAATAACGCTATTTACAATTCAAATTCAACATTTTCGAGCAATGGGTGTAAGCTGTACATTTGATAACACAAAATCATATGTTTTTTAACGTATTGAGCCCTGGATGGGCTAACAATTAAACACAAAATTGTGAATCAGCGTAAGAGACATTGCTCAACTAATCTTACACTCGTGTTGGTATACAGTTAAAATGACCCAATCCCCATGATTTCTGATACTACGGTAACGATTGAGGCCTGGATGGCCGTGAATACAAGTACCATTATTTACAATGCCACACTAAATTAACCCTAACTAGAGGAAAGAGGTGTGGAGGGGGAGGGGGGGGGGGGGTATTCTTCTGTAAACCAAATAATATCAACGGCATTTCCAGTACAAAGAAAAACTCACTACAGACAGTTATGTGGTTCAGGAATAGGGGACAGTGATTATAGGTGTGATAGTAGCTCCTCCCCTGCATTAAGTCCTCCTGGTGACTTCGTTTGGAGGTCGATAATATATCGAGACTCCAAGCGTCTAAGTCGCCTCTTTCGATCTCCACCCCTGATGTCTTGAGGGATGCAGTCTAAGCTGAAAAAGCTGAGTTGTGTCCTATCGCTATTGTGGTGACTAGCAAAATGCCGGGCCATCGGATAGTTTACATCTTTGTTAGCGATGGCCCGTTGGTGCTCCAAGATCCTCAACTTAACTGCTTTTGTAGTGCTTCCTACGTACATCCGTCCGCAGGGGCACTTCAGGCAGTATACCACGAATGTGGTCGAACAGGTAATGAACTTGTTAATTCTGATTTGTGAGTCCCTGTGTGGCACCTGGTAGCTCAGTACCCTCTGACTATTACTGCAGGCCTTGCATTTCCCGCATGGATACGAGCCATGCATTGACTGCAGTTCTCCTTTGGATTTGCCCTTCAGTAGGTGGCTGGTGACCAGTCTATCTTTTAAAGATCTTAGTCTTCTAAAAGTAATCATGGGATGTTGTTGCAGATCCTTTCCAATTACATTATCGGATTTGAGGATCCCCCAATTCTTGACCATGATGGCTCTTACTTTGTTAGCTGCCACTGAATAGTTGGTGATAAGTCTAATGATACCACTCCCACCTTTGGGGCTATCCACCTTTTTATCCTGTAAGAGGGTATGTCTGTTGACTTTCTCTGCCTTCTTCTCAGCTTGTTGGAGAGTAGTATCTATATATATATATATATATATAATATACACTTAAAAAAAACAGAGGTTTCAGGACTTATATAGTTAGGAATTAGCATTTAAAAAAACCATTGAAATTGCTCCTATATAGTTAGGTGTACTAATTATATTTCGCGCACCCGCAATTCACTGCTGATGATGTCACATATTACATCCTTCATGACCTGGTCAGTGACATCACTAATGACATCACTGATGACATCTCAAATGACATCACTGATTTTTTTTTTTTAATCGCGGGGTACGCGTACGGTGCACCTACCCTGTGATTTTTTTTGTTTGTTTGTTTTGTTTGCCCTTAGGGGTCCTTTTGGGACCTCCTGAGAAGGGCTAGAGGGTTGGGGGGGTCTCTACCCTGCCCCCTTTTCGTGTTTTCCACTCTTGTTTTGGGCTCTCTTGTGCCTCAGTTCTCCTGGAAAACAAGATGGTGGCCAACACTTCCTTGTTTGGACAGTTTGGAATGTTGACAGTCGACTGCCAGCCAATCAGAAACTCGCTCGCGTACGTAAGGGTACGCGCACGTACGTGTACTGTACGCGTACGGTGCGTGTACGGTGAGCGCATATAGATATATAATTTGATCAAATTCAATTTTCTCAACAACTACTGGAGGGATTTTCACCAAATATAGAAAAGGCACTACTGCATACCTGTCCCTACCATTTTGCCAAGTTTGGTGTAATTCCGTTCAGCCGTTCGGGCTGTAGCCGTGTCTAAAGGTCCCATAGAAAATGCCATTTGAAAAATTTCGAATTCAATTTTCTCAAGAACTACTGGAGGGATTTTCACCAAACATAGCAAAGGCACATCTGCATACCAGGCCCTACCATTTTGCCAAGTTTGGTGTAATTCCATTCAGCCGTTCGGGCTTTAGCCGTGTCTAAAGGTCGTTATGGAAATTAACATGGGGAAAACACGTTTTGGGACCCCCCTTTCGGCCCCCGCTTGACGAATCCCCCCCGAAACTTTCAGGGAAGGAGCGGAGCGGAGCTGGCCAAAATTCTGGAAAATTACACACAGATAACTCAATCGGCGCCAATGTTATTCCCAATAGAATGTTGAGCGCATATAGATATATAATCTTCTCATTCATTTTCTCAACAACTACTGGAAGTATTTTCACCAAATATAGAAAAGGCACTACTGCATACCTGTCCCTACCATTTTGCCAAGTTTGGTGTAATTCCGTTCAGCAGTTCGGGCTGTAGCCGTGTCTAAAGGTCCCATAGAAAATGCCATTTGAAAAATTTCAAATTCAATTTTCTCAAGAACTACTGGAGGGATTTACACCAAACATACAAAAGGCACTGCTGCATACCAGTCCCTACCATTTTGCCAAATCTGGTATAATTCCGTTCAGCCGTTCGAGCTGTAGCCTTGTCAGAATGTCCCTATGGAAATTAACATGGGGAAAACACGTTTTGGGACCCCCCTTTTTTCTCGGCCCCCGCTTGACGAATACCCCCGAAACTTTCAGGGAAGGAGCGGAGCGCAGCAGGGCAAATTTAAGGAAAATTACAGGCAGATCCCTCAATCGGTGCCAAAATTATTCCCAATAGAATGTTCGGAATTTCCTATGGTAACTAGGTCCTAACTATATATACCTACTGGCGACCGCCAGTAGGTAATATATATGTATGTTGCCTCTCAAAAATGTATACCAGTTAAAAGATCTTCATGAAATGAAAATGATGAGAAAACTTCCTCCCTTCCCCAAACGCCACTCTGAAGCTGTGCCCCCACCTGTCCCACTTGGGCCTGGTAGTTCTTCCTTGGAACCTATGACAATGGTCCCGTACAATGCAAAAAAAATGTATTTTCATTGCATACACCGTTCTTCGTCTGCTAAGAGAAATCTTACTGGTAGAGTTGTCATTTTGGTGCATGTAGGCAGGGCTCCATGTTTCCTGCTCTCGCCGTTTACATATCTTACCAAGTGACTGACGACCCCCTGTACTAAATCAGAGTTGCAAGTGGAGGTGGGCTTCCCAGCAAATTAATAGGGAGAGCTGAGCCATGGGTCTGACTTCACTCTAAGAGTTTGTACATGAGTCCAGCCATGAAAACGTTTGTCATGTATATTATGCAACAAGCCTAATGTAAAAATATGATAGTCTCTTCAAAATTCAAAAAAGTGTATTTATTCAACATGTGGAAGGAGTTTCACCTCAGTACATTAAATTATATCACTGCATAGGCAGATGTTTTTAAAATGGTTTTTAACATTAATTTGGAAAACGTTTTGGCTCTCCCCTCAACAACAATGCTATAAGTGAACTAAGAGGCAAGTCAGTAGTCTTGCTAACTTTAAATGAGGCCTAGATTCTCATTGTAGATGGAGCTTCTTATGTTAAATCCAAACATAAGAAATGCTTGTATAGCGCACATCTTAAACTCAAGTATTTGAAAGTGCTCTCCTATGTGATAATAATGAAAATGCTTCCCTAGGATCACAAGGTTTGGAAGAGCATGGAAGCTGCAATCGAGTTCAGGTGATCTGGTTTCACATTTTGAAATTTAGCACCATATGTATATCTCTTTCACTCTCCCCTGTTTTACATCAAAGGTAACTGGTTTGTGTTTTATTCTTGGTGCACAATGAGACACAGACATAGCAGATCTAATTCAGGGGCCCCAGATCCAACTGCCAAGACAAGAATGCATTTATTTGAGGGGTCACTCCACCCCCCACCCCCCTCAAATATATCCTCTGAAGCTACACTCCTGGATTGTTAATTAAAAGTTACTTTCTTATTATAAAGTAATTTTGATCACCCCTTCACCCATAGCTCCTACTTGCTCAAAAGTTGAAGAAATGTATGACGTGGCTTATATTGCAAAACACGCACAACAATAAGTTCGTTTTTGTAAATATTTTTGTCATCATTGTCTAACTGTGTCCTGCTTTCTGTGATAGTCACAACAGAACAGTCCTGAGATGATGCTCACAAGCTAAGCATTATGTTGCCTCGCTCATTTGTTCTTGAAAAGGCCACATAAACAAGCAAGACTCCCGCATGTCTGGAGCAGAGCAAGAGGTTCAGATGGGACTCCCCATCTGCGCTTGGACTACACTCCAAGAGAAAGATGTTTTCCTAAAGACCATTTGCACTCAAAAGTGCAGCATTTGACCTTTAGACACCTTTGTACACCTTTTTGCAATGCCAGTAGGTTAAAGAAAACCTGCAATATGAAAAAAGCACAGTGGCTGCGTCATTTTTTATGTGCGTGCACCATTCATACAAAAAACAGTAAGTAGCGCGAATTTTTTTTTTTTTTTAAGCACGCTTGGGGAAACCCAGTGTGTGAGTAGGGAGAGCAACGCATAGGACTTGAGGTGGGGAAACATCACAAAGGACACAGGTGAGGGAAAGAGCATTGATGGCGCAGGTAACTGTAAGAAACCCGAAGAGGTGGGGTTGAGGGAGAAGTACATGGGCCAGAAAGTAAAGCTGGAAATAGTACACAAGGGCAAGCGCAACATGGAGGAGGGTGGGAGAAGCACATGGGTGGACAGAGCAACCCGGAGTGACTGGGAGAGAGTAGACCAGGGAGACCGCTAGAAGACACATGGCCTTTTATCAAATGCTTAACGCATGAAAAGCAAGCAGTGGAAGGACACAAGTAAAGCGTTCATGCTCCAGGGAAGGGACAAACGCAAAAAGGGTCTAGAAAGCCCACACAAGCTTGAGAGTTGGAGCGGTGATGATGAGAAGATGATGTTCACTCAGGTGGATGCTGCTGCAGCACCGCGAAGGGACCTTTGGAATAAGAAAGAGTTACCCCACAGACCCTGTCGCAGGTGTGGGTGGATGGTCTGACCATGGAGGTCCTTTGTAGGCCACATTATAGCTCAGCAGAGACTTATAAGATGTAGAGCGTGGATTCAATGTACCAGACTTTTCTATGTATGTTTGTACACCCAGGACTTTTTGTGGCCTTGGTCATTAAGTTATTTCCATCTACTATTACATTCACCAGCTCTTGTGTGCCCATAAAATGCTCATATTTGAAGAAAACCTAATTTTATTGTACTTAAGTTATAACATTGCTGTTGCTGCAGTAAAATGAATGTTATTAAAAAACAAAAGGACCTTTAAAGTCGAGCAGACTGTAGGCAAAACCAGAATTGAAAGGCCCAGGTGGCAGCAACGAGGCTGTGGGTTCATAACTGGACATGGTGGACCACACTGTTTTTAAAAACACAGAAACCTGGATTCACGGGCACTGCTAAACCTGAACTTCAGGTGGGATGGGGGGTAATAGGTCAACCAATGAAGTAATGGGGCGGAGCTATTCTTGGAACCAATCCAAGAAAACAGTGATAAATTGTGCATTTTAAACATTGCTCAAACCCAGTACAATTACAACAAACATGTTTCAGTGGATTAACAATGCTTATAGGTACTTGCGGATCTTTACAAAGGAGAATTGGCAATTGTACAGCTAAAAAGCAGCTACAGCAGATGTCAATGCAAAGCACTATAGAACCAGTTTGTGGAAAGTTATTTCAAGATGAGGAACCTTTTTTTTATAATTCTCCGAAAATTCCTTTTGGGAAATGGCAATGAGCTCATAAAATATTTTTAACTCCACCTTTAAAAAGATGCTACTGACTGACTGTTGAACGTAGAGATATTTTCTGTCTTCACATCAGGACGTTGCGAAATAAGCTTGTTTCAGTCCAGACATTGATCCTGGTGGGTTAACGTACCTGATTTTGTGGTGTGTGAATGGCAAGTTTCTGGTTCAATTCCTAATGTATCTTCCATTTCTCATGCCATTGAATAAGTGAGTGCCAATCAGTTGGCAACATTACTGGCGCTTGCTTACTCTGCCATGAATCTGCATTATTCTAAACAAAAATAAAATTGTTGTTGTTAGAACCCCACATTGAGCAATTCTCACATGAGACGCCGAGCTAAATCCATGCAAAAACTGGCAAAAAGGGTAGTTGCATTCCAATAACTTTGCAACGAATGATGTTCTAGCATACAAAGAATACATGGCTTCCTTCAATCTCGAGAACACATAGAACGTTTGGCTGATGGGCAATGTACGATAAAGGAAGAGTTTCTCTTAATAGCATATAGTTTACGGACAACAAATGCTTTTGATGCTGTCCTGAAGCCCCCAGCACATAAATGTGAAAGCCAGTGGCAGCTCCTCCTCCAAGGCGTAGCAGCGTTGCCCCACTTCCAAGAGCATTAAAGAAAGGAAAAAATAAAATGATAATAACGGAATGTTATTATCTTAGTTTTTTTACTCCTGCTGAAGCAGTGCGTGAGGGGACTGGGCGGAGCTGCATGGGAGGAATGGTAGAACACTCCTGTGCAATATGACTATTTGGTCGGCCCTCTCGGGCCGCCCAAAACAGTCATGCAGCCTCCCCTGTTCTCCATGCAGGCTGCATTACAGCCTGCATGGAGAACATGCCAACCTCTCCAGCCCCTGGCTGAGCTCAGTGTTTCGGCGCTTAGAGCTAACAATGCTCCGTTGCGGCATTGTGATTGGCTTCGGGGTGGGAGCCTGGCTGCCAGCTTCCTGTTCCGACCTGGAGTCAGACACATGCAAGCATGAGAGAAGATGCCGGACCTGGCGAAAAGGTTTTTTTTTTGTTTGTAAAGGAGGCCGCGTCTTTCCTTCGCCCCCCACCTACGCCTCTCCTCCTCCTCCACCCCCCCCCTCCCCCCCTCCGCGAGCCGTGCCGTCCGCCCCTGATGCAAGCCACTAAAATATAAATGTTTGGTGTAATCATGCAGGGATAATGTGCATTATAAAATGCAACATTTAATACATATTCCTCTAAAACTCCTTGGAGAAGAATGGCCATAATCTATAATGGTTGTTCATAAATGTCTATACTAGGAATAGCAATTATCTTGGCCTGAATGGAGAAAGGGACAACCTTGAATGAGGCACCAGACAGACAACATGGTTATACGTTTGTCATCGTAACACTTTAACGAGTAGTGCACATATTAGCATTTTCCTTGTGCAACACCTTTGCATTGAAAAGTATTACACATTAGCAGACCCAGGTAAAGTTTGACAGCAGAGTAGGGTTTTACTAGCATTTTGCTATCAATCTATGTTAGTTGGAAGAGGCAGGACACAGTGATCAATGCGTAATCAAGGACAGGAAAGTGAGGTGGAAGTGGGTGTACTGTATCTGCATATACACTGTTCCTGTGTTAAAAATACACAACAAATACATTAGACACATTCTACATTGATCTTGCCTCACACTGCACTCTGGGAACCTGATCCGAGGTGTTTGCTTTAAGTGCAAGAGATATACCCCTGGTTACACATAAGTTACATGTCCGGCTTCCCATAGTTTTTCTATCTCTGTGTACCCAAAGGTCAGGCGGCAGACACCTTTGCTGGGCTTCATGTGACCGTGATCTTTTTCCAAAGGATAAGAGCTACAACTCATTATTTCTTCCCAGTTTCTTCTAAAGTTGCCACGGACCTGTGTTTAGGGCCTAAGGGAAAAATCAAATATATTGAAAACATACCCTTGCAAGATATGAGTTGAATTTTTACGTATGAAGCGCAATGAATGCCCTAAAGCATAGTGGCGCAGAACTAACAGCAGAAAAGATGTGAAGATAATCAATGAAACAGATTAACTTTAAAATCCTTCCTAAACCTAGAAGGGCCCTCTATTTTCTGCAGGTCCTACCTGATTACAATTCAAACAGTGGAAGCAACAAAAGAGAAGGAGCACAGCCACTACCTCTCTCCTGAGCCTTTCTTAATCGGGGGCTGATGCAGGAGTGAAGAGCCGCAATGAAGGGATCGTTTAGACGTTGAAGCAAACACATAAGTGGCATGGGGATATTTTCATCATAAGCTCCGTGGAGGAAGCAGAGGGCCTTATAATGGATCCTATGTACCTGCATGGATCTCTTCCTGTAGAAGCACAAAGAGAGATTTGAAGTCTAAGACCATGATTTCAAGTTTTATATAGTATTTGGGCTAGTATTAGTGCGCATGGTAGTTATCACTGACCTAGCGTTGGATATTTAATGGGTAACATCATGAACTTCTCCTCCGTTCCCCACTTTTAGAAAGAAGTCGAACTATTGGAATCCGTGTTGGTTTCTGCATGTTTTCCATTATTGACTTTGCATTTTATCATGAATGATTTCCTTACCATTTTTCTGGGGAAATTTGTCGGAGAGAATTGTAGAATGTAGTAACTAACTGTTGAACGACTCAGAATTCTGACTTTTGTGTTCATGGATTGAAATTTAAAACACAACTTTGAACCAGGGTCTAAGTAAAATCTATATGTTTATAAAAGGCATGGATAGGTTCTGCCAATATTAATTTACCTAGCTCTGTTTTGCTATTAATAGGGGCTCACAGTGCTGTAGGGTTTGAGTATGTTATGTTGAACTTGAATTTATACAATGCTTCATACTCCCAACGAGGCGCCAATGCGTGTTTACAGTCAGATAGCATGCTACTTTGTTGAGTGCCATGTTTCTTGTGTGGCTTCTATTTGGAGTTTTTTTATATTAGTTTCCAATGGGGGACTGTGTGCACAGTGCAAGTAGGCTGATTAGGCAGAGAAAGCGCTACAAAAAGCAATGAAAAAAACAAACCAAGCCTCCTCTGCCTGTAAATGGCTTTTGGATGACCTCAGTTTTGGAAGTGGGCAGGATCATTTAGGAACTACACTCCCAAACGTTATCAATTGTTACAATAACATTTGCCATATTAAAAAATACATAACGACATTCCAGAACGGATAACACTGACCTCCAGGTGTTACTAGCTGACAAGGAAGAGAGGTGGTCTCCTATTCAGTGAAGCCAAGGTAGAGGCAGACAGCAAAAGGAGAAACGAGCCTTCTCGCCAGGGTGCCTGCTACCTGAAAGAAATGTCAATGTGTGCAATTGGTTAATCAGCAGATCTCAAGACTGCTTGGGAGCTAATATAGATTTCATTGATGTAATTATTTGAGGCTTTATGGTTACAAAGATTTTTTCTTCTTGAGAGGTAATGTAAAAATGTTATGAGCTGCGTTCTGAAATGTGTCCTAACAGAAACTCATTTTTAGGTCTCGGACCATAGGCTGCTCTTGCGCAGCCTCGCTCCGAGATTTAATGTTTTCTAGAGTGGGGCTTGAACCCGCCCCTCTTCTCCATTGGCTGGCTTCCTAAACGGAGGCCAGCCATTGGAGGAGAGGGGAGTCACTCCGTTCAAGCCCCGTCTTTTTCAGATTTGGGGTCGTGTTTTTTCGCTTTAAACACGGCCCTCAATCCCAAAATTGACGCTGGTTTCTCTGAGGCATTTCTGCCTCACCTCGGAGAAACGTGGTGGTGTCATGGCGGAGCTCGCTTGTTTACTTTCGGTCTCTGGTAAGCTTTATTTTTGTGTAAAGTGATGAAATTGGTCTTACTCTTCTCTTTTGTGTAACTACAACTTTTTCATATGTTGCTGCTAATATCTAAATACCCAATAGGTCAAAAACCTCTTGTTCATTTTGATAATCTCATAGCAAATAATGCATTTTTTTGGCAGTATTTTTGCTGGCGTAAGTAGTCTAAAAGATCCTTCACCATTTTGAGACTGAACTGAGCGTGGTCGGCAATCTGCTTTTTAGCCATCAAAGAAGACATCTGTTTGGTGCAGATTGCATCTACTAAACTAATCCCACGGCATGGTGCCCCCATGCTGTTGGGTCTGTCTCCTCCGGTTAACGCAGGAGGAGTGGCGGCTAGTCAGCCCCTGCAAAGCAGCGGCATACAGGTTCCCCCCTTTAGGACCGTACTCCCGGGGGTACTCCGCACCCATATAAGAGCCACCCTCCTGTCACCGTCCGTTCCCCGGCTGCTCACAACAGGTCTCAGGAGGAGGGGCTGGGAGACTGGCATCTACTCCCGGGTACGCGCTGAGAAGGGGCAAGGTGGAGTGCCGCTCCGGCCCGGTCGGACTGATTCCGCACTTCGTGGGCTTACTGGGCGGTCGCACGGCCAAGGGGCTTCAGTGTCCATTCCGGAGACCTTCCTTCCCCCACCCTTTTTTTTTTTTTGTATCAGTGGTGCCAGGAGCTCTGGTTCTGTTCCCGGTGCTCTCGGCGACTATCATGGGCCGTTGGGTCGGGGCAAGCGGGGCGGGGAGGCGAGCGCTGGGCCCCACCCACCCTTGCACACTGTTTCCTGCTACCTGACCATCTCGAGTGGCTGGACCCACCGCGTGACCGTCTGCTTCCGATTGGAGACGGTGTTCCCTGGTTGCGGGGCAGCTTATGCCGGGCGACAATGCAAGCGTCCCAGGACAGTGCTGCATGCGTTTCCAGTCAGAGGGCGGCATGGGCAGGTGATGCCTTCGGGAACATGCTGCTTGTGTTCCCAGCTGACAAGACTCTAGGAGAGATCCACTGCTAATCTCCCTTCTCTCTCTGCGGTTACTGGGATAGGGTTCACTGCACTTGATGGAGACCGGGCAGCCACTGCCTCAATACCCTCCCCGTGAAGTACAACCTCAGTTCTGGCACAAGGAACAAAAACAGCTCCTGAGAAGCGGGGCCAGCTGTTGCCTTCTATCGGTGCCAACCTGGGATCTGCTGCTAAATTGTTGAACGGCCAATCAGGGAGCGGCACTGTTGAAAGCCAAGAGCATGGCGCCAACGGAGAGGTACAGACCAGCGATAACAAGCAATCCGGTAAAATAGAGGAAGGGCGGGGGGGGGTGTATAGGGGTACTCTAGCAAACCCACAGCCGACTCCATAGGCTCATACATCAGCCCTTGTTTGTGTTTTTGTTGTTAAAGTGACTCTGTGTGTGTGGCTAATTACTTCTAAAGCACTGTTAATATGCAGACTTTGTATACATCTTGTTTGTGGAGTATGTGTTGCATACCGTTGATATTTGTCAGCTTATGATTTAATATCATGCATTGCTACAGTAGATTATGATATAATTATGGTGTGGTCTGCAGTGCAGACTAGTTGGAAGGCAATATGTAGCTTGGTTTCTGTCAGCCCTGTTGTCCCCCAATGTCTGATCTGATAGAAGTGTTGACTGTCCCTTGGGCTGAGTCTGGTTATTTTTAACAGTACTCTGCAGTTGGCCACCCTTGAGGCAGCTGCCTTTTGTGTGCTCAGCTGTTGCATTTACTCCGATCAGTGTGACTGTGTGAAGGGAGAAGTCACTTGGGGGTAGCACTAGCAGGTGGAGACGATTACCATGGTTAATAGCCCCCTCGTTGCTTGTGCTTGCTGTCCTGCCCTCTCGTTGCTTGTGCTTTGTGTCCTGCCCCCCCTCGTTGGTTGTGCTTCCTCTCCTGCCCCCCTCGCTGGTTATGTTTGCTCTCCTGCAGCCCCCACTCGCTTGTTGTGCTTTCTCGCCTGCCCCCTCCCTCGTTGGTTGTGCTTGCTCTCCTGCCCCCCCTCGCTGGTTGTGCTTGCTCTCCTGCCCCCCCCCTCGCTTGTTGTGCTTGCTCTCCTGCCCCCCGCTCGCTTGTTGTACTTGCTCTCCTGCCCCCCTCATTTCTTGTGCTTGCGCTCCTGCCCCCCTCGTTTCTTGAGCTTGCTGTCCTGCCCCCTCGTTGCTTGAGCTTGCTGTCCTGCCTCCTCGCTGCTTGTGCTTGCTGTCCTAACCCCTCGTTGCTTGTGCTTGCTCTCCTGCCCCCCTCGTTGCTTGTGCTTGCTCTCCTGCCCCCCCTCGTTGCTTGTGCTTGCTCTCCTGCCCCTGCCCCCCTCGTTGCTTGTGCTTGCTCGCCTGCCCCCCTCTCTGTGCTTGCTCCCCTGCCCCCTCGCTGTGCCTGCTCCCCTGCCCCCTCGCTGTGCTTGCTCCCCTGCCCCCTCGCTGTGCTTGCTCCCCTGCCCCCTCGCTGTGCTTGCTCCCCTGCCCCCTCGCTGTGCTTGCTCCCCTGCCCCCTCGCTGTGCTTGCTCCCCTGCCCCCTCGCTGTGCTTGCTCCCCTGCCCCCTCGCTGTGCTTGCTCCCCTGCCCCCTCGCTGTGCTTGCTCCCCTGCCCCCTCGCTGTGCTTGCTCCCCTGCCCCTCGCTGTGCTTGCTCCCCTGCCCCCTCGCTGTGCTTGCTCCCCTGCCCCCTCGCTCATTGTGCTTGCCCTGCTGCCCCCCCTCGTTGCTTGTGCTTGCTGTCCTGCCCCCCCTCGTTGCTTGTGATTGCTTTCCTGCCCCCCCTCGTTGCTTGTGCTTGCTGTCCTGCCCCCTCGTTGCTTGTGCTTGCTGTCCTGCCCCTCGTTCGTTGTGCTTTCTCTCCTGCCCTGCTATTGGCATTGTAAATGACAATGCCATTTATTTATGTTTTAAAAACAAAAACATAAATAAAAATAATGTCATGAGCAATGCCAATAGCTCTAACTTTAAGAATGCCGAGACCATTGCATTGTAAATGCTTGTTAAATGTTTGCAATACATATTGTCTGTGTATTTCTACAAATATATATTTTTAACACACTTGTTTGATCTTAAACTCTGAGGTCCTGATGTACAAATATCTATGGGCAAAATGTTGTTGCAAATTTTGTGCTGACTTTTTGAAAATATAAACCAAATTCGTGAACCTATGTATTAATAGGTTTGTTCACAAAATTGGAAATCGCAGCGGGTCACAATTTGACCTTCCTCAGCAATATTAATGAGGTAGGGTGCAAATTACAACCCACTATGATTGGGTGCCCTCACAGGGATTGAGTGTGGCCTGCTGAGGTTAGCAGATCACTGTTCTGTGATTACATTTAGATAAAGTACTTTTCTTTAAAATGCAGCCTGTGTTTTTCTTAACCCCTTCGATGCTTATGACGAGCTCAGCGTCATGAGGCACAGTGGAGCTGTGCTCATGACGAGCTGAGCTCGTCATAACTGCCGCGGCCCTCCCACGCGTGGCGAATTCCCCACCTGTGCCGGCGTTCTGAAGGTTTGGGAGGAGTCATGACGAGTCCAGATTGTCATGAGCACAGCTCCACTGTGCAGCATGACTAGCTGGACTCTTCATGAGTACCGCGGCCTCCTCCCTCCCCCTCCCCCCCCGTGCCGCGGGGGAATTAGCCCTGCGTGGAAGGGGTTAAAGGAAGAGGCTGTGTTTAAAAAAGAAAAGGCTTTTTTATTCTTGGAGAGTTGGCAGTGGTCCCTTGGACTCCTCTGGAAACTTTGTGTTTTACATTCACATTTGCTAATGATTTATCAATGCAACTCAGGAGTTGGTAGCTTTTCAATGTTTTGTCACCAGATTTTGGTTGCAAAACATTGATCAATAACATAGTATTACAAAAGACATCTGCAGAGTTCACAACTGAAAAGAATGCATTTCTCACCAGTTACTTTAACTTTCATTCATCTTTTATTCATGGTGTGTGGTTATATTTATTTACATGATGGTGAAAGGCCAACAACATAGCTGTATAATATTTTTTTCTTTTTTAGCTACATCTGTGGCCAGGGATAAGGGGCACGGAGACTATTTTATCTCATTGGGCCTTGCACGCCTGTCTGGAATAAAACAGTGTAGTAAATTTGTAGTTGCTGAGTCAAGTATAAAATGGACCTTTAACACTCGATGCTCAGATTTAAAAAATATATAAATATATCAGAAGTCCAAGGTTGTGGTTGACCCCCCTCACCCCAATCCAACCGAAAGACCTTTTACACTGCCCACCTACCCCTCTCCATGCCAGTATAGGCCAGTCTGTCTGTCTCCGTGTTCCTTTAGAGCTGTGTTGCTAAAAGTACAGCCCGGGGGCCATATGCGGCCCTCCTGACCTTTACAAGCGGTCCCCTGAATAGTAGAGCAGCACTGGGCTGCTGTTGATTCTACTCCGCACAAACATTAAAAGGTGATAAATATACAGCAAGCACTCATTTAAAGGTTAATTGCAGTAAAAAAAAAAATAACTAGGCCCTTAACTTTAAGAACACCTTCATTTTTAAAGACCGCAAACATGTAAAACACTGATACACTTTTTGAATTTTGCAAATACAATTTCAGTGACCTGTAGAACCATTTTTCCTTAGCAAATTAAATGTATAGCAGTGCATTCAGAAGCTTTTTTAAAACGTTAATGCTTCTCCCTCTCCCACCCTAACAATGCCATTAGAGATTACATCCAAGCATAGGAGATGGTTTTGTACATCATGCATCCTGAAGACATTTATTTTGAGGTCCTCTTATATGTTATAATGAAGAAAAAGGAGGGAAATTGAAATAAAACAATAGCCCACGGTCATACAATTTGGTCAAGTGGAGAAGCCGGGATTCATCCCAGGTTGTCGGGTTTCACATTGCGCAATTGAGTTCAGCTAGTAGATATACATGCTTCGCTTCCCCTACTCCCACTGTACACCCTCCCCCCCCCCCCCCTCTCCAGCTGGCATTAGTGTGGCCCTCGTCGCACCAAAGACCAAACTGTGCGGGCCCCAGGAAAATATTTGTGAGTACCCATGCTTTAAAGTCGCCCTACTATTGGACAGACAATCACCCTGCCAATACCAACCCACAAGCGCACACTCTACACTAAAGAACATCTGCTCCAAATTCAACCTCAAGGACCTATGGCGACTCCAGCACCCGGACACTAGAGACTACACTTTCCACTCTAACCCGCACAATTCGTACAGCAGTTTAGATTACATATTAATCATAGGCCCACACACACATACATTATAGAACATACTGGCATAGCGCCTAGGCCAGTGTCAGACCACTCTTGCATCAGCCTAAAGCTGAGCAAATGCCTCAACAAAGACATTCCCCGGAGGTGGCGTTTTAACAGTGACGTCTTGTCTGACCCTAAAAACAAGAATAAGATTGAGGAGGCCATAAGAGAATACCTTAGACACAATGATACACCAGAGACCAATCCCACTACCTTATGGGACGCACTCAAAGCTACAGTCAGAGGCACAATAATCTAAATGAAATCCAAAATTAATAAAAACACAAACTTACACCTGGCCCAGCTCAAGCAGGATATCAAAAACCTAGAAACTGCCTATACCAGGGCCACTCACAATACTAGAACCCTAACGGACATAACCAGAAAAAAAGTATGAATATAACAAAATCTTGAGCGAGAAGGCCGGACTGTGGGTCAATAAATGCAAAGCCATTAACCTTTGCAAGGCTAATAAAGCGGGGAAACTCCTAGCCTCCTACCTAAAACACAAATGTAACCAATTTACCATCTCATCCACCACAGATCCACACAACAAAAGACACAAAGACATCTTAAAAACGTTTCAAGAGTTTTAACAGGAACTCTATAAAAACGACCAGACCTTAGACCTGGAGGCTTGCAAAATATACCTTTACAGACTCTGCCTCCCACAGCTAACCAACGTAGAAGCACAGAGATTAGGGCAAGAAATCAATACTGCTGAGATTAAAATGGCAGTTAAGTCTATGAAGGACAACATAGCCCCAGGCCCCGACGGGTACACAGCCACCTTTTTTCAAGTCCTTTTTTGAGCACCTGAAACCCACCATAAAAAGGGTGTTCAACCACTGTGCGGAGAATGGGATGGTATCACAATCCATGTTGAGGCCAACATAATTGTAATCCCTAAAATAGGGTAAGGATCAACTGCTACCCAAGAATTACAGACCCATATTCTTAATTAATGTGGACTGCAGAATATACGCAAACATCCTGGCTACAAGACTAAACCCCGTCCTACCCAATCTAATAAGCAACTCACAAGTAGGTTTCCTAAGGTCCCGAATGTCTACTGACAATACCAGACTCCTCTGCCACATACTAGAACACACAGCTAAACTAACAGAGCCAGCTGTAGCTATCACCCTTGATGCCGAGAAGGCTTCGATAGAGTTTCATGGACCTTCCTGGAGCAATGCATGCATTCATTTAACCTAGGGGAAGGCTACATTCGGAGGGTGATGACATTGTACGGGGACCCAAGAGCAGGCATTGTCATTAATGGATCACTCTCCGAACCACTCTCACTTCAACGCGGCACTTGACAGGGCTGCCCCCCTCACTCTTTCTGCTAGCATTGGAGCCCCTGATCAGCGACATCAAGGCTAACGCGAAAATAAAGAGGGTCAATATTAATGACGTGGAAATAAAACTGTCCGCTTACGCGGATGACATTCTTATTGTGACAGAGCAACCTAAGACCTCTATTGAGGCCCTGATAGAAACCATAGAGATATACTCAGGACACAGGATATAAGCTCAACAGGGACAAATCAGAATGCAAACCCCTCAATATCCACAACACTAGGGACACCCTGGGGAGTTCGGGTCTGGCCTGGCAAACCGGGTTCATCAAATATCTAGGTGTCCACTTTGGTAATGATCTCATGAGCCCACTCGGCCAGAATGAGAAGCTATTGATAGAAAAAATAAAGAAACTCTTGGAGACCTGGTCTCTCAAATTTATAACCTGATGAGGCAGAATAGAAACGATCAAGATGATGAACACCCCAATGATCAATTACCTGTTGAGCATACTACTACTCACAGATGACTTCCACTGCAAAGTGGACAACCTGATTAGTAAATTCCTATGGCGTGGAAAGAAAGCACGAATAAGTATAAAAAAGCTAAGGCTGGATAAAAAACTCGGAGGGCTAAATCTAGCAGACTTTAGAATCTTCCAAACCGCATTCCTAGCAAAACAAGGGGCTGGATGTCACCCCCTCAAGGATACACGCAGGTATGGCTTCTAGTTGAGAGAGCCATACTAAGCAATGTCAACCCGATGGTGCTGCTAACAGCTAACAAACACACTCACGCCTTCAGCCCCATCTTCAAAAAGACAAAAATTGCCCTACTAAGAATAGACAAGAAAATGGAGAACCGCGTACAGGACTCGAAACTGGAGTTCCTTTAGGCCAACAGCAAGATCAAATACAAGGGGAAGTGTCTAGCCCTTGACACATGGATGGAGAAAGGCATCTCCTACCCAGCCAACTAGAGGATGAGGGCCACCCCATCACGTTTGCCATTCTGAAAGATAGGCATAACCTACAAGACATGGAGTTCTACAGCTTCCTGAAAATCAAAACAGCCCTAACCAAAGCCAAACTATCACCGGCCAACCCGTCAATTATACATTATAGGCCGAAAATCAACAGACTAGGTCATCGGGTATCGCACCTATACAAACTTCTACGCCCAAACGCCACCTAACTTAACGATAAGTCAACTAACTACTTGGTAAAACAAGGCAATATCTCACTTAATGAGCAAGAGATGGCTTTGTTTTGGACCGCTCCCTCACGTAATAAAATCTCCCCGGTGCTATCACAAACAAAATTCTGGCTACTCCACAAGACTTTCTGGACCCCCGCTCTGTTAGCCTCGCTGGGCCTCAGGGAAAATGACCTTTGCTGGAACTGCGGCAAGGAGAAGGGGGATCTAGCACATCCTATCTTCTACTGCCCAAAACTCAAAACGTTCTGGGAGAAAATCTTTCATTTCACAAATAAGGTTCTGGGGTGCACACCAACACCTGAATTCTCCTCCCTCACCACTGTATTTATGACCACAGGACTGGGATCACTGCATGACAGGGATCTGTTAGACCTTCTATTGACCGTGGCAGTGAAACTGGTCCTGTCCAACTGGAAGGACACAACTAAGACTTCATACAAAGGCTGGGTCAACTGGGTGAAATACCTCAGAGACGCAGATAGCATTGCCCTGCAAAACTCACCCTGGAGACCAGCAACCAGGGGGATGTGCAAAGTCACTCTACACGTATCTAGACTCCTACGAACCCCCGTGAGGCCACTCAGGCTCCCTAGGGGGGTGCCGGTCTTGACACACGGCTACAAACACAGACTAGGTTCACTGCTAAAGAACCCTTCTTGTACCCTATCTACATACTTTCTTTCCTATTCTCTCTCTTTCTATCATCCTTTGCCTAATTTCCCAGCAAGTCAATGTAGAGGGGCTTAGCTAAACATGTATACCAAAGTACCTTTTAACTACTGCAACACAAACTATGTTTGGCCAGAAGCTCGTAAGAGAAATGCCAATGTACTTGGTTATAGAAACATTTTAATAAAATACTTTGAAGTTAAAAACAAAAATAAAAAAAACAAAGTCTGGCCCCGCTTCCGTTGGAATAGTCCAGCCTGCCACGAGGCGCTTCTGTGCAAGGTGGGACAGCCGGGCCTGGGGATTACTTCCTGGTGTGTGCTGCAGTTGGTGTTGGAGGGCCGTCACACCCAGCCTGTAAGCTGAGCCCCTGTTTGCTCCAGGGCTGGAGGCGCAGGCCTGCTTTTCTTTCAGCACCGAACAAACCTGCTGCAACTTGTCCCTGGGAGTCCGGCCCTGCGCCTTCAACCGTCAGCGCCCCCGGCCCCTGAGGGCTGCCTGGACGCCACCCCGACTCCTTGCAAGGAACCGGCATAGCCAGAGGCAGGCGGCCCGACCTGATAGAAAATGTATTCAGCAGGCCAGCCCGTAGGACTGACACGGAGTCAGTCGCAGTGGTAGCCAACTTATGTAAGTGACAGCCTCAAATGTTAGGTTTTACTGCCACCCGACGAAGCGAAGCGACACTAGTTACATTGACCCAAAGCAGAAGAAAGCACAGCCTGGCTTGCAGGTTTCTCACAGATAGATCTCTTCTGCATGCACCCCACCGACTGTTCTTTTTTACAGGCCCCTGCTAATGCGCCCCTCAGATGCCTGAGGGTGGGAGGGCGCATACCCTTCTAGTGTGCATCACCCGGTCGTGGGTGGGAGGATTTTACATTTCTTGATGAAACACCCCAAATGTGGCAACTGTTGTCCCTTGAACAATTTCCCGAGTATTATGAGACCTTTGTCTCTACCAGGAAACTCAGTGACTTGGGCGCCGGGGGGGGGGGGGGTTGGGGGGTTGGGGGGTTGGGGGGTGTACATCACTCACGGGTTTGAATTCCAGCGGGGCTTCTCATTTTCAGCAATCCATCCCTTCTACATATGCTCTTTCCCCTTGAGACTTCAGTGCAACCTAAAAATTACCCGAACAGAGCACACTTTTGGGTGTCAGTCTTCAGTGCTGCTAAGTATGTGCAATCCTGCTGGTTCGCCTGAGCATTACTTCCCACGGGGCCCACCTCTCAACCTGCAGCGCTTCTACCCTGGTGGGGCCTTGGCTCCCTGCACCCCCCCCCCCAATCCCCACCACCCCCACACCTGTGCTGGCAAAACTCGACCAATGCCTCTTTCAAGCTGACTTAGAGTGGTACAGCGCCTGGTTATGCGGTAACACTATGAATTACTGAAACATATGAAAGATGTATTCCTTTAGAGTAAACTGTCAAGCTCTGTTATTTACTGATCAACAGGGCATATAGCAATGTGTCTCATACCTGTTAGACGAAGTAAAATCAGAGGCGCACTGGAGACTGAATGTTGCCTTCTCCCCGCTACACAATGATCCTAGCCAGGCAAGTGGACCATGTGCCTCAGCAGGGTTACACGTGTATTTCACATATCCAGCTGTTCTGCCTAGCTCCGGATATCTGGTCCAGGGTTCGAACGTAGGCTCCTGTGAGCGCTCTTTTGACTGGAGTTTGTCGCCATCACTGTGGAGGATACGGTTGAAGGTGCGCACCCTTCCGCAGAAGCATAATGTCTATTGGTTGGGAGTATGAGGAGCTTGATTGCACCTCTGGTTACATTCAAGTCTGTCTGTGTGGAGCTCAACTGCCTGTAGTTTTGTGCTTTCTACTAAAAGTCTTTATTCACGTTGTATGTTGCTCACACATTCTTTGGGCTCTGACGTGGTTGTGTAGTGTGTCTATCTTTTGTATGTACACTCTATTAGTAACCAGCGCATTCGCTTGGATACCACCAATTACACTTTCTTTCCAAAGTGTGTCTTCTCTGCACATAGATTGTCATTCTTGACCCATAATGTGCTTGGAAACTCCCCACTACCCGTTCAATAATTTCCCATCAGGTATGCTTAAACTGCTCCATATTTGTTTTTGAACTGCCAACCTACTGGCCTCAAGTTTCCCCCTCCTTATTTTTTTGTTTATTTAGGTATTTGTTTATTTTAGATTTCTTGATAGAAATCTTTAATTGGAATGATCTAACCTTGGTTGCATGAATATCAATTCAGTAAAATGCTAGGAGTAGCTGAAGTGACATCACATAACCACCCTTTGACCCATTAACATCACAGGAAATGAGATTGCTTGATCTTTGACGCGGATTCATCTCGTATAGGGATGTCATATGACCTTAATCCTGATGGCATCAGTCTAACTGGCTTTACTGAAGTGAAGAGCCCTTACAATTATAATATAGCACAACCGTGACTAACACAGCTATGTGTCCATCTTAAGTACCACCTACATTTTAAGTGGGGTGCTGACATAATATGAACATTATATGTTTCTCTTTCTTATTGCCTGAAAAATTGTGTTCATAAGAGGAGAATATTTAGTGCATCAAAAACATAAAACAATAGTCGGAAGACAATTATATATACCACGAATTGTCACGATTTAGTAGTTTCTCTAGTGTATATAAAAGCATAAAGTGTACCAGAAGGGGACAAAATATATATATATTTTAAAATAGCGGTTTTGTCCTTGTGTATTTTTTGACATAAAGTATTCTTCAGCATTATAAACAGTTTTAATGCATCCTTTTCCATTTGTTCACGATAATTCAGCAACATCTTGTTTGAAAATGTATATATTATTGTATTGCATTTCTTTACTTTCTTCAGGAGAGTATATTTTGAAAAATTGTGTGTCTTTGTTTTGCAGAGCCTAGAGTATATTTTCAGATGAAACAAAGCTGCAGAAAGAAAAAATTGCTGCAGCACTGTTTAACTTGTGTTCTTGGCATTGCCTTTGCCACCACTGAGGGCAGGGTTCGCAAAGGCAGTGCCAGGGGTCGCAAGGGGCAAGCCAGGGGTCGCAGGTGTGACCCCTGATGACCCCTAATTAACATACATGCATGGTTGTCGAACTGATGTGAACCGTAAGGAGTGAGAGGAACCAAGCGATTGAGAGAAGCTCCTCGTCCTAATTTGGCTTCTGCATGTTCTGTTCTCACCTGATCGTATTCCTGATCTGTTTAATTTTGCTAATTGGTTGGTTTTATGTGGAGCTCCCGGTTACCTTTGAGCTATTTGAGATGAGTGTCGGTGGCTGGGCTGATTTTTAGTTTACTTCGGCGTAGGGGGTGCAGAAAGTTAGACTGGGTAACACTTGATAAATTCTAGTCCTGCTTAATGGAAAAATACCTTTTTTGCTTTTTTTGACGTTAGCAACCACGAGGCGAGGGATAGGAGCTTTGATGGACACTCCTAGAGTCTGAGAGTAAATCTTAGAACTGCCGGCCAGATAAAATACCAGATTTGCCAAGTTGTTGTGGGCCTGCACTGATTGTGTACAAGGAAGAATTTCGAAGCCGACCTTCTGTTTGATGGGTAGCCAGTGAAGTTACATCAGCGCTGGTCCAAAATCATCTGCCCTACTAGCTGCAGGAAGACTCAAGCCTCAAACTTTTGTGTTATAGGGTCAGCCACAGTTTTTGCCTGGAGGCCTCTGTCAGTGCTTCCTGATAATACAAGGACTAGGGCATCCGATAGGGACCATTAACAGAAGGTAAATCCAGAGGATTTTGTGGAATACCTATGAAGTCACACCGGTTGTATGCATTGTTCTTCGAGTCGGAGAACACACCAAGATTACGTACTGTACTTACAACAGTGGGATTCCATTGATGGGGGCCAGACCGGATAGAGCCCAATGTGGTCCCTATAGCAGAGTAGGCAGATTTCCATTTTCGATCCTTTGAGACGCAACATGTTTTCGGACAGAATTGAATAGTTCAACTTAATTGCATCGATTCAGCTTGGCATACAAATGATAACTGATGCGACTTTGTAGCAGGTGGACACAGCCACGTAGGCCTTCTGGATTTGGAGACATTACAGATATTTGGGCATGTGAAGGCTAGTGTGGTCTCAGTGAAGAAGAGTCCTAGGTAACTTGCCAAGTATAGCTTTACAAAAAAAATTTGAACAAATAAAGAGCCTCCCTTCCCACTCAAAGGTCTTTCCCGAGGCCCCAGAAGAGAGGATTGTGATACGTCATGAAGAAGACCAAAAAGCTTTTGTGGAGGATCCTTCACAGTTCCAGCCTGAGACCATTAAGCTGAAAAATGATTCCCTTGTGTTTATAACAGTGGTCTAAGTACCACTACTGGAGCAAAAGATAGATTGAAAGTCACCGGGTAGGATGCGGTTTTTAAAGTGATATGAAAGCTGTGAGTGGGCCATTCATTCCAGAATTCCACCCATGAGGAGGCCACGGTCAGTCTGAAATAGTATAGTGTCCTTGAAGTGGGTGTTTGATTTCTTCAGATGAGTTCTTATGCCATTCTTCAGTTCCTGAAGGCCCTTATCGGGGCAAGGATACGTGAATGAGTAGAGTTATGAGAAACTGCCATCATTTTAGGATTTGTTTGTTTTGTGTTGAGTCGTTGAAGGCAGCGCAGAATGGCACCTGCTGAGCTGCTTAGGTCGAGGGCAAGAGATGAGAAACCTGTTGCGTGGCACAGAATAGACCATTTCATCCGTGATGAAAGACCATGATGTAATCTGGATTGTGGTGGATGCCCCATTTGATGTAATAGTAAGTATTTTCTGCATCCCTATTAAAAGGCCCCCTTTAATGAGAGAATGGGTAGTTTGTTTACCCTCGCATTTATAGGACACAACACTTGTTTGACTGGTCAGTGCAACTTTTCTGTTGTCTTTCATTGGCTCTTTTTCTTTGTTTCATGAGGCTCAGAACAAAACTCTGAAAGCTTTGTCTTTCCTCTCTTGGGGGAGGGGTGATCGTTGTGACCTATTTAATTCACTCAAAGATGTCCCTTTTCTAGCAGCAAAAATGATGATTTGGCGAGTCCAGCTATGTGGGCCTGGGATGTACTATGGCCTGGGAACCGCTCCACAGGGTGGGGGAAGTGCATTGGGGTTTTCCAGGCTGTGCGTGGCCAAGCTGTATGATGGTGTTAGCCCAGCTGTAAACGCTTGGGATGTGCAATTGGCTTGGCTCAGCTGTGCAGACTTGGGATTTACACTTGAGTGAGTCCAGCTACATAGGTCTGGGATTTAGAACAATGCAAGTCCAACTGCACCTGCTAGGCATGTAGAACGTGTAAGCAGTTCTGGCAGACGTAGTATACTCACGGCGGAGAAGATCTGTGATGAGTACGCTGAGCGGAGGGGGCCTTCCAGAGGTACACATCTATTTAGCGAAAACTATAAGAATATTCCTGGCAATTCTGAGGTGACTTTGCTATCCCACCAAAGGCAGAGCTGATCCATGGCCTCACATTGTGATGGATCTTCTTTGATGAAGAAGTGTGAGCACTCTGTATTTATAGGTAGGCTTGCAACTTAAGTGGGCAAGGCGCAGAATTAACCATTACCGTCACTGGGGGTTTATCACAGAGGTTTTGCAAGCTAGCAGATAGGTTAGGATAGCAACAAAAGTCCTTCATTCTTCTTAGGGCAACTTGCTCTGCAGTCTGGATTGGGATTTGTCAATGTGTTGGTTTAGATCTGGAATATCGCTGCCTCTGATGGGAAGCGCAGGCCTTTGGGCTTTAAATTAATTCCAAGACCAGACCCCAGGCCAATACTGTTTATATACATAGAGGGCATACATTCCTCTAACCAGTCCAGTGGCACTTAGTTGAGCCCTCACGTCATACCCCGTTCTTATCCTCCTAAATTGCACTTCAGAATTCAAACTTGGGGCTTTATTGTATGCTTTCAGGATCCAGCCAAGCAAATGTGCATCCTTCAATTCAAGCTCCAACTTTCTTGTCTTGCTGAGTCTTAATGTGAAACCTTGATCAGAAAATTGGTTTGGGGCGGGGTGGGCTGTTTTTTGTTCTGTGAAAAAACTACGGATTGGATATGTGGGCAAATATTGCATTGTAGGATATGAGTTGACCGTGCCCCTGATTCAGAGTTGTAGTTGGTGTTAATTGACGTCCCATTTTTCTTTGTGGAAGGCTTGTATTTTGCTGGCAAAGGAAGGGTGGGGGGTTTTGGGTACTGGTTAACTAGCCTACCCCTCCAGGAGTGGGCCTGCCTGATTCCTGGATTGTCCCAAACTCAATGCCAGTGCTCAGAAAAATGCATAAACTTGCATTGGGGAATTCAATTCTGGGATAGTTCTAATATTGGAATATGCTAGTGCAATACTTTAATTGCTTGGTAGCACCCAGCCAAAGGCATGAGATGTCAACTCTCCATGGTTTCCTTTCTACAGAGAGAGGTAATGTCCATATATCTGGGCCAGCAGTTCAAAAACAAAATTGAGACCGCCTCATCTTAGAGTGGCTTTCCAAACAACCAGCATTGTCCACTCTGACTTAAGCGTTGTACGTCCTCTGCACGAGTATAGCTGAAAAAGCAGAGAATGTAGCAGGAGCTCAAAGTATTTCCAAGGCAAGGACTTTCTCTGCCACCTGTGATGATGGGGGCTTGTACAGGTCAGTGCGATCTCTGCAGCCCCACTGAAATCAGACTAAACAGGGCTCCGCCACAGTGATCCTTTTGTCAGTGTCCGTTAGATCTCCCTTTATTTCCCCTGCAATTATATTTTATGGGTAATGGGATGTGCCTATAATTCCAGTCTTAGTTTAGCCTGGAGTGATTGTATGTCCCTTATGCCCTGTTCTCTGTTCAGACAAGGTTGCAGGAGGAAAGAGTGAGGGACACTGCCTTTATTTATTTTTAATACTTTCTGGATAACCACGTACAAGCTATTGTACTTTCTATATTTTGAGCTTCTTTGCAGCCGGAATTGTATTGAGTCCCTCATGTCTCCACTCTTAGTTGTGTTCTCTTCACCCTGTACTTGTCTGCCCTTGCCAGTCTGATCAGAGGCCATGGATTTAATTTTTGTTGTTAGGCCGATGATACTCAGTATGTCTATCACAACTCTTTAACCAAATCTATCCAGTGAAGCTCCTTATTCAATTCCGCTCAAAATGCCATTTGGATGGGGTCATTTATCTTGAGTTCAATACTGATAAGTTGGAGGTGACCTTATTTAGGGGACCTGCGTTCCTGTGGTCCAGTCCATGTTCCATGGGTTACTCCAGTAGTACCTGTTGCACAAACTCATAACATAGGTATCATTTTTTATCATGATCTTACCTTTCAGCCCATGTGTTTAGCTCACTTTCTCTTGCTGTTTTATTCTACAGACTTAGGGAAATCAATATTATCACAAAACACGTGTTGGCTTAAGTCATATACTATAACTATTTCCTGCCATCTGACTTATTTGACATAACTAAATGACTTACCATTAAAAATCTCATTTTGCAAGTCTAGATTAACTCTTTTGAGTCATTTGTGACTACCCCACTCTCCTAGCGTAAAAAAAATTCTGATGGAAATCAATCATTCTCACCCTTGTATTGTCAAGACTTGACTACAGTTTCATCATTGACCTGGAACTCCCAAGTATATGATCCATCAGTTATAAGTAGTACAACATTTGGCAGCCCGTCTTATCCTGGATATTCCAAACAGGCAAGGCATTTCAGGCCATCTTCCCTGACTTCACTGGCCGCTGGTACAGCAATGCATTGACTTTAAATTACTCTGTATCTGCTACACAACATAATCCAGCACCAGCCCATGGCTTCCTTTTCTTCACCTGACTTGCTACAGTCCATAACACAATTTAGATCTGCTTTGTTAAATCTTCTGGCTTTTTTGTGTGCGTGTCAAGTTGCTAAGGGGGCCACCTCTTTTCATACTTTGCACTGAAGCTATGGGACTCTCTTCCTTTGGATCTCTGAATACCGCTCCTTCTAAGAAGCCATCAGTGCTTGGCTTTCCAGACCTCCATTACTTCATAATCACTGCAGGTCTGGATCATTTTCCAAGCTCTGGTATACATTGCTAAGGTAATTTTGCCCTCTGTTAAGTTTTTCTTTCAATCATTTATTCCTATCCTTCTGTTTTTTTTTTTTTTGAAAATCTTTATTAACATGAAGATATCATTGACATATACAATACCGCAGAAGGATGCAAATTGTTCCTACTTCATATTAGGCTGGTATTACAATATGGTGATGCGTGTTCGAACAAGTAGTAAATATAGTTCCAACAGATACATGGAGTCATAGCAGCAATTGGTCTCAGTACAGTATTTGGAACGATACTAATCCGTCTCAGTTCTAACTAAAGTAACCCCTTCTATACTTAACTTCATGTTCAGCCATGTGTGTAAGTCTTTTTAAAGGTATGAACAAGAAAAAAAGATAAAGAAAATCAACGTATTTGTCATCGTGTAACGTGTGTCTCTTGTACACCCCCACATCTAGCAGCCATTTACGTTATTCACAATTCGGTACCTGAACAAGCATAATCGTGTGACAGCCCGGTACATGAAGAAGTAAACACCCACCCTCCTAATCATCCTCCTCCTCAGAATCCAAATCATCGTCCTCTGGCAAAGGTTCACAAATTTCTCCTCTATAAATGTTCCAGGGAGCCCAGATCTTGTTCCATTTCCGGGGGCACGCCCTGAGCACATACACCGCCCTTTCCGTCACCATCAACAAGTCCATATTCTTTGCCCATCGAGTTGCTGTAGGTAGTTCTGGAACACCCCATTTTTGTGCTATGTCTCTCTTGGCAACTGTAATGGCTAGCGTGACCCACAACAGTCCATACCTGTCCAAATCATTGGGGTCCCAAATGTTCAACAAACATTTTCGAGGTTCAGGCAGGACAGACACCTTAACTGCTTGAGAGACAGTACGCATAATTTGTTTCCAGTACTCTTGTATCTATCCTTCTGTTTTTAGTGGACTCAGTCTGATCTCCTGAGTCCTCTCAACGATCAGGCCTCCGGCTGTTCCAAGAAATCTCATGAGTGACCCATTGCCTGTTGATGACAGCCTAACTCTGTAGATATCTTGTGCGAACCAAGTCCATTGGGGCAGATTCAGGTCCTTGTCGTCTCCAGAAAAAAAAAGGATGCTAGTAGCTTTTTAGCTGCTGTCATCAACAGCCGCTAAAAAGCTACTAGCATCCTTTTTTTTCTTTTGGAAGGTACAACATCCAGCCTTCTCGTGTCTTGCTTAGGTGACGGTGCAGCACGAGGTACAATTGTAAAAAATTCACCTTGACTTAAAACTAGAATGTTTTTTCTCCTTTCCTCTTCTTACCTCCCATTCTCCACATGCATTCTCTCGGAGTATAGGCTCCTCTAAGTTGCATGCCTATCCGCTTTTCTTTCTGTGATGGTGTTTATGGAATTTGCCAACACCTCATTTCACAGATTATACCCTCTTCCCAAACCATGTCCTTGCAACCTACGAGTAGCTAATCCGCTCTTTTCTATGTATTTTTGCACCCATCATTTGTATGAACTCACGTGACCCCCCACTAATGACCACACCTAATATACCACAAAAACTGGAGTAAATGCATGGAATGATTTTCTTCAGACCATAAGACTAATCCCAATTTTTTTTAACCATAACCAATAACACTAACCACTAACCTTGAGTTCCTGATAGTGTGCTAACTACCATAAAGCGCTGCAATGCCGCAAGAGCAGTATGCTCTATATAATGCAATTATAATGCAACCAATTTTACTCCCTCGTATACGTTTTCAGAAACTTGCAGGGGAGGGAGAAAGGGGATGTGAGGAACATCAGTCACTCAAATGCAGCATTTCCAACATATTTGATTTTTTCTTTTTATAGCACAGGCCGCGTAACTAATGACGTCTGATTGCTCTACACAGATGTAAAGGTAATAATATGTATAATTACATACAACACTTTAATTATCTAAAAGAGAATTCATTTTCTGAAGTCATAGTGCCATTTGAGTAACGGGCTTCTTCAGAGAGTTTCGCAGCAGCATGGGTAATGTTTTTGGTTACGGTTGGAGGAGAGGGTTTTTCATCTACTCTTTTTCTGTTGTTGCTCTGTTTGAAAGTTTGTGTGGGCTGTAAGTCGAAAGTTGTTCCTCCCTGAGCCTAGGGGATTAACAGGGATGGTTGATAGGAATCATTTCTCACCAGACTCCGTGTTCGACTTGCTTTTTGGGCTGTCTGGCACTGCCAGTTGGGTCAGCTTGAATACTCCACTGGGCTGAGCTAAGATATGATTGGCAAAGTCTCAAGCAAGTGGCTGCAAGAGGCAGACAACCAATGATTTAAAGCAGCGGTCCGGAGCCTACTCTGTGTGTGGTTTCTATGCAATAGGCCTGTTTACCAGCTGTCCAGGTGCGGCTGGCACAGGTAATCGTGGTTAGGCAAGCGGGGTTGGAAAGTGGACAGACCCGGTTAAATAAAAATAGTTAAATAAAACCACATACCTTGTGCTTGCCGCATTGCCCAGTCAGCAAAGCGGCTAGCACAAGGTAAGTGGTTATACATTTTTAACTTTACCCATCCCGTTCTCTGACCACTTCCACCCACCCCTGCCATACCGCTGTTACCTGTGCCGACCGGTCCTTTCGCGATCTGTCAAACCCAGACCTAAAAAGTGTCATATCCTGATCCATAGTTGCACAAAGTTTACCAGAATATGTGACTAGCTGTTCCAAGGCCCCATTGGCCTTCCTGCCACTGGCCTTCCCAGGGCATCGAAGACCTGATGAGACGCAACTTCAGGAAAATTCCGAATTAAACTGTATGGACTCCAAGCTTGTCCTGGTAAGTCTTGGTTGCTTCATAGAATATGGCCTGTTTGAGTAAAAAGTAGCAGGTTAGCTATGCGTGCTAGATCTGGTTTCTGAGATGAATGCCTAAAGTTTCTCTGTGTATGCCAGCTTCACAGATGAGCGGGCGCGTGCCCCAGAAGAGGCCTGTTTCACACGGGGGAAGGCTGCTGCGAGTCCGAATGTCAGCATGGCACAGGGGAGTTACTTGGCCTAAAATAAGATGCTTGGCGTAGTGAGGCCTGCGCCGTTCAGACCTGCTCTGCAGAGGAAGGCCTGCTTGCACGCAGGAAGCCGGCCTCGGGTAGCAGGCCTGCCGCTTGAAGCCCCACGCCTGCTGCACCGGGAAGGCCTGCTCGGCCGCCCTCTCCTGACCACTTTCCTACAGAACCGGTTCCAGCTCAGTTCTCCTTATTTGGCCAGAGCGGCACCGAGGAGCGAGGGTGGGGGCGAGACAGGGAGCCCACTGACATCACGGCTCACAGGGGGAACCGAAGTTTACAGGGAAAAAAACGCACCAAGACTTGAGCCAACACGTCGCGCAGTTTCTTTAAAAGGAGATGTCTGCACGGGGAGGCCGCTTGTTGTCTGACTCCGGCAGGCAGCCCCTGCCAGCCAAGTGCGTGAGGGCACCCCGCCGACAGCTGCCCCGGAGGAGGGGGCACGGACCCGGCCTCGGGCTTGGCACGGGCCTCCGCAGCGGATGTTATCTTTTGTTGGCGGGCCGTGTGCTTACCGACACCAGAGCGGCCGCCTCTCCCAACTGCAGAAATAATCCGCCTGTTTGTGCCCAAACACTATATTTATCCGAAATTAAAACATTTGGTTCGTCTCCAACCTCCCCGACCCCCACAGATGGTGTCGTATTAATTCTGAGCCGTTTACAGACCCTCTTCTTTCACTATGTTTCCGGTTCTGAAAGTATGTGCGATGCAATGTAATTTATTCAAGGAAGGGGCAGCAAAACTGCAACTTCCAGAAGGCGCTGTGTTGTCACGTGGAAGGCCAGGAATGGCACGACCGTGTCTGTGGACAAGGAGGGTTGAGTGAGGCAAGAGCATGGATCCTAGCAGGGCTGGGTGGGTCTCTTGGGTTATACTGGCAGAACTGGGGAGAGGCATACATATAGATATATACACACGAAGCCTAGCAGCACAGGCGGGCCCATTACTGGGCATAGGGCGGCAGATGGCACGTCCCCTAAACACCTCTCTCCCGCCATGCTGTTATTAATAACCCATTTGAAATCGAAGACAACAAATACTCGAGTGAAAAATATGAATTATTGTGGGGGTGTGCTGCTCACACCTGGCATGGAAAGCACAAGCGCTTTATACTTTTCACACCACTAATTACGCCTGTTGAAAACTTAGCCCCTCCCCATGTATGTAGCATTACTGTACGTACTGCTTCACATCTTCCATTTAAACGCATTGCTAGTGCAATATCTATATTTTTTACTGCTTGCGGGACTAATCGAATCTCGGATGTGATTCTCCCAAAATGACGGCACCTGCAGACTGATTAGAGATTTCAAGTTTGTGCAGTCAGACACAGCCCTCGCATGTACCACAGAGACGAGGAATAGGGTGACCAACTGGCATGGGTGCAAATTGAGGACAATAAGTGGAAACATTCAGGGCAAAGGTTGAAAATTCAGGACAAAACTTACCGGCAAAAGGTACGTTTTATAAACACATCAGCAGAAGTTACATAATAGTATAAAAGTAAGTAAATAGACAACCGCGTAACCAGTTCCATGCTCGCATCGGCCAAACGCCGACGCGAGCACTACCTGCTCAGTGCTGCACTCGACCGTTGGCCGACGCAGCCCCGCCCACTCTCTAGAACTCCTGCACTGCAGCGAAAATCGTGCCACGGTTAAGTAGTTAAGTACAAGTCAAAGTAAGTTTATATTGGGTTGAGACAGTCATGCATGTCTTTTTGTGGTATTTCACATGATAAAAATCTATTTATATGGTGCCTGCATTGGGTTGTCCAGTCTGATATTTTGTTCACAACTCCTGGTGAGAGAAGTGGTCAGGAAGATCTGCTCAGTTAGACTTTGTTACTAGCATCTCATATCTGAGTGCCATTGTGAAATGTAAAGCAGCACGCATAGGTGAACTAAAGGGAAACTTGCTGTAATGAACACTTTATGGGTGTTTCAGCAAGTGGAACTTAAAATATGGAATCTGAGTTTGTTTATGGGGGCTTCGCAGAGAGTTTCACTAGCCGATGGATGTCACTAACAACACAAAAACAACAGAAGCCCCTGCTCTTGGATATAAGTAAATAGAACTCAATGGTTTCTGTTTGGTGTGTCAATATTGGCTAAAGCACATTAACCATGTTATAAAGTCAGTACAATGTGCCCAGAAAGAAAGTTCGCAATGGAGTAGAATTCTTCTTAATGAAAACACTTTATTGTTCCTCTTGTTGTGGCCAACACGTGTTTCATCGCAGGGAAACAGACTGCGAATCTTCAGGGCCTTTCTTGCGAGAAAAGACGGGATTTAAGTGTTGAGGCCAAGCGCCCAGGAGGGCGAGAGTATGGGGAAAGCGCTATAGGCGCGTGGTTTGTTTCATACCTTATTGTGTTCATAAGGGGGCCATAACCGGGAGGAGAGTTGAATTATAGCTGTTACGCTCAGAAACGGAAAACAGGCGGGTGCACCTGGTTAAGCTCGTTCTCCCTCTTGTGGTTCCCGGCGCCGTTTGTCGTAGACGGTCACCAGACCGGAAGTGGGAAGGGCTATTTATGCTATGTTTCCGCTGTTATCCCAGCGTTTAATGAGAAAACTAGACCGCAAACTTGTCATCCATTTGGGTTTGAGTAATGGCTGCTTATAGAAGAAATACTATAAATGATTTTTACAAGAAGGGTGAGAACTTGATGGTGTCTTTGGGGATTACTCTTAATGTTGCTAATATTTGTTTATACGCCAGTGAGTGCTCTGATGGACGATGTTATGGTGGAATTTGAATATAGGCTCCGAGTTTGAGCTTGGTTATTATCTCATAGGCGCTATGGTAAAACGGTGTTCTGATGGAAAAAAAAGGGTTTGAATGCAAATAATGAGTTTGAATGCAAACTCCGAGTTAGGGCTTAGTTATTGGTTAAAAAGGAATGAGTTTGAATATAAACTCGTAGTTTGAGCTTGGTTATTGGTAAAGAGATGTTGGGTTTCAAACTTCTTAGTTCAAATGACCCAAGATTCATCAATCAGCAGGCGATTTAACAAAAATTATATACATTATTATGAATTACAGTTATACAACGAGTACATGTGAAAACATAAGTATGGTTCTGATAACAAGTACTAACAAGGCGTTGTGGTGTGTTGTAACAATAGACACATTACGAGAATATAACTATAAGTGTTACATTATGAGAGTCGGTTTCTTGAGTAAGCACATGCTATGATTGTTTATATTGTTCTTTTTACTTTTTACTTTCGAAATCAGTCCCCTAGGAAATATTGCATCTCAGGGTCATAGTTCAATATTGACACACCAAACAGAAACCATTGAGTTCTATTTACTTATATCCAAGAGCAGGGGCTTCTGTTGTTTTTGTGCATTGTGTGTGGATTTCTAATCCACCCTTGAGCGGTTACGAGGGATTACCGCCCGCCCCATTGCCTGGAAATTTATACCCTACTACTCCACAATACCCTACGGTTACTCGGCTGTGCGCCTTCCTTAATCTGGAATACCTCAAACCCTCTCAGCAGATATATAGATGGATGTCACTAAGGTGCTTTTCCCTGCAGCTTTCTTAAAGAAGACACTTTTGTTACACTATTACGTAGTTTATTTTTGACGCCTTGCCAATTGCAACAAACACAATATATGATCTCAAGAACAGCTCATGGCACTATTAGGTGCTCCCCAAAATCTTACACCTAAAACAAAACATGCAAACATTTACAATTACTAGTGTAACATTCAAGTGGCAGTTGGGTGTCACTCAAAATGTCATATGCATGATGTATAGATCCCACACATAAGCACATGGCAAATAAAGAATAGTAACACATAGACGGGGGAGTAGCCAGAAAATGTAAATGCCTCTCATTTTGAACTAAAGCTCTTATGGCACCAAGAAAGCAAAGTAAGTCATCCCAACACTCTCCAGAAGAGCTCTCTTGTCCAAGGTTATAGCCATTTATCCTTCCATCAGACCCCTGAAATCCACCATTTAAAATTTACATTGTCATCTATCAATTATTTTATCCATCATTCAGTCTTTCACCATTCATTCTGTCCTTCCATCTGTGTGCCCATCCATATCCAAACCTTTTCAACCATTTGAAAACCTATCATCTTTTCTTCCATCCAGCATTTCACTCATCCATCCCTCTATCTACCCTTTCACTCATCCATCAGCCATCCACTCTTCCACCCAATCCACTCTTCCACCCAATCCACTCTTCCACCCAATCCACTCTTCCATCCATCCATCCAATCCACTCTTCCATCCATCCATCCACTCATCCATTTACCCCATCACCCAAGCCATCCTTTCACTCATCCACCCACTCTTCCACCCACTCTTCCATCCAACCATTTACCCGTTCACCCCATCCAGCCATCCTGTCACTTACTCATCCATAAACCCAGTCACCAATCCGTCCACCCATTCAACTTTTCACTCATCCATCCATCCTTTCTTCCAGCTCTCCACCCTCCCTTTCACTCATGTATGCGTTCTTTCCTTCATCCATCTTTACATTCTTCTTTTCACTCATCCAGGCACCCATTAGCCCATCCATTCTGCCAATCATGCCTCCATGCTTTCACTCTTCCATCCCCCTTTCGCTCTCCATTCCCCTTTCACTTAGCCACCCACCCATCCTTCCATCCACCCACTCATCCACTCATGAATCAATCCATTGACCCCTTCACTCATCCATCCCCCCTTCACTCATCCATCCATTCACTTATCAATTCATCAATCCATCCATCATTTCTCTCATCTATCCACCCATTCACTCGCCTATCATCTACCCTTTCGGTCTTCCATCCAGTCGCGGCCGGCATGAACCGCGTGTGTGTGTGGGGGGGGGGAGTGGGGGTTGCGCGGGGAGGGTAATTTAATATATATATTTTTTAAACATAGCTTCCCCTCCCGTGCCGGACTTCCGCTTCGTGCCTCCTGCTCGCTGCAAACAAGAAGCAGGCAGCCTCCCTCTCTTCCACTAAGCCATTGCGGCGTCTATTGAGAGGCCATTTTCTTAATGCAGGCTGCGCAACACCCTACATGAAGAAAACTGAGTGCTATGACTGGTTTGGTTGGCCCTGGGGCTGACCAAACAATGCCCATAACATTGAGCTAGCCACACCTCCCCGACTCTCCTGCCCACCCCCAACCAGGCATACCCTTTTTCTGCTTTCTCGCAGTGCTAAAAAGCAGAAACTTAAAATGGTATTATACAATCTCACGTTTCTGCTTCTCGCACTGCGACAAAGCAGTGGGGCGACGCTCCGACGCCCTCTTGGAGGAGCCGCTCCTGCATCCGTTCATCTTTTTACCCACCCATCTACCCTTCCACCCAAAATCCATCTATTTACCCTCATCCATCCTTCCACTCACGCATCCATCCATCCTTTCTCTCATTATCCATCCATTCACCCTTTTCACTCATCCATTAATTTTCACTAATCCATTCAGCCTTTCACTAATCCATCCAGCATTTACCCATTCCATCACTTATTCACTAACCCACCTTTTCACATTAATTATGATCTGAGCCTTTGTCAACTGAGTTGCAGACAGAAGAGGCCCTTAAAGACCTTCACCCATGCTGTAGTTCCCAAAGCAGGGAATGGGGTGGGGTAGGGTTCACTGTGCCCCTCTGCACATAGGCAATCTGAAAACTTAGAGAAGCCACGAGTCATGCATGATGATGCACAGTGCCAGGACATGAGGTGATTGTGACAGGGTTTTAAGTGGGATTAAAAAACTGGGGGTCTCTCCAAGGGGCGTGTCTGATGTAATTAAGGGCATAGCATAAAACACCTAACGTAAAAATATGTGCTTAGCATAGTGTGCTGCCCGACTGGTATTTTGCTGTTTCTATCATTGCGTCCGGTAAAATTAGACCTTAAACAAGCCATGACTATTGGTTTTTTCAATGGGTGTTAGTTGCATAACATAAATGAATAAAGTAACAACTATGGCTTCGTTGTACATAATATTAAAAATGCTTCAGCTCTGAACTGATGAGACTGTGTAAGAACTATAACCTCTTCTTTTGAACTTCTTTCGCCAGCTTCCTATCATGAACTGGCTCCTAGCAGCATGGGAGTTTTTGTACATTAGGTTTGTACATTCTTTCCATCTAACCCTAACAGAATGCCCTGTCCTATACCACAGCAGGACTGGTGCAAGGTGCTCACCCACTTGCATTAGTGGACATCATATACCAGGCCATCCTCTCGTATATACAGTCCAATATGTGCTTGTTCTTTTTTATCTCTCAAAAAGTACTAGACCAAAGGGTTCAGTGTGTCTTTAGTTCTTTGGAGGTGAATTCTTGTCCAGCTCTCCTATCAATGCTTAAAATGGGCAGACACCGTCCGGTATCAGTGCCTGCACTCCTTTAACTTGAAAGGGAGAGTTCCTGCACTTCTCAGCCCTGGTGCAATATATTTAATGGGAGAGTACGAGCACTTTTCAGTAGCAAAAAGGTACTCTAAATAGTGAGTACCTGCACTTCTACATTTCCATGTAAAGCCCTGCTTTCAATGTGTTCCTCTCAAGCATTGGGCGAGCAGCCCATTGGAAATAATTGCTATCGGGCAGACGTTTACTTGATTCTTGGAAAATTCTACTGGTTTAGATTGGGCCTTGAGGTCGAGCGATTTCAGATTCCAAGCCAGACAGGAGACGGACACACCATGTAGGGGTCAGTGTAGTTTTGGGGGGCAAAGGCCTATTGTAATCTAAGCCCTCTCTGGCTATAGGGTTAGGGACACACACAGCACTGATCTTCATGTGGTGAAGCAAAGCAACTCTCCCATGTAACACAGGGACTGCACCCTTGGGAGTGGGAAACAATGTCACAGCATCCATCCCTGCGACAGGAGCCTCAGGTACACCTGTACCTAGTTCTCTCTCTGGTGCTTAGGTCATCTCTGGAACACAAACACGCTCTCTTGGTCTCTCACGGAAGGTTCCTGCAGGGGTGACTGATTTGGATAGTTTACATGAGGGGTATATGGGTTGCTAGACCTCGAAAAGATTGATTGTCTCCTCTACCAACCAGGTCACCCATAGTTCAGCCGAGGCTATTTCCCGGGGTGAGAGTCTGAGTACATTGGGCGATCTTTGGTCAGGTAGAGAGTAAGTTCATTTGAAGGTGCTTTAAACATCAAAACTGTGTGCTCTCTGGTCTTCAGAGACAGCTGGGTGAAGGTACTGGAATCAGGGGAACGCACAGGCACAAACCCACTGGATTGTACATGCGTGACAGTGAAATCTGGCTTTGTTTCTTACAGGTCATCTCTCCGAGATTATGCTCAGTTTTTAGACTCTTCAAGCGATTCTCTGTTGTCTGATTGGTTGAACTCCCTCGAGATCCCATCCACATGCCCGTAGGAATCTTTTTTTAAGTGCTGGTGTAATGAAAATGTTGTGCTGTAATACTTTAGAGGGCTGTGGTGTTGCATAAGTGAGTGCGTGATTTTTGTGTTGTATTTCCATAGACTTGTTTTTTCTCTAATAAAGCACTGGTGATATCTTTATTTCTGCAGACGTGCCAGTGTGTTTTCTGATGTTCAGTGACAATATTTTGCTATAGCTTTGCTTGCTGTAGAGAGATGGTTAAAGAGGCCTTTTTTGTGGGAATGGCTGAAAACATTAGGTAGATGGTTTTTGTGGTTAGCAGTCAAGAACAAGTGAAGTGAATATTCTTGGTATGGTGGAAGGCCAGGAGACGTGGTACCCATAGGAGGTACCTTGGGACTTCGAGCAACCACAGACTAAAGAGCAGTTTGCAAACCTTTAATTCCAAGGGGTTGTAGGAGTCGCAGGTTCTCACCACTCCAGTGGAGCAATGGCCCAATAAATAGCACATCTAACAAAGAATTAAAGATTGGTTTGAAAAAATCACTTTTCAGTTAATCTTTGTTATCCTTTAGAACTTATTGGATGGGAAAGGAAAATTGTAGACCAGCCAATTGCACAAAGGCTTTTTACAACCGAACGCCCAACCTCCGTTCATAAATGGTTTTACAGCTAATGATTTTCCACATACTTAAATAAAAAGCTGTCACTGGTCGATCAATATTAATATTTTCTCAGGATATTAAGCCCTTTTTGCATATCCCAAAAGGCCAGCGAAACATGGCCTTGAGAGCGGACTCCATCCGTTGGCTGGTGACATATCCCTGGGGATATCCGTCTGGACTGCTGAAATGACAGCCATATTTGTTGATCTCTACAGTTTGTTGGAGTCTTCTGCTGAGGTTCACTTGTTGGGAGTGGACTGAGGAGGCATGCGCAGAGAAACGCGTCTTAATATGAGCTTGTCTTGGTGTAGAAATGCAAGCCAGAGTTCATGCTTTTGTGGCCAAAAGATGATTCAAACCAGAGTCCTGATCCCAGTCTGCTGGCAGAAGGCTGTGAAACTGGAATACGCAAGCTGCTTCCATTTGTAATACACTGCTGTAACCTGCGTTTAGTCTGATATAAGCTGGTACCAGTACTTACGGCACTGTTGTGAAAGTTACTGGTGCAAATTGTATTTTGTTGTGTATATATCTTCTATCAAAGTATATTAGTTCTAACTAATGCAGTTGAAGTAGCATGCTACAAAATAAGTTACCAGCCCCAACTTCAGTGTGATGGAAGGTTACCATACGAAGAACCCCGTCACAGCGATCCACCGATTATATATGTTGGCGTGTGAGAGCACATCTCCAAACGCTCAATCTCTCCGCCTGCTGAAAACACCTGTACACTTGGGCCGGAACCATGCAATAAAAAGTTATGCTCCTATTCGGTATAAAAAATGAAGTCTATTAAAAAAAACATAAGTGTCCACAACTCTACCGTGAATACAAACAAGCATGATGTTCAGAGAAGTGCATTAATAACTAAATCATAAAAACCCAATTCAAATGCTTCCAGATCGAAATGCTTGTACAGTTCGAAAGTAGACGAGAAGAGGTTTGACATATTAAAGAAATATTATTGAACAATGGCATAAATCATGTGTTTGTATGAGACTTGTGGTTTTGAGAATTACCACTAATTCTTTTCTTTTTGCAACAAAATGGTAACTTATGGAGTATGTTTTTACCTTGTATGAAACTGAAATAACATAGTGGAAATGTGTACATTTGATTAAAATCCAAGGGTTAGTCATGTAATTATTTGCATTGGGGTCACACATTGTAATATAGAACACTGGTTGAGAATAACAAGCTTTTGAAGTGAGGCAAGAAAAGGTTGTAATAAAGAATAAACCATAGTTTAGGCAAATCTATAGACCTTCATGAGGGCCAAGTGAATGATTATACACTTTGAAAGTTAATTAAAAAGCCCTGTTTGGGCATGAGGGAAGCCACTCTGATCAGTATGAAGACTCCGTGATACCCATCTTCCTCCTACGGTTCGAGTTCAGTCCACCTGGGCCACGAGCATGTTGGGCTCGGCATAGAAGAAAGTTCAGTGACCAGCGACATTCAATCGTTGACCGGTCCTACATTCCCATGGCTGTGTCTTTTCTCATCCAGGCAGTGGGTGCTTTCCATTCCCTGCCCTGGTTCAGTTCTCCATGAAATAATCTGTCTCCCTTTTATTGTCATGATCCTCCCTAGTAGGGTACTCGATCGACCAAGAATCCTTGTACCCCGGCCCAATTCAGTGGTTGGTAAATTGAATTGAAACTGCAAAAAACTGAAAACTTCTCATTGAGTCGAATAACCTAGTCTTTGTACTGGAACATGAATCCTTTTCTGTGTTGTTGCCTCGAGGGCTTTCTCTCTCTCGCCCCCAGCTCCCTCAAATAGCTTTATTGTATTTGAATATGATACAATGCTTCACACACAGCCAATACGAAGTCAAAGGCCTAGAATGTATGGCAAAACATTGTAGCAAATATGTGATTTCAAAATAAAAAAGCAAACAAATAAAATAGTATAAGACTTATTTTCGGTTTACATGTGCTTTCCTTTAAACACAGGCACAGTAACGTTGGCGTGTGGAGTGTCTTGTATTCGCCTCACCAGGAGCATCGCGTTCTTGCCCTAGAGATGAACATGAGGTGGTGTGTGTTCCGGAGGCGGCTGTTAGTCTGAGTCGGGGTCGCTCCCAAAAACATGCAATAAGTCATCTCAGTCTGGGGCTATGGACCGCCGACAGAGCCCCCCAGTTCCTCTCTGTGCAGTGCTGCTGATTCCGCTGTAGCCCATTGTAGCATGACCGCCTGCCATATTGCTGTCCCTGGCAGTGGCGTGGCCGTCCATCCATTGTGATTGTACATCTGGCCAGAATGAGCGCCAAATCAATAAAGCGCGTCACCGCTCCTTGTGCCCTCAGAGAACTGTGGAGTCCACGGAGGCATAGATTGAGGCTGCAAATGTCCGAACGACCCGTGATTGTGTGAATGGTTGTACAGCTCTCCTCCCACAAAAAACACACGCTAGGGCACTCCGAGACCATTTGTAATATATCTGCGCCATTGTGTCTACATCTGGGGCACTCTGTGGATGTCGTTGGATAAATCCTATGGAACTTAGTTGGGGTCCGATTAGCTTGGTGCAAGACTTTAAATTGAATGTATTGGAAGTGTGCTTTCTGTGAGACTTTGTGTGATTATTGGAGTGCTGGTTGCCACTCCTTAGGAGTCAGAGGCGGGTGCAGGTTATGCTTCCATTGGACCTTCAGCCCGGCCATTAGATCTGTCCTCAGGCCAGGAATGGCCCTCATGATCCAAGAGACCAGTCACCACCCTGCTCATATGGTAAGCAAAGCCTGGGTCAGGGACTGTAGGAGTGGCTCGGTGGCCATTGCACCCCAAAGAAGTTCCATCTCGGCAGCACGAACTGACCCTCCGGAAGTGTAGTCTGTTCTGACAAAAGTCTGGTCCTGGTACATGTCCCCCAGGGTGCACTCTCCCAGAGACCCCAGCCCGCAGCCAGTGAGAGCATTGGACGGGATTTCAGATGCATGTGGCAGTGTGCCCGGCAAACACCTCAGGGCCCTGTGATGGCCGTCATAGGATACTCGAGGATGCTTTTAGAGCGAGCGGGCAGTGGTGACTGTGGAAGGAACAGTTCCTGCCCCTTGTACCGTACCTCCCCGTCCAAGGTGGGCTGTCTCTCTGCCAGGTTAAGGCCTGCTAGCCAGCGAGATGGCCAACCCTTCAGGGCTTGTTAATGATCTTTCAAAGTGGAGTGTACAGTTGTTCATTTAGTGCTGATGGAGGTGTCCGAGTCTATCTCACTTCTCGACCAAGGCACTGCCACTTGTCTTGCATTGTCCATGACTCACTTGAGAAGTTGGTTTCTTCCTGTGTTTGAAGTGTTGATTCTGTATAACCTCTACGTAAATAATCACCATTATTGGACATAATGTGCACATTATCCACAATGTATGTTTCATCAGTACTTCAAATCCGTATAAGGTAATGCATATCAGGAGTGTATTAGAAGTAACATTTTACCATTTTCTAATGTATTTTCTGTAGCAATGGTTGGACTTGTAACTGTTCAATGATCCTGCTATTCACCCATCTGCACGAGTGTGACTGTTCTATAAAACCACAACATGTACCTTTAGTCCAGTTGAGTCGGAGAGGATGATGCATTGCCAGGCCCTGCCCATCTACAGGGCTGCGCTGGTCTTTTCAGAGGGCCTGGCGAGCTGGGCAGCACAGGGCGCCGGTTCTAGCATGGACACGCGCCGCAGTTGAAGTCCTCACTACTTGATATCACCAGCGTCTGAATCTACGGAGACCTCGAATTGTGTCTCCTGCAGTGACTGTAAATTGAAGGGGCTGGAAGAGCACCTTCGTGCCTGGGAGACACCATAGTGCGCTCTCAGGAAAATTGTTTCCTCTGACTGCAGTCCTACGGGAAAGATGGGTGTGCTGCGGAGCAACCACATCTAGGTTCCTTCCTCCCATCCCCTAGTCAGTCTGCACGTGCTGTTTCAAGCAGCATCGAGAATTATCTGAGTCCCCAAAGTAAGGGAGCTTCTCCGTCAGTGAGATGCAGCTCTCGTGCAAAGGGAACTTGTGAAGAAGAAATTTAGCTCAGGACAAGAGATACTTTTAGATTTAGGTTCTATCCTCTTTTCATTCGTTCCTAAACAAATCTAGCTGGTGACCTGGCTACACAAAGTTAGCACCTTCATGCACAGGTTGACACATCTCGGCCCATGCCTTCTACGCGACACACATCCTTGCATAGAGTCCCAGTGCCCACAGTGAGCACTATTACCATTCACACGCTCCTTGCGTGGTAGGTGGATGCACTCTTGAACAGCCAGGCTAGACATAACTGAGGGTAAACAGGTGTACCACCAGAGAGCAGAAATGTCTCGTAGGCCACAAAATGACTGGTCATTGTCGCAACTGCTGTGCTTACCATCGCCAGTACCTACTGTGGTACCATAAAATAATTCTCAACATTTTCAGCAGTTACAAGTATTTGGCAGTCCTAGCCACACTGATAAACTATGTCAACTGTTACACTCTCCCCTGATGGTGTTTCTTTACCACAGTTATATTTTCTGCTCCCTTAAACGCCTCCTAGTCTTTTTAATGGCTCACACCTGTAACCTTTTTTCTCGCCCAGGGTAATTTTTAGGTTAAGCCTGGGCAGCGCATGCGTTGCTCTGCGAGGCATGCTGTATTGAAGTAGGGACTTGAAGCCCCGCCCATGTCCTGCTCATCTTTTCAATTGGTTCATGTTACTGTCCTTGCAAAATCGTTCATTTTCATTCCAGAATAGGCTTGTTAGTCCCTCCTTGGTACCGCCTTGTCTGCATTTGTAACCTCCCATAACGACTAGACCTTTTACTTGTTTTGTTACTGTCTACTTTGTCTTGGCTCTGAGTGCTATTTTGTTAAATGATATCCCCTATTCCACCCACTACGTCGCAGCACGTCGCCTGCTTTTATTTTAATTACTAATGGTGGTCCGCTTTAACTAGAGTGGCCACTTTATTTATTTTAGCAGCGCGGTCCGCTTTAAGTATAGCGGCCGTGGTTACTTATGGATTTAATTATTTTTGTTGTTGTTAACGAGCACCCATGTGGCGCTTTCACATTAATGGAAGTCACGCCACTTTCTTTAGACAAGCAGTGTCTAAAGAAAGGTGCGCTGCCACTACTAAAGTGAAAGTGCGGTATGGGGTGCTTTTACATAAAAAAGCATTTGTTTGTCAACGTGACAAACATGTTTTTTTTTTGTCAAGCCCCCATGCTGCGGTTTCACTTTAATGTCAGCCATGCACCTTTCCTTTTCGATGTGGCTGGTATAAAGAAAAGGGTGCGTCCTCCATTAAAGGGAAAGCGGAGCATGGTGCGCTTTGACACAAGAAATATTTGCAATGCAGTAGGTCTCCCATTTGTGAGAGTTTGAGCTATTGACATTTACAATGCCATAGCTTAAGCTTTCGCAAATGCGAGACCTATTGCATTGCTCTTCTATATTACTTTCTCGCCTTTTTTATTCTAGCCAAGGTCATTTCTCATTACATGCCGCTCCTTTATTAGGCGGGCCCTAACGTCTGCTTTAGTTGTGTTGTGCAATCTTCATGGACTGTGCAATATTATAAACAAAAAAAATGCACACATTTAGGGCTTTGGCTCAACCCTGTTCATCCTCTGGTGAGCTCACCTGTCGTTCATATTTGTCTTCTCTCCACCAATAAGTACAGCCTGGAGGTTGGTCAGCTCGCTCAGAAGTTGGCTCTCGCGCACTGGTAGTGACACCATTACCCTGATTAGATTACACATCCGACCACTTCAGTCAGAGGGAGCCCGCAATAATTTTCTTTGCCATGGCACTTAATATTTTTGCAGATTTAAATAGCGCGAACTCGACCCTAAGGCAACGGAGCGCTTTACATGAACATCAGTCACGTACACAAGGACACATTTATTTTTGGTAGGCACGGGGAGATTAAGGATTTGCCCAGGATCACAGGAAGCTGAGCCGACGCCGAGGCTCAAACCTATTTCCCCCTCTCCAAAGGAGGCAGCTCTGGCCGTGAGGCCACTCTGATTCTTGTGTGTCTGTTCTTTGTCTTCAGGTCACAGTAATTGGCTGTTAATATATTTTCTTGGCGCCCGTAAATGCTTTTTCCCTGTGACTTACATTAAAAGTGAAAAAGGTATATACACCTGTTATAAGTAAAGTGCCCCTACACGCTGTAAGCACCCGTAGTGTTTTCTTAAAATTACACACCTTGGCTACATATTTTTTAATTTAACATTTTCATTGCAAGTACATGGTCGTCAAGTCCCCCCCTCCCCCCCCCAACATTTTTATTTTCAAAGGAACATGCTAGCAGGGAGGAAAAACACACTTTACCATCTTGCTGGGGGGGGGGGGGGGGGCAGACCCATTGGCTCTGCCAGTGCTTGTTTCCCAAGGCTAGCTGGCAGTGTTACTTACTCCCCCCCACCACCCTGGTTATCTCCCGCGATCACAGCAGCCCCATCTGCTCGGTGAACAAGCGTCTAAGAGCTGCCGCCGGGGGGCTCGCGAACCTGCTTTTGGTTTCTGGAAGCTTCTGCCTCTTTGGAAAGTGATATTGGCTCTGAGGGATCCGATACGGCTCTGATTGGACGCTGCAGTCGGGGGTGGGGGGGTTCTGTGCAGCTAAATATGCTCCTGCAGCGGGCGATTTCGACACTACTGTGCCTAGGGATTGATTTGTAGCTGTCGGCAAAGCTTGTTTTTAATAAAAGTCTGCTTGGATCGTAGTTTGAGGAATGTGCTGTGTAATGCTTGGAGCCTTCAAGCCCGCTTCCGCAGAACGCGATCAGTCCTACTGTAGAGTTCTTTATTTTTTTTCAAGTTAAGTTTTGGACATAGAAGAAACATACATTTCATCACCTATTTAGTAGGATCATTTTTATGACAGGCGGGCAACGCCCATTGGGCTCAAAGAGTCCCCCTCCCCCCTACTTATTGTGGCAGAAGAGATGTCATACATTCTGTAAAATTCTTATGGAACTCCTTCAGTTCCCAGAGTTTTCCCAGTGGACATGGCGGTGATGGCTGACTGAATGTCCTCGATTGAAATTGGCATCTATTTTGCCAGCTCCGGCGCAGTTAAAACAGGGAGGGTGGGTCTGGTTTAGAAATGACTGGGTTGCTATCTCCAAGACCCCTGGGGATGCAACAATGTGTAGAAGGACACAAAGGTCTCGTGTATATCGATCTGTGAGACGTGCAGGGTGTCTTCTGGCTGTCAGATACATGTCAAGAGAGGCTGCTAGGAGTCCTTTCTAATCAGCCGGGCCAGTAGGCGACCTGACCTGTCACACTCAGAATGGGATGCGGCGACAGGACAGATAATCCTAACAGCGCAGTCTTTCCAGTAGTTTGGCTATGTCTTCTGGTATCCATACTGGGTGAGACAACCATGTCTGTTCATCCACCACCAGGCATTCCTCCACTATATAGTCCTGCTCCACCTGTGTAAGCCTCTCATGGAGCCTCTGCATTCGCCTTAGACTGAGCAAATGCAGGATTCTCTAATAATCACCATAAAGGCTTCTCATTCCACCAACAAGTCAGTCGAGCCCTCATTGTGCTCAAAGTATTTCACTATCTGGGTAAACGGGGCATCCCTGAAAATTGTATATTTGAGAGTCGTGGGCTGGTAATGTAGAATTCTTCATATTAAGAGTTTCTGGAAGCACATGGTCCTTGTACCTACTAGGGTGGTGTGAGTATTTTTTTTAACTCTAGGTAAGGTGACAATATTGATGCTGATGCTTCTGCGGGTATTCTGGTGGGTGCCCTGAATAGCCATTTACCTGTCCTGTGCCCCTTTGCTAATGTAGGAGGCATACTTTCCATATAATATAGACTCTTCATAATTAGCAGTTGAAAGAAGTGGAGAGCGTTTCATGGCATGGATCTGGTTGGAATGATCAGCGCTGATTCCAGGTAATTTTGGCAAAAGATCTGCTTATAGCTCTCAAATTTCTGTTTTTCAAAGAGGCATTTTTTGTTCACATCTGAATTCGCCATTAGAGTACATTGGATAAATTGACATTTTTACAATGGTTGAGGAGTAAAGATGCATCACAATCAAGAACTTTGCCGAAAAAAAGTGTCACTCTCAATGGTATACTTCTATTCAAGCTTCCAGTAGTTCACAAATTTGGGATTAGAAAAACGAAGTATCCTCTCTGACCTCTCACTCTTTTGTGTGGGGTCGGAGAGGATACTTCTGAATAGAAGTATACAGTTGAGATTGACACACTCTTATTTTCATCCAAGTTCTTGATTAAGAAGTAATGAAAACCTCAGATGTTTGAATTGAACAGTGATTATGACCAGATAAATGATAGCTGAAGGACACTGTAACATTGGCTCAATCGCTGGCGAAGTCCTCATGGACGAAACACATTGACTGGGCTGAATGATGTTAAATTCTAATAAGAAATAAAAGAAGACTACACAGAATATATGACTCTTGATCTGTGTTGTTTTTTGGTGTTATATAAGGAATATGTGTACCTTAATCGAAAGGATCAGTACATGGATGTTGTCTTAATAACCATGCACTACGTTATTGAATTTTAGGATAAAAGTGCTCCTCTTTTCATTTATTTATTAACTATGTCACTTCACTTCATGACACCCGGCACAACTCTGCCACTTTACGACTTGCTATGCCTCTCTGCCACTTCACTACTCTCTATGCCACTCTACTCCATGCCACTAACTTTTAGTCATGATAAACAGCTGCCACACTGGTGTACAACATGGTACAAAGCCAATAACTCTTGCATAGACCCGACTATTTGACTTTGCCTATGCTTGTTCTACTAAGTTTTCAAGTGACAGGACCTACTTGCCAACAAACTATTTTGATCTGCAAGGACTAAAGTTGATCCTTGTTGATTATCCAAGGTTGCATTGTCAGAGTTCCATTGATGTTTTTTATTCCAACTAGTACGATATTGGTGAGCTGATGGATCCGTTATAAATCGCACCTTCTGGATCATGTTGCTGACATATGGGGGATTGCACATGCACTGAACTAGTATGTAGAAAATTCCAGTTGAATTCACTTGCATCATGGACATTGTTACTGGAGGTCTAACGGTGAATGTTGACTTCACTTGTATTATTTTGAGGCCCTTCTTTTTTCTGTCTGACGTACAGTCTGATGTTTAAAAAAAACAGTCAAAGAGAAATACATCAAGGTATATAGGGCTTTCTTGGGAGGGCTCCAGGCAGCTACTAGCCGATTCGGAAGGCTACACAAAGGGATAGGAAGATGAGAGCTGGACGTTAATGCATGGACGATGTGCATGGACTATCTCAAAACAAGATGATTGGAGGCTGGATGACCTATTAGCTTCCAGCAGTTTGCAGCCATCACCGAGAGACAAAGTGGTGATCCTAAGAGAACTCAAGAAAAACCTATTGGGTGGAAAAGGTCATCTTGATCTGATACAGGAGGAAGGGAGTGACAGGGTTTGTAGATTTTTCTTTTCTTTTTTGTGGAGGGGAAGTAAGAGAGAGGGTTTGTAGATTTCTATTTCCTTTTCCGGGGAGGCTAAGCGAGAGAAGGGGTTGTCAGTTTTTATTTTCATTTTTGGAGGATTTTTGGAACCATGTACATTGTACATGGTTGCCTCCATCTTTGGTAGGCATCGGCGGTTCTTTTGTCTCGAGACATGCCTTTTATTTATTGCCTTTTATAAAGCAATGACGCACTGCCAATTCTAATAGTTTTTGAGCATTTCCGAATACAGCACAACACAATAAAGAATGTGGTTATGCACCAGAGTTTGTGGACATTTAGGGTGAAATGCAGGTGTCTAGTTGTCCCGAATGCCTCTTTTACTTTACATTGATTTTCAGATCATTTGGCAGTTGGTTTGTGGTCATACGTGTCTTGCATGAGCACTATGAATGGCCTGATCACCCGTTTGTTCTCGGAGACTCTGGTATCTGGTTTGGGGTTTCTCCTGGTGTGTTGAGTGCGTAATGCAGTTGTGCCTGATGTTGGGTTTGTGCTCATGATGGATATACACATTGTACAGATGGCTTTGGAGTTAAGTCTCTTCAAGTGTACAGTGGGCTACAGTTGGTGTAAACATCCTTTACAATCTTGTAGCGACCCATTGCAACTTCCACGTTAACACTGGCTCTGGTGTGTCAGAAAAAAAGTACTTTTTTTGCGCAATTGCCTTCGTGATAGGATGGGTGAGAGAAGCAGGGACTGGACAGGATTAATTACTGAGCTCAATATTTGTAGTTTTTTTGGTAATTTGGTTTTCCATTTTTTCTGAACTGTTTTTATTTTTAAGTTGTTCAGTTTGACGGCTTTGTGGTCCTTAGCAGTGTTAGACCACATGCCTGACCTGTATGGAAGTACAGTTGTAGTATTTGTATAGTGTTCACCACACCACAAAAGTCTTCTGAATGCTTGATCTAAAAATCTGTAGGTGGGGTGACATGGGCCAGAGGACTGTTTGGGCAAACAACCATGGTCTTGAGGAGTTGTTCAAAGCTCCGTAAACCTTTATTTGCTGTACTGCAAGTGTAGAGATGTTCGGTCTAATTACTAAGTAAGCGAAAGATCTGCCAAGCCCCATGCCTCTGTACTGTGTGGATTTTGATGAATCGGATGTCGGCAGATCTAGATTGTTGGAGCAGTAATATCTACATTTGGAGGTTGTGAAAGAAGGTGCAATGTCTTAGAAGGCCAAGTGAACAATGTGTTATGACCTGAAATGTATTAATTTCCACCAAAAGTGAGTGTAGAGGTTGTAGCTCAGGGGAGACGTGTTTAGGTGAGTTGGCAAGCAGCTGCTTTTTTGATTCTCGGGAAGGCGACTGCAGCATAAATTAGAAGCTTCACGCAGAGGCTGGTTCCTTGTTCCATTCCTGAGCCAATCATAGCTATGATGGTGGATAATTAATGAGGGAAAGTTAGTAAGGAGCAGGTGCAACGTAGACATCCTAGATGGAAAAACAGGGCTGGGCTCCTTGACTAGAACATTTGTTCTAAAAGCGTGAGAAGAGTTAGAAAGTAATCCCAGTTTCTTAATTGTCACAGTTGGAAATGGCCAAGGGCCGTGATGTTAGGCCAACACTTGAAGAGCCATAGCTGAGGTTGCACTACACAAATTAGGGATTCTAATTTCTCACGGTGCATTTTAAACTAATTATGGATCTTTTAAGGATGTGAGTTAAGACTGGAAGTTGAGATAATGATTTAGTTATCTTTAAGGACACCTTGGATACAGGGCTTGTTCAGTGAGATGTGGGGAGGGGGTGGGGGGAAGTGCGAGCTCCGGATTTTCCAACAATCATGCTTCCATATAATGTAAAAATACATTACACGACGGCAGGACGCATGAGAGGGGCAGTGGAACGGGAGAGCAATACAGATTGGCTGGGGTACTAGGTAAGAGGAAAAGACAGTATTTTGTCAACTTACAAACATTTTTGAAGACTTTCAAAAGAAAGAAAGGGAGAGAGTGTATGTAAAAATTCCTGGGGAAATCCGACAGACACCTCACCATACCTGACTGAAAACTCTTGTACCAACTATTTACCAGAAAATAAATTATGGGGGTGTAAGGTGTAACACACCAAACTTCCCGCCCCAAGCTATGCCCATCCTGGATACAGCCAATCTGTGTAGAAAAGGAACCTGAAGGAGTGCGTTGGAGGGGCTAGAGGTGAAGTTTGAAGAAAGCAGAGGCCGGGCAGGTCCTGCAGCTGGGTAGTTTGATGAGTAAGAAGGAATAAGCCCATTGAGTTCTGTCTAACAGAATGGTTATAATACAGTCTGTGGCAGTGTTTTGGAATCTGAACTCTTATAAGCAAGTAGAGGAGTCCTCTGGGAGACTAAATGAGCAGGTGCTGTGCAGTCCAGTCAGTGAGGTGTCGTTCTGCTAGTGTTACAGACCATTCTCAGGTTGTTAAAGAGGAAAAGGACACATTGAACTGCTTTTGCTGAGTGGACGTCTGAAGTGGTTGATTGGGTTTTGGCTTTCGACCAAGCGTTGCCACTATAGGTTGCAGTTTCTTATTGGAGGTTGGCAATGTGGCAGAAAGTACCTGTTGGGTCCAGTTAAGCCGTGTAGATGCAAGGGGGCTGTGGGAGCTTGTAGAGACCACCCTTGTTGAGAGGAGGAACTGGAATATGGATGTGATTCAGGAAGTAAGGGTGTTAAAGCTTCTTCGGGGCTGGGGGTCTTTCGAGGAGCCTGATCATCTGCTTTCGTTTATGCAGGTTCAAGTTGTGGTTTAATTGGGCAAAAGCTGCTGTGGGTGATGTGAATAGATGAGGTCAATGTAATGATGCCCAGCCTTAATTTTGATTAGAAAAGGGGTGGGGCGTGACCACAGAACTGCGGTGAGATGATTGTGATAAAGAGTTCTTATTGATCACTAATCTCATGTAGAACTTTTAAAACTTCTTTCTGTGACTTTAGGGTCGATGTGTGGGGCGAAGTAAAAATGTTTCCCCTCTGAGTATCACTCATGAAGGAAAGTGGATGTCTTGTTACATTGTCTTTACAGTGCTTCAAGTTGGATGTCTTGTTACATTGTCTTTACAGTGCTTACCTCACTCTGAGACTGTTTCAGATTGGTGTGAGAAACAGAAAATAGGAGGCAGAGAGGGAAGGAAGTGCAGTGCTGCCATGTTGGTTGGGGCAAACATGCACCGATTTGATAGCTTTCATTACCACCCGCCCTTGAGAGCTTCCAGACAGCTTCTAGGGTCTGTCCATATTCCTTTTACAGAACTTCTGATTGCTTCTGGGTGAGGAGTAGCGCTTTAGTTATTTACTTATTTATTTGTGTGTGTGTGTGTGTATATATATATATATATAGATAGATATAGATATAGATATAGATATAGATATATATAGATATATATATATAAAACAAAATTGTGGAGGTACCCACTCTTTTTAGGGGGGCTGCTGAATACCAGAGGTGCCTAAATCTCCCCACCAGCCCTCTGCCAAGAACTACACACCCATAGCAGACTAAAAAAGACTCTTCACTGGCGCGGCGGATACTAGACGGGAGACTGATAGTAAAGGCAATATCACTCACATAAACCACTTTAATGAAAAACACAAAAAGACCTACGAGCGTTAATAACCAATTGGAAAAAGGATATTGGCGAATTTGAAAAATATGTGGCAAGATGTGCTCATACTCCCCAGAGAAGCGGACATAAAAGCCAGCTTCAGGCTTATCCAACTGAAAACATTACACAGCATATACTATAGTAGAACTTTAGTACACACATTTTATGTAGCACCCTCTACCATAGAATCACATGGGATGTGGGCAGTAGGTAACATTCTGCATTTTATATGGGACTGCCCCAAAAACCAAAATTGTTGGTGAGAAGCGGCAAGAAGTTTAGCAGATTCCACTGAAATTACACTGGAGATGGAGGCTGCCCTGATGCTCCTGGGTAGATAAGAGACGTGGGTACGGGAATGGTTGAGAGGAATGGATGATTGCATGGCAATGGAAAAGAAAATTTATAAGGACAGGGGATGTCCTAAAAAAATTAAGAAAATCTGGGGAAATTGATAGATGAGTGGGATGGAGATACACAATGGGATGGAGATACACAATGGGATGGATAGACTTTGGGGGAGGGACGATGGCCCCGGTATGTAAAAAAGGCAGCATGGATATCCCTTGGATAATTGCCCCAGTCTCCCTTCCTCCTCCCCCGCCTCTCCTGTTGACTTGTTGCATTGTGATGTTATATTGATGTAACTAGGCAGATCTGTGCACTTGAGGGGATGCTTCTGGTAGAGGTTATAGTAGAAGCTGAAGGAAAAAAGCAAATAGGCCATGTGTATGTAACTGCTGGTTTTCATTTTTTGCCTGGTTTTATTAAAAAAAAATACGATATAATTAGAAAAACGAATTACACCCATTATGGCAAACTGAACTCTCCCTACCAATATACATACCTCCTTTGTGCATCTATGTACTTACAATTACTTCTGGATCTATATAGTTATCACTTTTTTATAATTTAGCATTTCCAATGCACTTCCCTATTTCTCAGCCTATACTTCGCTCAATATATCTTCTAGCCCAACCCTCTGATTCATCTCAAACTTCTTTCTACTACTCTTTCCAATGCTCTACCCTATCTCCCATCCTATACATATATCAATATATCCTCTACATCCACTCTCTCATTTATCCCAAACCCCATACCACTACTATGATCCCGAAAATAACCCTTTCTATAATCTCTCCTACTCTCTCCCTCCTTGCATCGTCTGATACCTTTTTTACTATACCGATCCCCCGAAACAAACCTTTCTAAACTCTTGCCTGTTTTCTACCTCTCCCCAGCCCATCTCAATCCAAATAACTGACTACTACTTGCCCTTCAAAAACCCTATCAGGGGTAGCAAGCGCTATATAAATACAAACCTCTTTCCCTTCATTATTCCGCCACCTACCCTTCTCCACCCAAATAACTGAATAACATATCCACTACTCAAATGACTTCATGTTTTAGTGTACTAATTTTCAACACTAATCCTTTATGGGTTCCGGAGTGGCGTGCTACTCGCCAGAAAAGCGCTTCGACATCCATCAGGGGTAACAAGTGCTATATGAATGCAAACCTTTCTTCCCCTTTTATCCCTCCGCTATCCTTCTCTCTCCAAATAACTGACTAATATCCACCACTGAAATTACTTTCATATTTCACCATATAAATTCACCACTAATTCTTTATGGGCTTCCTGGATAGCGTGCTTCAACACCTCATCAGAGGTAACAAGCGCTATATAAATAACAAACCTTTTTTCCTCCTCTATCATTCCAAATCCAAATAACTGACTAACCTATCCACCACTTAAAATGTACTTGCATGTTTCACTATACTAATTCAACACTAATCTTCTATGGGTCCCGGAGTAGCGTGCTACTCGCCGAAAAAGCGCATAGACGCCTCGTCGGGGGTAGTAAGCACTATATAAATGCAATTACAATACAATACTTAGATGCACTGTACACAGAAGTGCCTGGCTCAGTGCACTTGCAGTGGGCTTGAGGCAGCTGCCGGGCACTCTTCCAATCAACGGAGGCCGAGAGGGCCTGGCCTAATCTTAGTCTGTACTGGAGAGACTACCATAATGGCCAGGGGATAGCGGTTCTAGCTCAACTAGCTCCTTCACAGGAGCACTCCCCATTCAGAATGCACTCTTCGTCACTTCTTTGTAAACTATACTCCTCTCCAGTGCTGAATGTGTGCCTGTAGTTGCAGGTAGTGCAGAAGACACTTATAGTTCATCATCAGACTTTGACAGAGAGCGAAGAAAGACAAGTGAACAGCGACAACTGGATGAAGCAGGGAGGAGGATTAACCCCAAAGAGTGTGACTGAGGCAGGGAATGATGAGTGGCTGAATGAGGTTGCAGGGTGTGAAATCCAGAGTAGTAAGGGGAGCAGGCCATCGGGCCGAACATCCCCCCCCCCTTAAAATGCATAGAAGCATCTGATGGCTGGGAGGTGGCACAGCGGAGCAGTGCACCCCTTGGGAATGATGGCTGCCGAGCGTAACTGGGTTCCGCCAGTTTGTCATATGTGGCAGTGAAATGTAGCGCTTCCCATATGGACATGTATGGGCGACACTGGGGGTTCAGTGCATGTTATGCAGATACTTTTGGGGTGTTTATTACACATTTGGTTATGGGTGGCCAGTCAGTGGAGTAACAAAACTGGAGGGGGCTCTCTGCAAAGATCATGGAGGGGCCCCCATGCCCTGGACCCAGACAGAGGACTCGGACCAAGGGCCAGTGCTCCGTGCAGTGCCAGTGGGGGCCCCCTGGAGCTCAGGGGCTGTTACGCCACATGTGTTACTGCTTCAGATAGTTGTGTGGCATTGTTCTTGGGTGCTCACTGACAAATTGTTGTCCTGGGGCACAATGATGGTTGCCCCTGGAGGCACCGGGCCTCTTTTGCAGGTAGATACTGCGGCCATACTTGCAATATTAACCTTCCCTACTCCACTCTCTTGACAGGGTCTGCACTTGCAGTGCGGGGCTCAGGGTCGGAGCCCAGAGCAGCCTTCACAATAGCGTCGAACAGCTGGAACGCCAATGGCAGCCCCGAGGAGGGGCCGGAAGATGAGCAGGAGGGCATGGAGAAGGGTTTGGACAATGACGCGGAGGGAGTATGGAGCCCGGACATCGAGCAGAGCTTCCAGGAGGCGCTGGCCATCTACCCTCCCTGCGGTCGACGCAAAATCATCTTGTCGGACGAGGGCAAGATGTACGGTAAGTGTGACCACGGAGCCTTTGGGTGCTGGAGCTTGGGGTGGAATTGTGGTTAAAGCATTGCCTGATGCCCTATCGCGTCCATGGACATATTTCCAAAATGGCTGCCAACTGCCCAATAAGTTGTCTTTTTTTTGCTGATTGTTCAGTATTCCTTGTAAGTTACAATCTCAGACCGCTTGTAGGGTAACAGCCAATGATCAGCTTCAGGTTGTCCTGGCCAGACACTGGACCATGGGTGCATGTTTGCATACGTAAAGGCCATGGAATGGGTACGATAAAAGAGAATATTTCTGCGTTGTTGCAACTACTGCGCAGGGGCGAAACTTCTTCACAGAATTGCCTGTTAATGATGTTTGTATCACCACAATTAACCATCATCCCAGGCTTACCATAGTTTACAAGCTGTAACGGTAGTCGGGCTATATTCGCCGACTCCGAATAAGTTCTCCAAAGTGGCTACCTCACGAGTACGTGTTCGTTCAGATCAACAAAATTGCGAGCGCATAAGTGGGTGAACAACACCCACTTGCAATAAGGACGAATACTCGTATTGCACCGATAACTATATTGGACCGATAATTTTTGTAATACAGCCCGGTATTGACTGTGGGATTTCCTAGGAGATTAGAACTCACCGGGCTAGTGGAATACACCTTTTATGATACAATATTGCCCTGAAGAAGTCATATGTCTACACTGACTTGACAAAACACGTGTTGGCTGCGTCTAACTATATGGTGGATTTTGGATTGAGATACATTTGAATTTGGACATTAAATTGAGCAGAAAGACTCTACAAAGACTGTGTTTCATGAATTTGAGTGCTCGGAGGATAATTATATTGTTCATTAAACCACCCATGTGGTTTACTTCTGGGGTTGTGGTAACCGGCCCTGTATCTTCCTGAGCACCTCATTACAAATTGCAACCTTACATCACCTTAAATTTGCTGTGCGCTCTTTCTAACTGTTACCGCCTGTTTTGTACCTCCAGTAAGCACCACAGAGCTGCGTTGCACAGAGGTGTAAAAAGGGGCACGGCCTGGGCCACCTCTCTGCAACACAGTGGCACTTACTAGAAGCACCTGGTGGGTCCTCAGGGTTAAAGTGGAATTATTTCCTCAACTTAAAACACGCCACAGGGCGTGTTTGCACATGTCACCTCAGGCCGTCCCTCCCTTCGCACCTGTGTAAACGCGCCTTGTGTCCGTTTTAAGTTGGGAGATTAAGTCCCCTTGAATTATGCGGGTCCCAAGGGTCCAACTAGCCCACTAGGTACCTCCCAGTAAGCGCCACAAAGCTGCATTGCAGAGAGGTGTAAAAAGGGGCGTGGCCTCTGAACACCTCTCTTCAGCGCAGCGCCCTGGCGCATACTGGAGGCACCTGGTGGGCTAGTTGGCCCCCAGGGACCCTTAAGATTGAAGAGTAATTAATTCCTCAACTTAAAACGCACCACAGGACGCGTTTGCAAAGTGGTGAAGGAACGGGGTGGGGCCTGAGGTAACATGTGTGCAAACACGCCTTGTGGCGCGTTTTAAGTTTTGGAATTAATTAATTAATCTATAATCCTGAGGTCCCCTGGGGACCAACTAGCCCACCAGGTACCTCCAGTATGCGCCAGGGAGCTGTGTTGCAGAGAGGTGTTCAGAGGCCACGCCCCTTTTTAGAACAAACTGCAAGGCAGCTCCGTGGCACTTACTGGGGGTACTTCTGATCAAAGATAGGGAGGAGGAATTGGTGTCCAATCAGTTCCCCAGGTTAGATATCTAAATCAAATGCAGGACAGGACACTTGTAACTACGTTACATTAGGTTTCTTAGATAACCCTCATAAACGCTGTTAGTTTTTGTTGCGGTTTATATCGTTTTTCTGCCCCACATAAGCGTTGTGGCATTTATCATTGGGTCATCTAGCGTGCTATATGCCAGCCTCAAGCCTGAGGCAACCTCTGGTGTGGCGTAGTAGTGTCCAGAGATGTGCGCAGATACCCCCACAGTGAAGGTTGTACTTAAAAAACAAACCTACACCCAAAACTACTTTAATTATAATAGGATGCGGTCTGTTATTAAAATAGATGGGTATGCTCTTAGATCAAGTTACTGGATCTTCGCATATCACTTCACTCGCAAAGTCAACATGTTTCTGCTCCTTGTCGCCCAGCCGGTCTATGAAGCATTCGTCAGGACAGACACAACACAATAAAATTTTACTCACACCTTTTGTGTAGTATTCAGTGGTCTTTTTTGTTACCCACTTTGGTTCAAAATTGTTCGATTCACCTTAGTAGCGTGAATTTTGCTCGTCCTCAGGGGAGCTGGACTCAAGGTCCCAGGCCGCAAGGAAAGGCGAATTCTGCTTCTAGTGCTGGCTCTGCCCCTGTCTCTGGACACTACTACGCCACACCAAAGGTTGCCTCAGGCTTGAGGCTGGCATATAGCACGCTAGATGACCCAATGATAAATGCCACAATGCTTATGTGGGGCGGAAAAACAATATAAACCGCAACAAAAACGAACGTAGCGTTTGAGGGTTATCTAAGAAACCTAATGTAACGTAGTTACAAGTCTCCTGTCCTGCATTTGATTTAGATACTTACTGGAGGTACCTGGTGGACTAGTTGGATTGCAGGATTGAAGAGGAATTAATTCCCCAACTTAAAATGCGCCACAGGGCGTGTTTGCACACGTATCACCTCAGGCCCCACCTCCTACCTTCACCACTGTGCAAACGCACCCAATGGCGCGTTTTAAGTTGGGGGATTAAGTCCCCTTGAATCCTGAGGACCCCTGGGGGCCAACTAGCCCACCAGATACCTCCAGTACGCGCCATGGAGCTGCATTGCAGAGAGGTGTAAAAAGAGGCGTGGCCTCAGAACACCTCTCTGCAACGCAGCCCCCTGGCGCATACTGGAGGTTCCAGGTGGGCTAGTAGGCCCCCAGGGACCCCAGTATTCAAGGGGAATTTGTTGCCCATCTGCAAACGCGCCAGGGGATGCATTTTAAGAGTAGTGCAGGTAGGGGGCGTGGCCTCCGGCACGATCCCGTTTAAAAAAAATAAATAAATAAGAACGAGGGCTGTGTAGTACCCCTTCTTTTTCAAATTTATTGACCCTGGGGACCCCATCATTTTTTTTTTAAAAACAAAGAATTCGGGGAGGGGGCCGCGCGGCCCCCTCCCGAGGCCATCATTTACCCTGGGGACCCCATCCTCCGGGGCTGGCCTTCTCCATTGGGGGCAGTGGGGGTCCCCAATCCCACCACGGTCCCAGCCGGCTCCCCGCCTTCTGCAGGAGCTGGCATTGCTTTTCCACATGGGGAGCAGCTAACATGCTGCTCCCCGTGTGGAATAGCAATCTGCTTTGCTATTTGGAAGAGAGAGCAGGTTTCCTGCTCTCTCTTCCAAATAGCAAAGCAGTTTGCAATGACCGGCTGGGAGCCGCAAGGCTCCCGCCCTTTCATTGCAAACGGCAGTGTCCCGGGGGTGGGCACCCTGGGACACTGCAGGAGCCGCCCCTGGGGGCTGGCCGTCCCCAGGGCCTCAACAAGGGTCCAGGGGTGGTGGTCCCCGGGGCTATGGGGTCCGTCACGGAACCCCAATTTGAATATTTAGTGCCCCGGGGAGGTGGCGGACCCCGGGGCATGTGTGGTGGCTTGACCCCCCCACACAGTGTATTTAAAAAAACCAAATTCAGCCCCGTGGCCGTAGGGGGGCCATGAGCCCCCCGCCATTCATTTTTTAAAGCCTGGGGGGGTGGCGGTCCCTGGGGCTGGGGGGGGCTGAGAGCCCCCCCACCAAATTTTAAGAAGCCCCGGGGGTGGGGAGTCTGAGAGCCCCCCCACCCAATTTAAAGCAGCCCTGGGGGTGGCGGTCCCCGGGGCTGTGGGGGGCCATGAGCCCCCGCCTATATTATGTTAAAGCCCTTTGAAGTGTCGGTCCCTGGGGCAGTGTGGGGGGGGGATTTTTCAACATGCCCATGGGATATGGGCCCCCCGGTGGCTAATTAGCATTAAAGCGCAGGAGCCTGCACTTCGATTTTTCTTTTTGTTTTGATCGGCAGGATCTGTGTGGATTTTCCCAATTAAAAATTTGGGCGGGGGGCCTTGGGGGTCCTTGTGGGATCCCCTGAACAGACCTGGGGGGTCAGGGTGTTTCTACCCTTCCCTCTTTTCGTGTTTTGCAAGTTTTTTTTATAGGTTTCTTGTGCCTCGGTTCTACCGAGGCACAAGATGGCTGCCAACACTTCCTGATTTGGAGTGTTGACAGCCAATTAGAATACAGCGATACAAAAGGGGATGATGGACGGAGCGTTTGAGCAAATCAAACACTCACCCCCAGTCAACTGATCTGGGTTTAATCCATCACCATTCTTTAGCTCACTCAGCCACCCCAGTTCAGACATGGCCATATGCAAATCAGTCTGACCCTGTGCCTCGTGGGAACAGTCCAGCCCGAACTGCCAAGCCATGTCTTCCCTGGACCGGAAACAAGCATCCTGGGACGTGCCCCTGCGATTTCCCCCCCCCCCCCCTTCCCCCCCACTCCCGGGGGCTAAGTAGCATTAAAGCACAGGAGCCTGCGCTTTGTTTTTTCCTTTCGTTGATCGGCAGGATCCGCGCGGATTTTCCCAATTAAAAAATTAATAAATTTTGGGGGGCCTTGGGGGTCCTTGTGGGATCCCCTGAACAGGCCTGGGGGGTCAGGGTGCTTCTACTCTTCCCCTTTTTCGTGTTTTGCACGTTTTTTATAGGTTTCTTGTGCCTCGGTTCTACCGAGGCACAAGATGGCTGCCAACACTTCCTGATTTGGAGTGTTGACAGCCAATTAGAATACAGCTCATGCACGGCAGGGTGCGTGGATCCAATGCGGCCATAGATATATATGTACTTTTAATTGTGATTTTCTTCAGGCGCTACTGAACGGATTTACACCAATTAATCAAAAGGCACAAGTCTGAACCAAGGACTACCTCTTTGCCAAATTTGGTGTAATTCTGTTCTGCAGTTCGGGTTGTAGCCGCGATGAATGGTTCATATGGAAAATTGCATGGGAAAAACACGTTTTGGTGTCCCCCCTTTTTTCTCAGCCCCCGCATTATGAATCACCCCTAGACTTTCAGGATAGGAGCGGACCGGAGCTTGCCATTAGTTTTGAAAATGTTGTGAAGATTCGTCAATCGGCGCCAAAGTTATTTCAAATAGAAGGTTGTGGATTTCCTATGGAAAATAGGACCTAACTATCATCACCTACTGGCGACCGCCAGTAGGAGAATATATATATATATATATATATATATATATATATATATATATATATATATATATATATATATATATATATATATATATATATATATATATCAAATCGACAGGGTAGAGCCCAATATGGAAGAACCACACAACAGGTTGCATCCGTGGTTTCTTTTATTGGCAGTTAAACAATACTCAGGAAAGGCACTCGAGCTGCAGAAATTCACCTTCCATCCGACGCGTTTCATGCCGAGGACAGCATTTCATCAGGGACTCGGGTTTTTCAAAGAAGCTGACGGCTCTCGCTTTTAACACCTGGCAATAGTTCAAGTCCGCCTCGATGGGCGGCGCCACTCTCGTGGCATCCTGGTACTTGTGGTGTTCTTTATTTCCCTCGTGGGCCGAGTGCCGTGATTACTTCCAAAATTAAGTTAGTGTTACCCCAGTGGGTTGCAGCAAAAGTCTATTCCTGACGCTTGCCATCTCTTAAACTGCCAAAACCCTCCTGCTCCTTCACGCGGTTCCAAAGAAGTTAAGGCGCCGCAGGTCCGATATTAAACCGGCAGGGTTCTTCCGCGACCTAGGCTGGGCCGCTTAACATCAAATCGACAGGGTAGAGCCCAATATGGAAGAACCACACAACAGGTTGCATCCGTGGTTTCTTTTATTGGCAGTTAAACAATACTCAGGAAAGGCACTCGAGCTGCAGAAATTCACCTTCCATCCGACGCGTTTCATGCCGAGGACAGCATTTCATCAGGGACTCGGGTTTTTCAAAGAAGCTGACGGCTCTCGCTTTTAACACCTGGCAATAGTTCAAGTCCGCCTCGATGGGCGGCGCCACTCTCGTGGCATCCTGGTACTTGTGGTGTTCTTTATTTCCCTTGTGGGCCGAGTGCCGTGATTACTTCCAAAATTAAGTTAGTGTTTCCCCAGTGGGTTGCAGCAAAAGTCTATTCCTGACGCTTGCCATCTCTTAAACTGCCAAAACCCTCCTGCTCCTTCACGCGGTTCCAAAGAAGTTAAGGCGCCGCAGGTCCGATATTAAACCGGCAGGGTTCTTCCGCGACCTAGGCTGGGCCGCTTAACATCAAATCGACAGGGTAGAGCCCAATATGGAAGAACCACACAACAGGTTGCATCCGTGGTTTCTTTTATTGGCAGTTAAACAATACTCAGGAAAGGCACTCGAGCTGCAGAAATTCACCTTCCATCCGACGCGTTTCATGCCGAGGACAGCATTTCATCAGGGACTCGGGTTTTTCAAAGAAGCTGACGGCTCTCGCTTTTAACACCTGGCAATAGTTCAAGTCCGCCTCGATGGGCGGCGCCACTCTCGTGGCATCCTGGTACTTGTGGTGTTCTTTATTTCCCTCGTGGGCCGAGTGCCGTGATTACTTCCAAAATTAAGTTAGTGTTACCACAAGTACCAGGATGCCCCGAGAGTGGCAACGCCCACAGAGGCGGACTTGAACATTGATCAGGTGTTTAAAAACGAGCGCCGGCATTTTCTTGCAAATCCTGAGTCCCTGATGAAATGCTGTCACCAGCATGAAACGCGTCGGACAGAAAGGTGAATACACGCTGCAAAAGTGTTTTTCTGTACTCTGCTAAACCTCCATTAAAGAAACGTAAACTTACCTGTTGTGAGGCTCTTCCACATTGGGCTCTCCCTGTTCGAATTGGTATTTAGCGGCCAAGCCTAGGTCGCGGAGGAGCCCTGCCGTTGACACACGGACCTGCGGAGCCATAGACCACAGATCATGGAACCGTGATAAGGAACAGGAGCGGTGTTTGGAGGTTTACAAGAATGCAAGTATCAGGAAGAGACTTGAGCCGCAACCCACTGGGGTAACACGATGGCAAATTGAAGAAAGCTCGGCACTCGGCCCACTTTGGGAAATAAAAGAACACCACAAGTACCAGGATGCCCCGAGAGTGGCAACGCCCACAGAGGCGGACTTGAACATTGATCAGGTGTTTAAAAACGAGCGCCGGCATTTTCTTGCAAATCCTGAGTCCCTGATGAAATGCTGTCACCAGCATGAAACGCGTCGGACAGAAAGGTGAATACACGCTGCAAAAGTGTTTTTCTGTACTCTGCTAAACCTCCATTAAAGAAACGTAAACTTACCTGTTGTGAGGCTCTTCCACATTGGGCTCTCCCTGTTCGAATTGATATATATATATATATATATATATATATATATATATATATATATATATATATATATATATACATATATATATATATATATATATATATATATATATATATATATATATATATATATATATATATATAAAACCAGCTACTTATGACCCGTGAGTGCTGTTTCCTTGCTCATTGTCGGGATTCTGAGCTTCATGTAAAGTGGATTGTACCGCCACCTACGGCAGCCGTTCCTGAGTTCCTTTTGGTATAGAGGGAGCGTTATGTTTATATATATATATATATATAAATATAACGCTCCCTCTATACCAAAAGGAACTCACGAACGGCTGCCGTAGGTGGCGGTACAATCCACTTTACATGAAGCACAGAATCCCGACAATGAGCAAGGAAACAGCACTCACGGGTCATAAGTAGCTGGTTTTCTTTAATCAGCCAAACAGACGTGTTTCGGCGTGTAGCCTTCCTCAGTGTTAACTTCACAACGGGAGGACGCCATTTTTAAAGTCATGTATTTCCTAGTTACCATAAACAAAGGACCAAAAAAGCTGACGAGATCGACAGCGCCATATTGCAATGACGTCTCATTATATGTTCTCTTTTTGCACCATAACACTATTATGCTTTTATTGTGCTCACAGAATATTACACAAACATTGGTAAACATTGTGCCTAATTGTGTACGACAAATAATCATGTCACTGCCCTCTGTAACATTATATCCGTATTAATGGATGAAGATGCAACGATGCGCAAAGCATCCCATGATTGATAACATTTAGACTCACCAAAAATACCCATTTTCCGTTTTTATCCACTTTTGAAAATAAATATAGACTGAAAAAGAAAGCGTTTTCTGTCTATATTTACCTGTAGAAATCAGTAAAAACGGAAAACAGGGAGCCTTGTATGTAATGCAAGGTGGGTTCAGTGTCCTGTGTGCGGTGGGGGAAGGGTTGGACGCAGGAAGGGGGTGAGGGGTGGCCATCAACAGGCGATCAATGTGTACAACCGTTAATAGTTTAGTAAAATACTCCACCTGTATTCCTGACATGGGCACAATGATGTACTACCTTGGGGCCATGCTTACAACACCATTGTGAGACAACCCTCCTCTAAGTGGGAAACCCGTCCATTCGACATCATTCAACAGTGTTCAGTGCCTCAAAATCTTCAGCGATGTTCTGGAAATAAAGATCTCCCCCCCTCGCACTCCCCAAATATCCTCGCTACATAGAATGTGACTATCCCACTGTATTACAATTATTTAACATTGGCATATTATTGTCAACAAAATCTTTAGTCTTTCTCCCAGATTTTTTTTAACCAGGCTACGGCTAAAAGCCTCAACCTACTTCCAGACCTATCCTATGGATGCCCTCAGCCTTTTTCTTGTTTAACCTGGAGCTACATCTGAAACCTCAACTTTAGTGATCTGTAAACGGAGCACCATATAGTTTTTAACAAGCAGAATTACACTTGCCTCTAGGGCTTACAATATCTGCATGCTGTGCACCCAGATGGGTACACTCTATGCTGCATATGGCTATGGTCCCATTAGTGATGTCATATGTGAGGTCATCAACGTCATTTAAAATGTCATTAGTGATTTAATATCGGTGTTAAGCAGTGCATGGCGGTGGTGCAAGTTATAGTTTGCTCAGTAACCTGTAGCTGATGCATTTCGGTAAACATTAGTTTTGATCTATTTTCAACATCTAACTATAGTACCATTTTAGTCGGGTTTTTTCAGTGAATTTCTAATTTTGTAATGTAAGCTAAGGTCTTATTACTATGCAGAACTATAATGTCAGTTTAAACTCATTTTTTCCATTTTTTTGTAGTTGGTTAGTATATATTTTGACACCTATGTATAATGCCACTTTAGCTATTGTTTTTTAAAGTGAATTTCTGATTGTTTAATCTAAGCTGAAATCTTATTACCGCACGCACCTAACTATAACGTCAGGTCAACATTCTTTTTTTCATGTCATGTTGTAGTTGGTTTGTATGTAGAAAATGAAAATATTTTACTATGAATAACTTTGGAGCTGTTTAATAAATCTGGGTACTGTGTCCTTAAGTGGCTTCAGCTATTGGTGACCATTTTGATGTCTTCTTAGAGGTTATGAGCAGTACAAGGGCGCAGGGGTAGTTACGGTTTCCACATGATAATTTAGAATTTTAGTGTTTTGAGTTTTGTTTCCTAAGCATAAGTCCCTTTAAGTCGAAACTGACAGGAATGGAGGGAGGGAAAATTCTGTCATTAACAAGGACAGTGAACGGAAGTACTGAGAGGGGATATACTAACATGAACGCTGACTTGTAAAAGGGATGTGCCCAAAGTGTAGAACGAGAGCCGGGTGATTGGGGGAACAAGTCACTGAATGCATATTAGGGAAACTGACCTAAAGCAGGACACTGTTCCCATCAAATGTAAATAGAGCTAAAGTAGAGATGGTGTTAACATCACTGGTAAGAGGAAGAGACTGCGCCCTTGGCAGTTTCCTGAAAGCGTTGTTGAGGTGATCAGAGCTAGGACCCTCAATAATATATCCATCCCTAGAGATCATTTGCCTGGAACATGGCCTGCATGGAAGGCAAGGGACAAGTCTGGGGTACACGCGAGTAGACTGTGTCCACCCATTATTTTGACAGGGTGGACGCTTTCCATCCCGCCTTACTGAAATATGCTGAACCTGCCCCAGTGTAATTATCAGACACCTGGACACATTCAGCAGTGCCTACATGTTGTCTGCTTTCATTCTGAGCAGCAACATGCAGGCGGTGAGGAGGTTTTGTTTTAAATTCCAGCTGGATCAAAGCAAGTGCCGAAGTTAAGGGGCCATCAGGCCTTATTTTGTGTGAGTATCCTGGCTGGGAGCTATCTGGAGCCTCGCGCCTAGATGCAAATTCAATGGACGGAAAACAAAGGCACACCGCTTGTTATTGCTTCGCAAGAACTTGAGACTTAAGAGAGGCATGGTTTTTATTTAGTTCAGTCCCTGTAAATAAGAAATATGGATGCACTATATGAATGCCACAGCACTTTACATCACACATAGAAATTACACATTGACAATAAATCATATGCATATGAATAAATCAGTGTACCGTATGTGTTACATAAGACAGTGAGGGTTCCAAGGTGCAGGAGTCACATGTCCTTCAGAGCTCAGAGAAGGGTTATAATTTATGAACTTGAGTTAACAAAATGATCTCTGTGTTAAAAGTAGTAACCCACTTACCTATCTGCATAAAATAAAAATCTGCCGTCTGAAGGGTACTTGATGTGGTTAGCAGGAGACCCATTAATCCTCTGTGCTTCTTTCATTCAAAACTGGGACTAGACAAAACACCCATCTCTCCAGCAAATGTGTTAACCTCCTGTGAGAAAGTGCCATCTTTCTTGCATGGTATGCACCCACTTTTTAATGAATTGCTGATGTACTTTAACTGAGTGTGCCCTGGGCTCCTGCCAGTCAGGTGCCCTGGGCCTGTGTTCCCTCCTTAAAACTGTATTGAAGCTGAAACCCAATTGGCATCTCTGGTCACATGTCAGCCCCTGGTAACCAGTACCCTAGGTACCCAGGGCATTGTGACCAGAGAGGACACCTAAGGGCTGCAGCACTTATTGTGCCACCCTTAGGGGCCCTGCACCCTGACACCCACACCCTGCCTTGGCAGACTTAGTGTCTTGGTGCAGACCTAAACAAAGAGTCGACATGGCACACATCCATGTGTGCCATGCCCACAAACCCACTGCCCTGGCATACATCAGTCACCCCTCTAGCTGGGTGCCCTATCCCAGTGGTGTGGGCACAGGTGCATGAGCCCTGTGCCCCTGCAGTACACAGGGCCATTCCTGGGCACTGTAAGTGCAGTGATGCCATTAAGAGTGTATGGTGCTGGGAGGTTGTCATTACGAACTCCACAGCACCATAATGGCTACACTGAAGACTGACAAGTTTGATATCCAACTTCTCAGCACATTAATCTCACACTGATGCCGGTGTGAGATTTAATGTAAAATGCTCTACAGAGGGCATATTAGAGATGCCCCCTGAAACCTAATCTACAATCCACGTCTGCTGTGTGGCAGCCTAGGCAGCCTCTCAGACCAGACATGTTGCTGGACCCCTGGGTGGAGAGCCCCATGCTCTCCTGGGCCTGCAACAATGCACATCATGGGCAAGGTGCTAGGTCTCCTGCCCCAGGATGGGCAGGGGGAAGCTTCAAAGGCATACCGCCTTTGTGAGCTTTTCCAGACCACTTGCTGTACTCCGCAATGGCCCCCACCAGTTCTGATTCCCACTCTGTAGGGAAGACTGTCGGGAAACCCTATGTGAGGAAAGGGGGTGTGCCAACCTGTTCCGACTCTACCACTCAGGTGGGAAAGGCGAGGTGAAGCGCAACTCCGGGCTCCGGCCATCTTGAGGATGGGGATCCCTGCCCAATCAGAGATAGGCTCTTGCCCCCCTCCCACAGGAGAGGAGCAGGATAGGGGTGTGTACTCACCCCAGGACAGGGACCTGTTGGTCCCTGCCCTTCCCCTACATGTAACGCACCTAAATATAGTATTTAGGGGCACCCTGAACCTTCCTTCCTCAGATCCAGATTTCAAAACAAGAAAGACCAAGAATAAGACCTGCCGTGTAGCTGCTAACAAGAGGACAACTTGGCCCCAGCCCTACAAGCCTGTTGATCCTGTAACCTGCTCCTATTAAATCCCGGCGTCTCCTGCGGACAGCAACCTCAAGAACCCCGGAGGACCTTGCTGCCTTGACCCTCCTAGAGACCAGGACTCCCACGATCAGTGACTCTGCTCAAACAGCAATACCCTTGGTGCCAGCCAGGAACCGCGAATCCAGCCCACTCTGCACCCGCCAAGCTCGTCCTTTGCCCAAGTGGACAAAGACCCTGAGGACGTCCCCCCGGCGTTTTTGACCTGGAATCCAGTGCCCAAGGACCCTCCTCGACGACCCAAACGACGCCTGCAGACTCAGAACCAGGGACCCCTCCTACCGCGACCAGCAGAGGGTAAGATTTCCCGACGTCCAAAGACACCCCTGCACCCGGCGCCCCCCGGCCTCCTGTGCCCAACTCCGGGGTGCTTACCTACCCTCCAAGATCCCAACTTGCTCCTCGAAGTGTTGGTCGCTCCAGAAGATCCACCGTCCCAGGGCCTGCAGCCTTTGTTCCCTTTTCAAGATCTCCATTGAATAACATTGAGCACCCGACGGCTCAAAAGCACCCTGCACCCAGCCGCCCGAGTGGCTCTGACAGTGCAATCTTTGTACTATCGTACTTCCCCCATTTGCCCTGAGCAAGTGACCAGGAGCCCAGCTCCCACAGCCGCTTGGCCTGCTAGACCGCAGCCATCAACCAAAGGCCCCCTGCCCCTCATTGGAAAACATTGGGCCTAACTACCTCTGCACCCGGCTGCCCCAGTGCCACTGAGGGTGTACCAAATGTACCTACCTGACCCTTGGAGACCCCTGAGTCTAGGCCCAGAACCTTAACTCTGCCAGTCGAGTACTTACCTCAAAGCCCATAACTCATTTTTCTTCGATAGGCTAACATTGACTGGTTTCATTTGGAAATTCTTTTAAGTGTGAAGTTTTGGAACTTTAAAATATTCACCTAAAATCAGCCGACCAACGAATTCCGACTTACTCACCTGTTAACAAGAGAGACCTCAGTGCTGCACATTTTAGCCCAGCACAAACCCTGAAAAGTAATTTTAACCGTAATTACCAGTAACCTGAATTTTCTTCCATAGGAAACCATTGACTGTTTTTCTGTGAAATTTCTTGTCGATTTTTGCAAACTACAAATATTCTTTAAAACTCGTAGCAACTACCAAAACATAATTACTTACCTGTTTTAGATAGAGGTCCCAGTTCTGAACCTAGAAGTCCAGCACTGGATTACAAAAGTAACGTGAACATACTTTACCTACACACTTGAATTTCCTTCCATAGGAGAACATTGGTGATTTAAACTGAAAAAGTTTGTCAACTTTTAAGATACAATAATATTCCTTAAAAATCACTACTGTAACCAAAACGCTTTTACTTAACTGTTTACAGCTCCTGTCCCGGGACTGAATCTAGGATCCAGTCCTGTGGTTAGAAAAATAATCTACAAAGTAACTAATTGCATTTAACCAGAAATTCCCATTGAGCTCAATGTTGCATTGTGTTTGAAATTGTGTTGCCTAGTGCAACAAACTGTAACTATTGCATTCAAAAAGTCTATTGCCTATTTGAAAAGTTTTTAACTAAAGTAACTCATCCTGATAAAGTATATTTTGATACCTTGTTGGTTCTAAAATAAAACAACTCATTTTTTTGATACAAAACCATTGGCCTAGAGTTCAGTTCTTGAGTGTGTGAGACCATTTGCTGTCTGGGTGTGTTCAACAAATGCTTTACACTGTCCTCTGATACTGCCTTACTGCTCAACAAAGCTACCACTTTAGAGAGTAAGGTTATATCTAACTTTAGCCCCTGCCAAACCTCTGGGGACTGGGGACTCTATACACACTGTACCTTACTTTGGTCCAGTATATATATATATATATATATATATATATATATATATATATATAGCCACTTTCCTACACCTCCAGAGTATCTTAAAATTCACACAAAGATCGCTGCAGCAGGTGCCTTAACCCCGTAAGATATTTTAAAATGCAGACTTTGCAACCAATTTAGCTAAACCGATTTACTGCCACGTTTCTCCTTATTGCCAGCTTCTTTGTGGCAGAGGTTAAAAAATGTGTCAATTGAGGACTAGATTTTGCGTAGGGGTTGCGTCACTTTTTTGGCACTACGCTGACACAAAATCTAATTGGTTAAATCTCATAATGTGCTTAAATGTACTCAAGATAGACCTACTAAACGTGTGTGAGGTCTTAAGATCTTATACCTTGGTAGCAACCCCACATCCATGGGGTGTTTCCCTGGGCACAAGTTAGTGTGCTGATTCTACAGCCAAATTCAAATAAAAGTTATTTTCAAATCTTCATGCGTGTTGTTTAATCCTTTAATGTGTTTGTTTCACTCATATGTTCCCTGATTTTTGGGAGTGAAACTCCAAATCCCACAATGCGTTGTTTTTACATCAAGCGCTTTGACGACATTGTCTCCTCCCTATGCATTTCGGCGATTGCCTGCATCAGGGGAGTATCTAAAACAAATCAATATAACATATTCACTCAATTATAGGGCTTTCCTTCTCAAACTGTTGCCACCACCTTGTTACTCGTGGTTAATAAAATAAATGGTGTTCGTCGTTCTGTGACTCTGTGCTCAGCGTTCTGTGATTGGATGCAAAAACGTAATACGCAAGTGTTCATGAAAGTGGAACACTTACATGTGATAATCTTAGTATTATGCTCGTGAATTAAACCAGTGGGCTCCGTGTGGTTAATTTCACCCCGTAATGGCGTTCATTTGATCTTACACTCTAGGCTGTTACACCAACGCGGGCCTTACGAAAAAAAGCTTTAAACCACTAAATCTATTTGTGTCATTCTTACACATCTACATTTTGTTAAGAGCGTTGTTCTATGTTGACAGAGCTTACTGGTGATTCTAGCGCGGTGTTTGTCTCCTTCACGAATTGTGAGTGCGAATGCCGATGCCTTCTATTCTTGTGATGGAGACGTGATTGTTAGTTTTGCACACAGTGAGTTGGTCAATAAAGGTTAAAGTAAAAAAACGATTACGTGATACTGAGCTAATGAATTTGTTACAGCTATTACATTTCTGATAACGTCTTAATATCTTATGTCACTAATTGTGATGTCACTTCCTGTGAGGCCATGGGTTGTGATACCACATGCGATGTTGCGCGCCATGGTATGACTTGCATACTGCCTAACTTGAATATAGTCCCCCCCCCCCCCCCCCACTTCTGTTTTTAGGTCTGCCAAACCCATCGCGTTAGAGATTCTTTGGCGAGATATTTAGTAGGGGCTTTCAAAAGTGCTCCCAAAGTCTACAGACGGATCGGGTACAGGTCATGTGCGCCGGGCGCACGCATCATTTGTCCGCCTGCAGCCTTTGCGAGCACTTTCGCTGCCGCTTTGATGTTCTCAGTGAGCAACGCGGCCACCGAGAACATCAAAGCGGCCGCAAAATTGCTCACCATTTGCCACCCCCTCCCTTATCCCACTTCCTGCTTGTTTCCCAGATGCATTTGTGTTTTTACTGAAACATTGCTTGGCTTGCACAGCTCCCACCCACTCCCCTATCCTTGCATCTTTGATATTTCTTTTTAGACTTAGGATGTGACGCATATGCTACAGCACAATTATAGTGTAGCTCTCCAGAGGACATGAATCCGTAAGCTATACGGTATCAGTAATCGTTTCAGCCGAAAAATACAGCCAAGGGACACAAGATGGCAGTATTGGTAAAAAAGTGGGTGAATACCAGAACAATTTAATAGCGCTAACACATTAAAAGTGTGGCGTTGTTCTAACCGGCTTGTCGATGATGGCACACTTGTGTATTTTTTGTTTTCTCTAGCCATAAAGTAGTAATACTTCCATTTTCCGCTGATGTAAATGTTACCTCCTGCAGCAATAAATATCAGTCCTCGACTTCCCCGAGTTTCTCGAAAGACTCCCTCAAACAGGCACCCACTGTGTTCATCACCTAGCATTCCCTGTTATACGCATTGTCCTATACACAGTACAGTGGCTCTATTTTAGGGGAAGAAAGTGTGTTCACAGCAGCACTCTCCTCCGAGACACACAATATTCAGTGCTTAGTTTGTAAAAAAAAAAAAAAGTGCCAGTACTAACTTTTTGCTCAGAAGCCCGGCTTCCAACTTATGCTTCTTTACTCCACTACAAACACCCTCTGCCTCTTAATATCACTGTTAAATTTTTAAAAAAAATCTTTGCTTTCTTCCTCAATGTTTGTTCGTCCTTCTCTTCCTCCTCCTTCTCCCGTTTAATCCTTTCCTTTTTTTACTTTGATTCAAAATCTTTGAGGGGAAAAAAGGGCTGGACCCAGTCCGCAAAAATGAGTGAAGGTGCCTCCCCCCAACCCCCAACTAAACAGTCCCCGGCTCAAATTAACACTGCGCCCAACAGACTATCGAACGTACATCTCACACGACCAAACTGTGCCTCTGATTGGCTTTTACACAATTCAACATCACTCATTACCACTGACTGCCTTGCAGGATTTCTTTCACTTCTTCCTTAGTCTAGAAAGCGTTAACACATCAAACACAAAGAACTTTCACTCACAACTCAAAGGTGACACTTTCCCCTTCCTCAGGTACATACATTCCGATTCACTTTACTGATAGCAAATTCTTGACTCACTGAAGTCAGACTCCAGTCTGCAATGGAAACCACGAGAACTATCTGGCAAATCACATCCCGGGTACAGAAAGTGCTACAAAGCCATACCAATGACAGTCTGTGCGCTTTTCCAAGGTGGATATTGTAACAGAACATGCATGATAGTCAAGAGCGATGCAGCACAGAGACCGTGAAGCGGATAATTTGAGGTTTTATTGCTAAAAGTATGAAAAATAGCACTCAAGGAACGGAACATCTAGCTGGTATGCATAAACATGATGCCACTCTTGCCGACAGACATCCTTCATACTCCGCGTTGGCATTAGAAGTATTATCAACATTCTAAATGCCCACACGCATTTAGGCGCATGTCCCACATTCATACGATAAAGTGTTGCTATGTTACAAATACCTTCCACACGACACAACACACCCATTTCATGCTAGTATGTTGCCCAAACCAGGGCAAAAGACCTAACGAGCATTGGCATAGCCAATAGGTCTCACCTTTGGGACCTTATAAGTATATAGTTATGCAGAAACATTAACTGTTGCATTTTTATTTCAGCACTTCGTGGGAGACCATTTGCTTTCTTGCTCCCTCGTTTGTATACCGCTTCCCACTTACAACCACCAGTATTTTACTTGATTTTTATCAACATGCTTTCTTTGCATTTGTATAAATCTCTAGTTATAAACCTTTAAAAAAAACTCTAACATTTGTGGGGAGCTTTCTAGAATCACGTCACTGCTGATTTCACTGAGTGATCTTGTGCATGCTGTAGAATGCTAGTGTTATCTTTTTTTCATTATTAATTTCTTTAGGGGGTGTTTACCAAACAGAGTAAATCATGGAAGTACCTGTCTATCTATCGCCCTCACTCTATCTATCAGCCTCACTCTATCTATCTATCTATCTATCTATCTATCTATCTATCTATCTATCTATCTATCTATCTATCTATCTATCTATCTATATCTATCTCCCTCACTCTATCTATCCAACGCCCTCACTCTATCTATCCAACACCCTCACTCTATCTATCCAACGCCCTCACTCTATCTATCCAACGCCCTCACTCTATCTATCCAACGCCCTCACTCTATCTATCCAACGCCCTCACTCTATCTATCCAACGCCCTCACTCTATCTATCCAACGCCCTCACTCTATCTATCCAACGCCCTCACTCTATCTATCCAACGCCCTCACTCTATCTATCCAACGCCCTCACTCTATCTATCCAACGCCCTCACTCTATCTATCCAACGCCCTCACTCTATCTATCCCTCACTCTATCTATCGCCCTCCCTCTATCTATCGCCCTCCCTCTATCTATCGCCCTCCCTCTATCTATCGCCCTCCCTCTATCTATCTGTCCTCACTCTATCTATCGCACTTACTCTATCAATCGGTCTATCTATCGCACTCACTCTATCTATCGCCTGCCCTCATTCTATCTATCGCCCTCACTCTATCAATCGGTCTATCTATCGCACTCACTCCATCTATCGCCTGCCCTCATTCTATCTATTGATCGCCCTCCCTCTATCCATCACCCTCACTCTATCTATCTAACGCCCTCACTCTATCTATCTATCACTCTATCAATCCCTCCCTCTATCTATCGCCCTCACTCTATCTATCGCCCTCCCTCTATCTATCGCCCTCCCTCTATCTATCTGTCCTCACTCTATCTATCGCACTTACTCTATCTATCGCCCTCACTCTATCAATCGGTCTATCTATCGCACTCACTCTATCTATCTATCGCCTGCCCTCATTCTATCTATTGATCGCCCTCACTCTATCTATCTAACGCCCTCACTCTATCTATCTAACGCCCTCACTCTATCTATCTAACGCCCTCACTCTATCTATCTAACGCCCTCACTCTATCTATCTATCACTCTATCAATCCCTCCCTCTATCTATCGCCCTCACTCTATCTATCGCCCTCCCTCTATCTATCGCCCTCCCTCTATCTATCTGTCCTCACTCTATCTATCGCACTTACTCTATCTATCGCCCTCACTCTATCAATCGGTCTATCTATCGCACTCACTCTATCTATCTATCGCCTGCCCTCATTCTATCTTTTGATCGCCCTCACTCTATCTATCTAACGCCCTCACTCTATCTATCTAACGCCCTCACTCTATCTATCTAACGCCCTCACTCTATCTATCTATCACTCTATCAATCCCTCCCTCTATATATCGCCCTCACTCTATCTATTGCCTTCCCTCTATCTATCAACCTCACTCTATCTATCTGTCTATCTATCTATTGCCTTCACTCTGTCTATCTATTGCACTCACTCTATCGCACTCTCTATCTATCCCCCTCCCTCTATCGCCCTCACTCTATCTATCGCCCGCCCTCATTCTATCTATCTATCGCCCTCATTCTATCTATCTATCGCCCTCACTCTATCTGTCTATCTATCGCACTCACTCTATCTATTGATCGCCCTCACTATCCATCTAACGCCCTCACTCTATCTAACGCCCTCACTCTATCTATCTAACGCCCTCACTCTATCTATCTAACGCCCTCACTCGATCTATCGAACGCCCTCACTCTATCTATCGAACGCCCTCACTCTATCTATCGAACGCCCTCACTCTATCTATCGAACGCCCTCACTCTATCTATCGAACGCCCTCACTCTATCTATCGAACGCCCTCACTCTATCTATCGAACGCCCTCACTCTATCTATCGAACGCCCTCACTCTATCTATCGAACGCCCTCACTCTATCTATCGAACGCCCTCACTCTATCTATCGAACGCCCTCACTCTATCTATCGAACGCCCTCACTCTATCTATCGAACGCCCTCACTCTATCTATCGAACGCCCTCACTCTATCTATCGAACGCCCTCACTCTATCTATCGAACGCCCTCACTCTATCTATCGAACGCCCTCACTCTATCTATCGAACGCCCTCACTCTATCTATCGAACGCCCTCACTCTATCTATCGAACGCCCTCACTCTATCTATCGAACGCCCTCACTCTATCTATCGAACGCCCTCACTCTATCTATCGAACGCCCTCACTCTATCTATCGAACGCCCTCACTCTATCCATCTATCGCCCTCACTCTATCCATCTATCGCCCTCCCTCTATCTATCCCTCACTCTATCTATCCCTCACTCTATCTATCGCCCTCCCTCTATCTATCCCTCACTCTATCTATCCCTCACTCTATCTATCGCCCTCTTTCTATCTATCCCTCACTCTATCTATCGCCCTCCCTCTATCCATCGCCCTCCCTCTATCTATCGCCCTCCCTCTATCTATCTGTCCTCACTCTATCTATCGCACTTACTCTATCAATCGGTCTATCTATCGCACTCACTCTATCTATCGCCTGCCCTCACTCTATCAATCGGTCTATCTATCGCACTCAATCTATCGCCTGCCCTCATTCTATCTATTGATCGCCCTCCCTCTATCCATCACCCTCACTCTATCTATCTAACGCCCTCACTCTATCTATCTAACGCCCTCACTCTATCTATCTATCACTCTATCAATCCCTCCCTCTATCTATCGCCCTCCCTCTATCTATCGCCCTCCCTCTATCTATCGCCCTCCCTCTATCTATCTGTCCTCACTCTATCTATCGCACTTACTCTATCGCCCTCACTCTATCAATCGGTCTATCTATCGCACTCACTCTATCTATCGCCTGCCCTCATTCTATCTATCGCCCTCACTCTATCAATCGGTCTATCTATCGCACTCACTCTATCTATCTTTCGCCTGCCCTCATTCTATCTATTGATCGCCCTCCCTCTATCCATCACCCTCACTCTATCTATCTAACGCCCTCACTCTATCTATCTAACGCCCTCACTCTATCTATCTATCACTCTATCAATCCCTCCCTCTATATATCGCCCTCACTCTATCTATTGCCTTCCCTCTATCTATCAACCTCACTCTATCTGTCTATCTATCTATTGCCTTCACTCTGTCTATCTATTGCACTCACTCTATCGCACTCTCTATCTATCCCCCTCCCTCTATCGCCCTCACTCTATCTTTCGCCCTCACTTTATATCTATCTATCTGTCACCCTCACTCTATCGATCGCACTTAATCTATCTATCACACTCACTCTATCGCCCTCACTCTATCGCCCGCCCTCATTCTATCTATCTATCGCCCTCATTCTATCTATCTATCGCCCTCACTCTATCTATCTATCGCACTCACTCTATCTATTGATCGCTCTCACTCTATCCATCCAACGCCCTCACTCTATCTATCCAACGCCCTCACTCTATCTATCCAACGCCCTCACTCTATCTATCCAACGCCCTCACTCTATCTATCCAACGCCCTCACTCTATCTATCCAACGCCCTCACTCTATCTATCCCTCCCTCTATCTATCGCCCTCCCTCCCTCTATCTATCGCCCTCCCTCTATCTATCCAACGCCCTCACTCTATCTATCCAACGCCCTCACTCTATCTATCCAACGCCCTCACTCTATCTATCCAACGCCCTCACTCTATCTATCCAACGCCCTCCCTCTATCTATCCCTCCCTCTATCTATCGCCCTCCCTCTATCTATCTGTCCTCACTCTATCGCCCTCACTCTATCAATCGGTCTATCTATCGCACTCACTCTATCTATCGCCTGCCCTCATTCTATCTATCGCCCTCACTCTATCTATCAGCCTCACTCTCTATCTATCTATCTATCTATCTATCTATCTATCTATCTATCTATCTATCTATCTATCTATCTATCTCCCTCACTCTATCTATCCAACGCCCTCACTCTATCTATCCAACACCCTCACTCTATCTATCCAACACCCTCACTCTATCTATCCAACGCCCTCACTCTATCTATCCAACGCCCTCACTCTATCTATCCAACGCCCTCACTCTATCTATCCAACGCCCTCACTCTATCTATCCAACGCCCTCACTCTATCTATCCAACGCCCTCACTCTATCTATCCAACTCCCTCACTCTATCTATCCAACGCCCTCACTCTATCTATCCAACGCTCTCACTCTATCTATCCAACGCCCTCACTCTATCTATCCAACGCCCTCACTCTATCTATCCAACGCCCTCACTCTATCTATCCAACGCCCTCACTCTATCTATCCAACGCCCTCACTCTATCTATCCAATGCCCTCACTCTATCAATCCAACGCCCTCACTCTTATCTATCCCTCACTCTATCCATCGCCCTCCCTCTATCCATCGCCCTCCCTCTATCTATTGCCCTCCCTCTATCTATTGCCCTCCCTCTATCTATCTGTCCTCACTCTATCTATCGCACTTACTCTATCAATCGGTCTATCTATCGCACTCACTCTATCTATCGCCTGCCCTCATTCTATCTATCGCCCTCACTCTATCAATCGGTCTATCTATCACACTCACTCTATCTATCGCCTGCCCTCATTCTATCTATTGATCGCCCTCCCTCTATCCATCACCCTCACTCTATCTAACGCCCTCACTCTATCTATCTAACGCCCTCACTCTATCTATCTAACGCCCTCACTCTATCTATCTATCACTCTATCAATCCCTCCCTCTATCTATCGCCCTCCCTCTATCTATCGCCCTCCCTCTATCTATCGCCCTCCCTCTATCTATCTGTCCTCACTCTATCTATCGCACTTACTCTATCTATCGCCCTCACTCTATCAATCGGTCTATCTATCGCACTCACTCTATCTATCTATCGCCTGCCCTCATTCTATCTATCGCCCTCACTCTATCAATCGGTCTATCTATCGCACTCACTCTATCTATCTATCGCCTGCCCTCATTCTATCTATTGATCGCCCTCACTCTATCCATCACCCTCACTCTATCTATCTAACGCCCTCACTCTATCTGTCTAACGCCCTCACTCTATCTATCTATCACTCTATCAATCCCTCCCTCTATATATCGCCCTCACTCTATCTATTGCCTTCCCTCTATCTATCAACCTCACTCTATCTATCTGTCTATCTATCTATTGCCTTCACTCTGTCTATCTATTGCACTCACTCTATCGCACTCTCCCTCTATCCCCCTCCCTCTATCCCCCTCCCTCTATCGCCCTCACTCTATCTTTCGCCCTCACTTTATATCTATCTATCTGTCACCCTCACTCTATCTATCGCACTTAATCTATCTATCACACTCACTCTATCGCCCTCACTCTATCTATCGCCCGCCCTCATTCTATCTATCTATTGCCCTCATTCTATCTATCTATCGCCCTCACTCTATCTGTCTATCTATCGCACTCACTCTATCTATTGATCGCCCTCACTCTATCTATCTAACGCCCTCACTCTATCTATCTAACGCCCTCACTCTATCTATCTAACGCCCTCACTCTATCTATCTAACGCCCTCACTCTATCTATCTAACGCCCTCACTCTATCTATCTAACGCCCTCACTCTATCTATCTAACGCCCTCACTCTATCTATCTAACGCCCTCACTCTATCCATCGAACGCCCTCCCTCTATCCATCTAACGCCCTCCCTCTATCGCCCTCCCTCTATCCATCTATCGCCCTCCCTCTATCCATCTATCGCCCTCCCTCTATCCATCTATCGCCCTCCCTCTATCCATCTATCGCCCTCCCTCTATCCATCTATCGCCCTCCCTCTATCCATCTATCGCCCTCACTCTATCCATCTATCGCCCTCCCTCTATCCATCTAACGCCCTCCCTCTATCCATCTAACGCCCTCCCTCTATCCATCTATCGCCCTCCCTCTATCCATCTAACGCCCTCCCTCTATCCATCTAACGCCCTCCCTCTATCCATCTAACGCCCTCTTTCTATCCATCTAACGCCCTCTTTCTATCCATCTAACGCCCTCTTTCTATCCATCTAACGCCCTCTTTCTATCCATCTAACGCCCTCCCTCTATCCATCTAACGCCCTCCCTCTATCCATCTAACGCCCTCCCTCTATCCATCTAACGCCCTCCCTCTATCCATCTAACGCCCTCCCTCTATCCATCTAACGCCCTCCCTCTATCCATCTAACGCCCTCCCTCTATCCGTCTAACTAACGCCCTCCCTCTATCCGTCTAACTAACGCCCTCCCTCTATCCGTCTAACTAACGCCCTCCCTCTATCCGTCTAACTAACGCCCTCCCTCTATCCGTCTATCTAACGCCCTCACTCTATCCGTCTATCTAAGGCCCTCACTCTATCCGTCTATCTAAGGCCCTCACTCTATCCGTCTATCTAACGCCCTCACTCTATCCGTCTATCTAACGCCCTCACTCTATCTGTCTATCCAACGCCCTCACTCTATCTGTCTATCCAACGCCCTCACTCTATCTATCCAACGCCCTCACTCTATCTGTTTATCTATCGCACTCACTCTATCTGTTTATCTATCGCACTCACTCTATCTGTTTATCTATCGCACTCACTCTATCTATTGATCGCCCTCACTCTAACGAACGCCCTCCCTCCCCTCGATCGATCGCCCTCCCCTCTATCGATCGAACGCCCCTCTCTCGATCGATCGAACGCCCTCCCCTCTATCGATCGAACGCCCCTCTCTCGATCGATCGAACGCCCCCCTCTCGATCGATCGAACGCCCCCCTCTCGATCGATCGAACGCCCCCCTCTCGATCGATCGAACGCCCCCCTCTCGATCGATCGAACGCCCCCCTCTCGATCGATCGAACGCCCCCCTCTCGATCGATCGAACGCCCCCCTCTCGATCGATCGAACGCCCCCCTCTCGATCGATCGAACGCCCTCCCCTCGATCTATTGCATCACCACAGCATCACTCAGGGGCACAACAACATCACTGAACGCCACAGCATCACTTGTCACCACCAGAACATCACTCAGTGCCACCACAGCATCAATCTGTGCAACCATACAACAACTGGTTCAAGTATGTTTTCTCAAAGTTTCAAGCTTTATTACAAATGTCATAAAAAGATGTTAATACTTTACTTCTGTTCTTTGATTTTCATCACAATAAAATATACTGAACATAATCTTCACAAAAGTTATTTACAAAAGTTTAAGCTATTGCCTTTATAAATTACAATAACTTTTATTTAAGTATTAATTTTTTTTTTAATTCATTGATATTTGTAATATCAATACATCTAAGTCACGTAAATACAACACATATTGCATTACAAATGCTATAGGTGTCACATTTGCGAAAGTTAAAATTATTGGCATTGTAAATGCAAAAACTATTAATTTCACTATTTTCAAAACCAACACATAAATAAAAAAATTGTCATTTACAATACCAATTTGCTCAAACTTTCCTAATGCGAGACATATTGCATTGCAAATGCTTGTTTAGGACTTGTTCCCTGGTGGAAGGGGTGAGATTGTGCCCACAGATCCGAAGAGGGCCCCCACCACGGCCTTGTCTCACCATCCTGTGATTCTGGCCTACTCATTTGATCTCTCCGTGCCAAAAATATGTGTAATGTTGTGTTTGTGTAAGCACTTGGCCCGAATAGGGTTTATAATAAACCTGCAATAAATGAAAATAAACAGACTGTGGGTGTAATATGAAAGCTTCTTTCAACTATCAGAATTGAGCTCACCCGGGTGACGTGTGCGCGCACACTCTGTGATTGACCGTCACTCAATCCACCCCTCCGGATTGCCCCCTCCCACCCTCTGTCGCCTTCCCTGTCTATCCCCTCGTCCATCTTCAGAGCCGGCGCACTCTGCGCACGCTGCGGCACCCCCCACCCCTCCGGGTGACGCGGGTACCCGTGTCGGCAGGGATTCCTAAAACGGCGCATTTTTCGGATTTCTCCAGGAATAGTTGGAGTGCCGGAGGGAGTTTGGCTTCTGTTCAGTTCTTGGGAGTCTGGGACCGGTTTTTCCAGCCCCTGCCTCAGACATCTGGCAGCGGCTTAGAGACGGGCCTCCTGTTCCCTCCTTTTTGTCCTCTCCGAAGCTTTCCTCCCTCCCACTTATGCCGGCTCACATTACTCTTTGTGCTCGGAGTTTCAGAACAAGGGTGTGTTAATCTCCGAGGGACACCTGCATGCCCAACCCTCGCCTATCCTGGGCGCAGTCCCGTTCTTATATCCTCCACCTGCCCTCCCGCACTGCTCCTCATTTCATCTTCACTGCCCCATCCCAGCTCCATTTTTTCTACCCATGTTTGTCCCACAAATACTGTCATCTCAAAAATCTCTCTAATCGGCCCCTCATCTGCCCCCTCGCACGGTTTCCCACTCGTTTTCACTTTATCTCAGCCTCAGTCTCCCTTGCATCGCCCGGACGAGCCTTAGCTTTACTCGCCCCTCCCAGCGTATCTGCACCATTTCCTCGTCACCTCCCACTTCTCACCTTTCCTCCTCCCTCTATCCCCTCCCACTCTCCCTTCTAGCTAGCACCCTCTTCCACCGCCTGTCCTCCCACCTTCCCTCTCTATCGCCTGTGCTCTTCCCTTTATCGCTCACTGACTCCTCTAATGCCCCTGCATCCTGCCCCCTTATCCTACCACCCTCCTAGTACCCATGCCTATTCCCCACCCATGTTATCCTATCTATCCCTTCGCCTTTTGGTTTGGTCCTTTAATCTCCTATTCCCGCCTCGCCCCCGCCCCCCCCCCCCCCACGCACTCGGTGGCATCTCTCTCTCCTCTCTTTCCCCTCTGCTCCCATGTCTATTTCCACTTGTATTTATCCTTCTCTGTGCCCCCTTGCACTCTCTGGCACTTGCCTCCATGATCCCTTACCCCATCTGTAGAGATGGGCGAGCCATCAGGCTAACCGAGAGAGACGGGCCGAGCCAAGGCTCTGCCTCGGCTCCCGGAGCCCGTGCACGAGCCGAGCCCTGAACATGTTTGTAATAGACATCATACAACCAACAACACCTCAAATATGCTACATAAAATGTATTTCTTTAATGTGTTGAAGGTTTGACAGTAATAGGTCACGTTATACCACTTCACTGACAAGCGCTTATTAAAAGTGATAGTTTTAAAACATGATCTTGGAACTATTCCTGCCCCATCCCTACACTGGCACAGTGAAATAAGTGAACCAAGTGGCAAGACAATTGCCATGTGAACCCTGTATGTGGCTCAGATTGTTATAGAGCAACTTTATAGTCCATTAATTAAACATTATAGGTTTTTGCACAGCTGCTATTCTAAACTCACATATTTGAAATTGCTTCCATACATGAATATGAAGAAAAGGGAGTTTTTGTGACATAAAATATTTGCCTAAGATGACACAATTTAAGCGGGAAAGCCACAATTATCCCAGGTTTTCTGGTTTCACTTAGTACAGATCAGCCACTAAATGGCTATCTGTTGTTCACTCCTTTTTTATGTTAAAGTTTTGTTTTTACTTCTGCAGTTTTTATATAGCGCAAACTCGACAGGATGATATTGGAGCACTTTACACGAAGGCCAGTTACATTACACAAGGTCACAAGCCTTTTTAGGCAGATGATGTGATTTGCAGAGTATCGCAAGATGTTGAGCCGACGCTGAGACGCAATCCCAGATCCAAAGTCGGCAGCTCTAGCCATAATGCCACATCCTGGGTGGAGCGAGGATGGCAGGCGTAAGCCACATGAAAGCTCGGCTCTTTATGGACTGTAGGTTTCAACAGGACCTCGAACTGAGCCAGGCTTCAGGCTAAACCCTGCTCAAGTACTTAGTGGCTCACCCACCACCGCCATTCTGTCCTGCTAATACATAGAGAGTAGGATTGGGACCAAAATGGGGTTGGACAGCTGAACAAAAGTGGCAACATTGTTGAACCGTGACTTTTTGTGCCACATCACGTGTGCAGTACCAGAGGAGTGGGGCTGCTGAAGACTGGTAGTTAGGGGAGTAGAAAATGGCGCCAGCTTGAACCAAGAGAGAGCAATCTGGACGTTTTCTACAAGATTGTCTTACACAGTGTTTTGGCAGGCTGTCTTCTCTAAAAACCTCAGGTTTTTAGCCGTGTCGACACTGCCACAAGATGACGACACCCTGACTCTCCGAGTATGTGCCTGTGGTTCCAGGGGCCCAAACATCACTCCAGCTCATGCGAAAAGGTGTAGGGGAGTGGGAGGCGCAGCATTTCATGGAGCTGGCCTGTGATAAGTGACAGGCCCATCACCAATCCAGGTCCTCTTCTGGTTCTCAACTTGCTTACCTTCCACTAGCCAATCTCTGAAGTGGGATGCCTCGATAGCAAGTCCCTCAGAAAGAAACGCACACAGCACCACTAAGGGGACTCTTCAGCTTGACAAAGTTGATCCAGCTTGGGAGGTAGGTCTTTCAGTGCGCAGGTTCCATTCTCTAAATCTAGCCTCAACCTCGTGCCAGGAGCCAGTTTAAAAACATTAAAAAAATGTTACCAACTTAATTTTTTTTTTTTATATAAAACACAGCCTCTGAGCCACTTTTGAAGGAGAAGCAACCAGTGCTGGGTTTGGCTGCCGTACCAATCCTAGGGCCAGAGCACCCAAAATCTGTTTTCAGAATTTCTAGCCTCTGGTGCTGACCCTGCACACATTGCAGCTTTCATATAGGCTATGCTGGCCCTCTTCTGCTCCAATTCTGCTAGCTTTGGTGAACCTGCGATCCCCAAGAAGCAGTCGAGACCTTTGCTCGGGTTTCCACCAGCATCTCCAAATCCTCAATGTCATTCAACCCTTTAGCCTTCTCCTGATGCATTTCATCTCCAACTGAACTTCTTCCCACAATGAAGTCCTTGCTGGACAGCCCATCACTAGTACTTCTGGTCTCTTGCAGAAAGTGACAAATTTCCCTGAAGATGAACACCATTGTTTCCAGATCAAGAAGTAGAGCGCAACAGTTGTTGGAGGAGCAGTCCCCACATAGTACCCTACCTCATGACAAGTTTTGTTTTAGATTTGAGGGACTGTTTGGCTCAGACTCTGAACCTATGCAGATGCACAGCATTGTTTATTATGACAATGGTGATAGCAGCGAGGCGACCAATCTTCTTCCTGCTCTGATTTCGAAGAGCCACCTGGTTACAAAGAGTGGCAATTATTTAGTCTTTCAGAATGCCAGTGGCTTGGCTACCTCTCCGAAGGTGGATTTGGAGTGTCCCCCATGTAGGAAGTCGACTCATTCATGGCTGTCCTATGGAAGACCACTGGGTGATTGAATTGCTATTGTCTGTGAAGGAGAACAAAGCTAACCCCACAAAAATGATGCAGCCAGTGTCTTCTGCCGCAGAATTATTTCTCCACTTTAATGGATTTTAGCTTCGTCTCCCGGAGCAAGCTTGCTGCAGAAGCCATAATGAACTACCAGGTCAGCCCCTTCCATCACCTTACCAACAGACCTTATATTCCTTTATCTTAGACTTCTACTCACTACCACGATACTTCACGTCCTACATCATACACACTCACTTCCTCAGGCCTGACCCCCCACATCCCTCTCCCACACCCAGACTATTTTACACGCCACACCCAGATATCCAACCACCTCCTTAAGCCTGACCCCCATACACTCCATCCCCCACACCCAGATTAATACCTAGCCACCACCACAGCCAACCCCCCTTCATTTCCTCCCATCTCCCTTACCTTCTCTCCATTACAACACGGACCGCTTACATAAACACACACACAACACCGAACTAGCTATTCTATACCTATGATTGAGCTCACAGGCACACACACTTACACCATCATCTACCCCCCCAAACTCTCTAAAAGCGCAGCCAAACGCTTCAAACGCTAGGAGGGCACCCGTCCAGATTCCTCCAGTGGTGGCGATTGCAACCGTTCTGGTCATAAAGCTGCCACTCATGTAGACCATCTACTTAAGCCGCTGCAAAAACTCTTGAAGCTGCACACTCAGGCACGCATCATGGTGCCGTTCGCACTAACTTTTCAGAGCACAGCAAGCTCCCGGGGCTCAATCACAGTGCAACATGCCTATTTCTGCCCATTCACAGAATTCCATGGAATTTGGCTGAGTTTTTTTGTAACTCTGAGTAACACCCAGGCCTCATAATGAGGTATTGCAGAATTTTGAATAAGTAGAAAGTAGGAGTGTCTCACTTAGAATGATTTTGTTAGTATGGCTCTAAGGTTGTATGCCTTTTTTTTTTTTTTGTGTCCTCATTTGCCAAACCCTCGTTCCAAGAAAACGCCAACCACCTTACTAGTCCGTAGGAAAAGGACCAGAAAATGATCCCTTCCCTCACCCGGACAAACATACCGAATTGGCGGGAGATGCTTTCAAGAAGTTTTTACTCCATCGAGGCATATTCCTGCCTATTAGACCAGGTTCGTGTTTGTATTCGAGCGGAAACCCCAAACTGGACTATGGAGTATAGGGGCATAATCATAGGACCCGGGGGGAAAAAAAAAAACCCGGAAGCCCTAGCATTTGGTTATCTCCAATGAATCAGCGCTTGGACGCCCCTGGGCAGCAATTCGCGCTATATAAATCCACATCAAATCAAATCAAAATCAGCGGGTTCCAAAAGGCAAGGCTCCGAGTACTATAGGATCTGGCCATATCTACCCTTGATGTTTCATAGAGGGATGACAACCAACCTGCATGCGTAGGTGCTTTGGGGTCGACCAAAAATTTACATATCTGCCGTCTGGCCAGAAGGATTGCATAGAACAGGAAGGACCTTGCCAACCCTGTGATGTTATCATCCAGCCCAAATATAATTAATGGCAAACTAAGAGATATCTCTATTTTAAGGATTGATTCCAGAGTAGAGTTTACTTCTTCCCAAAATGCATTGATGGTGGGGCAGTCCCTAAACATGTGGATGTCGGAAGCTGCTGGGAGAAGGCACTTGTTACAGCACTTCCCTTGCTGGAATTTAGATAGTCTTAGGGGGGAAAGGTATGCTCGATGCACTATAAACAGATGGTTGCGCCTCAACCAAGCCGGCTTTACAATTTTGTACAGGAGGGAAAAAGATTTTATCCATAAAATATCATCCTGTAACCCCATATCCCTTCCCCACACCTCCATAGGTAGATTAAATTTACCACCTGCCTCCTCCAGAATGGTCCAGTACCAGAAAGCTACTGCCTTACCCCCCATTTGCCTTTCTACCAGGTGTTGTTCTAGAAAGCTGCTCCTCCCAACATGGACATTTTTTCCAATCTGTTCCCGGGACCAGCTACCTAGTTGTATATGTTTGAATCTCGATAGGGCTGTACCTACCCTCTCATGGAGCACCTCCCATTCTACCAATGTACCTCCTGCAATCAACTCTCCCCATCTTGAGATCCCTGCCTCCAATAAGGGAAGTGCAAGACTATCCTTTAAGCAAGAGGGAAGCCCCTGGGAATTCCAAATTGGGGCGTAGTTGGAGAAATAGGCCAACCCAACTTTAGCTTTGATTTGCACCCAATCTTTCGCTAGTGATTGTAATATCTTTAGCCTCACCTTTTTAAAGAACCTCTGGTCACCAAACTTGAATAAAAATCCATCAAGTGGGAGGTTTGCCCCAATTAACATGGCCTTAATTATTTTCCCGTTTGAGGAACTTGTTGGAGTTTTTAGCAACATCCTTGAATGGGAGAGCTGGAATGCCCAAGCGTAATACTGTAAGTCTGGCAGAGCGCGCCCTCCCTTTTCCCTCCTCCTCCTTAATTTTTTCCATGCCAGCCTTACTGCTTTAAAGTTCCAGATAAATGAGTTGATTTCCTGCTGACATTTTTGGAGCTGTTTGGAATCAAACGCTACAGGTTGGATTTGAATATGAAAGTAAATTTGGGGAGGATAGACATTTTTACTAGACTTATTTTCCCAAGCACAGTCAGAGGGAGGAAGGACCAAGATTTTAATAGTGCCTTACAGTCACGAAAAACACGGTCAAGATTAGCGCCTGGGCCAGAGTGCCAATATCGTGGGTTATCTTAACTCCCAAGTAGCGGATTGAGGGGGTCACTACTAAGTGCGGATTGTCTATCTTCCAAGTCATAAGCTCGGTCTTCCCCGCATTAATTTCGTACCCCGAGATCTGCCCGAATTCCTCCGCCCTCTTTACATCTATAGGGAAGGCCTGGACCGGATCAATGGTGTAAATAAGGATGTCATCGGCATAGAGTCCTACTCTCTTAGCCCATCCTCCAAATTCAAAAGAGGGGATGCTGGGCTCATCTCTCAGGATTTGGACAAAGGGTTTAATATATATGTTAACTAGAAGGGGGGAGAGCGGGCAGCCCTGTCTAGTTCCCCTCATAATTTGAAAGGGCTCGATGCAGGTACCATTAACCAAAAGGCTAGCTCTGGGGTTTCTATATAAAAGGCTAGTGGCTCGGCAGAACTTGGGCCTGAGTTGGAACCTCCTCATTACCGGAGCCAGATAGGGCCAGTTGACCCTATCAAATGCTTTGGTAGCATCTAGGGTCATGATGGCCAAGGGAAGGGAGAAGGTTGAGGCGATGTCGATTGCACCTACCAGGTCGTGGGTGAGGTCTGCTAACTGGCGACCCCGTATAAATCCCTTCTGATCTTGGTGGATGATTGTGCCGATTTCGCTCCCAAGCCGTGCAGACAGAATAGCAGCAAAGATCTTAGTCATTGTTTAGGAGCGAAATCGGCCGGTAGGACCCACAGTCGACTGGGTCCTTACCCGGTTTCAGGATCAGCACAATAGTTGCCTCCCCCCACGAATCGGGTGGCACCACACCGTTTAATAAGATATCATTAAATAAGGCTGTCAAAACTGGGATGATGGCAGGGCCCAGTGCGTGATATAGCTATCCAGGAAGACCATCTGGGCCGGCAGCTTTCCCCCGCTTCAGTTGTTTGATGGCATTACGGACTTCTGCCTCTGATATTTCCTTGTCCAGATGGTCGCTTTGTTCCGAAGAGAGCTTAGGGAGTTTGACTTGCTCTAACAACACCTACCTGGCCATTGGGTCTTCCGCCGACTCCTCTTTATAGATGTTCTGAAAAAACTCCTGAAAGTCATTTCCTGTATCGAAGTTTGAGGTCCTAGCTGTGGCTTCTCCCTCCACTCTCACTTCCTGATATATTTTTTGGCCTGATCTAACTTTATTTTCCAGGCTAAAACCTTGCCTGCGGTCTCCCCGTATTCAAAGTGTGAGAGCTTGCTAGCCTCCCACCTCTTTGCCACCCTTTCTTGGAGTATATTTTCCAGATTTTCTTTTAACTCCACCCGTCTCTTTTGGTCTGCTGATGGTCTGATATCAGAACCAAGTTTTTGATCTAAGAGGGACAGCTCCCGCTCGATATTTGAAATTGCTGCTCTATACACCTTCCCTCGATAGGAGGCACGATTGGTGATACAACCTCTTAAGTAGGCTTTAAAAGCCTCCCACACGACCACCAAAGAGGTTGAGTTTAAATTGTTTTCCAAAAATGAGGTAGTCTCAGCTATAAGGAAGTCTGTCTCTTCTATCTCAAGCAGAATCGTCCGGTCAAAAGACCAGGAAATATGTCTAGTCTGCTTACAAAGGGTTAGTGAGAAAAGAATAGCCGAGTGGTCAGAGAGGTGGGAAGGGATGTATACCAGCTCCTTCAAAGCATCTTTAAGAACATAACTAAAAAGAGCATAGTCAATTCTAGATTTGTGCTTATATTTAAAGTTGTGGAAAGACACCCCCAAGGTAGTGCCCGCTCCCTCCCTCCAAAAGTCCGCTAAACCTAGAGTTGACATTATTGCTATAAGATTTAGTCTAGATTTAACATGCGTAAGCGCTCTAGAATTAGGTGATTTGTCTAATTTAGGATCTAGGACTAGATTGAAGTCTCACATCCATATCACAGGGTCCTGGGAAGTTATCAGATGGCTCTGGATCTTATTCAAATAGGATGGGTCATCATGATTAGGGCCGTAGTAGCCCACCAAGGTATATGCTATCCCATCTAATGATACTTTAGCAAGTAGCCATTTTCCACTGGGGTCCTCCTTATATTCCTTGATCTAAGCCTTGGCTTGCTTCTTAAAAATGATGAGGATCCCACGTATGTTGGCATTATGGTCTGTGCAAAGAAATTTGTCTACCCACTTCAGCCTTTTCATAATATCATTAGCCTCTTGTTTAAGTAGATGCGTCTCCTGGATGACGATGACCTGCGCGGGGGAGTCTCTCAGATATTGTAGTATTCTATGTCTCCTGCCCCTCACAAGCAGGCCATTGACATTCCAGGATAAAAATCGTATTTCACTCATTTCCTTTTCCTACCCCGCTCCCCCCAATCCCCCCACCTACCCATTGAACCTGTCAGACACCCCTCTCTCGGGAATGTAGAGTGACCACAGTTAGCCTGACTAATAGTTAAACTAATACTATTCTTGAGGCGTATAACATGGTTACCAATATAAACTAATAGAACGAGATCCGGCTTACAAGGACTTTTTACTTCTTTACCCCCCCCCCCCAGCGCCCCCCCCCACCCTGGAAAACCCACCCGTACTTGACCTGGCCAGATGAATAGGCAACTAAAGGACGTAGTCTGTGTCGTAGTCTGTGTCGGGACAGGACAGGACGGGGGGGGGGTTGGTGTGTCCCCCCCCCCCCCCCCCCCATAATTGTGTCAGAAAAAACGAACTGAAAAGTGTGTATATTCAAATGTAGTGTCCGCTTATTTTTGATCTCTTTTCTCTTCTTCCCTTTTTTTTCTCTTTTTTTTTCTTTCCTTTTATTTATTTATCTTTTTTTTTCCCCCAAACTTTGTTTTCTGATAGTCCATTTGTTTAATCCATATTTTTTGTTAGTTATTTAGTTATATAATTAGTTACACTTTTTACTTCACTAAGCTGCTATATTCCTGCCCTGGTTAAAAGCAAGATTAGCAGTATGACTGAGTGGAATGGAGATGGTCTGGTGGCCCCCCTGTGCGTAATCGCTGATAGATGATAAAAGTTCGTCTGCTTCTAGGGGAGAGCGAATATTGTGCATTTTATTGTTAAACATCACCCTCAGAAATGCGGGGAATCTCATCTGGACAGTTGCCCCCAAGGCCCTAAACTTCTCCATATTCTGCCTGAGCTCCCACTGTCTGTCCAAGGTAGTTTTGGACAGGTCGGATCGGACTTCAAAGGAGAAATCCGGTGCCTTTAGTGACTTAGCTTTTAAGGCAAGATTCAAGATTTTTTCCTTGATGGAGTAAGTAAGGAAGTTCACTAGAATTTTCCTTTGGTTTTATCCTCCCGGGGTTGAGGCGAAAGGGATCCCTATGTATTCTCTGGATGTCTTTCTCAAAATCCGCTGCTGATTCATCCAAGTTGAGGGCGTTCTTTAGTAGGGACACTACGTACTCCTTTATTGCACCCCCCTACTTCCCTTCTGGAACCTTCAAGAGTCTGAGGTTGTTCCTTCTTGAGTGGTTTTCTAACGACTCAACCCTGTCCTTCGTTGCGTCCCCTTCTTTCCGTAGGTTTTGGATTTTAATCTCTGCGGACTCCAACTTAGCTTTTAACTCCCCCACTGAACTTTCCAGACTCTGTCCTCTCAGAGAGGCTGTCTACTTTCTTTTCGAGAGTCTCACATGCAGCCCTAATCTCATTTTGGTTGTGCTTGGATTCGGCGAAGCCATTTTTAATCTCATCCCTCATTACCGACAGAAGTGATTCAAGGGGACTCCCCCCCTCCCCCGCCCCCCTCCCCCTTATTACTCCCAAGAGTTAGGTCGCTGTTCTCACCTCCAGCCTCTTCCAACGAGAGCTCAGGCCCCCCGAGGTCCACTGCTGCTACAAACTTGGTTACCTCCATTGTAGACTCTAGAGACTCGTCCCCCTGAGTGGTGTTGGACTTACTCATTCTCTTTGTCTTGGAGTCACTTTCCCCCTCTGATTTTTGTATGATGTCCAGCACTTGGGGTAAAACTTTAAAGTAGGATCGCAGCGACTGTGTAATTTGCGTTACACTCTTTCGTAGCCCCCTAGATTTACCTTTCCCTACCGACTGGGTAATTAAGCCTGTGTTAAGTTTAGGACAGGTGGACCCTCCTCCTGCTGAGAGCCCTTGGGGCGCCTCTGGGGTGACTGACTCAGGCTCCGCATCCACCGTAATCACTGCCCCGGGGGCCCCTTCCCCCACTACTCCCCCTTCACTCTCTGCCACAGCGACGTTTGCCTGTACGCTGTTCTGTTTTATGTTCCTGCATCCTCCGTGACTATCAGGCAATGTGCTGCAATTAGAGCTCCTCCCCCGTCTTCTACCCTTCCCACCTCGTTTTCCCGGGGTATTACTGGCACAAACCCTTTCCTTCGGGCACAACCCTCCCTTCCAGCTTTGCTGAGCCGCCGTCGCTGTGTTGTTGGATTTTACTTTCACTGTTGTTTTTGATTTTGCTGACCGGATACCTCCGTGTCTTCAAAAACCGTATCAAGGTTCGACTCCGGCTCCAACAAACGCGTCTTCCTCAGCTGCTGCACAAGACTCCCTGCCTGCTCCACACTCCTCTGATAGAGACCCCGAGCACTCCCTCTAAGGAGTACGCGAGCTGCCACCCTGCGACTCAGTCGAAGCTCCACGGCTGCTACAGACCACCGTGGAAGAGAAGCAGGGGGCGGGACCAAGCTCACACACATCGGCTGCACTGCTGCGCTGGTGATCCCACCGGGTCTCACCGAGCCGCTCACTGATCGGAAAAATGCCGGGAGAAGATGCGGCTGCAGACCCTTGCCACCAGAGACCTTGCGGGACCTCCAACAGCGGTAATCCGCCGGCCACAATGCACATATGCAGCATTACACAGGAACTGGGGAGAGATCCGTTAGAGACGCGCGCGCCGCCCTAACCAGCGGCCGCCATGTTTTCCCAAGGTTGTATGCCTTTGTATCCATCTCAGGAATGTATATAGTGTATTGTTCCAGACACTACAGAGGGTTCTCCATAGGCCTGGCAGAAGATGTCTTTTCAGCGGCAAATGCATACCTGTCAACAACTTGGCTGAAATTGCAAGTCATATGAAGTCTTTAAGTCCTGCTAAGTTGAATAGTGTCCAACCAATTTTTTGTAGCATATTCAAGGTTTAGATAAGGGGGATGACCCCTTGTAAAGTCTATAGATGCATTTGTTTGTTAGGTAGGTGAATACCAGTAAAAAGAAGGCAACGTCAACCAAATGTGGGTGACTGAACAGATATGCTATGGGTCCAGTATGTGGTCGAATGGTATGTCCATTATCACATCATTGGTGGTAGAAACATTAACACAGGTGTAGCTTGTTAAATTACTTCAAGTCCACAAACCCTACAGGACGCTGTCACAATGACTGTATGATATCATTTAAGATGTCATCAATCCCATTTAAAGCCATGAGTAATATAATATGTGCAGTCATAAGCCATGCCTGGTGGCGGTACAAGTTATAGTTAGCTCAGTAGACTAGAACTGGTGCATTTCATTACTTGTTTGTTTCCTAAACATTGTTTTTATCTTACATCAACAACTACTGAAATGTCAGTTTGTTTTTCCCAATAAATTTTGTTTAAAAAAATCATATTTAAGGTTGAACTACACTCAACCTCCTTTAACAACGTCCAGACTGTACATGGGCTAATCACCTGCTTCACTCGGCCATCAACCTGTGTGCAGCAGGGGGTTGCTGAAGTTCCTGACCTTTGGCCAAGACTTGCCCTTAACCCCCTTGGTCACCCAAACCCTGCCTTGCACAGTTCTTCAACCGTGTGCAGCAGATGGTGGCTGCAGACTTGGGTTTTGGACACCAGGACACTGGGTGTAGTTGCTTTAAAGCCAAAGGCCTTAATGCTCTGGCAAAATGGTTGGTATTCCATATGTACAAGTAAACACATTATGATATAAGCCTTTCACAAGAGACACACCTGCTTAGGAAAGACTGGTTCCGCAGGTGCTCAAAAATAGTTTCCCCACGCATTATGTTTCCTTGGGTACATCTAAGAAGAGAAGTGTAACCACATTATAACAGACGAGGGAGAATTGAAGAAGAGGGAGAATTTATAATTTGAGGGTACCTAAAGTTGTCCATTGAGAGAGAAAGAAAGACAGAGCATGGTTCACTAACATGGGTTTGGTGGATGTGTGGAAGACACTCCACCACTCATCTACTGACTCTTCCTTCTACTCAGCCACACATAAATCATATGCTAATTTGGTCCACTTCCTAATCAGCACTACACTCCTCTCCAGTGTGGCCCACACGGATATATTCAAGAAGCCTTTATCAAAGCTAATAGTTATACCGAAGCCAATATGGAATCGCTCTTATAAAAAAATAAAAATTGTTATTAGGTTTTTCTTTACACATAAGACACCCCTCCACCCCTACCCAACCCCCCCACCCCCCCCCCCCCCCCACCACACCCACACACATTTTGGAAAAGCTCAAACAGAAAGACAATATTTTCATGATTACAACGAACTACATTGAGAATGTAAAAAAAGCAAAAAAAATAGAAAATACAAAAAGGAGGAGCATTTGCAGACGTCCATAATTTAGTACAATTACATCAGAAGTGGCTCAAATCATATGTTGCAACCAATTTTTTATCCCCCTGTTATCAACTATACATCCTATACATGATTATTCATCCAGTGCAACAGGGGATCCCATATCATCATCCCTCTACTGTTTGTTACGCCCTTTTCTTTTGTATATAGTCACCTCTAGACTACAAGTTGCTAACAAACGGGCCCACCATTGCTGGAATGCGGTGGATTGTGATCCAGCCAGGTTGAGGCTATGCATAGCCTAAGAACGGCAATGGCCACAAAAATCAGTCCTTGCATATAGTTTGGACGTTTACAATCCGCTGTCCGCAGCAACATTTCCTCGGTTGAGATGTTAACCGCTGTTCCTAAGATTTCTGATAAAAAGTCGGAATTTTCCCTTATTAAGCTCGTTAATAGATTGCAAGAGGCAAATATTTGCACACTATCAGCAACAAACAATCAGCATCTTGGACATGTTGTACCCTTTCTGATCCCCCATTTTTCTATCTTATTCGGGGTGTAATACAATGAGAAGAAGGTCTTATAATATTGGGCTTGTAATTTAACTGACATAAAGCAAGTCTGTGATCAAAGGAACGCAAAGGAGTTTTGGGCAATACAGCCAGTTTAGCCGGGCACCTAGCTACCTGTTTCTCCATATCATCGGGACATAAAGAATTCAAGGATTCATAGATTCCCCCAATAGTTAAAATAGATTTTTTACGTATATTGTCTATAATTTGAATCACTTGGAATTTTACCCTACACCCCCCTTTCTTTGTGAAGAAGTCTCTAACCTGTAAGAATTTAAAAAAAAATCCCTGTGGCTAAGATCAAATTCATTACGTAGTTCCTCAAAGGTCTTCAATCCGTTTATTGTATTAAAGCAGCCCAACTGTGAAATCCCTGCCTGTATCCAACGGTCCATACACCTGTCCCCAAATATCTCTGGAAGATCATCATTATTAAATAGAGGTGTATAATGTGAATAGTATCCAAGTCCGATTAATTTACGAGCATTACCCTAAACCTTGTATATATCATAAATATTCTTAAATTTCACTTTCTTAAAGCAGATATCGTTAATGTTGCCAGAGGCAGCCTTCTGCGCCTCTTCCCAATATTAATTTCTGTGGGGTAGGTATATTATTGCTGCTAGGCTCAGGAGATATAAGTATTGAACAGTATCTTAATACTGTTGCCCAGTTATACAACTTGAAGTTAGGCAGTGCCAATCCCCCTTTATCCTTGGGTAGTGAAAGAAATCTCAAAGCCCTACGAGGCTTCATATACCCCAAGATAAATCTAGTAAACATGGATTCCACAGATCTGAACAATTGAGGTGGAAATTCCAGACAAATAGTCCTAAAAAAATATAGAAATCTAGGAAGGTAAAGCATTTTAATCGTGTTACATCTCCCACCTATTGTTAAATGTAGATTATTTAGACGGACTAGTTCTTTTTCTGTTTGTTGGATCAAGGGTTCCACATTATTGCCAACTAAACTATCCACCTTCGCCGATATACTGACCCCTAGATAGGTGGCTTTGTCTGTAACTCGAACATCCCTCATCTTGATCTGATCATTAAGAATGATCTGTGTTTTGCTTTGATTTAATTTATAGCCAGAGACTGCTCCGAAGATCAGTGCCTCCTCTTCTATCGCATCAATTGCAGAAATAGGATCACTAGTGACTAACGCGATATCATCAGCGTAGGCTAGTGTTTTGGTCTCATATTCTCATTCCCATATTGGTGGAATTAATCTATTTTTATCTAGCCTACGGATGAATGGGTCGATGTAGAGTGCAAATAGGAGAGGAGAACACGGACAGCCCTGCCTTGTCCCCCCCTTTTAATGATTATTTTATTTGATAGCCAGTATATCAATAAATGGGGTACTATCGGATCCACATATAGCATTTGTATAGCTTTAATAAATCTCTGATTAATCCCACTATATGCCATTGTGGCCCACCGGTAGTCCCAGGAGACCCTATCGAAGGCTTTTTCAGCGTCGAGTAATATAAGAGCCATAGGGTTGAACGTGATCGATTGTAGATCTCCCGGGAATAAACCTGTGCTGGCGTCCGGTTACGATCTTATGGAAAATCGGTGCCAGTCGATTTGCTAATAATTTAGAGTAAATTTTGGAATCTCCATTTATCAATGTAATAGGTCGATAGGACCCGGGTTCTAGTGGATATTTATTTTTTGTGGGGAAAACAACTATTTTGGCAGACGACCATGAGGCTGGCGGCTTTCCTCCCTGAAAGATATGGATAAAGAATTCTTTTTTTTTTTATCCTCATCTGCCCGACACACGTCCCTTAGATGCGGAGAAGAGCACCCGACCAGCTCACTGCCATTGGGATCAATGCCCTGGAAATTGAGCCGCTACACACCTAGGCAGAGATTTTTATGAGTTGGTGGGAACAACCATGCATCTTGTAACGATGTCTCAAGGCAACTTCGTGCCATTAAAGCCAGTATATAAGTGTCGAAATCTGGGCAGACCACAATACTGAACCATTGAGTAGGTGGGCTTAATCATCGGATATTTGGGGGGGGGGGAAAAAAAAAGACTTCACTTCCACTCTGTCAAAAATTTCCAAAATGTGAGGTTCTGGACTCTACATGATCTTTTCAAATCTACCTTTGAGGTTTTGTATAGTGAGGTTAGCCATGCTGAGTGAGTGGGAGGGGTGGTGTCCACCCAATGCATGCATATCTGCCGTCTTGCCAACAGGATGGCATAGAACAAAAAGGACCGTGCTGCCCCAGTGATGTTCTGGTCAAAACCAAGAATGACAAATGGTAAGGATAAGGAAAATGTTGGTCTTAATAATTGAATCCAAAGTTACTTTGATCTCCATCCAGTAAGTGGCTATGTGGGGCAATCCCAGAACATGTGTATGTCAGAAGCTGCTAACAGTTGGCATTTATTACAGCATTTCCCCTCTTGATATTTGGATAAACGTAAAGGGGTGAGATATGCCCGGTGTAAAGTAAACAGGTGGTTTCGTCTAAGTCATGCGGGTTTAACCAATTTAGACAGAAGGGAAAAGGATTCTGTCCACCTATCCTCATCCAATGCCGCAATTTCTCTACCCCATAGCTCCATTGGGAGTTGAAAGTCCCCATCTATCTCTTCCAGTATGGACCAATACCAAAGAGCCACCTCCTTACCTCCTATCTGTTTTTCGACTAGCTGTTGTTCTAGAGGACTAATTCTCCCGGTATTAGGGTCTTTCCTGATTAATTCTCTGGCCCAGCTGCTAATTTGTGTGTATTTAAATCTTGATAGTGTCGGCCCTACTTTCTCCCTAAGGACTTCCCACGGTATCAAGATGCCTCCATATAACAATTCACCCCATCTAGAAAGCCCAGCTGTAATTAGGGGGGTTGCCAGAGAATCTTGCAGGAACAGTGGAAGCCCAGGAGAGTCCCAAATTTGAGCGTGTTTAGAGTAGTACGCCAACCCCACTCTACGTTTAATTTGTACCCATGACTTCAGTTGCGTTAGTAGAGTCTTCAGCCTCACCTTCTTGAAAAACTTTCGATCTCCAAACTTTTTTTTTTTTTTTTTTTTTAAACCTTTATTAGATGCATACAACACAAAGGCATGACAGGTACAGCATGTGTAGTTCCATGTGGCAGTATGGTACCAGCAGTTGAGAGAAAGATGAGCACGTGTACAAGGTACATCTTAACATTGCAAACAGCACTTTACATATACAGTTCCCAATGTGTCACAGTAGGCAGTTAGTTGAGTATGGGCAACGCGTCTCATTCATCCGGGGTGCTGGGGGGGGGGGGAGAAAAACGGGGAAGGAACAAGGATTAGTTCAGGCCGGGAAACTACATCCCTTTGCGCTATTATGGGGCCTGAGCAACACAGGTATATTGGCACTGTCCACCCCAGCCCTGCATCCTCTCTGTCTGTCTGATAGCTAGCTATGTGATTCCACTCAGTGCCGTTATCTTTGCAATGTACAGTGTCAGTGCGCTCATGGGCCAGGGTCCAAATCATCATCCCCGGAGGAGTCGTTTTGCGTCTCCTGAGCCAGCCAGTATACCCGTAGAGGGGACCAGATGTCACTGGGAGCACATCGAGCTGGCATCAGTTCCGTGTAGACGCCATACTGTTCCTGACAGTGCTGGAGGTCATCCAGCCATTCCTTGAACTTTGGCGCTCTTCCCCTCCCCCACCTGCAAGCAACCCTCCGTTTAGCGAGTAGTAGCGCGATGTCAACAAACTTGCGACCCGCTTTGGGCACATCTCTGGTATAACCTAATATCATCACTATCGGGTCTAACGGGAGAGGGCCGGCAATCATTACCTGAAGGGCGGCATGCACCTGGCCCCAGTAGGTCTGTATTGCTCCACAATCCCAAGCCAGATGCAGGAACCCCGCGCCTTCCATGCGACATCTAGCACATCTATCATCCGTTGAGAGGCCAAACCTCAATTTTCTGACCGGTGTGTAATAGCACCTTTGCACAAACTTATAATGAATAATTTTCATTCGAGAACTGGGGGATATTCTAGCCGTGATCGAGCAGCAATATTTCCACTGGTCGTCCGTGAGGGCGGCTGGTAGTTCCAACTCCCAGTCGGTCCGAGCCTTAGCCAGGGTGATCGGTCGTTGTTCTCGAACAGCAGCATAGAGTTTAGACACCAAGTGTCTCCCATCCGATACGAGCATAACATGCAACGGCAGTACCGTCCCTGGTTCCTCCGGGAAGTTAGGGAGAATATCTCGCATTTCCCTGACGTAACCGGATGTAATAGAACACCTCCATAGGCGTCGGGGGGGGTATTCTGGAACAGCTGGTCCTTGGTGCGGAATAGGTCATCCTGAAAGAGGTCGCCCCACGTGCTAAGATTTATGCGGCGGCACATCAAACGGAAACCTCCCTCCAGTAGGAGTGATAGTCTCGGATGATACGCCAGAGGCAACGCCGGCGAATACAGTAGGGGGGCGTCCAGCATTTTGGTCACCCTCCGCCAGGCATCGATTGTGCAAGTCACAGTAGTGGCGGGCGTATCAACATCTCCAATCTCGCCCATTAGCATGCCCTCAAGAGGCAGTGGGTGCACTATCCAGTCCTCCGCAGCGACCTGTGGCATAAAAGGAACGGGCCTTATCCAGTAATAAGCATGTTGCGCCTGTGCGCTCAGGTAATAAATTTCCAGGTCGGGCACATCAAAGCCGCCTCTGTCATACGGCTGCGTTAAGACCGACCACCTAATGCGCGGTTGTTTACCACCCCAAAACAGGCGAAGCAGTTCAGAGCGAAGTCTTTTGAAAAAATAGGCGCCTGGGTAATACGGTATATTTTGGAATAGATATAAGAATCGTGGGAGGACGACCATCTTGATCAGGGAGGCCCTACCTGCCATCGAAAGGGGAAGTGCCAACCAACGCGTGATATTTTCAGCCAGTCGTGTGATGGCTACGCCGTAGTTTAATCGGATGGTGTCAGCCTTATCTAGCGATATCGTAATCCCCAGATATTTCAAGTCAGAGCCGCACCACTCCAAGGGGTAGTCCAGCGGAAATTGGATGACCGATGCCGTGAGAGGGAAGAGTTGTGACTTTTGCCAATTAATATGTACGCCGGATATGCCTCCAAACGCTACAAATTCTCTCAAAAGTGGATTGAGGTTATCTTGAGGGTGGCGCACGTACAGTGTGACATCATCTGCATAGAGGGAGATTCCTATCTGTCGCTGGTTGCAGTAAAAGGCCCTGTCTTTGTGCAGTTGTCGTATCCTGCAGGCCAGCGGTTCTATCGCCAGGGCGAATAGTAAGGGAGATAAAGGGCATCCCTGCCTAGTGCCTCTCGTGATCGGCATCTGTTTCGACAGCGCCCCGTTGATGACTATTCTAGCGACTGGGGAAGTGTATAGCAATGTCACCCAAGTGATGAATATCCGGGGGAACCCCATCCTGCCCAGGATGGCCAGCAGGTATCCCCATTCCACCGAGTCGAACGCCTTGGTGGCGTCCAGAAACACAGCAGCAACCGGCAATTCGGGAGCGATGGTGGGGATTAACGAGAACAACGTGCGCAGATTGTGGGACGTGGCCCTCCCCGGGACGAATCCAGATTGGTCTGGAAGTACAAGTTTAGTCATCAGCAGTGACAACCTAGTAGCCAATATTTTCGCAAGTATCTTCGCGTCGCAGTTCAGTAAAGACAGGGGTCTATAGGCATCAGTGTCCTTCGGATCCTTACCCGGCTTCAACAGCGAGGTGATCGCCACCTCTCTCATGGATCCCGGTAACATCCCCACCTCTAGCGATTCCTCGAAGACCTCCTTCAGTACCGGCGCCATTATGTCGATATAACATTTATAGAATTCGGCCGGTAGGCCGTCCAACCCAGCCGCTTTGCCATTACTGAGGGACATGATCGCTTCCCTGACCTCGTCCAGTTCGAAAGGGCACCCTAAGAACCCCCTGTCCCCGTCACTCAACCAGCAGAGCGCCATGTCGTCCAGGTAATTACCGAACTCTACCTCACCCTCCTGTTGTGTGGAGTACAGGCGTCTGTAGTGTTGCAGGAAGGTGTCCCGAATCCCCTCAGAATCCTGATGGATCTTCCCCTCCCTATCCGAAATCTCTAGGATATGAGAGGCAAAGCGTTGGTGCCTCGTGAGCGCCGCCAATACCTTCCCCGGTCGGTCCCCCTCGCAGTACCGTCTAGCTGTCCAATATTTGCCTCGGAATTTTACCTCTCTGGCCGCCTCCTCCTCATAAGTCGACAGTTTAGCTCTGAATCTTGCTGCCAACTCAGGACTGGTATTTCCTGCCATTTCCACCTCTAGCGCCCTAAGCTCCCCTTCGAGAGTGTGTAGAGTGCTCACTATGCTCCGCAATATCCCGCAGCTTTTAGAGATTGTGACGCCCCTGACGGTAACTTTAAACGCCTCCCAGATGATTTCGACTTTCTCCACAGAGCCCTTGTTTCTAGGGAAAAAGGCTCCGATCTCCTCTCCGAGTTCGTGCTTAAAGACAGGATCTAGCAAGGCCGAGGGGAAGAGCCGCCATGGCGGTCTCACCCTAGCGTGCCCGGGTACTTCAAGGACGGTCAATACTGGACAGTGGTCCGAATAAGTGCGAGGCAAATGCTTCGCCTGCACTAGTCCCCCAGCAAGCCCCCGTGAGATGAAGCTATAATCAATCCTTGCCCATGATCGCGCATGTGCTGTGAAGTGGGTGCCTTCTCTGAGTGCCGGGTGCGTGTGCCTCCAACTGTCTACCAGTACCGCCTCCGTAAGTATCCCCTGAAGCGTGTTTGTGGCGTTCATGTTGTAATGTCCACTACCGTCGGATCTATCCATCGTGTCATGTAATGATAAGTTAAAATCCCCCCCCCAGATAATGTGCGCGGCCTCAATCGCCAACATATGGCCCCACAATGACAAGAAAAATCCTGGAGTGTCGACATTTGGTGCATAGCAGTTCACAAGCATTATTACATCAGATCCTAGCCTCCCCCAAAGGATGACATATCTCCCCTCCTTATCCACACGCACACCCAGCTTTTGAAATGGAAGTTTCTTATTGACCAGTATTACCGTCCCCCTAGAATATGTGGAATAAGAGGAAAACTCTCTCTCACACGCCCATCGACTCGCAAACTTGGGAGTACCACCCGGTCGAAGGTGGGTTTCCTGGAGCATAGCTATTTGCACATGGTGGCGATCTAGATATGCAAGTACATTTCTGCATTTACGGGGATCATTGAGTCCGCGGACATTCCAGGACAATATGACAACTTTATCCAACAAATTATCGCCCAAAGATGTCTTTCAATCCCAGCTTGAAGCCGGTAGTCAATGCCCCAGCTCCGAATCGACCAGTACCATTCGTCGACAATTCCGCTGTCAAGCGCAATCTCCCCCCCCGGTCAACCACACTCCCATACATGTCATCCATACTACCTGCATTCTCGCCACAATTGCCACACGCATCAAACTCGCCACTACGAACAACTAGCAGCTTAACAAAAAAACTGTACTCCCCATCACGTGCACAGCCATCCAACCTTGGCTGTCCGGTCCCTCCCCCCTCCCACTGAAGCAACTCAAACTTGCCAGTACCTTGTCCCTCCCCCTTGCCCCAACCCATGCGTCCCATAACATTAGAAAAACCATGTGGGGAATTCCCTCTCGGGAGCAAAAGAGGTACACACTGAAACACCCCAACTCTCCCCTCCCCATCCGCATGCAGCATACGGGAAAGACAGAGAAGGTGGGGTGGTGCCTGGTGCGTATCGTCCCTGCAGGCCAAAGCCCCCCCGTCACCTCAGTGCAATACAAATGTGCTCCTCCATCCGGAGGCTGGGCAAATGTGCTTGGGCAACGACCAGCATCGTATCAGTGGCAAAGTAACTCATCTCTCGTGCGAGTCTCCTCCTCCCGGCCACCGTCAGGGCCTGCAATGTACACTTCCAAAAAAGAATGACAAAAAAGAAAAAGGGGGAAGAAGCCCTTGTCATTCGTAAATCTTTCCACAATCCATTTGTCCTCCCATCATGACCTGCCTCTGCACGACTTCGGCAAAATAACTTTAACAAGCAAATGCGATGATCAGCTGTCAGTCGCCTGGCAGCAGTTCCCTTATGAGGCCAAATAGTTCTCAGTGGCACCACTATATGTAGCGCAGGCCAGATTCATCCTCTAGGACCCACAAGGTCCGATAGCTGTATCCATAGTGCATTGAGTAGTTATCGAGCAGTCGAGCATAATTCTCCCACTACTAGTCTTCTCGTTCGGCTTGATGTTCTGCGGCTTCCTCCTCCTCATCATTGCGCCTTTCCCTCCTGGCCGCTCGGAGCCTTTTTACGTAGTCTTCGGCCTGTTGCGGGTTCGAAAAAAAATGCTGTTTGCCCTGATGGGTCACCCTGAGGCGTGCCGGGTATAGGAGGGCGTAGTCGATCTGCATATCCCTAAGTTTCTTTTTTACATCCAGGAATTTTCTACGCTGGTCCTGTACCATGGGCGTGAAGTCCGGGTATAATGAGAACTGTACCCCGTCACAGGTCAAGTTCCGAGTAGTCCGGGCCGCCCTCAGCGCCGCATCCCTGTTGCGGTAATTGAGTAGGCGGGCTATAATAGGTCGAGGCTGTGCCCCTGGCTTAGGGACTGGACCCAGAGAGCGGTGCGCCCGCTCCACAATGAACTGGCTGGAGAAGGCCTCTTTACCTATGGCGGTGGTCAGGATACGCTCCACGTAATCTTCCATCCGACCAGTGTTGGTGGATTCTGGAACTCCCGTGACGCGGATGTTATTGCGTCTACTCCTGGCTTCCAATTCCTCGTTCTTAGCTGCGATTACCCGTAGGATATTATCCATTCGGGTTAGCCGCGTATCATGAGTGTTCGATACGTCCTCCGCAGTTGAGATGCGCCGCTCCGCCTCCGTGAGCCGCTCCTCATGGACTTCCATCTTTTGTGCAACTCCGTCCATCCTGGAAGATAAGCGGTCTACCTTATCTACGATCGTTGCGAAGCCCTGGCGCATCTCGTCAAAGAGCAGACGCAACTCTGGAGCGGCCGATGTTTGAGATGTATCAGCAGTCGATGGTCCAGGGGCCCCATTAGAGGTTGAAGCGCCTCGCAGTGGTTTCTTGGAGGGTGCAGCCTCAAAGGACAGTTTCGCCTGCTTGGCGTCGTTTTTGCCCATGGTGTCCAGTCCGTCGACGCCGTCCGGGGCCGGACACTGATGTGTGGCTAGTAGACGTCACCTCACCAGTGCAGGGCCCTCTAGCCAGTCACCCTCGCTGCGCCGAGTACTAGCAGGGTAGGGTCAAGCAGGAGGTGGGGTAGCGATTCCCCGACCCAGAATCAGTGACCAGGGCGCCCTGGGGAGTCTGCACGCTGGTAGTAAGCGCTCAGCCCGTTTCAGCAGCGCCGTGCAGGATTGAGAGATGCAGGCCCACCGGCAGTGGAGGGTAGCGCAATGTCGCCAGCACAGCTCCGATCCTGCGCTCGATCACCAGCTCGGTCTGTCGGGTGATTCTCCGGGCCTCTAGCCTCCGTGCCTGATGCCAGTAGTGTCCAGCAGGCAAGTCAAGGACGCTTTCGGAGGGGCAGGTAAAATGGCCGGGTGCGCCACTCTTCACACCGGCAGAGCCAGGCGCTGCGCGCCGAGGTGAACGGGATCGCCACCCAGTGTCGAGAAAAGGGTGTCCCGTCCGTCCCCCGCCCCGGTGCTCACTGGGGGCGGCAAGACTCACCTCTGCCAGCCTCCGTCAGATCTTCTGTCGGCCGCCCTCCCCGCAGGCCGCCGTCAGGGATTTCGAGGCCCACTTGCCTCGTGGGAAGCCGCGGCCTCGCGTAGGTCAGCTCCCAGTGCGTCTCTGCTGCTCTCCGCGTCGCCCTCAACCGGTGGTTGCTCACCTCGCCATATCTCGGGCCCAGCGCCTCCAATTTACTCCAAAGTCGGACAGGACCGGCAGGACCTCCAGACTCGCACTCGGTGCGGGTTGTAGGCTTCAGCTCGCAGGGGAAGCGGACAAGTTTAGGATATTACTGGCCAGGCAGCCAGAGCCTCACGGAAGTGCGGCCATTAGCGTGTGCGCCCTCTAGCGCCCCCCTTCGATCTCCAAACTTGAATAAAAACCCATCTAGTGGGAGGTTTGCCCCTACCAGCATAGCTTTAAATAGCTTCCCATTTGAAGTAAGATCTGGTGACTTCAAGAGCATTCTTGAGTGGGAAAGCTGAAATGCCCATGAATAATACTGCAAATCTGGGAGGGCCAATCCACCTTTTTCCCTCCTCCTCCTCAGTTTTTCCCAAGCCAACTTCGGGGCTTTGTAGCCCCAGATGAAGGAATTTATTTCTTGTTGGCACTTAAGAAGTTGCTTAGAGTCAAATGCAATGGGAATTGTGTTAAAAATAAAAGTCAGTTTCGGAAGGATGGACATCTTTACGATGTTAACTTTCCCAAAAATTGATAATCTAAGACCTACCCAGGATCTCAAAAGGGCCCTACACTATTTGGCGACCAGGTCTAGGTTTGCTTTTGCTAAGGCTTCAATGTCTTGTGTTATTTTAACTCCGAGGTAACGTATTGAACGAATTGAGGGCGTCACCCCAACACCCGGATTGGCAATGTTCCATGTCATTAGCTCAGTCTTATCGGCATTGATGTCATAGCCTGAAATACTTCCGAATTCCTTGGCCTTTTCGACCACTATGGGAAAAGCATTTGCTGGATCGCTGGTATAGATTACAATATCATAAGCGTATAGCCCTACTTTCCTTTCCCATCCGCCAAATTTAAATGAAGAAATTCTTGAATCGTCCCTAAAAGATTGTGCAAGTGGCTCAATGTATATGTTAAAAAGTAAAGGGGACAGGGGACACCCCTGTCTTGTCCCCCTAGTAATCAGAAAGGGCTGGGTACATACACCATTAACCATAATGCTTGCACTAGGATTTGCATATAGGAGTCCAATTGATCTCCGAAAATTTGGACCAAATGCGAATTTCTTCATGGTTTCAGCTAGGTATGCCCAATTTACTCGATCGAACGCTTTGGTAGCGTCGAGGGTCATAATGGCCAAAGGAAGAGAGAACGTAAAGGCTATATCCACTGCCCCAATTAAGTCATACGTAAGGTCCGAGAGTTGTCTACCCTTTATGAAGCCCTTTTGGTCAGTGTGGATTATTGAGCCAACCTCACGTCCTAGCCGGTTTGTCAACACGGCTGCGAAGAGCTTATAGTCGCTGTTTAGAAGCGAGATTGGCCTATATGAGCCACACTTAGCTGGGTCTTTTCCGGGTTTTGGGATCAGGACAATAATCGCCTCACCCCATGATTTAGGAGGGGTCACACCATTTATAAAGATGTCATTAAAAAGTCTTGTCAGCATCGAAACTATTTCGGGTGCTAGAACGCGTAATAATTCGCCAGGGAGACCGTCCGGGCCAGTTGCCTTACCCCTCTTCACCTTTTTGATACTTTCCCTCACTTCTTCCTCTGAAATAGGCCTGTCAAGACGATCTCTTTGTTCAGAGCCAAGAGTGGGAAGAGCAGTCTTCTCCAACCATCTGAATTTTGATATTGGGTCCTCCAAGGTCTCTTCCTTATATATTTGCTGGAAAAACTCCAAAAATGCTTCTCCAATATCTTTGATGGACGATCTTTCAAGTGTCTCGCCCTCTACAATAATATGTTTTATATGTTTTTTTGCCTGCTCAGATTTAATTTTCCAGGCAAGGACCTTTCCCGCGGACTCACCGTATTCAAAGTTGGAGAGCTTACTTACTTCCCATCTCAGTGCAACCCTTTCCTGGAGAATATTATCTAGCTTCTCTTTTAAATCTTTACGCTGTTCTTGTTCCATGTTAGTCCCATTTCTGGAACCAATACGTTGGTCCAATGATGCAATATCCCTTTCGATATTGGCGATCTTTGCCCTATATATTTTCCCTCGATAAGAGGCCCTGTTAGTTATATAACCTCTCAAATAGGCTTTATAGGCCTCCCATACTATATTTAGCTGAGTAGAATTTATGTTAGTATCCATGAAAAATTTTGTTTATTGGATGAGGAGGTCAGTTTCTTCTTCCTCTAAGAGAATCGTGCGATCAAATGACCATGAAGTCTGAGAGGATTGCTGAGCCAATTGTAAAGAGAAAAATATAGCGGAGTGATCTGATAAGTGTGAGGGCAAATATGTTAGGTCTTTTAGGGGGGTCTCTTAATGAGTAACTGAAAAGAGCGTAGTCAATTCTCGACTTATGGTTATATTTATGATTATTGGGGGATGTTATGTCAGCGCTCGGATTGGCAGATCCATGGAGGGAGAGAGCTGGCGAGGCACTCGGTGTATCATATCATGGATAAAGAATTCTTGCATTATTTCTTTTAGTTGTGCTGCAAATTTTACATAGAAATCCGTTGGGATTCCATCCGTGCCAGCGGCTTTCCCTGCAGCAAGATTATTCATAGATAAAATAATTTCCTCCCAAAATGGAGTACTATCTAAGCTTTTTTGGTCCGTTTTCTTAAAACGCACTGGGTATTTAAATGTAACTAGCCCTCTGGTCTGTCCTGGTGATTCTCTGCTGTATCATAGAGATTCTGATAAAATCTCTGAAAAACAGTTTGAATTTCAGAGGACTCGGTCATCTTGAGGCCAGACTCTGGATCCTTAATCTCTTTGACTAAATTAGCTGAATAATCTTCTCTAGTGTGTACTGCCAGCTGGTGGCCCACCTGTTCACTCCATTCATAATTTTTTTCTTTCTGAGTTGTTGCTTTTGCCACTGCCTTTTCCGTTAAAATGTAAATTATCTGATTTTTAGCCACGCCATCCGACTTAGGTCATTACCAGGTACACGCCCCTCCCGAACTGCAGTAATTAGCTCACTCTCGGCCCGCCCAGGTTGTACTGGAGTGTTGACAACTGTGATTTGGCCTCTTTGTTAGCACTCAGGGGGAATTGCAGCGTCTCTCCAAACCACATCTATTGCAGAACTACCAAGATTATCCTCTAAAAAGCCCGGAATCCACCGAATGATATGCTGACGGAATTTCTCATTCCCCAATAATGCTCTTTCAAATGTCCATATTTTAGGGTTGGATTCATTTAACCCACACTCCAGACTTAATACTAGGGGGTTATGGTCCGACAACATTTTTGGTATTTTTTCTATTGTGCTAGCAGACCTCAGGGAGTTGGACATGAGTATATAGTCCAACCGTGCATGTCGGGCATGTGGGTATGAATAAAACGTGAATCCTGGGTCCCCAGAATGCCCAAGTTGCCAACCATCAATTAACCCATTAGCGCACACATATTTTTCAGAACCTGGAAAACTTTTGTTTTCGCCCTAGATGTTTAAAGCCTGGATCTGAAAGCCACTCCCCTGCTAAATGTACATTAAGATCCCCACAAACAATCAGTGAGAGCGGCCAGTGAGAGAGTTCATTAGACATACTCGATAGGACATCCGGGTCATCGCTAACATTGCCATATATAGTACAAATAGTCATTTTACTATCTCCAAAATCGTAATGACATTCTGCGATAGCCAAGCGCCCAAATTTGTCAGCTGATGTATGTGTAAATTGAACATATCGCCCTTTTGCCAGAATAGCCACACCTCTTGCCCTCACTCCTGTGATGAAGTGGTAATCAATCGATCCCCTAATGTTTTCAACAAAAATTGTTGCGACCCCTCCACATGTGTCTTTTGAAGACATATGATGTTGGCACCCATTGGCTGTAGTCCTATTGCAACTCTCTGTCTTTTCTTAATGTCGTTGAGGCCACAGATATTAACAGTCACCATTTTCAACTTCGCCATGATGCCATTTGTTCACCGGAGCCATACTTAACAAAAGCAGTAACCTTCATTTTGAAACATACTGGCCCTCCGTTAATATTTTTATTCTTAAATAAACCACTCCTCCCTGCACCCATTACGTACTCCTTGTGTCTAAAGATTTTCCTGACCTCCGCCCTCCCACCCACCTCCCACCATTATTTAAGCCACCAGGCTCAATCCTGAGCCTGTGTGATAGAGTCTGAAGTGATCTCACCCACTCTCCACACCCCTCCAACCCCCCTAGCTATACAAACTTTCTCTTCTTTTTCCCTCCTTTTATTCCCCCCCCCTTTATATGAAAAAACACACTGCTACCAAAGAATCCCCTCCTACAGGATTATATAGCCTCAAACATGCGAGTGAAAAATAAATACTATTGATTGCTCTGAGCACGTCCCGATTTTCCTGCAACAATTTCCTTCAGTGTCCGCTAGGCTTGAATTTCTAATCTAAAAAAAACAGGTTTGTCTTTGTGAGATCACTTTCAGTTTTGCAGGGTTTTGAAGAAATGCGACAGCGCCTGCATTTTGGAACGGCGTAATCAACTGACGAAGCCGCCAACATCTCTCAACTGTAGCATGCGCAAAATCCGGCTTAGCGAAGAAGGAAAAGCTATCCCAGTTACGTTTTTTTTATTGGGCCTGGTCAGATCATATACTGCCTACCGGAGCAAAAAATTTCCAAAATCAATCTGGGATAGGATTGATTACCTTGCGGAATCACTCATAATGTGATTCCTAATGGGCAATTTCCCTCTGGAGCATGGTATGCTAAAATTTACGCAGATATAGTGACAAAGAGATTGGAGCCTCTGTTACCTGGACTGATTGACCCGAATCAGCCTGGCTTTATTCATGGAGTAGGCAATGGCAATGGCAACAATAACAAGCCCTTGACAGCACTTGACAGACCATGTCCACAAAATGCATAAAGAAACACTCAACACCAATAAGGTGTTTGATCAGAACTAATGTTTGTTCGCCCTGTCAGTGGAATCCCTGTGAAATGAATTAGACACAACTCAGACATTATGGGTTTACAAATAGGAAGGGATGAAGACAAACTTGTAATCCATACTGATGGTATCTGTGATGGAATCAGCCCCAAACTGCTCTGCACCTGTGCTCCTTAGTAAACTGGATGACTATGAGGTGTCATCAGGCTTCAGAGTTATTTTAGAGAAGTTGCAATTAATGAATGTTTCGATCCCCCCAAGCTAACCTACCTGTGCTGAAGGGCGCAATACCGGTTTCATTGGGCTGACAAACTTCTGACATTTCTGAGCATCCACATGAAGCCCCTGCTTCAGAGCCAGGATACCTTCCCGGGTTGAGTTGTGCGCTATACAAATACACATGACGGGACCTAACCACCACTTCCACCAAACATCAGGCATTTCAGGCTAACTATGCACTTTTATTGCGGAAGTTAAATTGTGGTTTATGGAGGTGATTTCCTGGCAGTGTAGGGTTGCAGCACCAGAGATAACTGTACTTCCCCAAGTGTTATACTTATTTCAGACAATTCTGCTGCAGATTCATACTTGATTACTTAAGAAGTTCTAGAGAATGTGTGGTGATTTTCTATGGGCAGAGAAGTCCTAGGATAGCTCTTCTTCAAAATATAATGGTACCCAGAAAAGGTGGCTGGGTTCGCCTTCTGTGTCAAAATAATATCAGATGATGCAACTTCACTGTTGGAAATCTTGACTTTTCTGCATGGCCACCCCAGACTTTTTGCCTTTTCCTGGACCCTATAGTTTTGCTGGCTTTAGAACTCTGTTCACTTTATCCCTGCTAACTAGTGGTAAAGTGCCTGTGCTTCCCCAGCACCTGGAACTGAAATGTCACTAGTGGACTGCAACACCTATTGTGTTATCCACAAGGATAGTGCAGACATGGCTTTGGGCATACCTTTTGTAGCCTGACTGTAGCAGTGCAAAAACGCAATTCCATCTGTAAAAATTCATTTTTGTGACTGTTCAAAACCTCTCCTTTAAATAATAATAAGTCACCCAATTTTAGGCCTTGTGGTCCACTAGGCAAAGTGGATGCTATTTAAAATTATAACATGTAGAAATGTAATGTTAATATGTCCTTACAGTGACTAGCTCCCAAAGTCTTTTGTTCACTGTGGCAGGCCCAACTGTCCAATGTGGAAAACCAGAGTACAGATTAAAATCCTAATACTGTGTTTCAGAAATGGAATTATCTAGAAAAATATTTAAACTATTTGTAATATTAAAAATCCAATTTAATGGTGAAGTCTGTGAATAAATATTAAGGAAAAGTAACTTTTAGAAAGCTGCGAATACTTCACAGGGGTCAGGGGTCTGGATTTCCTGGAGGCTAATTTGCATTTGCTGTCAAACTTCTCTTGGCCAGGGATATGCATTTCAATATGAGTAAAAAGGCTGTGAAGTGTTCCCATGAATAAGCTGACATGAATAGGGAGAGATTACTCCTCTGAACCTCACCGAATATGCATGGTGGGGGCTGTTAGCATTCAGTTTGACACTTCAGTGCAAATCCTGCTTTATAGGTCTGCTGGATTTACAAAGAACACTTTGAGGGTACACTTGAAAGGAAGGGAAACAGGATGCCAAGGCAATTCTTATGTATCCTCTGCCTGGTTGCTGAAATCCCTACTATTGTTCTACCAGACTTCTATATCCGGGCTTGTCCTGGGTATAGTGGGTTCCCCAAACTGGAGTTTAGTGTTAGATCTGGGAGGACACTAGGATTACCATTGTACACTCTCCATACACCACACCCTCAGCACTCAAAGCCCAAGTTGAGCGTGGTCGAAGGCTTTCATCATCTTGAGTATGCCCAAAGTAGATAAGGTTGGATCTGGGAACGTTTACTCCTTTGATTAGGTTGTGCCTTGGAGTAATTTTCACCACAAACTTGTTCCATACATAAACATGACCCCTCCAGGCACCTACTAGACACAGATGATTTGAAGAGGACTGGAGCTGTGAGGATCCATGAAGGACTGGACCATTTCCCTTATACCTAGGACAGAGAAGTGCACTACAAGCTGACTTCCTGTTCAAGCTACTGGGATACAACAAGCTACAACCGGCCTTTCCTGCAACTGTCCACCTGATCAGTGGTGACTGGACTGGACCTTGCTTTTGGATTCTGCCCAACACTCTGAGTCTAAGAGCCCCGCTGAGGTCCTGGCGGGCTGTAGAAGTGTACTCCTGTGGTGGATTGAAACTTAAAGGACTAAAGTCAGAAGGTAAAATCTTGAACCAGGACGAACTTGATTAGTGTATCCAACACACTCCCATCGCAGTCCACATTGAACTGCACTTAGATCCCGGCCTAGTGCTACCATTAGCTATCATCAGCACTTTGTGCCTTCGTACTATTCCAACGTTAAAAATTCTCATCTACGGCACCCCTTATTACATGTCATTTTGATGTAATATCGTTTATTAAAGTTTGCTCTATTTTTCGAATTTGTTTTGGTGTTCTTATTGTTTTGCGTTTCAACTTTATCACTATTTAGGTTCTGCATAAATACTTTAAATATTGCCCTAGGTTAAACCTGTCTGGTTTTGACCACAGTTACCAGGGGGTTGAGCTTAGACACATTTTCGTGACTTTGAGGATTTGCCTTACTGGAGTTGTGATTATTACTCCCTGTCGCCCAAAATAATAATCTAATGTTTTACATCAGCTATTTGCTGGAGTAGTGAAACTCCAAACCTGAGAAGCAATTGTCCTTCATGAGCAGACGATCGCAGGAATACAAATATGGCAGCTACCTTGGTTGAATCGAACAAACTAGAGCTGCAGACTTTACTCCTCAACAGTTACGAGGGTGACATTAGCAACGTGGCTCTAAATGGGATTAAAGATGGTTTATTGTCCCATCCATTTCCACTAACACTGATTTTTGACAAACCTAATTTTAGAAAATCTGCCTTTTCTTTATGTTCATTCAAGATTTTCCCCCCTTTCTGGAACCAATTTCTGCTGGCTTTACTTTACTAAGGATGCCTGAGCCCGGACTGGCTTCAATCCGTTCTAACACCTTCCATGTGTTCCCAAGTTGGAATACGCATCCTTGGTTGCGAGAGTTTACAGCTCTGGCTCAGAGGACATTGGCCTCCCTCTGGGCACAAGACAGGCCAATTAATGTTTACTGCTTTTCACTTAGCAGGGAGTAGATAGGAACCGTTTGTAGAGCAAAGTAGAGCTTTAGGACTACTTCTTTTGACTTTAAGATGCAGGAGTAGGGCTTCTTCTATTCAGCCCCAGAACCCCACTAGATAATCTGTCCCCAGCCACAGTAGGAGTGAGAACCAATTTTGACTGTGCCAGGTAGGGGAGTCGACAAATAACTGACGATAGGCTTTCCTGGACTCCTACCATACTGAAATAGGGAATCCTTGTTGATTTTACAGTAAGGGAAACAGGAAGTACTACAAAAGGAAGTAGATACTGCAAGAAAATAGGATGTAGAAGTGTACTCCTGTGGTGGATTGAAACTTAAAGGGCTAAAGTCAGAAGGTAAAATCTTGAACCAGGACGAACTTGATTAGTGTTCCAACACACTCCATCGCAGTCCACATCGATTGCACTTAGATCTCGGCCTAGTGCTACCATTAGCTATCATCAGCACTTTGTGCCTTCGTACTATTCCAACTTTAAAAATTCTCATCTACGGCACCCCTTATTACATATCATTTTGGTGTAATATTGTTTATTAAAGTTTGCTCTATTTTTCGAATTTGTTTCGGTGATCTTATTGTTTTGCATTTCAACTCCAATCACTGGCTAGTGCAGAGGATAAATCTGGCACCTCAATCACAAATTCTTCATAACATTCCTGGTTTTGGGAGCACTCCATCTGAAGAAGGACCTACTGGAAGAAGAGTCCTGAACTCAGAATCCTGAATCTTGCTGGAAGTGGACTCCCACAAGGATTCAAAAATGCCTGAAATCCTGTTTGCTCAAGTGGTTGGCATCCTGTTTGCCTACTTCAAGGATACAAAAAGCAGAAGGAGATGTGACTCCAAGATGGCCCAGCTAAGTAAAGAGGACTAGATTTTCCAGGGGACCTGGCTGGAGAGAGACCTGTTGTCCAGTAGCCTGCCTAGAGTAGCCAGTGGCTGGCACACTGGCCCGAGGAAGCTTTCCAAGCAGTTTGAGTCTAAGGGCCTGATTTAGAATTCAGCAGACGGTTTACTCTGTCATAAACATGATAGATATCTAGTCCACCGTATTCCAAGTGCCATTAGATATAATAAGCTTGTAATACGGCGGACGGACTATTCGCCATGTTTGTGTCAGAGTAGCCCTTCTACTGAACTGCAAATCGGGTCCAAAGGCTGAAGGTAAAAGCTTTGACTGGGACTACCAGTTTGATATAGCTGACCTTTGCTTCATTATAGCTGGTCTGACATTGCTCATAAGTTCTAGTTCATAATGAACTGTTGTTTCTCCATAGTGCTTGACTCGTTGTAAGCCCTTTTGCCTTACAACTTTAAACATTAATATCACTGGTTTGCTCAGCGACCTGGGGAAAACAAAATAAGACGCACTTTATTCACAAGGGAGAGGGAGTAAATCTTTGAGAGAGCCCCATTTAGAGCTAGAAATTCGCCTGCATAGTAATCTATCCTCAAACTGGCATGGCACTGGTACTATAGAAAAGTGAGACTCTACCAATGGGAAGGACGCATGTTAGAGGGATGCTGAAGAGACTGCAGTGGAACAGGGAGCTTAATACTTGCCATGTGCGACTGTCCGCTTCTGCGGATCTATTGGTAGTCCGTATTGATTGAAGTTCACAAAAGTTACAGAATGCAATTTCTAGATTCCCTTTTTGCTCATTTAGGCCTTCCCATACCTAAAGCAAACACAAGGAGATGATGGACGAACAGCTGAATTTTTTTCTGACACTCACCCCTAGTCACAGATCTGGGTTGAATCCATCCACTTTCTTTAGCTAAGTTTACCACCCCAGTTCAGGCCCAGCCATATGTAAATCAGTTTTGACCCTGTTCCTCATGGGAACAGTCCAGCACAAACTGCCAAACCAGGTCTTCTGTGGACCGAAAACAAGCATCCTGAGACCGGTTAGGGGTAATGCCCCTCTTCAGCCAGGATAGCTTGAATCCAGTGGCAAAGTGAGCAAGGGACCCACGTCTGGGCTTTCCCAGCCAACTTAGGGCTTAAAGCAAAAACAACCCCCTATCACAGATCATCAGCCAGGCTAGCTTAAATCCAGAGAAGACCTGGGGTGGCAAAGTGAGCTAAAGGGGAGACTGTGATGGAACAGGGAGCTTAATACTTGCCATGTGGGAGTGTCCGCTCCTGCGGATCTATTGGTCAGCAGTATTGATCAGAGTTGACGACAGTAACAGAATGCAATTTCTAGATTCCCTTCTTGCTCATTCTGGGTCTCCCCATACCCAAACATTCCCCTCTTCCGTAGGGGAAGGCAGATGACAACAGCGCTCTATACTATGATAAGAATGGCTAATTGGGGCTCTAGAGACACACCTTTACACAAAAGACTGGGATCACCATCTCTGGGAAATTCTAGGTATGGAAAGCTAACCATGGTGATTAAACAAAGTGGGGGGACATATATGACAGCCAGTCTTAAAGCACCTCTTGACCGAATTCCTAGCGCTCTTCTCAAGATACTTGTAGATTCAAAATATCATTGCTTTGCATCATGATATGATACTGTCTAGAGGAGACTTGCATGGCTTTCATATCACACGTGTCAGGGAGGTGTTGGACGGAACAAAGTGAATCCTAAAATGAGTTCCATTGCGATGGGTAGTTAACACGCTACTCTAACAATTTAGTTGATGTTGTGGACTATATATACCGTCTGTATATAGTATATACAATTTGCATTTAGGATAAATGTTAGTTTCCTTGCATTCCCAGTTGACGCGTATGTGTGTGCTGTTCCTTTGTTCGATACACATGTGAAACAATTTTATGTGAAAAGCAAGGTGCCTTCTCGGACATTTCGAGGAAATACCAGTTTTTATATCGTTGGGCTACTTCTAGAAGACTTGTGAGGTGACGGGGTTTATCCGTGGTGTGTGGCCTATGCAGGCCTTGTGAATTCTAACAAGTCCAGGCATTGCTCTAAAATAAATTATCAAAACAAAATCAGCAGAGGTGGTCGGTAATAAGTGTCATTGAGTGAGGGCTTCAGGTCATCTGTCTTTTGAGCCGGTAGTTCTTCTGTGCTGTAGTTCCCGGACGGTGGAAACTTTAAAGGGGTGGGGCTGAAAATATTCCCCTTGTTTCTAGAAGGGCTGCCATCCTCATATAAAATGCATCCCCTGCTGAGGTCTCCTGGAGTAAAGAAGGGTCTGACCCAGTTAAAGCCCCCTTCTTGTCACCTGGGTCGAGGGTAGAGTGGTGAAAAAGGACCTTCTGGGTGGGTCGTTGTTATTCTTTGTATGACAATGTGTTGCCCTATTGTGTGCTTGAATCCTTTAGGGCTGCTTGTTTGGTGCAAAATGCAATAAACAAAAAGAAGAAATCCACCTTCCACTGATGTTCAATAGCAGAAAATCTCGCTCTTCACTGGGACAAATAATTACCATGCACCGGCATTAAGGGTACGAAGATAAATTATGCATTTTTAATACAAAATATAATCACTGTATATAATATAATTTCAGTGAATACAACGTAATCCAAAGCAAATATTGAATCAATAATATAAGAAAGAAGAAACTAAAAAAGTGATAATTCTCATCCCCAACTCAATCAACATTCATACCTCATCAGTCATTCCTACTCAAGTGACCGTTCTCTCACACCATGCAGTCCAAATTTTAACCACTCCGCTCTTCGTATTATACTTTTGAGTATCTGCAATGTAGGTACAAAAACCAAATAGTATACAACTGGAGCAGCATATGACAAAAGCCTTTGAATGTTATAATATAATGGGAACTCCGTACATAGATTTATATTCTCCAATACATCCAGTATATTGATATTTTATATCAGTGCCGTAATAGAATACTATCATGTTCATAGTTCTAATCATTTGGCATAGGTTTCTTAATATATGATTGCAATTCTGATGCTCCTGTTGTAACCTGCGCCAAAGCGCGTTTCCATGACTCACCAGATCGGTGTTACACCTTCATCAGGGCGCTCATATGGGATGATCCAATAGTAAGCAGTTGAATATAGGCGGGGCAAAACAGAACAACGTCTATATTAGGGTTTGAGACGAAACCACAAGAATATCAATGAGCAAGGGGAACACACTCCTGGATCTGACAGCAGGTGCCAGTCCCCAAGACAAACTGAATTTATCCTGGTCCCAGTAGCACTGAGGACACTCTCAAATGATGTCAAGTCTCCAATAAGGACAAGAATAGATTTCATAGGGTCTAAATACGACTAGACAGAGTCTAGGAGGCCTTGGGTCCATCACTGTACGTGGTAGTGCAACCACAATGAAAGCTGCATCCGGAACATAACGTCCCAGTCGGGCCAACTCCCTTCCTTTAGAGAGCTTGGTTGCAAATAAAAAAAAAACACTGGCAAAGCCAATAGTCTTGTCTTTAGGACGCTGATGCTGTGAAGCATTGCTAATAAACAAGGGAAAAAAGCCTAGGTGCACCCACAAAATAACACAAGTGTTTTTTTCCTTTTTAGGTCTTGGCCTGCGTAGGCTGCGCTTGCGCAGTCTCGCCGGCGAGATCTTATGTTTTTCAGTGAGGGCTGGAACCCGCCCCTCTTTTCCATTGGCTGGCTTCCTAAACAGAGGCCAGCCATTGGAGGAGAGGGGCGTCTGTCTGTTTCTGCCCCGTGTTTTGGGAATTGAGGGGCGTGTTTTTTTAGGTTCTTTCTCTCCTCTTCCGATTGGCTGGAATTTTTACATTCCAGCCAATGGGAAGAGGAGAGAATGAAGACCACGCCCCCGAATCCGAAAATAGCGTGGCTTTCTCCGAGGCATTCTTGCTAATGCCTCGGAGAAATGTGGTGGTGTCATGGCGGAGCTCGCTTGTTACAGTAAGAGACCACTCTCCTGGTATCTATGTTACGTACTTTCTCCATATTAAATTTTCGAGCAGTGGGTCTTGTGACGTTTGTGTAAACGTAGTGTATATAGTCACATCTTCTACATACATTTGTACTTTAGCGTCCTCGTTCATGATTAGAGATATATTCTGACTGGGAGCTGATCATATATGTTTTTCAAGTCACACAAGTGTGCTCTTTTAAGGCAATAAAATGCGTATTGCCCACTGAGCAGTCGCCGACACGGGCAGTATAATTATAAAAAGTTTTAACCCAAAACGTGAATTAAATGCTCTCTTGATTTGAATGTTTCCTCCTGAGCGATTCTTCGGTAAACATTCTCAAGCCTAGCGACTCAACCTTCGCCGTGAACACTGTATCAGTCTCTGCGATCATAGTTCGTAAATTGTGTGACCATGGGTTATTTATAGTCCTCGCTGACGTCACAGAGTGTTGAATGCGCTGACGTTGTCTCTGACGTGCTTGGCTAGAGCAGAGTAGGCTCGGGCTGTGAGCCCAGCGCGCGCTGGGCACAATGGAGCTCTGTCTGCAGCCGCTGAGCGGAGGAAGGCAAGCGCCATGGGAAAAAAAACCTCTCTCGAACGGGTCAGGTGGGGAGCAAAGGTGAAGCCCGAAGCCCCCACCAAGGACACGGATATCTTTCATCAGCCACCCATCTCTGCAGTGGGAGCGTAAGTAGGATCGGGGAGACTATGGCATCTGTATCTGGGAGAAACACCGTGGACAGTAGGTAATGTGCACGAAGCCCTGTGAGCAGTTTTAGACACGGCGTAGCTGGAAGTAGCCAACAACCACAAACGTTTTCAAGGCAAATATTATACACATCCCGCTGACGGTCCCTTTTTTACTGCAACTGCTCCTTGGCCCTGGTTGCCAACTACACAAAGCCACTAGCTTCGCATGTCAGGATAGGCCCCTGCATGCTGCCCCTTACATTAACAGCAAACCCTGCCTGGTGCCCAGGCCAATTTACCAAACGTGCAACTTCTGAGTTATCTAGGCGCTAGGTTGGCATGTTGCGCTCCGACTGACCATATTGCCTTAACGTTACCATATTGCTCCCCCTGTCAGTTTTAGTTTTCTGCGCGGAAATCCATGAATAGGGATAACATTTGCACGAGGCTGCCTATTCATGGCAGGTAAATCTGCATATGGCCCAATTTCTGGACCTTACTTCGGTAGTTGTGCCTCCATGGTACTGCCAACTGCTTTGTACCGTTATAATGAACTTTTCATTATTTCCCCTTGCATTCCATAAAAGTGCACTCCACAACTTGCCTTTGGTTGCCTCGTGCCTTACATAATTGGCCTCTACGTGGTGATCCAAAATTACCCCGGGTCATGACACAGAGCTTTGACTCGCAGCAGTTAACTCTTTATGATGCCCTCTTGTTTAACCTGCCTTTATGGTGATCTGTGTTCACTGGTGTAGCAATAGTGTGGTAGAAGGAGTGGCACCAGGACCCAGTGGTGTAAGGGAGCCTGTACACTCCAATCATGACTGTACATTATGGCAAATAGATTAGCAGTGCCACCTTACCATCTCCCTAATACCGATATAGGTGACCCGTTTCTGTCCTTGTAATGGGGCCCTTTGCTACACATTTGACCCCCACCCCCCACCTTCATTAGTTTAACATAGAAGCATGCTGGTAATGAGGCTGCCCCAAACACGCTAAATAGTTAATTCTAACTAACCTTGTAAGAGTTATAATCTCTGTCATAAAGGCATGACAGACGCATTTGTTAGGGTAACTGGTTCTACATCTCTATTCTTGCCATGATATCTTTTATGGTTGTGACTACTTCCTAATAAAGATTATGTATGTATGATATGAAGCGTGGCAAGAAGCATCTCATTTGAAGTTGGCCATCCAATTGGGCAAAGCATGGTTCCCCCATGTAACCTCCTCAAACCTTGGCAGTGAGTGCCATTATCAGTTGCTTATGCCCACTGACAGCAAGATATGTATTCTGCCCCCACTTCTTGCTTACAATGGTGCTGAGTCCATCATAATGTGCCATAGACGCCCCCCAGTCATGGGTGGCACCTAGCTCCACTAGGACCAAGACATGGCGCTCTCTGACCATATTAGTAAGATCCTTCTGGTGCCCACTCACCATGGCACTGAGCTGTCTTTGTGCTTTACTTCAAACAGAGCCTTCTATAGCTCTTCCTGGCTCGTACCCTCGGTTCAACAATGTGCGCTAAATGCTGGCTTAACTGACATTAGTATCTGTTCCTCGTCACTTAAATCAAATCCAGTTACTTTGCAATTTAACATCAATTTGCACGTTTTCAATTGCCTCTGTTCCCTGGTTGTGCCCGTTTTTTTTGCCTCTGTTCCTCTGGTTGTGATTGTTTTTCTTGCCTCTGTTCTCTGGTTGTGCTCGCTTTTCTTGCCTCTGTTCCCTGGTTGTGATTGTTCTTTCTTGCCTCTCTTCCCTGGTTGTGATCGTTTTTTCTTGCCTCTCTTCCCTGGTTGTGATCGTTTTTTCTTGCCTCTCTTCCCTGGTTGTGATAATTTTTTCTTGCCTCTGCCCCCTGGTTGTGCTCGCTTTTCTTGCCTCTGTTCCCTGGGGCGTTATTGGGCAGAGGTGGGCGTGTGGTGAGGGGCAGTGTGTGCCCAGGGCATGGACGCCGGCGCACCGGCTGACGTGTGTACGGCTGTGCGTGTGTGTGTGTGTGCGGCTGTGTGTGTGTGTTTGGCTCTGTATGTGTGGCTCTCTGTGTGTGTTGGGCTCTGTGTGTGTGCATGTGTGTGTTGGGCTCTGTCCGCTAATACTCTCTACTACTCTCTAATGCTCACCTATTGCCATTGTAAATGACAATACCATTTATTTATGTTTTTAAAAAAAATGAAAAAAATGCCATTTGCATTGCCGATAGCTCTAACTTTAACAAAGAAGAGACCATTGCATTGTAAATGCTTTATCTACTGATCTAATCAAGATCAGTAAACAAGAAAAAGTACCACAGATTGATGGGGTAAAAGAATTAAAAGAATGTAGCTAGGAGGGGGGGGGCAACAGGAGGACAAGATCACAGAGGTCGGGGAAGCAGCAAGAGCGTGTGGGAAGCAACTCGGGGCATGAGCATAAACAACACAGGTGCTCAGGGGAAGCAACACGGAAGGAGTGGGGTGCAACACAGAGGGAGTGCGGGTGGGAAGAAAACAGGCATAGCAACGTGGGGAGGTGTAGTAAAGATACCAGGCAGGTTGACCACAGGGTGGAATCGAACCAACAAGAGAGTGCAATGGGGAGTTAAAGCCCACAGGTGAGCGTGTCAAGGGGCGAAGCTGTATAAAATTGAAAGCGTGCATGAGAGTTGGTCCAAGGACAAAGTTGTGGAAAATTATATTTTTATATTGGTATGAAAAGAAAATTGCTGGAAGAAGTGGGAAACCGAGAACGGGGGAAAACTATGCACTTTCATGAAGTGCGTTTAGGAAAAGAAATCTCTCAAAAAGAAGGCACTTCGAGAAGAATGAAGGGAGCCTATCAGAGTGATGGTAAACAGGCGCCATGGAAGGTACAAAGACTGGTTGGACGAGCTGAAACAAGTAAGACCATAGAAAGTAAGAACATAAGAGTGACAAAGCAAAAAGCCAACGGACAGCAGTCGGCAGAGTTGCTTTCCGAGTCAGCAGTCGACCTGTCCCCATAAGTCTTATGGAACCAGGCAGCTTTGTTGTGTGTTTGGCTTCGACCTGACAATGGCCAGAGACTTGTACATCGCTGGGACCCACTCTGACAACAATCAGTTTCCCTTGTGGCCAATTTGACTCCCTCTCATTCTTAAAGCGTGTTATGCCCCAACCCCCCCTCCCCCCCCTACCCCCCCCCCCCCCGCCTCTAATATCTGCATTGGTCCTTCTTAATGGCTGCCTTTCTACCTTTCCCCCTCAGAAGCCTGTGTTGCCTTCTTTCCAATGCCTGTCTTGGTGCCCATTGCGAAAGGTTGCTTCCGTACTAATGTCGGCTGTGATGGCTTCCTTGGTTCCCTTTAATGTCTGCCTTCTATCTTACATAACAATAAATATAATATAATTAAAACTTTTTTTAATGGTATTTAATACCAAATGTTTGCATTTAATAACTGCTGTTTCTGATAGGTGTTGCTATTACCCAGTTTAATGTAGCTCAGTTTATGGGGTTTATAAGGATGGAAGCATTAATGGGATTTACCATAATTCAGACTTTTGAACGGTAGGCCGCACCAAATAGTAGCAGAAAGCGCTTGACTTTCTGATCCATCTTGCCACCACTTCCTTAGAATTCTGACTTGAACTCCTCCAAAGATCCTTTCTAGTTCCTTAGAATTGTTTCATGATTTACATGTATGCTGAAAGTGGGTCTTTTTAATGTCTGCTTTGGTTCCCTGGCTCTGCCCCCTCAACCGATCACTCATTTCTGCTCTGGGTTCTTCCTAATATCTGACTTGGATCCATACTAGAGAATGGGTTTCCACTTAATGTCTGCAGCCAGGTGTTCACTAATGTCTTGAGGGGGGTGAGTGTATACTTCTGGCGTACATGCCTTGCTTCCCTTTTAATGTCTACTGGTGATTCTCGCCTAAAGAAAGGCCTCTGTTTCTGCTTAATATTTGTCCTTGTGGCCTCCTAATATCTGCCTTGGTTACCTACTTGTTTCCAGACGGGAGTTCCCTCATAATGCCTGGTGCCGTTTGTTCCTAATATGTGTCCTGGTTTAACCTGTGTCTAAATTTGTAATCCTCTAATGTATGCCTTTGTTCCATTCTCTCAGATTGCCATTGTTTTCTCCTAATATTCCCCTTGCTGATGGATATTTTCTCCTATCCCATGGATGCTTCCGGTCACAAATGTCTGCCTTGGTTCCCCTCACAAATGTCTGCCTTGCCCCCTCCAGCCCCCCATAAATGCAAATTTTTAGGTATGAGATCTCACTAGCTTATTTGATGATCTCAGTGGAAGTGACATCACTCAGTTTTTCCATGAGATAGGGCATAGATCAAATTAAAAAAAAGACCTGGATCGGCGTGAACCATCTGTCTAGCTATGACCGTTACAGGGATATTGCGTTTTGAATTCACAGTTGGAAGCCTGCCTTTATTTTCCAGTTCTCAGTTGGGACTGATTGAGCCCTTGGGTGGATTAGCTACCACGACCATTACTAGCACATTTCAAGATATAGGTCTCTAAATTTGCTGCCGTCTGATTATACTCGTGAGTTTTGTCTCTGTTATAGCTGTCACCACTGAAGATACCTACAGAGAAGCAAGAGACCAGTTCTGTCCTTAACTAGCTGATCTGTACTGAAGTGTCCCTTGACTGGACACCTGTTACAAGATCCCAAATAGCCTCCTTTGATGGGATGCAAACATTCTTCACACCTAAAAAACACCGCTTTTCTTTCACTTGGAGAAGTCTGGTTTAGAGGGACCCTTGTTGTTCTCTCGAGGGAGGGGAGGGGGTTATTGGCGGTTTTGACTATTGTACCGTAAACGCCATTTGGTCTTCCACCCACTGGCTTGTCCGGTTTCTACTCAAAGCCATACAAACTGAGCCAGAAGACGAAACCATCATGGCCGCTTGCCACGCTGTGTGTATTTGGCACCACTGTACCATCTCTTTACACATATTGCTAGGAGCCCAAACACTGCTCCATTGGATAATTTTGGCCATTGGGCTCAATGTTATTTTAAAGACCAAGAAAAGTAAAATGTTTTTTTCCCTATACTCTGAATATCCTCTTGAATTTCCTGCTATTTAAATAGTGTCGGCGGTGCAGTATGAACCAGCAGGAGTAACGAAGCAAAGCATTTTCATGGCAGAGATGCGTCATTCTTTGCACCCTGGTTGGATTACACGTAAATGGTCAAGATTTCGTTCATGCTGTTAACATAAGCCATTCCCTGGTCCACCAGTATGAAACGTGGTTGAATTGAAATGTTAGCCAGTGCTCCGTGTTAAATAAATACATTATTTAATACTCTCCAAGTAAACGTTTAGCCTCATTAGTACCACTTTAACACATACATCTACAATAGTAACTGTAAATTAGATAGTTTCTATCTAAGCAAAGTGTTCGCCACTGGGCAGCGCCAAGTAGAACATTCATGTATAACTGTTCATCCGTTTGACCTAATTTTTAAAAAAATTAGCTAATTGTACAACAGAGGTTAGAATATGAAGCAAACGCAGTAAATCAATAAATATATGGAAAACCCCGCCATTGCCCAGAACACTGTTGGGGTGTTATTTATTGTGTCATATTGGATCTAACCTCTGCCCCCTAGAGTAAGTCATGTGCTCGAAGAGGGTGAGATGGTTATTTAATCGCACTGCAATATCTTGGACCACCCTGGGACAGCAGTAGTCCATGCCATATTGACATAGGAGAATGCCCAGTGACCAGATTGCTGCAGGACCCCTAAGATAAGGCCTCACAGAAGGCGTATGGACTAGATACACCTTCAGTACGTTTTCTGAAACTGCAGCCTCATCCTAAGCAGCTTCAAAAGCTTAAGTCTGAGATGTCAGAAAAGCAGAATCAGCACAAACATCCAAAACAATTTCAGATGCATTGGAAAGACTTGCCTAGAAGTGGCCCGATCTTTCTGACAATACTGAAAATCCAGCAGCCCACCAAGAGCCACATAGAGGAGAGGCCCTCTTGACACACAGAGTTCCATAAAGTGAGGGAAAAATGCACAACTGCTACGTTCAATGCCGACTGCCCGCGTCAGAAAAAGGACTCTGACATGACAACACCAAAGGAACATGGTCTGGAAGTGGAAGCTCCTCTTTGTGATGTGTCAAAAGCTGCACCACAACCTCACGACAAAAACAGCTGGAGCTTTCTTGGAAACAGGTTGTTTGACCTTGCGCAAAAATAGATAAAACTTCACATAAAGATGTTGAAAACACTCCACACTGTGGCGTTGAGAGGCCAGAGTCTTCAAAAAATGGCAAGTACACTTTAGAGGAATCCTCAGCTCTAGGTTACTGGGCTTAAAAGACTGTGAGAAGTTAGCCTGGCATATGATGCCCACTAGTTCTAGTGGGCACCTTGCACCAGTCTAATCAACCCTTATTGATGGTGGTTGTAAAGTCAACCTTATAGAAAGCTATCCTAGTGGTAGCATGGACAAGCAGTCAATAGGCTAAGACTTCAGAGAGCATGTAAAGCCAGCTGATTTACCAATTATAATCACTTGAATACCAAATGAAAGGACACCACACAAGGTATATATCAAATATATATGTATTTATTCTAAACACAACCCCTCTGCACTCTTTATGAGGTCAGAGGTAAAAGTACATCATAAGTTACTTAATTAGCATACGATAAGTTGCACATTCTACAGTAATGTCCTAGGGGCCTCACGAATCATATACAAAGAAAGTGGTATAAGAACCACGTCTGAAATAGAGAGTAGGCCTAGGGCCTAGGGAATCGCTGGGGCTACACTAAACAACCTAAGGTTAGGAAGTAGGAGGCCCACGGGAGACGAGTGCAGTGTCTAAACACAGTCACGGGTTACCATTGACTTATAATGGGAAACGAAGAAGTTACAAAGTTACTGTTTAAGGACACTTCCAGGCGGTTCTAGGATGGAACCCTTTTAAACTAGGACACTTCGCGGGTCAAGACCCACGGGAGCACCGGAGTACTCGTGTTACCTCACCCAGGGAAGCCGGGTGCATAGATGTCTTTTCGTGTCGGGTTTCGTCGTCGTTTTCTATGGAGATCTGCAAAGAAGTGCTGCAGGCGACCAGAGGAAAAGTGTCCGGGTGGATTGGTGATGTGAAGAACGTGAAAGCCGAGGGGACAGAGTCTGGGTCACTAGCCAGTGACCAGGAAGGAACCTGGTGATGTTGCATGCTTGAAGGTGAAGGTGAATTTGTCTCTTCAGCCACGAGGTCCAGGAGGCATCGACTATGGCCAGGCGCTGGTTTCGAGCTATCCCACGATGGATCTAGATGACTGCGGTGTCGGTATCAACATGGGACCCAACAAGCCTTGTCCAACCGCAACCCACGCAGGATGTCGAGATTGGCTCTGTTGCAGACCAGCAAGGTCTGTGGCGCTTCTCCTTTTCAGGGAAGCTGGAGCAACCAGGAAAGCAAAGCAAATTCAAGATGGCGTATTCAGGGGGCTCACTAGCCAAACGGGCAAGGAACCGGGAAGACGCGTCGAGCTCAAATGCAAAGGTGGGGCCCACGGGACACTCGCGGAGTGTGGGGGCCTGGGCTTCGGTGCAAATTGTGCTCCGGGCTGGGGCTTCTCGTACCCCAATGCACAACTTACTGAGGCTTCAGGAAAAGAGTGTAGGTAGCAAAATGCAAGATGTCCAGTCCCACGTCTCTCGTGTCCGCCACGGGTCTCAGCTTTGCTGTGGATGTGGATCGAGGTCAGAGAAGTCTGGAAGTCCAGTTCTTGAGTCGCAGAGTCTTTGGGTTCCGACGGGAGCCTTGGAAGTGCAGACCAGCGAAGTTGCTCTTGGTGCCTGTTTGCAGTGGGTGGTCAGTCCTTGACCACAAGGGAGATGTCTTCCGTCTTCCAGTCAGAATGGAATGTCGAAGGTCCAAGATATGTCTTTCAAAAATTCGTCCAGGATAATGTAAAGTCCTAGGGACACAGCTCCTATACTTATACTAAGGTTAGGGGCTGGGCTACCTGGCTAGGTCCCTCCTATGGGTGGACCTGAGAAGGGGGTGGTTACACCCCTTTCCCTTTGTCCAGTTTCGCGCCAGAGCGGGGCTGGAGTGCCCCGGCAACTGATTTGAACCGGGCTATGCATGGAGCACCTTGTGTGCCCCAGGGAGTGTCTAGATGCATTCACTAAATGCAGCCCTCCTTGCCCCAATACACAAAACCCCTGTCTGGGGAGGTGCTGGCACTTCCCTGGACAGGAAACCTATCGTCCAGGCCGCCCTTGCTGGAGTTTCCCCCAGCAACAGGAGGTCAGACTCGTGTCTGTGGCAGCAGCATCCATTTTGTGATGCTGAGGCTCTGTTTAACCGGGTAAAGCAGTAACTACATGTCTTCTCCCTCTAGAAGAGTGTAATGCTACCCCCGCCGCCAGGTTTGGCAGGGGGAGGGGTAGGATTCCAAAGTGTTTGACACCTTACACGACATGTTTTGATCAAACCAAACCAAAGTTAGCATTAACAGCGAGGATTATAATGCACTTAAGAGTATTTGGTCTGGCTATATCATAGAACAGCTACAAGGAGATGGTTCTGAAAGCTGCAGAGGGGCTCAGCTCATGCTAGGGCACCCTCTCACATAAAACCAAGCACTCTGCCTCCAGGATTTTCGAGGCCTACCATAGGAGTAGCTTATAGGTGTATCTGTGTCTATATATAAAGGTAGATATAGGTATACAATATCTAAGTAAGGGGTGATTACACCACCTTACCCAGGCTGTGTGAAGAGACCTGTGGTGTCAGATTGGAAGGCAAACCAGGAGTGGTACAATACATGCTGCAGCCCCTGGAAGGCCTAGGGTACACCTATGCCCTGGGTACCTATGGTACACTATATAGGGGCTCATAAGAGTGACCCGGTAACCAATCTGGTATGTACCTAAAGTACACGGTATTAATTTAGAGAGAGAATAGCTGGGCTGTGGGTCTGATTAGAAGGCCCATAGCCACACTAAAGTCGAAAAACCAGAGAATCACAGCAAAAAGTGGGGGTGACCATAGGAAGCAGACCCTACTCTCCTACAGAGACCACAGGCAAATGCTGGTTCTTCTGAGGATCAACCTTGCACACTCAGGTGGATGCTGGTTCTTCTGAGGATCAGTCTCACACACTTGGGTGGATGCTAGTTCTTCTGAGGACCAACCGCGCACACTCAGGTGGATGCTGGTTCTTCTGAGGAGCAACCTCGCGGACTCAGGTGGATCCTGGTTCTTCTGAGGATCAACTTCGCACATTCAGGTGGATGCTGGTTCTTCTGAGGAGCAACATCACACACTCAGGTGAATGCTGGTTCTTCTGAGGATCAACTGAACAGTCAGGTGGATGCTGATTCTTCTGAGGATCAACCTCGCTCACTCTGGTAAATGCTGGTTCTACTGAGGATCAACCTCCCGCCCTCAGGTGGATCCTGGTTCTTCTGAGGGTCAACCTCGCACACTCAGGTGGATGCTGGTTCTTCTGAGGATTAACCTCGCTCACTCTGGTGAATGCTGGTTCTTCTGAGGATCAACCTCGCAGACTCAGGTGGATGCTGGTTCTTCTGAGGAGCAACCTCGTGGACTCAGGTGGATCCTGGTTCTTCTGAGGATCAACTTCGCACATTCAGGTGGATGCTGGTTCTTCTGAGGATCAACTGAACAGTCAGGTGGATGCTGATTCTTCTGAGGATCCACCTCGCTCACTCTGGTAAATGCTGGTTCTACTGAGGATCAACCTCCCGCCCTCAGGTGGATCCTGGTTCTTCTGAGGGTCAACCTCGGACACTCAGGTGGATCCTGGTTCTTCTGAGGATCAACCTCGCACACTCAGGTGGATGCTGGTTCTTCTGAGGAGCAACATCACACTCAGGTGAATGCTGGTTCTTCTGAGGATCAACCGCACAGACTCAGGTGGATGCTGGTTCTTCTGAGGATCAACCTCGCACACTCAGGTGGATGCTGGTTCTTCTGAGGATCAACCTCGCACACCTTTACCATCCCATAATGAGGATACTCAGTATAACATTGATGTAATATTAGTGTGGCACCATAAACTACTGGAGAGATACCCTCATGAAATACATGTTCTCCATTGTGATCCTAGGGAAGAAGAGCTAATTTGCAATGCCTGTCAAGCTGACCTCCCATCTGAGGACTATCAGTACTATGCAAGACGCCCATCTGCACCCAAGGAGCCAAACTCATACAAACGCAGTGGTGAAAAGGGCTAAAGGATGAAGATGATTAGGCCTCCCATCTTTTAGTGAGCATGTTAATTGCTCTACAGAGGCAGAACCGTCCGTTTCCAATGCAACTACAAGGACTCCAGGTTGGATTAGACTTTAAGCCACAAGCTACATTATGGCCTGTGAAATCTTGAATAGAATTGAAACCTCATGAGCATAAATTCTCTGTAGATTCCGAGATTGTAACTATGACTCGGAATTGGTCCAACTAATGCCACAGAAGTTATCCCGGTAGAGAGCAAGAAATGAGATGGGTAGGAAAGAAGGTTTAAGGCAGCTGTGGCTACACAGTGGCATTATGCAAATTGAAAGGCAGTAATAACCCAGTGTCCACCACATTGGGACACAAATAGAGCAGTTGATGTAGCATGTACCAAAAGAGCAAAGGAAGAAGGAGGCATGTTTCCAAATAATTTGATTTTAAATAATGGGAACAACGCAGTCCCCGATGCAGCCTACGCTGCCAGTGTGGAAATGGCATGTCTTGAAGTGACATTCCTGGCTAAAATGCATCATGTATATCCAGATGTGTAATACCATATACAAACTCTTCTATAAGGAGCACCTCTTTGGTCAGGGAGCAGATAAGGCTCTAAATCATAATGAGAGATGCTGGAAATGAGGACACGTCAACAAAGATCCCTTCTTTTAAGGGTGGGCACCTGTAGCACACAAGCCTCTGGGAGAAATGTATGGCACACACCCATTCCAGCATCAATCTTCTAACTACCGCAGTTCTTCTTTACCAGATGTCACAGTCTCGGACAGCGAGAACATGAATTAAACTGCACTCCTTCTTGTGAGTGTCCGGACCAGCAGTCTCTGGTCGCAGCCACTGGGGGATTGGAATGCGGAAAATTCAAAAAGGCCTTCAAAGTTGAACACCACGACATTTATTAAGTTGGTCATTGTCAGGCTCATTGACTACAACGATCTTAAACAGAGAACTCTCACACAGCTTGTGGGCACATAAGGGAGACTGACCATTTAAAGAGTAGTTGTAAGCACCTTACAACACGTTGAGGTTCTGTGGTTGGTGGCAATCAGTTTAGCCTGAAAGTATTTGACTCCAATGACCTCCAGGCAACCAGGTTTGATGCAACAAGCGGGGGGGGGGGGGGGGGGGGGAGACGTTTGATCTTTATTGCAACCGGTTATTGAGCAAGGAGTGATCCGTAGCAAAGTTAATTTGCTGCTTAGCTTACACCAAGATAACATTAAGCTTTACTAAGCCTCGTCTTGGGTCGTGAGCACTATATAAAGGCAATCGTAGTACAATGGAAGTATCACACAGTGTGTTATATGCAAATGGATTATTTGAAACAGACAATTAAAGTCCCATCATGCGCCCAAGTATCCACAGCTAGGGCGAAGGGACCATGTCCTGTTGATCAGGTCTTACAAGTACTTTCACCCACTTCCTCTCACCAGTGATCAGAAAGCTCTCTCATTTGGACAGCATGACTTTGGGCTAGGCAAGTGTGGTTTTTCTCCGGGTGTACATGTTCCAAAAACATTTCAGGAACTACTTAACACTGCCGCGACTTATGACAATTTGTCATGGACGAGCCAGCTGCCCACACCCCAAGCCGCTGAACTTGGAAACATGGCTGCTGAAATCCTAGAGTTTTACTAATTAAGTGGCCTGAAAGATGATTGCCCACTGGCATAGAGGCTGGAAGGGCAGCCACATACAACCGTTACTCTGCTAAATAGAAATTATTTGTCCTATGGTGTCTGAAAGACAAAACACGCCTTTTACGGCTTTAATCCAGGACATATTACTATTTTTGTTCCATCTGCTGGAGGCACATTAGGTTACGCGGCCAGTAAAGTGTACTTGGCAGCGTCGACTGCTTGTTAGAAGACCTAATGCTTAACTGTTAATGTGCCAGCCATGCACGCAGGGCCGGAGTCTCCCGAGCACCTCAGGCAGGTAGTGGGAGTGGTGATGGAGGTTTCTGAGGAGCTGTGAGGATACCTTTCGCTACTGCTATTTGCTGCTGGGAGACCCCAGTAATATGGGTCTTGTGATGCTTGAGCATTGCAGTGTTGTCAGCCGGAACAGGCCCAGGGATTACTGGCCCATGAAGATCCCACACTGCATTGGCAGGGAAAGCCTCATCTCCCGGGCGGTCCCATCTCTTCCTGTCTTCGTCAGTAGTGCCTAGTTTTGGATAAATGGTCTAGCTTCTGAGAATTTTGCTCTCCTCCCTGCTGACGTGTCCCTGCCCAAGTAACTGTCCCCGTCATGAGATGTCTGGATCCCTGTGCTGGCCCAGGTTGACTTCAAAAGCACAATTACCCTTTTGCAGTTACTGCGATTGTGCATGCATTTGACTTCAACCTGTTAGTTGCCCTTAGTGACAAAGTGACATGTCTGTTCCTCCCAAGCATGTGCACATGAGGACAGATATCCCTTTGTTATAGCTAAGCTTAAAGTCACGCCGGTTAACATAGGTAGGACACAGGCAAATAATGACTTTTATCCTCCAGGCAACATGCCTCTATGCCTGGCCATAAGATGGAGGAATGCAGACATCAATAATGGAATAATGGAGTAACCAGATTTCAGTGCGGTATCCAAAGGATACAACAAAGGATCGCTACATCGGTGCTCTGCTCCTGCCCGTCTGCACCTGCCATCCCCCCTGGCTTGGCTTTCTAGCTCCCACTGGCAGCCAATTTGACCAGTCGTTGGTAATCTTCGAGGCGCTGGAAGAAGGGGTGCAGCAGCACACCCTGGTAACCCGGAGGGAGCTCAGCAGGAGCATGGGCCAGAGAGAGGCCCGTTAACCTGTTTTTTCCTTGCAGTATCTGACTCCCATTCATGAGCAGTCATGGTTCGATTGAACTAAGTCTAGCAGTCATTTCAGATGTATGTTTACAATTGTCATCGTGCATGCGGAGTGCATTTTTCAATCTACGCATATATTTTGAGACTTACAACAAACTGTAGAATTAAGATCTATTTGTTATCACACATTATATTATGTGGGGCGTTAGAGAGAAACTTCGCCTTTAATGCCACACACTCTGGCTGGGGTGAGGAGAATATTCAATACAAAGACTGTTAAAAGATTAGGAATTCCCGTAAAAGCCTCAAAAAAAATAAATAGCTTTTTAATTTTTTTTTTACAGTTTACAAATATTTGTAGATATATTTTCACTAATGGGTGGACACATTAAACCTAGTTCTACTGAATTCTGAAGTGTGATGGCAATGTATATTCTAAACAATTTAAAAAATCTAATCAAGAGACATTAAATGGAAGCTAAAGTTGCTGTGGTTAATATTTCTCTTTTGCAAATATCGATGTATGGGTAACATTATTAGCAACTACAATGCACTACTGGCATTCCTTGTTTTTTCTTTTACGTTTTTACGTTTTTAGTCTGGATAAAAAGTACTTTTTTTCAGCGTTAGGTTGTTAATTATTAAATTTCGCAGTTTGATTATGCAGAAACCCAATTTCAAGGAGAAGCAAGGTGTTTACAAAGATAATTTTTATTGCCAGAGGAGCGCCTCAATCACTGTTACCAAGGGCCAAATGTACAAAGCATTTTTACGGTCGTGAACGGCCCGATACCCAGAATCGGCTGTTTGTGCCTGTAAAAATGCTTTTTTCAGATGTAGAAAGTGTAAAATGTGATTGGGTAATTTGTTACTGAATAGCAAATTGCATTTTCGATTCGGTATTTGGAAGGGCCGTGTTTTGGGCGTCCTTTTCCTAATATCGAATAGGTTTGCGACCAACTTCTGGTCATAAAACAGTAATACTTTTCCATCATTTTACAAGTGGTGGTAACCCATTGGCAAACGGTAAGAGTCCCTTTGGGACCCCTTAGAGAATGCTGAAAAAATATTTAATAAGAGCAAGCAGGGGTCTCCCGAACCACTGCACACTCTTAAAAAATTAAACTTAAATGTGTCATTTTTTTCTTTTTAAGCTCACCCCGTTCTCCTCCTTTTGCTTATAAAAAAGTATTGCTTTATTTAAAAGCAATCACAGAGATGGTGGTCTGCTGATTCCAGCAGGCCACCATCCCTGTGATGGCTGCGAATTCTAGTGGGCCAAAAATTACGACCTACTTCATTAAAATGCATGAGGTAGGTCTATTTGCAACCCACTAGCAATCGCTAATGAAACTCACAAGAGTTTCATACATTAGGAATAGCGATTTCCTAATTTGGATTCACAGGAAAAACAATTAGGAAATTGCTATTCCTAATTACGTACAACCGGCCCCAAGTGCTGTACACACTGTGTGCGTTTTGTTGAGACAAACCATTTATTTTGCAATCACCCATATTTGAAATTTATGGCCTAACTATATGGAGGTGAAGTGATTTGCCCAGAGCCACATGATTTTCTGTGATGTGACCGAATCCAGGGTTAGAAATGGGGGTGGGCGGAACTCGCGGAGTTACTCAAAAACTATATTCCACTGAGTTCTACCAGTCACAGAATTGTGGTACGTTGTGCTGCTTGCATGGATTTTCAGTGCCGAGAACTCGTCCCGTGCTGTAAAATCAACATGAATGCCACCACTCTGCATGTCAGGAGGCGCTGCATCTTTTTGCCACTCGGGTAGATTTTCTACTTGAGCGGCAGTTTTCTCAGTACTAGGGGTAGCAACCTGCCACAACCACCTGCGTTGCGAAATTTAGCTGGTAGGTGGTCTAGCACTTGATTTTCTCGCTCGTTCTCTCCAAATTACCATTGGCTGAGCCGCATGTGTGGAAAAACTCACTCCACGTGGCGGTTGGCGGAGTTTTTCTGAAGCATCGCGCTTCCACCCCTAGTTAGATGCCAGTTCTTTGGTTTGGAAGACAAACAGCGAAGCTAATGAAGCAAATCTCATTTCTTGTTGTATGTGTAGGGTGACCAGAATTTTAAAGCCAAAAACCGGGACATTTGTCAAAAATAGAAGAAGGACTACAATTTTACTTCAAGTGATGAGAGCGCTCCTCAGCATAGAATTACAGAACAGGCAGTAAGAACATACATAAAATGCAATTTTTAAGCCCAGTAGCTTGCCTGTTAATTAAATTGCTTTCTTGAAACAACTGCTAACTATCCCTGCTTTGTAAAACATAAAAAACACCTCCCACCGTTTTCAGTCGACCCTCTCTAAAAACGGGGACATGAGCTAAATTTCTTGAAATTTGCTGGGACAGCAGGTTAAAAACAGGGACTGTCCTGGCAAAACGGGGACGCCTGGTCACCCTATGTATGTGCTCAGTTTTTTCCTTCAAACTGCTTCTTAGTTGTCTGCTCCTCTCACTTTGCCTGACTAGGTCCAAACCGACATTTTCTAACACACACTCTTAAAAAATCATTGCGTACAAGTTTTAGATTATAGGGTGTATATATAATGAGGATATAATGTAGTGAAGAAAAACCAGCACACTAAGAAAAATAACACAAAAAGGGGCCGCTAATTTAATTAATTGGTAACAAAAGTTTGAACCGGAATGATTTTTTTTTTAATGCACTGTTTAACAAGAAGCTTGCTCTACGACTGTGGTGTGACTAATTGATTCCCAGTTGCATTGTATATCGAAGAATGACCGCATAGGTTTAAGGAGAAGAACCACATACATAATTACATAAATCAATTTATATGTATTCATGATAACGCACAAAAAACGAATAATTGAATGTTACTAAAATGCTTTCAGACCACAAGGTTAGCCTGCTGAATTTTATGCAGCAAGTGCTGTGATACAATAGTCTTTATTTCTGCAGATAGCATAGGTGTGAGGACTTTATTCTGCTATACACCATGAGGCTATATTCTGTAGTGTGCTAATAATCTGTGGGCATGGTATGTTCTCAATATTTGTGGTATGCTCAACTGGCTGATTAGTGTTTTAGATGGCAATTGTCTCCCCAGTCAGCCCTTTTGGGGTGTTTTGTAACCACCAACAGGATTTTGGTTCCCTTTTCTTCTAGAATTGTTTCTTATGAATGGATTTACTTACGGTTTGGTTAATGTTTCAGATGGACACATGCTTACTGCTAAAACACTTGTGTGGAATGCAACCAGGGTACCAAATGAACACTCCATTTTCTGATGGGTATTAAGAGATGTTTGAGATGCAGAGGGCTGTTTTGTGGTACACTAGTTGAATACACAAACCCCTAATTAGTTCTGTTTTGAAAACACAGTCCTAATTGCAAGACATATTTATGACTTGTTCGTCCGCCTGTTGATTCTGTTGATTTCTTTGCATCGAGGAGCTAGGTAGTTCGATGAAGAACGTGCCCATTGGAAATGGCCAGACACAGTATAACCACATGTATATCCTATTTAGCCACACATTTATAAATGTGTGCTTCTTCTTAAGAATTCGCCACAGTTTTTATGTTTCTTTTTGTAGCTTATATTAATACCTTTAATTATCTTGATGTATACTTTTGCTTGTTATTTTCTTTGTCTTACTTTGTAAGCTTATGTCATATTCTTTCAATAAAATTTTTCTGAACTTAAAAAAGAATTCGCCACAGGAACTCGTATGTTCACAAATGCTTGAGTTGCTTCCTGTAGGCCTGTTTCTAAAGGCCGGGTATCCTAGCACGTGAGAGGCTCTCACAGTGCTTGCGGATTGAAAGTGAAAGAACATTGTCAGCAGTAGTCATGATGTCCCTTTTTGCTGTACATTAAAATGGTCTGGCAGAAGCATTTTGCAAACAATAGTACCTCCCTTGTCTGCTTCCCTTATAATGATATTTTCATCTGAGGTTACCCCAGAGAAATAACCTTATAGATGATGAACGTCTAGCATTGAAACAGTCACGCTCAGGTAAAAATATCCTTATAAGGGAAGTGGACAAGCCGGTAATATTGTTGTCCTGAATAAAAATGTATATGATGCTGAGATTTTTGGCCAACTTGACAATGCACGTTGGTATTAGAAATGTATTCTTAATACTAATTTTGAGTTTGCCAAAACCATTAATACAAGTCTGAAAAATTGGAGTGAACTGGGTCTACAGAATGATGATGAATATCGGTACTTAATAGTCGACAGACCTAGATTTCCATGCCTGTTGCGTTACCAAAGATACACAAGAACCCGGCCTCTCCTCCTGGGAGACCAATTGTTTTGGGAATTGGAGGTCCCACAGAAAAAATATCTTGAGTTTGAGATACCCTTTTACAGTCATTTGTGGTTACCCTACCTACTAACATCAGGGACTCTAAGCATATATTGAATATTCTTAATGACTTTACTTGGGATCCCACAATGATATTTGTTACCTTGGATGTAGAGTCGTTTTATATGACGTCTTCCATCAACATGGCTTGTCTGCACTGGGACATTTCGTTTACAAGAGACCGATTGAATTTATGGAACATTAAGAAATGTTGATCTGCATGTCACAAATGATTTTAGAGCATAATCTATTTTTGTTCAATGGAGAATGGTATCTGCAGACATGCAGAACTGCGCTGGGTTCAAGGTTTGCGCTGTCTGTTGCCTCCCTATTCATGGGTTGGTTCGAGGCGGCGCATATATGGGCCCATCAGGAGCTAAGTGGGAAGACTTTTTCTACTTTGGAAGGTATATTGATAATTGTATAATGATTTGGACTGGCAGTGAGATGGATTTACAACATTTTTGTACACATATGAATGAAAACATTTAATATGGCTTTTACTATGACAGTCGGGACAAAATTGTAATTTTGGGAATTGAACTTTATATTGTCAAGGGAAAATCAACAGTAAGATGGGCAGAAAAAGTATGTCCTGTAATTATGCATTACATGCTAGTAGCGCACACCCAAGAACTCAGATTGATTCATTCCCATATGGAGAACTATTCAGAGCACGCAAAAATTGCAGTGTTTATACTGAATTCGTATATTGTGCTTCGGATATTGAACAAAGATTTTCGGCCAGTGGCTACCAGAAGGATATTATCCTTAGAGTTAAGAATAGAGCACCGAAGCTTGAAAGGAGGCCAAAATAAGAAAAGACAGTGAGCATTTCTCCAGTTAGGCTTGTGAAAGGTTACCACCCAAGGTCACACAAGATATATGGGATATATAGATACATAGTATACTTAAACGCAACTGATATTTGCTTACATCTTATCGAAAATTGAAACCCTACATTTTGAAACGTTTTAGCATTACCTACCGTAAGGGCAGACCCATACGTAACAAAGTAAGTCCCAGTTACCCTAGGGTACGTGATCTGGGTAATACGTGGTTTACGCAAATTAAATGAGGGTTCATTTAGATGTGGAAATTGCAGTGTGTAAATTATCTGTACATGGAATTATGGAATTTGATTACAATGGCTCTAGAAAGTATTGTATATTAAGACATATTGATTGCATAACCACATTTGTTGTTTATGTAATTATTTGTAAATGTGAAAAAAATCTGCGTAAGCAGTACTATTAGATCTCTGAAAGATCGGATTGCAGAGCACTTCAGAGCTTTAAAGAATTTGGACGACAGATACCCTATTGTTATTCATGCCATAGATTGTGAAGCGCTATGTAAACAATTTAGTTTCAAATTTCATTGTATTGAATCTATATTGCCTGATGTAAAGGGTGGAAACCGAGAACTTAGACTCAGACAGAGTGAGGCATGGTGGATTTTGAAGCTACGTGCTGTGGACAAGGCCCTCAACATTGATGAGGAGTTACAGTATTTATTGGTTACATTATTTGCATATAATCATTCCCTTAGTTTTCTTTTACTCTGCTAAAATCTTACTATCACATGTCAACTCTTCCGACAGTTTTGAACAGCAATTGACTTTACAGGGTAATACATATTGTGATCACATCCAGGCTGACCCTCAATAGATTATATGAGATACAATGGGAACATTTTTATTTGACACGTTTTGTAACCATTATGTATACTTATTGTACAAGTTCTATCTTTGACTTAGTGCACTACAACTCATACCCTATTTTGATTACGCAGAATGAGATATTTTGACTGTCTGTGTGGAGCATTTGAGTATTTTTGTTTTATTTTTCATAGCTACTTTTCGTATGAGTGATATTACCTAATTAGGGAGCTTTGTTACATATTCTATGATTAGGGGAATTAAGTTATTTTTTTATGGCGAAAGAGACAACGTACTCTAATATATACCAGTACATTTTTGCTTTTTACTTTTTGCCTTTCGCATCATATGATAAGCTATTGATGACTTACTTGTTCACTGGTACTTTTATTGCTTTGGTTTGTTTAATAGATGTTATTTTTCTATTGGCTACCAATTCTTACGTTTATTTGGTAAGATACAGACATGATGCTTTGGAGGTTATAAGGAGACTTGTCGTATTAATGTAGTTGCTATATACTTATGCATTCACTAGGGATAGAACTTCCAAGGTGGCGCATATCGGACAGTATTAACTCAAGCCTGTTATCGAGTGTTGGTTGTGTGTCTTCCGCATGATTATTTTCTATATTTCAACTAAGTTAATGGAACAGTTTACTGGACCTCTTGTTGACTGCATATCTGATTATGATTTATATAATTGCATTTTAATATGGAATGTACTATTTGGTGACCTTAGCGTTTATTTACTTTATAGGAAACATAATTTCATACAACTACTGACTTTGAGTTTAAAGAATACATTTATGCTTTTTCACATACTTTGATGATTTTGGTGAGTTCACATTAGACTCCCTCTCTCGGATTATTATGGCACATTAGTTGTTTTTTTCTTGTCTATGCTTGTTTACACTCAGGCTCGTTTCTTTAAATGTATATCTTTTTCAGATAATTACACCTGGCTGTTATATGTTAGTCTATCTAACCTCCCCCAAACACCCATTCTTTTAATCAATGGTTTTCAGTTTTGGGTCACTTACCTGTTACATCTTCGTTTGTTTCTGCCACAATTGTAGCGACACCATCTAATATTAGTTTGTGATAATTTTGGTTTACCTGTTTATTTGTAACCCTGAGGAAGTCGGTGGATACTTCCACAGGATGAAACATGTGTTGGCTAAAGTTGTTTTCTGATGGCTGAAGCTTCATTCTGGGGGGAACTTCTGTAACCCAGCTGAATTTGGAATAAACCAGATTGAAAATCTGAGAAGATTTCTACAAAAATACTGTGTGGACTCTTATTCTATTTTGGACAATTGCTCAGGATATTGACCTTCATTGTTTCATATTTTTGTAGACTGCTGTCTACAAATTTAGTAACGTCAGCTGGCTGTTACCCTTTATCCTTTGAGCTATTCTTTGGGGGATATATAATGTTTGCTGTTTGGCTTTACATGACCTCCTTGTACCCAGCCACCAAGCTTTTCCTTGCATGTATCTTAAAACTTGCAGTTAGACACAAAACACTATTCTCCCAAGAAGTTCCATGTTAAGGTATCTATGAAGTTGATGGTGGAAGGGAAGGGGGCTGTGATGGTACTGCAATACAGCAACACAGTCCCCCTGACTGCCTTCCTCCCACTCGTGCTGTTGTCAGAGAAGAAAAAAACTTAGTGATTCTCTAATTATCTAGGAGACCTATAGCACTGCAGTGGTGTGTGTTTGATTTATAGGGCATGCTCTGTTCTAACACAATAGCAAGACCTGATAAAGGGTTCTTTCTGTCTTATCCAACTTGATAAACAAATGATTACAGTTATTGGCGAGTAGGCACTTTTTATGTGGAAGCACACAACTTCTGCTCAATCAAAACATGTACTCCTGTCCAGCAGCAGGTGGACAGAGCCAAAGCCCCTCTCTGTAGTACTCCTGAAAGTTCTTTTTTAAGTTGATCACATAAGGTCTAGTGACAGCTGTGCTGTAAAGCCAAGCCAGGCCTAAAGAGGTGCTGAAGAACATAATGTAAATTAATACTATGGAGAATGAGTTTTATACTCTATACCTCTAAATATCGAACACCACCAGTGTGTACAAATAACTGTATCGGGCAGAGGATACTCATTTAGGGAATAAACAATGGCCGCAGGATTTTTGTTCACTGGCTTTACCAGAAATAGGCTAAGTGAGAAGGTTAATTCAGCAAGAATGGAAGGCGGTGATGAGTATGAACGAAAGGGGCTTATATCGGGAAACAAAGCACATCACATTTGCTGGGTTTCCCAAGAAGTTTAGCTCCTGCTGTAAGAAGGGAACAAGATAAGTCTCTGATCATGGGAATGAACTATCTTTACATCTGGTGCAATAGTGCCTGGTTTGGAGCATGAGTCTTTATTTTTGAGAAATGTGCATCGAAGGACAATGATGCTGAAAGGATGACACTGCAGCTGTTGGAGCCAATCCTGAGGGTTTACCTATAAACATGAGACTGTATTTTTGTTCTTGGATTCTTGCGAATCTTGAGCGAGTGTAGGTTCTGGGTTTTTGGTTGGGATTTGCTTATAATACTGTCTATGTACGCATTGTGCCTTCTGTAAACTATCTCTGAGCGTGCTGTAAAACGCTGTAGACCTGCATCGTGAGTTCTCTCAAAGATCCCCTCTTGAATGTGTATGTTGTCTAGACACACGTTCTGTCTTGGATTTGATACACTATTGTCCAGACTCGGGGTTGAGTTTTCCCTGGGTGTTTCCGATCCTGGGGAGCTCTCTCCTAGATCTGCACTAATTCTGTCTAGACACACTGGGTAAGAGCGGCCTTGAGGTGTTACTGCCTGGGATGTTCTGCCCCAGAAGTATCCTATCACTGTCTAGACACAGCGGGGTTCCATCTTGGATTTGTTAATCTACTGTCTAGAAGCATGGTGGACGTTTATCTAGGATGTGTCTAATGCAAACCAGCCACACAGAAAAAACGTCTGCTAGGCCTACTCTAGTTCTCTTCAGACGTCTTGGGTGGGCAAACAGGCAGGTTTTGCCCTGGATGTGTCCCAATTCTGCCCAGACATGGAGGAGGAGGTTCTCTCGCGAGTGTCCATCCATGCTCGCAGGGTGCTGTGACCTGAGTGAACTGCACTGCAGCCGCTAAGATTGACCTCCTAAGGAGCAGCAGCAGGTGGCACGGGCAGCTTTGTCCTGGGCATTGGTGGCGGAAGAGCAAGAGTCTGTGCCCGACAGAGTAGCACGGGGTTGTCCCTCCTGCCGCAGTCGGTCTCTGGGCTCTGCTCCAGGGAGCAGGTGCAGCATGAGTGAGACCCAGCCCGGGCTGGGACGCATCTCCCTGTTGATTGGTTGGGCATCGGGCCCACTGGGCTATTTTTAACAGCCATCCAACTGGTTCTGTGGTGGTGTCAAGGGAGGAGAATTTGGAGAATGTGGTAATTTGGAGGACGTGCCCTCCCAGAGGGTAAGGCGCAGCCTCTGGTGAATCACAGGGCCTGGAGCAACAGTCAAGCACTGACATATCCCGACGGGTGTCACCCACACCATAATGGCCAGGTTCAAAGCCATTGAGCAGACAAAGGGAACATTATCAAGGTCAAGATGGGAGAAGAGATGCATGACACTTTGAACCACTTGCAGTAATACACAGAGATTCACAAGGAGAAGCACTGAGTACAGCACACACACCAGCATCCAGAGACTCTTATCATCCAAGATGCACACGTTCAGCACACACACAATAATATCTGGGAAAGCGTCTATGAGATGAAGAATTTGGGCGAAGATTCAGTGTACTTTCAGATGCAAAACAGTGCTGCAGGCGTTACTAAGCAAGCACTTAACCGGAGGTAGAATGATACAGCAAACAACCACCTGCATGAGGGGGGGGGGGGGGACTCCAACAGCATGAGGGGGGGGCACCAACAGCATGAGGGGGGGGCACCAACAGCATGAGGGGGGGGGGGCACCAACAGCATGAGGGGGGGGGGGCACCAACAGCATGAGGGGGGGGGCACCAACAGAATGAGGGGGGGCACCAACAGCATGAGGGGGGGCACCAACAGCATGAGGGGGGGGGGGCACCAACAGAATGAGGGGGGGCACCAACAGCATGAGGGGGGGTACCAACAGCATGAGGGGGGGCACCAACAGCATGAGGGGGGGGGCACCAACAGCATGAGGGGGGCACCAACAGCATGAGGGGGGGGGCACCAACAGCATGAGGGGGGGGGGGGCACCAACAGCATGAGGGGGGGCACCAACAGCATGAGGGGGGGCACCAACAGCATGAGGGGGGGGCACCAACAGCATGAGGAGGGGGGGGCACCAACAGCATGAGGAGGGGGGGGCACCAACAGCATGAGGGGGGGCACCAACAGCATGTGGAATGTTCTTTGTATGTCTTTTTCAATGCGGCAGACTTTTCTTTAACGTTTTAGTCCGGATTCAAACCGCAAGCTAGACAGATTTGCCATTGCGTGTTTGTCTCCTTGTTTCTCTGGTTGAAATACAGAAGTTTAGACGGCTTTCAAATCGGCAGGAGAGCACGTGAAATAATTACAATTTTAAAGAGTGTATCCCCCTAGAATTGATTAAATACATACATACATAAACGACTTCTAATTGGAAAATTAAACTTAACAGAGTTGTAAACGCGGATGTAAAAAGTATTGGAGTGGAGCAGTGAAATTATACAAATAATTCCAGAAGATTTACTAGACCATAAGGACACGGGTACCACAAAGAGTGTATTAGCCAGAAATGCACATAGATTTTGCGGCATGTGGGTACGCTGATGTACGCCGGGTGGTCTTTGACCGCCTGGGGTCTGGGAGGGGATTGATGTGACGGATATGTTTGCACCCTGATCTCACTAGTCTCAGGGTTGTTCTGTTCTGACATGTCTTGTGCGCTACTCTCTCCATATGTTGTGCAGAAGCGCCACCTGCTGCTCGAAATATAGATTTCCACAGGTAGGAATTCACAGGACCACAGAGGTTGTTCACCCACATAGAATAATAATAATACCCAATGGTTCACAGCAGGGCTTTAAGTGGGATGAAAAAACTGGGGGGTCTCTCAAAGGGGCGTGGCCACTGTAATTAGGGGCGTGGCTTTTAAACACTTGCGCTAAAAATCTGTGTTTAGTATAGTGTGCCGCCCAACTTGTATTTTGCTGTTTCTGTCATTGCATCCAGATATGTGATACAACAAGTAACATCATACCTACAACAAGTAAGGACTATTGGCTTTGTCAATGGTTATTAGTTGCATGAGATAAATAAGCTGCAACTATATCTTGTTACATATAATATTGAAAAAGCTTCCAATTAAAGACCTGGTGACCCTACCACAATGTTGCTGCTTTTGCGTTTCAGAAAGAGAAGGGAAATCCAGAGAGAAAATGACTCTCTCTAAAGGATTTCCCTTCCCCACCAACTCACCTGGCATGACGTCATGCCATAACTTCTCCATTAGTGAGAAGTGAGCAGTGTGGGCAGAGCACATCCATGTGCTTGTTGTCTCGAAACGGGTCTCTATCTGGCTGTTTTGCGCCCTGGCACTTTTTTTCCGGACTGCAGTGACAGTACTGCCGTCTCTGCAGTCTGGAAAAAAACGGACCGCCTGTGCCAGGGCTCAAAACAGAGCCCGATAGAGACCCGTTTCGAGGCCTCCTTAAAAAAACTCCCGGTGCTCAGACCCCTTGAGACCCAGCCCACTTTTAGCCCTAGTTCACAGTGCACACTGATACTACTTACTCGATACTACACAATGATTGACAGTGCCAGGAGTGCACCAGCCCCGCACACACGTAATAATACCCCAGGGCTCGCAGTATAAGAGGCAGTCTACAACCAGATCCAAAATAGCCCCGGGATTTTCAGTACTTTATTTTGGAGGATTTTTCATCACTCGTAGTGCATGACTTGTGAATTATTGATGGCTCTGGAGTGAGCATTGTGTTTGCAGGAATTGTGTTTTGGAGTGTGTATAGTAGTGTTCCGGCCGTGGCTTGTGTGCAGGGCATGTCTTCCTGTCCAGGGTATGTAGTCCCTGTTCTCCGCTTGAGGTCAAGTTTTAATTCTTATCCCATCCCTTTCTAGTCTGTTAGCTTTACTGTTTAGCGTTACTCAAGGTAATGATTGTGCAATCAGACCCTGTCAATGAATGCACAGTCTGATTCCCGCCAGCATCAGATGCCCCTCGCGACTTACCCTTAAAGTGCAGAGGCCTTCTTTTGCACCCTGATGCGATCCCCTCCTACTCTCCTCTGAAGTCTTACCAGGGCCCCTCCACGGCCAAGTCCTGACAGCATCTGAAGAACAGAGAAGCGTTAGTCTCTTCTGTGAGCACCAGTCACTTCCTGCACCCAGGGCAGCTCATGGCCACTGCGGGTGAAGGGAGACCCTGGCCCTATCATCAGGCGTGACCATTTTAGTAGCTCCCACTCTTTTGGAATTAGATTGTGTGTGTCTGAATTTCGGGCAGCCAGTAACAGGCATCCTCAGACCATATTCTGCCTTGTCCTTGCCCCCCCTAGAACCGAAGGACAAAATCGTGTTTCTTCCCAGGATCCGCCCCTTCATTTGACATTGTCCTCATGCACTGCACCTGCACCTACCATGCACCTCTCGTCTGTATGCTGGTATGGCAAGATCTTCCTTGCAAACTTTGAAGCTACACCCTGATGCACCACAGGTCAACAACCTTCACGTCTGCGTTGGCCTGGACCACCTTTAGCGAATTGTAACCTACCTTCCATCATGGTACGCACACGTGCTGTGTGGGCAAATAATTCCCCTGGAGCCTTGGTCCTATGTACTTAGCAGGAGGACCCCGCCACCTTGCCTGGGCCTGCATTCTTGTCACACTTGCAACAATTTGACGTTCCACCTTTCAACACCTGTTGTTTCCAGGGTGAGCACCCAGCTTTCCTCTTGAGCCTGGCATGCTTTGCCCATCACCTGCCCTCTGTGTAGAATAACCCCCTTACTGGTCACCTTATTGCCTCTTTAGGTGCCCTACCCAAGCCTGAGCCAGAAACTGCTGCCAGGCCTCGCCTACCCTAAGAAAACGGTTATCCGTAATCTCCTTTGACGATTGTTGAATCTGCTCATCGTCCATGCCCACCAGGCCGGCCGCAGTGAGATCGAGGCGCTAGACCCACCACCCGCTTCAATGCCTCATCAGTCCTATCCCCTGATGGAAGCTTCCTTAATGTCGGGCTCTACCAGAACCTCAGGGGACACCTCAAAGAGGCTTCCATCAGAGTCCTGACAGCTTCCAGACGTCCTACCCTCTGCTGTCCATTCCCATGAACCTTTCACCATTCCCGCTCATGACCCATCTGTTACTAAAACAAACATTAACTCCGTTTATGCTAGATCTTCTCAAGGCTGACCAGTGTCCAGCTCTTCCAAGCAGCGGCAGACCTGTGCAGTGTCTTGTTCTTAGCCGAGATGCAACAGACAATGGCTGCACTGACACCTGCCATCAGATGCTGCTGCTGCCCGGCAAAGGGAAAAAGTTTTTTTTCCCCGTAGGTCATTTTTAGGTCTTGCCTAGAGGCAGCTTTAGTAGTGTTGTTGGACTCATGTAACTGCAAAAAAACCGCATAAATTACTTACATATACACATACATAATGTGGCTTTTGGCCAGCCTTCTTCATCTACTGACTGTTAAAATGCCATTTACGCAATGTTTCAGCCACAGTAGCATCAGGCAATAAGACACCCAATTTCAGGCATTCGCTGTCTTGCATTGTGACCGACTTTTTTTCCTAATCTCATGCATATTGATTCCCTAAGGAGAAGTGCCATGGCTGGTGGACCAATGCTTTACTTTGCCAATGCTATTTTCTTTCTACTCTTGGTCCTTTGTATTTCCTGTGGTTTGAATTAAAACTAAAAAAAAGTATTTCTCTACCTATTTTAAGTCCACCTGCCTACTAGGAAGAACCCAAACTGTTAATTAAAGTTATATGTGACAATTACTTTTTAAAATTTTACTACAAGCATATGGTCGCCACATTAAGGTGGCATGTCTTGTTTTCATTTTTTGTTCTTTTTATTTTTTGGCTCATGCTTGCGATAAAAGATAAAATAAAAATCACACCAGCTTGCCAAGGCAAGACCTATTTGCTTTGCAAGTGCTTGTTTTTTTACTAAAATGAGGGGCTGCTTTCAAAACGAGTATTGGCAAAACCAATAGGTCTGGCCATGGCAACGATTTTGTAGTCGTTTTTTTTAGAAACCTATGCAAAATGCAAAAATTGAGTGGCCCAGGAGCTCGGGTAGTGCACTCTTTTTAGACGGCTATGCACATGCCATTAGGTAAAGGCCATCATTCCCAGAGCAAGAGAGCCAATGGATGAAGGGGGCTGATCCATTGCCCCATGCTGTATGCTGTGGTGGGCAGCAGCGAAATATGAACGACAGTTGAAGAGACCAATGGATATCTGATCCAAAGCCCCTGTATGAATGAAATCTCTATTTCTTTTGAGCTTTTTGGATCCCGGAGCAGGGGACCAGAAGCCTGTATTTATCCCCTTGCTACTCACCAATGCTGGTCCTGCTCTCATTCAGTTCTGCGATTTCTTAGCCAGATGTTTGTACCAATTTGTCAAACCCTGCCTTTAGCAAAAGTCTCTCTTCGTTCTCATGTCTAAGACCGTAACCTCTCTTTTAATTGGCCCTCTGGTTTGTCTATGTCAGTGTGGCTGTTCAAGCCCCATGTCCTGTGTTGCAGCGCCACCTGCCGCTCAGAATGTAGGGCTGATGGTGAGGACCATGCACTTCTAATGTCAAAGGCTAAGGCATTTGTTAAAGTTGCGAGTTTTGTCACTTGTCCAGGCCCGCTTTCTAACCGCCCAGTAAACCGAAGGTAATTATTGGGCATTTGTTCCTACCTTGCCCCTGTAATCGGAGGCATCTCAACGACTTGCTTGTTTACCCAAATGAATAACCATTTAATATGGCCGTATCTGTGTGTATTCCCTCCATGCCTGCCGGTCCCTTCCACCCATTGGATCCATCTTCTAATACAGTTGAAGTAGGAGGAAAACTAAGGAAAAAATCAATAGGAAATCAAGACGGTAATGAGAGTGGGATGAAATCTATAAAAACGAAAAAATTAATTGACGGAAAAGAAAAATATTATGGTATCTTTGCCAAGTCTACGAACTATTGTGGCGAACAAAATTTTGTAAGGACAAATCTAATTACACCAGTAGATGGCACCAACCAAAAGCCCTGTGTTACTGAATTTGAAGTAAATGGGGCCCAAGAAAAAGATGTGCAACACAAACTCAAGGGAAATGGTTGTGTAATAAAAGAGGTTACTTCGTGTGATATTCAAAGTGAACAAACAAAAAATATGACCTGAAACATGAGGCCTCTAAATATACTTGAGCCTAGACCTACAGTGCATAATCAGAATGATGACCCAAATTTCATAGGTCCAGAGGATAATATTTCAAGATCAAAATACCGCACCAAGCTTAGTAATATGAACCAACAAAAAGATAATCCGTCTAGGAACGAATTGTGGGCTGACAGAACAACAATTCATTCTTGGAAAATAAAAGAAAGGATAGAGGAAAACATGAATTTAAAAAAAAATGGATAATTTAGTTATTAAAGGAAGTGGCCATAACAGGCAGATTACATATGAGGAGCATGGAAGAATTGAGGATAAAAAAAAGGAAACAGGGCTCCCAAAAAGTCAGCTCAAATTATTTTTACCCAACTATATGACTCACGGGGCACACATAATATTTTAAATAGAGGAAATATCCTTCGGTTTATGAAAACAATAACAACATTAGAAAATCTAACATCTGATGATATTGAGTGTGAAGGCTTCTTACCTAGCTCTGAAGGCAGACATCCTCGAACGTTGTTAACAGTGGCCACGGTGTCTATAGCGGATTTAATCATGCAATCATTTAATCATTCTTTGTTCTAACCAGACTGTTGCTGTTGTCGCCGTTAGGCTTTCCAGACTTTCTACCCTCGCCTTTGCTGTCACCCGGCCTCCCTGTGTCCCAGGAGGGATTGACCGCCCTCCCGCAACGCTACAACTTGCAGCACCCGCTTCGCGGGCGCTGCTGCGCAGTGAGTGGTGTGGGGTTGAGGCTGGGAGAGCACTCGTGCTGTTGGGTCTGTCCCAGGAGGAGGGAGCACCGAGATAACATCGAGGGAGCGCGCCGCAGGGACTCATAAGACCAGGAGTCCCTGCACTGCACAGGTGTGCACGGGCGCGCCCCCAGGAAGGCACGCCCCCTGCTTGCAAAACCTCCTTATATTAAATAGTCTACCGCTCAGCGGGATGCGAGCGGGACGCCGAGCGAAGCCCGGGCAAAGGGCGGGCCCTCTGTGGCCCTCAGAGGCCAGAAGAGGCTGGGCTGGGCCACCCCCCTGAAAAATTGTACTTTACAACTCTTGAACTAGGCTTCTAATCGGTTCCACCTGCCCCAGCTAAATCTACCATCTGTATTCAGTACTACAGATTATGAGGAAGACCACCAAGAAGCCCAAGATGCCCACTTTAAGATCGAGCACAAAAAATAAAACGGATCCTCCCCCACCATTACCAACACTGACCGCTATTGACAAAATGCTCAAACAAACTATAGGGGCAGTGTCTAATGCCATCGCAAACACCGAAAGAAGAATGTCACTACCACCCGTGACAATTATCCAGGAAACCCAGGAATCCCTTATCAATCTGACCGAGGCCTCTCGAGATTTGGCAGAGGAACTCAACACCAGCTTGCCCCTTTCTCCCTCTTCTTTTGCTGACCTACCTTGTGTGCAGGTCTCCGCAGACATTCGCAGCGAGAGATCTGTTGTACAAACACACAACCATATTAACACTCCCTGCAGCATTGAGAAAAATCTGCACAAGGAAGGCCCTAAACGTGGGGGGAAAAAAGGATCCTCAAAAGGATCTTCAAAAACTAGAAACCACAACCTGGTTACACCAATAAACCCACCTGCCTCGGGAATACCGTGTTGGATCACCAACATGGTGGCTGACCTTAAAACGGACCTCGAACACTCCATTACTGTGCTGCTAAAACCCCTCATAGCCAAAATAGACAGACTAACCTCAATTGTAAACAACAGAGGAAATGGCACAAAAACCCAATCAGGGCAAGAAGGCGGTTTAAGAAAACAGACCGACGTTACATCCTATAGCCAAACTAAGGACAAGGTTCCTACGATCCCTGATGCGCCCGCAAAAACCCCAAACAGAGCCAGTCAAAAAAGTATCAAAGATAAGCAAAAGGTTTCCTCCACACCAGACAGAGGGAAAAGCAGTAAAAAAACAACTACTGAAAACAAATCAAACCCAGGACCCCCCCAAACGTTGGAAGCAAACAACGTTCAAACTCCCAACGTGAACCCAAAGCCTCCGCCCACTGCAACAACTAAAGAAAACAAAACATCTACTTGCTTTAGGTCAATTAACCTCCCGCCTGAAGCACTGCCCTATGTAGTGGTTTTAACAGGAGTTCCACCTCTAAGGGAGGGCCAACGGGAATCACAAATAGAATTGAAAAATAAATGCGCACAGTGGCTACAAATACACAGACCCTTGCCCCCCAATGTTTTTGGGGAAATCTTGTCTGTAAGAAGAGGGGAGTGGATCGGCAAAGGCACCAAGACCATAGCAGGGGATATAATTACGATAAACTTTAGAGATATGGCTGCAGTTAATTTTATCTGTAATGCCCCCCTAGCTATACCCGATCACAGATCCACCCGGTACACTTGTCTTATTTCTATCCCTTTGCACCCCAAAGAACCAGGCAGAACAACAGAACCTTCCCGAATAACTTACCATATCCTGGTACCCACTATGGTCCACCTCAATGGCAAAGACCAAACTTTGCCATGCCAAACTACGACTCCTCCCTAATGCAATATGCACACTGGAACAGATTCGGTGCGCTGGAAGAGGTCGATTGACAGGGATGGGACAATCAGTCCCCCAAGACTGAGAGGTGGAAGGTGGAAAATCCACCAATAACAGGAAGGAAAAAAGGGATGGACAATGAAACAGTTGATGTGCCCGACAGAGGATACACCAAAATTCCGAATACCAGCCTTGGAAGAGAAGAAGGGACAAATCCACTAAACATTTTACACTAAACATTCCAACAATGCCACCCTAACGGAAACAGGCAAACAGGTTACGCCCTTACCAGATGAACCAAAAAGAACCGCTAAAGAAATGACGCCAGCAAATCTACTAATAGCATCCTGGAACATTGCAGGACTAGCGGCCAAGTTCGAATCACAGGAATGGCTTAGCTATATCAAAAAATTCCAAATCATTTGCCTGCAGGAAACTTGGGCTCTCGAATTAAATGACTATAGCCTGGAAGGATACAAAAGCTTTTGTGTCCCAGCCAAAAAAGTAACCTCTGGGAGAGCAAGTGGGGGTCTGGCCATATATGTCAATCTAGACATTAAGGGCACCTGGAGTAACATCAAATGGGCCTCATACAACCTACAAGTTCTAAGGTTCACCTCATCAAGAATAACCCTTTTCCTAGTCAATTGGTACAACGCCCCAGCACTGATGGAGAGGGGAAAAGCTATTTCTGAATTAGAGGAATGCTTAAGAAATTTAAACTTTTTACACAAGACACCAAATGAACCGAGCGTAATACTAACGGGAGATTTTAACTGTCATTTATGCGACAAACTAAAACCCTTTAATAAAGACTGGTCAAGATGTACTTTAATGAAAGGCCCGCATTTTGCACATACAAAAGAGGGATGGGATTTGGAGAGACTAACGATACCGCTGTTACGCCGCGAGGCACTTTACTAACCACTTCAAAGCATTTCCCTTGAGAAAGGGCGTCTGCCCGAAATGCATCGGGAATTTGTGTTTTGGATTATAATGATTGAATTATGGATCACCCAGTAACTTGCCTTTGATGTATAATACACAGATGAATACAAACATACCACGTGAAGAATAAAACACTTGATAATTCAACAATCAGACTGTTTTTCATCAAAAATGTTTAGTGAATAAGACCAAGGTCTACATGCTGTGCATCGGTTTGTTCCCCTCCGAGTAGGGGAACCTTCAGACATCCTCCAAAGTTAGCAGACCTACATATATTCAACTTGTTGTATGCAGATGATCTTATACTCTTAAGTCATACCAAAATCATATTGCAACGATTAATCGACGGCATTTTAAAATATTCAAGGGCAAATGGTATGATAATAAATGAAGCTAAGACCAAAGTAATGGTTATTACAAAAAACAGACGACTTAAACATAGATATAAATGGTTCTTGAAACACAACGAATTAGAACAAGTTGTTTCCTATAAATATCTTGGTGTTATTTTTATGACAATGGAAACTTCCTACCACAGAATTGGATATCACAAGGAAGGCAAATACCCTTGTTGCGGCATTTAGGACTATCCAGAAAGCTATAAGTGACTTGTCTTATCGCCCTTTCCTAAAAGTAATCGCTGCAAAACTACTACCAACTTTAACATAAGGTAGTGAGGCAGTAAATGGGAAAGACACAGAGATCATCAATAGTGCGGTGGCTAAAACCTAAAACATTTTATCCGCCCTGCCAAAGAATGCCTCACAAGCGCCGGTGAGGTTGGAATTTCGGCTAAATAATCAGCTATATGCAAGGAAAGGGCAAGCACTTAAAGTGTGGAACAGAATAAAAATGATCAAGATAACCAAATGTCTCGGCTATTGTGGCAAGAAGTAAAAAATAACAGAAAATTACTTGTCTTGTCCTATCTAAACACAGAGATAAAAGAATTTTGCATAACAACGATTTGGAACACCACAATCTCACAGGAAAGCTTAAAAAAACAATAAATCAATTTACAAACCATCTCTACTTGATAAAGGATAAAGATATGCTTGTAAAAAGAAATCATGCATGGCTGATTATAATTTTTAAGGAAAAAAAAGGTGCAAGGATATCTGTAGACAGCATTGTCTAAGAAAAACAAACACATCTTTATCAATGCTAGATTTGGTTGTTTGCCAGGACTATGTCACTTACCACCATGGAAGAGAACAGAAAATTACAAATTATGCAGGCTTTGTAAATACGGTCAAGAAAACATTATTCATTTATTGTGTCTTTGCCCGGATTTGGAATGTGAAAGAACACTTACACTTAAGAGGCTGTTCAATAACCGTGGAGCAAGGTCATGTAGGCAAGCCCTGATAGCATGTTTAAATTCTGAAGACTTACTAATGAATTCTTGATTTGTGAAATTTTTATGTGCTTTAGGGAAAAAGTTGGAGGTTCTTATTTGATTTAATATTGGATTGTGTTAATATGTATTTTATATAATCATGTTTTTGGATATAAACCTAAATGATTGACTGTTTTATAACTTTCTAACTTTGATGATACCGTAGCTTTTTTTTTTGTAAGATTTTAATTAATCACACAAAAATAAATAAACTTGAGCATGTATCTAGGGCTCTGGCCACCCACTGTGAGGTGCAGACCCTCGTCTCATTACCCATAGCACAAGATGCAAAGATGAGAAGTGGGGCTGGACACTGTCCACTTTTACTGAATCTGGTATCAAATGGATGACTGAGCTGCCATAATGCCGGACACACCCTTGGCACCCATCTGGATCTTTTCACCACTGTGCACTAAAGCGCCTTAAGTCACACAAAGAATGAACGTGTCTTCCGGCGTAGACCATCGCCTCTTGACAAAATATTACATTCTGGCATTTTACCCTCTTGTGTCTGCCTTCTGTATCTGTACACTCTTCGCCAGCGTAGAAACTTCCTCTGTATTGTTGAGCGCGTTATGGAACCTACTCTTTCCTCTTGTGGTTTAAACAGTGTTTAATTTTTAAATAAATACATTAATAAGTGCCTGGAGGCCACTTGCAGCTTGCACCACACATTCCCCCAATGATACTAACAACCCACCTGCTAACCATCACACACCTGCAAGTGTGATAATTCGGACTATTTCAGGCCACCAACGCTATAGAATGGCTTGGGCAGCAGTTAATAGTCATTGTAATGTATATTGAATTAATAATTAACTGTTGATGTGGTCCTCTCTAAGTTATCCAGACAGCGCCACCTTGTGGCAGACTGTCACAAGAACCAGTGTTGACAATTAAGTGTAAACTGTATGTCCACAAATCCAGTTATATATACTCGAAACAAATACATGTTCAACCTGGTTAAAGCCTTCCCAGTAGTGGCTGAGGCCAAAACATGTAGGGGCAAGAGGCCGTCCAAGTGTCAGACTTCCTGCAAGCTAAAACAAGGTCGTTTTCATTACCAAAAAATTCTGAATTTGTTTCGTCCCTGTGAGCGTTGTGATAGAAGTGTGTTTGCCTTTTGTTCTGGTTTGTGCATACTGTGTAATTTATCAGCTTTGGGGTTTATTAGTTGTTTATTTTGCTTTAACCTCACAACCCACATATTTTTCAAGATGGTTTTGAGTTAAATTAGTGTGCATCTTCGCTTCCTCATGGAGCTTATTCACCTGTTCAATCAAACATACTGAGGTGAAGCCACTGCAATGGATGCGGACATGAGGGGGGCGGTGTGGAGGGGGGGGGGGGGGGGGGCGGGGGGGGGGGGGGTGGTGCAAGGGGGGTGCAAGGTGAGGTAGCGGGAAGTAGGAATATAGAAGTAGAGGGATAGAGTCTTGGAATGGATCCGAAATAGATATATCAAGACGTTAAAGGTTGGTGGGCAAAAACTTTGCGGTTGAAGCGTGCACTGATTTCTTGTTTCTCTGATTTTCTTTTTAGGTCGGAATGAGTTGATTGCCAGATACATTAAATTACGAACCGGGAAAACACGGACGAGAAAACAGGTAAAAGCGACATCTCACTGCGCTTCCAACCTTCTCTCAACAGGAATGACCATTGGCTCATGTCTAGCATGGTTAACGTCTGATGACAACTGCGATGTACTTTTACCATCACGGACCTGGCTCTGGGAGTTGCCTAGGAAAACCAGGGGTCAACTCCCATCTGACAGATAGATAGCAGAAAACAACCTTTGGCTCTTCTCGTGCAGATCAGGGTCGTCTTCGTGAAGTCATTAAAAGAGATTTCAGCGATTGGCCTCTAGGAGGACAGTCCGTGCTAATTTATTTAGTCACTCTAGAAAATAATTTAGGGAGGGATGTGTGAGAGAGATACTAAGATTGCTGGTGTACATTTGTATCTCACAGCACCACAAGACTGAGAAAGCTAAGCTGGCATTAGCTGTGGCGAATGTACATGTTCCTTCTTTCCTGGGGTTTTACCAGAGTATGTGGTGTTGTGTTAGGAGCTGCTTTAGTAGCCTAGCGAAGTTTATAAACAGTTCCCTTTGTGCTGCAACGTGTCCACTTCCCTTTGAAGTTTCAGCGTGGTCTCAGGATATTAAATAGGTTTTAGGGCATCTCACAAAGTCTTGAATACTAAGCGTTCACATCTAGTATCCTCAGTACGGTAGTTGTGAAGTCCAGGTTTTTTTTCCATATACATGACTGGCTGAGGTGCTTTCTTATATTTGGTGTTTTGGTAGACAGAGGTGTATATTGATGTCGAGATTTAACCCCCTAAGTGCTGAGGTAATTTTATTTATATTTGAAGCAGTTCACTTCTGCGCTTTGGTTACTGTTTTTCGCACAAAAGATATCCAAGCCAACTTTGTCCTTTTTTACCCATATGTTAGGGATTTTAAAGGCACACTGTATTTGTGTGTGTCCCTGGAAGAAACTGAGATAAAAGCCAAAATGTAGCTGAATTTATTTTTGTGGTGGGGGAATGGGGATAAGTGCTGTGGGCGCAGAGGTAGCATTTTTATCAGGTGAAGTGTGAGAATACAGCGTAGTAAAACTTTGGCCAGTGGTTGGAAGAGTGCAAGATTTCGGACACATAACTATGGAAAAATACAGTTTTTCACTCATTCTTTGAGGTGGGCATGGCATTCTGGGTAGGAAAACGTGCTGGGATCCATGCTAGTCACAGTTCCTGGGATTCCGATGGGTTTCTAGATTTTTGCTCCCCCTGTAAAGGGGAGTGGAGCGTAAATTAGCGATGAATGCCCCACTCTACCCTCTGAGTAGACAAGAAAAACTTCCTGGAGCCCATTAAATTGTGTCAGGAAACCCAAAATTAGAACCGGGACCGCTCCCCAACCCGATTTGAAAATGTTATTTATATCTTTTTTGGAGAACTAAAGGTGTTGTGGGCTTATCAGCCTCCTGGGTAAGCAGACTGGATGTTTACCCCCTTTCTGCCCACTCCTAAAAGGGCAGAAACCCCCACAAGGGAAAACAGTGAGAAACTGAATGGGATGCAGGGATTGCCTATCCTAGCCCTGATTTACACCCCCACCCTCTAGGCAGCAGGCAATATTTCTGCCATTTAGGGGAGCAGATTGTAGTGTTCACCTCCAGTATTCCTGTCGCTGGAGTGCAGAAAGTCCTCTAGACACCATGGATTGGAGTGACGCATTGCCCATCTTGGACCTGGATCCTAGATCCGGATAGCCTTTCTGCCATCCAGGAAACGCAGAATGTTGGAGTGGTGGGCTTTCCTCAGTCTCTGGCAGGCCACATGTCTGAAGTACATACACCCAAAGGGCCAAAATAACTTCTCACTTGCAATGGGAACTCTAGTGTTTGGGAGGTGGGCCCCGAGGAAGTGGGGAAGCTTATATTTCAGAATGATTGATTTGGTTTCAGGGGTGGGGGTTGTGGCCTAATGCCCTGATGGGAATTACATATCCGGCACACTGTCCCTGTTTGCACCATAGCACACCCTTAAGTAGATGTGTCCAGCTCAGGCTAGGACTGTAACAGGGCATACTGGCCTTTCTTTGACCAGGAAGAAAAACATCCCTGTGCGGGGGGATATAATGCGTTACTGAAGTCTTATGCAGGGTGATGCTTTTCTCCCTCTTCAAAGGGAGCAACAACCCTCCTTAAATAACCCTACAACCCATAAAACGAAGATATAGGAAAGCATTATCCATTCAATTAAATAGTCAGACAACCTTGGCTTTACCTTTTATTAGAATACTGGAATGTGGAGAACTCCATTGCAGACAATGGAGTGCTTCTTGTTCTACGGGACGGTAAAAGTCCGCAAAGCAACATTCCAATGTTATTTAAACAAAGGCCTCTCGAAGCCCGAGGGGATTTCAATCTCCTCGGGCTCCGAGAGGCTTTTGTATTAATTTGTTAGAACATTCTGCCCTCTAGTGGCAGAATGTTCTAATAGCCTTATAGCCCTTCGTAGCAGGGCAATACCGGCTATTAAAGTCCCGCTCCCTTGTTAAAGGCCCGAGCCGAAACGCTGGAGCGGGCGTTTAATAGCCGGTATAGCCCACTACTGCAGGCTATAAGGCTATATTATGATAGGTAAGAAAATAAAAAATTGTAGAACTAACAAAAAGGCCCAAAAAGGATAACGTTTCCTAATGTCACTCACAACCTCTGTTGAGTTAAATGTTTTAGAGGAAATTATGCTTAATAAAGATAAATGTGACTTAGTACTAAATCCCAATTCTTTTCCCTTCGGCCCTTTACCTTCTACCATGAAGCATGTTGAAACAGTAATTGCACCGCCCGGTTATTTATTAGCTCTGTCTAAGAGGTTCTAAACATTATTTATTGATTTATTTCTCCAACATAGCAAGCCTTCCATATTAAATTGTGAAACAATGTTGAATAATGTGTATATGAATTGCATCTAATTACATGAAAGACATACGTAATGTGCAATTTGTGCGGTAGAGTAATGTGAACGTTGATCCTTCAAACTTTTTAGTGTACTGTTACTCTCCTCATATGACTCATCTCATATAAAAAAGAAATTGCATGTCTACAAAAATAGAAATTGATGTTGCTCCAGGATCTCCTTTGTTGCAATCCACCAACTAGAGAACTGCACCGTCGCAAACACTAGGATTTGTGCACAAGAGTTTGTCTACCTCTATGTATCCCCGTTTCAAGAATATTAAAGGGCCTGCTTTTAACCTGGCTGTCTCGTGCTGAGGGGTTACCAAGAGCATTACAGAACTGTTAAAACACTATATGGGTAGAGGAGTAGGCCTAATAGGTAATGTGGTCGACCTCGAATCTGAGGAACTGGGTTTGAGTCTCGGCAATGACGTTGAACTTCCTGTGATTCTGGGCAAATCACTTAATCTCCCCGTGCCTAACAAAATTTAATGTGTCCTCATGTAATACAACTGGTGCTATGTAAAGGGCTCTGATACCCAATTCGGGTCAAGTTTGTGGTATAAAAAACTCTGTAAAATTAAAAAAATTAAAATTATTAGAAGAGACACTGTGGATGCAATAAATAGGTAATGGCTCCCTAGTGTTTTGAACCCAACTGTGAGGGATAATCAACCCCAAAAGAGCCAGGCCGTATGTCTGAATTACAGGACTCCCAACTAGTTTAAATGTAGCTGGGCTAGAAGGTTTTTTGAAGCTTGCCAATTATTTTTATGTTTTCGGGTCTCTCAAATAGTTTGTCTTCAGGAAACTTGGTCAACACTTGATTTTACCATATTTTTTAATTTCAGGCCATTTTCTAATCTGTGGCTGTAACATTGAAGGGGTCCTTGCTATATTATTACATGCTGATTTTAATTGGCCTTTTTATGAAGTGCTATGTAATGAGTCCTACGAATTGTTAATCTGTAATGTATACTTACCTCCCACTTCTGATACTAATTGAGACCTTTGGATGAAAGAATGTAGTATTTGTCATATGACTATTATAACACCAATTGATCTTTAGTAGTAGGTGATTTTAGCACCCTGATAACATCCTCCTTGTATTCACACATTGATTTTTCTGACCTCAATACTGCTTGGGGATTGGATGCACCTCACCTACCCAATAAGTACTCAACCAGCTCTTAATTTGTTTACATGAGTGCTAGAACTAAATTTGACTTAAATTAATGGCCACTTTGAGAACCGCTCCATTGGCAGCTTTTCAGCGAATAATGAGTTTATCTTCATTTATACATTTGTTTCTTACTTATTTGTTTCTTCATTCGATTTAAAGACAACTAACTTTAATGATCATTTGTTACTAACTTTCTCTGCAATTAGCCCATTCTTCCCCATTTAATCCCTTTTTCTCTTTAAAATTATAATGGTCTTACCAACCATTTATATAATTGGAACGAGAAAACCAACAACTTTATAGATTTGTTGTCATGAACTATCGCCAACCTGGTTACTTCCAAGTCAGTGAATGTCACAACTTTTCCAGATTTTATGGCATTAGGGATTAATTTCTTATCCATAACTATCATTCCTAAATAACCACTGATAGAGGACCATTTTAAACTTAAGAAGATTTTTAAAAAGAACTGTAACAAAGAAGGAACTAAAATGGATGAAGGCGAGCATAGAAGCTAGGTGGTGGTACTTTGTCCAAACCACTCGTATTTTTTACACGATTTTGGTATATAAAGAACCTTGGACAAAGATGTCCACAAGAAACCTATTTCTATAGATTACTCCCTTTGGCATTTTCATTTAATTCACTTTTACCAAAAATTGATAGCCAACATTATAAATAGTATGCATAACTCCTGGGCCCAAGACCTGGGTGGAGTGTCAGTAGCAGCTCTTAAATTTGCCACATTTCTGGGGAGCTAGGCAATTGAAACATTTACCAAATTTGCTATTCATGGAAAAGCAGTCATATCATACTACTATGGAAAAAGGGAGACTGACCTGACCAACCCATTAAATGATTTTCCGATTGCAGTGTTAGATGTGACTGAAACAGTGTTTGTCGGGGGTTATCTTTAACCAATTATAGGCATGGGTTAGCAAAAAACATTTGCTACAACTTGAACAAGTAAAACCACCTGCTAAATTATCGAACACTTCTTATGCTTTCAACATTTGTTTGAAAAGTATGGGCAGGGCAGACATTTAAATTTATAACTTGCATATATCGACTTTAGTTGTGCATTCCATCGTGTTGATAATCCAAAACTCTGGAAAAACTAAATAATTTGAGTATCCCAGATTGCATGCTATACGCCACATCAAATTTGCTTTCTCACATTTGGCTGCGAGGTTATGAGTGGGAGGATTGAGAGTAGTTATGAATTACTGCCAAAATTACTTTTGTGAATGGCCTGAAATACGAATGTGTTCTTGCCTCTTTAGTATTTTCGCTTTATATATTTCTTTTTCCCAGATTTGTGAAGTTTTTTTGCCCTTGCCTCCTAAATTAGGGCCGATGGACTTATCTGGATTTATCCATGCGGGCAATGTAATACTGATCGACCATACCTCATTAGATCTGCAGCTCCCTCTGCCACATTGGCTGACCCCTCACAAGCCCATAATTTGGTGGCTAATGGGGAAAAACGTCATGACAATGGGTGTCCAAGGAGTAGCTGCCCCACTCGCCTGTGGCCAATCCGTAATAGTCACCTTTAAATAGTTATGCTTTTCTTCTATCTAGAGTTACGAGTTCTAAAACTCTATCACATTTCAGCAACACAAATGTTCTGAATGCTTGAGTCAGTTCTTTGGGATTGGCTTTATTGCAATTATTTAATTCTTTAGGCAAGAGATTTTGATTTCTCTACAAAAAATGTATATTGCTGTAATTCCAGCTATCTCCTTATACGTTACAGAAGCCCAACCCATACATTAAATCAATAAAATTGACGAGTTAGGATCATGATATTGGAAGTCCTACATTTGAATAGGATGGTTGAGTGTCTGTGATGGAACACTATGTGACCTTGATGAATCACAAAGTGTTCTCCCATGTGTTTCACTACCTCTATCACATACCCAAGACTCCTACCTCAGTCTTAATAGGTATTTGTTAGCATCAGTGTTAATCAGAAGCAGTTGTTTTCCGGATTACTTCTATTTTTTTTTTAAATTAATAAATTGGTGAATAATAAATCAGTCCAACATGTCTAACATGAGATTATGGCTAAAAAAGATAGCAAGGAGTAAATGCTTTTAAACAGATCTTGCCTATTGCCTAAAAAACAAATAATTTGCCTAAATTGTATTTTTAACAAATTGTGAGAATCCCAGTTCTCTGTAAAAGCTCATTTAAATCCTGAAGCTATAAGGTTTTATATACATTTTAAATTGGGAATTTCGCCAATAGACACAAATAGTTGGTGTCAATGTCCTGGTGGTTCAAGGTATCTGGAGTGTTCTTAGATTCTACCTGTGAAATTCAAGATTTCAATCCTACTTTTCTTTTGGCCGAGTTTATCATTTATTCAGGATTTTTAATTTCAAACCAATATTCACACAGGACAGCCTGGTTCACTGTCTGATATTTTTGTATCAACTTGTTTCTGTACATTTTTGATGTCAATTGCATATTATTTCTAAAGTCTTTTCAATGTGTAAAATTGTATGTTACTGTTTTATTTATCTATCTAACTGTATAAATTATACGAAATATTTATCTGTGAATAATACTTAAATAAATAAAAAATATATTTACTGATTGGATGGAGCACTACTTCCCCATAAGATTGGGCAGCTTTGAGAGACAGATAAGAACTAGATCCAAATACAAAATAAACGGAAGATAGACACTAAGGTAGACATGATTTGAAGGATAGATTACATTCAGTAGAAAAGCTACACTTATTGCTGGGGGGAAAAATAGTTTTCAATGCTTCTTTAAGGAAAGAAGATAGGCTGAGTTGTTACACATGACGGTGTGTTTTTTTGTTTGGGAGATTTCAAATCTTTGTCCCTCAAGATACAAAGAATATTGCTTCTAAAACCTTTTTCTCCACCCACAGAAGTGAGTAGTCTTACAGTAAAGGTGTGTTTATTTAGGTTAATTAACTTATTTACTATGGAACAGTTTTGAATTTTTTCCTGAATGTAACGGGTAGTCAGTGGAATTGCTTAGAATTGGGGAAGTTGCTAACATTTTCTTGTGGAAGATAGTTTGGTTATGGAATGTAGAACAGATTGAGTGGACAAGTGAGGATTGGAGGTCACTTGCTACTATAGTACCTCCAAAGTTCCAACAAGTGATAATCAAAGCGTGCGCTGTCACAAACCAGCCAACTCACACGATGTCACTGTGTACCACATGATTTTGTCTCCCTTCGTACGGTCACATCCTGAGGAATCGCATGGTGGTGGGCAAGGCGAGCTGGAAACCACTGAATATAGTACATTTTCAGCTTGTCTTTTTGGCTGTAAGCTGTGATGTCCATTAAGGGGTGTGAACCCACCAAGGCATCAGTGTCAGCTCAGCAACCCTTCATGGTTTTCTGTGAAATGGGGAGGAGATGGGGGCTTGGTGAGGGATAGATTGTCTCTTGGGTAGCTTTAGGCATGAGGCAATTCCCCTTCCAATGGCCTGCCCCTCCTCACACGGTGACATGTATTTACAGGTTTGCAGGTCTGCTATCAGGTTCCCAGGACTTGAAGGTACAAGTTAGCAGATTTAGCCGTTCTGTTTATTCGCTATGATTAAAAGTCAAGACAGGTTTAAATTCCAGCAATTTTAGAGATGTACAGAGGGATGGGAAAAATCTTTTGACCATGAGCAGGTCAAGAAGCAAAGGGTTGAGTTTTGTTTTATGTTTGAGAACAACGAGGAAATACTCTTTACCTAGGAATGAGCTTCATAGTTTAATTTATGGTAAGGCCCTGGGACAGGTGTGTGGCCGCTGTCTGGTGCACTTTGGTATTACAAAAGGGGCCGCAGACACTTGTGTGGCCCCTTCTGTAAAACAGATGGTGCTGATGCACATATATTACCAGTACTATCCTAAAGGCCCGTTCTCATGCACATGAGAAACACTTTGCTTCTGTGCCTGCGTTGAGCAGAAGAGACCGGGAGCGTCCATGACTGCGTGCCAGAAAAAAGAGGCAGAGCACAGTCAAGGCACTCCTTTGGAGGGGTAAGGGAGGGCAAAGGACTACCATTGCCCCACCCCAATAAACCACCCAAACATCCTCTTGCAGGCAGGTTCAGTTATTCACTGCATCCGCCTGCACAGGGACCTCTGCTGAGTGCCGCCTACACTGCGAAAGATGGACCGGCTGCTTCAATCAGAATGGTCGATCTTTCTCTAATGTGCTGCACAAATTCACAGCTGTCCTGGGGCAGCACATTATCTGTAAGAGGGCTCATTTCCCTTTGCTCCTGGCTCACCTAGTAAAGGGTGCTACTTGGTGCAAACCGGCACAGTGTGCCTGGTCAATAACATGGGCTGAAGACGTTGTGTAGCAACCATGGTTGGACCTTTAATAAAGGTAGTACTGAGGGTTAGACTAGTATTGCCGGATCATGTTTTTAGGCAGAGTTTGGTGTCCTTTGCCTGTTGGGGAATTCACACTCCCATCCCAGTGAGCAATTAATGCAACAGCTCAAGATACAGATGAGCTAAAGTGAGTGATAAGATCAAACTCAGAGAAACACAGCAAGACAAGACCGCCCTACCAGAGATGTGATTTGCGTTCTTCACCAATTGCTATCAGTCGGTTCGACAAGAGGAGGTCTTGCTGAGAAATTGCCCACAGCCACCCATGCAGCATTCTACAGTTAAGATTAGCCTACAGTGAACAAATGTGTCAAAAGCCACTGGGAAATTCAGGAGAATGTAGTGATCACATATTTTTTAAAGCTGTAGTTCTGATGCTACAACTAGTGTAGAAACTGGATTTATGTTTGCAAGCAGATGCTTGGTTACGAGATCATTTGATTGGAAAAACACAACTCTAATGCTTTCTTTAGGCAAGGCGGGTTGGAAAGATGTCTAAAGTTGTAAAGAATGGTGGGATTAAGATTGGATTTTATGAAAGGGAGTACTCATTCCAATTTCTAGCAGTTTGGGGGAGTACTATTGAATGTGCGACGCTCTAAAGTAGTTCATGGGAAGAGAATCCAGTGGTGCGGGGGTGGGCGGTTTCTATTGCTCATCAGTAGTTTGTGCTCCTGTATATGAGGTCTGCAGCCCTGAAGGATTAATATGTTCCTGTGCTGCGAACCCCGATGGCATAATCTCTTCATTTTGTTTGTGTTTTGTCATTGATTGGCGGAACCCAGGTGTCTAGCCACATACAGGTCCTTGCAAGAAAGAAGGTACGGGAATATCAGGTTGGCATAAAGGTACGTTGGCGCCCATGTGACCTCCCTCGGCGTGGCAGCATGGGCAGCCCCCTCCTTCTCTCCTTGCCTCTGGTCTAAGGCTCTGCTCTTTCCCTCTTCTTCTGCTCTCTCTGCAGGTTTCTAGCCACTTGCAGGTGCTAGCAAGACGGAAATCTCGCGAAATTCAGTCCAAGCTGAAGGTAGGGGCTTCCTGGGCTGTTGGCTGTATTGAGAACTAACCCACCATCCTGTTTTCTGCTACAGCTTCCTCTTTCTTCCGCAGTGTGTGACTCAGATTTCCAACAAGCCTTATTTAAACTTAGCTGGTTTTATAATAAGCCTCATGGCATAGCCTGTTTTTGGCATTCAACTGGTAACGTGCAGCGCTGGTAGGAGTGTACAGAGAGCAAATGCTGTTTGAATTCAGAGTCACAGCTCCATCACTGTGTTATTTCTACTAAATTCCCCATGTTTATGGATCAATCCCATGTGTATCTGCTGTATCTGTGCATGACATAGCATGCAGTGCAGGTGGTCGAGCGAGCAAGAATGTGACCCTATACTGGAAACCTGACATGGGCCAATCACAGGCTTCTGCTTAGACCCATGTGTACACCAGCTACTGTTTTCAAATCAGAGTTAAAATATCAGCCATCACCATATCTTCAAAAAGTCTCAACTGTAATCTTAACCACAAAAGATACTTCTAAAATCAAATCCACCAACACTCTACTTAATAATTTAATCAAGATCTGTGTAACCTGTGTTTAAGATCTGCATAACATTCTTATTCCCAGGGACTCTTCTATAAAATATTTCCTCCATGGTCCTTTCAGTAAATGACCGTTAGTCATTTAATATTTTCATGGTATTCATGACATTTCGGTGTCCCCCAGTTGCACACCCTTGTATGTTCCCGATGGACCTAAAACAAACTTCACGAATAAACTTATCGTTGTGTTATACAGGTAATCTAACTTTATTAATCCTTATATCATCATCCTGATCCTTCTCATAGATGAGTGTACATTTTCAAACATATTTCCATTTCCGCATTTATCTGAATAATCCCTTCATTATTCCCAATGCATTTTGAGTCGGGAAGACTCTTCATCAGGGGATAGTGATCCTATAAATGAATAAGTACATATCAAATTCAAGGCAAAGCGCCCCTAGGCAAGAAACAGCATAAACAGAGTAAACCTGTTATGTTAAAAAAAATGCATTCAAAGCATGCATGCAGTGTTTGTTCAATAAAGATTGAAAGAAACTAACATGTATTCCATGGTGTCAAAAAATTACATGTGAACGGTAGTGCGACTCGTAAAGTAATGGTGAACGTCGTGTCTGTGACGGGACTAAAATAATAAAAGAAGTACAAGATATACAAATACGATACACCCATAACCGAATAGTGAGGTATTGTGCAAAATGTCATGTTGTAACAGACTCGTAAAGTTTCCACAGAGTCTTACCTCCGTTATACACGGAAGCGGATATTCTGTGTGGGCAGTGTAACAGATCTGAAAAAAACGCATTCGAGTAAGAAGACACCACAAAACTCAATATAGATGAAGCTCATGGGTGAAACCCAAAAGCTAAATAGATGCGTACCTCTTATAAAAACAGCGTATCCCTGATGTTAAACGAAGTCACTGAGGTTTTCCATTTTACCGAGCTTCAAGCTTTGTTAATTAAATACGCGTTGAGAGTAAATAACAAGCGAAGACGGGCTAAGACATTGATTCTGCCCTACTTAAATATGATTTAGCCACCCGTCCTGCAGTAGAGCAGATCGCCCCACTTAAAATATTTAAAAGTCGTCCTGCAAGAAAACAGGAAGTCTGGTTTTCAGAAGAGCTGCAGTGCCTTAAGCGTACTGCCAGGAAATTCGAGAAAGTTTGGAGAAAGTCGCACCTGGAGATGGATAAAATTAACTATCAGATGGCAATAAGCACCTACCATAAAGCCATCCGCGCTACACGGAAGAGCCTTGTTACCTCACAATTGGAGGCGGCAGGTAAAGGTCCGAAAGTGTTATATCAAATCATAAACACCTTTCTAAAACCAGTAGCATGTGAAAGTGCGGATATGTCGTCTCAACAACTATGTGACGACATCTCAAGTTTTTTCACCGATAAGATCGATGCTATCTATGAGAAAATTGAGGCATCTATTCCATCCAGAAATAATAATCCTGACATTAATACATCGGGTCAAGCAGTTGCGGCCAACTCTGATTTGTTGCTTAACTTTCCGAATATCACTCTGCCAGAGGTGGAGATGTTGATCAATAACAGAAAAAGTGGGAGCCCTTCTGATCTATTACCAGCAAGATCAATGGGAGAGGTGGGGAAAGTGCTTGGTCCGGATATTCAGAGCCTGGTGAACCTCTCGTTGGAAACAGGACGTGTCCCACGGGAGTGGAAAAAGGCTCTAGTTAGACCTATCCGGAAGAACACCGCCATCCCTTGGACTAACCTGTCCAATCTCAGACCCATCTCCCTGCTACCATTTTTGGGTAAAATCATTGAAAAGCATACTAACAAGCATTTGTCCAACTTCCTGGAACTATCGGGAAGCCTTGACCCTTCACAGTCTGGTTTTAGACCGAAATATAGTACCGAAACGGCCCTGCTGTTGATAACTGACGATCTTCGTATGTACCAGGACAGAGTTATTTCTGTTGTCCTGGTGCTACTAGACTTATCGGCAGCGTTCGATACCATTTCTCATAAGATCTTGATGGAACGCCTGACTTTGAAGGGACTGGGTGGCAAGGCACTGGACTGGATAAAGAGCTTTCTCTCCGACCGCACCCAAACTGTCTCCATGGGTGAATTTCGGTCGGATGAGGTTAAGATCACCAAAGGGGTGCCACAGGGCTCATGTCTGAGCCCAACTCTTTTTAACACCTATGTGGCACCCCTGGCAGATATAACTAGAGCCTTTGGTTTCTGTCCAGTGTCTTATGCTGATGATACCCAGCTGCTTTTTCCTTTTAAATCATTGACCCCGGAGGTTATACAATCTTTCTCCGAGGAGATGAAAGCAGTATCCCAGTGGATGTCCTCCAACTTCCTTCAGTGTAACGTTGGTAAGACTGAGGTGATGCTTTTCGGTGAGGCCAAAATATTATGGTCCCCTGGCTGGTGGCCTTTAGATCTAGGACCAGTCCCCGAACCAAAACTAGTAATCAAGAACCTTGGGGTACGTCTGGAGCCGGAGCTGACTATGAAACAACATGGAAATAATACGGTGGGGTCCTGTTTCCATGTGATAGGGCTCCTCCGTAGGATATTCCCACTCCTTCCGGACTCCATTAGAAAAACTCTGGTTCAGGCTCTAGTGATCAGCCGACTTGATTACTGTAATGGTCTTCTGGTGTCTGCAAACGAAGAGGTGTTGGACCGACTGCAAGTGGTACAAAGCACTGCAGCCAGGCTAGTCCTCAATGCTCCCCCCAGATCCTCCTCTAAACCTCTGTTGCATAAACTTCACTGGTTATCCATCCACCAAAGAGTGAAATTCAAGACTTGCTGTATTGTACATAAGGGACTACATGATTTAGGCCCTGCCTATTTAGCTAATAAATTTGTCCCATATGCTCCCACACGCTCCCTTAGGTCAAGTGAGCAGTTGCTGCTAAGGATACCTAGGGTTGGCAGGACTAGAATGGGTGGCAAGGCCCTGTCAGTGGTTGGTCCTACTTTGTGGAACAGTCTCCCTCTCCAATTAAGACCGTGTTCCGACCATTTTGTTTTCGGAAAACAATTGAAAACCTTTTTGTTTCAGGTCTAAGCAGTTAAGTTAATAAGAACTTAATGATCTGTTACTTTGTGAGTTTTGGCCCTGTACGATTATACTGCCCCGGTTTTGCCTCTGTTGTCTCTCAGCGCTGAAATACTCCTCCGGGAGTTTATTCAAGCGCTTTACAAACACGCAAATAAATAAATAAAATAAATAAAACCGACTCACTGTATTCATAAAGATCAAAAGAGGAATTCTAGTTTAAAAGGGAAATAAAGCAAAACCGGACTTAAAGCTAGAGCCGAAATAGACTACGTGCGTGTACTAATGGCGGTGACATCACCATTAGTACTCGCACATAGTCTATTTCGGGTTTTAGCCCGTCTTTGCTTCATATTAACTCTCAACGCGTATTTAACTAACGAAGCTTGAAGCTCGGTAAAATGGAGAACCTTCGTGACTTCGTTTAACATCAGGGATACGCTGTTATAAGCGGTACGCATCTATTTAGCGTTTGGGTTTCACCCATGATATTCACCTCTGTTGAGTTTCGTGGCGTCTTCTTACTCTAATGCGTTTTTTTCAGATCTGTTACACTGCCCACACAGAATATTTCCACTTCCGTGTATATCGGGGTAAGACTCTGTGGAAACTTTACTAGTCTGTTACGACATGACGTTTTGCACAATACCTCACTATTCGGTTATGGGTGTATCATTTTTGTGTATCTTGTACTTCTTCTATTTTTTAATCCCGTCCAGACCTGATGTTCACCATTACTTTACGAGTCGCACTACCGTTCATATGTCATTTTTTGACACCATGATATACATGTTCGTTTCTTTCAATCTTTATTGAACAAACACTGCATGCAAGCTTTGAATGCATTTTTTTTTAACTTATCAGGTTTACTCTGTTTATGATGTTTCTTGCCTAGGGGTGCTTTGCCTTGAATTTGATATGTACTTTTTACATTTATAGGATCACTATCCCCTGATGAAGACACTTCCCGACTCGAAATGCATTGGGAATAATGAAGGGATTATTCAGCAAACATGCGGAAATTGAAATATGTTTGAAAATGTACACTCATCTATGAGAAGAATCAGGATGATGACATAAGGATTAATAAAGTTGGATTACCTGTATAACACAACAATAAGTTTATTTGTGAAGTTTGTTTTAGGTCCATCGGGACCATACAAGGGAGTGCAACTGGGGGACACCAAGCACAATTGCGTGGTGCTACCAGTATTGTTTTAATACACTCCCCATTGGCCAGAGGGAGATACCCCGTTCGCACCCAAAGTGTTTGAACTGCTGGATTAAGTATTTACATTGGAAAATCAACAGTGTGCTCCACTATCACAATTTATATTTATGACATTTCACCATGTTGTTGCCCATTAGCAGTCTCATCATCACTTCTATGCATGAGGTATCCTCAAACCCTCCTTCCAAGACCTCCATGCAAAACGGCTCCAAGTTGCATAAAAGCATGAGGGCTCTTGAAGTCCCTACTGAGAACATGTCTCTTATGCAGCCCTGTCTAAGGAGATCTCCCAAGAGCTGCTCTTCTATTCTGTACATAAGAGGACTCGTTGGGGCTCTTTCCTTTTTGTGGTCACTTGAAAACCTCTATCCGACTTGTTCAATAAATGAGGCTTCCTTTTCACCCCTATCTTGAATGCTCCTCTGAAATAACATATCATGAAGAAGCCTTTCTGAATAATCCTCAACACTCCTTTTTGAGGGATATTTCACTCAAATGCCCAAATCTATGAAGGGTCTCCTCCCTGCCACTGTGTTAGTTGAGGTCTCCTTGGTGCCTCTGCCTGTGTGTGACCTTCTCAATGTCTTTATTTAAGAGAGACAGCCCACCATTGCGTGCTCTTTTTCAGTGGCCATTACACCCAAAGGTTATGATTTTTCATAAATTCCATGGAGTGTTTCTCGTATGGGAGCACCTTTTCGTGAGATAGGCGCTCTTCAGTGTGACCCTTCACTAGGTGTAAATCTTTATCATTTTTGCCCTCAAATGTGGTTCTATTTTGGTTAGTATCACATGACTGGTTATGACTCCTAACTTGTGTGCTTCTTGCTGTCTGCCCCATCCATTGAACGCCTCTCTCTACTTTCATTTTCCTCCTTGGGTGGGTTCCATTTTTATTTGGCACCCCTTTTTCATTATGCTGACCCTCTATTTTGTCTCTGCATCTAGTTAGGTTTGTAGCTCTATTGAATTTGCCCTCCGTTGGGCGCGCCTCTTCATTTCACTCCATTTGACGACCCTCGCTATTGCATATTCCTGCCAGTTAGCGGTCCCTCTCCATTGCATATGCCACATCTCTCCATGCACCTCCCAAACATCCTCATAGTGCAGTTTTTGAAATGTACTACATAATCCTTTGTAATCAGTTTATAATGTTTGTTTTCTTATTTTTTCCCCTTTTCAATCAGGCCATGAATTTGGTAAGTGAAGCTGAAATGTAATACTACTACTGATTGTTACTCTTTATCCAGCTTATTTTCCTGTCTTAAGATTAATCCTCCTGCCCCCTTCCCCCTTAGATATATATTATTGACTAGATGAAGAAGATTTTTCATTTGAGCCCCCTTTATTTAGTCCTGAAAGTGTCAATCCAAATCTGAGACTCTTACTGGGGAGAAGTATTTTAAGGGGCATCAGATGGAAACCTGGTCATCATACCGGTTGAAGGCGAAGATAAAAAGATCACCACTGAAGGGAGAAAATTACTTAATTCTCTGTGGAAAAAGACGGGCAATCTGTACTACTTTTGAAAATGCATTCACCCCGTTTAATGAGCTAAAATCTGGGACATGTAGGCAGCTAGTAAGTGATTATTGAACATTTGCATGGACCAAGACTAGTTTTCAGTCTAAAATTCACATTTTAAGAACTAATACAAAAAAATTAAAGGGGTGGTAAAAAGATGAGCCAAATTCTTCGAACGATACTACAAAGATTTTGTGAGAATACTCGTAATCAAATATTTTCTTAAACTAAAAATCTCTTGAATAGCCAATTATGGTTAGGTTTATCTTTTAACCATAATATGCCCAGGTGTAAACCATAATAAGAGGAAGAATGGGATTTGGGTGTGCTACGAGAAGATGATATACATAGCTTGCCAGTTGCAGTAGTTAACTGAAAAGTTTTTTTAATCAAACATACACACACACACACACACACATTTTTTCACCTTTAAATGAACTGTTCTTTGGTTAAACTGACAAACTCAGGAAATGTAGTGTTTAGCGATAGGTTTTTATTTCCACAATCACAAGTGATGCCATGTTTTGCTTTAGAAGTGGCTCCTGTAATCGTAGCAGAAATGCCCCCACATGGAAGAGTCTAAAAAACCTTACACACAATATGGGATGCATTGTCCCCCCCCTCAAAGCTGCACTTGCCTCCTATAGAATCCCACCCACGGGAGTCCATGATAGTGGGCAGCAGGCACTGCCACCCTTGGTCTCTGAAACAGCGGCACACTCTAGGCTCATCATCAAGGCTCATATCTGGGCACATTGAAGTCACTTGCATCTGGGCACCTTGTTTTTTTGCCCGTCTTCTCCTGCTCACGCCATGCATGACGTATTCAAACCCAGCTGCGTTGGCAGCACTGTGTTCAGCAATGGGACTTTGCTTCTTGACCTGAAGGAGGCCTTTAAAGTTATACTTTAATGTATATGCATTACACCAAAAACACTTATGGCTTTAAATGGAAATGTATTACTACTGACCATAAAAATTCATTTTTCTCCTTGCTTTTGAAAATGTGTAGAATACTTCTTGTTCAAAAACTCTTCTGTAGTTGTAACTCACTGTTCTACTCTTGTTGTGCTCTTCGTCTGTCTCACCTGTCGTTATTTTGGTCCCACTGCACGCTCGTCTTTAGTTCCACCTCATAGACCTGTACCTGTCTTCTCTCAATAGGACCAGTTGTCGAAGGACAAGGCTCTCCAGAGTATGGCATCCATGTCTTCTGCGCAGATTGTGTCTGCCAGCGTCCTGCAGAGCAAGCTCAGCGCCCCTCCGCCCACGCCCCTCCAGCAGGCGGTCTTTTCCGCAGCCTCTAGGGTAAGGTGGCCTTTGTAGTACATGGAGCATCTTCGCCATAGCCAATGATGTCCTGATGGCTAGGAAATTCACATCCTCCAATCAACTCCTCCTTTTTTGTCCTACCTGTGGGAAAGTTGAAAATTGCCTGTTCTTAAGGCCATACAGGAGGGGCTATATTTAATAATGTCTGGAGAGTTTTAGTAATGGTGTGTGAGGTTCAGAGAAAACTGTGAGAAGTCTGGCTGTAGGACAGTGGTGTAGAAAAGTGATCACAAGTACTGTCTGGTATGTAATGTATGAGTGCTGGCATGAGAGGGGCTACAGGCAAAGTTGTAATAGGTTAGGGTTTGGAAAAACTATTGGCAGAGTGGTAAATAGTAATGCCCCTGGGAAGTATTAATGCTCCATTCCCTTATGTTTGGGAGAAACAAAGGCGAAATATCAGGAACCCAGGTTTCAATCCCTGGACCCCTCTAACCTCAACTGTTCTGGGGTCTTCACTGGAGAGCACTGCATGTGTGTTTCTTTTTACGGTGGCCTATCCAATCATTCAGGTTTTTCAAATGACACTTTTGGGGTAGCAGACTCTGAAACTTTAATGCTTTTTTTTAACAAGTAGTGGAAGAATGTGGCAGACAATCTACCCCAGTTTACAAAGAGTAACACTGCATTGTCTTTGAGCTAGCAGAGCTGACCATTCTGTTCCAGAGCACACTGCTTTGGAGATTGACAAGAAGTAAATGTTCCCCTCTATGTAGCTAGATTGCCTGTACACTGGGGCTTGCAAACTGTCTTACTTCTTTGACAAAAAAAATCAAGCTGTCATTGCTGATCTCATCATATGAAGGCTTTAGGCATGGACCTGCTGCTATATTTGTTTGGTAACTTTAATTTCTGCATTTCTCGGTGCAGAAACATGCCTTCAGGGTTGTTGAAGTAGCCTTCATTTTGGACGACTAACGTCGGCAAAGGGTTCTCTTTCCTTTAGTATTGTGTGCGTCTCTGACCATTACCTTTGAAGAATATCCGATTGTCCATAGAGTTCACGAGGACTGGAAACCGAGTTAGGGATTCTAGCTCGTAGGTAAGGGAGGTTCAGCAAGTCTCCTCAGAGTTTGCTGCTGGTTCTTAGTAAACACTGAAGCTTAGCAGAACTGTTGGCTACCACCACAGCATTTTGAGGCTGCATTTATCCTCCCTGCCCCCATCGCCCCTAGGACAATTCAAAGAAAAGCAAGAGAGCACACTGATCCATAGCGTTGACGTCAAGGAGGTAGGATGTTAACATTGATCTGTGTCAAAGTAGCTAACTCTCTCAGCTGTTCAACACTCAACACCAAAATCATCAACATTGAAGGGGTAACACATTCTCTTTCTACGTCAAAGTACTTGACAACTAAGCATTCACCTGATGCCGTCAAGCAGACAGATGATGTTGAGACCTTGTACATTGAATGATACATCAGTGAGCCCGCCTTCTCCCTACTGACCAACACTAGTTCTTTTCCCGTCTCCTACGACACAAGTGTCTGAAGAAGAGGTTATCACAAGACGTAACTCTTCAAAACCAACTCCTGAAAGGAAGACTTGAAAAAAGGTACATTACAACTCTGGACCACTGTTATCTTGGGTCCGATGCTCCATTAAGTGGCGCACTGGAGAAGATATTCCTTACCCTGGCGACGAAGAAGTCTGCAATGCCACACCCGGTCAAAACTATAAACCGCAGTAATGTTAACCTATCTGGGCATGGTGGTGCAATGTACTCAGTGATGATGTCTGCAGCGAGGAAGTTATACCCAGTATTATCTCCACGTTAATCCCATCTGACAAAGTGAGCCTGAAAATAGACTCTGTTGGAAAAAAGATATGTGGCTGAAACAAACATTTTTCACTCCCACTATAGGCAGATCTGGTTCATGCTTGTGAGATTGTGCGAGAAATGTACAACTTCCAAATGGCTTAACTACAGATAAGATATGGCTTCATGACCGTGGTGTGTAAAAGTACAGTATTATGTATTCAGGTAATCAGCTGCATACTTGCTAATTGATACCCTGTTCAGTAGGGGAAGCATCAGGGCTTTAAGTGGGTCTGAGCACCGGCAGTTTTTTAAAGGGGGCCTCGAAACGGGTCTCTATCGGGCTCTGTTTTGGGCCCTGGCACAGGCGGTCCGTTTTTTCCCGGACTGCAGTGACAGCAGGCACATGGATGTGCGCGTGCTGACACTGCTCTCTTCTCCCTAGTGGAGAAGTTACGGCATGACGTCATGCCAGGTAAGCTTTGTAGGGCAAGGGAAATCCTTTAAATAGTCATTTTTTTCTCTGGATTTCCCTTCTTTTTTTGAAACTCAGGAGCAGCAACACTGTTGTGGTTTCACCTGAGCTTTAAGTTAAAGCTTTTTCAATATTATTTACACGCCAAAGTTGCTGCTTATTTATATTGCTAATTAGACCAGAGCTCCAACCATTTGCGCTCTATTCAATGCAAATCCACAATTTGCATTGAATAGAGCTCAAATGGTTGGAGCTCTGGTCTAATTAGCTATATGACGGAATGAAATGTGAAGTGATTTAAAACATAGCTTGAAGAAATCAGGTTGTGAACCCGACAGAACCATTGTAGATATTACATTATATTGCCCAGGTTCTGAGGGTTACTGGGTCACCCCATGGTGATTTACAAGCTTATTTATAGTATGCAAATAACCATTGACAAAGCCAGTAGTCCTGACTTGTTGCAGGTATGATGTTCCTTGTGTCATACATCTGGATGCAATGACGGAAACCGCAAAATACAAGTGAGGGAGCACACTATGCTAAGCACAGATTTTTAGCTTATGTGTTTTTAAGCCACACCCTTCATTACATTAGCCACACCCCTTTGAGACACCCCCCAGTTTTTCCATCTCACTTAAAGCCCTGGGAATCATTAGTGGAATACCGGCAAAATATTAAACAAAACAGTATTTTTTTCCCCAAACATACTTTTCTAAGTCCAACCAGTTCTATATCAACCAGCTGATCCAGGAGGTATGTTGCATTCGAAACAAAGGTTCACCTGAGTTCCCAGAGCTCGCAAGTATAACGCCATCAGCACAAGCACTTCTTGATGTGCAAGAACAGGAAAAAACAAATGCGTAGGCCTATATGGGCAAAATGGCTGTTTTGTTACCTGGTCTTTTTCGTCTTACGGTCCACTTCTTTTCGTTTCTCTTGGTTTTTCATTTCCCTTTCACGAGGATGGAAATGCGCTGGCAGTGAAGGAGCATCAGAGAATATCTCATGATGGGGAAAGAAACTGACTTACCTTCTCCTCTTCTCCCTTCTGGGACTCTGAACTGAGTCAATGAACAATCTCCAATGGAAGTGTCGCGAGTGGGATTAGGCGACCAGTTGCCTCAGCCACAGCAGTGCGACTGGGACTCCGCCTCAGGATGACTGCCGCACGAACACAGTGGTCTTTTTTCTTTGCCAAGCTACTCTCGGTGTCTGTCCATTTCTTCAATTTCCATTCGAAAAAAGAAGCACTTGGGTGTTTTAGAGTCTGTGGCCTCGAATAGGTGGACTTAAAAGGCTTAACTTGTTACTCTCAAAAAACGGAAAATGTGCCTTTACATAGTCATGTGTTAAACAAGAAATGCTGGTCTCTTGTACCATTTTCCAGAATCCTCATACTGTGGTGTGGATATTTAGCCTTCATGAGTAGGAGCAGTGGGTTAGTCCCTCCGTGAAGAACCATGTTTTCAAGTGGGTGATTTGTCTCTACATGTTGGTCCATTGTTTGAGTGGAAATGGATCAACGCTTGAATTCTCAGACTGGATTTGTTTGTTCTGCAAAAGACCAATCTGCAAACATGGAGCTATATGATCAGTATACTTACACTACTCGCTGCAGTGAGACGAGGTCTGTGCTGGACAGTGCTGGGCCAGCATCAGTGAATGTTGGTAGGTGTACGTCGCATAGGGACCTGCCTGTGGAAGTTTTTGGGCAAGCTGTAGTTAATGCACACATGCTGGCTCTGGAGGGGAGGAGGACTTTCAACAAATGGTGTGAATGCCAAACGTCGGAGGGAAGTATGCATGGTCGGAGTGACTGGTAGGAGCGCTGCAGTGCACAGGGTCCAGGATGAGCGCTGAGGGCGTGGTATGCGACTGCTGCTGGGCGACAGTGTCCTCATACCTCCCTAGGATGTTTCATGCGAAAGTTGTGGTCACAGATTGAGATTGTCGCTGGTGGGATATGAGCTCTGTGGGGCTTTGGATGTGATATGAATATTGCAGCCCACCATGTGGGTGTAGTCACAGACTTGCACGCCACGCCTTGTGGTGCCTGTGGGTGTGGTATGCGAATGCAGCCGGCCAGTGGAGGTGGGACACGGTCTGCTGGTGGCCACAGAGCTCTGTGATCATTTGAGCATGGCTTGAATGCTGCAGGGCCAACTGCAGCACCCGCAACGTGGTTTAAATGATGTTGCTGCGGCTTGAGAGTGCACCAGGCCAAGAGATGTCTGTATGGAATGGGGTGTGAGGGGAGACGCCTGTGGACAGTGCATGAGTGTGCTTCATGGCACATGGTGCTGAGCAGTCATTAAATGGCTTTCTTTTCGTTTTTCTCTCCCACAGTTCTGGAACAGCCCTCTCTCGGGACAGCCTGGACCTTCTCAGGAGTGAGTGTCCCTACAGCATGCTGGAGGGGGGTGGTTACAAAGAAGCATGGTAACACGGAAGGGCTTGGGCACTATAGATTCCGTGCTTTGCATTCGCCTGTCATTCAGCATTTCAGTGCTAAACATTAGCTCAATACACTTACTTAGAATTGATTCGTTTCAATACTGAGTAGTTGGCATACCTTATTAAATGGAATGGACAAGAAACTGAAAAAAGTACTGAAACGTGCATGCCTTTTATATAATAAGCATTGGCAGTTCCTCCAGTAGATCGGACTTTGTGTTTAGTGAAGTGTTTGGTAATAGGGTGGCGACTTTGTGTGTGGTGCCCCCAGCTGTCCTAGAAAGAAAATCCCAAAATAAAGCAACATCTTGGGCGTCAATATTATGGCAGTCAGGAGAAGGGTCGTTTGTTGAAAAGACTGCGTTAGCAAAGGTATGCTGTGCTCTAAATAAGAGTGCTATGAAAAGAGATCCGAAGATGGTTTGCACTGTAAGTTGAGATCTTAGGAATACACAACAAAAGGTTGCTTACCAGAAACATTTGCTGAAGAGCCAGTATTTTCATCGTATCTTTACATTTTTCTCCTATGTATGCACACATCCTCACTTTGTAAACAAAAAAACATAAATTCAACATTTTATTATTACAGCATTGCAATTCAAATAAATGGGCAACAGTGACTACTGAATAGCAGTGTCTGCGGGTTCGAGCAGCACACACTCACTAAACTGAAACAAATACATCAGAGAACATATACTGACTATCAATTACAAGCGGCACGTCATGTCTCATCTGCAGTCTAACAAAAGGACGACTTATGTCCTATCACCAAACTCTAATAGGAAATCAGATGGGAGGATGTGAGCTTGTACAATGCCTTGGATTGGGGTGATCCAGCGGGTCCAAAGAAATTCAGTCTCATATAAATGAACTCCACACCACGTTACTCACCATTATTTATAAAATTATCACTAGGCCCTTTATTGACTAAGACTTGTATTTGACCTACTGAATCATATGACCTAATTAATCAAATCTAGCAAACACTTTTATTAAGTCACATTTAATAGGCAATGGATTCACTAATGGTAACACAAAGAAACGATCAAGACCAGCTTGTCATTTCAAAATCTATTTTATTAATTTTATTTCAAAGAAGAAGCATATCTTTTTATTAGCAATTTTTATTTCAGCAACTTAACTCATTAGTGGCACAAATGATAAGCAAATTCAAAGAACCATCATCAGCATGAGTAAAGCTCAAATAGTTATTTATTTATTTCTCCATAACCTATCTCCCTAAATTAGCTTAAGAAAAACCTGTAAGTAAAGCAAAATCTCTAAGTCTTACGTGAAAGGGAAATCTGGCAGCGTCTCTGGAGCACAGGATCGATCGAACAGTGCTCTTAGCAAGGGGGCAATTCTTATAGTATTTTCCTATGTAAAACTAACTAAAATAATACAAATATTCGAGCAGAACAGGACTTGATTGGTCGACAAATGTCTTTCGATGTGGTCATTCATCTCTCACATAGCCAGAGTCATGTTTTCAAAAGTGCCATTGTCTATTAAGAAAGTCACCGGCAGTTTCTGAAGAAAGTAACATTTAGCAGAAAGCAAAACTTTCTTCGTCCGCTCACGCTTTTCCGCTGCCGAACATCAAGTACGGCCTTGACCATAAAACAATCTGAACCAATGGTCTTAAGTTTCCACACAGCCTTTGTTTGCAAGCTTTTCTCCAAGAATTAATGTAGAAAAACATTTTCACATTCCAACGTAGCTGTGCAAGGCCCACTTTGGTTTTGCATTTCAGACGTCCATTTTAGAAGCAGGCCACAAGCCTTTTTGCATGAGGGTGAGTCTAGTATGCAAGGAAACACAAGACAAGAATTAATTCAAGAAATGATCATTATTCTGTTACCCACCCCCTCTACTAAAATTAACCCATTAGCTATGTTACCTAGTTTTGCATACAAACAAATAAACAAAACACATACACATGAGACGACAATACGTAAACAAAAGCACATTTAAAAGAATGCACATGATATTATTTTCTAAACAGCTGCAGTTAACAAATAACAAAACAAAAGACAAAGTAAATATATTATTCAAAGCAAAACGACAAACATAACAAGAGCACAAATGATTATACCCGCATGTTTATGATGGTGTATATTACTCTAGGTTGAGTCAGTAAACGTGCAAATCATGCGACGCACATTAGTAAAAAAATAAAAATCATGAGAGTTTCATTTGTCACAAACTTTTCAGAAATAAATCTGAAAGTCCGCTCCATCAGGGGCACAACCTCTTCAAGCAGTTGTAAGCCAAAACAAGCACATGAAAGCCAATGGATGAGAGGGCTGAACGCAAAGTCCTTCCTCTCTGCACTGCTTCTTATTCTGATTTATTTTCAAGAATTGCTAACAGGATCTTCCAGACAGATGAACTTTCAGGTTTACCCCATTTTAAAACGATCACAAATTAAAAGAAAATGTTAGTTCAATTGAATGTTTTCAAACAAATTGCACTTTAAACGTAGAAGCACATAATTGAACTCACTGAATTCAAACCATTTGATTCACTCTAATTGAAATTCTAACAAAATTGGTTTAAACTATTAAGAAAGCCTTCATTTGGATTTGTAATCCTATTAAAAATTGAAAAATAACTTGTGTATAGAGAGGCTACTTAAGGTTATGGCTAGACCATAGTAGAATGCTAAAATCTCTTTTTATTCACCTCTATCTTAAGATTTTTTCTTTCTCTCCAGGTCAGTTTAAAACTTTGGTTGTAACTTACCTGTTGCACATTATACCCTTTCCCAAATTATCTGTAATGTTCTTGTAAGCCTATCTGCTCATCTATCTATCGATTTATCGATCTATCTATGTATCTGTCTCTGTCTATCTCTCTGTCTGTCTATCTCGACGTCTGTCTGTCTATCTCTACGTCTGTCTGTCTATCTATCCATCTTCTGTCCCTGTCTGGAGTCTGTGCAGTGTCCACTTCTGCTGACACTCTATGCAACTGTCTTCCTACCATTGCTTTGCCTTACAAATGGCCATGAAAACCATTGTTATCAACAACACACATGTCCAAGAAGGAATAGGAATGTCATACTTTTAGCTGTCAGCGGGGTTGATGAAAGTTTTTTTTGACACATCTTTGTTGTTTCAATTAGCCTAAAGGACAACCAGCTGGATCGTGACCATCAGTCACCTTTAGCAGCAGTGACCAAGTCCACCCCAGATTAAGGCAGTGAAACTTGCTCTATAAAGCTAAAAATGGGTCACAGCTGCCGACGACTAGCATGGCATGTGTGCCGACTTCCGACCCACCATTTTACCCAACAGCCCTTTGGGTGCCGGGACCTTTGAGCCAATGCCTACATACAACATTTGAAAGGAACACTCTAAGGGAAAAAACCAGCACCTAGAAGCACTTCGTATGACACCTCTGGGGCACGTGGCAGCTGTGACAACCTCAAGCTGGAGCTATGTGTGCCTATAGGTTATGAATTTCAAACATGTCACACAACGGCCACAAAAATCATCATTTTGCACAGCTGATGTTACTGTTTGTAGAAATATTTTAAGACCAATAATTAATTGCTGCCATATCCTCTGGGCGATGCAACTACCTCATCCTACCCCACCAGGTAGCTGAAAAGTGAGATGTGAACCTGTGCACATCTCTCTGGTAGCCTTCACGTTTCTTTTCCAGAGCAAAAAACGCGTACAAACAGTGTGTAGATAGTTGGGCAAGGGTTAGAACTTGCATAATGCAACTTACCCTCCATCCCCATCAAAAGTTGGTGAAGGGCTATCAAAATGTTACTTGGTTGACCTCCTCCAAATTATTCAAAGACCTTGATTCATACTGGGGCATTTTCAGGGCTGGGGTCCTGCACGCAGATGATAATGGTCCTATACTTTGCCACGGATATGCCCCTACCGCCTCCACCCCTCCATCTCTTACAAAATACACACAAACACTCACCGGAGTCCCCACGGCCACCCTTGGCTTGACAATGGCTTGACCTGTGTGCCACTCTCCTTGCCTCCTCTGACTGCCCAGCAATGGGGACCCGGATTAGCCGGCAGAGTTTGTGTTGGTGTCCAATGGCCACAATGGGACAGTACCGATGCCCTTTAGTCCCTGACCTTTAGATTTCTGGAATGGCGTGCCAAGCATTCACCCTGAGTGTGCTTTTTTAGGTGAGGGCACTATTGCCAGACCATCGTCAACGCATTTGGTATCATCAGATCACGGACCTTGGCTCCATCTTTAACTACCAGATGTCGCCTTTCCAGCAGCAAAGATCATGTGACTGTAAAAATCAGACCAGGGCTCCAAGAAGGCCAGTTGGTCTAGTGCGACCTGTAGACATTGTGAAGACTCCAGACTTCCTGGAAGGGCTAGCGGTGGTACGCATTGGCAGAGTGGGCAACTACCCAGGTCTCCATGCTGAGCTCCGCACTTAGCCAGAGCCTCCATCCACGCGGTGCCTCAACAGAGGTCTAGCAACTTCTGCTCTCAGCCAATCCAGATGCTGCTCCCCTGCAGAGAACATCACCAAGATTGGTTTGAGCAGGCAAACTCCCTGCTCATTTGAAGACAGTGGTTGCGGCTTTGGACAGCCTCCAGTCTGCTAATGTCCAGGTGGAGAGAGGCCTTAGTGCGCTTGTCGGGCCGGCCGGAGAAAGAGAGCTGTCGAACCCGGCATGCGCGCTTTACAGTCCTAGGCTAGGTGTTGTGCACTACTGCGCTCGCTGTATACTGGTTACCCACTTCAGAGGCGCGAACAGAAACTGTCCGCTGCTGACGGCTGATATATAATAAAGTTGGAAATGTAATGGTTTATTTATTTATTGCCATGTAATGGTGGGCCAAAATATGAGTGAGGCAACACCCCTACACCTTAATGCAGGAACATCCCCTGTAAATTTGATCTGTTTGTCAAAGCCTTGCCCAGGTGTAACCTAGAGTTTCTGTCCATGAAAGTAACTCTGTATATTAAAGCTCTTCCTTCAGTGTTGGGTGATCATTGAGTGCAGAGCTGTACAGATCGCTGTAAGATAACACTTCAAAGTCATGAAGTACTCCTTGGGCTCCATCTATTGTTTCTGACTCGCATTAAACAGAAACCTGCTCTACCAGTCTTTATTTCAGCTCCACGACTACCAGTGAAGCGTCCTTTATTTACACTTTATTCCAATAAAGACTTAAAACGGTCTGCACACAGAAATAACAATTAAAACAATGTTTGTTTTCAGTCAGCCAGGGAAGGGGGCGTTTTGTGAAATCCATGTTTTGTAAAGTGGCATGAAGCGTGAGCACAGTTTTAGAATCTGCTGCCCACAAGCTATGAGCAGGAAGCCCAGAACCGCACGCCTCCCTGTTTGAAGGCTTACAATAGGCAGAAAGGCTTATAGGGACATCATGGCGCTATGCTAATTATTTCAAGATGGTTGTGCAATCTCTTGTCCTCTCTAAGCTAGACTATGGTAATGCCATCCTCACAGGTACGTGAAAACTCACCTCCCTCCCCCACCCCCACCCCCTTTAGAACAGTTCTAAACATGGCAGCCTGGCTCATAAAAGATGTTTGCACACATCACACCTGCCCTCAAGATCCTCTGCTGGCTTACTATCGAAGGAAGATGTATTTACAATACTGCCTGCATCACCCACAAAGCCCTTCACTCGCATACCCACAACTACTTAGACAACAAGCACACAAAAGCTGGTAGAACCAGATCTTTGAGAAGCTCCAACGCACTTTTTCTCCTGCCTCCCAAACTAAATCCCAGACTTTTTCTGTAAATGCACCCAGCATATGGAACTCACTGCCTTGCGATCTATGATGCAACCCCTCCTTCTCTTGCTTTAAAGAGACCTGAAACTCCTCAACAAATACTTTAACTCTTAAGCTTACTGAACTTTGTTAATTATCTCTAGATACAGGACGAGACCTACTATCAAAGTCGCTTGTTTGTTTTCTTTCGCGGTCTATTGGATCTTCTCTCCATGAACACATACTGTTATTTTGACCTCTTTCAGTTACCCATGCTCATTGCCTTAGAATTTTCTTTACTTTTGATGTGTACTAGAATCTATTGTGTCTCGCTCCATATGGTAATGCTTTCTTGATTCACTGTGATCTTTACGCTCATGTAAAACGCTCTGATAACTTTGGGTCTAAGTAGAGCTATATAAAAGCTATAAATAAAGAAATAAATCTAGTGTACACACCTTGCCGCAGCACTATTTCTAGGAATGTTTAGTGCTTCTTTGCTGGCTCTCCTCTCCCTTACGATTAAGTGCATAATTATTGCCTCTTCCTTATGTTATGTTATGTTATGTTAATATTATTTTTATAGCGCACAGCTGCCCCAGCAAAGGGGCGTCCTGGCGCTTAGACAGATACTATAACATAACACGCAGAAAGAAAAGAAAAAAAAGGGGGGGGCGGCTATTCAGAGACAGGAAACAAAAAAGTTTTAATAGCACGCCTGAAGGTGGACAGGTCATTCAAAGCTCGGATGTGCACCGGGAGTGAGTTCCACAGCCCCGCGGCAAGCACCCGGTAAGAGCGGCCACCCATTCTACTGAGTTTGAAACGAGGGCAGCACGCCAGGTGAAGAGCCTCCGATCTTAAAGATCTCGGAGGAATGTAGGGGATGAGCAAGTTGACCAGAGCCGGCGGCGAGGAAAGTTTCATGATTTTAAAGGCAAGACAGAACGCTTTAAACTTAATCCTCTGTCTGACCGGTAACCAGTGAAGGGCAGAGATAGTGCCGGAGACAGAGCAATGTCTGGGAAGACCAACAATGGCCCGCGCCGCAGCGTTTTGTACCCTTTGAAGCCTGGACGCCTCAGCCTGGTTTACCCCTAACATCAGCGCACTTCCGTAGTCCAGCCAAGATAAAACCGAGGCTTGGACCACGAGCTGCCGGGTGGGAGGGTCGAAATATTTAAGAACCGGCCTTATGCCTTGCAAGATACCGAAGCAGGTGGCTGCAACCTTCTTCGTGTGTCCTGTGAAGGTGAGCGCAGGATCCAGCCAGATCCCTAAGCTTGCAATCCTCAAAATGTCTCTCTCCACTTTGTCCCCTAAATTAACACGGACAATTAATTCTAGAGAGTTTGGCAGGGTGATGGTTCGAAAGAGCCGGCAAGGCTGGGGCAGGGGCAGTTTCTGTCCTGAGAGTGAATGGGACCGGTCCACTTCAGGCTGAGCACCTTTTATCCTACATGCTGCACAGCATCGAGAGGCGGTTGTTGCCTGCTTTTGTTGCGGTTGCATGCTGGGCATCCCTGGCCTTTGCAGGGGCTCATACACAATCTTCTCTTGTCACACACAACTGTAGGTGTCTGTTTCACACATAGCGAGGTCGAAATTGCACGGAGGATGGCCATTTCAATTTGCAGCACACACAGGACTAATTCTAGATGCTAGACACAGACCATTATATTTGTGGTGTTCTTCGTAGAGCTCAGGGGCCCAGCCAGTTAAACCCGCTGCCTCCCAGAAAGGAGTGAACATCTTGTATCCTGTTCGGGTGATACCTGTGAACACTCTTGCTGAGTTTTGTCACATCACTATTCTATTGATTGCTCTTTATATATTCCCGGTCTGGTGGCTCAGTGGACTAATGTGTCCACTGCAGGGGCCTGTGGTCGTCCTCATGGGCACTCAGCATTTCATCCATCTAAAGTCGATAAAATGAGTACCATCGAGTTGGGTAACAATAAACATCTGTTCAGCGCCAAGATACCTACAGATGAACGTGTACGTTTCATGAGACTTAACAAGATCTCCAACGGTGTTTGTTGCCCTAGAACCCTAGAAACTGTATATCTACAGTGAAGTATCCTCCCCCCCCTCCCTTAGAAGCCCCTTCTTTCTTAGAAGCCCTTAGGCGGTTCCTTTTATTTTCCTGGCGCCATGAAGTTCCTGGAAGCTTGCAGGTGGCATACTTTTCTTTCTTTGTATCTCGTCCAGGGTAAATAAAAAATATTAATAATCCTATTACAAGGAATTAGCAGACCTAGACCTGCGATCTAGGACATCATTTTGAAACATTACCTCTGGTTTGTTTAGTGGTGGCAACCAGAGACTACAGGCTAGCGCAACCATGTTCCTTTGTGCATGCTGACTGCGTTTTAGCACATTTTTACCGACTCCCAATCTGCCCTCCACACGCACCCGTGTTGTGTTGCTTGACAAAAAAGGGTTATGACGATGCCAGCGCGGTCCACGTCATAGGGCCTTTTCCATGACTTTCAGCTGTGCTGCTGTACAACATGGTTAAAAGACATTGGCATTGCCAAGATCTATTGGCTTGTTTCTGTTGACGTCCTGTGGTATTTCACTTTTTGAATCTATTATCTATTAAGTCACTAGATGGCATGAGTTTGCAAAGCATGTCCATTACTGATACCAAGCATATAATTCAGCTTACAGCCTCGTATTTCTGCTGCGGTAACCGACCAGGAGAGGGGCGTGGCGAATAAAGGTCAAGAACTGTAATGTATTGTATTGCAGCGTTTATATAGCGCTTCATACGCCTAGGTGGGGCGCCAAAGTGCATTTTCAGACGGGTAACACATTCTACATCATGGCGAAGGGTGTGTTTCCCTGAGTGTTCTACTTGTTGTAATTCGACGAGGGAAGATTTCTTGTGCCCTGCATGAGTGACCAGAGAGGTGCTCTTGCATCGGAGTACTTATCCTCGCAGTTGGGAAGAAGGAAGATCTGGGAGAGATGAGAATGCAAATTATTACTATAGTTAGACTAAAATGTACGAGGAGCTACACAGCACCAATCTAGCCAGTCGACAGTGGGATGCAGTGTGCACATAGACCCCAGAACAAGGGATCGCAATCAGGGAAGCCAGCAATCCATCTAGCAGCATGCACATGACCAAGAGGCTGCAACATGAGTACAATTATGCTAAATGGCTAAGAATGAGAGTTGGAGACATGAGCAGTACGCATGCACCACCTTCTTAGGTCTTGCCTACAGATGGTGTTTAGCTATCTTTTGCTTACCATTGGTTGACTTCGTGTCACTCGTTTGATTGCTTCTTATTCAATGGCTTTCCTTCAACTTATTGAGTTTGTCCAAAAAATCAAAGCAGCGCCAGCAAAACCAATGATGCCAATGAAACCCATTGGAAAGGCGAATAGTCAAGCTAAAAGCAAAAAAGACCTGGTGGGGCATAAGCAGACACGTGAGAACCAGCATGGCACTTCGTAACAGGCTAGTATTAATTATACTCGTAACTTTTTGCCTCTTTCTCCCACCAGGTCTTTTTTGCTTTTAGCTCGACAATTTTGTTTTTGAGCTTCTTATTTTTCACTTTGACAGATTTTGTCAGTAGTATACAGGAATCTAGGGATTGGCAGGACGTTAGTGTGCCCTGACCACCCATTTTCCTCCGGTCCTGACGAAAACCCTGTATCTTCCATCCAACGGGTTGAAACATGTAGACCTCACACATAAGTGATACACACGGTCATAATATACCTTATTGTATCCACACACTTAATTTTAATATTGTCCAGTAACTTGCAAATACATTTTTCACACAAGTATACCAGGACAATTTTTAAATTTTTTTGTTCACTTCACACACACAAATACCAGCTCCACTGTAGTCCAGGTGTCGCAGCACACCCTGATGGCATTCAGCTATCAGGGTGGACCCCGATGATGAAGCATGTCACCGACTAGGTCGGTGAGTGAGGGGTTTATTAATAAAGGAAGGACTCTCTTATTTTTTTAAGTCATCCCACTCAGACCGCTTTATCTAAGCAGTCTCTGATGGTACTCCTCTTTTGTTTGTTTAATACTGATACCCAGGGGACTAGGAGTACTCTCCGTTCACATTTGTGAATTCAATCCCTCACTCTCTCTTTTGATTAATTGTACAATGTGAAACTAGACAACCTGGGATGCAGTACACCCTAGTTTCTTCCTTTCTTGAACTGAAATGAACCTTTGAATAACTGCTTGCTGATTATTTCATATTTTTTTAATGTTAGTGCTGAGTCCAGTAAACGGCAGCCCAATGTTGCTGTTGCCCAGGCGGGTGCATGTAAAGGTTAGGAGGGTCGCATGCGCCCCGGAGCCGCACTTTGAGTATCATTGATTTATTTGAATCAAATCCCATCTGTGATGTGAGCTTGCAAGCAAGACAGTAACAAAAGATTTTGAGCAGGAGACTTGTTTTTATTTAATAATTCTGTTTATTTTCTTCTTTTTTTTCAGCATTAAGCCATTTGCACAGCCAGCCTTCCCCATCCAGGCACCTATGCCTCCTTCCCTCAGCAGTAAGTGGGGGATCAAGCCTCCCTCTCTCAGCAGTAAGTGGGGAATCAAGCCTCAATTTATGAGAAATATGTTGCCTTATTGTGTAAGGGGGGGCTGAGCACCAGGCCACTGCGGATAATGGTTCAGGGTCATTATGCGCCTTCCCTTTGCACGAAGTGGGGAGAACAGGTGCCTGTCCCTCCGCAGTGTCAATAGCGCGTAGATTCATTCGGCCTATGGTAGCATGCGGATCAAGTCCCTGACATCGTCAGTAAGTGGGTGGGAGGGGGGGGTCTTAGGCTTGTGCATTGTAAGTAAAAGAGATAAATTAGTAATTCATGCCTCTCCTCCCTACAGCAAGAATGGAGGATGGTGCTCCTTGCCATACATTAAGTGGAATATGAATATGCATCTGCAGTAAATATTATCTGTCATGTTTTCCCTCGGAAGCAAGTGGGCAATAGAGTCCTCCTTGCTCTGGAGAAAACAGAAATTGCATTTTATTCCTCTGCATTATGTAGTGAGATAAAGCTTCCTACCCTCCCGAGTAAGTGGGAATCCGAATGGATCAAGTGATCCAGCCACGGAGGGAGCTGTCCTTAAGTCTGACACTGCTCCAAGGGTCCCTTGAGACACCAGAAGATTTCTGCTTCCAGTACCTCGTCCTACAGTTTACATGGGTTTTCTTGACTTCACAGGTTACGAGCCCCTCGCCCCACTCCCGCCAGCTGCCTCTGCCGTTCCTGTGTGGCAGGATCGCACCATCGCCTCCACGAAGCTTCGCCTCTTGGAGTACTCTGCGTTCATGGAGCTGCAACGCGACCCTGATACGGTAAAAACCATGTCAAGGAGACCTCCTCCAGGGTCTGTCTGCTATTTCACCCCACCCTAGTTTTGGCACATTGCACTAGCATAGGAGAAAAGATTGGCACTTTAATTGCTCATACTCCTTCTTTATATGCATTGTATTTTGGGGTACAAGCATGCACCTAAACAACCCACACACACATTCGATGTCTGCCTCTCCATATCTTACACTCTCCGTCTCAATTTCTTTTAAATCATCTATCTCTGTTGGTAGGAGAATGTCCTCAGCATGGTATACTGGCATGTACCCCTGACTGGAGTGACCCTGTTACATGTGAAACTGTCACCTTGACCAATTGTTGACTCTGCCAGTACAACAATCTAGCATATTTACTGAGGCCTCGTCCTGTCCATGGTAAAGTCAACGTCCAGAATCTGTTCTGTTACCTGGAGGGATGCACCCTCTCTATTGAGGACATGGGACTACGGTCTATTTCCTGGGTTGTTGAACTAAAGCAGTTGTGGCAGCGTACCCATCGCCCTTTTCTTTTGTTTTTTTGGAGGAGGTGTGGCTTACTGGTCTCACTCATGTAAAACTTTCACTTTCATGTAACACCCAAACCCTTGTGCTGACATTCTGTTTGCTTTTTAAGTTCCTTTGTTTTGCACATCACGCCACCTCCGATTATTTTCTGAGAGTGATCAGGCAGCTGATTCACCGACCCCTCGCGCGGTGAGGTATATGTGAATCCGCTGCCTAATCGCTCTCGGAAAATATACTGAGATCAGGCACACCACGTACTCCAAGGGGGCCATTCCTTTACTTAGGAGGGTCAACAGTACCGGAATATATACCTACACCTAGGAGTGTAAGCGTGTAAGTTGGTGAGATTACCAGAGTTTCTGCTGTTCTTCACATAGGTGGGGACCACATTCTATCACACACTCCGGATTCCCACAAACGGCGAAGACTCGGTATTCTATTGTAGGTACTGATGAAATGCCACTTGATCCTGGGCCACAGCAGAGGCATGAAACATGTCGACCATAAACCTCAATTGATTTAATCTCACATTTGTATAGCACCAAAGAAAGGATGGTTATTCATAGTAAACATTGGAATCATAATTCCTCCTAGTTTCTCGCACATTTTTTATTTTGACATCCTCTTTATCACCTATTATACAGAATGCAAAGTAGCTATAATCAATTTTAACTGTCTTCATTTCAATCTTCCTAAACTGACACTGGGACTCACCTTCATACATAGGCTAATCAAAAGATCGCTGGCACAAATTGGGTAAGGGCTCTTGTTTCTATGAGCAGATGCTCAGAGTGCTATGGGTTTTTAATACATTACCTTGAAGCCATCACCCTTTTGAATTAGATACTTGATCTGCCTCAGAGTTTGCATCTCCCTACCCCCCCCCCCCCCCACTTCCCCCCCCCCCCTTTCAATTTCAGGTCTACCTTGATGAGGAGAGGGCGCAGTTCACGTTTCTTAGGAAACAAATTGCCTGCAGTACTTACCCAGATAGAATGTCCGGTGTTATCATATTTCTTGTTCTTTGGTCCCTTTGACATGTCCAATATTTTTGTAAGTGGGCCTGCTATATCTTAAAGCATATCTTGGCCAGCTTTCCAAGAGTGACTGATCCTTTCTTGGGGTCATTTACAAACTTGGAAGGGAAAGTGGCAAAGTTCCCATCTATTTCTGGGGTTAGGTGCACCTTACCCTCAAAAGAGGGCCTGGGGCAGTTTACCCTGAGGTGGTCTCTCACCTCTTTGACCAGACGTTTACACAATCTGTTGCTCACATAGATCTGTTGCTCACATAGTGTGCTAATTTACCAGCTGGAGACAACTCTGAGGAGCGGAGATGGTAGGTCTTACGGTTCCAGCATATTCTAAATATTCTGATCTTCTCGACCCTCCGGTCTCCTAAACTCTAGTCCTGTCAATTTGACCCCTGCATCTGTGCTACATGGTGGGCGGAGATGAGGTTCATCATCAAGATCCATTTTGGTATCTTCTGATCAATCCCTGTTATCTGGACACCCAAGTAGGGAAAACTTTCTTCTGCAACCAGTGGTTGACCAGAACCATCCTCTAATAGTGAGGGAGTAGGGTTTAGGCCCTGTTTTTCTTATTTTTTTTCTTCTTTTTGAAAAGACCTACTTTGTGTTCCAAAGTGTCCTTTTTCCACTTACGTGGTTCCGGAGTTCCCTGCATTGTTGCTGAGGCCGCTCCCGAAGGGGGCCTAGAGGGCCGGGACCGTAATGGCCGCCCGAGCCCAAAAAGGAACGGATCCTGTTTGCGCCGAAAAGCGCCCGAGGCAATTTCTCTCCTCCCCCTTCCCCTCCCCAAGAACAATGGGGGAGTGGGATATAAGGCAACGCTTCCTCTGGGCAGCTCACCTTTTACACCAGGGAGCTGGGAGAGCGGCACCAACGGTTTTTGATTCCCACCCACCCACACCTACAACAGCAGCGTCGCAGTGCTGGCAGGGACGAAAAGAACTAAGGGTGCAACGATTAGTGATGGAGAGACACCAGGAGTAAGGCCATGCACTTTTTGGATGCCTCACGGCTGAGAGAAGTAGGCTAACAAAAGAGTTAGCAAACGGAGACGGCACTTGCAGCCCAGCCCCCACCGGTCGGCAGGGCACAAAAGAGTCCAACATGGTAGCGAGCTGAGGCCTAACTCATAGAGGAGCTTAACCCCCAATGGGGAGAGCGCAAGGGGAGCGCAAAGCCAACCCAACGGGGCGGAAACACAATGTGTATTGGCTTGGTTATGGAAATACACCGACAGGGCGGTGTGTAGAAGGAGGGCCACTCACTCTGAGATGCCTCATGGCTGGGTGAGTACGCCTGACAAAAAATCGGGGAAGCACACGGAGACGGCACTCGCAGCCCATCCCATGTCAGATGGCAGGGGGCAGGAGAGACTAGCAAGGTAGCGAGTTGCGGCCTGGCTCCCGGAAAAGGCTACCCCCCACACGCAAAGGGGCATGGAAACAACAAAGAACAATCTACAAGCTGTCAGGGTGATTTACGACCCTAGGATAGTCAAATGAGCAAAAAGACAAACCAGTGATTTATGGGTAGCTGATGATTTATGGCTGAGTATTTGATGCCCGTGCAGAATGATTTATGACCACAGAACGATGACAGATTTGTGACGGAATGATTTATGACATCCCGATGATTTATGACCATGATTTATGAAGCAACAAAACGATGACAGAAACAGAATGATTTATGATACCCCGGTGATTTATGACCCATGATTTATGATGTCCTAGTGACACTGACTGATAACAAATTGTGATAATGTATGATAATGATTTATGACCCTGGCACAAGAAGGTGTCCAGGGGAGTTGTACAAATATGACGTTTGTAATGAGTAATAAACTGCGGCCAACAACCATCACAAATAAAATGACTGTTGGCTGTGTGTAGTAATGCAGATACACAGGTATGGTATGATTCCTGGAATGGGCATAGTGCGGCTGTTATCTCGGTGCAAGATGCCTGGGGTCTTCCCCAACGAGGGTGGGTGAGGAGGGAGTTCAGTGACTGAGCTGCCGCCTGTAGAATTATTGGTCTTCCCATGGTCTCTAGTCTGAGCATTCTGCTCTCTAGCAAGGAATCAAAGGCATCCACCAGTTCCTCATCCAGAGCAAAAACACTGCTCTTAAGATCTCCTCCCGGAGATCACCATTTGAACACCCTGCCTTTGAGAGCAGGGTCAATTAGCAATACTCTGTCATGAAAGGGTAAAACAGGGCCTCGCTGAGGAGCCCACCTCCATTAGGTCCTAATGGTAACCCCCTCACAAACACTCCTATATATCACAGGGCCACACCCACCTGGTGCAAAGGGAGGTCTACCCCTAATATCAAGACTTGCAGAAAACGGGGTCCCGTGCACCGTTCATTCTCACCATTTAGCTAGAAATGAGGCTCCGAGGAAGCGCTCATAAATGCAGGCTTCTCTAATGCCCAGAACCGAGAACTGCTGGCTAGAGTGGCACCCACTGGTGGACTGAAGTGCAACCACACCCAACTGAAGAATGGAGTCCACCCGCCAACTGTGCATCAGTGCTCCGACTGGCCAATCTGGTGCACGCAGGGTGATAGAAATGCTTCACGTGACCTAGGCAGGCGTGTCAAAATACTGGAGCGTTTGACGTAGTAACCTGCCCTTGTTCCATGGGTGATGCCTGCAACAAATCCTGAGGGAAAAACATGATTTATCAAACATCAGAAATTGAATAAATAACAAAATGTTCGAGGCATATGGGCTGCAGATGGTACATTATGAATAGATCGCCATCTGGTGTTGGGCTCGGATGATTGCACTTTGTTTTTCTCTTGGAGAGTCTTTTGTCTCTTGGTGACTCCTCCCTTGGTTGGTAGTGCGCATGGGCATCGGCTCCATCCTTAGATTGTTTTTTTCCGCCATCGGGTTCGGATGAAGATCGAGACGCTCCAGATCAACTTCGCAAGAAAGTGATTTTCGGCGCGTATTCCCTTTCCAATTCGACGGTATTGTTATTCGAACGCGTTCATTTCCATTCCGACGCGTTACAAATTCAAAATAGAAGAGAAAAACTTGGAACTACGTCGAAGAACAGGAGGCCTTTCTCGACGCAGTCAAGCCCGGAGTCCATGGAAAGGACTCCATTCAAAAAATGTCCAACGTGTGGTGCTAAGTTCCCACACAAGGACCTACACGAGGTGTGCAACCTCTGTCTATCGCCTGAACACGAATCCAGGGACTGCGAAGCCTGCGCAGCATTCTCCTCCAAGCTAACGATTAGAAATCGTCGAGCTCGAAGACACGAGGTTTCCAGAATGCAGGCGGAAGCGATCCCGGAGCTGTTCGGAGACGAACAAATCGAGGAAGAAGAGGACCAGTCGGGGTCGGAAGGGGACCAGTCGGAGGCTGAAGAACTCATCGAGCAACAAACCGTGAGTGACGACGTCCCCTTACCGAAAAACCGACCCCGTGCGGTAACGACCCCGCCCTCGGGCCCGGTCAAACCGCTGAAAAAAGTTTCCGACGCCCCGCCTTCGGGCCCGGCAACGAAACCGAAACTGAAACCGAAACACTCGGACTCCCACCATGTCGGATCCGAGAAAAGGGCGACATCGACTTCGGCACCGAGGCTACATACAAAGGACAGCTCGGGATCGAAACATTCCATGTCGAAACATAGATATGACTTATCGGCCAAGAGACACTCGATACCAAGAAAGTCGGAATCGAGCAAACATTCGGTTTCGAAAACAACAAGATCTGACGATCGAAAACAAAAGCACCTCTCGGAACCAGGACACTCGGTACCGATTCAGGAGCAACAGACAGATCCCAAACAAAAGATCTTGTTTATTGATCCACAAACTGGGAAAGTGGTCACGAAGAAGAGAAAGAGTGAACAGTCAGAAGATAAACCTCTTCCTTCAAAAAAGAGAACAATGGGGACGAATATAACTCCTCCTGCTTCTCCTCGTCCTAGACTAACACCCTCTTCTCCTATTCCTCACAATAGGCCAAATATTCCTACACCTTCCACACCAAGACCAGCTACACCTCAGTCAGATGTAGACAGTGATCTGGGGGAGGGAGAACCTCAAGGGGATGACGAAACTATCCCAGATGAGGAGGATCCATGGGAAAATTATGATGTAGGGTCAGATGAAGACAACGACCCAGAGCTATATCCCTCAAAGCCTTCACCACCTGATGATAACACAGGTTTTGTGCAGCTCATTAATAGGGCAGCGAAATACCATAAGGTAGATATACATACAGAACCTCAAATAGAGGATTTCTTGTTAGAGACTCTACCTAATGCACAGAGAACATCAGGTACTCTCCCTATGTTGAAGGGTCTTCTTACTCACACAGATGAGATATTTGAAAACCCAGTGAGAGCTAGGGTGTTAAACCCAAGAATTGATAAAAAATACAAAGCGGCTCCAAAGGACCCAATATTTATTAGAGGGCATGTACCGCTAGACTCGCTGGTGGTCTCAAACGCTCGTAAGAGAGCAAACTCGTTATCTACAGGAGAGGCTCCTCCACCAGATAAAGAGTCAAAGTTAATAGATGCATCAGGTAAAAGAGTAGCATCACAGGCAGCGAATAGCTGGCGTATAGCCAATACACAAGCACTACTCGCACGTTATGACAGGGCACATTACGAAGTGCTAGAAAAACTTCTTACACATTTCCCAAAGGAACATCAGAAGAAGGCAGACCAATTAATACAGGAAGGTAAAATAATAACAAATACTTCAATTAAGTGTGCATTAGACGCAGCAGACACTGCAGCAAGGTCTATTAACACTAGTGTCATGCTAAGAAGGCACGCATGGCTTAGAATCTCAGGATTCAAACAAGAGGTACAAACAGCCCTACTGAACAAACCATTTGATCAGAAGACATTGTTTGGTTCAAGCACAGACGAGACATTAGAGAAAATGAAGAAAGATACGGAAACGGCTAAGTCAATGGGAGCATTGCAACAGCCAACACACAGAGGTTCCTTTCGTAGATCCACCTATAGAGGGGGCTCAAAGAATACAGGAACAAATCAGCAATCCACATCTTTCACACCTACATCACCCAGAGGTAATTCAAGAGGCAGTTACAGAGGTAACAACAATAAGGGAAGAGGCCGCGGAAATAATAATAACTGCAACGCCTCAACACCAAAACAGTGACTTCATAGAACTCCCCCCAGACCACATAACACCGGTCGGGGGACGTCTATCACAGTTCCTACCTGTCTGGGAAAACATCACGTCAGACAAGTGGGTGAGACAAATTATCCAACATGGTTATTGCCTAGAACTCACAGATACCCCGCCAAACATCCCCCCCAAACAGCGTCCAATGAGTCAGGATCATCTGACATTGTTAAGAGAAGAAGTGATAGCACTTCTACAAAAGCATGCAATAGAGAAGGTCCCAAAAGATCAACAGGGCACAGGAGTATACTCTCTATACTTCCTGATCCCCAAAAAGGACGGGTCCCTAAGACCAATATTAGACCTCAGACCTCTCAATGCTTACATAAATTCGGAGCACTTCCACATGATCACGCTCCAACAAGTACTCCCTTTACTGAAGAAAGGGGACTTTCTTTCTACACTGGATCTAAAAGACGCTTACTTTCATATCCCAATTCACAAAGCCCACAGAAAATACCTAAGGTTTGTGTTAGAAGGACAACACTATCAGTTCAAGGTCCTTCCATTCGGTGTCACAACAGCACCGAGAGTTTTCACAAAATGCCTAGCTGTGGTGGCAGCACACCTAAGAAGACAACAAATACATGTCTTCCCATACTTGGACGATTGGCTAATAAAGGCCAAGTCAAAGGAAGAATGTCTTCACAACACACAGAAGACAATTCAATTGCTGCACCACCTAGGGTTCACGGTGAACTACAAAAAATCACACCTGCAACCAAACCAGATTCAGCAATACCTGGGGGCTACAGTAGACACAGAAAAGGCAATAGCATACCCCAACCCAATCAGAGTACAGACAATGGTCGGGTTAATACAAAGATTTCAACCACAACACTCACTACCAGCACGAGTGTTTATGCAACTATTAGGCATGATGTCCTCCTGCATACTGCTAATACCACATGCCAGACTACAAATGCGCCCACTACAAGAGTGTCTAGCGACACAGTGGAATCAGGCTCAAGGGCAGATTACAGATCTGGTGTTGGTAGACGACCGGACGTATCGCTCTCTGAAGTGGTGGAACACAGAAAACATTTCCAAGGGACGGTCGTTCCTAGAGCCAATTCCACAAGTAATAATAACAGCGGACGCATCGCTCTCCGGATGGGGAGCGCATATGGACAGATACACAGTACAGGGGAAGTGGAGTGTGCAGCAAAAGAAACTGCACATCAACTACCTAGAGCTATTAGCAATATTTCTAGCACTAAAAGCCTTCCAAATGCAAATAACAGGCAAAGCAGTCCTGATCAGAACAGACAACATGACTGCAATGTATTATATTCAAAAACAGGGGGGGACACACTCTCTCCAACAGTCCAGACTAGCACAGGACATATGGAGATGGGCCATTCCTCAAAAGATCTACCTGTTAGCGGAACACCTACCAGGGGTTCAAAACCAAATAGCGGACATCCTAAGCAGACAGTCAGAACAAGTGCACGAATGGGAGCTGCACGACCAAATACTACAGCCATTCTTCCAAAAATGGGGGCAACCAGAGATAGATCTGTTTGCCAATCATCAGAACGCAAAATGCAAAGAATTCGCATCCAGGTACCCACACCAAAGGTCCCAGGGCAATGCAATGTGGATAAATTGGTCCAACAGATTTGCGTACGCGTTCCCTCCTCTACCACTAATTCCATTACTGGTTCGGAAACTGCAGCAACATTCAATGACAATGATACTAGTGGCACCCACGTGGGCAAGACAGCCGTGGTTCACCACGCTGCTACAACTCTCACAAGTACCACATCAAAAGCTAAGGTTATTACCCATGCATCTTACACAGAACCATGGAGAAATAATGCACCCAGATCCCAAACAACTGAACCTAGCGATCTGGCTCCTGAAGTCATAGAGTTTGGGTATTTAGATTTACCACCAGAATGCATGGAAATCATTAAACAAGCAAGACGTCCTACCACCAGAGCATGCTATGCAGCAAAATGGAAGAGGTTTGCTATACACTGTAACAGTAAGCACATCAACCCTCTGGACGCATCTACTAAACAAATCATTTGCTATTTGTTACACTTACAGCAATGTAACCTAGCATTTACCTCTATCAGAGTTCATCTAGCAGCCATAGCAGCATACCTACAAAACAGACAACATCTGTCATTGTTCAAAGTACCAGCAATTAAAGCTTTCATGGAAGGACTCAAAAGAGTCATTCCACCAAGAAGACCACCTTCCCCAGTTTGGAATCTCAACATAGTGCTTACCAGACTAATGGGGCCACCATTTGAACCTATGCATAGGTGTGAAATACAATTCCTCACATGGAAGGTAGCCTTCCTCATAGCTATCACGTCACTTAGAAGAGTAAGTGAACTGCAGGCTTTGACGATTCAAGAAACATTTATGCAGCTACACCAAAATAAAGTGGTTCTTAGAACAAACCCAAAATTCTTACCGAAGGTTATTTCAGCATTCCACATCAATCAGTCAGTGGAATTACCGGTTTTCTTTCCAAAACCACAAACAGTAGCTGAAAGAGCCCTACATACACTGGATGTTAGAAGGGCCATATTGTACTACATAGAAAGAACACAAACTTTCAGAAAGACAAAACAGCTATTTGTTGCGTTTTCTCCCACACATAAAGGCAATCCCATCTCCAAAGCGGGCATTGCCAGATGGATTGTAAAATGCATTCAAATATGCTACTTAAAGGCAAAGAGAACATTAACTGTTCCTCCTAGAGCTCACTCTACACGTAAACTAGGAGCATCTATGGCATTTCTGGGAAACATTCCACTAGATGGCATATGCAAAGCGGCTACCTGGGTTACACCGCACACCTTCACAAAACACTATTGTGTAGATGTGCACACAACACAACAAGCTAGAGTGGGACAAGCAGTATTAAAAACATTGTTTCAGACAGTTGCAACAGACACGGGCGACCACCGCTAGGGAGAGAACTGCTATATAGTCTATTCATAATGTACCATCTGCAGCCCATATGCCTCAAACGGAATATGCTACTTACCAGTATGCATCTGTTCTTGGCATAGAGGGCTGCAGAGTGGTACATGCCCTCCCAGCCTCCCCGGAAACCTGTGTCTGTTCCAACATTATCTTATTTAGATACACTTACATGGGCACTCTTATCTGTATTCTACTATACTACTCCATCTAACCCTACTATGGCAAAACAATCTAAGGATGGAGCCGATGCCCATGCGCACTACCAACCAAGGGAGGAGTCACCAAGAGACAAAAGACTCTCCAAGAGAAAAACAAAGTGCAATCATCCGAGCCCAACACCAGATGGCGATCTATTCATAATGTACCACTCTGCAGCCCTCTATGCCAAGAACAGATGCATACTGGTAAGTAGCATATTCCATACAATGGAGAAATACCCAAATAAAAGAAAAAAAAACATTTGCTTCAGAGACAAAACCCTTTCCGCAATATAAAAATTGTTAAGAAAAGCATTTGCTGGCTGCTGAGCAGCTAAGAAAAGAGGTGCTCTTTCTTGAGGATTGTTATATTAGAACTGTACTGACCTGATCTGGATTAATTCTGCTTTTTTAGAGACTCCTGGGACTTTGTCATCTAAGTTGATATAACGTTATGCATGGTTGTCTGCTGAGTTAGTAAATGAAATGAGAAAAGGATAATCTGTGCCTCCTGTCTAGCATAAAATCAATTTTAATTTAGAACTATAAGCGGAAAATCGTATTGAGTCAAACTTTCTGTAAATGTCTGTATATAAAGCCCTCTCTAACATTTGCTAGGATCAGCTATTTAGAAAAAAGAGAACTTTTGTAAGGGTCCCTCAGAAGAAATGAAAACATCACAGATATGTGGGTCAGTAGGGCAGAGTCGTACAGTTCAAATTTAATTGGTCAATATAATAACTAGTTCTACTGAATCATGGCCTGTTTTAAGGCCCTCCTCAGAAGGCACTGCTTGGTTTGTGAGCTAAGAGTCATTTGAGGGTGGTGGAGTGCAAAGGTTTCTGGTCTCCAAATGGAAGGCCTGCTCTGTATCCACCTACATGAACTATGGGCCATTTTTGTGGCCCTGAAGGCTTTCTTGCAATCAGTCAGGGGGAGGGAGGTGCAGGTTCTCATTGCGTCACTACCACCATGTGTTACTGCAACAAGGTGGTGTGGGGTTCGGTGCTCAGAGGTTCTGCGACTCTGGAGGTGGCTGGAACACCAGAACATCTTCCTTGTCACCTAACCACCTAGGCAGGGTCCTAGAATCCAGAACGGACAAACTGTGCTGTTGTCATCTGGTTGGTACAAAAGGGGGTGGTGATGGACGGAGCATCTGAATCAATCAAACACTCACACCCAGTCAAAAGATCTGGGTTTAATCCATCACCGTTCTTTAGCCCACTCTGCCACTCCAGTTCAGACATGGCTATATGCAAATCAGTCTGACCCTGTGCCTCATGGGAACAGTCCAGCCCGAACTGCCAAGCCATGTCTTCCCTGGACCGGAAACAAGCTTCCGAGGACCGGTTTCTGGCATTCCAGCCGTCTTCATCCCGGCTTGCTTGAATCCAGTGGCAAAGTGAGCAAGGAACTCACGTCTGAGCATACCCTGCCACACTTATGGCGGCCAAAAGCGGTACAAAAGGGGGTCAGACGTGCGTCCCTTGCTCACTTTGCCACTGTATTCAAGCAAGCCGGGCTGAAGACTGCTGGAATGCCAGAAACCGGTCCTCGGAAGCTTGTTTCCTGTCCAAGGAAGACATAGCTTGGTAGTTCGGGCTGGACTGTTCCCATGAAGCACAGGGTCAGACTGATTTGCATATAGCCATGTCTGAACTGGGGTGGCAGAGTGGGCTAAAGAACGGTGATGGATTAAACCCAGATCTTTTGACTGGGTGTGAGTGTTTGATTGATTCAGATGCTCCGTCCATCACCACCCCCTTTTGTACCGCTTTTGGCCGCCATAAGTGTGGCAGGGTATGCTCAGACGTGAGTCCCTTGCTCACTTTGCCACTGGATTCAAGCAAGCCGGGCTGAAGACGGCTGGAATGCCAGAAACCGGTCCTCGGAAGCTTGTTTCCGGTCCAGGGAAGACATGGCTTGGCAGTTCGGGCTGGACTGTTCCCATGAGGCACAGGGTCAGACTGATTTGCATATAGCCATGTCTGAACTGGGGTGGCAGAGTGGGCTAAAGAACGGTGATGGATTAAACCCAGATCTTTTGACTGGGTGTGAGTGTTTGATTGATTCAGATGCTCCGTCCACCACCACCCCCTTTTGTACTCTTGTCATCTGGTTGAGCATGAGTGCTATCAAGATTCTGAGGTGAAATACTGTATATTTCACCAGTGGGGAGAGCGCTGACTAGATCTTTTAGCCACAGTCATGAAAGCAGTCAGCTGTTTTGCATGTTGAAGTTTCCATAAGTCTATTGCCTCGGGTTCTGAAGAAGATCTAGAACGCCCATGTGTAGGAAAGTAGGATCTGCTTTTATGGTTACCTCCACTTTTTGCCTGGTGTTATGCTGTTTCTGACTAGTCTGACTGGGATCCTGCTAATCAATACCCCAGTTTCTGTACTTTCTCCCCTCAGTTGGTTATGTTGAGTACTTCGGTACATCCCAGATTGGCTACTTTTGTACCATTATAAGTCCCTAGCACGTGGTACTAAGGTACCCAGGTCCTAGGTACGCCAGGGGCCTCCCATGTGCTGCAGCATATATTATCCCACCGACGAGAGACCACTCAAATTGTGACTACAGGCCTGCCATTGCAGCCTGTGTAAACTGGTGCTAGCACCACTCACAACAGATATAGGTTTCCCTATATCTGAGGTCACTGCACTTAAAACCTATAACTCACCCCTAAGGTAGGCCTATCAATCCTGAAGGCAAGCTGCACGGTTCTAAGTGTGAGGGTGCCCCTGCATGAGCAAGACAACCCTACAACCTTCGGAGTCTATTCTCCCGGGTTGTAAGTGCATCAGCAATTACGATGTATTGAGTGGCCATGCGTCATTACAATGGTGTAAGATATTAAATCCACAGAAGGTACGTTAAAAAAAACCTGAATTTATTATAGTAGTGGCACAGCGCATCCACATATATCAAAAGAAAGTTAGTAACTGACCATCTCAGAATATGGAACAAGGAACGCATGCTGTACACGCAGGTACATGGTTCCATGTTCTACAATAGGAAAAAGAACAAGAAATAAAAAGAAGGTGAAAGAGATAGAAGGCAAGATGGAAAGTAACAAATGGCTAACTCTAAACTGGCTGTAACTAACCCTGTCATGTTTAGTATCAAACATGTTGTAATCATAGGTATGATTCCATGCACTGTAAAGCTGCTCGGGAGGCCCTCCGTGCCCCCAGTACCAGTCTTCTAGACCCGGACAGCACAACATGGCTGCTGCCGACCAGAGTCACGATTCTGTCCTGCTGCTGCTGAGCCAAGCTTGAGCAGGGGAAGGCAAAACAATAAGTATCCTGTCACAGGGCGGTGTGACCACCTCCCAGACAGGGTTTGGTGTATTGGGGCCGGGTGGGGGAGCTTGCAAGTACCACTCAGTCTCCTGGAGGGGCACATTGGGTGTCCTCCTTGCATAGCTACCGCTCTGGTGTGAAACTGGACAAATGACATGAGAGTATCCTCCCCACTGCCCAACACTCTGCCCTGAGAGGGAACTCTGAATCGCCCCAACCCTTTCCTTAGGGTACTTAAGGGCTTACCTGTAGGTGGGTCCCTAGATTCATCGTGGGACAAGATTCATATCAAGACACCACTTCAACTGTCGGAGCACTCTGGACTTCGCTCTGGTTATCCAGACTGCGACTGGGAAGGCTCTGCTGCTCCTGGTCTCCTCATACTTACTCGTCAGCTACAACAGGATCCTTCCAAAGCCTGTGGATATCCCAGACACCTGAAGGAATCTCCCTTGAAGTGAAGGAGTCACTTCCCTGCATCTGTAGGTACTTCAATGAATCTGACCGGTCTGCTGAACCTGGGCTCCCACGGACTCCAAAAGGCTCAGCAACACAGGTAGTGGTTCTTCACATCCCTCGGCCTGCTCTGTCCTCTCACCAAGTTTGAGACCAGTATCCCACGACGAAGCCGCAGGAACCAAACCCCTGTGCACCGTATTGACTTGCTGTTACAAAGGCTTGTTGGCTTCCTTCCGTCTCATCTTGAATACTCCTTTGGGTTCCAATGACATTTTCACCTTCTCCAGCTGTGGCATCTTCCCGAAGTCCTCTATTGAGTTTGACTGCAGTTTTCGATGCCACTTCACAACCATGCAACCGGCTTCCCTGGTGCAGGCATCCTGGTTCCTAGGGTATACACGAGTGGGGTGGCTCTCCAACTTTCTGTCTTCCACTGGGTTTCTTCAGGGTCCACTGGGACGGGTCCTTCGTCTTTAAAATTGCAACTGTGACTTACCAATTGACTTGTATTGAGCCCGCGGTTGTGTTCTCACTCTGCACACGGCCTACTTGGGCTCCCTAGTTACTTACTTCAGGCGGTTCCTTGGGTCCCCGGCACTTCTATGTCTTCCGGGTATAGTCTTGACTTGAGTCGTGATTCTCATACAAGTATTTTGGAATATGGTTTTGTCTCCCCCCCCCCCCCCCCACCCCTCTCTCCCCCTGGCAAACACTGTATGTTCGTGCTACTTACCTGTTTTAATTGCAAAGTATAGGGTGCATTTTGTATATCTCTGGATAGGAGATATTTGTATGTTAGTGAGATAAATACACTGTATGGTTCTTTTTCTCTTAATCTATACCAATAAGATTATCCTCTGGTAAAACAAGCTGCTTTACACTCCTTCTGGACTAAGCCTGGAGGCTGCTTTCCATAGCTACCACTTAAAGAGCTTTCTAAGGTTGTCTAAGACCACTAAAATCACCATATGGGGACAGGGAACCCGTCAGGTGTACTCTTTATGGCCCTGCCTCTTCGCCTTGGCTATTGAGCCTCTGGCGGTTCGGATCAGCGGAGATGGAACAGTGGCGCATCCGGGTGGGGAACTCGACTTACGTCGTCTCCCTGTATGCGGATGACGCTCTTTGATCTTCCTCCTTAGCGGGGCTGGCCACTGAACCACTGGAAACCCTTCCAGATCTGGAACTGAGATGGGAGCAAGCTCACTTTCAGTACTTAGGGGTTCAACTTGCTCTTAGTGACGCCCCACTGAGGGCTTTAAACCTTGACAAGGCCCTCAATGCCCTTGGACACTCAGTGGCATTTTGGAACACCTTGCCATTGTCCCTGATGGGCAGACTTGCAGTGTAAAAAATGGTGATGTTACCCAGGTATCTATACGCACTACAAAATATACCATGTCAGGTACTGGCACAGATTTTTAAGCAACTGAACACAATTCTTATTTCACTTCTCTGGGCTGGCCGACTGTGAAGGGTTGGGGACCGCAGTTGTGACCTCACTAAATAAGTCCACTCCAAAGTGTCTTAAGTGTGACTTTATTTTCCTATAGACACGGCGTTTCACAGATGCCAGGATCAAATTAAGAGGTTTGCCAAAATACAATAACTCAAAGAATGTCTCAAGTCCGAGGAGCAAGTCTTATGTTCCTGCTTGTCCAGGGAGTCTCTATTAGTGGAGCTTTGATGGAGGGCCTTTCGTTCCCTTGTCCCCCTAGGCTTCTGGTAGTTTAAAGGAAATACCCCGCCCTTCCGGGCTTCGGTGCTTTTAAGGAGCCGGGCTCGGTTGCTCCGCACAAGTCACATAAAAAAAACGAAAGAACACGTGTCAAGTTTCTGTTCAATCGACACGCCGTCAATAAAGGTAAGGGAGTGAGACACAATATCGTGTTATTCAACACATACGCCGCCAGGACGTGCTTGTGAAGGGGGGAAAGGGGGTCTGTTTTAGAGGTCGTTCAAAATATGAGTGTGAAAAGGTTTAGCCAGGGCGCTCGGCACTCACACGTCCTCTTTACCTCTCCTCCCTACCCAGCCCGCTACCCGACTGCCTACCTGTGAAAGCCACACTCCTCCTGGAGTGTGGCTGGGCGAAAAGCGGTAACGTGTCCTCCAGGCGGGTCCTCCGGAATCCTGTTGGTCTCTGGCTCTGATACTCCTCTCAGGCTCCACGTCCTTTTCTCCTCTTCCTCACTCGTCTTTTTCATCCCGGTCCTCTCCTCTCCCGCGCTGGACTCCCTTCGCCTCCTTCCTTCCGGCTTTTCCCTTCTTTCGCCCCTTCCGATTGGCGGAGTCTCCATGACGTCATCGAAGGGGGCGTTTTCATTATCCGGACTCAGCTCCTAAAAGTAATAGTCACCAATATCTGGGGACTCCACGTACCAGACAGCCTCAGCTTCCGAATTCCAGTTCTCGGGCTGAAATACAATGAGGTAAGAGTCTTCAGGGAGGGCCGTCCACCATTCTTTTATGTCCTCTGCTTCCGATTCGTTCATAAACTGGGCAGGGATGTCTGACCCGTTACACCGACGTAGTAGAGTAGCTCTTACCACATTGACGCGCAGGACAACTGGGAAAAGGGACTATTGGCTGGCCGCATGGACCCGGAAGGGCAGCTGATGGGGACTTCCGCACCTGGTGCGTCACACTGCGGCTATTTGAGAGCACTTTGTGGAACGGGAGCTGAGACATGCTCCTTTCCATAGGGAACTATCCGTCTGGATACTGGCCCCGTTCAGAGACATTAGTAGTCGTATGTCTTTTCAGACTTGGAGGGAGGGTGGGTGTGAGGTTCTCGCGGATCTATATCCCAAGAGGCGTTTTTAACCTTTGAGCAACCGTGTGAGAGTTTTACACTTGGGCAGGGTCACTTCCTTCAATATAGAGGGATACAGGAATTAGTGAGAATGACCTGGCCACAATATCCAGATATTCCCCAGCCGACACACACTCTGGATCTGCTCCTAACCTGTGGCTCTGGACGCAATTTGATATCGCTTCTGTATAGTGCTATGCTTCTAGACTCTGACACTCGTTCACCCATGTCGTGAGCAGCTTGGGAGAAGGACCTCCATATTGTCGTAGAGGATGGTACTTGGTTAGCTATTTGTGGACTCACACATACAGTTTCCTGTAACGCCGGGTCAAACTGATCCACCATAATTTTTTATACCACACCTATCTCAACGTGGTGAAGTTGCGCCGTTTCTCGCGTTCCAATGACGGCAAGTGCCCCAGTTGCAAGGCCGACGACGCAGACTTTCTGCACTTGGCTGGGGCATGCCCTGAGAAACATCAGTTCTGGGCGCAGGTCATGGAAAGAGTGCGGACTAGTACAGGCCTACCCATCCGAGAAGAACCAATCCAATGTTTGTTGCCCATGTGTGCAAACCCCAAATACGGAAAATAGCGTATAGACTGTTGCAGCTCATGTTGGTTCTGGCCAGATGCAGAATAGCGATTTATTGAATGGGACACAGATGCTTGGATATCCCCACATGGATGCGGGATGTTAGGGAATGGGCCCTAGCCGAAGAGACACACATGCAGTTAACTAGCAAAGATGATAACTTACAGGCAGACCTCATGGAATGGGGCCAGTTGTGTGGTATGGCCCTCAACTCTGAGTGGGAGGATAGTATTCAGAGTGATTCAACATCCAGTGGGTCTGCCTCGAAACTGAGGGACTTGGGGAACTGAGCGTAATGACTACCCCCTGGTAATTACACCGTACTAACGGGCTGCTCATAATGTGATCCCCAGCTCCGGGACATCATCAACAGCTCCTTCGCATCCGCCACCTTCCCGGAGAGCTGGAAACATGCCGAGCTCAGCGCCCTCCTGAAGAAACCCACTGCGGAGCCCACAGACCTCAAGAACTTCCGCCCCATCTCGCTCCTACCTTTTCCTGTCAAAGTTATTGAGAAGACGGTCAACAAACAACTCTCCGCCTTCCTCGAGTCAAACGGATGCCTCGACCCGTCGCAGTCCGGATTCCGAGCAAACCACAGCACCGAGACCGCCCTCATCGCAGCAACCGACGACATCAGGTCCATGCTCGACAACGGGGAAACTACCGCCCTCATCCTCCTGGACCTCTCAGCAGCCTTTGACACAGTGTGCCACTGTACCCTGATACAGCGCCTCAGCAACACCGGAATCCAAGGGACGGCCTTGGAGTGGATAATCTCGTTCCTCACCGGAAGAACCCAGAGGGTCCGCCTCCCACCGTTCCGATCCGCGGCCACTGAAATCATCTGCGGCGTCCCAGAAGGATCCTCACTCAGCCCAACCCTCTTCAGCGTCTACGTGAGCCCCCTCGCTGCCATTGCACGCAAACACAACCTCAACATCATCTCCTACGCCGACGACACCCAGCTGATCCTCTCCCTCACCAATGACCCCGCCACCGCCAGAGCCAGCCTCCAGGAAGGAATGAAGGACGTCGCGGAATAGATGAAGCTCAGCCGGCTGAAACTGAACTCTGACAAAACGGAAGTCCTCATCCTGGGATCATCCCCCTCCGCCTTGGACGACTCCTGGTAGCCCACTGCCCTGGGCACCGCACCCAAACCATCGGACCATGCACGCTAACTGGGCTTCATCCTGGACTCCTCCCTCACGATGACCAAGAAAGTCAACACCGTCTCGTCATCCTGTTTCAACACCCTGCGCATGCTACAAAAGATCTTCCGATTGATCCCCACCGACACCAAGAAGACTGTCACCCAGGCGCTCGTCACCAGCCCGCTGGATTACGGGAACACCCTCTACGCTGGAACAACAGCCAAACTCCAAAAAAGACTTCAGCGCATACAGAACGCCTCGGAAAGACTCAACCTAGACATCCCCCGGCACAGCCACATCTCTGCCCACCTGAAAGACCTGCACTGGCTCCCCGTCAGCAAGAGAATCACGTTCCGACTCCTCACCCACGCACACAAGGCTCTCCACGACATGGGCCCAAAATACCTCAACAACCGCCTCACATTCTACACACCCACCCGCCAACTCCGCTCCGCTAGCCTCGCCCTCGCCACCGTCCCACAAATCCGCAAAACCACCGCCGGAGGAAGATCCTTCTCCTATCTGGTGGCCAAAACATGGAACTCCATTCCCACCCACCTACGGCTGACCCAGGACCATCTCTCCTTCAGGAAACAACTCAAGACCTGGCTGTTTGAGCAATAGCGGCTCCCCAAACCCCCCCGCCCCCATCCCCCCCTCCCCCCCAGCGCCTTGAGACCCTAACGGGTGAGTAGCGTGCTATACAAATTCTCCTGATTCATTGATTGATTCTAATGTAACTTGATGTGCAGCGTATCCCTGTTTGCCTCTGGAACTGGGCGCAAATGCCAATGTACTATTATATGCTGTAATATTATTTGTTTGAATAAGTGATAAAAAGTAAAATCAAAAATAAAGTTAAACTAATATATAAATCACCTTATGGGTTGTCTGGAATAGGGCAGGGTGCCCACTTACATATGTGTGCTCCATATACTAAGCCAGCTTCTCACACCATGTCCAAGTCATTCTAATTGCCTCTGATTGGACTAGGAGAGTGTAGTGGCCAGAACTACTGACCACAAGCATCTGTCCTCCAATCAGGCTACCACTTCGGCAGGGCCTTCTGTCTCAGCAAAAGGGCAGAGTCCTTCATCCAAACCTCTACAGCTTCCACCACTGTGTGGAGAATGAACTGTGGCAATTGACTGCATTTGATTTGTCTTCTGAAGTGGTGGATGTTATCCTCAATGACAGAAATCCATCTACTCTGGGCACTGGGACATGGTTGGAACCTGGTGTGGTGCCTGGCAAACTGATCTCTTACAGGTGAAGCTGATGTCCTTTTATTTGTTTTTGTCTTTAACCCAGCAGGGCCTTGTAGTAGGCACTTTAAAAGGTTATTTTCTCCTGACTCTAAAAACTGTCTTCCTCATTGCAATCACATCTGCTTGTCATGGTAGTGGTCTGGAGGCACTTTTAGCACCTCTTTACAGACAAATTGTTGTTGAGGACTTGGCGGCCTTCTTGCTGAAAGTTGCGATACCTTATCACGTTGGACAGTCCATCATCTTAACTAAGTTCTTTGCTCACCCTCACCCCCAAAGGTGTGGAGAGGCTTCATTTGTGAGCCCCTTGGAGGGCTTTAGTCGTTTATATCAATCATACCAAGGCCCATAGAGTGAATTATCAGCTTTTTGTGGGGTTTTATTGAGCAAAGAAATGGAAGGGTATGCAGAAGATCAAGAAGCAGCCCCAGAAGGCCTGAGAGCCCATTTTACCTAGGCAAAGGCTACTGCGACTGTATTAGCGTGAGGGGTACCAGTCCTTGATATGTGCCTGGCTGCAACATGATTGTGCAGTAGTATTCAAAGCACTGCTGCCTTGACTGCCAAGCCTTGTGGGAAGAATACTTGACCCGCTCAGTTCTGTATTACTTTTTATTTTGAGTTCACTCCACAGGACCTCCACCTTTGGAATGCACTGCTTTGGTTTCTATTCCAAAGTGAAGAATCTGAGGTTAGACTTTTCCATTAGAAAAAGTTACTTACCTTCTACTGCTTCACCAGTACTTTTTGGTGGATTCTCTATCTAACTGCGGATTCCTCACTGCCCTCCCACCTCCCTATTCTGTTGAGTACCTCTTTTTAACATCTGAAAAGTTCTCAAGTTGGTGATCTGCACACTGTTTCCTACAGTTGTTTGTGCACTGCATCTGAGGACACGGAAAGGGAAAAGAAAAGAAACGGAGGTCAGTACGCTTGGGTGGCGCTTATATGCGACTCCGTTCTGTCATTTCTGGGGCAGTATCGAGTCCGCACAGAGCCACACAGTGCCACCTACTGGCACATGGGAGCACGCTACAAAATGTTCTGGACGGATTGTAGCACCTGTGGCATTTTCTACGATGCTGCATCTATCAGAACAAGCATTGGCATAGCCAATAGGTCTCTCCACTGGGACCTTATAAGTGTTTTAGCCATGTAACAGTTGATGCTGCTGTACCAAGGATATTGTGCAGCATAAGCCATGTTGTACAGTAACTGCTTCGTCATATCGCTTTTTTATCCCAAACAATCAGCCATGCTGCACAGCAGTGACGCTGCTGTCCAAAATGGCTGCAATACTTTTAAAAACAGCTATTGGTGTTGTCAATGTTTTTTAGCAATGTGCCTCAAAGATTAAAAATCTATGTATATAAAAACGAAAGTCTGTCTGTCTGTTTGTCCTTTATGCATTGCTAGACCATTCATCCGAACGCCATGAAACTTTAAGAAGTTGTTGAGTACACTCCCGCAAAGGTTTCTGTCAATTTTTTTTTTTAAATCGGCCCCCCATGGCCCTCATAATCTTTTGAATACTGAAATAGACAGCCAATTTGCGAGCATCGTCGACAGTTATGACCCCCAAACGGAAATCGATTGGTCAATCTACATCAGAAGCACAAAAGAAAAAGGCATTACGAGCTTCAGAAACAGACGAGAAACGAGAAGCAAGATTAGAAGCTCTTCGAATACAAACTGCTCAAGCCCGTAATTCTCAAACGAACGAGCAACAAGAATCAAGATTGGAAGCCAATCGAGTATGCACTGCTCAAGCCACACTTAGAAATGTTTTCAAAAATAAAATGAATAAGTTTCAATAACAATGACACAATGTAAAATTAATGTTATCATAATGAGTTTCCTTGAATTTCCTTTCTTCTGAGATCGCAGCAACGCGCGACGGGTAAGCTAGTGAATAATAAAATAAAAAAGCAATATGAAGTGGAGTGCTACTTCATTATTGTGGTTTTTTTTCTTATAAATTTGTCATTTTGCACAGTAGTCGCGCTGCTATCCAACATGGCTAAAAAAGATTGACAAAGCCAATAACTCTTGTAGGCAAGACCTTGGGCCCGAGCAAGATGGTGCCTTAATCTGGCGAACACCGCTCCTTTCCCTGCAAATTCAATGATCTGGTAGATAATTACCATGTCAACCCGGCCGAAACCAGACAAAAACGACTTTCTAACCTGCCGGGGGCTACAATGCGATACAAAGGCGACACTGATTGTTCGTATTGATCCAGATTGCCCCCTATCCCAGTGAATACTGAAAGAAACAACATGGTGGCTCCTGGCGGCTCAACGCATAGCAGAACGTTTAAAAGACTCCGCTGTGATTGACAACCAACATATGTGGGTAGGAGATACCTCATAAGCCCGTGCGTCAAACACTTCATGTCTTCCCCAATGACATGAAAACTATAACCGGGGTTTGGGAAGTCTCTGCCCGCATTCTGACTGCATGATCACTATTCCCCCGCGCTACCTCTGCTTCCACGACAATAACAAGGACACCCCACTGGCAAAGCGGCATGATTACCCTGATACATCCAACACTATGAGACTGGAGTACCCGACTGACTATTAGGCTCAGAATAATTGGAGTTTATGGCACCCCACTAGTTATCAGCCCCTCTTGCTCATCCAGCATGAGACCCCCTAAATGTGCATACGCCACTGATTACTTGTGACTATGATGTATGTGCCATGAGCGCCTGTGTAGTTCCATGAATGATATGTTCTAGAAGGTTAATGCATCGGAGTACACACAACAGTACCCACAGCGAGAAGTAAACAGCGGATAACTGCATTACTAGATCACAAGCAAACATGTTTGTGCCCGCCAGCCATCAGAATCCTTGCATTCACATGCTCCCGATCTCGCTACTGCTGCCTGTGCTTACAACCTCCCACATATCTCTGAGGCGTATTAGGTGACTCATGTGATCCATTCTTTAAAAAACCTTTAGATCAGGTACCATCATCACACGGTGAACAGAAGAATTTATAAACAAAAGTGTTTATTCCTCCGAGGAAAAAAGTAAATGGCGTCTGCACCTGTGACAGCAAATTGAAAAACCTGCTGTCCTTATAAAGCATAAACAACCACAAGGATGACTGAAAACAAGAAACAGTTTTATTATACGGCTGCACAAGAATTCACTAACCCGTGCAGCTGAGGATCAGGGGAGTCTCCGCCGCCATCTGCCATGCGCCTATCATGTCATGACTGCACACGTATTTTGCAGGTTCCCATACCGCGCATATCAGTACCAGCCAGGGACGCGCCCTGCCTGAAGTAGCGATTTCTGGAAGTTTATTTTAAAAAAAAGGGGAAAAAAACGTCCCGCGAGTGGCGCACACTCGAGAGCGAGCACCAGGCTATATGTTTTGAATTATTACGCCCGTGTCTGGGCACAATAATTCAAAACATATGGCACTTGTGCGGTTAACAGCCAGCAATAGGCCACGCTTGTGCGTGTGTGGCCTATTGCTTGCGGTTACTCTCGTGTAGTGAGCTTTTCAAAGCCCCTTACAATAAGTCTCGCAGAGCAGCGCATGTGCGCTGCTAGGCGAGACCTGAAAAGCAATACCAAAGGTAAGTAACTTATCTTTTTACAGATCCCTCATTACCAGCCGGTGTTGATGCCACCTTTCAGTACGAAAGTATTCAAATCGAAGTAACAGAGAATGGTTTTTATAAAATGTATACTGGATGTCGAACTGGCTCCCAATGTGTTTTAATTCTTCATGAAAAGATTAAGAGGGGGCAGGATGCTCAGGTCCTGTAGTGCAGTGCAAGAGTCTCACGTGGTCTCAGCATGTGCCAAGAGTCTGCCCTGTGTGTGAGTGGTAGCTTTGCTTTGCAAGTCGAGAGTTGTTAATGGCATCTTTCAGTGGCCCCTGCAACGCTAGCAAACGTGTCTGTGGGATGGAAGCGGGGGTGGGTCCTTGGTCAGGTTATATCATCCATTCGAGGATATAGATGGAGAGTGCTCAACCTTCACATGTTTTGTGTATTTTTTTGTCTCAACAGTACAGCAAACACCTCTTCGTACACATCGGACAGACAAACCCCTCGTACAGCGACCCGCTGCTAGAAGCAGTGGACATAAGGCAAATTTACGACAAATTCCCAGAGAAGAAAGGGGGCCTGAAAGAGCTGTACGAAAAGGGACCCCAGAATTCCTTTTTTCTGGTCAAGTTCTGGGTAAGACTCTCCGAACTTACTATTTGGGACATAAGAGTTCTTGAAGTGCGTGCATTAGTGGATGTAGGGCTTAAGGAGGAAACTATGAGCAGGAAGGGAGAAATTGAAGAAAGCAAGAAGTGTAAAGGACGCAGGATGACAATTGAGGCCAAGCAGGAGCGGGCAGGAAGAGTTGCAGGTGCTGGTGGATGGTGAGGAAGCTTGAATAATCTGTCATTTCCGACTTTATTGTGGCATATAGTGATTATATGAGCATACAGATATTTATTGTGGCATATAGTGATTATATGAGCATACATCACCAATTTTTAAATAGCCCTAAATATTGGGAGTTAACTATTTATAGAGATCTGCGGTTCAGCTTATCTCTAGCATTTAAATTGGGGTGGTCTGTTTTTGGATACCCCCAAGGCACGGTAAAACAGGGATTTGTGGTCGGCATGCTATTGTGATTTCTCCTACTGCAGTTTCCGTGTACTTGTGGAATGCTGCGTCCTGTGATAGGTATGCTCCTGCAAGCACAACTGGGTAGGCTACGTTTATTAGTGTGTGCAGAGTTCTTGGTGGCAGATCCCAGGAAGTAGGAAATAGTGAAATTCTATGATACAAGGTACAATGCCTCAAATCTATGAAGTTAGTAACGTTTATGAATGTTTAAAGGGACCGTTGTATTGTCATCAACTGTACTTGAAATATTTATTGGCAATGCTTCTAAAGGTACACATGTCTATTTCGCTACCTACAGCTCTAATTATAGGTCCTTTATGGCAAGGGAACTTCTAACTTTTTTCCAACCCAAAAAGAAAGTCCAGCTTAGATTATTAAAGAGCTCCCTCTGCCCTCCACCATACCTCTTAAATCATTAGGATGGCTGATAATGTATCTGCTTTCAGTGTGTATCCCAGAGCCAAAGCTGCACATCTTTATTTATTTTATGTTTTTATCGTGCAAACAGAGCCCTAATAGGGTGGCCGCTCACTTTACAAGAAAGTCATTGTTTCTTTGAGGTACATTAAATAGCTTACAGTGAGCGAGGATTGAATAGTAGATGTAGTAGGAATGAATAATGACTGTAATGGGTAAAAAGCATAACCTGCATACATCTATACAAACAATTACCTGAGTTTTCTGTGAACATTTGTATTGAAAGGTCTGTCTGGGTTCAGTCGGGGATACTCCTGCATGTCTGGTGTCTCTATACGAAAATTAAATTGACTGATTCAAATGTGTGTGTCTTGTAAAGCGCACTGCTATCCGGAGGAGTCCTGGCGCTATAGACCGCTGGGGAACCCGTCCTAGCTTTCCCTGTGAGATGTTCCCTCCTGGGTATCTCCAAGGTGAAACCAGGCATCCATGGCGTTTGTGGGGGGGCCGTTGTGGAGATGATGCAAGCTAATGCCCAGAGTTGCCGAGTGTGATTCCTGGTTAGAGTAGGCACCGAGGTGGGAATTATCGAGTCGCTGACCCTGGTTCATGACCCTGCCGCGTCGGGAATTGAACCCTGGTCCCGGGCCGTCCTCTGCTTCCGGGTCTGCCACCTCTAACCAGTGAGCCACACCACTCATCTAATTCAAAACAGGATAGTCCTGATGGTAAGGGGAATGGAGTCCCAGGCCCATGTGCACCCCCAAGATAGTGTTATGGAGTTCATTTTTTTGGGTTTTTTTAAGGTGTGGGCTTCTGACAGCTCAGAGGCAACCCCAGTCGATCAGGTTCCAAGTGAGGTACTTTGTTCCCCCGAGGGTGGAAACAATGCATACTGACTTGAAGATTCCTTTTCCTCTCGTCTGGAAGCCATTTTAGTGCGAGGTGTATAGGGGACATCTGGTTGTATTATCTGGTGCCCAAGGCCAGCTCTGCTGCTGCAAGGAGCACTGTCAGGTGAATTTTGGGGTGGGCCCAAGAGTGATTGCCTTTGTCTGTTCTTGCTGAACTAGCAATTGGATGACTATTGAGGTTCTCTACTGATATGACTTAATTCATCTCTGGAGTTTAGGCTGATTTGCACTTTTCCCAGAACATTAATCTGGGCTTGTATGGTTAGGTTTTGCCCAGCTTGAAGCCTAAGGATTTGGCTCTGTAGATGAAGTGTGAATTACGATCCAGTATATGTTAAGCGCATTGAGCTGTGTCCGGGTGAGGGATGGGGGGATTACACCGTGGTGGCTGGAGTAGGAAGGAGGAAGCTTGCTTTTAGAGGCTTGAGTAGGAGATGATGGCTTGACATCCAGGACTGAGTGTTACATAGGATCTAGGAAAGGGTTGCCTCCATGCAGGAGGATTGCTTAGAGTTGTATATCGCTGCATAGAAGTGGAGGGAGGTGTTGGAGTTTCTCGGGAGAGGCCTCACGGGGTCCACAGCAGAGCTGAAGTGGGTTCAGGACAGGATGAAACCTTGTGGTGGTTCTTGCTGAGGTGACCTGGTTCAGAGCGGGAGCTTGGACATTTTTATTTGTTGGAAGCTGTTTGCCAATTGTGAGTGAACCCAGGATACAACTGAGTCTTCAAAGCCCATTCTCATTTCAAAAGAATGCGCATTAAAGGCTCGCTACTATCCTGAGGGTGGCAAGATTAACTGTGGTAAATTGTAGCTTCGCACCCAGATTTTACTCTTTCTCTCTTTGACTCTTCGTGCCTACAGAAATGTGGCCTTATTGCTACAATTACCGGTTCATGAACACGCAGCTAGATTTGTTGCGTATAAATCACTTGTTACATTATAATAAAGCTTACCCTAGCTGTGGGATAGCAGTGTCGTGAACAAAAATATTGTGTACATTATAAATCTCTGTCTATTGGTCAACAAGCTGAAACCTGCTTACAATGTGTTCAGTGTGTTGGCTAGGAAACACCTGAAGGTTAGCTGCAGTATAAACAATACACGGATACTATCGCTTTGAGAGTTAAAGCCGGCTTGCTCTATAAAAAATAATTACTAATTGAAGAAGCAAGGGACTGCTGTTCAAGGCCATTTTAGAAGCTGCATTGTTACATCACTACATATTGAAATTAACCGTGGGATTAGCAAGTGCATTATACACGTGGATCATAAAACTATCTATGTATACATTCCAGAAAGCTTTATTATGCACATGCAAACAATGCATACTGTTAGTGCATTCAGCATGCATATAACAACGTGCATAATGCAGTCATGTTTTCCATGCTGAATGTTTTCAACAGGTCCCAAAGAACTGTGGCTAAATGGCTGAATGGTAGCGTTCTCCGCAAGGGAAGCCAGGGTTCGAACCAAGTTCCTCTTCCTCTGCGTCCAGCAACTTAACCTCTACACTACATTTGCTTGTGAAGCCATTTAACCGGCAGCACCTTATTTTTAAATATGAAACTTCATCCCTTTCCGTCTTTGTCCCTTCTGGGCATCCTGGAGACACCTGGGGATGGATGAAGTGTCCTCCTTGTGAACAAGAAGAGCGCGGCGTGTGAGTACACACCACCCTCCTGAGCACTGGGTCATGAATGTTCGCCCCGCGGCTGGTGCAGATTGCGGTCCATGACCTCTTTTGTTCACTTCATTCACAGTGCGAGGCAGGCACAATAAGCAGCAGTGGCTCCTCTGTAATGGCGGACGATCGTCGCCCCACTGCTCAGAACACGTAGATGAAAAATAAAATGGTAGTACTACAGTTTTATTCTCATTTTATTTTTCGCTGAGCTGATGCAACTCTAGGGCTGGGCCATCCTCTATAAACAGCGAAAGTGGTGGACACTTGTAAGTGCAAATGTCCGTTTGGCCGGCTGTCTTATGATGGCCAAACTGACATGCGCACTTATATTTCTCCAACCCAGCTGTGCTGCACAGCCGGGTGGAGAAAAGGAACCGGCTCCCTGTCCCTGAGCACGCGTCAAACCAGCCCGACGCTTCTCTCATGCTTGGTGATAGAATGAGAGCAGTGCCTGGATTGGGTGGGTAGCCTGTGTTTTGTTGCCCATGGACTGCCGGCAGAGGCAGGTTAGTACGTTTTTTTAATATTCCCCCTCCCCCGCGCTGTCTCACCACTTTTTAGTGGCAGCAGCCGCCACTGACAATAAGAGTGCTCACCCCTTTGTTTAGAGAAAAATATAGCACTTGGGATCCAGTAGTTCAGAAGATCCTTTCCGTATGGCTGAGTCCAACCACGGTCCTCCTGGTAGGCCGTTGGCCACATAAGGGAATGTCCTTTCATTCACATTGAAAGAGGAAAGCAAAAGGCTCATCCAGATATGTCCTAATGGCAGCACACAGGGCCCTACGGCACAGCAAGACACAGGCTGCCGCTCCCGGTCTTCAGGCTCCAGGACCGGCCCGCTACTTAACTTGAGAATGCAAACCCCTAGACCACCCAGAGATAGTTAGTACCATGACCAAAGTGGCAAAGACGTTTGAACCCCTTGAAGGCGACGCTCCTTAGCTAGAGTGGATGGGCTGCCAAGACCCTCAGTTTGAGGGGTTTAGGGGCTCAGAAAAACGACCACCTGGCTCCTCTCTGGAGCCTAAGCTAGGGGCTACTGCAGGTTTCCATGCCAGCCAAGCACTGGTTCTCACCCGTCGCCCTCATTCCGCACTCCTGTGGCTTCCCATCAACAGCCAAGGATCCAGGCTGTCTCTCTTCGTGGAAGAAAGACAGCCTCCAAGGGGAGAAGCTGCCAGAGGAGCCTACAGGAGGCCTTTCCTCTCAGATCGGTGATCAGTGGTCACTTTGCGGGATCCAGCATGGGCACCATCGTTTACCCCTGGTGTCTTGGCTCCTCGGTTACTACTGCTCTTGAAGTAGGAAACCCGGCTCTTTCTCTTTATCCTGGATTCTCTCAAGGCAGCTAGATCGAACAGTCGAGCATCCTCCTGGTGGTGCAGCACCTGAAATACAGCAAGGTATGCAAATCACGTACATGCTCTGTCATGGTGCAGTTAGAGCCACTAGTTATGTAAATGTTCTTTTATTTTACAGACTGTAAAGGTTTGAAGTTGAAATAAGGGGCATCACAAAACTAACTGAAGGTGGAAAGCCCCCGGGGAAATGAGATTTAACCCCAGGAAAGTTTCGAGCATGTCAGAGTGAAGCACTGTGTCATCTGTCCTCTGATAATACAAACCTATCAATCACTTTTCAGTCAGTGGCTCTCAGCAGAGTAGCTAGGAGGCTATTGAAAGGTGCACTTTGTCCTCGTTTTCCTATACCTCGGATTTACTCAGGAGGCCTGAGTCGCTTCTGCAGCAAGCTTGCTCACAATCAGAAAGCACACACCTAAAAGTGAACTTTGAAACCAAAGTGAAACAAAGTCACTGGTTTGACATGTGGATGGTGCACATACTTGGAGATCCAACACATTCATGAACACATATATCTATGTCAAGCATGCATACACATTGTTTCCGGTCCAGGGAAGACATGGCTTGGCAGTTCGGGCTGGACTGTTCCCATGAGGCAGAGGGTCAGACTGATTTGCATATGGCCATGTCTGAACTGGGGTGGCGGAGTGAGCTACAGAATGGTGATGGATTAAACCCAGATCAGTTGACTGGGGGTGAGTGTTTGATTTGCTCAAACGCTCCGTCCATCAACCCCTTTTGTATCGCTTTACACATGCAGCCGGGCACACCTACATGCACCAATTCTCTTTAATCAGACATATTTACAGAGACATACACATCGACACCTACATGTGCACAGACCACCTGACCAGCCTTCTCAAAAGCCATCTGACCTGCCTGCTCACAGGCCACCTTACCTGCACACACACAGACCATGAGATGACATATCAACCACTGTGCGCAACAAAAAGATTTGCAGATAATCTTGTATACTGACCACCACATAAAGGGTGCATTCTTTCTCACATACATACAGACACAAGATCATTCTTACATGTGCTCATTCATACACTTTGATTCATATAAGAAAACTGGTTTTGCACCTTATTAGGTGGAATCAGATGCAGAATGATTGGACAGTAGGCTGAATAAGTGAAATTTCCGTGGTTGTCTCCCCAATCACGACCACAAAGACTTCCTATCCATTAGATTCATTGGATTCGAGGTAACCTTTAAAAAAAGGAATGTTTTTTGGTTTACTTCGATGTAATTTCAGTAATCTGGATGCCTTCCAATGTTCAATAGCTCTTTATAGAGACTTACTCACTCTAAAAGTAGGTCGATTCCTTCCTAGCAGTAATCTCTTACCAGGACGGTGCAAGGTTACCTAAGGTGAAGCATGCAGCAATAGCGTGGGTGAGAGTTTCTTATTCAGAAATGTATATTTATTTTCGAAGTCCAGCAGGTTCCCATAGTAATAGTTTTCTGTTAATTAAAAAGTCACAGTGTTCCTTTCCCGCATTAACCACGGGGTATCTGTTCATCTTTACGAGGGGTGGAGCATAACTCCTGCCCCATATTGCTGCCACTAAATTGAGTAAGCTCAACTTTCCCGAAGGAGAATGACATCTTCCTTGACAACATGGTGTCAATTAGTGCATTTTACACCACAACTTTCACATAATTTGCTAGAATCAGTAGGCTCTGAAATCGAATATTACTGTACCTCAGTGTAATGCCAAGTGTTGCATTTCGTCCCTAAGGTTAAGCTTTTCAGTATATGGCACTCCACATTTTGCTATTAAATTCATGTTATTCAGTTTATAATATAAATGACTCCCCCCCCCCCCCAACCAAATGCTTATCATTTTCATGAAAAACACGACCCGACATGCCAGCTTTTGATTTAATGGAAATACATAATTGGTGTCCAAACATCTGCTGATCAGTACTCTGGTGTACTACTGCCACAAATAGAACCTGCCTTGCACGCGTATGTGTCTCAATCTTTTTGTTTGGAGGCCAGTGATTACCACTGTATTGCTGGGGTCAGTAGTATGCCGGGGGTAGGAATCATAATGCCATGAATGCACCCAGTAGACTAGTCAAGTCATGTGCGGATTCCCAAAATATATAGTGTGGGAACTACAAGTGATCCAAGATACGACTGCCAGGCTGCTCCTCCAAGCACGCAAACATAACTGCAGCACTCTTTATCACTTTCTTAAGTCCTTCCCGATGTCTCAAGAGTCGCAGTCTCACTTTTTATAGTAAACCAGAGAATCCATGGATGAACACCAGTGTTGGGTGCAGTGACAAGCAATTTATTAAAAGACACATTAACATATAACTTAACTAAGTTCCTGCAGTCGAACTTGTTTGTATTGAACCTACAACCTAAATTTAAAGGAGAAGTCACTCTTTTGTCTGGAAATGGCACCCTTTGTGGCCATGGATCCTTTAAACATTATAAAACTGAGTAGGATCCTCAGGACAAGTAATGTTATGAGTAAGTAACATTTCCTTTAGCTTCTTCCAAGACAGTTTATATATATTCATTTGATTGTCATTATGATGTGTTCAGTCTGGCTTTCTTCAAGGCCTGCTGTGATGTTCTGATGTGTGTCAATTCAGTCACTTAGTGTTCCCTCTAATGTTGTGTCTACAGGCGGATTTAAACAGCACGATCCAGGATGGGCCAGCCGCTTTCTATGGTGTCAGCAGCCAGTACAGTAGTGCAGAGAACATGACGGTCACCGTCTCCACCAAGGTCTGCTCATTTGGCAAACAAGTGGTGGAAAAGGTTGAGGTGAGTGCGAATCCAGGTTAGCTTGAGGCAGGATGGGTATGTGAGAGGATTGCTGAACTCTGTTGGAATATGGTGCGCAGAACTCTAGGGCCATACAGAAAAGTTGGGGAAGGTCAGACAGTTTCTCCTTTTTTCCTCTGTGGATCTACGTTTGGTGGCAGAAAAGTAAATTCAGCTACATCGAGTTGTATTGGTTGTCCCAGGTACATGTCAGCCATCCATTGTGCTTCTTTGTCCATGTTCATGATCCTTTTTAAATGTGAAACATAGACGTTGGTGAGTGGAAGGTCTTCTACTGCACTCAGTATTCTGCTTTGAGGCGGCTTTCTGGAAACCATGCTGCCTTTGGTGGATTGATCAGAGCAATGAATGGGCAATTATGTCTATAATAATACCAAGCCTGTATCCACTCTTCACAGCCTCTGAACAGCACATGCATACTTGCATTACCTGATGATATGTGAACCACTAGTACTATGCTAGCAGGAAGGAAAATCATTTTTAATTACTTTAAAAAGAGACAGAAATCGGGGGCGTGGCTTGGCGGGCGAAGATGGCGGTCGCAGCTTTGTAGAGCTCCCGCCGGCCCGGACACAATTTGCTCATTTATCCTGGCCCCCGAGCCCGCTAACGATATCACGTGAGTGGCGTCTGTTCCTGGAGGTGCCTGGACCTCTCCGGTGTGCTGACCTCCCGTTTCGGACTTTTCCGGAGACCGGAGACGCCAGTGACGGAGTGCGGCCTGACGGTTGGTGTTGGAGCCGGGACCTCGATTTTCAGGAGACCGGGAGGTGGTCGGCGGCAGGTTGCCGGAGATAAAGCCGGCCGGACAGGTCCCCATCCGGCGATTGCAGCACCGAGAGCAGAAGGGTTGCAGAGAAGCCCTGGGGTCTGGTGCCATATATTGGAGAGCCTCCCCGGGCGGCACGGCGTGGCGGAGGCCTAGTCCGCCTCTGTGGGACCGGGGCCTCGAGTTTCGCGACCTTGAGACCGGCCTGGACCTGGGCGCAGTGGTTGACGCCTATCATCTCAGAGAGACTTTCAGGTGAGTGGATGTGCCCTGGCCCTGGGATCGGAGCCTCCTAAGTCCAACGCTGTGGGACCACTCCTGGGGATTCACCGGGGCCCGCCGTGGAGGACGATTGCCCCGATCCTGGAGTGTGTTGTCCGGCTGGGCTGAGGGCTCCGGAGACCATTACCCGAGGCGGCTACCCGAGGCGTAGTGAAGGTGGGACTACACGCGGCCATGACCAGAGGCGGTGGAGGAGGTCCGCCTAAGCAGGGTCCTATCGACAAATTTACCGGGCCCAGTGGCGGACCTGGGGCGCCCGGCGGTGGCAGCGGGGCTGGGCCGGACAACGCGGCGCTCCTGGCGGCAATCACCCAGTCCAGGGACACGCTAGATGCTAAGATTGGGGCTGTGGGTGCAGATGTGACCCTGCTGCGCCAAGACCTTCGCAATGCGGTGGAGCGGATTACGGAGACGGAATCCAGAATCTCGGTGGCAGAGACGGACATCGGCACGCTGAAACAGAAAATGGCGGAGATGGAGCGTGTCCAAAAGACTCTCGCAGCTCGAGTGGAGGATGTCGAAGGGCGCGCACGCAGGAACAACCTTCGCTTTATAGGTTTTCCGGAGAGGTGTGAGAAGGACGACATGGAGCAGTTTTTGTCCCAGTGGCTGGAGAGCTGGCTCCCGCCGGGGGCCCTGTCCTCTTGTTTTGTGGTCGAGCGTGCACACAGGGCCCTGACACAGCGGCCGCCGGAGGTTGAGCGTCCTCGGCCTGTCATTGCTAGACTTTTGAATTACCATGACCGTGATGTCATATTGCGGGAAGCAAGGATCAAAGGCCCACTTTCCTATGAAAATCACACCATCATGATTTTTCCCGATTATACCAGGCTTGTGCAACAACAAAGACAATCGTTTGTAGCCGCCAAGGCCAAGCTGCGGGGCCTGAAACTCCAGTACTCTCTGCTGTACCCAGCTCGCCTACGGGTGGTGTATCAGTCCCGGACCCATTTCTTTCGGTGGACAGACGAAACGGTGAGGATCAGGCCGCATGCCCAGCCGGGGCTGGATCCGGGCGGGTCAAGGGGGTCGTCGCAGGAGCGGACGAACCGCCAGGCCCGTAAGGGTCGACATCGGAGGTCCCGATCACGCAAGAGATCCGCCTCCGCCAGTGCGACGCAGACCAGTGGAACAATGGACTGTGAACACTCGGATGCTGGCAGTTGAACCCTGATGGGGCCTGGGCCCTTGTCTTTCCCGGTAATGTGTTGCCCTACTTTGGAACGGGTCATGTAGTGGGGCGGTTTATGTGGGGGAACCGCTGCTGCCGGACTGCCAGCTTTGAGACTCTTCTTGGTTATATGTGGTGACGCTGTTGGGGCTCGAGAGGCGACTTCCAAGGGGCCTCTGACCCTCACGAGTTGTGGGAGTTGTGTGGGGGGCGGGGGGGGGGGGGTGTGAGTGTTGAGGTCGGGATGTTGGGATCCTTTGGTATGGTTGGCCCTGGGTCCTTGGTTTTGGATCCGGGTCTACCCATGCTGCGACAGATACTTCAGTGTTCCATGAGGTATATGGGTGGGGGGAGTTGGGATGGGGATGTGGGGAGAGTTGGTTTGTTGTTGGGGGGGATTCAAGATTGGGGTTGGGTGGGTGTGGGGGGTTCAGATTCGGGGCTCTGGGGTGGGTGGGAAGAATCGCACGTGTGGATTACTGCTGGACTGAATGAGAGGTGGGGTGTGTTGGGGTGGCGCAGGGGGCCTGGTGGGGGGAATCACCGGGACAATGGTTGATCAGACTACTACGCTTCCCAATAAGTCCATACGTGTTGTAACATGGAATGTGAGGGGAATGCTCGATAAAATCAAGCGTGGAGCGGTGTTGCGCTGGGGGAAACGGGAGGCGGTAGACATGCTTTTGCTCCAAGAAACTCATATGTTGGGCTCCAAGGTCCTTAGCCTTCAGAGGTTTGGCTTCCAGCAGGTCTACCATGCCGGCTTTACAAGGGGATCCAGAGGGGCGGCCATCTTGGTTCACAGCAGGGTGGCTTATGTTCATGAGAAGCAGTGGGTAGACCCCCAGGGCCGCTTTGTCTTTATAAAAGGAATGATGGGTGCTGAACCGGTGGTTTTCGGTAGTGTTTATGCCCCCCCCCCCCTGTGCAGTGGGCCCTGTCGGAGAGACTGTTTGCAATATGGGATGAAATCCCAGATGTGTTGACGGTGGTTGGGGGCGATTGGAATGAGGTGATGGATGTGTGCTTGGACCGCCAGAGGCGATTGCCGGTGGCTGTGGATCCTTCTCCCTCTGCCCCGCATACTAGGCTGCGTGCGACAGCGGACGGTTTGGGCTGGGTGGATGTGTGGCGTCATTTGCATCCGGTTGCGCGTGAGTTCACGTATGTGTCGGCTGTACATGGCTCCTTTTCGAGACTTGATTATCTCTTTATGCCTGGTGCCTGTCTGAGTCGTGTGCGAGACGCTGCTATCTTGCCCAGGGGTCTGTCCGACCACTCCCCAGTTGTTGCCACAATAGAACTCCCCACAAAACGGCAGTTATTCCGTTGGCGGATGTCCTCATGGCATCTACAACAACCTGATTATGTCCACCACTTGCGGGAGGCGATTGATAACTATTGGCGCGATAACCTTGTGGGGGACATTGATGCGGTGGTGGTATGGGAGGCGATGAAGCCCACGATACGAGGGGTGGACATCGCTTGGTGCACTGCCGCCCGCCGGAAGCATCGGGAGGCCATTACCGCTGCGGCCGCTCAAGTGGAGACCCTGGAACGGCGTGGGCGGGAAGGGGGTGATGAGACTGTTGTACGGTTGCTCCTACAGGCGCAGCAATCCTATGCTTCAGTATTACATGATGAGGCCAGGCAGGCGTGGCTCGCCACACGCAGTAGGATTTATCAGTGGGGCGACAAGTCCTGCACGATGCTTCACAGGCTGTGTCAGTCTACTTTTCAGCCGCTCACGTTGCCGGGCCTCACTGCAGAGGACGGCTCGGTAGTGACGGACCCGGCCTGCCTAGCGGCCAGCTTTGCCCATTACTTTGAGGAACAGTATGCCCCCCGAGACTCCCTGGAGGCAGACGAGGTATCCGCATTCCTGGATGATCTGTCGCCGAAGGCCGTCTCCGATGAAGCCAGAATGGCACTGGACGCTCCGCTCTCTGCTGAAGAACTCGGGGAGGCGCTGGGGCAGCTCAACACCGGGAAGGCGCCGGGACCGAGCGGCTACCCATGTGAGTTTTACAGGAAGTTTCACCTCCAGCTGGGGTCTCAGTACAGACGCGCGCTTGAGGCGGCACGGGTTCGGGGGGAGCTACCACCAGATTGGCGCCATGCCGAAATTGTGGTGTTTCTGAAGCCGGGAAGGGCCCCTGACAGGCATGACTCATACCGGCCCATATCGCTATTGAATATAGAGGCCAAAATCTTGGCGAACCGCCTTCTTCCCTATATTACGGACCTGGTACACCCCGACCAGGCCGGGTTCATGCCTCGCAGAGCCACCCGCCATAACATCCGGCTGGCACAGGCAGTGGTGGATGCCATGGGGGCCCGGGACGAACAGGCGGCTCTCCTGTTGGCGGATATGGACAGAGCCTTTGACTCGGTAAGTTGGTCGTACCTGTTTACACTCTTGCCCCGTCTTAATCTGGGCCCGGTGTTCCTGTCCTACCTGAAGTTGCTATATACCAATGTCACGGCCTCGGTCCGGGTGGCTGGTGCCGCGTCCGGGCGATTTCGGATTGGTCGGGGGACCCGACAGGGTTGCCCGTTGTCCCCATACCTGTTCGCCCTGGCTATGGAGCCCCTGGCATCTTGGGTGCGTACTGATGCACGGATACGCGGGTTTGTGTGGAGTGGAGAGCTGGTGGATAGAATTGCATTATATGCAGATGATATCCTGTTTTTCCTCACGGACCTGCAGCACTCTGGGCCCCGAGTTCTAGACGTCATGCGCGTCTTTGGCGAGGTCTCCGGCCTTCGGCTTAATCTGCGCAAATCGACCTTATGGGTGCTGGGCGGCGGGGTCGTGGCGGACCCCTGGGCAGCGGGACTGCGAGTGGCGACGGATGGACTGAAGTACCTCGGCGTATTTCTCTCGGAGTCGCGCACCGTGGACTGGGACCGCAGCATTCTGCCGGTGTGGGAACTGGTCCAGGCCGACATCAAGACGTGGTCCAGGATGCCCCTTACTATTTTTGGAAGATCTGCTATCTTCAAAATGGTTGCGCTCCCACGCCTGCTGTATCAGCTACAAAACTACCCCTACCCTATCGGCCCACAGTGGTTTCGCCAAGTCAATTCGGCGCTGGGCCGTTTTTTATGGGCTGGTGGGGCGGCCAGAGTGGCGCTCAAGACGTGTTTCCTGTCTACCTATTGTGGTGGCCTGGCCACCTCCGATCTGTTATCTTACTATCAGGCTTCTCAGCTGTTCATCCTTAACGAATGGTGGTACAGTGACAGGGGGGACCCGGCCTATGCCTTGGAGCGATCGCTTATGGGCGATAACACGCTACACACCATTCTGTACTCGGTCCGCTTGCGACAAGCACTGCCGTCGGTCACAAGAGTAGTTTTTGCGGTGTGGAGACAGACCCTACGCCGCATGGGCTGGTGGGGCAAATTGACGGCGGAGACGCCGTTATGGCATAATGGCCTGCTCCCGGAGCTTTCGGCTCTAGACGGGTTTGAGGGATGGGAGGCAATTGGCATTTCACTACTAGGCCAGGTAATGTCCGGCACTACCCTTAAATCGTTTCAAGAACTCCGCACGGAGTTCCAAATGCCTCAGTCCCAGTTCTTCAGCTACTTACAACTGCGCCACGCCCTCACCCCGAGTATTGCCCATCTGGACTCTCTCCCTGAGTTTAGACCGGTTGAGGCGAAGGTCTTTATGGGGGACCTGGGGGATAGAAAGGTCTCCCGTATTTACCAGACGCTGGTCACTCACTGCTCCTCTACCTTACTCCCTCTTCGGGCGGCATGGGAAGTGGATGTGGGCCCCCTGGATGAGGACGATTGGAGGGAGGCCTTGGAATCCCCGTGTGGGACCGCCATCGCTGTGCGGCTCCGGCTTATCCAATTCAAGTACCTTCACAGAGTCTATTACACCCGCGAACGGTTGTGGAAAGCTGGGTTGATTGAATCCCCGGAGTGCCTGCGCTGTGGAGCCGTGCCTGGATCCTTGTTGCATACCGTGTGGTCGTGTGCTCGATTGTCTGGCTTTTGGAGGGGTGTATGGAGCTGCCTGTCCGAGGTCCTGGGATGGAATCTTCCCCGCACTCACCGATTGGGGTTGCTGCATGTTATGGAGGGCATAGGTGGGAACATCTATAAACGTCACCTGTTGCTCTTGGGGCTTGTTGTTGCCAAACGGGATCTGGCCCGGGCGTGGAAGGGTGAGAGGGCCCCCCCCTTGTCTGCATGGAAGGCAGGGTTGGACTACTATATGGGACTTGAGAAGCCGATCTTTGAGGCAAGGGGTTGCCCCCGCAAACACTACAAAATCTGGAAGCGGTGGGCCGACTACAGAGGACTATCGCTGGATCCCCCGGCGGAACGAGAAGAGGACATATGATTGTGCTAAAGTTGTTGGCCCGATTCTCTGGCACACCAGTCACACTACACCTAAACCTTTACTTGCTGCTGTTTGTGCACGTGCGTAGGGAGGAGGGGAAGGGGGGGTGGTCCTGGGGAATAGGGAGTTCTGGGAGTTGACGGGGTAGGGTGGGTTGTGGGTTTATCAATATTTGAGCCTATTTCTGGTACCTAATTTAACATTACTACATGTATTACAAACTGTGTCCTAACTGTTGGTGGTGAGCTCCGATTTGTGGGGTGCCACGATTTTATTGCCTGCTTTGCTCAATAAAAATGGTTGTGAAAAAAAAAAAGACAGAAATCCTGACGGAAACTCGGGAACCATCTTCTATGTGTTCTCTGTGTAGCGGAAGCCTACGTTCTGTTTTCTGCACACACCACGGGTGCAGTAACGGTGTAACTGCACCTTTTGTTAGGAGAACTGCACACACTACTGTTTAGAACTGTTGCTCTCCTGCACCAGGTGGAGTGTTTAACTTAAGACTGACTGCATATCCTTCATTATGACCCCGACATGCTTCTGCAGTGTCCTTCTGTCTGTTTGTTGACCACACAATTTTCTTTTTATGTATTTAATTTATATTTTGCTATTATTGCCAATCAATGATACCTGCTGCAGCATTCAGCAAGGAGTCAAACATAATGATAATTAAGGAAGTGTGCTCTACCAATGAATCAATGGGGCCAGTTATATAGCACTAAGTTACCCATAGGCAGCCATGCCTATAGGTTGTGGGAACACTAACAGTTAATCTAAAATAAGTTGGGTCTTTAAACCTTCCTAAATGGTAGCAACTGCTAATGGCTCTAGGTGTTTAAGTGATGAAGCTCGCCTTCCCGCTCAGGTACTTTCTACGCCAGATCGATTTATGTATATCATAAAGGTATCGAATTCTGTTCTTAAGGGCTCAAGTGGGCATCACACTTTGGTGGGGTGTAGTGAAACACAATTACTTTTACATTTTACTAATTCATAAAGTCAACAGAAAGATCAATAAAAAGTATTTTTAAATCATTTTTTAAAATATATATTTTAAACAGAAACGAATGTTTTAAACTACATGCATCAGTTTATCATTATATAGTGATTCCAAACCATATCACTGTTCACGAGCCAAAATCATCCTTCACAGTTTTGATATATTTAGTAACTTCAATGTCAGCCAACATGTGTTTCGCAGGAAAGGACTCGATGCTTCTGCAGGGCATAGTGAGTTAGATCTCAGAAAGCCCTTTCTCGCTGTAAATTGGTGATCGCGTGTGGGAGGACAGAGGATTACTGCTCCTTCTGATGGTATTGCTGATAGTTTTATAAGGGGTTTGGAAATGAAGTTCAAGACTGCACAGGTCAAGGCTGCACAGTGACCTTACATTTCAGCTAAAAAGAGCACTATATTAACATTGAAGCCTTCTATTGGTAAATTATAAATTATGAAACTGGGATTCAAAAATGCGCATTCAAACTTTTAGATAGTAGTGGGAATGAGGAGAAATGATTTTTTGAGTGGGGACATTCTTAGGCTTCTCTTTTGGTTATAGAATCCGAGTTTGGATCGTAAGAAGGTTGGTCCCAGCCCATGGATTGCCCGGAAAGCAGGTCCAAGGAATTTGAAGGATTTTCTTCTTGTCACTTGTAACCAGTGCAGTGGTCTATGCAGGTCCACTGATGCCTGTACTCTGTGTAAGAACCCTATGTAGGGTAAATAAGTCGTAGAATTTTCACTGTGCAGAATGAGGATCTTGACACTTGACCTGTGGTTGAAGAGTGTGTGATTTTTCATTCCTGTCAATGCAGTTGGCAGTTGTTTCATTTTCTGGGGCCAAGAGAATGTAAGGCTATGTTTTTCACTAAATGCACAGATAAGAATTTTTGTTTTTAGGGAGTTAGGCTTGAGTTAAGCTGTGGCTTCATGGAGATATTCCAGTTTCAAGATTTTCCGAGTATTTCCAGCATAGTTGTAGTAGGTGAGATTTAATGAAATCTCAACCTGTGGTTGAAAAGAAGGGCCAAGTTGTCCAGCCTAGAATTCCAAAGCCTGTCTACGGACTTCGTCCAAAGCTTCCCAGATAAGTTTGGGCTTTACAAGTCCTGTCAAGGGCTTCATCAGGGGGTTAACAAATGTGCATATAGTGATCTAGAACAAGTCGGTGAGTTGAAAAACCCACCAGTCACCCTCTAGTGGAAATTTGCATTTGGGCATCTGGCGGTCCAAATTAGGTCAATCCCTATGTCCTTTTGCTAGTGGGATATGTCCATCAAAGTTATTGTGTTGTGTAATGACGTCCGTGCTGTGTAAAAGCTTATTGAAGATTTTACACAGATCCCACTGGGAAGAGACTGATTTTGAAAAAGAGCATAAGGATTGACCTAATTTGTACCACCATGTGCTAGTGGCAAATTCCCACTAGGGAGTGACTGGTGGGTTTTTCAACTCGCAAGAACTGTGATCACTATTTGCACAATTCTTAACCCTGATGAAGTCCTGGACAGGCCGAAATACGTTGCTGGGCTGATTGAAGTCTACAGTATTGATGGAAATGAATAAAGATGTTCCTTTTGAAAAATCGAATTTCTGCTCCCTCTCCGTATTTGTAACAGAAGATGGAAATTATGTGTTAAACTGCTTTGAAACTCTTTAGAAGGATAAAATAATTTAATATTGAGTGTTTCCTCTACAATTAAAGGTTTTGTGTAATTTTGACAGTTTCCAAGCAGTAGGACTGTAAGAGGTGGATCACTACTAACAGACATTATTGTAATTGGCACATATGTAGTTGTCCAACATGCTCAGGTGGCTAGGCAAGGCATTCCACGGTTTGGCAGTCCTAACTGTGAAGGAACTACCCCCTTGTTGCATTTTAGCAAAGCGAGGGCCATTGAGGAGACGCTGCTGATTAGATCTCAAAGTCCGTTCCTGGCGATATAGGCTCAGCCTTGACCTGAGGTAGCCTGGGCCCTTGCCAAGGATGGCTTGATAAGCAAGGGTGAGTGCCTTAAACTCGATCTCCTGGCCACGGGGAGCCAGTGTATCTGTCTTAGGTGGGGGGGGGAGTGCTGGCACAAAGGGACCCTACAGATTAACCTTGCCACCGCATTCTGCACTGTCTGTAGCCTGTGGGTCAGGTAGCCAGGCAACCCCAAGTAGAGACAGTTGGCGTAATCTAGCTGGGAGGTTACCAATGCATGTACCATGATCCTATGGCTCTCTTCTGGCAGAAAATGTAGACATTTCCTGACGGATCTAATTTTTTCAAAACAGGCCGCGGATACTTGCCGGACTTGTGCTGCCTAACTCCAAGATTTCTAATCGAGTCCTTAGGAGAGGGCGGGAAGCCCAACTCCCTTGGCCACCAAAGGCATGACGGGGGAGGAAATACTAGATTGATAAACAAAACCTTCTGTCTTGTCTACATTAAGCTTCAAACAATTTTCGTTCAGCCAGCAATGTCCTTCAGGCACTCCTTAAATTTATAGAAGGCTGCTGTGGATTGTTCTTTAAAATAGAACACCTACTGAATGTCATCTGCGTAGAAAACTACCATAACCCCTCACTTGGATATGAGAGCCACCAGCCAGGCAAGGTAGATATTAAAGAGCAGTGGACTTAAGGCACCCTGGGGCAATCCACTTGTAAGTTGTTTGACTGGTGATGAGAAAGGACAAAGGAAAACTTGTTGACCAAGGTCATCAAGATGAGACCGGATCCAATTAAGTGCCACCCCCTGCACGCCAATATGTTTTAGTCTTTCCAGCAGCGTTGAATGAGACACCAGATCAAATGCCGCTGAGAGGTCCAACAGCACTAGCATGGCAGAAAAACCGCCATCCACTGACATTTTCACGGATTCAGCTACTTCTACCAACGCTGTCTCTGTGCTGTAGCCAGACCGGAAGAATGATTGGGAATTGTGTAAGAGACCATTGGCTTCTACAAAGTTGGCTAGTTGTTGCTGAGCCAGTTTCTCTAGTACTTTGGCCCGTGCAGATAACAGGAAAATAGGTCTAAAGTTGCTAAGTACTTCAGGGTCCGCATTAGGTTTCCTCAGCAGTGGTAAATCAGCCCAGAGAAGTAGGAGAAGCAGCCTATCTGAATAACCAGGTTTTTAGGTTTGTACGAAACATTTGTCTTTGCCTGTCTTAAGTAAAGGGGCAGAGAATTCCACAGCTTGGAAGCCAAAAACCTAAAGGAACTGATCCCTGTGTGGGGTTTCTTCACAGCAGGGGACATAAGCCAGCAAGGCCCCGATGACCTGTGGCACCACGAAGGTTGAATATTGCTGGATTAGGGAATGTTGATAACAGCACCTTTATTTGAGAAGGCCCTGTGGTATTAGCCATACGCTTTATTAGTGCTAACTCAGTGTTTCTTCCAGATCTCAATCTGTTAGCCTGCCTGTCAATAATGTGTTCTGTTTGTGGAAGTTTGAGATCTGTTAATAACAGCATTCATTGGCCATGTGTTTGTAGTTAGATGTGTCTTTCTGCCCCATTCCAACCTCGCTCTCTATACATTCCTAGACACTTTCTGTCCCGGCTTGCTTCATATATGTCCTCAGTGAGGCCTAGTTCCCGTTGCTATGTGTTCATCCGTACTCATTTCCATTGACCCCTTGCGGTCTACACATCCTTGGTTTTCCAGTTCCCTTTTTACTATCTTAATGTGCCCAAGTTTGGCCATTTTATCCTGCTCTAAACAGATTGTTGCAATCGACCCTGCTGATTACTTGTGTATGTGGACTATGGTATCTTACAGACGGAGTATGCACGACTGGAGAATGGCCGCTTTGTCTACCGCATTCACCGGTCTCCAATGTGCGAGTACATGATCAACTTCATCCACAAACTGAAGCACCTGCCAGAGAAGTACATGATGAACAGTGTGCTGGAGAACTTCACCATACTGCAGGTACATTTCCTGACCCCTCCCCCTCCCCCTCCCCCTGCTCCCTGACAACTCCTCCTAGCCGTTGACATATGCTATAAACTTCACCACAGAGCAAGTAATTGTGCTGCTCCCCAGCATTTCATTTATCCCAGGGTACTTGCCAATATTTATTTATTTGTTTATTTTGTTAACATGTAAGATGTGATATATTACTATATCCTCAAGGAGCCAAATGGCCCACTGCCTATTTCTCACTGAGGTACCCTACTCTCTTATATACAGGTGAGTTCAAGAAAAAAGGCATATTTATACAATGAAACAGCAAGAAAATGTAGAAAACACTACACATAGCAAAAAATACATCAATGCGACAAACTTCCCATCATGCATTTCCCCTTCAATACTTAATCGACCAGTCTCATTGCAGAATACACACAGACATTGTGGATATGCCAGTTGTGACTGAGCTGTGGGTATGCCAGTTGTGATCGTCCATACCATTTTCAATTTTGTACTACACCACAGTGTTGCATCATCACAAAGTTTATCAGTCCCCTGAGTTTACTGTGTCCTTGGACCCCTCTATCCCTCTGTGATGATGGTGACACAGTAGGAAGGCCACTAACCCACACCTTCTCTCGTCTATAACCATGGTGGGCAACATACTCGCGAAATCTAGAGCTCTTTAAAGTGCGGCATAACCAAACCATCAGGTTCTAATCTCCCTTCCGCCGACCTTCAGTGAGCAAACTGCTGGGGGCTTTATCACATGGCCTACACTCACCGTACCCTTGCAGAAGAGCTGGCTCTTTGTGCTGATTAATGTGTTTAAGCTGAATTACACAGACTGGGGTTTCTTCTTAAAGTGCAAAAACCTAACTGCTGTAAGGGCATCACAATTTCAATTTGAATTTTCTTTGTGTGCCCCTGTCCTAGAAGCAGAAAGCTTTTCTATTGCTCCAAGATCTGCCTCCGATGTCAAGGTTGATGGCTCATCTTTCACAATGAAAGAAGCACCTCACACTTGAAATCTTATAAATAATTTTTCTAGAAGATTGTGGTATTGACGACGAAAGGAGAAATCACTCAAATTGAACGGGAAGTTGAGCTTGCACTTCACGATATGGCGATCACCCACCAGAAGTTATGTCCATCAGTAGAATTTCCATTCCTTTCCAAGAGAAGGGTCTCCTTTATTCTTAGACAGTTAAACTTTCCATTCCTTGTAAGACACAAGGAAGTAAGTACATTCCAAAAGTACATACTTTGTAATTTCTTGCGAAGTGCTATTTCAACTTTTGAAAAGTGTTATCATGCAAGCTACTCCTTAACTGTGCAGTTTCTGCTTCAAGGATATGCTGACACTTCCATGGTTGAACCATAAACGTTATCCAATACTTGCAGTAAATCTCTAAATGGTGGATTCTAAAAAGGCACTTGCACGTACAATCTGAGAGAGACGTCTAGCCGCAGATTACTTAATTTACAATATCCCCAGGAATGAGATTGGATCCGGAATTTTTTTTGCAACAGCACCCGGGGGACAGCGCCACACGACCCCGCCTTGATGTCGTCCACATACGTGATGTCAGCGAGGTCATAGAAGTCCTTCCCAACATGCTGACGTCAGTTTCCTTCTTTTCCGCGTGCAACACGGATCCGGAGTGAGCGGTTCCTCTGGCCTTGCGTCGAGAACAGTGTGCGATGCCTTCGGGCTTTAAATCTTGTAATTCCTGTTCGCGGCAGATGTCAGCGACAGACCCGCATCTTATTTGTATGTGGTGTCTGGGCGAGCACCATGACTACACGGACTGTGAAGCCTGACAACGTCTGAAACCGAAGTCTCGGCGGGAACGCCGTATGAAGCTTCTCTTGACACTGCTGTACTGGTCGGAGTAGTCTCGCCCCCCCAGCCTCTTCGTCAATGGCAGGCCCGTCTACTGTTCGGCTCTGCCGTCGATTGCCCTCTGGGGTCCGGGCCGTCGTTCTCCTCTTGGTAAGTCGAGGCGCTTGTCGCCTAGTTCTTCGACCTCACCTTCTTCTGTTGTCAGGGGCACTGGTTCCCGGAACTTTCCAGAAGTGTGCTCCAGATGATCGTCCCCCGTCTATCCGCCCTTTCCGGGTGTGGGGGCAAATGGAGGACTGTGCTACAGCTTTGCAGGCTTCCCTTGGGTCCTCTGCTGTTCCTGGGGTGTCCTCGGGACCTCCACTTCTTGTGGGGTCTCCGACGGACTCGCCGGCGGGTTCGCCCCCGGGGCCATTTGACCCTTTGCCTCCCAGGAACGTCGTAGATGTGGTGTCAGGGCGCAGCCCGGTTGGGTCTCCCTCTACGGTCCACATGGAGTCTTTGGGGCGCGGCCAGTTGGGTACCCCTCTACGATCCACGGCACCTCTGCAGCGCCGCATAGTCCCGCGGGGCTCCCTTTGGCGCCACAGATGGTTGCCGGTGCTCATAGCCCTGACGTGAGCACACCACATCCTTCGGGGCAGGAGGCTGCCTGTCCGGAGCCGGGGTCGGTGCCTTTCTGGCGCCGGAGGCTCGGCTCCACCTCCACTCCTTTCTCCCAACTCGGAGCCTGTTATGGATGAGGCGGAGACGGTGCCATAAGCTTGCCTCGCCGGCCCGGCTCCCTCTCCTTCAGAGGGAGAGCTTGTCATAGTTTCGGCACCAGGTGGCGCCGACTCGATGCCGGATGCTGCCGAGTTGGTGTCTAACGAGGCGCCGTATTGACGCAGAGTTCTGAACTCTTCTATAGAGGTCTCTGGAGAGAGTTTGGCGCCGCCCTCTCGCCCGGCATCACCGGAGCTAGTGTTGCCAGTGCCCCCCTTGGAATTTGTGGAGCATCCTCAGGAGCTCCCAGATCCGGCAGGCTATTCGCCTCCCCAGGAGCCCCATCAGGATCCTCACTCATCCATGCGGCTTCCTTCCATGGGGCATTGGGCACACCCTCAGTGTCTTGAAAGGGTCAGCTTACAACCCTCCCCCACTGTTGTCCCCTCCACGGAGGGCTACCAAGGCTGGTGCGGCTTTTTTGAGAGTGGGCTCATTGGCCACCCGCATTTTAAATATGCAACCACCTTCTACCCCTTTGTCTGTGGACCCCTTACTTGAGGTCCTCCACCGTGGGTCTAGAAATGTGTAGCCTCTTTTGCGGCTTCCCTTTATGATGCCCTTTTGGGTACCTGGGTCCAGCCTGCTTCATGTGAACCAGTGGCTCGTTCAGTTTTGCACCGCCACCGTCCAGCTCCACATGATCTGGTTTGTCTTTTTGTGCACCCTGATGTGCAGGGGTTTGTGTTGCAGACAGCGATTCCTTCTCTGCCCCCTCTAATGCTTCCTCCCTCTCGGAAGTCCAGATGGCTTGAGTCATGGGGTAGGAACATCTTTGCATCCACTTGTGCAGCCCTACGGTCCTTGAATACAGTGTGTGTTTTTCCTCGGACTACCTCTGCCCTGTGGGACTCTGCAGAGTCTTTGCTTCCTGCCAACTTGAAGGTGCTCGCGTTGATCTCCTTCACCTCCTCAGGGATGGCTGTGACTTTGCCGAGTTCACAATCCGTTCAACCTTAGATACTGCGGATTCTTTGGGCCAAGCCATGGCGGGTTCTGTTGCCTTAAGGTGTCATGCTTGGTTGCAAGATAGCGTCTTCCCTGAAAATGTCAGTGAGCGTCTGGTTGACTTACCCTTTGATGGGGTTTTGCTGTTTGATGCTCACGCTAAATTTGCGGTTCACCAGCATCTGTTGGGCTTTCGTCCTCCCACTTAGGTCCTTTTAGGCCTGTCTTCTCTGGTGGTACTTTTTCATTTCGCATCCTTTAGATGTGCTCAGTGTATAACATGGGCAGTGAGCCTTACGTCTTCTTTTTTCCGTGGTCAAGGGTACTTACCCTTTTATTGGCATCCCTGGATGCGTTTTGCTTTCAGCTGCCTGTTGGCCTTCTGTGGCCGTGTTCTACAGGTTGCTGTGTCCTCTGACTATGGTATTCAGCCGGTCATTCAGCTTTGTCATATCATTACGGCTCGGAACTCAGTTCACGGGTTCGGTTCGTTACTGTGTTCTTTTGGCCTGGCTTATTGCCCTAAGAGGTGTACGCTATTCTATAGCCTTGCTTATCTCACCTGGGCCTGGAGATCCTGTGGGCTCCATGCGTTGCTTGGTGGTCGGCTGTACATTGTTCTATGTTTTCCCCTGGTGCCATCTGCTTATGCCATGGTCATCCGCCTCCTTGGGAGGTGTTATGGTCTCCTCTTCAAAAACTGCTCATACCTGCCCTTACTGTACTAGGTATGATCCGGTATGGGCCTGTTTATGCTCCTGGCTAGTTCTGTTTCTACATAATTATATGTTTCTACATTTATGTATACATGACAGTTGCCTTGGTATCCTCTTGCTACATCGCCACCTCTTGTCGAGGCTGCGAGGTCTGGACCAATATCTCCATGTGTGGGGGAGCTTTATTGACTTGCTAAAAGTTGCCATAGGGGCCTCTTTGCTTCCTCTTACTGGAGTGATTTCCCAAATTGATATATGCTCCCTTTTGGGGTTTGACACTGTACGTGTCTTTTCTGGAGTGTTGGTCTCGGATTCTGAGACTCTTGCTACCATTCGTTGACTGTGTTTTTGGCACCTTCCTTCAGATAAGCCCGTTTTTCCAAATGATCACCTACTCTTGTTATAAAGCTACGCCTGCTGGACAGTTTTTCTCATGGCCGTGGTCATTGACTACTGCTTGCAAGCCTACATTGTGGGTTGTTTCACGCTTTGGCTTCATGCTGCCCGGTTGGCCGCTCTTATACTTCCTGTGTAAGCCACTTTAAGGTCTCTATGGCCGCTTGCCTGCTGCATATTTCTACCTGCTTCAGCGGGTTGGGGATTGATGCTAATTGCCCCTCATTACCCTTTTTGGGGTTGGGTGTGCACTTGGCCTGTTATTTGTCCCGCTGGCTATTCCCAGCGCATTGCTCCGGTTCTAGCTCTTGCCTTTGGGCTCTTGACTCCAGCTCCCACTTCCTTCTATAGGCTAGTCTGTTAGGCACAGTTTGCATCTCTTCAAGTTCATTTCGAGCTTGGGTCAGTGCACTCAGTGTGCCCTCAGTGTGCCTTTAAGCGGAGAGTGGTCCTTCTTCCTCTCTCTTTCTTGCTCTGGTATAGGGCTTATGCTGTTCTACCTGTAATTTTTTATATGGGTATGGTGTGGCGCCATTCTGGCATGTTTTTAGGATATCTTCCATCCTGTTATTTCTGCTCTTCGAGCTGCTTGGGTTGCTGTCTGGCTGTTCTGCCACAGCTTCCCCCCTGTATCCATCACTCTGTTGCCGGAACAGATGCTTGGCGCTTTCTGTTGTTCTGTTGCAGACCTGCCTCCCTTTTGGGGTATGGCTGTGGTATCTATTCTAAGTTAAGGAATCTGCGACTAGATGTCTCTATCAGATGTATGAGTTACTTACCTTCAGTAACAATGTATCTGGTCTAGCCGCAGATAGTTAACGCCCACCCAGCCTCCCCGTTCTGCCAGGACCTTGCTAGTGGTGTTCTCCGCTGGCCTCTTCAGTTGCCATTGGGTTATTTCTCAAGGGGGATCTGATTGTTGCACTCCCCTTGGTGCTTTCAGATACAGTTATCTTCTGCTGAGGGGCTTCTATTCTGTTATATGGTGCCTTTGATTCACGAGGAGATTTGTTTTCCTCACCAGTTCCCTTCCCTTCCTTCCGTCTTCTCCACTACCTCGGGGTCCTGGTCTCCTCGTGGTCATCCTTTTTGAGTGTCAGCTGTGTTCTGTTTTCTACCTCTGTTTTTAGATGGGGAAGGTCAGTCTTTTCATTCTTTCCTACAGTGGACTGTTGTTCTTCTGTGTTCCGTTCTTGGTGGACGGCACAGTTCCACATGGCACTATCAGTCTATTTCTGTATGTTGAGATGTTCTTCCCTTTTTGCACTCGGGAGGATCTTTGCTTAGCTTGCGGGGCTCTTTCTCACAGCTTCCACTGATATGTGTAGTCTGTGTCTAATTCTGTCTTGAAGATGGTGTCTTTCACCATCCTCCTTTATTCACGGATTTTTCATCCCTCGCACACTGTTCCCATACTTTCACAGTTTTTGGTTGGTGGCTCTGCGTCGTGCCGTGGAAACGTTTCCCCTAAGAAAACTGACGTCAGCGCGCCGGGAGGGGCTTATATGACCTCGCTGATGTCACGTATGTGGACGATGTCAGGGCGGGGTCGTGTGGTGCCGTCCCCTGGTGCGCAGAGGTGCTGCTGCAAAAATATTCCGGATCCAGTCTCACGCCTGGGGATATTCTAAGTTAAGGAATCTGCGGCTAGACAACATCACTACCAGATACATCATTACCAAAGGTGAGTAACTTGTACCTCTTTGCACATAACCACATGAGAAGCAGATACACTACAGAGACTGGGACTGTGGGCATCCATGGATCAAAAAAACTATAGATCACTCCTTATGCACAAACTGACACAGGAAGTCGGTATGCAGAACACAGGCACCCTGCACCCCCCCCTCCTTGCTCCCTAGAGTGGAGTCCTGATAGGTCCCCTTGAGTGCCCCCATGAGACTGGAGGTAAACCTACACTGACACCTCCCTTGTGAGAGCTTTCAGGACGTCCCTGAAAGATGACCATGTACAGTTGCTGACAGTATGTTTTCTGCTATACTGCCCTTGTCGTACAGGGACACCTTCCTACTGATTGTGGAGAACGGCATAAGACTCGGTCGTCCATCTATCTCTGTTGTAGGTGTTTGTAGTTTTTCTGCGTTCATAAGTGACTTTGCTGAGGCGCAGGGTAGAGGGTGAGATTGCCCTATATTTGCACAGTCATTGTGCCACCTTTCAGCCTGCTTTTCTGTGCACATACTTGAGTAATAAAAGTGTGTACATGGATTATTAAGTTAACTCAATTGCACATGACCGTGTGTAAGTTCACGTGCATCTGCTGTAAGATCAGGTACTCATTCTGTGTTTGAATTGTCCTGCTGGTGCGCTCTTTAATACCAATGCTTCCTCCACAGGGCACACTTATCACATGGCCTTCCACTCTTTGGGCAGTGGTTCTGTTATCTGGCCAGGATTGTCAGCAATGTTTTTCACCCCAACCACGTACAAGTTAAAATAATCTGTAACCGTAACAGGCTCAGCAATGAGAATAAAGGGCTAAAATTAAATGAGACCGATAATCCACATTCAAAAAGTGGAGTATTTTTGGTGGAGTACGATTGGAGCCGGGTTCTCCATGTACAAGTCACTTGTCCCTGCCATAGGTAGGGCCTAGAGCAAGTAAGGAAATTCTGGTTTCTTCAAGGGTTTGTCTAAATCTGTACTGCTTCAAGTCATGTCAGAAGGTCATCTTTAAAAGACCTCCTCCCAAAACTGTTTAGATCTTAGAACAAGAGAAGGAGATCATTACTGTATTTAAGTCATGCCACTGATCAACTGGAAAAGCCTCCATCTGCACATTCCTTTCAATGGATGGGAAGGATATCAGGAGCTCTATGGGATAGTGGACCAGTGATCTTCACTCTGCGCATGTTACAAAAGATTTTCAAGTGGCTCCTGATGAACATTAGACGCACCGTCACACAACACCTCATCACGAGTCGACTTGACTATGACAACGCCCTCTACTATGGTACCTCTACACACCTCATCCAGAGACTACAGGCCATCCAGAACACCGCTTCTAGACTCATCCTTGACCTCCCCCGACAGACCCACAACTCCTCTCACCTAAAGGAACTCCACTGGCTCTCAGTACATAAGAGATGCCTATTCAAGCTACTGCCTTCAAAGCCCTTCACGATCTAGGACTAGCCTACATCCAACACCGCCTGAACTTCACCAACCATCCAGAAAACTACGCTCCTCCTCTCTAGCTCTCGCCCACACTCTCCGTATCAAGACAAGCATGAGTGGAGGACGCTTATTCTCCTACCTCACAGCAAAAGCCTGGAACAACCTTTCCCAGCAGCTCCGTACCTCCCCATTTCTAACAGAATCCTGAAAAGCTCTCAAGACCCGGATATTCAACTGAGCTCTCATGGAGAAGTGTGGCTCAATGGTTAGAGCGGCAGACCCTGATGCAGAGGTCTGGCCCGGGACCAGGGTTCAATTCCCGCCTCGACGGGTCTTGGGCTCAATTTTCTAGGACCTGATAATTCTCGCCTCGGTGCCTATTCTAATCATGGGTTCCACTCTGCAACTCTGGGCAATAGCTTGCTTAATGTCCACAATGGCCCCAACAGCGCTGGGATGCCTGGCTTCACCTTGGGGGTGCCCAGGAGTGGGCATTTCACAGGGAAAAGCCAGGAAGGGTTCCACAGCGGTATGCGTTACAGCACCAGGACACCCCAGTTGGTGTATTAGTGCGGTTTACAAGTACAAATTACATTTACATTACATTTACATTCTGCAAGCTCCTGGCTACCCTCTCAGGTGATTGGCTATGCTGTACAAATCAAGTGATTGTTTGAACTTTTTGTCAGGGTCTGTCTTACACACGTGTAGTAGACAGTCCAAGCTAATGCTGCGATATGAGCAGGCTGCTGCCAGTACTCTATTCAACGTGTGATGCCAAGGGGGAGCAAATGACAAAATGGATACTTTCCACTCCTAAACTTGAAGAAAAAGAAGGAAACCTTGAATCAAAGTTGTCTAGCACCGATGCTGATGCTCCAGACAAGTCAGTGAAGAACCAAGCAGCACTGACGCACGGGTGAAGCCCAGCCAAGTACCATGCATCAGAGGTTAGACTAACGCATTTTAGTGCTGGTGTCCACATTACTTATTAAAAACCACCGGAGACACCTGCAGTCCCATTCGAGACCTGGGTAATTCTAGTAACATGCAACCTCCCATGTAAGTTCCGCTCTAGCCCAACTCTTCTCTTAAGGGTCATATAATTGACTACAATGGTTAATGCCATCCTCTCCTCTTTTTGTCTTCTCTAATCTTACAGGTACCTACAAACCTTTCCAGGTACTCTATATTAGTCCCTAGTTTATGTACCTGCTTCATTCGGTGCTTCCGTCTTAACATCTTCTGTCCTGTCCATTTAACCTTGTTCTTGGGACTATTTGTCATGCTTTAATTTATTCAGTATAATTGAGTTATTCTTTAGATCATGTCCCCTCTTTGATGGCTGTTGAGTCAGTGGTGTCCATATCAATGCATTAAAATGCTTTAGTCATGCATTCATAGTGCCCCTGATCACCACCAGTGATGAGGCGCACTTCACACCAGTCAGTCTGAGCTGCATAATTGCCAAGCAACTTTCCAAACAGTGATGCAATTGCCTTGCTCTGCCAGCTGCCTCTAATGAATGAAAACAATTCTGCGACCTCAAGCAGGAGATGATTGGCCCAGCACATAGTGTAGGTGTGTGGCAGTTTGTTTTTTCCCTTGACGTGCCCATCATGTGGTGCTCACCATGGAGGAGGGTTGTGCTGGCTGTGGGATGCTTTTGATGTTTTTTCTCAAGGCCTGACAGCCAGTCTCGAGTCCTACTGGCAGCCAAGGTTGGTGGGATGTTGAAATCTTGAGCAGGATGCCCGGTTGATATTTCAGCTCGAGGTCCTCTTGAAAACCTGAGCTTCAACAAGAAGGGTTTTCACGAGGGCCCATGTACGTAGTGAATACTGGTGCCGCCCTTGCCACATGGGATTCCCGGTTGGAATACGGTTTGGGCTCAACAGCCTGCAAGTCCAGGTCGATCTCCGTCTGCTAAAAAATAAACCTGTAATGTGTGGACTCTGTGGCTGCTGTGAGGCGCTCTTTCTTTTCTTGGACAAGGTTCATGCTATAGATGCGTGGTTCTTGTCCGTGCTCGCCACCTATATTTAGTGTTACAGCATACGAATGATGGACGGAATGCTGACAATGCAAACATTCTCCCCCAGTCAAAAGATTGGGGTTAAATCCATTGTTCTTATACCTTTTAGGGTATGTCACCCTTCTTCAGCCAGGCTAGCTTGAATCCAGTGGCACAGTGAGCAAGGGATCCACGTCTGGGCATACCCATCCCACTTAGGGCGAAAAGTGTTACAGCAAACAAATGATGGACGGAATGCTGATAATACAAACATTCTCCCCCAGACAAAAAGATCTGGGTTAAAGCATTAACCTTTATGTGAGAAAATTGCACACATCTAATGGCCGAATTTCACAGTGCAAATCAAACCCCACTGTGGCCTGTCAGCCGAGCACACTGGGAATTCTTGCACCTGAATGCGCTCCCCTAGTTGATTCTGAACAACAAGCAGGCTCTGTGAAATTAAGAGGCATGGGGAATAAAAGTTTTGGCCTCAGATGGTCAAACAACCCAGTCTAGCAGGAAATTGAGAGGGATACCAGATCTGTGAGCTTCATGCTATACAAGCCGGCCACCAGACGGGTATCGCCCTTTGATCTCAACACTAATGTCTTGTACTTACTCTCCAAAGGATTATACTTTATACTAGAGCATCATCAACATGCACAGTACATATCCTATTTATGGGCAGTTCCACTTAGCGTAAACCTCTCCCAGCACACAACACCATTCAGCACACACATCACTAACCCAAGTACAGCACCCACCGTTCAACAGATAGGTGCTCAATCGCCACAGACTGCGAAGCGCCAGAGGCACAAACAAGAATGCAGTATGAAACTCTGAAACATTGTACAAAAACTGCCTGAAGAGGCCAGGACTCCAACAATCCCCTCCCCTCCATGCCCTAACATTATTACAAAAGGAGCGTTTTCATGCAATCTTTTCAACATGAATAAAAAGACACCAATCGTACTCCTCGCGAAAGCGATGTCGGCATCAGGGCCACTAACCCTCCTCCTGATCACCCCAGCCACCCCCAAAGACTGCTTCACCCCTGCTACAAAACCTCCCAATGTTGTGTGCCGGTAAGGCATATAACATTCTTGAGCTAGGCCTCCACGCTTTCCCCACTAGCCCCAATCCTAATCAAATACACAACATCCTGACCCGCACATTCCCGGCACGAGGCATACCAACAGCCTCACAACAAATCTCTCTCTTTTTCCACTTTTAAATGTCAGCATTTTCTCACAGAACACAAAAGCAGGAATAAGCATGTCGGTCCAGTTCGCCTGTGATCCATAGGACAATCTGTGTGCAACCCATACCAAGATGTCCGCTGTAGCTGAACATTGCACAAGAAAGTAAGGACAGACAAACAAAAGACTCACGGCACACAAGAAAGATGGTGGATCCCAGGGTGGGCCCACTATGGATACATTAAATCAATGCCTTTCTATCGCACCCTAAACTACGTCATTTGAGACTGTGCAAAAAAAAGGCTTGCATCCGCTGCAGTCTTTGCAATCTGAGGGTCAGCTTTGCGGTTTATGGTGCAAGCGGGGTACTAGCATGGGACTCCTATAATCACTTAGATCAGTGCCCTCAGCCCCGTCTCTGCTTTTACAGATGTGAGCTCCTAAGATACGTAATGTAAGGGATAGCTCTGCTGTTTGATGAAGGTGATGTCTCTCCCAGAGAGGCAAACCTGTGCCTCACCTTCTGCAGCTGTCCACTTTGCGAGGTCCTCTGTGTGCTGTCAATGTCTCTAGATGTAATCACAATCCTCAGTCAGTAACAGACTTGTTTATTGTTTAATATCATGGTGCAATAATTGTGTGCAGTATTGAATCACGTTAGAAAAAGGAATTGTGTTAGTTACCTTTTGTTTCAGGAGTGTTGCCGCAATTACAAGGCCTTCCCTAGAGCACCATTTGACCAAAAGGGAGCAATTTATGATATTTACCTGTTTACAAGGACTGCGTAGTTAGGTTTACTTGTGTTATTAGGTCACTTGAAGTGTCACACATTGGCAATGGAATGTCACTCATAAGCGAAGTCATGGAAATGTCGTCCATATGCGGTCTGAAAACTTGGCAGCTATGCGGTCGTTGGTTACCACTGGTGAGCATTTTGCCTCTAGTCTAGATATGCCATTCCCAACACATATTTACTTGCCACCCACTGCCTATAAAAGAGATGAAAAACATGCCAGAGGGTGGATAATGTAGAGCAAATTGGGATTGGGATAGATACTAATGAGGAGGATAGATTGGTCTTGTCCTTCTTTCTTTGTCACACTCACTGTGTTCATCCTCTGTCCCGCACAGGTTGTTACTAACAGAGACACACAGGAAACCCTTCTGTGCATCGCCTTCGTCTTTGAGGTATCCACCAGTGAGCATGGCGCCCAGCACCACGTCTACAAACTGGTCAAGGACTAGAAGATTTTAGGAGGAGCTTCCACATGCAGATGCCAGCAACAGCGGAAAAGCTGGATTTTTTTAAACAATTGGAATGCCAAAAAACTCTAGCATCCTCACACGTGCCTTCGACGTAGTGTTGCACATGTCTTCTACGTGGGGTTAATTTTTTATTGAAAAAAAAAACACAGGAAAAAAAGGAAATTCATGGACACTTGTGAATGTTAGGAATTTTTCTGAGGATTGAGGGAAGTTGCACTGATGCCGCCTGACTGTGCCTTTGCACTCCTGGCCACAGAGTCCCGGCTATCCCAGCGACTGGGAGCGGAAGATATTCCTGTGGTGGTGCTAATGCAACCATAAGATAGAGCATGTAATCCGATTCAGGAACATTGCTCCTTGCATTGTATAAGCCAGAGGCGTGGGCTGCCATGAGGCTACAGTACTGTGAGTGAGTGGATAGAGAGACGCCCAAGGATGTTGAGGTAGTGCAGATGCTTTTCACCGTCTGTGAGTGAGTGAATGGAGCCTATAGAGGTCAAACAAGTGAGTGAGATTTGAAGCAGCATTATTGTAGGCCATTGTCGGTCCGTTGGTTGCCTTTCCTGAGCCACAGCGTTTTGATATACAGCAGGATTGTCCTAGGCCTAAAAAACAATCATTTGTTCAGCCGAAGGGTGCAATGTGATATACAACAAAACTATAACAGGCCAGAGAATGGAGTATGATATCCAGCAAGAATTTTGATTGGCCCAAACAGCAAGATTGTGTTATGCTAAAGTAAACTGGTGAACAGTAGTCGTGATAGGCCAGAGAATGCATCTTGATGTATAGCAGGATTGTGATGGACCAAAACTTATGGTGACAATACACAGAAGGATTGTGGTTGGCTGAAGCCTACCTGACGTGAATCGAGTGGGATTGTGTTACACCAGAGCAAGAGAATGCGATAGACAGCAGCACCTTGTTATGCAGGAGAATTGCATGTGATAATATGGTATGACCATGATAAGTCAAAGTTTGAGGGAGCCGTAAACCGTAGGATTGTGCTAAACTCAATCCTGAATTATTATGGCCAGCAAGAGTGGGATGGGTTGGGCCTGGATTGTTATACACCGAAGGATTAGAATAAAGTGATTCCTCTGTTTTGATATGCAGTAGGATTGAGATAATCTACAGCTGAAGAGAAGTGTTACAGAACAAGAATGTAAACTAGAACGCAATAAACAGGAGGGTTGAGATGAAATGCACCAGGAGTAACTGTCACACACATGGTTTAAGAGCGTGCAGTTTGCTGTATGCAGGGTTATTGACAAGTTCAGATCGGCATTTGTTGGGAAGGTGTGTACTTTTGTGGTTCTCACGTCAGTCTTCAGGTTCCAGTTGATCTAGGAGTTGTTGGAAAGTGATGTTGGACATTGGTCTTCTTCCGGGGGAGAGAGGGAATGCATCACAGTATTAGTTTTTGCAATAGTAATGCACTTATCTTACCCTTAAGTCGCAGGCATGTGGTTAACTTAGTGTTGTCCTGCCTGCTTGTGCATAGAGGTGTAGCTGTGTTGGTTATTTAGTAGTCACTTCAGGCTGATCCATGGGTGAGTGTATTTCAGTTTAATTCAAATCAAATCCGGGATCATACTGGTATTTGGTTGTCAATTATTGGGATAGAATTAGGCATGTGTTGATCTTGTTGTCAGCTCGGGTTTCAAGTTATTGTTGGGGTGCCAGTTGTTGATCAGTATTGAGGATGGTATCCCTCTTGTTGGATTAGAGATCATGTTGGTGTTAGTCTGGCAGATTTTGCTCAAGAATTATGCTAATGCATGTCTTATTGGTTGTTGGTAAGTGATCATGTGGGTTCAGTGCTGATCTTTCAGTTGTGGAGCAGGAATGTACTTGGTTTGGCCTTACATCTGGTGTCAGGAGACATATTGGTGTTGATCTGGCAGTTGTTGAGCCAGAGCTTACTCACATTTTTAAAGTTAGTGGTAACTGCAGTGCTGTAGCAACAGCTGAGTAGAAGTGAGGCCTATTTTGGCCTTGTAGTTGAGTGGTGAGAGGTCACTTTGTTGTTTCAGTCATCATGCAAGGATTAGGAGGATTGTCTCTAATCGCACACCTCTAAGGTACAAGTGGCCGTTCCTTACATGTATGCTTTCTCAGGTTACCCGTTTTCTTTGACTACAGGTGAAGCGCCCAAAGCATGTCTCATGTCCACTTTCTGTATTCACACAGAGCCCTTGGTGTGAGTGACAGCACCACTTGCGCTTTCAGAGTACCAATTTCAAGCTGCACTTGTTTATTGAGCATGAGGGTTTGTTCTTTGCACATGTACAATTCCCAGATCCAAATGTTTTCGGGACTACTTTATGCAGAGAGGCTCTCTGGTAACCGCCTGCTTATTGCCCACATGATCTTAACCTCTGTGGGTTATGGTGGTGATAGTGTATGTGTGCGTGTGTGTGTGTATGTACCCATCTAATTTCTCCAAGTGGCTGTCGCAGGTGTCTGTTTTTGAAGACTTAATCTGAATGTCTGCCTACAATATGCTTGAACATTAGCACTAAAGGTGTTGCCATATGCACACAAAGCAATTCACAAGTGCCTTGCATATGCATGCAAAAGTTCACACTTGTTTCTATTGTGAACAAAGTACTTGGTAATGTGCCTGGTGTCATATTTCCCTGTTATGTCCATGTTTTACTTGTACAATACCACACTTTGTGTGCACATGCACAAGGTAAGCTCCCAGGTGCCTGCTTGATATGTACATACACTAGGTTGATAAATGCTTGTTCTGGGTGCATCAGTCAAAACCTCCTTCACTGGGCCACTTACTCAATACACACCTAGAGATCAATGCACTCCTTGGAAAAATTATAGGGCAGGCTATGAAGCTATTGCCTTTAGCAAAATCCTGGCCATGCAGACTGCTCACCAACACAACACTGAGTAAAGAACAAGCTCTCCCAACACCTGGATGAGGGGCTACTAACTTAGTAAAACCTAATTCTGCATCTCTATGCTTGTGCAATTGACATACAATAGGGCCCTACTACACAAGGCTTTCTGGTAAGGTTGACTATATTCACTGTTATATTTTCATTTTTCCTATGCATACACTCGTGGAGTACCTCTGCCGCAGTGAAACATTCAATAAGGACCCATGCTGGAGCAGACCTAAACCACTGTGCACAGATGCTTGCTGCAGTAGGATACAGATTACATATGCTGGCTATCCAGACAATAATAAGCAAACCACCCTGGGCTTCCAAACAGAAAAAATCCCTTTTGTCCTCTCATTTAATGGGTGTAAAGTCGTATAGCGCTAATTGTAAATGGTAGTGAGGCGATACTGATGGACATTAAAGACTCTTCATTGGCCGGAGTCATCCAGAACTCGCCCAATGCAGTGTGAGGCAAATCCAACAAAGTTGCAAGCAGTCAGAAACTGGAAATTAGATCTTATCCAGCAATTGAGATATCCTAAGGCCTATTGCAACACTATTCATCGATCTCTGCTATTGGGACGTCCCCAGGTAGAGTGACCCTAATGGTCGCAATATGTGAGCTTTCCCATAGACTGGCTTGGTGCAACATATTACTCAGTCCGTGAGATTTGCCAGGACTCAAAGAATATGTTGTTGCTCAAAAAGACAGTAACTGAATAGCCTACTCATCATATGAACATTTGTTGCACTGACAGCACCTCTCAAGGCTTGAGACACCCCAGGCTACTACACAGTGATTCGGCTTTCCTATGATGTACCCTCTGAGACCATCTGAGATGAAGATGCATCATGTGAAATACATTATGCTTCTTACCTTTAAAAACAGCTAATGAAACATCCATACGATTCTGAGATGTTCCATAGCGGCGTCCGACCCAAGAAACCCACTCTTTTGCCAATAAATACAAATGAAAGCCACTGAGATCTCTGTACTAGCCCTTGCAAGGCATGAGACATCCAGGATTCACTTGTCATTCAAGAGAAGTTAAAGCTAACGAGGCATCTCTAAAATCCTGTGATGTATCTTTAGAATATCCCATCACGAAACGCCCAAGAATCTCTCCATTAGGGTCTAATCAAAGTCAATGAGAAATCTGACACTGTCCACGCCTTAAGACACCCTGAGACTTCAACGGTTTTCCCGAGATTTTCGTAGAAGAGCACCACAGCAGTAATGAGACCTCTTGCATCTACAGAACACTAATCCTTGCAGAGTGATATATTTTTGGCACACACATTATCAGGATGTGTCTTGCATATCTTCCTTCAATAGTTCTCAGTTGTTTTTCTATTTTGGAGGCCAAAGGATGCTGGTCACCATCTTTAGAACTGTCTCGGTTCGAATTGGAAAACATATCTCTTTTTATATGTATTATATATTTTTGTGTCTCCTTTTTTTTAATTGGCTGTTATGGTTTTTTGCAGTATATTTGTTGTGTTTACTATTATCTGTTAAATGTAAGGCGAGAAGGGGAAACAGGATGTGCGTCAGCATAAAACGCATTAAAAGGATTTCCTGACCAGTTGTGTAAAATGTCTTGATTTTGATTAACTGTGTTATTACGTGAATTTGGTCAATTGAGCAAATGTCACTGGTCCTGTCAGCGACACTGTCTTTGTGTGCTTCTAGAACTTCTAAAGGGTCATCTAGCCCACTTCTTTATACCAACCAAATAAGTAGACAAAAGCCTGCACTTTCATGCTTTCTGCAAACAAGATTGACATTGCTTGGTCTCCTCTCCCTCTTTTTGCATACCCTCATATTTCGAAATTTAGAGACACTCCGAACTTTTTATCTTGAGGCTCTTATGTCACAGTTGTTGCGTTTTTTGCAGGTCTTATCTAAATTGCAGATGACCAACAAATTCAGAATCTTCTCACATTCTTTTACACATTCACTGACTCACTTTATTGACAATTGTGCTGAGAGATCCTTTCTTGCACTGGCCACCGTTTTTGTGAAGAAATAAAAGTTTTGCTCCTGTTAGATATCCACTTAATAATAGTTGCCCAGCTGCAAAATCATTGTTACAGGTCAATAACTTATTGGACACTAATGTTAAAACCAACCTCAGAGATAACTGCTAGGGTGTTCCCCCTAACAGACTTCAAGTGTTACCTGACCTCTTTGTCTGGTGCTGTGCTGAAAGTGTCACCAATTTCTGGGTCATCATTACATATCCATTTGTTTTGTCAACCAGAGAGCTCCACTTGATGATAATATTTGCAGGGGGATTTGGTGCTGCAAAACACTTGCTGCTCCTCACAAGGATGGTGCACAGGATCAGACAGACAACAGCAGACATGTGACCCTCGTAAAAATGGCCTTGAATAAAAAGATGACCACACCACGCTAGACAAAGAAAAAAACTGCAGCCAGTATCCTATTTTATAAAGGTCATGATATGATCAAACACTGGTGAACATTTAAACCCGTGGATGTGGTAATTTAGTTACTGCACATTTTGAAATCTTATGTAGTTTTAGGGACAAGCAGTGCAACCCCGTGTGAAGCAGTGACAGAGCATCAGTGATGCCTGAATATTGCATCTCCTAGTGGTGAATTTCTTGTTGCCACCATCAAAAGGCTTGTGATAACATACTGGATAAAACGTGTACAAACATTTTGTAAGGCTGCCTTTGCTTGTAATATAACATTGACTTCTGTACTGTACTGCATTGGGAGGTAATGTCCAGGGGCGTAGCTTCTGGGTGGATGTTTAGGGTGTTACACCTCCCTATGGTATTTTGTGATGAATAGTTGGGTACAGGTGCATTCAATGGGGTATGGTGAGATGTCTGTCGAATTTTACCAGGAATTATTACATACACCCCGACAAAAACACACACTCTCTCCCTGTTTTGATAGTCTTAAGAATTGTTGGTATTTACACAAAATCGTGTGTTTTCTCTAACTTAGTACCCCTATCACTCTGCATTCTATTTCCTTTCCACTGCCCCTTAGGCCCCTCTCCTGCACCCTACTTGTTGTATAATATATTTTAACATGATATGCCCGCGTGATTGTTGGAAAATCTGAAGGTAACAGCTCCCACCCAACCCCAATCTCACTGACTGAATGACTAGGCCCATGGTAATGTCCCACAGTAATGTTGTTACTGCTGGAGCATATAACTCTTTTGTATCTGGCATACGGCTGCTGAGGTATTTCTAACCCCCAGAGATGCCCAGCAGCTCCTATCTACAAGCAGGTGCTAGAACACCCTGACCATGTCACGCCTCAGCCTCAACCCTCGCAGGCTTTGTGTGACTCTCTAAACTCTTTTTTTCATCAAAAACAATATTCCCCCCCTACCCTGTCCCAGGTCAGCGTCCTCCCTTCTTCGAATCCTTGTTCTCTGCATGAATTTTCTCCCATTTCCCTGGATGTATTTTTTTCGATACTACATGCTGTTGGCTCCGGCTCCCCCTAACGACTGCTGCCCCCCCCCCATTTTAAGGGACGCCTTTATGGCCTGTCCTGGTCCTCCTCTTGACCTGCTGAACCGCTCACTGGCTACAGGCTCTGTCCCCGATGCTTTCAAAAAAGCAGTGGTAATACCCATTTTGAAAAAACCCGGATCTGACCCTGCTGTCTTAGGTAATTATCGACCTATCTCCCTTTTTCCCCTATTTGGGGAAGGTATTGGAGACTTACGTCACCCGTTGCCTGAGCGCTTTCATCGAGGACACTCACTTTCTTGATGACCAGCAGGCAGGCTTCAGACCGGCCCATTCTACGGAGGCAGTGGTGGTAGCGGTCATGGACGCGCTGAGACAGGGGGCTGATAAGAACTTGGCCCAGACCCTGGTGTTATTAGATCTCTCGGCCGCTTTTGACACGGTCGATCATGTCATCCTGATCGACCGTGTCAGAAATGCGGGCATCCAGGGCCTGGCCCTGTCATGGATTGGGTCCTTCCTTCAACACCGCTCCCAATCGGTTCAGCTGTCCACCTTCTCTGCCCCCCAAATCTCACTTTCCTGTGGTGTCTCCCAGAGTTCCGCCTTGTCCCCTCTCTTGTTCAATCTATATATGCAGCCCCTTCTTGCCTCTCTTCGTCACTCTGTGGTAAATTTAAATTACCTATACTTAATTTATGCGGTAAAGTTCAATAAGAATAACTCAGTCAAAAAGAAGAGGCAGAGTCCGTGGCATCTGAGTTTTGTATGGGTTTTATTCCTTAAAAAGGAATTGGTTCGAACCAGGTATCATGTTCCATCACCACAAGGGTTCAGGAAGGGAATTGCAATGGACATGTACAATGTTTTATTAACAGGATATCATATATATAGTCAATGCATACAGTAGTATTGAATGCAGAAAGCGTAACAGCTGAGAGAAACGAGATAAGAACACAAGTGCGTAACAGAAGGCGTGCACGAGGGCGTACACGGAGGTGTGTGCTAGAAACGTCACATAGAGGTGTCACAAGTGGGTGGATCCCTAGAAGAATCCTGCAGAGTCAGCAGAAACATGTGGCAGAGATGCGTGCGCAGCAGCATGACGTGTGATTGACTTGTAACTGGAGGGTGAAGGGGACTTGACATTTAGCCCTACATGAGGAGACAGAAGTCTGGGGTGTCAGAACAACCTAATCCCAAATCATATCTGGTATCTAGTGTTTGAGGAACTATATTATCTAGAAGGAAAGGTCTCTCGGGCAGAGGCTATTCTATACTGACTGCTAGTGCGTGCATATGCGACTACGTGTCTACGTGTAAAGCAAGGGGGCCATGGGCCTACCATGGTAACAGGAGCTATGAATTACTTGCATGGAGACAGAAAGGCCAGGCCCTTTGCTCTGCAGCTGGGAAGGATGTTTACCTAAACTACTAGACAGGAATGTATTTTCGAGGAGCGGAGCAGATAACTTGAAGGCAAAATACAGTCTTGGCAGGCAAGCAGGCCGAGCCAGGCACCGCTAGCCGCGCAGGGAGTAAAAGGTCATGGAAGCAGCAGACTGTAGTTTTCGGAAACAGGAGGCAGAAAGGGCTCGATGGCAAGAATCAGGGCCTAACTCGCCAGAGCTAGTGAAACATGAAAGTGCTCCATGTAAAGACGTTGGCAAGGCACACTTAGGAACTGAATATCCGACCCATTCATGGTGGATCTGAAAGAGGACAGGTTAACGTTGGACGCAAATGTATTTGCGTCTTCATAGCTGGTTGTGGAGGGAACTTACATGTACTTGAAGCACGTACATGGAGCCGTTGGGGTCTACGATAGGGGACATAATTGACCATAAAAATTCATATTACCTCATTCCCTCCTTGTCCCCTACGGACCCTTCATGATATATCAATCCTCATTAATCTATCAATCTGTTCATGTAACATCATTTGCTCTTCTTTCTTCTTACGACGTTTTGAATGTGAACCTGAATGAGGAATACATGATGTGGTGCACAAGCCGCAAATCGCTGGCCCACATTGCAGACATAGGCAACAACTGAATACTATAAGAAGGGCTATACCTAGGAAGGATAGGACTTTCCATCCCCAGGCTGACAACGTGGTCCAGAACCAACCGGACCAAGTCCAGGAGCCTGGATTCTGGTGTATCAGACTTGCAATCTTGTGAAGACGGGTAATGGCTCTATATACTGATGGCGCGTTTTCTGGAATGAAAACACAGCAGCTCGATCCGATGACTCTACAAGGTCCGCCCCTATCGGCCAGGATGACGTCAAGGACAAGACGATTTTGAAGAACGACAAGTCTCATAGCAGACTGTTCCTCTGTCAGGTTGCCTAGGGCGGAAGTAGTTTCATTCACTACAGCTTCAAGGGTTCTAGTTAATTTGCGTATCAGTTTACTATTAAAGACAGCACCTAAGTAGGGAAAGAAACCTTTATTGAAATCTGTGTATTGCTCCCATGCCGTTTCAGTGTAGTCGACAATCGGGAGATCTCTCTGTGGTCTATTGTGTACTAGATGGGTATCCCTATGATAATCAGGAGGGGCTAGAAAAACAGGTGGCAGAAGGAATGCAATGTAACAGGTACCATCCCAGTCTAGAGGTAAACGTAAATATGCGGTATGACCACAAATGAAGTAGGAATGACGGGAAGCCTTGAATGTAGACTTGCCCTTATCACTGAATTCGATCACAGTAGTACATTTGCTATGACCCAGGTGTACTGAACCATTCTTTCTGACACATAATTCACCTTTGACTGGAAGTACGGACATGGCGGGCAAGACTGGTTCTGTTTCGGATTCAACACTCAGAATCATGAGGTTAAGTGTAAAGTTACCTAATCCATATACTTCATTTCCTAGATCAGTTCCTGTCCTTTTGGGAAGACCCTCCTTGTCAGGGAAACATACTTTATGCAAAACGGTGTTCAGGTTTCCCCATACCCAGTTGCCCTGGTAAACTACAGAATCGGAATTTAAGGAATTAATCAAACTAAACCATGCCCCACAGGAACCATTGTGTGTGAACGGGTACGGGAAGAGGGGCAGAACTCCCTTGTATTTCTGATAGGGAGGGAGTCGGCCACATATCCAACAATTTGTAGCGTTGCTGGTCTGATGGGAATGGTGTAACATACTAATGAATGTGTTGTTGCGCAGCGCAAGTCGGTAAGATAACTCATGCGGGGGTAGTTCACTGAAAGAGTGCTCGGCAGTGACATTGAAGGGAGAATGTGCACGCTTGAAAATAGGATATGTAATATGTAACAGTACACTTGCAGCAATAATCATAAGACTCAGAAAAAACATAATCAATAGAGTCACAATACAGTGACTGCGAAGAGATTTACAATATTCACGTTTCTTGAGCTGTTTCTGTCTATCTCTCTCTCTGTTGGGGTCTAGGGGATACATGTCAGAAACTCGTCTAACCGATTCACCTAGGGGAGGACTTAAACAATTAAACTGTCTGACTTGCTAGACCTCAATTTCAGTTTATATTCTTGTGAAGAATTTTTCTCTACCAAAGGGAGTTTCGAGTCAGTCTGTGGAGGAGGGCCGGGCTGGGAGTCTACAACTGGCGGCAGTCCATGAAACTTTTTGATATGACTCGAGTGGAGCCAGCCCTTGCGGCCCTCGACTTTAATAGCTGTCCTTGTGGTCAAAAGTACTAGCTTCGGTGCTTGCCAACGGGGCTCCAGCGGACTCCTCCTGTCGAAACTCCTTACGAAGACGAGATCCCCCGGAACAACTTCATGCGGTTTCACCTCGGTGTTGTCGGGAAAGGCTGCAGCGACCTGTGAACGACATGATTGTAGTGCAGACATCAAGGAGGCAAGGTAATCTGTCAGCATATTACAGTCAACATCGGTAATTTTTCGAGGCAGAGGCGTCCCCCACATATTCGGTGGCCTACCAAAGACCACCTCGTACGGGGATAGCACTGTTCTGGAGTGTGCGACCATTCTCATATAGAAGAGGGCAACTGGCAAAGCTACTATCCAGTCGACACCTTTCTCTCTACAGATCTTAGCAAGACGAATTTTCAGAGTCTGATTGTGTCTCTCTACGAGACCTGCTGCCTCGGGATGTCGGACACAGTGGAACTTCCACTGATAGCCTAGCAGGAGTGATACCTGCTTCAGAATGGCTGACCGTTATCGGAGTATACGATGCGGGGCAAACCATATCTGCGGAAGAATTCACGAACCAGCTGCTTGGCAGTGGTCGGAGCAGTGTAATCTGGGACTGGATATGCTTCTGTCCAACGGGAGAGTGCACATACAACTACGAGGACATATTTGAATCCTCGACAGCGTTCCATCTGGATATAATCCATCTGGAGGACTTCAAAAGGGTGATAGGGAGGATGAAATCCACCTTGTTCTACGGGAATGCTTTTACCTGGATTGAACTGGCAACAAATCATGCAAGTACGCACTTTCTGTTTGGCTGCTGCTCGTAAATGTTTATTGAACCAGAGGTGTTGAATACTGTCTAACATGGCCTTTTCTCCTAAATGTGCTGGACTGTGTACTGTGTTGATGATAACTTGAACCATAGAGTCGGGGAGAAACCATGTAGATTTTCCCTTCGTCATCCATCCCTGTTCTGTCTGGATCCCTCCTAGTTCAGTCCATTTCTTTATTTCATCTGGTGTAGCATGTGTCTGTATGTCAATTACATCTAGGGCGGGATCCTTAACTGTCATGCAATGTGTCGGTGTTGCGACTATTGTCTTTGTCAGGTCAGTGGTGTGAGTCTGATTCTGAGCTGTATGCTTGGCTGTTCGGTCTGCCAGGTCGTTACCCTGGGAAATAGTATCTATGACTTTCGTATGTGCCTTGCACTTCATGATGGATATGGCTGTAGGCAGATGTATTGCTTCTAACAGAGCTTGAATGAGGGGACCGTGCTGAATTTTGGCACCGTGAGAAGTCAAAAAACCTCTCTCTCGCCAGAGTACTCCGAAGTCGTGTACAACTCCGAATGCATAACGTGAATCTGTGTATATGTTAACTCTCTTGTTCTTTGCTTGAATACAGGCTTGTGTCAGAGCGATGAGCTCTGCTGCTTGGGCTGACAGGGTATCAATACAATTCGTTTCTATGACTTTAGTTTCTGTCGTGACTGCGAAGGCGGCCACTAACTCACCTGTACTTGTTCTCATGCATGAACCATCCACATAAAGTGTCAGGTCTGGATCTGGTAATGCGGTGTCTGTCAAGTCTTGTCTGGGTTTCGTCGTGATGGTAATGACTTCAATGCAATCATGTGCCAATGGGTCTGTTTCAGTTAATGGCAAAAGTGTGGCAGGGTTCAATGTATTACAACGTCTAATTTCTATGTGTGGCTGAAACAATGTCAATTCATAACCTGTCAGTCGTGCTATAGTCAAGTGTTGAGTCTGTGTTCGGTTTAAAAGAACTTCCACGGAGTGTGGAACTTGTACTGTCAATTGGTGTCCTAACACTATTGAATCACTTTGTCTAATTGATAGAGCTGTTGCTGCAACTGATTTCAAGCACGCAGGCAAGGCCTGGGCTACTGGATCCAATGTACTAGAAAAGTAAGCACACGGTTTGTGTGAACCTGCTTGATCCTGAGTGAGTACCGACAATGCAGTACCTTCACGTTCTGTGACAAAAAGTGTAAAAGGCTTGCTGTAACATGGTGTCGCTAAAACTGGTGCTTGACATAAGGCTTTCTTTAAGTCGTCAAAAGCTTGTGTATGTTCCTGAGTCCAAGGGAGGACAGTCGATGTCGCTGCCTCCTGCGTTGTCAACTGTATGAGTGGCTTTGCTAGAAATGCATACTGAGGGATCCATTGTCTGCAGTAAGAAGTGAGGCCTATAAAAGCCCGCACCTCCTTTTGTGTCCTGGGTGGTAACATGTTTGCAATTAACTGGATGCGGTCAGGTGTTAGCTGTCTCCCCCATTTGGACAGCAAGTGCCCAAGGTACACCACTTGCTGAACACAGAATTGCAGCTTCAAAGGGGACACCTTGTGCCCCTTGTCAGCCAGGAAATGCAAAACCGTCAGTGATGCTTGTTCACATTCAGGTCCACTTCGGGCGGTGATCAGTAGATCATCGACATACTGAAGTAGGGCAGTGTTGTCAAGCATGTGAATACTGTCGAGTTGTCTTTTCAGTGCTTGGCTATAGATGCTGGGGCTTTCTGTGAATCCTTGAGGTGCGCGTGCAAATTTGAAGCTTTGTCCATTTAAACAGAATCCGAAAAGGTATTGGCTTTCTGGATCAATTGGGACACTAAAGAAGGCGTTCTTCAGATCAATTACAGTAAAGAACGTTGCCTCAGAATCAATAGCTGTCAATAGAGATGAGATATCTGGGACCACAGGGTACTGCGGTACAATGCATTTATTTAGTTCGCGCAAATCGATAACTAATCGATAAACTGGTGGTGCATTTGGATCAGTGCGTTTAAGAATTGGAATGATAGAAGAATTACATAAATTCGAGTCGGTTTCTACAACCACTCCTTGTGCAATGAGCTCGTCAATGATTTTCAGTAAAGCCACTACAGCATCTGGGGGTAACTTGTATTGTCGAATTTGTGGTAAAACAACTCCTGGCTTGAGTGTGACACGATATGGTGTAATGTGCATACAACCTACATCAGTGGGGCCTTGTGCCCATAAATGTGCAGGTACATTCTGTAATCTGGGATCAATATCTCTCAACACATAGTGACCTTTAAAGTCACGTAAAAACAATCTTACTCCTTCCGGAGAACAGCAAATAACAGCTCCTAGAGCTTTCAGTGTCTTGATACCTAACAAGTTTTCTGGACATGACTTTGTGAGTAATAAATCTGTAGTACGTGTCAATGGACCAACTGCAAGGGGAAGTGGTTGCGATACTTCATTAATAATAGGCTTGCCTGAAAAACCAAGGGAAACATTCTGTGAGCCTGAGAGGGGTGCCCCTGGAACCTCGTCGTGACTTATCGTTGTTCTGCTTGCCCCTGTATCAATTAAAAACTTTCTGTCTTTCCCTAATACTTGACTGTGTACATAAGGACCCTCTTGATCTACAGGAACCTCAATAAGAGGCAAGCCAACTTCCCTCTCTAGGCTGTTTCATGTGTATCGCTGATAATCGGGATAATCAGTTTGGGCATACTGGTACATCTGCTGAGTTGCATGTTGTGTCGCGGCAATCGGTTGTGGCTGTGGTACCGCTACTGTCTGTATTGTCTGTTGTGAAGCTTGCATAGGCTGGATATTCTGTGGTACTTGTTGTTGTACCTAATCTGGTCTAGGTTGACGCGGTCTCTCTTTAGTTTTACCCGTAAGTATATTATGTTTCAAAACTGCACAATCGTTTATATAGTGACCTGGCTGTTTACAATAGTTGCATGTCCCTTTAACAGGAGCTGCTGAATTATTGGACTGTGTCGTGCCCTTTTTCTGACCGTCAGCTGGAACTGACTGAGCTACTAACATTTTCATTTTCGTGTCTTTCATGCGTCTTTGTTCGTGATCATGTTCTTCTCTAATTCTGTTCTGGTGATACTGTAACATCTGTAACATTTGTGAAGGCGTATTTGCTTGCCATGTGCTCTCGACTTTCTGTACACGATTCTTAACTTGGGGCAAGGAATTCTCGACTAACTTGGTTACAAAAAGATGTGGATATGACTCGCTACTTGCTTTCAGGCCACTATTAATACCAAAACATTTCTCAAATCGGGAATAAAAATCACTAGTGTCTTCATCGGGTTTCTGTTTACAGGCTGAGATTGCATCCCAGTCCTCCTTTTTAGTAGCTAATAAACGTGGCAATACCTGTACTAACAATCCTGGTAATGCTTTAGTTCTGTCCCCAAGCCCTAGGCCTGGGGTTCGAGTATTTTCTTCATTTTCTAATGCAGCCCAATCAATCTTTTGCTCTCCCACCTCCCATTCTTTTTCTTTGAGTTTCTCGTAAATACCGGCAGGCAATAATACTTTCAATATTTTCATAATGTCGGGATAGGTATAATCACCCATGAGTAACATGTCTTTGATTTCACGGTGGAAACCTGCAGGGTCTTTATCGTGACTGGGCACTAATTTCTTCATTTCTAATAGTTCCATTTTTGTTATGGGCGTGTACACAAACACGCGTCTAAAGGTATTATCATCATTCCTGACTGGATGCACTTCTCGCAAGGGATTCTGTCTGTCTATGTAATACATTTTTCTTTCTACGGGTGGAGCTGGAGCAAACTGTGTATTCAGAAAAGCACTATACCTGTGTCGATGTTCTAGAATTACTTTAATTAAATCGGTACCTAGACCTCTCCATCTATTGGAGAGTATCTCTATTAAAATATCAGGTAGGGGACCTGGATCAGAATGTTGGCCTTTGAACAACGTAATGAGATGCTGAATCATATATATTCCAGCTAATTTCTGTTCGTCAGGGGAAAGGTTCAAAAAGGTCTGCACTAAGGCGTCATTACTATATTTATCAGAATTGTCAGCCCATTGTACTGCTGACCTGGCCAGTTCTTGTTCATCCATGGAATCGAGTACATGGGACCCCATTCGTTCTTGAAGTATTTTATCGGTAGCCTGAAACATATGTTCAGGAGATTTCGGATTTGATATAGCAGAGAGAAAAAGTCTTTTGCTTTCTGGACGTATTCTTTTCTTAAGGTATTTTCCCTTACCTACATATGCTATTGTCATTTTGTCTGACTGTTGCGAAGTTTCTGCTAGATCCTCTGTTTCCTCCTCCTCTTGCGAGGAAGTTGGATCGTCTAATTCAAGATCCTCGTCGGGTGCTCGCTGGGCATGTATTTCTATTATTTCTTTACGGACCTTTCTAACCATATGATGTATTTGGTTTTCCTTATCATGTTTACCCTCCGACATATTCTGGCTCCATCTAATCAGTCTATCCATCTCACTTTGCGGAAAACCTGCCTGATCGTGTTCTCTTATTAAGCAATTCACCAGAAATCGCATTATCATACCTTTAGTCTCAACTTTCTGACGTGACATGACTTCAGCAACAGACTCCGGCCCCTCTCCTGTTCTAATAAAATCGTACAACTTGTCTAGATGTTCTGGCATTCCTGGTAATAACATTAAATAGTCTGTAACGCGTCTCAAACGTAGAGACGCAAGTAACATGGGGCCTGACGTACCAGGCACTGGGTCATATCTGCAGTCTGTGAGCTCTCTTCTAAGTAGTTCGGCCGGAACGCCTTTCGGTGTCCGTGCCTTTGCTAAATCTCTCATCGTAATTCGGTGTATCTGTGGGGGTGTTTGAAAACCTCCCGTAGCACCTCTTGTAGCACCTCCTGTACCGGAGGCTTGAGCATAACCTGAATGTACTTGCTGTAGCTGAGTTGGGTCCTGGGCCACGCCAGTCCCAAAAGGATTTGAGGGATGCAGTTGTTGAGTACCGGGAGGAACAACGGGAGCAGGTGGGGGCAGCGGACCTGGGAGCGGATGTTGTAGGGGTAGGGAGTTGTCAGCAGGAGCAGGTGGTACGGGTACATGAGCAGGTGCAGAAGAATATGAGGGAGCTACATCGTCTAGATAGGAAGAAAGGAAAATATCTGCTGAGGTCTTGTGGCGTAATTTAGTCGGAACCAATGGAGGGGGCAGATCCTTCGGTATTTCCGGAGTGGCCTTAGGTAAACCCTCGGCCAGAAGAGGATACATACCATTCATGAGAGTGTTTCGTTGTCGGTCTACTTTTTCTGCTTTTACTCGTATCCCCTCTTCAACTAATATGTTTTCTCTGGCTTTGTCTGAATCCTCTCTATGTTTTTCTGCTTTTCTGAGCGCTTTCTCTGTCCGTCTGTGCGATTCTTTACGCCATAGTTCAATGGCATCTTTCTGTGACTGTCTGGCTTTCTTTTTCCATAGTGCTTCTTCTACTCTCATGATGCACTCGGCATCCCATGTCCCTGCAGCGGGCCATCTTTGATTCTCTGCTAAATCTTTGGTATAGTCTACCCACAAGTCGAGATATAATACGGCATCTAAGCCATGCTTGTGGTACATAAAGTGCCCTGGAGTGTCCCTAGGTGGAACAGGCACTGCCTCTTCTAGGATCCCTTTTCTAGTTCCTATCTGTTTCAGTTTGGAAAACAGCGGCATGTTTCAGCCGTATTACTTGGGACTTGATACTTACTTGGATTTGAACACAACTAATACAGTACACACGGTAATGTAGATCGAACAATCACTCATACCACGACATTAAAACACATTTAAACATTTTGAAAAACAAACAATAATAACTAGAATAAAACTAACTACCTGCATACTCGATATACTGCTAAACAGTACAGATACACCGCTAAACAGTGCAGAACGGGTCTGTGTACCCAAACCCGTCTTGACCGGACACAAATTAATGCACCCGTCTAGATGCGTCCCCAGCAACGGTACTCACCGGGAAGCACCGAACAGAAGGCCTCGGAAACTCGACACTGGACTGGACCGGACTGGACTCGACTCGACTCGTGACGTAAGTACTTCGGAACTTCGGAACTGGTGGGCCTCTGAATACCTCGGACTTTGCTCTCTCAGCTAGGCTCTGGTCGGGATCCTGCGCACTCCTCACCGCCTCGTCTGGGTGTCGATCGCAGTCTCAGTCACCTCCGTTGGCCTGAGGGAGATACAGGAAATCCTGCGGGTACGCGTAGTTGTCCGTCAGCGCTGTGGCAGGGGACCGGGCCTGCAACGCACCGCCGGCGCGTAAGGTGGGGGAGGGTTCCCTATTCGGGCGCCAATTATGTGGTAAATTTAAATTACCTATACTTAATTTATGCGGTAAAGTTCAATAAGAATAACTCAGTCAAAAAGAAGATGCAGAGCCCGTGGCATCTGAGTTTTGTATGGGTTTTATTCCTTAAAAAGGAATTGGTTCGAACCAGGTATCATGTTCCATCACCACAAGGGTTCAGGAAGGGAATTGCAATGGACATGTACAATGTTTTATTAACAGGATATCATATATATAGTCAATGCATACAGTAGTATTGAATGCAGAAGGCGTAACAGCTGAGAGAAACGAGATAAGAACACAAGTGCGTAACAGAAGGCGTGCACGAGGGCGTACACGGAGGTGTGTGCTAGAAACGTCACATAGAGGTGTCACAAGTGGGTGGATCCCTAGAAGAATCCTGCAGAGTCAGCAGAAACATGTGGCAGAGATGCGCGCGCAGCAGCATGACGTGTGATTGACGTGTAACTGGAGGGTGAAGGGGACTTGACATTTAGCCCTACATGAGGAGACAGAAGTCTGGGGTGTCAGAACAACCTAATCCCAAATCATATCTGGTATCTAGTGTTTGAGGAACTATATTATCTAGAAGGAAAGGTCTCTCGGGCAGAGGCTATTCTATACTGACTGCTAGTGCGTGCATATGCGACTACGTGTCTACGTGTAAAGCAAGGGGGCCATGGGCCTACCATGGTAACAGGAGCTATGAATTACTTGCATGGAGACAGAAAGGCCGGGCCCTTTGCTCTGCAGCTGGGAAGGATGTTTACCTAAACTACTAGACAGGAATGTATTTTCGAGGAGCGGAGCAGATAACTTGAAGGCAAAATACAGTCTTGGCAGGCAAGCAGGCCGAGCCAGGCACCGCTAGCCGCGCAGGGAGTAAAAGGTCATGGAAGCAGCAGACTGTAGTTTTCGGAAACAGGAGGCAGAAAGGGCTCGATGGCAAGAATCAGGGCCTAACTCGCCAGAGCTAGTGAAACATGAAAGTGCACCATGTAAAGACGTTGGCAAGGCACACTTAGGAACTGAATATCCAACCCATTCATGGTGGATCTGAAAGAGGACAGGTTAACGTTGGACGCAAATGTATTTGCGTCTTCATAGCTGGTTGTGGAGGGAACTTACATGTACTTGAAGCACGTACATGGAGCCGTTGGGGTCTACGATAGGGGACATAATTGACCATAAAAATTCATATTACCTCAACTCTTCTGTCACTATCTTCAACTACGCAGATGATCTGCAACTAATTTTTCCCATCGACGACTCCCCTCTCTCTTGCTCCAACTTTCAATCAACAATGCTCACCATCTATGAGTGGATGAACTTCAGCCAGCTGAAGCTCAACCCCAGCAAGACCGGGTTGGTTTTGATCGGTGGGCCTACGAACCCTTGGACTCCTAATTTTTGGCCCCCAGCCCTTGGTTCTCCCCCCCTGCCCAGTTAACTCTGTGAAGAGGCTTGGAGTCATCATCTCTAGTGACCTATCGATGCGGCCCCAAATTAACGCTGTCACTTCGGCCTGCTTCTATCACCTTCGCAGAATTGGGAAAATCCGAAGGTTCTTATCATCAGAGGCTCTCATCCTTGTTATCACGTATTGATTATGCCAACTGTCTGTACGTGGGGATCCCCGCATACCACCTTCACCGGCTCCAGCTGGTTCAAAACCAGGCAGCCAGATTGGTTTTTCAACAGCCCAAATACCAACATGTCACGCCTAAATACCAACATGTCACGCCTATGTTGAAAAAACTACACTGGCTCCCGGTTGCGCACCGCTGTATTTTTAAAATGGGATGCACTGTTTTCAAATCTCTATCCGCTTCTGCCCCTGCCGTTATTTCTCTTAGTCTTCACCCTCGCGTCCCCTCACGACACCTTAGGTCTTCCGCCCACAATCTCTTAATCACTCCCAGGTTTAAACGTAAGAAACACGGTGGTGCCTGCTTTTCTTTTCTTGCCCCATCCACCTGGAACTCCTTTCCCCTCTCAATACGGCTCACTCCGGACTACACTACTTTCCGTAAGCACTTGAAAACTTATCTGTTTCATCTTGCTCACGATTAGCCTCTGTTACTTCCCTGCGTCCTCTCTCCAGTTGTCTCTGAGCGCCATGAAACCAATTGGTGACCGTGCACGGTAACAAGTATTTTTAACATAACATAACATAACAGAACGACTGATGGAAGACGACAGTGCTGTCATTGTTCCCTTGCTGTATCATGCAAATGGGTAGAATGGACCAGGTGCAATATTTTAGACTATTTGTCCTCAAGGCACAACATTTCATATCGCTTTGTACATGGGACATAAGTTAATGAATCGTATGAAACAAAAAGGGTTGATGCAAGAACACAATGTAAGGCGTTTGCGTCTGCATTACACGCCTGCGGGTCATTTTGGTATTACAGAAGGGGCCGCAAACGCTTGTACAGCTTCTTCTGTAATTCTGAAAGTGCTGGTGCACATACTGCACCAGCGCTATCTTCTGGGGACGTTCCCTCATTTGCATGGGGGCGTGCCCCATGCAAATGAGGGAATCCCTTTGCCTCTGTGCCTGCGCCATATTACAGATGCGGGCGCAGAGGCAAAGAAGCCCTCAGGAGGGGCACTGACAGTACACTACCTAAAAGCTGGTGCACTGTCAAAATGTGGTTCACTGTCAGTTCGTCCCATGATGGCAGCCCTCTGGAGGGGAAAGGGGTCCCATAGACCCCACCCCCTCCCCAGACATCGCCTTGCAGACGGTTGCAGTCACTGACTGCACCCGCCTGTAGGGGGATCACCAATCCCCCTTCAAAGTGCAGGCGAGTTGCTGCCTGTGCTGTGCAAACACAGAGTGTCTTTAAAGCAGCTGCTCCGTTTTTCACAGTAATGTGCAGACCCAGGGCATATTACAGACGTGGGTGCAGTGGCAGAGAAGCTGTCACGAGGCACACTGTCAGTGCGCCCCTATAGAGCAGCCCTCTGTAGGTGGTAAAGTAAAGGGGGTCTTATGGACCCGATCCCCCCCCCCCTCCCCTAGTCAGTGACAGATGCCCGCCTGCAAGGGGATCTCTAATCTAAAACATAGAACGGCTGCTTCAAAGCCGCTCTATATTTCATGTGAATGCACTGCCCCAGGGCAGCACGAGTTTGCAGCTGCGCTGGGGCAGTGCATTTTATGTAAAATGGCGCACTTTCTCTGTTTGCTCCTGGTGCACCTGTTTCAAGGTGCGCCTGGCACAAACAGGGAAAGTGCACCCTAATACATAATATGCTTCTTAATGTTCTATAGCCTCTATGGGTATATATTCTTTGATTTTTTTTTTTTACCCCTCAAGCCATATCTGACAAAGCCAAAATAGCTTGTGTAAAGCGTTGCAAGCAGATTTATCATTTAGAGGTTCAGAGTTGCGTTCTGTAATGCTCCCCACAAGACTCTGTTTACAGTATCAAAGTCAGTTCTGGGATCTACAAATGCCAAGAATAATTATGCTCTCAGGAGGACCATATACATCATCACGAGAAATATTGGAACGCCAAATGTTTCTAGGAAAAACGAGATTCAGCTCTAATGGGCCAACATTGACGTAACTAAGCTGGTCCCTGAACTCATATCAAACGCACAAGAAGATATCCAACTATGCCTAGATCCACAATTAGAGGCAGGGACAGTCGTGCCTGCCTTTTGTAATATCCTAATAAAAATAAAACTGGCCCTATAAAAAAAACTATAAAGAGTGGAGATGGCAAGGGATGGTTTAACTCACCATGCACAAAAACTAGAAAGGCCTTGATGCTAGCCTTAAAGGTTAACCCCAGGAACACCCCTCAAATAAGAATCCTTCGGGCTTCATATAATTCTTCAAGGAAAGCAAGAGATAAAGAACTGAGAAAGGCCCTATGGGCCGACCTGGAAAAGGCAGCTCGTTCTGGTAACAGCTGCGAATTTTGGAAGTTAGTCAACGCACCATATTTTAAAACCCCAATCGATCCCACAACGGATGTTAATGTCGATAAAAAGTCCTGGGTAACTCATTATGAGAACATTTTTGCCTCAAATCCCGACAATAATAATCATAAAGGGACAACATTGGAAACGCATTATACACCTATATCCTTTTCACTTAATGAAGTACAGGTGGCGCTGAGTTCATGCAGCTCGGGCAAGGCCCCAGGCCCAGATGGGGTCCCAATCGATTTTTCAAACTAATCCCGACCTGTGGATCCCACTCCTAACCAATGCCCTAAATAGCATAATCCAAACAGCCCCCCCTCCCTCATGGTCTTCGGGGGTTATAGTGCCCATCTATAAAAAAGGGGATAGAGCTGCCCCAAAAAACTATAGACCAATATCCCTGCTGGACACAACATCAAAGCTTATGGGCTGCCGCCTCCTCTCTAGGTTAGAGAGTTGGGCTAGAGATAATAAGATCTTGATCGAGACCCAGTATGGCTTTCAGCAGGGAAGGGGTACTGTAGACCAATGCCTGAATTTAGCATTGACTATCAAAAAACATACAAATATGAAAGATGGCAAACTATTCATGGCATTCATGGACCTCCGCTCCGCGTTCGACTGCGTGGTTCATGATAAATTATGGGACATTTATTTATTTTTATTTATTTTATTTAGGAAGTTTTCTATAGCGCTGTCAAGACCCGGAGGTAGCAGAGCGCTTTACAGTAATAGAATGACAAAAATCTGTATAAACATATGCATAACATAAACATGAGCATTGACATAACATATGTAAGGTATAAGCATTCAAAGGGTGACATTGTAAGCGGAACATGGGTGAGTTGCCGAGCATAATGGAGCCGATGGCGGTTGATCCGGTTATTTTAAATTATATAAGGCAATCTTATTTAAATGCTACAGCGTAAGTGCGCTATATTAAAAATGGTGACTGTACACCCCATTTCAAAATTTCAACAGGAGTAAGACAGGGCTGCGTATTGGCCCCTTTCCTCTTCTCCTTATACATAAACGGGGTTGAGAAGGCACTTACAGTGGCGACTAGGGATGTTCCCATCTTTGAAAAACAAATGTTACCAATACTGTCTTATGCAGACGACTCTGTTTTAATTGCAAGAACAGGGGTTGGGCTACAAAAGCTTATAACAGCGTATGTTTCTTTTATAGACTCATTAAGCCTAAAAGTAAATCAAGCAATGTCCTTTATAATCATAGCTGGTTGCGCTAAAAGAGACAAAGTCCCATATTTTAGCCAGAGTAATAGCGGCAGTGACTTACGTTGCTGGGGTATGGGGCACTGTTACATCTACACCACTACAAATTATAGAAAATACATTTTTTAAATCAGTAGTGGGTCTCCCCCCTTCTTTGGCAAATGGTATTTTACATACGGAATTGGCCCTCCCCTATATATCAGAATATATACATCTAGCCCAGCTCCTCCTATGGCACTCTATATGGAGGAGAGATACAGTACCCTTGACCCAAATGGTAATAAGGAACTGTATAACGATGGATAACTGGAAAAGGTCAAAGTGGCTACGTTACGTGGAGTCAGTCTTAAAAGAGATAGGGCTCCACACACTTTTTGAAGACCCCCTGGCATTCAAGAAGGTGTCTAAGCAGAAAGTCATCAGCATGTTTATGTTAAAGACTGAACACAAGCACAGGGAAATTTATCAGGAGAAATCCACAGTACAGGTTTATCACTGTAATCCACCGCCCATGGTGGGAGACTTTTCCTATTTAGCCAACATAAACAGTGCACGCCATAGATTTATACTGCTAAGATTTTGCACTAATTTAATTCCCTTAATGCTTGGTTATCCAGATAAAACACATAACCATTCCTATCCTGTGGGCTCTATGAGAGTGAAAGGAAGGCATACCTGTAGCCAATTCTAATGAAAATGGGACACAAGCAGTGCCGGGTAGCAATATTCTATCTAAAAACACTACCCGGTCCCTTGGTTTGCTACTCTGTAGCAACATTCTTATGGGCCTGTATGAAGAAAAGGAAGGGGTTGACATTTAGCCCATTAAGCTGATTGTAAATTTGAATGAATTAATCTTTGAGAAATAATTATCTTTTATTATATTTTAAATGCATTCTCATCTTATTCTAGGATCATGAAGAAAATTTTGGGAATTGTAGTAATATTTTTGTAACAATATTTTTATTTATGTATTTATTATGTGTGCTTTTATGGTCATTTCTAATATGATCGAATAAAGATGATGATGATGACATCACGAAAAAGGGAACCCCGCCCTGGAATCTTGCCTGTGATGTGGAAATGACATCCCTGCCCATCTCAATGTTTTGATTGTAGTTTCAGTTAGCAAATCTGTCTATTTTTGGGCATGAATCTATTCTGTATTCTCATACAGTGCTTTTTGTCTCCATCCAGAGGTTGATCTCATTAAAGCATCTTTTTACATAGGGTTTAAAGGTGCCTGCCATGGCCTCATGACACAAAATGATCTCGAGAAAAAGGCCACAGTGGTCTATAACAGGTCTGCCGTCTTCTGTTTCTATTCTTCACCATCTGGTTGGAAGCAGCTTCACTGGTGAGATTGAAAACTGCATTGGGAAGGAAGACTACATTGCCAACAATATTGCAGAAGGGCTGCTTCAGGACTGCACACTTTCAGCGCCTTGAATGCTGTGGACTTTGAAAATCGTCAGTAAAAGATGCATGGACTTACTCCGGATCGATTTTCTGTGCTCTTTGTTAGTATTTTGGCTTTAGGTTATGATTAGAATGGCTTTTAAGTTCTACTTAAATTTCCCTCTCTGTATTGGTGTGTAAAATCAGTCTGTGTTTAATTCATGCATTTTGTGGAAGCCTCATGTCCGGTGTGCATGTCCAGGGCTGGACGTGGTATATTTTGAAAAGCCTTGATGTAGAGGCTCCAAGGAAGGGCGATGACCCCAGTAGCCAACTTTTTCCTTCATTTTATTTTACGCGCAAGAAAGTAGGTTGATATGGCGAAGGTCCCAAACTTCAGGAAGAAAAGCCGAAGGCACAAACGAGTTTTCAATGACATTTCAGTACAGTAGATCACTGGCTGAAGGATTCCAGGCAGGGCTAACTTCCAGAGAACTTGACCAAGCACAGGCAAAGCGGTGAACTTCAACAGTGTTATGGCGTGAGAACTTCTATTTTTAAATGGCCTTGTATACCTGAAAGGAGGAAATACCTAAATAACATCATTATGATGAATTTAAGAAATGTCTTTACATTTACTTGAAGTCACAAACTTAAGTTGGTCTGAAAATTATATAAAAGGTCTGGTCTGGATTGACTACTTTTGTCGAATTTCCTAACAAGAAATAAATACTCTAAAGGTTTTTCAGACCACAGAGCCCAAGTGACGGAACCGCTGTCAACTTGCTCAAGTCTTGGGCATTGTCAAGCCAGTAGCTTGGCTGGCATTGACTGCCAGACATTTGAGTTTGCCAATGCTTGCTTTGTCACGTTTTTTTGCAAAACTATTGCTGAGGGAGCTGCTGGGCTCCCACCTTTTTATACAAATTAAATTGGCTTTAAGCAAATATGTTTCGCCTCAAAAAGCTCACATTATCTATTCTCTGGCAATAAATGGAACTACTTTGTATGTGGATGTGTTCCATGTGAAAAGGAAGAATGATTTCACTCACCGTTAAGTTAGCCACTGACTGAAGTGGGTTAACCTTTGCCCCCTTGCGTTATGCTGTAGTGGGCGGTAAAAATGTGAATGACACAATCTCAGACCAATGAATGAAGAGCTGCCTGAAAGGTCATATTAGGTAAGTTAATCGTATATAAAACTTTAGATAATCAAAAGGTGTTGACTAATGCCAGTGTGAAAACGTATCTTTTTAATTTTATAATACTATTATCGGCAATCGTAAAATATTCCCCAAAGTTACCTCTCTCCTACCTAATTGTTTTTTTTATAAATATACCTCTTTGTTATCAATGGTACGTTCTTGGTATGATTTAGAATGTTTTTGAAAAGACGGTCAGCGGAGAGCTGAGGTGACGTGAAATAAAGAAGACTCTTTACGAAGTATTAATTCTGATTATTTCAGATTTGAGGCGCCCCTAAAAACAAGGGTGCTTGCCTTTTAAACAATATGTCTTGCGCTTTTCAAAGTATGTTTGCAGGTTGAACGTTTCAATGGACTCTGCAAGTTAAGTGTGCCTGCCGAGGGATGTGCATACTTGGGAGACTACTGTCCGGGTGCATGCATTTAGCAGACGCTCATCCTGGTACTGCTATTTACTTCTGTTTTGAAATTTAAAATGGGTGTTTGCTGTTTGTTTAAGCGTTACTGATTGTGAGTAGTGAGGCAGACGACTAGAACAGGATGTTGTATTTTTAATGCTGTCTTTTGCAGCAGACCGGCGTGTTTGTTTTCCAGTGAGTTTTTCGTGCTGCTACCCTGAATGGTATTAACCCCTTGCATGCTGATGACGGCCCCCAGCGGTCATGCACTACGGCGCTCGTGTGCTGATGTTAATATGGGGCTTACTAGTGTAATTGAATCATAGTCAGCGGCACATAGGCGTAATTAAAATAATACTTGAATAAAGACAAGTTGCCAACAGTCGTCCAACAGGGCTGGTATCTCTCCACAGGAAACAGTCGACAGCAACAGAATCCTTAGCACAAACATTCTAAATATGGCACGAGTTTTGCATGGATCTGAATTGTGCATGAGACATATAACGCATAGCATAACAGAGGGTGTTGGGATGGGAATGTCCCCTGCATGGTGTGTAGTTGTGTACGCTGCCCTCTGTGTCCAACTTGGAGCATGTGGTATCCTGACTTTTGGATTTTTGCCCAAGTCTTGTGCTGATATTCCTGATACTGGAGGAAGAGAAACTAGAGACAGAAGTGGGAAAAGGGAGACAAGCTCCCCTTAAAAATTCAGGGAGGTCCTTTTGACGCAGATAGCTCTTGAATGTTCTCCCTGAATACCGCCATTTGGTTGATGGTAGCATTGAAGTGTGGGCTTGCCGGTCCTGATGTCAGAGTGAAGGGTCCTTTAGAAAGGAGTCAGGAATGTTATCTCTCTTCTAGATTACTGTTGGGTGTGGCTGTGATAGCCAGGTGAAGAATTCTCACACCTCTTTCTTCCTTGGGGATGCTCCAGCTTGGCGAAGACTGTGCTGAGAGCAGAATATACTAGACCAAATTATGCCTGGGAGAAGAACACATGCTAGAATTGCAGGTAAAGAATACACATCCCATGTCTGTACCTGGGAGCTGTTAAAGCACTTGTTCCAGTTCCAACATAGCTGCACACCTGTCACTTTTTCCAGATGTGGCCCACGTCTGCTCAGAAGTGGAGCAGATTCTTGACACACCTGCAGCCGTCACATCTTCCCCCACTGCAGGAAGACCAGGAATGAACAACGTGAGGCTGGAGAGAGGCCTAGAGTGGATCTGAATTTTGGGTGATCCAAACACCAAGATTACAGAGAGTCTGCTGGTGCCTACGAGACCAAATGCGAAGTGTTGCATATGGGCTGAAACCTGTATTGGAGTACCTTAGGCTAGGGGATGTGGAAAGGGACTAAGGGCGCATCCTTCCTGGACGGCATTACTCCCGCTTCATAGACTCAGTACCTGATCATTTCTGTGAAGTGTGTAATATTGCGTTTTACTGCGTATTAAAGTGCTTCTCTTTTGACAAAGGGTAGCACGGGGCTGGGCATTTGTGTTATTGCACTATTGGGTGCCTGTTGAGGACTAAGCCCGTTGTACACCCTCCCCCGTGATCTGAGAAGACCGTGAAATCTTGCCATCCCTACCACAGAGTCCAGTGCTGAAGGGGTGGGGCTTGGGCCGGTTTGCAGAGCCATAGTAGGACGGACTGTGGTACATCGGAGGCAAATTACCCTATTCCCATAGCAGTGCCCCTCTCAAATGGAGTCTATCGGAGGGGTTGTGCAATGGTGGTAGGCGCAGGTTAGGTCGGTAGTTTTATGTATAGAGCAACTTTAAAAATCTATATATAATTTTTTTAAACAATGCAAAATAATACTACAGTCTTATTTGAAATGTTACTGGTCCTGAAATACAGAAACTGTGAAAGATAGTATCGGAGTTTCAAATAATTGCACATTAAATGCGCACTGAAATAAAACCACCCAAAATGGGACCCTTAATGTCCAAGGGCGCATCTCTTGCAAAAAAACAAATGTGCCCAAAAATATTGCAAAGTGCACTAAAAAAAGAGATCTAGAACGTCATTCATTGTACTCCTTTTGAGGGCAATTGCAGATAGCTTACAATAGACAAGAACTCATATTTTGCCACTCTATTCATACCATGTCGTAAATGTCCAGTATATTTAAAGCACAAACAATTACCCGAGGGCATCAAGGTGCTGAGGGCTGTCAGGAAGATTAAGTGAGCTATTGCCCAGAGTCACATGGTGCTAGGCTGATCTGATGCCGGTGATCGAACCGTGAGCCCCCGAGTTCCGGAGTCAGCCACCCTGGCCAGTGCGCCGCACCTCTTCCCAGTACGGGTTTACAAGGCTGAATGTTGGGCCAGAGAAGAAGCTGCAGTAGTTTCATCCTAAAATCAAGTAGACCCAGGTAGAGTAGTAACATATGTGACATGGTTTCGTCTTGCTACAGAGACTTTAGCTGCTCCACTTGCTATTGCGTTATGGTAAGCGCATAAACCAGAGATGAAGAAACTGGTTCCACACTAAGGGCGTAAGATAGTGAGCGCAGTACCTCGGAGATGCCAGGTCCTGCAAAAAGTCCAGTGCAAGTTGACCAGTTTTCCTTACATTGCCAGCCCTCCCTGTTGGCATGGAATGACTGCGATAAGAACTGGATTTTGCAGTCCTACCGTGAGACCTGATTTTAGGGTTACATCCCAGGTTATATCAGGCATCCAGAGATTTAAGGCACTTTGAAATACTATGAACAGGTTTTTATTGCAGGTAGGTTCAGATGGAGGAGTGCATTTGTTGGGAATGCCCCATTGTGAGGAGAAAGGCCATTTCTAGTCAGTGAGCCTCGCAGGCAAGGGCGAGATCCATTCTAAAGATTGCGAGTAGATCTTCAATTCAGACAGGCTATGAAGGACACCATACATGAGATCTAGCTGTGCATGCCTTTGTTCTAGACTGGCAACTGCTCTGTACATAAGAAGAGGAGAAACCATAAGTTCCGCGCCTTCCATATGCTTTGTGGAATGAAACCAGTCCCACAGCTGTGTAACTTCCCTTTGCTCTTTTTACTTGCAATTTAGAAAGATAAGATTAAGTTATGTATGTTGTATGGAATTAATCTTTGACGCGGATTACCAAGTATGGTTCGTATAATTACAATTTAACACTGTGTAGAAACAATACTGGTTATTACCACTTGGCAACCTCCGATGAGAAAGGTGTTCCTCGTAGATATCTATGAAATTTGCATTCACAGGAAATAAAGAGATGGATGCCAAAATTGATAATGGACCAAAAAACCCAACAAATGAAATGTAATCTTAAACCGCTATCAGTCAAAGACTGAAACATCCAATATCAATCATGAGAATCATGAGAAAACTGAACATTTGTCATCTATCACCCATGATGAACTACATAGTCAATTGTGAGAATATTACTTCATGTACAAAACTTGGAGTACTTTTTGGTAATATGTTTAGCAAATCAAATATTATATTTTTGGTCAAGGTATAAGCTAAGTAAGTGGTTTTATCTCAATTGTAGCATTTGGAGTTGTATATAAAGATTATTGTTAATGGTGGCATTATGATGGTAACAGAATAATTTTTATACAGTTGATTTTACCTGGTTATGGTACTAAAGTGAAATGTATGATATTTCAATAATTAACTTAATTATAGTATAATATGTTTGCTATTTATGGAATAAATCCATCATTCAATAAACTTGAAGTTTGATAATATGTTGTATGGATGAGTCTGCTAGCCCCCACATACATTGGCAAAGTTGGGACACTAGTTGTAAACAAATATTTTCCCAATGACGGAAACGCAGTCAGAGAGAATAGACTATGAATGACATATTTAGTTTACGTGCTAAGATTTTCCACAATGCAGTTCTTCAACCTCGCGTAGATGTCTGCTATCTATTAAACTATCCATATCATACTAATTTAGTGCAAGAATTCTGAATGAGACAAATCTAGGATCAAGAAATCATCTTGAGTACTTGGCATAGTGTATATGTATCGGGGCAATTTAGATCTGCCGGCCCGGCCCCTCCATGATTGCAGTGCCAGTATTCAAACGTAATAATGAAGCTAACCTCTCCTTTTAGTCCGTTAATCAGTGGGAAACAAGCATAGGCAATGTTGAAAACAGAGAAGTTTGCACGATAGAGCAAGTGTGAGTGACACCCGGTGGGGATCATGCTATTACTGAGGTACTTATGAATGAGTTTTTCGAGAGGTTCGACAAAGGTGGTTACCCTAGGGATCTGGCTCTTTTATGTGCGGGAAGGCATACTTTAAGCACAACTGCATTGAGACAAGATGAGCCCTGTTCAGCGTACGCCCAGGGACAGCTTAAGGATTTTGGGGGCCCTGGGCCAAACATATTTTGGGGGCCCCTGTTCAGAGCAGGTTTCAATGTATTATCCAATTTGAGCCCCTGTTTCCAATGCAGGACCGCTTCCTCAGCTGTGTTAGCGATCCAGTTTGCATCATAGGCATTAGCCTATATATTCCCAATGAAATTGGTTGCGTGCAGCTGACAGCGGTAGGATTTAGCGTTTCCTGCCCTGCTAGTAGGTTTTTAATGCTTTTTAAATTGTATATGTGTGGCTGAATTACTTTTTAACAATTTCTCCTACCTTTGCGCACTTGCACTTTACTTGACTCTAGTTGCCTACACCTCCTTGGCTGCTTCGATTCGCATCTCGCTTTTCCTCCAGTCATGGTCTGCCGCTGCTGATCCACCGATTGTGCAGAGGGCTGGGGCTACTATCGGGCTCCTCACTTCCGCCCACACAGTTTCTGCTTCCTCAGCTGCATTAGCGATTCAGTTTGCATCATAGGCATTAGCCTATATATTCCAGATGCAAACGGATGCGCGCAGCTGCTGAGAGCGGTAGGATTTAGTGCTTCCTGTTCTACTTCTAGGTTTTTAATACTTTTTCAATTGTGTATGTGTGGCTGAATTACTATGTGCTTTTTAACAATTTCTCCTACCTATGTACACTTGCACTTTACTTGATTCTGCTTGCCTACACCTCCTTAGCTGCTTCGATTCGAATCTTGCTTTTCTTCAAGTCCTGGTCCACTGCAGCTGATACGCCGATTGTGCGGAGGGCTGGGGCTACTATTGGGCTCCTCACTGCAGTTTCCACTTCCTCAGCTGCGTTAGCAATCTAGTTTGCATCATAGGCATTGGCTATATAGTCCTGACGGAAATGGATGCGCGCAGCTGGCGCACCGCTGACACGCCAAAGGTGCCGCCATGCTGCCCAATTCCCCTCCGGTGAGTTTCTTCCACTATATTACAATAGGGAAACACTGCTTAGCCTTAGGCGGCTACCATTATGTCAGTGTACAGAGGCTGATACGATCTTAGAGGTAGACTTTCGATGCAATAAGTGCAACTGGCCTCTCCTCCAGCCAGGAAACTCGCACCCGAGATCCTCCCATGCAACAATGTGTAAAAACAATAAGAGAACAGAGGACTTAAAGACCACCCTCTTAAATTGTCGCTCTATGCAAAAGCATGAACCACACATTTATGGCCTACTTTTAGACAAACAGCCTGATCTTTTATTTCTCTCTGAGACCTGGCTGTCTGAAGCCTCAAACCCTACTATCACCTTGGCCATCCCTACGGGTTAAAAAATCCATAGGAGGGACCGAACGAGTGGGAAGGGGGGTGGTGTCGCCATAATTTACAGTCAAAAACTAGACTGCTCTCCCATCCCGATGGAAAACATCGAGGGTGCTTAGTCCGTAGGCTTCCACTGTACCTCATCACCCTATCATAGCATAGCTAAATTTCTGATTTACAGACCACCCAGTGCAATTGGAAATGTTATTACTTTGCTTAATACAGCCACCACCTCCCTGGCCTTAAAATACAACAACTGCCTTATTCAGGAAGATTTCAATATATATATATGGACTATGGACAAGCCCCTCAAACAATTCCCTTGTTGGAGACGCTGCAGGCCTGCAACATGTTTCTATCTATTTCTTCTGTCACCCATGAGAAGAGCCATACCCTAGACTAACTCTTCCACAACTTTGACATATCAGTAAGCCTACCTTTTCCCATTATCTGGTCTGACCACCTGCTATTAAATTTTGCCATTCCCAACTCTGACACAGCCCCTCGGGCTAACGCAGGGCAGAGGGTCCTTAATTACAGAACGTTCCATAAAATATCCATCCCGATGTAAGCAGACGCCCTTGGTCATTCCTCACCGGAGCTCTCTGGCTGCCCCAATGCAGGCACCCTCTCAATAGATTCATGGCTCTGAACCAACATTGATGCAGCGGTACCGGTTATTTCCTGCTCCTCAACGAATTCGGCCCCGCCAGCTCCATGGTTTAACGATTCCCTTAGATCTAGCAAAATAAATTGTAGAAAAATGGAATGGAAATGGCGCGAATCCTATCTACCTGAGGACAGGAAGGTGTATAAAGACAGCTTAAAAGCTCATTACATTCTCGGGAAGGCAGCCAAGAAAAACTTGTTTCAAAGCAAGATAGAAAATGCCCAAAATAAGAGTAAGGAATTCTTTAGCATAGTTAAATCCTTTACCGTGAATGATCTAAGCAAATAGCTCAATTCTTCCACAAAAAATATCTCTGTGATCCAACAAGCCTTCACTAACATCTCAGAGGAAGAACTGACCTTCTACCTTTGTTCTAATAGCAAATTTCACCTCTTGGATCCTCCATCTTTACTAGCTTTCCCTGAGTTTCAGATTGAAGAGTCACTGACTCTTTTCCAAAGCATTAAGTCAAGCTCTCCTACCAACCTATGTCCTGCGAATGTCATGTACCTATTAGCTACCACCATGAACTCCACAGTAAATCAGCTCTCTAATGCTTCCCTCTCCTCAGGCAACATGCTGAAATTATGGAAAAATGCTAAGATTCTTCCACTGATAAAAATGGCTAACGCCAAACCGACGGACCCTGCCAACTACAGGCCAATCTTCCTTCTTCTGGCCCTCTCCAAACTATTAGAGAAGCATGTAACATGCCCTCCAAAAATACATTGAAGATGGGAAGCTCCTTCATGAGTCCCAATCTGGTTTTAGGGCTAACTACAGTACGAGGTCCGCTCTGCTGGAAGTGACTGAATTTGTCAAGGGTAAGCTGGACCAGGGATGCAAGGCTGTTCTGATACTGCTTGATCTGTTGGCAGCCTTCGATATGGTCCCACATGAAAGGCTCCTAGAGAGACTTGCTAACATCGGTCTGGGGGACCGCCTTAACATGGATGTCATCCTTCTTGGCAAATAGATCTCAGGACATCTGGCTCCCCCTTTCTCATCCCCGGTTCCAGCCATGAATGTAGGTGTCCCTCAGGGCTCCAATCTGTCCTACCATTTTTAATATATAATCTATTCCCCTTACCAAAATCGGCCGAAAACCAGCCCCAGCAAAGAGCTTGGCGGCACCTCCAACCCCCTCAGTGGGCTGGGGGGGGGGGGGGGGGGCGGCCGAGCACTTTGCCGGGGCCGGTTGTGGCTCCCAGTCTGGCCCTGCCGGTACGTCACTTTTTGTGACGCACTGGCAGCGTAAAAAATGTGCCATGTTGTGCTCTATATACAAAGTGACGCATCTAGGCAGATGCTTCACTTTGAAAACCCCTGCATCAAATTATATCTGCGCCAGGTATAATGTATGCAGAGTGTGTGTTGCACCGCAAAAAGCCTTGTAGAAGTAGTGCATTGAAATCTATGAGAACTCATGCGCCACAAATCTATGAGAGCTTAGGCGCCACTTCTAGGACGCCATTGCGTCAATATCTTACACCTGCCTCACAGCACGTGTAAGACTGATGCAGGCAAGCCCCATGTCAAAGGACACATTGCTAGAGTTGCGTCTATTTCCAGACACACCCCAGCAATGCATCACTTTTGCACCTACAGATACGTCAGAAATACTGACGTATCTGTAACTCCTTGCGACATGATGCATCATACAGTAAATATGACGCATCCATCATGTCGCAAGGAGGGCACACTAAGAAGTGACGCATCACTGTTTTCACACCGCGATGCATCACTTCCTATAAATAAGGCCCTAAATGTCTTTACATCTACTATTCAGGAATAATTATGTGTGTTTTCAATATTGTAACACAGCAGCAGCTAACCAATATTACTGCACATAATCTCTGTGACGCCCTCCAGTTTCTTATATGTTAGGCCTTGTTTTGATGTACAAGAAACGTTTGAAATTTGTGCATGAAACATAAACCCAACATTTCTATGCAAAATGGGCGTACTAGACTATCACACATCAGGTACATATAACATAAATTAAAGGAAAACTGTATTGAAAACAATATTTTTAAGCAATATTCAAGGTCATTAGGGCAAAACTCTGGAGAACAGAGCTGACTCTGTCAGGGGGGCCCCTAACAGGGTGGAGCCCTGGGCCAGAGCCCACTTTGCCCATCCATTAAAACGTCTCTGCGTACGCCATTAGTACTCCTCTCCAAGCATTGGCATGGGTGTGATGTTCAACGAGTTTCGTGCTCATGGTACCAGGTTTTACCAGGAATGCTGTTTCTCCTTTTGTGCAACCCTGGTGGTCCCTGGGTGACGGTGACTTGCGGCATCCGCAGAAATTTTTCCACGGAGGGGCTAACCTGGCAAATGAAGGGGCGTGGCTAATGTTAATCAATAGGGGTGGGGCTAAAATGGCAGACAGTCAGGATCGGGTAATGCTCTGGCCAAGCAGAGGAAAAAAAAGTGGTGAATTCTGTATTTGAAGCTGGACAACAATTAGAGCACACTTATGAACCCTAATATTACCCCCCTGGCCCCTTAAAAGTCATATATTTGGTGATCCATAAAATTTGCCCCCCTGGCACCCCATAACCCATACCTGCCCTGTCCCCTAAAATTGTCCCCCTGGCACCCCAAAACCCATACTCGCCCTGAACCCTAAAATTTCCCCCTTTGCAACCCAAAACCCATACCCTCCCTGAACCCTAAAATTACCCCCCTGGTACCCCAAAATCCATACCGACCCTGAACCCTAAAATTACCCCTGCCCCTCAAAAACTCATACCCGCCCTATACCCTAACACAACCCCTGGCACCCAAAATCCCATATCCACCCTGAACCCTAACATTTCCCCTGGCACCCCAAAACCCATACCCGCCCTGAACCCTAAAATTACCCATGGCACCCCAAAACTCATACCCACCTTGAACCCTAAAATTATCACTGCCACCCCAAAACCCATCCCCACCCTGAACCCTAAAATGACCCCACTGGCATCCCAAAAGCTGAACGCTACACGGCAGATTTACAAGCCCCTTGCACCACTTTTAACACTGGAAAAGTAACGCAAAAGTGGCCTAAGGGGCTTGTAAATCTGCCCCTACAGGCTTACACTACATTTGCATATTCAAAGGGGACTGTCCTGGACGTTTCCATTCATGTAAGTCTAAAAACTGTAACCTAGACATCCAGCCAGTAGGTAATGCTGGTGATACTGTAGAATGCATTAAAGTTACTGAAACTTACTTAAAAACTGCTGCCTGCTCTTCTGATACTATTCAGTGGAGTCGGGCTGATCTGCAGCACTGTCGTCTTGGCATCCAGCCCCTCCCGAAGGTCTCACTTTCTAGATAGGTCTGGGTCAAATGTCTCTTGGATTCTCCTTGCCTGGGCCTCCTCTACTTCTTCGTCGAAGCCCGTGGATGCAAAAAGAAACCGATCCATGGCCCTGTTCACCATTTATATGGTGAGCGGTGCCGTGGATGTGTATTCCATACAAGTGCACAGACAGCAGGGTGAAAGGGATGGCAGTGCAGGTGACACTTTTCCTTTGTAAAGTAATTCCTGCTGGCGTCATAGCCCAGGGTGTGCGGTCTGTGCACTGGTATAGAATACACATCTATACAAGTGCACAGACAGCAAACCCTGGGCTATGATGCCAGCAGAAATTCCTATACAAAATAAAAGCATCACCTGCACTGGCCATCCCTTTCCACCTGCTGTGCACATCTTCCCACACCTACCCCATGACGAGGCAGCTAGAAGTGGTGATTTGTTATTCTGAGGGGTGTGAATGTTATAAGAATGTGTGTGCCTGTCTGAGACAGCTTCCTGGCACAGCACACACACACACAGCCGCACCCAAGTACTTCACACAGGTCTTTAAAAGACCATTTACTTGGTAATGAGGCTTTGTTGTGTTTTCACCCCTACTTAGAGCCCCTGCATCTCCACTCTGCACATGGCTTTGATTGGATGAATTAGCCCCCCCCCCCTCCCGAAATTTGAGGGAGACGAGTTGACCGGTTTAAAAGAGGGGTGCACGAGGGATTGAAGACACAGAGTGGTGACCGTGATGGGGCCGACATTTAATGCAGTTTCCTTTTCAAATGGGTTTATTGTACAAATCTAATTTGACAGACTCGCAGACAGCAAATGCTGCTGCCTTTCCATGGCGTCTGAAAGTTTTTTCTGGAAGTTGGGTCGACGAGCTGATCGGGTTCTTTTCTTCCTTCATGTGGTGGTGATGAGTGGGTTGCAGGGCGCCTGCACTTGTCGCCTCTATCATTAATTGCCCCCTGCTTCCATCTGAATGCCGAGGATCACTGCCTCCCCCCCCAACCACCGGCACCTGGAGGGATAGCCGTGATGTCTAGGGTGACCAACTGGCATGGGTGCAAATTCAGGACAGTGAGTGTAAAAATTCAGGACAAAGGGTCAACATTCGGGACAAAAATTCAGGCAAAAGGTAAGGTTTACAGACACATCAGAGAAAGTTGTGCAATAGTATAGAAGTAAGTAAATTGACAACCACTAAAGTACAAGTGAAAATAAGTTTATATTAAGTTGAGACAATTGTGCACTTCATGGTTTGTCAGTATACGCGCAGCTTTAAGCAAATGTGCAGGTCTTTTTGTGGTAACAAAACCACCCCCACCTTTCCAGCTCCCAGAGAAAACACCTGATGCCCGGTCCGGCCAGTTTGGCCTTGATACCACCCTCGAATGGCGCCCCTCACTTCACAAAGACCCTCTCTCATGTGTATTTAATATCTTCTATAGTGCTACTTATCCCAAGTATGTGGGGCAGAGTTTTGGAGTGCGTTACAACACACACATATTATAAAGAGACAATCACTCCTATAAATGGGAAAGTCAATGTATAGGAAATGTTGCTTAAGATAATGGGGCTTACAATGTGTAATCATACTTTCATTCAGTCTTTCACCATTCATTCTGTCCTTTCATCTGTGTGCCCAACAATGTCCATATTCATCCATTTACAAACCTACCCATCACGTTTCCTTCCATCATTTCGCTTACCTAAGCTAAAAATATGTGCTTAGTATAATGTGCCGCCCCACTGGTATTTTTGTTGCTTCTGTCATTGCATCCAGATATATAATACAGCAAGTAACGTTACACTTAGAACAAGTAACGTTACACCTACAACAAGCCAGAACTATTGGCTTTGTCTATGGATGTTAGTTGCATAAAATTAAAAAAAAGCAGCAACCATGGCTGCTATACTTTAACTATAAACCTTTCCTTTCAACTTCTTTCACCACCTTCCTTTGGCTAACTGGATTCTCACCTAGCAGCAGCCTGGGCGTTTTTAGGTCTCGCAGACGTAAAAAGCAGGCGTAAGCCTGCTGTCTGCGAGACATCCGTTGCTGGCGTGTTAGGAGGAATGTGAAGACAGAGCTCACGCACGAGCGTCGCTGTCTGATTCCTCCGCGAGGGCGCGCACGGCACCACACACGCATGCGCATACACAGAGACACACAAGCGCCCATGCACGCACCCATACATACAGAGAATCCACCCCCGCCGTCGCATACACACACACACGCGCGCACACACACACACTGCATACACACACGCTCCCCCCCTTACCTCACCAGAGACACACACACGTGCGCACACACACACGCGCGCACACATCCCCCTCACACCCCACTCACCATGTTCTTCTTGCGTGTCCCTCGGCAGCCAGCGGGTCATTCAGGTTAGCAGGCGGGGGCCGCGAGGCTCTCCACGAGCACGGGAGCCCCGCTAGCTAACACGGAAATCCTCCGGCGGGCACAGGAGCGCCTGCTTCCTGTTTTTGTCCGGCCCCGCCCCCGTCCCAACAAAGGTTGCCTGGCTTCCTTTTGAAGCCGGGCTGCGGCGGTGAGTTTGTTTGCTGTGCTATGTGTGTTCGGTTGATCCCTTTATTCTCTTCCGCACCACTCACACATACACTAAAACATGGACACCTCAGGTATATATTTTGTTTTAAAGTAACGCGAGTGCCTTACACATAAAACTTTGAACATATTTGTGGGTGGTTGATTGTTTTTGATAAGTTGAAGGCAAATTGATACGTTTACATGTGCTATATCTCTTTATCTGTGTGTATAGTGCTGCCCCTTCTATTGTTATACTTTTACCCGCAATGTGCTCTGAATCGTTCCCTGGGGACTTTTATGTGCCGTACAAATAAAAAACGAAAATAATGCAATGTAATAGCCCGATCTCCTGAGACGCTCCGTTGCACGCTGTAGCGCTGTGGGCCCAAGGAGCTATGCACGCGTGTTTATAGTGGACAATGCAGCTTAATGAGTCACACACATATGACTAAGAACAGGGACTGAGCTGCACGGCGACTCAGCTGCAGGTCGCAGGAGACAGCCCAAGGGGACTGAAACGCTCCGTTCCACGCGGTAGTTTTATAAATAAGCAGGGCAGGTAACAAAGTAGCCAGATCTCCTGAGACGCTTCGTTCCACGCTGTTGCCCCAAGGAGCTATGCACGCGTGTTTATAGTGGAGGCCCAAGGAGCTTTGTACACATGTTTACAGTGGACAATGGAGCCCAGTATGTTACTCACATATGACTGAGAACGGCAACTTAGTTAGTTGCATGTCGCAGGTGTGACCGCTAGTGCCTCACTTCATTTTCATACGGTTGGATGTATTTGGCACACAAGTTGAGCGACTGCAGCTTTATGTGCACAATGCAGCTCAGTAGGTCACGCACATGTGACTAAAACGGCGGCCCAACTTTGGTGAGTTTTTCTTGAGCCTTTTGTGCTGTTTTCAAGAAAAAGGCTCACTATGGGATTCCCATAACAAACTGTTTTTGGAACCAACCCACAACCTCTTTCATTATTCTGGATATTTTGTTGCACATTCATTGAGAATCTACTCAACTTTTTTTATTGGGGGGGGCGGGAGGGAAGGAGGGGGTCGTGAAGGTTGTAAACGAAAAAGTAAATTTGTTAGCAAAGCAAAAATAAAATAGCGTTGTCTCACACTACCTCGCGCCCGTGCACACACACAGTCAGTGACGTCGTTGTTGATCGGCGAGTTTGTGCAACTTTGGAAAAGTCGGGAGGGTGAATGATACATCACGTTTTCACCCTCCTGACTTTTTCTAAAGTTGTGTGTGTTTGTATATAAGCTTCCGTGTGTTTTGTTTGTGTCTGAGTGTTTGTGTGTCTGCATGTTTTTGCAAATCTGTGTGTCTGCATTTACGTGTTTGTAAAAAGTTTGCACACTTTGTTAACATGAATCTGTACACCTGTTTTTAAATGTTTATGCATTTGAATATGTCTGTGTGCAGGTTTGTTTCAGTGTCTTTGTGACATATGTGTTCGTCTGATTGGGTCCTTGACCCTTGTATATGTGATATGTTTCTCTGAGTGACTCAGTTAGTGTGTGTGAAGGGGTTTGTGTCCGTGACTGTAAATGTCAAGTGTTTTTCTGTGTCAGAAGTCGTCAGTGCGTTTTGGTAAGGACTGTGTGTAGCTTTGTGCTTATGGCGGCATGCCTTTGGGCCTCCCAATGCGCTTATGTGAGTATGTGTGCCTGTTTGGGTGAGTGTGTTCCATCCTGCCCAGTTGTGTGTCAGTATAAGCATCTGTGTGTGCCACAATGTTTGTTAGTGTGTCTTTCTCCCTGTGTGTGGCAGCCGTTTTCATCTTCCTGAAAACATTGTTTTCGGTGCCTTTTGGTGATACATCACTTTCCCGGGCTGGCGTGCGTAGTTAAAAAGTACTAAATTCCAGGGGCGGCTGGTGACATTTGAAAGTGGTCAGGCGTAAACTAATTTGCATATTGCACCGCAGCGATCGAGCGCAGCGAGCAAGCCCGAACCACCTTGCATCCATCCATACATCATTCATGCATCCACCCATCTATCCACCCACCCACCCTGCATCCATACATCATTCATTCATGCATCCACCCATCCATCCATCATGCATCCACCCATCATGCATGCATGCATCCATACATCATTCATACATCCACCCATACATCCACCCACCCTGCATCCATACATCATTCATTCATTCATGCACCCACCCATCATGCGTCCACCCATCATGCATGCATCCATGCATCCACCCATCCACCCTGCATACATCATTCATTCATGCATCCACCCATCCATCATGCATCCGCCCATCATGCATGCATGCATCCATACATCATTCATGCATCCACCCATCCATCCACCCAACCATCCTGCATCCATACATCATTCATTCATGCACCCACCCACCCATCCATCCATCCACCCATCCATCCATCATGCATCCACCCATCATGCATGCATCCATCCATACATCATTCATGCATCCACCCATCCACTCACCCATCCTGCATCCATACATCATTCATTCATGCACCCATCCATCCATTCACCCATCCATCCATCCTGCAACCACCCATCATGCAAGCATCATCCATACATCATTCATGCATCCATCCATCCATCCATCCATCCACCCATCCATCCATCCACCCACCCATCCATCCATCATTCATGCACCCACCCACCCATCCATCCATCATGCATCCACCCATCATGCATGCATCCATGCATCCATCCATCCATCCATACATCATTCATGCATCCACCCATCCATCCACCCACCCACCCTGCATCCATACATCATTCATGCACCCACCCATCCACCCATCATGCATGCATCCACCCATCATGCATGCATCCACCCATCATGCATGCATCCATGCATCCACCCATCATGGATGCATCCAATGCAATAGGTCTCACATTTATGCGTTTGAGCTATTGACATTGCAAATAGCAATGCCTTTTATTGTTGTTTTTGTTTTAAAACATAAAGAAAAGGCATTGACATTTACAATACCAATAGCTTAAACTTGGGTAACTGCGAGACCTATTGCATTGCAAATGCTTGTTGCACTTCCATGTGACAGAATGCCCTGCCCTGAGGCTGGAGGAGGCAACAACATGCTGTGCCAGCCCAGACTGACCCATTGTCATTCTTTATGTGGCAATTAGCCCCACACAGAATGATAATGGGCGGAGTGGGGCTGCTCTTGGGCGCTCCAGGGGGGGCAAGCGCCCCTCCTAAAGAACCCCCCCCCTGCGGACGCCCATGCCTGCGCACCCTGCTGGTCACCCACCCAGGTTTCGTGGAAGCATGGGATGGCTGCCAGATAATCAAAGAAGCAGAAGTCACGTGCTGGTCTCTTGAAAGCTGCTCCGGGAGATTTTTTGATGACCCAGCCGTTGCTAGGATGGGGCTCGCACTTTGTCCTTGAGGAGTTACGTAGCTCCGCTGCACCATGGGAATTCAGCGCGCGATGGATTGCTCTCCCGCCTCCACCACTGTGCGCACCGTGCTGCAGCTGATAAAATGTCCAGGGCCCAGATTCCAGCTGGTTTCTCAGTCATCGCACCCATAGCACCCTAAGGTGCCTGAAGGGCTGGCGTCGTGCTGTTTGCTTTCGTTACTGTGAAGTTTTATGGCTGTGAGCACAGCTTCAATCGCCTGATTTCTGTGCTCGTGTGAAAGTACCTTCTCAACCTGTGCTTTTTCTTACCTTCGTGGTTTTTCACCTATAGAGTAACCCGAATTCTGCTGTGCATGTAAAATGGTGAGATTTACTTATTTCAAAGTGTGCCTAGAAATTTCACCGACACCTGCCCGTTCCTACCCTGAGGATCGTACAGCTGACAGTCCGCTTTCCGCTTCCAGTGCCACTGCCACTGTGTAATGCAGTTCAGATAGAGATTCTGTTCCCACCTGTCCAATCCGTGGATTCAATCTGTTACCCTCCCCCAGTAATGTTTTCTGTTCAGATTGGTCTGTGTGTTGTCTAATGTAACATAGCGAAGCAGGTCTCAATATGGATATATATTACATTACGTCATATAGTACTCTAGATTATGCTATAAGTAACAAAGGCAACATCTTCGTGTGGTACACCATTATTTTAAAATGATCCTGTTTTCTGTGTTCTATTTAACTTGCTCCTGCTCATCCCCCTCCCAATCAGTGCAAACCCGCCCCTCTTCTTAGAGAATTGAGCAGATGACCTAAATGAAGTAGCATAATATTGCCTTTGGTTTTTTTTGTCAAACGTGTATTTATTGGCATTTTTGTTTAGCATACACTTCGTACAGTAGAGCAAAAGAAGCTTCAGAGTAAAAGATACAAAGCATTGCATCATGAGAAGTAGCGAGGTTGTAGTGGCTTTTGCAGCCATACCCAAGCCTTCCTTTATAGGAATTCTATAATGTCCAGTACAGTTTCTTGTAATATACAGACATTGGATATCCCCTTTATAAAGATGCGAGCAGACAACCAGTCTTTCTTTTGTGTCAGGATTTTACTCAACCCTTCCACCCGGGAAGAAACCCAATCCTAAAAAAAAAAAAACTCAAAACCCACCCCCCTCCCAACAACAAGGTAAGTGGTGCAACCCTATATATGGAAGATGTTTCACTGTCTGCTCATGTGCTAGATGTTTAGAATTGGGAGTGACGCATATCCCTAAATGAAGGCGGACAAACTGCCAACGGTAAGCCCCGTGTAAGAAAAGTAACCAGTGATCCCCACTTGTATTCAAAGCTCTTTTCGTGGAAGGTGTCCGCCATTCTCTCAAGACATAATAGTTTCCAGAGTCGCGAGTGCCATAATGAAAGCGCGTGGGCTGACTTTTTCTTCCAAGTAGCTGCGATTGTTACTTTCACAGCTCCTACACATGTCAACATAATGGCTTTATCTCCTTTGGTTTGGTGTGTAAGAGAAGGATCATGGATGCCTAAGAGGACCCCATCCATAGTAGTTGGTATGGGGTAGCCCAACATGGTCTTAATTTGTGCTAGGATTTCCTCCCAGAATGGTCTTATGGTTGGGCAGTCATACCAAATGTGTTGGAAATCCCCGAGCAATCCATAGCCTCTCCAGCATCTATCTGAATTGTTCGGGAAGATTCGTTTGAGTTTGGCAGGATGCAGATACCAGTCCATCAGTTTTTTTAAGTCTGCTTCCCTAAGCTCCAGAGAGTGGTTACATTTCCTGATGTCTGGCCATAACACAGCCCACTCCTTATCTAATATTTCTCTTTGTAGCATTCCCTCCCAAATAGACATGTATTGAGGACGAGCTGAGTGTGTGGAGGAGAGCAGATAGTTATATAGGAAGGAAATCACCCCTCTCATAGATCCCACCATCCTCACAAACTTTTCAAAGCCTGTTTTATCCCTTGTAGCTGCATCCTGAACATGAGGGGTGAGAGCCCAGTGTCTGAGCTGGAGGTAGTGGAAGGGTTTAAGAGGAACTCTCTTCTGCAATTGTCGAAGGTGGGAATATCAGAATTGTGAAATAAGTTGTCCAGCATAAGGCAGTCACCTTCGCTCTAGGCATCAAAGGGGCCTTCCTGCATGGAAAGGCCGAATTGAAATGAATCGGTGAGTAGGGAATAGGGGAATGTGGTCCACTGTTTATTCCCTGACACCGTGTCCCACACTTTCAAGACAGTGCGATTGGGGGTGCTGATATGCGCATTTGTGGGTCTCTCTTGCTTGAGCTTCTATATTAGGTCCCAAATTGTCGCCCCTGCAATGGCTCTACCCATATGGAGCCAGTGTTTCTCCAACTCCCTTTTAAACCACTCCGTCACTATCTGAAACTGAGCGGCTTTATAATAAAGGCCTAGATCCGATAGTTCCACTCCACCTTCCGTTCTGGGACGCCTCAATATTGAAAAAGATAATCAGGCCCTCCCTCCTTGCCATATGAACTGTGTGAGCATAGATTTGATTTTAGGTAGGAAAGTCGTATCCAGATCAATAAGCAGAGCCTTAAAAAGATATAACAGTTTGGGAAGCATCGTCATTTTGATTGCATGTATTCGGCCGAGCCAGGAAACAAAAAATGGCTTCCAACGCTTAAGATCGTTCTGGAGTTGGAGAAGAGCAGCTGGGAAGTTGGCTTTGTAAAGCCCTTCCACGTGTGGCGTCAACTGGATCCCCAGTTATTGAAGAGAGTTGTCTGTCCATTGTAGTGGGGAGTGAGACTGTAGGTCGCCAGCCTCGTCATCTGGGACTGTGAGGTTAAGTATATATGATTTATCGAGGTTAATCTTAAAGCCTGCTACTGCCTCAAACTTGACCAGCTCAGATTGCAGTGTGGGAAGTAATAGTGAGGGTTCTGCAAGGGACAAGAGCACATCATCCGCAAACAGTGAGATTTTATGGGTGTCTCCTCCAAAGGGTATCCTTTTAATCGTCCGCGTCTGCCAAATGGTCATTGCCAGCGACTCAATACTGAGAGTGACTAATAAAGGCAACAAGGGGCACCCTTGTCTAGTGCCTCTCGTAAGGAACAAGCATTTGCAATGCAATAGGTCTCGCATTAGGAAAGTTTGAGCTATTAGTATTGTAAATGACACATTTATATTTATGTGTTGGTTTTGCTAATAGCAAAATTAAGAGCTTTGTCATTTACAAAGCCAATAGTTTTAACTTTCGCAAATGTGACACCTATAGCATTTGTAATGCAACATGTGTTGTATTTACGTGACTTAGATGTATTGATATTACAAATAACAATGGCTTTTCATTTTTTTAATAATAAATACTTAAATAAAAGTTATTGTAATTTATAATGGCAATAGCTTAAACTTTTGTAACTGACTTTTGTGAAGATTATTTTCAGTGTATTTTATTGTGACAAAAATCCAAGAACAGAAGTGAAATATTAACATCTTTGTATGACATTTGTAATAAAACTTGAAACATTGAGAGAACATATTTGAACCAGTTATTGTTGAATGGTTGCACTGATTGATGCTGTGGTGGCGCGGAGTGATGCTGTGGTAGCGCATAGTGATGTTGTGGTGGTGCGGAGTGTTGCTGTGGTGGTGCTGAATGATGCTGTGGTGATGCGATAGATATATATAGCATGAGTGCGATAGATGGAGTGAGTGCGATAGATGGAGTGAGTGCGATAGATGGAGTGAGTGCGATAGATGGAGTGAGTGCGATAGATGGAGTGAGTGCGATAGATGGAGTGAGTGCGATAGATGGAGTGAGTGCGATAGATGGAGTGAGTGAGATAGATGGAGTGAGTGCGATAGATGGAGTGAGTGCGATAGATGGAGTGAGTGCGATGGATGGAGTGAGTGCGATGGATGGAGTGAGTGCGATGGATGGAGTGAGTGCGATAGATGGAGTGAGTGCGATAGATGGAGTGAGTGCGATAGATGGAGTGAGTGCGATAGATGGAGTGAGTGCGATAGATGGAGTGAGTGCGATAGATGGAGTGAGTGCGATAGATGGAGTGAGTGCGATAGATGGAGTGAGTGCGATAGATGGAGTGAGTGCGATAGATAGTGAGGGCGATAGATAGTGAGGGCGATAGATAGTGAGGGCGATAGATAGTGAGGGCGATAGATAGTGAGGGCGATAGATAGTGAGGGCGATAGATAGTGAGGGCGATAGATAGTGAGGGCGATAGATAGTGAGGGCGATAGATAGTGAGGGCGATAGATAGTGAGGGCGATAGATAGTGAGGGCGATAGATAGTGAGGGCGATAGATAGTGAGGGCGATAGATAGTGAGGGCGATAGATAGTGAGGGCGATAGATAGTGAGGGCGATTGATAGTGAGGGCGATAGATAGTGAGGGCGATAGATGGTGAGGGCGATAGATAGCGAGGGCGATAGATAGCGAGGGCGATAGATAGTGAGGGCGATAGATAGATAGAGGGTGATTGATAGATAGAGGGTGTAATTATGTGGCGTGTAATTATGTGGCACTGAGTGGTATTTGGAGTGTATGTTGCGTTGAGCACAGTGTAATTATGTAGCACATAATTATGTGGAGTGTATGTTGTATTCAGTAGAGTGTAATTGTGTGGCGTGTAATTATGTGGCACTGAGTGGTATTGTTTGGAGTGTATGTTGCATTGAGTGCAGTGTAATTATGTAGCATATAATTGTGGCACTGAATGGTATTGTGTGGTGTGTGTGTTGCATTCAGTAGAGTGTAATTATGTGGCACTGAGTGGTATTTGGAGTGTATGTTGCATTGAGTGCAGTGTAATTATGTGGCGTGTAATTATGTGACTCGGTGTGGTATTTGGAGTGTATTTTGCATTGAGTGCAGTTTAATTATGTGGCCTGTAATTATGTGGCACTGAGTGGTATTTGGAGTGTATGTTGCATTGAGTGCAGTGTAATTATGTGGCGTGTAATTATGTGGCACTGAGTGGTATTTGGAGTGTATGTTGCGTTGAGCACAGTGTAATTATGTAGCATATAATTATGTGGAGTGTATGTTGTATTCAGTAGAGTGTAATTGTGTGGCGTGTAATTATGTGGCACTGAGTGGTATTGTTTGGAGTGTATGTTGCATTGAGTGCAGTGTAATTATGTAGCATATAATTGTGGCACTGAATGGTTTTGTGTGGTGTGTGTGTTGCATTCAGTAGAGTGTAATTATGTGGCACTGAGTGGTATTTGGAGTGTATGTTGCATTGAGTGCAGTGTAATTATGTGGCGTGTAATTATGTGGCACTGAGTGGTATTTGGAGTGTATGTTGCATTGAGTGCAATGTAATTATGTGGTGTGTAATTATGTGGCACTAAGTGGTATTTGGAGTGTATGTTGCGTTGAGCACAGTGTAATTATGTAGCATATAATTATGTGGAGTGTATGTTGTATTCAGTAGAGTGTAATTGTGTGGCGTGTAATTATGTGGCACTGAGTGGTATTGTTTGGAGTGTATGTTGCATTGAGTGCAGTGTAATTATGTAGCATATAATTGTGGCACTGAGTGGTATTGTGTGGTGTGTGTGTTGCATTCAGTAGAGTGTATTTATGTGGCACAGAATGGTATTTGGAGTGTATGTTGCATTGAGTGCAGTGTAATTATGTGGCGTGTAATTATGTGGCACTGAGTGGTATTTGGAGTGTATGTTGCGTTGAGCGCAGTGGAATTATGTAGCATATAATTATGTGGAGTGTATGTTGTATTCAGTAGAGTGTAATTGTGTGGTTTGTAATTATGTGTTGGTCTGACTTGTTACAACTATGGCAAAGCAAACCAGTCTTGTCTTTGGAAACTATTAGTTTTGCTACTGGGTTTTAGCCATGCTGCACAGTATGCATGGTGCTGTGTAGCATGGCTAAAGAATTTTTAGAAAAAAAAATATGATACAAATGGCAGTGTCATTTTAAAGGCACGCACGCGTGCCTACAAAATTATGCCAATGCTTTTTTTTTAGTTACTAAAAAGGAAAAAAGTAAACCAAGGAGAAGAGCGGAAGCAAAATGGGGGGCTGGGGCAGGTGAGGAAGCAATAGGGGGGATGGTGATGAGAGCTGAAGCCACATGGGGGTCGAAAATGACATGGAACAGAGAAGTGCAAGGCAAGACAAAAGAACACGGAAGGAACATAGCTGCAAGATAGAGCAACACAGAGGCAGGGGACGCAACACAAGGGATAGAAACATCGGACACAGAAAAGCACACAGTGAGACAGAGCAACATAAGACTGGAGGGTTGGTGTGCATAGAAGCACACAGCGAGACAGGGCAGCATGGAGACAAAGGGGCAGATGAGCACATTAGGGAGACCGCATCAGAGGAACGAGTGAAACCGAAGGAGCCACGTGGGTCTAAGTCAAGGTACCACGATGGAGGCAAACCCTCGAACCCTGCTTCGACCTCGAGAACGAATAATTGGCATGGCAGGAAGAAATAAAAGCCTGCTTGATGCCATGCAAGAAAACAGATCCACAGCAGCAGCGAAAAGCCACTCAACATAGATGCTGAAAGCCACCAAAATACTGAGGCACCCAACTAGAATGTTGAAAGATTACTCAGCATTGCTATCAGAGCTCGACAAAGAAAATAAATCGCTTGCAGTGAACTAAAAATGAAAGCTTCTCGAGGCCGAACTCAAAGCCTTTATTAACAAGTTCATATTATAGGGTGCCGCCGCGCTGCCCGCGGCCACCCGGAAGCTCTTGGCCGGCCGGCCAATCCGCTCGCGGCCGACCGGAAGTCCCGCCTCCCGAGGTCCGTGAGAAGGCATGCCGGAGCATGGAGTGCCCTGCCTGTCCGGGGTAGCCTGGGTCCCTAGGAGGGGGCCGGGGAGAAGGAGGAGTGTGGCGCCTGTTGCGGGGCTCCTCTGACCTGAGGGAGCCCCGATTTAGAAGAGGAGACGCGCCGCGCCATGAGGAGCGGAGCGCGAAAGGAGCCCCGCCGGAAGAGCGCAGTCGGTGAGTGGGGCCCAGGGCTGATGTGAAGTCCGTGCGTGCCTGTGTGTATGGCTGTGGGGGAGGCGAAGGGAGGGGAGGGGGGGGGGGGAGTGTGTGTGCGTGTGTGCGCGAGGGAATGTGTGTGCGCATGCGTGACTGTGTGTGATTGAGAGAGAATGCGAGGCAGGGGATAGTGTGCCGTGTGCCTGTATGTGTGCCGTGTGCCTGCGTGTGCATGCGCGCGCCTGTGTGTGTGTGTGTGTGCGTGCGTGCATGCAGAGGGGTGGGGGCTGCCTGTGTCTGTGTGTGAGCAAGGGCTTTGCTCCGCGCAAGCGCAGCTCAGACGCGCGCTCCCGAGGTGAAATCTGACATTGTCAATGCGCGCATCTGATAGCTGTCCACATTCCTAAATATGGGCCACAATAGGTCTGAAGCAGACACCTTCAATGCTCACGCATTGAGGGTAGGTCTGCTCGACCTAAAAAGGGGGCTGAGAGTACTCCATTGACCTGCACCCTAGAGTGGGGATGAGTGTAGTTGGCCATACTCATATGAATAAATGTATCTGTGAAGCCAAAGTCCTTTAGAGAAATGCCCAATCCACCCGATCAAAGGCCTTCTCGGCGTCCAATCCAGTCAGTACTGCTGGAATCTTTTGTTTGGTGACTTTTTCAATAAGATGTATTGTGCGTCTGATATCATGTGTCTGGTGACCTTTTATGAAGCCAGATTGTTCAGGGTGGATTAGGTCTGGCATCAGGTCATTCAGCCGGGCCGCTAAAATAGCAGAGTAAAGCTTCACATCTAAATTTAAGAGCGCGATTGGACGGTAGGAGGCACATAGATGCACATTTTTCCCGGGTTTAGGGATGACCGTCACAACAGCCTCTGCCATTGAAGGGGTCACCTATCCGGCCTCCGCCATTTGATTAAAAAGACTAGTGAGGTGGGGTATTAGGTCGGGTGCAAAGGTTTTATTAAAGTCGGCCGTCAATCTGTCGGGCCAGGGGCCTTATGTAGTTTAAGGGATGTGATGGTCACGGTCACTTCCTCTGCTGTTATTGGGGCCGCAAGCCTGTCATTCGAGTCTTGTGATACCTGAGGGAATTGCAAGGCCTGGAGATAATTATCCTGCAGCTAGTCATCTCGTGGTTCCCCAGTGTAAAGCGCCCTGTAAAAGGATCCGAAGAGGTCTGCCTTCTCCTTATCTGTGTGTATTGGCTCGTTGTTACCGTCATATATGCCTCCAATGTATTCCCTGACGCATTCTCTTTCAGTTGCCTAGCTAAATGTTTGCCTATTTTGTTCCTTTTATGTACTGAGAGGAAGGGGTCCCAGTGTCTGTATAAATTAATGTTGTACAATCAAAACAAATAATTAGCAACACATTAACTAGGTCCACATTGTTTTAATCACAAACAGGAACAACGGTTCGCCATTCTGAACCCGAGCGGCGTCCGTTGTATGATTGATTCTGCAGCTCCAAAGACTCCCGGACCTCTGACTAATGGCCGGTCCCCGACTCATTTTCAAGCACCGGTCTCCACAGCCACTGTATTTACCTTTCGCTGCTACCAAGTGCAGACATCGATAATTACCGCAGGTTACCATCTTCTGGATATGATCCAAGTGTCTGATGACTTGAGACCTCGACATATTTTATGACTTAATCAGGTTGCCTGCCCCTCTTTCCAGTCCTGATGATGATCCCCCAGCAAGGGCACGATCAACCCTGCACCACCTAGAGGGTCGAAACGTCGACAACCGCCCATTGATCTATCAACTTCACGCCATCACTCATTTCATTTATTGTTTAATGTGAAGTATGATCTCCTAAACCAATTGTCATGAACTATTTGTCTTCCTAACTGTATATGACTCACGAATACAGTCCTCTTGATTCATTGATTTTACTGTCACTTACGTTACCGCACTACCCTATCCTCACCTGATCACTTACCACCACCCTTCCTTCCCTTCCTGGGGCACCGTACAACCAATTGTACTTATTGATTTACTCTTGTGTATATTTGATATACCCAGTCTCGTTGTGAATAAAACAATGTGGACCTAGTTAATGTGTTGCTAATTATTTGTTTTGATTGTACAACGTTAATTTATACAGACACTGGGACCCCTTCCTCTCAGTACATATTGAACTCAGGTCCCAGTGACTATGTTTGGGTAAAACCCCCCCGTACATACCCTATTTTGTTCCTTTGGCTGTATGAGATGTGGCGTAGTTTAAAAAGTGCGTGCTCCGCCCTGTTCTTGTATATAGCCTTCCGTTTATCCCGTAGTACGGTTTGATTGCGCAGAGAAGCTCTAGTGGGATTGTTCTTGTGTGCCTTTTCCGCCAGTTCCATCTCAGTCTCTAGGTTTTCCCTCTCTTTAGCTCGTTGTCTATTTAGGGTGGAGTTAAGTTCTCTGCATTTCCCCCTTACGACTGCTTTGAAAGCGTCCTAGGGATTGCCAATGGGGGTGTCTTGAGGTCTATTTAATTTTAAAAAGTCTGCGATCGCTTCTCGCAGTTCAGTTCGCATCACCCTGTCCTGTGTAAGCGAGATTGGGAAATACCTTTTAGGTGTGGTCATTGAGGCCGCCCCCATTGTAAACAAATTGAGATGGGACAGTGGTCAGAAAGGGAGAGGGGGAAAATCTTAACCTCCTTGAGGGTGCCCAATAGGTTTTGGCTGAGAAAAATATAATCCAATCTGCAGTAGGTGTGTTGCACGTGAGAGTAAAATGTATAGTCTCTAGACTGAGGATACATGGTGCGCCAGGCATCGCGAAGGCCAGAATCATGCATTCTTTGCTTAGTATCTAAGGTGAATGAGCTAGTTTCAGATCTGTGTGGGTGGGTGCTGTTTAAATCTGCTTGCCAGGTAAGATTAAAATCACCCATCAGGATCGTTGGCCCTTCAGCAAAATCATCTATTTTGTCTAGTAGGATAGATAAAAACCCGTTTGGTCAACATTGGGCGCGTAGGTCGCGATAAAGATGCCCAGTTTAACCTTCAGTGTCCCAATGACCATAACCATCCTACCTTCCTTGTCTGATTGGATAGCCAGCAGTTGAAACTTTGGCGAGGTATGAAATGGGAGTGCAACCCCATGGTGCTTAGTGAGTGCTGAGGATCTGTAAATAAGGGGGTATTGTTTGTGTTTAAGCCTCGATTCTTCGGCCCTCCAGAGATGTCTCCTGAAGTGCCACTGTCTCCAGATTTTTTGTCTCTTTTGTGGCGAGTTGGGGCCCTTGACGTTCCAGGATCCCTTAGAGTGCCATCTCCCCAGAGGAGACCCCTCCCACATCCCTCTTATGCAATACATTGCGTTCAGCTTCAAAAGTTGCCAAGAGTGGACCACTCAGGTGAGCCTGTCTTGTTAGGTGTACCCTTCCCACAGTATCTGTGTGTTGCATATCTAAGTGAAGCTGCCACCACTCCCTTAACCCTCTCCCTCCCAAAAAACTATGAAAAAAAAGAAAAATCCCGAACCCCAACTTCACCAACAATAACGTGTCGGATCGATGGTGAATGTCCGACCGTAGATGTAACCATCTATCCGGACGAGTTGGTGGATGGTGTGACTGATGTCCCCATCCACACCCGCCTCGAGAGGTCGAAAGTAGCAAATTTAGCATGAATGTCTGATCTCCGATGCTGAGCAACTCAAATCTGTCCTTGACCATGGGTCTGTTGACAGTATGCAAAGTAACAGTGGCATTCGGCTGGTCAAAAGTGTCCGTCTTGGGAAAGAGCATAGCTCCTTAATACTTGTGGAATCACACCATGTAGCCTCTGAACTCAAGCATCACTTGTGATTTCCCCTTGAGCTTGCGGACACATCCATGAGTCCCGGTGGAGCATCAAACCCCCGGGGGGGATTGAGGAGGCTGCGCCCAGGAGGTCTGACTTACCTCTGACACACAAAAGCACGGGGTGGCGGCCCGAGGGTGAACCCCTCTGCTCTAACCTGCTGTCTCTCGCCATCCCTGAGCCTAGCAGCGGGTGCTCCCTGGCAACTGGTCCGATGGAGGGCCCGCCTTGGCTGCATTGTCTTGTGTGCGGGGTGGAGGTTGCTCGGCCTATGCTGCTGTGAATCTCTCCTGACTTGGGCCCTGCCTCGCTGTGGAGATCCCTGCGCGCCTCCTGGAGGGCTACTGGGCCCTTGTTACGGTGCCCGCGGGGCTCACCTGGAGTTCTGGCCCTGTTACTCTGGCTGTAGTGGAGGCTGGTGCTTGCCGTCTGGATCCGGGAAAGCCGCGGATTGTGCCCACCAGGTTTGGGAGCTACGACCTACGTTGGACTCCCCAGAACCCCCCAATCAACATCCTGATCTTACTGCTGGTGGGCGCAGCGCAGTGGGTGTGACCCCAGCCTGCAGCTTGGTGCCTTGATTCGGCAGGGCTCCGTCTTCCTCTACTTGGCTCTGGGAGCAGCCACTCGCTCCTGGGATGTCCACACCTATGACCGCATCCACGCTTGTGACCCCTGGGGAAGGCACACACTCCGGGGCTCAGACCTCTGACACCTACCGGGGCTCCCGCCGGCTTCTCCGGGATCGTTTGCGTTACCACACTGGACGCCGCGAGGGCGCCCGTCTCTGCCACTCTGGGTTCGGGTATCTGAACCCAACTTCCTTTCGATCAGCCGAGGGCAACGGAGGCCATCGCCCGTCCCTTCCGAACAGTGCTCGCCAATCTCTTAGGACCGACTGACCCATGTTCAACTGCTGTTCATATGGAACCTTTCTCTACTTCTGCCTTCAAAGTTCTCGTTTGAATATTTGCTACTACCACCAAGATCTGCACCTGCGGCAGCCCCACCCAGGCCCTACCCCGGGCTTCCGTGTGCACCGCAGAGGCCCTCTTACTTGTCGCGGCTTAGCCCCTGTGGCTCTCAGCACCGTCGACGGCCGGTTATAGGCTGACACTCCAGCGCCATCCATTTTCAGGGCTAGTTGACTCCACAGGTGAGTTGTTACACACTCCTTAGCGGATTACGACTTCCATTGCCACCGTTCTGCTGTCTATATCAAGCAACACTTTTCTGGGATCTGATGAGCGTCCGCAACTGGCACATTAACCCAGCGTTCGGTTCATCCCGCAGCGCCAGTTCTGCTTACCAAAGTGGTACACTAGACATTCGCATTCCATGCCCGGCTCTATGCCAGTGAGCCGGGCTTCTTACCTATTTTAAGTTTGAGAATAGGTTGAGATTGTTTCAGCCCCAAGACCTCTAATCATTCGTTTTACCAGATAAAACTGGGGGCTATGAGCGCCAGCTATTCAGAGGAAGACTTTGGAGGGAACCAGCTACTAGATGGTTCGATTAGTCTTTCGCACCTACACTCCGATCCGATGACCGATTTGCACGTTAGGACCGCTACGGACCTCCCCCAGAGTTTCCCCTGGCTTCGCCCTGCCCAGGCATAGTTCGCCATCTTTGGGGTCCTATCATGCACGCTCATGCTCCACCTCCCCGACAGAGCGGGCGAGATGGGTCGGTGGTGGACCAGACTCTGGAAGCGCGGCGGGATCCCACCTCAGCCGGCGCGTACCGGCCCTCACCTTCATTGCGCCACAGGGTTTTTCTTGGCCATTTGTCTCGGGCACGTGTTAGGCTCCTTAGTCTGTGTTTCATGACGGGTCGAGTGGTTAAACGACATTACTGCAGACCCCTGGCGCCCGACGTGGGCCTCCCCGCCTGGCGGTGCGACGCGGTCAGGGCACACTGAGCACAGTCCCCCCCCCCCAGTCCACAGTCATGCCGGGAGTAGGGGGACCCATCCCCCCTTCCCGGCGTATCCCAAGGGGCGGCCGGTAGTGGGTGCCCAGGAGAGGGCGTGTAGGCAGTCTAAGCTACCGCGGACACAGCGAAGCAGCTGCCAGGGGGGCTGTAACACCCTCCGGCGGAGCAGAAGGCCATCTGCCACTCCAAAGCCTTCCCAGCCGACCAAAAGCCAGTCGCGGCGCACTGCCGCAGAGGAAATGCCCCCTGCGGGGGCCGGGTAGGGCCCGAACGCCGGTCCCACGGAGGGGGGATCCAGAACTCCCGGGCCACTGACCTTCCCGTCGTGTTGAATCCTCCAGGCCCTTCGCTCCGGCGGGCTCCCGGAGCGACGGATTGCACGGACATCACTTGTTTACCTCTCAACGGGTTCACGCCCTCTTGAACTCTCTCTTATTTATTTTATTTATTTATTTTAGAAGCTTGTAGAGCGCGCGGCTACCTCCGGCGGGGGTGTCCCGGCGCTAAGATTACTGGAATATAACCAGAGAGGGTTGCCTAGTTCAAGTCCATCTGAAAGGAGAAATCAAGGGAAGCAGAAGCTTTAATTAGCGTTTAGTAAACAGCCAGGTTTTTAGTGTGCGTCGGAAGACTGGCTCAGATTCGATGAACCTAAGGTCAAGAGGTAGGCTGTTCCAGAGCTTGGCAGCTGTGACGGTGAAAGTTCTGACGCCACTTCGGGTAAGCCTGAATCTGGGAACGTTCAGTAAACGAAGGCTGTTAGATCTCAAATGTCTTACAGAAGATGATATCTTGAGTCGTTTGCTCAGATAGGCCGGGCCAATTCCATGGATTGCCCGGAATGCAAGGATCAAGGTTTTGAAATCAATGCGTCGGGCTATGGGAAGCCAGTGTAGCTCATCCCGATATGCTCTGACAGAATTGCGGGCAGGGATATTTCCAATGAGCCTTGCTGCAGCATTCTGAATGATTTGCAAACGGTCTATAAGATATTGGGGGGCACCGGCATATAAGCTATTGGCATAATCAAGATGTGCCGTGATGAGTGCCTGGACAACCGTTTTGCGGGATGTTTGGGGGAGGTAGGGAAAAATCTTCCTAATCATACGCAGCTTATTAAAACAGGCCCCCGCAACTTTATTGACCTGGGTTTTACCGGACAAAGTGTTGTCAAATATGAAGCCAAGGTTGCGGGCGGACTGCACTGGTATGGGTGGAGGGTTCAGGATGGTAGGCCACCATAGGGTTGCAGGGGGAGTCGATTTCTGGCTAAAAAAGAGAACCTCAGTTTTGTCGGTGTTTAGGGCAAGGTGATTGGCAGACATCCATGCACAGATATTGCCAAGGCAGTTTCTGAAGTTGGTGAAGAGGGAGTCAGAATGGTCTCTGAATGAAAAAACGAGCTGAGTATCATCAGCATATGAGACCACCCTGACCCCCCATGACTCTACTACCTTGGCAAGCGGGGCCAAGTAAGCGTTAAACAATAATGGGCTTAAGGCGGAGCCCTGGGGCACACCGCACAAGAGGGGTTTATCCTCTGATTCAAATGGGTGCATCAGAACCCTCTGAGACCGACTGGACAGAAAAGATTTAGTCCAAGCCAGGACTGTACCACCGATCCCCAGCTGTTGTAGACGGGCTGTAAGTATGTTGTGGGATACAGTGTCAAATGCAGCGGATAGGTCAAGGAGGACCAACATGGCCTCCTCGCCCCTATCCGCTGATTCCCTGATAATCTCGGAAACTTCCAGCAGCGCCGTCTCGGTGCTGTAGCTGGTTCTAAAACCGGACTGAGAATCGTGCAGCAGCTGATTTGTTTCAAGATACTGAGCCAGTTGTTTCTGGACCACTTTCTCCAGTACCTTGGCAGGTTTAGGCAGGAGCGATATGGGTCGGTAGTTGCAAAATTGTGAGGGGTCAGCGTCAGGTTTTTTCAGAATGGGAAGTAGCCTAGCCTGTTTCCACACTGAGGGAAATTGACCGCGGGTCAAGGAGGCGTTCCAGATGGAGAGGAGAGGTTTGATTAAAACAGGGGCGAGATTGCCCATTACTTTGGCAGGGACTGGGTCTAAAGGCGAACCAGACTTGACTTTATACAGCACTGACAGCGCTAAGTCAGGGGTTAGCTCACTAAAAGAGTTGAACGAACAGTGAGAGGAATATGGAACATCATAATGGTGGTTAGGTGGGGCGCTATCAAAGGAGGAAGAAAGTTTAATGATTTTATTCAAAGTTCTTTTCAGCTTTCCCTTATGGTACTTGTTGGGTATCAATCTTGCACCCCTATTTAGCTTCAGATGGAGTTTACCCGCTTTAGGCTGCATTCCCAAGCAACACGACTGCGAGAAGACCCGATCCTGGCACGCCAGGGGCCGCTACCGGCCTAACACCGTCCGCTGGGTGAGCCTCGATCAAAAGGACTTGGGCCCCATGAGCAATGCCTGGGAGTAGATCTTCTGTACACCATACTTCCCGTGCCCGCCCCTTGGCGGGGATTCGGCACTGGGCTCTTCCCTCTTCCCTCTTCACTCTTCACTCGCCGTTACTGTGGGGATCCTGGTTAGTTTCTTTTCCTCCTCTTAGTAATATGCTTAAATTCAGTGGGTCGCCACGACTGATCTGAGGTCCTAGTCGGAAAAAAATGCCAAAGCATCTGGGGAGCCGCCGCGGAAGGCCAGGCCCTGCAGGAGCAGGGTCCTGGCGTCCTGGCAGCGTGCGCCCTCTTTCCCTGGATCGGATCTGGAGGGGGTTCGCCCTCCCGGGGGAGCCGGCCGTGGAGGTGGGCGCCAGAGGCACGTGCGTTGCTGCAGCCGGTGGGACACCACAGTCACACGCGGCACGCAGCCAGGCACCCCGACATGGGTTTCGGAGTGGACGCCAGAGGAGGGGAGGCGAGGCTAGACGCGCCGGCAAAGTACCTCGACGACAGGACCCGGTGAGAAACCCTGCCATGGGGGGTCTGACCTGATTGGGGGACGAAGGGAAGCGGAGCTAACCCTGTGACGGCCCCAGCCATACCCCTGACCAATTGACGATCCAGCAACCCTCAGACAGGCATAGCGCCGGGAGTAACCCAGGGCCGCAAGGTGCATTCGAAGTGTTGATGATCAATGTGTCCTTTTAGAAAACGTTCACCCACCATCGGGCGCAGGAGAGAAGGGAGGAAGTTTACGCCGTCCATCCACCACCCGCGTGGCAAGATGGGAGTCGCACTGCACCGTTGGGAAAAAAATAGCATTACCAGGCGGTCGGCCTGGGAGTCCCACCCACCCACTCGCGGGCGAGAAGGGGGCTCCCGGAGCGACGGGAGCAGGCAGCCTCACCGCTGCTGGTCCCTCCCAGAGTAATTGGGAGGAACCATGCAAGTCTTCAAACCTCTTGGCCTGGCTGTATGGGACCGGATCGAACCAGGTGCCTGGCAACCAGAGAGGGTCGCCCCACCTGCACATCAGCTGACCGTCAATGGGCTGGTTAGTAGCCCAACCCAACCCTTGCCTGTGTCGGAGGCACTGGTAGGGAAGAGTTGGCGCCTCCTCATCCCGCACGCCTCCCACCGTGGGGGGCCGGGGTCCCCTTGCAGGCCCTCTGCTCCTTCTCTTCCAGGCCACCCTGTTGCGTGAGAAGGGCCACTCCTCGGACAACTGAAGCCCGGCCGGGACCCAGGCGTGGTATGGCCCAGGTGGTGGCAGAGCCTTTCGAGGGGAATGATACCAGGCCGGGGAGGAACTGCCATTCAGTTTCCCCCCACCTCTGGGGTCATGCAGGGTGAGCGTGGGTTCTGTCTCTGAGGCCTACTGCTGAGCCCCTCCAAGGAAAGGGACAGGGGCCGCCCTCCATCCCTCACGCATCGGTCGGGTCCTCCCCCGTGGAAGAGGCCTGATTCTCACCCATGTGCCCCATGAGGCCACCGACTTCTCTGCCGGCCCTGTGCCTACAATGTGTGCTTGAAGGAGGCAGCCGAAGGCTTCGAGCTGGTGCCGTCGGTCGCTCGGGCTGCTGCCGTTAATGATCCTTCCACGGTTTCACCTATGGAAACCTTGTTAAGATATTTACTTCCTCTAGATATTCAAGTTTGATCGTCTTCTCGGCGCTCCGCCAGGGCCGTTGCTGACCCGGCGGGGCCGATCAGAGGACCTCACTAAATCATCCAATCAGTAGTAGCGACGGGTGGTGTGTACAAAGGGCTGGGACTTAATCAACGCAAGCTTGTGACCCCGCACTTACTCGGAATTCCTCATTCATGGGAAATAATTGCAATCCCCGATCCCTATCATGAACGAGGTTCAGCGGGTTAGCCGCACCCGACGGCGAAGGGTAGACACACGCTGATCCGTTCAGTGTAACGCATGTGCAGCCCCGGACATCTAAGGGCATCACAGACCTGTTATTGCTAGATCTCGTGTGGCTGAATGCCACTTGTCCCTTTAAGAAGTTGTACGCCGACCGCTGGGTCACGTAACTAGTTAGCATGGAGGAGTCTCGTTCGTTATCAGAATTAACCAGACACCTCGCTCCACCGACTAAGGACGGCCATGCGCCACCACCCACAGAATCAAGAAAGAGCTATAAATCTATCAATCCATTCCGTGTCTGGGTGAGGTTTCCCGTGTTAGGTCAAATGAAGCCACAGGCTCCACTCCTGGTGGTGCCCTTCGGTCAATTCCTTTAAGTTTCAGCTTTGCAACTATACTCCCCCCGAAACCCAAAGACTTTGGTTTCCTGGAAGCTGCTTTGCGGGTCATGGGAATTACGATGCCGGAGCGCTAGTCGGCATTGTTTATGGTCGAAACTACAACGGTATCGGATTGTCTTCGAACCTCCGACTTTCGTTCTTTATTAATTAAAACATTCTTGGCAAATGCTTTCGCTGTGGTCTTGCGCTGGTCCAAGAATTTCACCTCTAGCGGCACAATACGAATGCCCCCGGCTGTCCCTCCTAATCATGTCCCCAGTTATGAAAACCAACAAAATAGAACAGGAGTCCTATTCCATTATTCCTAGCTGAAGTATTCAGGCGACCGTCCTGCTTTGAACACTGTAATTTTTTCAAAGTAAACACTTCGGACCCCAGGACACTCAGTCAAGAGCATGAAGGGGATGCCAAGAGGCAGGGGTTGGGATAGGCGGTATCTCGCCTTGTGGCGGACCGCCAGCTCGAACCCAATATCCAACTACAAACTTTTAAACTGCAGCAACTTCAATATACTCTATTGGAGCTGGAATTACTGCGGTTGCTGGCACCAGACTTGCCCTCCAATGGATCCTTGTTAAAGGATTTAAAGTGTACTCATTCCAATTACAGAGCCTCGAAAGAGTCCTGTATTGTTATTTTTCGTCACTACCTCTCCGAGTTGGGAGTGTGTAATTTGCACGCCTGCTGCCTTCCTTGGATGAGGCAGCAGTTTCTCAGGCTCCCTCTCCCGATTCAAATCCTGATTCCCCGTTACCCATGGTCACCATCGTAGGCACAGAAAGTACCATCAAAAGTTGATAGGGAAGACATCCAAATGTATCATCGCCATCACAGGGTTGTGCAATCGGCCCAAGGTTATCTATAGTCACCAAAGCGGCCAGGCAAGCCGGGATTGGTCTTGGTCTGATAAATGCATGCATCCCAGGAGGTTAGCGCTCGTCGCTATGTATTAGCTCTAAAATTACCACAATTATCCAAGTAACAGATGGAGCGATCAAAGGAACCATAACTGATTTAATGAGCCATTCGCAGTTTCACTGTACCAGCCGTGTGTACTTTCACGTGCATGGCTTAATATTTGAGACAAGCATATGCTACTGGCAGGATCAACCAGGTAGCCGTACTTGCTGACTGGGTGGGTTCGGGAGCCGCATGCCCGTCTCTCCGACCAGCCACCTTCACAAACTCCTCCCTCTCGGGAGCCTGCTAGGGGAATGAGCTCACCGCCTAGGCGGGAGGGCTCGCTGGAGGGGTGGAGAGGTGCGGTTGCACGAGCACCGGTGGGCCCAGCCGCCTCCCCCCGAAAGGGAAAGGCGGGCGAAGGCGCAGCCTGAGCGAGACCCAAGGGTGCCAGGGCCTGGCGGTGGCGGCACCCTTTGGAACGGTCCTTCGAAGCTGCTGCAGATATGTGCTGGGTGGAAAGGGGTGACGGTGTGGCGTGTGGGGCTAATGGACCTGCGGGCAGCAGTGTCCAAGGGCCTAGCGCCATCCGACACCTTCCGCTTGGGTCGGACCACCGGGGGATATGAGCTGCCGGGGCCACTCGGCTTTCGCTCTCATGGGTAGGATGAAGGGCCTCCCCCCAGGTTGCAGGCCCTTGAGTCGGACGGTCCATGTGGGGGGGAAGCTCTTTGCTTGATACAACAGCCGAGGCTATCCAAGCAGTTCATCCCTAAACGTACCGAGAGTACCCAATCGATCAGAGAATGGCCGGGGCCTCCCTTGATAGGCCGCCATTTGTGGGGGATGCCGACTTCATGTCCCTCCCTGCTCCTGGGGCGAGCCTGCTTGGAGGAAAGGCCCATCGGCAAGGGGCTGAGAGGCAGGCGTGGACTGGGCCCCGGGTCCTGTTTTCCCTTGGCTCAGAATTGCCAGACCTCACGGAGGTCTGACTGACCCTCTCCCTAGTAATCCGGAGGAAATTGACCCCCCTTTCTTGTAATCTGTGTGCACCGAGTGACCGAGGGGACCCAAGGCACGAATGTGCCCGACCTCCTCGAGCCCTCGTTGGGATCGGGGAGGCAAATGAGCCCTCATCTAGACTTCCAGGGAAACCCGGCCATCTGGTCACCCCATTGGAAAGCATTGCGCGTGACAAGATGGCTGAGGGGAAAGGCGCGACCAGACGGCCGGGCTAGAAGGGCGGCCATCTGGTCGCTCTGTGCCCTAACGAAAGGGTGAGCGGGTGCTAAGGCATGGGGGGATCGAGGCCCCAGCTGGGCCTCAGCCATGAGACTGCGAGGGGGGGGAGCAGACGGGCCCTATGGCCTGGGGCCCACGGACACCTTGACAAGCAGGCGTAGCGGGGGAGGTCTGCACGGGACCCACAGACCCCCGTCCCGGGCCTTTGGCATAGCGGCAAGCTTGGTGACAGGACAGGACCCAGGGCTGATCCACCCAACTCTGGGCCCAACAGGGCCCTGGACTCAACCGGGGCTCCCGGGCCCAGAGGCCCAAGGGAAGCCTCCCCGGGACCACAGGACCTTGTCACGGGCACCCTGCCATGCGGCAGGCCCGAGGATGGAGCCCGGGGTGTTGAGGCTGCCCTCCCCGGGGCCCTCAGGTGGTCCAGACAGAGCTCCGGGACCCAGCCAAGTAAGGGGGGTCCCTGGACACGACGGAACCCCGTCTCGGGCCTTTAGCATAGCAGCAGGCCAGGGGACGGGGCCCAGGACTGGAGCACCCAAACCTGGGCCTGGCGGGGCCTCTGGAGCCAGCCGGGGCCCTCCGGGCCCAGAGGCGCAGGGGAAGTCTCCGTGGGCCCGCGGGACCCTGTCCCGGGCACCCTGCTATGTGGCAGGCCCAAGGATGGAGCCCAGCCCAGGGATGCCACCCTCCCTGTGGCCATCAGGGGCCCCGAACAGAGCTCTGGAACCCCGCCAAGTGAGGGGTGCTCCCTGGGCACGCCGGAACCCCATCTCGGGCCTTTAGCAGAGCGGCAGGCTGGGGGACGGAGTCCAGGGCTGCAGCACCTGACTTGTGGCCCGGCAGGCCCCTGGACACAGCTGGGGCTCCCAGGCCCAGAGGTGCAGAGCAAGCCTCCGTGGGACCCCGTCCCAGGCAACCTGCCACGCGGCAAGCCCGAGGACAGATCCTGGAGTGGAGAGGCCTCCCTCCCCAGGGCCCTCACGGGCCCTGGACAGAGCTCTTCGACCCAGCCAAGCGAGGAGAGGCCCCCGGGCATGGCAGAACCCCAATTCAGGCCTTTGGCATAGCGGCAGGGCGGGGTCCAGGTCTGGAGAACCCAGCCCGGTGGGGCACCCAGAGGCACAGGGGAAGCCTCCCCGGGCCCACGGACCCTGTCCTGGGCGCCCTATGTCAGGGAACAAAGACCGGAAGACCGCTTGATTGGCCAAATAGCAGGAGCCACCTAATTGCCAAAAGAGCAAGGAGTCCATTCTTTGTTGGTTGGCAAAGAAAGAAATTAAATCTATCTTGGACTGCATTTTTACAAAAGCGGTTTTCCAAGATGGCATCCAATTGAAGGTCAGCATTCTAGTTTGCTGACGGAGGGCGCAAGGAGCTGAGTGAAGCTCGAGCGTGCCATCGACTGCACACTTCACTTGAGAATTGACCCCGTCTGGTTGTGCTTTGCGTTTCAGGCTGAAGAACGAATTTTAGTCAGAGTAGTCTAATTTTTTTTGTCCGTTTCTCCCGACGGTAGTTTAGTCTTCTACTACGCATTGATTCCTGACGTTTCTTTGAAGAGGTCAAGAAGAATTTGAGACATTTCTGTGAAGCGAACAGGCTGAGAGAGAGAGAGAGAGGGTAACCCGGAGTCTCCTCGATACAATTGACAACTGTGTTGCAGTTCACGCAAGTACTCAATATAAATAAGGAAGCAGTTACTATTAATGCCTGTAAATATTTTATTGAAAATGTAAAAGAAAGTAAAACTTAGTTTTCAATCTTCAATTCAAGTGTTCTCTTAACACCTATTAGAAAAGAAAAGCAAAGTGAGTATTAAGACAATACTAGATAATACGAATATCAATAGGGAGCAAGTAGAAGAGAGAATATATTAACCTTTCAATTAATGTCCCGTTTGGTCCTAAGGTTGCCTACAATAGAAAATACCAACTAAACTGAGAAAAGACGATAGAAGAGAGGCAAGGAGTCTAGCCTGCAAGGGTATATAAAAGTGAAGAAGGGTGCAGAATATAGAGAGTAAGCAGGGAGTTAGAGTAATAGTAATTTTTTTGTGTTTTACAGTGTACCCACCACTAGAAGGAAGCTCTTAGCTACCATTGCAGTGAAGACACCTAGAAGGCGAGACTGTCTCTTCTGTGTCCCATTCCGGTCCCCCTCCCCCTGGAGTTTCCTTCATACCCTCATTAAGACTATCTTGGGGGCTTGTGGTGGCCTTCTGAGTGGCGTTGGGAAAATGCATCATTCTGCTCCTGTGAAGAATCGGGGTACTTCAAGTAAGGCTCTGGCAGAGGGGGGTGCCCACGAAATTTTACTCACCTTAGCAGAATGGCAGAGGGTCTTGACCTAAAGAACTTGGGAGGAGTCTTAGAGGCCATTCAAAAAGAATTGCTAGCTGTTAGGGAGGAGAATAGAAGTTTAATGCAAGATCTGTTGACTTCAAGAAGGGAGACAACAGGTTTAGCAAGTAAGATGGATGGTTATTTCTCAGGTACTAGTTTTGCAGCAGATGCCAAGGACTCCCAGACCTCCTCCTCTTCTCATCCTCGAATAACTATGCAGCTAGTGCATTCCTTGTCACCAGTTATACCACTGGCCCCCCAGAAAGATTTAGTGGTGAACCCCAAAAGGCCCAAATTTTCTTACACAATGTTCCCTCCACTTCATGTGTCAGCCAGCTATTCCTCCTGATGCACAGTACTGGGTGGCCTTCATCCTATCTTATTTAAGCGGTGATGCAGCAGCCTGGTCCTTTCCATTGGTCTCTAAGGATTCAACCATTTTGTATGACTTTGACGAGTTTAAAAAGGAATTCTTGAGAATTTTTGACCGTAGGCAAGTAGCTCAAGCAACAGATAATGAGCTACTAGACCTGAAGCAAAGAAACAAGGAGCTAGTAGCATACCTGGCTCAGTTGAATAAACTCATAGTGGAAACAGACTGGCCGGAGAACAAGAGGGCAGCACTATTTTACCGGGGACTGAAGGATGAACTAAAAGATGATCTGTCCCAAATTCCCAATAGACCAACGGGAATATCTGCCTTAATAGATTTTTTCTTAGAACTGGATTACCAACAAATGGAAAGGAAAGGAGAGAGGATAAGAGAATTTCGCCCGAGTACACCCAGGTTTGATTGAATGAGATCTGAAGTTTCTAAAACGGCAGAAAACAATCAAACTGCAGAACCCATGCAGATAGGAGTAGTACGTGGACCCCTCTCTAAGGAAGAAAAAGAGAAAAGGAGATTGAATAAAGCGGCTGGTGGATTTAGAAAGTGGTGAGGCGACAAATTGTTTCGTAGTCTACTGACTGAGCGAGCGAGCCCGAACTGCAAAAGGAGGGTGCAGGGGGTTTTTCGCTCGCAAGAACATTTAGGAAAAAATGAATTCAAATTGTGGCTTTTTACAGCAAATTCTTGCAAAAAGGGGATCTAAATATGGCATTTTAAAGCACAAGTGTGAAGAAAACATTAGAAACAAATCAAAAATCTGCCCCATCCTCAAACTGGTCTGCTTGCAAAATGACCCCCAAGCCAAGAACACACAACCAATAGAAACCGGGCCTCTAAGTGTTTTCATCCTGTAACATATCTCTGCCTCTTTACTGTATTGGTTGATGAAGTCAAGGCTCACACCATTGGTAACACTGTACATTGCAAATACTTAAAAATTTAGATGGCGAAAGAGATCCATCCTAGGATTGCAGTTCATCCTTGATTTTTTTAGTATTAGCCAGGTAAACCGAAATTATATTTTAGAAAACTGTGGGATTTTTAGATTATAACTCTCTCCACATGTACCTCAGCACACTAGCACAGGCACAGCGAGCGCATGTTCTCACAAGGGTCAGTGCCAAGAAAGGACGATCCCGCCAGAGCCTCTCGACTCGAGGCAGTCCAGTTCGGCCCTGGTTACACGTACCTATAATGTCATTTGTAGCTTCTTATTTAGTATAACCAGAGAATTGCAATGCTAACTCACGGGCCTGTTCACAAGAGCACAGTGCATCAAAGCGAAGTTGGGCCTCCTTAGATTGCCTTTTTCAAAGTTTACACTAGAGCAGAGTACAGCCCAAGGCAATGGTGTAAACCCATTTAATCTGTTACCATGCCCAGTGTTTAGTTTTTATGTCCTGACAAATGGCTTGAATTGTATTGGAAGCCCTTTGCTTTCATCAAACCAGTTTACGTAGGCTGCAAGCCATTTGTCATTCCGTAAACAAACACAGCACACAGTTCTCAGGCCAGGCTGTAAACTGTGCTGGAGGAGGAAATCCTTGATGCTCAAAAAGTAATTCACAGCCCTAGTCCATTGGTAACTTAGAATTTTCTGTTTAAATACATGTGTGAGCAGCAGAGACTCAGAACACCAACATCAACAAAGAAATCAGACTCGGAGAGTGCGTTCATGAGAAACGAAAACATATGTGGGCGGTGGTGTTTACAGGTTGTAGTTTACTATCCCTGCGCGTAAGTGCTTCAACACTTTGCACATGTATAGTGAGTGCTATATAAATTCTGCAGTCTAATACAATGTGCATGGGTTGCATTCCTCCACCCTCTACCGTGCCCCATCACCCCATCTTTTGATAACTGCTTTCATGATGGAGCACAATTTCACTTTTGATTTGCAAAAAGCTCTGGACGATTTTACTTTAACTGAGACCGAACCAGGGGTTGGAGGGCCAACACTAACCTTAATTAAGAAATCTACCAAAATAAGTGCACAGAAAGCTGGCAAAAATAAACATCTGTAATGCCAAGTGTTATCTACCCCATCTCAGAGAGATCAATGGCCCTTCAAATGCAAAGTGTTTCTGCAACACATCACATTATGTCTGCAGAGCCCGTATATGTGACCACCAAACTCAAACCTTTATAAATATTCTCTTTGTAATAAAAGTTAGACGAGAGTGAACGTCCCACTCTAGAACATACACATAAAAAGGGAATATTTGTAAAGGTTTGAAAATGGTTAAGGCATTTATAGACTGGTTTCATGCTTTCCACCTGTAACATGCACAATGTGCTCTGGAGCAGTTGCTTTAAAACGCTGGCCTCCGATGACACATCAAGTACTAACAACATGTGCTTTTCAGTAAAGGATTCAAACTAGCTGTCAATTTGGCAACTAAATGCTACAGTTGTTTATCACCCCTTAAGGTCGAGCTGAGAGAGCTATCATGCACGACAGTGGGATTCCAATCCAGCCACAAACTAATAGGAGGGCATTAACACAGTTAAACACTCTTAAATGCTTTAATTGTTTGCTGAGAGATTAAAAAAGCACATGCATTTTAAACACTTTACCGGAGGTGCTAGGCATTGCTGCCTAGTATTTATAAGCACATGCAGTACAGAGCCTGTAGACTCACCTGACTGCTTCCGGTAAACAAGTGCTTCTCTATGTACCAGCCTGAGTGCTTCACCACTTCAACTTGGTTTCATCTTGGGGCTGAATTCTTCAGCTGGCTGTGCCGGGGGCCCAAGGGTGCATGGGACGCAACAGCAGGCCTCAGTTGAGGAGTGTGCCTGAGCAGAGATGTCGCAGGAGCTAAGCAGCAGCTGTCTTCACTCAGAAGTGGTGTATTTCTAGCTGGTAGTGGCACTTCTATTATTGCGTGCTGTTAGCCTGGCTGCCATCCGTGCCAGCCAGAGAGTCCACAGCACCTACCCCCTAACTAAAACAATACTGCAATACTGAAATTAGTTCCTGCAGCCAAGGAGAGACACAGCAGATTTAAAGAGCTCTCTCTGGTACCGTTCTTTGTCCTCCTCAGCAGCGGCAGTAATTCCTCCAACGAACCACCACCTGTGACGCACTGCCTCACAAAATCCGCATGGCGCCACTTTGAGGTGCAGGCACTGTCACAGCACAACTTTCACAGTGCACAGCATGATTCCTCATCATCATTACACTGCAGCTGTGTACGGAAATACAACAGTAGACACCGGATCTATGTGGGGTTGGACGTGCAGCATTGCCATTTGTTTGAACTGTGAGGGCAACATCGTGTTTGTAAGCCTGAGGGTCAGCCGGTATGGTATGGCAGCTACCAATAACTTCAAATGCCCCCTGGCTCGCACTCCCACGGGCGGTAGGAGGGAACTGACAGGCACCATAATTTGATTGGTCACAGTCAGTGTAGGGTGGGGTTAACACAACAGTGAGGCTTGCTCAACTGTGATTGATGTGTAGCTCTGGCCTCTGCAGAGCTGAAGCCAACAGCGCCCAGGGCTAGGTTTATTGCCTGGGCAGGACCTACAGCAAGGACTTCAACTGCTTTGCCGAGGTGGTGATGTCACAAACCTCAGGGCTTTGAGCTCGTCAGGCAGCAAATCTAGGATTGGCGCATGCTCAGAGTGCGTGATTTGTGCCTGCCATAAAACTGACTTGCAAACGCTGCCTGAAGTTCAGACAGCATGAGTCAGTTTACTGGCACTTTGGCACAAAGTAGTTTTGACTCGTAGTCGTTATTGTACAATAATAAAAAGCACAAATTAGGGGGCAGTAAAAGGCCCCTCCACCCATATAAAAGAGCCGCCACTGCTTTGTGTATATTGAGGAGTAAGTGGCCATTTTGTCAAGATTTGTCCAAAAAAACCAAATACTTTGTTGAAGGAAAACTTGAGGCACCACCCCTAGGAGGGGTTGGATTGGTGGATGCAAGAGAAGATTCAGCCCCAAAAACTCACCAATTAGCTAATACTCTGCAATCTGCAGCTCCACATTTGACTCTTCCAGTGACCTTAAAATTCAGAACATCTGTTCAATTGGATATACCGATAATGATTGACTCCGGAGCAACCGAAAACTTTTGCGACTCGAAGTTCGCCTCTAAGATAGGGTTGTTTGGCTATTCGGAAAGAAAAGAGTGAAGCAGTAAGAGCAGTCGATGGAATGAATCTCTCTTCTGGTCCCATTTGTAAGCCATACCGAGAAGGTGAAGCTGATTCTTCCTGATGGACATCGAAAGCTCTTGCAATTCAACTTAATCGATTCACTGCAGTTTCAGCTAATCCTCGGTCGTCCCTGGTTAACAGAACATAACCCCAAAATAGATTGGGAGAAGTGATCTATTAAAATGAACTCAGAGTATTGCAAAGAGTCTTGTTTCCATGAAGAGAATCAAGTGAAAGAATCCGGCCTGTCTGCCAGTCTATGTGAGAGCGGAGCATCTATGTGTGTCATTCATACTGAAGAAATTACAGCAATGTATCAGGAGCATCAGGACGTGTTCAGTGAGGTAGAAGCTAAAAAACGTCCCTCACATCGGTCCTATGATTGCAAAATCGAGCTGGAACCTGGTGCGAACCTTCCATGCAGCAGGATCTACGCCTTGACTGAAAAGGAGGACACATTTCTGAAGGAAAATATCCAGAATTTTTTGGAGAATGGATTCATTAGACCATCACAGTCCCCAGTATCCTCGTCATTATTTTTTGTACCCAAGAAGGCAATTTACAAACCTGTAATCGGATAGCAATCAAGAACAGATATCCGTTGCCCTTAATTTCAACACTTTTGGATCAGTTAAAGGGAGCCCGAATCTACACCAAATTGGATCTTAAGGGTGCATACCACCTAGTTCGGATTAGAGAAGGCGATGAATGAAAGACCGCATTTAGGACCAAGTTCGGTCTTTATCAATACCAAGTTATGCCTTACGGTCTATGTAACGCGCCAGCGGCCTTTCAGTTCTTCATCAACGACGTATTAAATCAGTATATAGACAAGTGTGCCATTGTCTATATTGATGATATTTTGATTCACTCTGCGTCAGAAGAAGAACATCCAGAGCATGTCAGAGGAATCTTAGAAAGCTTATATGTTAAGCTAGAGAAGTTTGTCCTCGCCTCGGAAGGAATCACTGGAAGTGTGGCTCAATGATTAGCGCGGCAGACCCTGATGCAGAGGTCTAGCCCGGGACCAGGGTTCAATTCCCCGCCTCGGCGGGTCTTGGGCTCAAAAATTCCCCGGACCTGATAATTCTCGCCTCGGTGCCTATTCCAATCATGGAGTCCCACTCTGCAACTCTGGGCAATAGCTTGCTTAATCTCCACAACGGCCCCCACAACGCTAAGGATGCCTGGCCTCCACCTTGGGGGTGCCCAGGGGTGGACGCCTCGCAGGGAAAGCCAGGATGGGTTCCACAGCGGAATTCGTACAAGCGCCTTGAGACCCTTGCGGGTGAGTAGTGCGCTATACAACTATCAATTTACTATGGATGAGACAAAATTCAGGCAGTCCTGGATTGGCCATCCCCCACACGTGTGAAAGAAATACAGCGGTTCATTGGATTTGTGAATTTTTATAGAAGGTTTATTCAGGACTTTTCTGAAAAAGTAATCCCTATTACTCACCTGTTAAGGAATGGTGTTCCTTTTGTTTGGTCTGAAGAGGCTGAGGTAGCGTTTCAATTCTTGAAGAGAAGTTTTACATCAGCTCCAATTCTACTTCATGCAGACCCCTTTGAGCCTTTCTATTTGGAGAAAGACTCCTCTGATCAAGCAATTGGAGGGATTTTATCCCAAAGGCACAAAGAAACTGGTCAACTACACCCAGTTGCCTATCTGTCCAGAAAACTTTTAGCAGCGGAAGTAAACTATACGATCACCGAAAAAGTTACTAGCAATCAAGGATTTTAACTTTGTAACTTTGTCTAATTTTAAATTGCACTTTACTTGTATCCATTGCACTCGCTGGAGTAATTGGGCGACTACCTCTCTTCTGGCCCCCGCAGCCAATTTAGGTGCTGCCACGGGGTTCTTCATCACTATAGCCGCCATCTTGGGGGAAGTTGGCGGGTAGCGGTGCAGCAGCCTGCTCCCTCCCGCCCTCAGACGCGCATAAAAAGCGCATCACACAGCGCACCGCACTTGCTTGTTACTCCCTTCCTGAGACAAAAAGCCGGGAAGCACAGAGGATGATTTTAACTTTGTAACTTTGTCTAATTTTAAATTGCACTTTACTTGTATCCATTGCACTCGCTGGAGTATTTGGGTGACTACCTCTCTTCTGGCCCCCCCGCAGCCGATTTAGGTGCTGCCACGGGGTTCTTCATCACTATATCCGCCATCTTGGGGGAAGTTGACGGGTAGTGGTGCAGCAGCCTGCTCCCTCCCATCCTCATTCGCTTTAAATGGCCACTTTCATCCGGCCGTGCAGCAGGCGTGCCTAAGGCAAGCCCGTCTGTGCCCGTCCGCGACCTTTCCGCAGCCAGGGCCAGAGATACTGCCGGTTTTGGCCCCCATGATACCATCACGTATAGCCAGCAGAAATTGCTATCTCTCAGACCCCAGGAATGCCTTTACCTACAATCTATCCCTCCGGTTTTGTCTGTTGGGAATTACCCGTGCAATGCATGTGATTTTAGAAGGGACAGAAGATCCTCAGTGCTTCAATGCCCATTATTGAAGATCTCCCCCCCCACCACAGATCCGCCAAAATGCCCTCACTCTCAAGGCTGGACTCATTAACTGTCGTTCCCTAGTGAAAAACTCCCTAGACATTTTTCTGACTCTTAGTGATAACAATTGGGATCTACTCTTTCTGACGGAAACTTGGCTAGGGGATGAAACTAACCCAGCATTGTGTCTGGCCATCCCGGAGGGCTATAACATCTTGTGCGCTAACCGGCAAAGTGGCAGACATGGTGGAGTAGTCGCCATCATTTATAAATCGCATTTGACGATCTCGTTATTCCCCTATGTACAAATTGACTCCATAGAAGCTCCCCCCTTCTGTATTAAATTAACCCCGATTATCACGTGCTCAGGCTTACTGGTTTACCGACCTCCTAAATCCAGTTTGTCGCACTTACCTAGCCTCTTAAACGTTGTTCTTCAAGCTAGCACTCACTATGCTAATTTCACATTACTTGGAGATTTCAATCTTCATACGGAGGATGCATTCTGTCCTTCTAGAAATAACTTTCTCTCCACCTTGACTGACTGTGGATTGATTCAATTGGTTACGCTTCCTACACATAGGGCTGGACATATGTTAGACTTCATTTGTTCCAACCTTTCTGATATTATAGTTAGTGACCCCAGTCCAGTGATCTGTTCCGATCACTACTTCATTCCTTTCTCTATTCTTATGCCCCATCAGAACAAACCTAGGATATTTGCTAAGGAGTTTGGCAGAAACTAGAGCAAGGTCTCTTCGGAACGGTTATCAGACCACCTTCCCTCTGCTGACTCACTAGGAGCCTTAGATCCGAATTTGCAATTAGATAATTTTATCAACTGGGTGTCCTCTGCCATCTACTCTATTGCTCCTCTTCGGCCTATAAAAACCTATCGCTTAGCTCCTGCCGCACCCTGGTATTCGGAGGAACTTCGAAAATATAAATCTGTCTGCAAATCTCGCAAACGCAGCTGGAGACAGTCTTACTCAGCGGACAGCAAATTTAAATATAGAGCCGCCCTTAAAGACTACCGGAAAATGATTATAAATCATAAACGAAGCCACCTATCGGAAAAAATCAACATGGCCCATGGCTCCTCTAGAGAGATTTTTAATACGGTCAAATCTTTCACTGATCCCCAGGCTTTCAACCACCGACCTCCAGTGTCTCAGACCCTATGCACCCGGCTCTCCGATTACTTTGAAGAGAAAATAGCTTTAATCTATGATTACTTTCCCACTACCGATAGTCATGACATTAGAGAAATGTCACCGGCTCCCTCTGCCCCTACCCTACTCTACACAGAATTTCAGGAGATTACCGAAGATCGCTCCCTTCAAGAACTTCTCAAATGTACGTCTGGGTCGCCTAATGACCCATGGCAGGCTAAGCAATATAAAGCCCTTGCAACATTTCTTAACCCCCACCTGAATAGCATCTGGAATGCCTCTCTGCGCACCAGCATATATCCGGATTCATGGAAACATGCCCTCCTGGTTCCCATCCTTAAGAAGATCAATGCTGATCCTGACAACCCCGCGAACTACAGACTTATTTCCTTACTTCCAGCCCCGGCCAAGATTCTTCAAAAACTGGCGCATCAACAGCTCGCCAGATTTATTGAATCTAATGGCCTACTTCATAATTCCTAACACGGGTTCCGATCCGGCTACAGAACTGAGTCGGCCCTGATAGAGATGGCCGACTCCGTGCGGTGGGCGCTGGATAGGGGCTCTAGGGCGGTGTTGGTGCTGCTGGATCTTTCCGCAGCATTCAACACCGTCTCTCACCCAATTCTGCTCAATCGTCTCCGAGCCTTGGGCTTTCAGGGCATAGTACTCAATTGGATTGCTTCTTTCCTGTCCAATCGTACACAACAAGTGCATACCCCGCCCTAAATCTCGACCAGCTGATCACTTAAATGGGGAGTGCCGCAGGGCTCCTCACTGAGTCCCCTCCTATTTAATGTTTATTTTTCCCCTTTGGATGCGTTAATCCCAGACAGGAATTAAGATGACATCTTACGCAGATGACATCCAGCTCCTCTTCTTCTATGATGACTCCAACCTGACCACCTTTGACCCCCTGAAAAACTGTCTCTGAGACATTGCTCGTTGGATGGATGACAACTTTCTGAGACTGAATGCTGGAAAGACAGAGGTTCTTTTTTTTAATCAATCCTCTCCTCTGGATTCGAACCTCTGGTGGCCGGTGGATTTAAGCCCCGCTCCCCTTCCCAAAGAATCAGTAAGAAATCTGGGCGTCAGATGGGACACGTGTCTCTCTTTCCACAGCCAAGTCCATTCAGTCTCTGCAGCCTGTTTCTCAAAAATCAAGATGATAAAAAAAAATCATCAATTACTTACCCAGTGATACCAGAAAAACAATTGTTCAGGCTTTAATTACTTCCCATCTGGATTATGCTAATGGTTTATACCTTGGATTATCCACAGGCCTCTGCTACAGACTGCAAATAGTCCAAAACGCCGCTGCCCGGCTAGTCTGTGGCATTTCTCTCCAAGAACATATCACACCCTATCTGCGTAAGCTACATTGGCTGCCAGTCCATAAAAGGGTCGAGTTCAAAGCACTGACTCTGGGTCATCGTGCCACAAAAGGACGTGGTTCGGCCTATCTCTCATTGTGCCTTCGCCCGTACAATAATTTCCGAAATCTTCGTTCTAATTCCAAGCTTCTACTTGTAACTCCTAGATTTAAAAGAGTTCGCTCCGGTGGCACAACTTTCCAAGTATGCGCTTCCTCTCGGTGGAATAAACTTCCGCCCTCTCTGCGCATGATTCAAGAAGAACTGCCATTTCGTAAAGCGCTTAAAACTTTTCTTTTTGGTCAATCCCCCCCTCTGACAAGATCTAGCATCCTGAGCATTAGCGCGGGACACCCCGTTGGGGTAGCTGCACGCTTTACAAAATACACACATAAATAAATAAATAAATAAATAAGGATGCCTTTAAAGAATGGAGACATCACCTGATGGGAATAAGGCACACTGTGACAGTCTTTACGGATCATAAAAACCTACAGTTTCTAAAGTCAGCAAGAACTCTGACTCCAAGACAACTCAGATGGTCCCTGTACTTTGCAGACTACAACTTCATAATTACTTATAGATCTGGAAGTAAAAACGAGAAGGCGGACGCCTTGTCTAGAATTAATACAGAAGGATTTAAGGAGGAGATTGTAGATCAGAAGGTCATCCCAGAGTCAAAATTTGTGGGAACAATAGTCAGTGAAACTTTGGAAGAAAAGGTTAGAAAATCTTTTACAGAAGAGGAAAAGCAAACCTGGCTTCTAGAAGATCCATCCAGAGAAATTTGTGAAGGAATACCTTAACATAATAAGGTCTTGTACATACCAACTACTGAATTGCAAGAACAGATTTTGTTTGAGAATCACGACCATCCCATGGCTGGACATAAGGGAATTAATAAAAGCGAGGAACTGATTAAGAGACAATTTTGGTGGCCAAATATGTCGAACGAAATTAAGGACTATGTGCTAAACTGTGCAATCTGTGCTCAGGGAAAATCAACACAACAATCTCAACAGGTTTTGTTACAACCCCTGCCCACACCTCCTCATCCCTGGCACACAGTGACTTTAAACTTGATTGTAGATGTACCTCCCTGTCAAGGCTATAACACCATCCTGGTTATGGTGGAATCATTTACTAAGATGGTTCACTTTGTCCCCCTAAAGAATATTCCTAGCACGAAAGAACTCGCAACACAGTTCAGTTTATATTTAGTGAGGTTACACGGAATCCCTAAAGTTCTTATTTCAGATCGTGGTTCCCAGTTTCTGTCCCGTTTCTGGAAGGCCTTCACCAAAGGGTTAAATATAGAGACTAGGTTTTCTGCTAGTTTTCACCTGGAGACAGATGAGCTGACAGAAAGTATTTGAGGTTGTTCTTGTTAGACCAGAAGGTGACTGGGTGGACCTCCTTTGGGGTGCAGAATTTGTGCACAATAATTCCCTAAAAAGTTCTACTGTGCATACGCCATTCTATTTGAATTCTGGGCGGCATCCAAATCTAATGGTTAGCACTAGTGAGATTTAAGTCCCTGCAGTTAAAGAATTCATTCAACATTTGAGTGAGACTCATGGTGAGGCAAGAGAAAAACTTGAGAAGGCTAAAGAGCAGTATAAACGCCATGCTGATCGTAAGAGAAGACAGGAGGAAGATTGCCCTATAGGAAGTGAGGTTCGGTTAAATGCTAAAAATCTGAAGCTCAAGGGAAATAGAAAATATCAGCCCTGTTTCATTGGTCCTTTTGAGCTAAAGAGAAAATAAATTCAGTGGCCTACAGGTTAAAACTACCTTCTCAGCTGCGAATACACCCAGTGTTCAATGTTTCCGTACTAAAGAAATCTTCTCCACGCTTAGACCTCGAACTTTGTCTAAGCCATTCCAAACTGAAAGTGGAGCGGAGTTTGACGTTAAAAGAATCGTAGACTCTAAAATATCAAGAGGGAAATTGTACTACCTGGTTGATTGGGAAGGTTATGGTATCGAGGAAAGATCGTGGGAACCATTTTCGAATATGAACACCCCGAGGTTAATAAAATCTTTCCATGATTAAAATCCCCTTAAGCCGAAACCTGGGGAAACATCCTTGTGGAGGGGTACTATTGGGGAACAAAAGCAGGAAGAGCGCTTGAATGGCCAAACAGCAGGTGCCACCTTAATTGCCAAAAGAGCAAGGAGTTCATTCTTTGTTGGTTAGCAAAGAAAGAGCTTAAAACTGTCTTGGACCACATTGTTGCAAAAGCGGTTTTTCCAAGATGGCGTCCAATTGAAGGTCAGTATTCTAGTTTGCTGACGGAGGGTGCGAGAAGCTGAGTGAAGCTCGAGCGTGCCCTCAACTCTGCGCACTTCACCTGAGGATTTACTGTGTCTGGTTGTGCTTCGTATTTCAGGTGAAGAGGGCATTTTAGTCAGAGTAGTCTAGTTTTTACGTACGTTTCTCCCCACGGTACTTTAGTCTTCTACTACGCGTCAATTCCTGATGTTTCTTTGAAGAGTTCAAGAAGAATTTCAGACATTTATGTGGAGCGAACCGTCTGAGAGAGAGAGTGAGAGAGAGAGTGAGAGAGAGAGAGTAACGTGGAGTCTTCTTGATACAATTGACAACTATGTTGCAGTTCACGCAGGTAATCAATATAAATAAGGAAACAGTTAAGATTAATGCTTGTAAATATTTAATTGAAAATGGAAAAGAAAGAAAAACTTACCGTTTATCAACACCTATTAGAAAAGAAAAGCAAAGTGAGTAATATGACAATACTAGATAATACGTGTATCAATAGGGAGCAAGTAGAATAGAGAATATATTAACCTTCCATTTAATGTCCTGTTTTGTCCTAAGGTTGCCTACAATAGATAATACCAACTAAACCGAGAAAAGACAATAGAAAATAAAAGAATAGAAGAGAGGGAAGGGAAGGGTCTAGCCAGCAAGGGTATATGAAAGTGAAGAAGGGGGCAGACTATCGAGAGTAAGCAGGGAGTTAGGGTAATAGTAATTGTTGCTTGTGTTTTACAGTGTACCCACCACTAGAAGGAAGCTCTTAGCTACTGTTGCAGTGAAGACACCTAGAAGGCTAGACTGTCTCTTCTCTGTCCCATACCCCTTTCCCGCCTGAGGTTCCTTCATACCCTCATTAAGACTATCTTGGGGGCTTGTGGTGGCCTTCGGAGTGGCGTTGGGAATAGGCATGATTCTGCTCCTGTGAAGAATCGGGGATACTTCAAGTAAGGCTCTGACACCCTGCCACGTGACTGGCCAGAAGACCAGGGCGTGTTTTGGGGAGGCGGCCCTCCCCTGTGCCCCGGCTGGAACTCCTAAACCCAGCCAAACAGGATGATGTACCCCGGCCCGGTGGTACCCCATCTCGGGCTGCTGGCAGAGCGGCAGGCCAGGTGACTGAGCCTGGGGCCTCTGGACCCCATAGGGGCTCCGGGCAGAGGTGAGGCCTCCACCGGGCTTGCGTGTTCCCATCCTGGGCCTCATGCCACACATTGGGCTGGAGACGGAGGCCTGGACGTGGCGGGTGCAGCTGAGGACTGCTAGGCCGAGAGGGGTTTTGGAGTACCCTGTCCCTAGTAATCTGGCGGAAGGCTACCCCCCTTTCTGGTAACCTGTGCACACTGCGAGACTGAGAAGGCCCAAGAAGCTGACACACCCAGCCTCCTGGAGCCCTGGCTGGGATTGGAGAGGCAAATGAACTCTCATCTGGACTTCAGGGCAGCCCGGCCATCTGGTCGCCCCATTGGAAAGCATTGCGCTCAATCAGATGGCCAAGGGGGAAGGCACGAACAGATGTCCGGGTCCACAGGAAGCAAATCTGCCCGCCCGAGCCTTCGCGGGAGGGCCACCGCCTGCCCTTCAGAGGGCTCGGGGGCTCTGCTTCCCGGGGGCTCAGAGAACCCGGCTGGGCCTTGGGCCCGGAGCTGTGAATAGGGTTCCCCGAAGGACCTCCGACCAGGGTCCCCAATCGGGCAAAGAAGGAGGGAGGCCTGCCCGGGCCCATCGGACCCGCGTCCTGGGACCATGGCGGAGCAGGGGGATGGAGCCCGGTCCCCTAAGCCCAGCCGAAGGTCTCGGGCCGCTGTGGATAGGGTTCCCCGAAGGACCTCCGACCAGGGTCCCCAATCGGGCAAAGAAGGAGGGAGGCCTGCCCGGGCCCATCGGACCCGCGTCCTGGGACCATGGTGGAGCAGGGGGATGGAGCCCGGTCCCCTAAGCCCAGCCGGAGGTCTCGGGCCGGCACACGCAGGGGAGGTCTCCTCAAGGCCAGCATCCTGGGTGCTTTGCCACGCTGCAGGCCCGAGGACGGAGCCTGGGGTGGGGAGGCCAACCTCCACCCCAGGGCTACCAAGGGCCCCGGCCAGAGCTCTTGAACCCAAACCGAGCTGGGGAACGCCAGACGGGCTCATGGCAGAGTGGAGGACAGAGCCCAGTGTAGGGAGCGCCCGGCCAGAGCTCTCGGGCCCGGACACCCAGGGGAGAACTGCCTGGGATCGATGGAACCGACCCAGGCACTTTGCAATGCAGCAGGCCGGAGGACTGAGCCCTGGACAGGACGAAAAGTAATACTCTGCCCCAGCCCATCTGGTCCCCAGATGAGAATCGCCAGCCCGGGAGCCATTCCGGCATACCCTGTCCCTGGTAATCCGGAGGAAAGCTACCCTTCTTTCTGATAACCTGTGTGCACTGAGTGACGGAGGGGACCCAGGGCATGGGGGGGCCCAACGACCTGGAGCCCAGTCTGAGATAAGGGAGACGGGCGAGCCCTCATTGGGATTTCCAGGCCGGCCCGGCTATCTGGTGACCCCTTTGGAAAGCATTGCACACAACCAGATGGCAGAGGGGAAAGGTGCGACCAGATGGCCAGGCCCGAAGAACGGCAATCTGCCTTCTCCGGAGGTTTTCTGCCTACCTGCATGAGTTGGGGAAGCTCTTGTAGTGGCTGGTGACATGTGTCGCTGCCTCTAGACTAATTCTGCTAATTCGGATGTCAACCGGACAATGCCTCACTGCCTCCTCAGACATTGCAGCCGAGTTTGCCTCCTACTTTAAGTCCCTTTATAGTCGTTGCCACCGCCCGAACGGGAGGACACTCAACCTTTGTTAGCCGACCTCCCAATGGCAACCTTGGCGGTGGGGGGCAGGGTAGTCCTGGATCAGTCCACGCTGGTGGAATAGTTGACTGACACCATAGGTACTCTATAATCAGGCAATACACCAGGCCATGCGGCTTTGCGATCGAATATTATAGCAAGTTCCTGTCATCATATTCTCCCCACCTCTTCAGTTATAGACACAGGACATTTCCCATCTCAGTGCCACAATCGTAGTTTTCCATAAACCAGGTTAGTCCCCAGATGCTTGTTCATCATAGCATCCGATTTCACTTATCAACACTGAAATAATAGTCTTCATACAGATCCTTGAAACCGCTTCCTGCCGCTGCTACCCTTTCGTGTTCAACCAAAACAATGCGGCTTTATGCCTCACCTGAGCACCCTCCACTGTGTTTGCCGAGTGTGCATTGCCTCTGCGCTTTGGGGAGCCTGCTGATCTCATGCTTTTAGACTTTGAAAAGGCATTTGATTCCCTGGACTGGGGATTTCCTTTTCAAGTGCTCTTCCATATGGAATTCAGACCACAGACTCAATCCTTTGTCACAGAGCTCTACACTCTCCTCCAGGTGCAGGTGAGAATCAATGGCATTTTGTCTTACCCCATTTTCAATACATAGAGGCACAAGGCAGGAATGCCCTCTTTCTCCATTGTTATTTTCCCTGGCGATCAAGCCCTTGGCGGTCTGGGTTCACTGTGATGCCCAAATCTGGTGTTTCCAGTGGCTGAACTGCCCAGAATACCACCTTGCTTTGTCCTCAGATGACATAGTACTTTTCCTCTGCCTCTGCCAACCACATCACCTGACCATGGCTCCTAGAGATGCTTCAGCTGTTTAACAAGGCATCAGGGCTGGTGATCACTTCTCATCCTTGTGCGGGGGCCGCAGGGTCACTGATTGACAAGATTTCCTTCCATTACGTGGATTGATTGTTCCTTACTTAGAGGTGGTCATTGCGCTGGAGCCCGAATTAACCTGGAATCTCCATCTTAGGGCTTTGCTACATAAGACGCATTGGGACTTGATCAGATGGGCTGCTCTCCCGCTTAATGTCTTGAGCCAGATCGCACTTTTCAAAATGATCATCCTCCTGTGACTATTGTATCTTCTGCAAAACGTTCCAGGCTTCGTTCCTCACTCTGGGTTTGCGGTCTTACACAGTGCTCTGTGCTCCTTACTTTGGGTGAATAGGACCTCAAGAATAGCTTTTCGTAACTGCGTGCAATTGTCCTACGACATCCGGATGAGACTGTTAGATGTTTGTCTGTGCTACTGGGCCTTGCAGCTCCAAACAATTAATAACTCCGCCTTCCATCTGGAGATTTTACTTATGGACTGTCAGCATATCCTGCCTTTCTTTTATGGTAACCCAATCTCTCAATCTGTGTGGGAGGTGTCAAGGGCTACTCTCTGGTGCCGGCGGCGAGCCGTCGCACTGGTTGGCTGGGACCATTGCCGTACACTGATGACCCCCTTATGGTGGAGGAACTGGATGCCACAGGTATCCAATCTGGATGGGTTTAACAAATGGGATCTCATAGGCATTTTCCATCTTGGGGATATCTGGAATGGCTTGCGGCTGAAAACCTTCTGGGTGCTCCAAGATTACTTTCATCGCCACAAAACCCAATTCTGCAGATCTCTTTACTCCGTCAAGCATTAGCTGTCTATTCAATGCAAATGCAGGACCTCCCGGAATACAGTCCTCTTGAGGCTCAGGCCCTATCCGTACCGTTAGGTCGAGGAGGAATCTCGTGGATATACCTACTGATCTTGGTCCTTCACTCCCTGTGGTCCTTTGGCGCCCTTCAGACTCGGTTGGCCACGCCCCCTCGCCAGTGTTATAAATAGTGCGCGCAGCTCTAACGCGCGACACTGATACCGACGAGCGACTCCTGAGGCGGAAGCCGGGAGCGCAAAAGCTTTTTTAAAAATTGTTTGTGATAACCTGTTCTTAATCTCACCAAGCTTCTTGCACTTCCTGTTCCTTGTAAACAGCGGTCTTACGCTGCAACGATTCCCTGATTCCTGGTCGCCATTCTCGAGGGCGAGGTGTGCCACGAGACACGCCCACCTCGGTTGGCCACGCCCCCTCGCCAGTGTTATAAATAGTGCGCGCAGCTCTAACACGCGACACTGATACCGACGAGCGACTCCTGAGGCGGAAGCCGGGAGCGCAAAAGCTTTTTTAAAAATTGTTTGTGATAACCTGTTCTTAATCTCACCAAGCTTCTTGCACTTCCTGTTCCTTGTAAACAGCGGTCTTACGCTGCAACGATTCCCTGATTCCTGGTCGCCATTCTCGAGGGCGAGGTGTGCCACGAGACACGCCCACCTCGGTTGGCCACGCCCCCTCGCCAGTGTTATAAATAGTGCGCGCAGCTCTAACGCGCGACACTGATACCGACGAGCGACTCCTGAGGCGGAAGCCGGGAGCGCAAAAGCTTTTTTAAAAATTGTTTGTGATAACCTGTTCTTAATCTCACCAAGCTTCTTGCACTTCCTGTTCCTTGTAAACAGCGGTCTTACGCTGCAACGATTCCCTGATTCCTGGTCGCCATTCTCGAGGGCGAGGTGTGCCACGAGACACGCCCACCTCGGTTGGCCACGCCCCCTCGCCAGTGTTATAAATAGTGCGCGCAGCTCTAACGCGCGACACTGATACCGACGAGCGACTCCTGAGGCGGAAGCCGGGAGCGCAAAAGCTTTTTTAAAAATTGTTTGTGATAACCTGTTCTTAATCTCACCAAGCTTCTTGCACTTCCTGTTCCTTGTAAACAGCGGTCTTACGCTGCAACGATTCCCTGATTCCTGGTCGCCATTCTCGAGGGCGAGGTGTGCCACGAGACACGCCCACCTCGGTTGGCCACGCCCCCTCGCCAGTGTTATAAATAGTGCGCGCAGCTCTAACGCGCGACACTGATACCGACGAGCGACTCCTGAGGCGGAAGCCGGGAGCGCAAAAGCTTTTTTAAAAATTGTTTGTGATAACCTGTTCTTAATCTCACCAAGCTTCTTGCACTTCCTGTTCCTTGTAAACAGCGGTCTTACGCTGCAACGATTCCCTGATTCCTGGTCGCCATTCTCGAGGGCGAGGTGTGCCACGAGACACGCCCACCTCGGTTGGCCACGCCCCCTCGCCAGTGTTATAAATAGTGCGCGCAGCTCTAACGCGCGACACTGATACCGACGAGCGACTCCTGAGGCGGAAGCCGGGAGCGCAAAAGCTTTTTTAAAAATTGTTTGTGATAACCTGTTCTTAATCTCACCAAGCTTCTTGCACTTCCTGTTCCTTGTAAACAGCGGTCTTACGCTGCAACGATTCCCTGATTCCTGGTCGCCATTCTCGAGGGCGAGGTGTGCCACGAGACACGCCCACCTCGGTTGGCCACGCCCCCTCGCCAGTGTTATAAATAGTGCGCGCAGCTCTAACGCGCGACACTGATACCGACGAGCGACTCCTGAGGCGGAAGCCGGGAGCGCAAAAGCTTTTTTAAAAATTGTTTGTGATAACCTGTTCTTAATCTCACCAAGCTTCTTGCACTTCCTGTTCCTTGTAAACAGCGGTCTTACGCTGCAACGATTCCCTGATTCCTGGTCGCCATTCTCGAGGGCGAGGTGTGCCACGAGACACGCCCACCTCGGTTGGCCACGCCCCCTCCAACGCCCCCCCCATCACCATAAATCATGTGCCTTGGCAGGAAGTGCAGCGGACGAGCGCAGCGGGCGCGACGATTGCGCGCCGAAGGCGCGCTTAAGGCAAGCTCGTCTGCGCTCGTCCGCGACCGGCCGGGGCTAGGGGCATGCCACTCTGCCCGCTTTACCAGCTATTCCTCCCCCCAACTACGTTGCCTCCAGGGCCCTTGGCCATTACCTGCCACAACTCATTCTCGCATTATGTCTCTTGGCCTATCCCCTTCTGCCTCTTCGACTGTCCCATTCCCCCAACCTACCCCCTCTTCTCCTTCTGGAGGTAGCGCCACTCCTGCTGCCCCCAGAACCCTTACGGCTATCTATTTAAACACTAGGTCTGCAGTAGCTCACGCCCATGAGCTTTCTGTTCTACTAGACCTTCAGGCCCCCGACTTGCTATTCCTAACGGAAACATGGTTCTGCGATGACTCCCTCCCTGTCCTCTTGGCTACTCTTCCAACGCCATATTACGCGATCCGCGCCGATCGCTTAAATGGCAGAGCCGGGGGCGGGGTGGCGGTCATTGCCCGAACCGACCTCCCATTCCAAACCTTATCCCTACCAGATATTGCCACTACGGAGTATCTAGCCATCCGTACCACTTCCATCTCACCCCCACTCACCTGCATACTCATCTATCGTCCCCCCCAATCCCCGCTATCGTTTCTCACGGACTTTTTAGAAGTCTTAGCTACAGCTACCGTTAACAATTCTTCCATTTTGCTCTTGGGTGATTTTAACTTTTGGCCCTCCGACCCAGCGGAATGTTCATCTTCCAAAGAATTTTCAGAAACTCTTCACTCTCTTAATTTCATCTCGCATATTCAATCTCCAACCCACATCAAGGGTCATACACTTGACCAGATCTGGTCTCTTAACTGCCCAGTAGAATCCCCTTCTGTATTACCCTGCACTTGGTCTGACCATCATTTGATTTCTTTTTCTCTCCCCATCCACCCCCAGGTCAAACCCCCACTCCCGAAAAACATCTGGATGCGAGCATGGGGCCGAGTGGACCCGGATAGTCTAGTTTCCTTACTTGCCACTTCCCTTCCCTCTTTGGAAAACCTGCCTACTCCCTCCCAGGTTACTGCCATCGGTCAATGGCTCTCTACAGGTAGTGACTCTGTTGCCCCCCTGAAGCGGGTCACCACCAAACGAGAGAAGGATGCCAACAAGTGGTTCAACCAAGACCTTAAAACCACTAAACTAGCGGTTCGCCGCGCGGAGCGAGCCTGGAGGAAAAATTATTGCCCTTCTTTGCGACTAGAGTTCATCAACATCTTGGCTCTCTACAAAAAAAACATCTTGGAGGCAAAAACCATCTATTTTTCCTCCAAAATACTCGCAGCCGAAAACAAATCGAAGGAAATCTTCTCGATTATCCACAACTTGGCATTCTCGGACAGAACCTCCCTCAAACCTACCCCCTCACTGGATCTCTGTCACTCCCTCAATCACTTCTTTATTCAAAAAATCGCCATTATCAAAGCCAACATCCCCGCCCCTTCCCCTTCTTTTGTGGACCCACAATGCCCTCCCCCTAAGGCACATCTCACTGCCTTTCCACCTCTTACCCAAGAATCTCTGACTGCTATAATTCCACTTGTCAAATCTGGCTCCCCTCTGGATCCCTGCCCGGCCCATATTCTTCGTCACATTTTCCTCAGCTATCCTGACCCCCCTCTCCACGCTCTCAATAGTTCTCTTTCTCAGGGCGTGGTACCTGAATCACTTAAATCTGCCGTCATTGTCCCCATATTGAAAAAACCGGGCGCTGATCCCTCAGTTCCAGCCAATTTCCGTCCCATCTCTCTCCTGCCGTTTCTGGCGAAAGTTCTCGAGCGCCATGTTACTTCTGCCTTGAGCTCTTTCGTGGAGAAGAATGGGATTCTTGCCCCCCGTCAGGCGGGGTTTCGCCCTGCACACTCTACGGAGTCCGTAGTACTTTCGGTCCTTGACAACCTCAGGGAGGGTATGGATACTAACCAACCGCAGGCCTTAGTCCTCCTCGATCTCTCAGCCGCTTTTGACACGGTGGATCATTCCATCCTGCTCTCCCGTGTCGGGGCGGCGGGGATCGGGGGACGGCTCTGGTCTGGCTATCCTCCTTCCTGAGGGACCGCACCCAGGCTGTCCGCCTGGGTGACTTCACTGCGGACTTCCGTAATGTTCAGTGCGGGGTTCCCCAAGGCTCCTCCCTTTCCCCCCTCCTATTCAACCTATACATCTCCCCTCTTATTTTTTCACTGCAACAAATGGAGGTCGCCGTATTTAATTATGCGGACGACCTCCAGCTTGTCTTTAACCTCTCTTCTTCCCCTGACTCTGCTCTTAACCTTCAAACCATTATGATCCATATCCGGGACTGGATGAACCACAATCATCTCAAACTCAACCCAGACAAAACAGAGCTGGTGTTGACGGGTGGTTCATCCAGCCCCTGGTCTCCCATCTTTTGGCCCCCTTCCCTTGGTCCTCCGCCTGTCCCCTCAACCTCAGTAAAAACTCTTGGCATCAAGCTCAATTCTCAACTCACCCTTCACTCCCAGGTTAGCTCTGTGGTTTCCTCTTCCTTTCTGGCACTGCGCACCATACGCAAGGTGTCCCGTTTTTTTTCATTTGATGCACTTAAATTGATTACCCTTGCCATGGTCGTGTCTCGCCTGGATTACGGCAACGCCCTATATGCAGGTATTCCTGCATATAGTCTTCGGCGGTTGCAGCAGGTCCAAAACCAGGCGGCGCGCCTGGTGTTTAAACTCCCTAAATCCCACCATGTCACTCCCCTTTTGAAATCCCTACATTGGCTCCCGGTCTGTGCCCGTGTCCAGTTCAAGCTTGCTTCTATCACTTTTCAAGCTCGACTGGGCACGGCCCCGGCTTTCATTTCATCTGAAATTATCCCCTATGTTCCCGCCAGGGAACTGCGGTCTTCTACCCTATCTCTTCTTACGGTTCCACGGTTCCGGAGGAAGAAATGGGGAGGCTCTAAGTTCGCGACCCTTGCCCCGATTTTCTGGAACTCACTGCCTCTTGAGCTCAGAGCCTCCACCTCGTACCTATTGTTCCGGAAACAGCTCAAGGCACATCTTTTTGCAAAATTCCTCAACTAACCCCCCCTGCTTCTCCCCTCACGTTTAGCTCTCTGTCAGTCTAGCGCCATGAAACCGCTGGTGTACGTGCGCTGTATAAATATTTTTAAATAGAAATAAATAGAAAATGGGAGTGTTGGGTGGGTGAGCTGGATGACAGTGATTGGAGAGATGCCAGGATGACTCCACGAGAGCTAGTCATTCCCTCCTGTCCGCAACTGATTCAACTAAAATTCTTGCATATATTTTATACGTTACTCTACATCTTTGAATGATTTTGAAGTACTCCAATGAGAGCAGATCCTGGTGGGCTTCTGCACTGTGGTGGCCAAGCGAGATGTATGATGATACAACGCATGCCTTTACAACGCATTTTTTACAATGCAAAATCTATTAGAACAAATGTTTTAACAACGCATACCATTAGAATACAATATATATAGAATGCATTAAAAGTGCCATTACAACGCAAAACAATACTACGCAAAAAAAAAAAATTTATTACATTTTTAAAATAACTCCTGGCACGGGATGCACGGAAAATAGGGGTTTTGGGTGGGTAAGTGTATTAAAATTTGGTTTGCAACTGAGCACATCATTTTTTTTTAAACTGACTAATTTTTTTTTATTAATACTTGCGTATTAATTTTAAAACTCGAGTATTAATCGAGTATTATAAAATATGATAAAAATATCACATTTTTAAATCACAAAACTAATTTATAAATATAATAAATTCATTTACAAATCCTTGAAAAACATACTCAACGACAAAAAGTTATGAAATAGCTAAAAGTGATCCACCATTTTATGAGCTTTGCTCAAACACAAGTCCTACAACAGTTTTCATGACCAGAAATAGAGCCTCCAGCAAACAAAATGGAGGAGTAAACACTGACGAACCCAATAAACAGGCACATTTTTAAACATAAATTAAATTCTAAGTTCTCGCATGAAATGAACCCCAAAAAAACGAGAATCAAAATGAATATTTTTACGAAAATAAAGGTGAGAAAAAAGTATAAATAATGGTTGTCCACCATTTTGAAATCAGTGGTCATCTGACTGCCAGCGAGAGCACACGCTTTTAACGCTGCCTCTCACTCTCGCTCAGAAACTAACACAGTGGCATAGCATATCAACCACTCTCAACAAGCAATTAAGTATAATACATTGCTATTTAAATAATAACTTTAATTATTAAACCATAAAAAAGTGAATTTAATGAATATATATTATTTTTCAGTTTTTTCAAACTTGACAGACATTCATCCAAGGAGTGGAATATTTGAAAACGATTACTAAACTTGAAAGTAAGAGAAATAATTAAATACAATTTAAAAATGTTTTACCAAAAAAGTTACTTTTCGTTCCCAAAAGGAAAATAAGATACTATTTGAAATGTTGAAATGAAGCAGAGTCGTATGATAATAAAAAAGGTGTTTCGTATTAATTTACAGAAAAAAGAATAAATGAAGCCAATGTATGAAATGTGCTGAAGCTATTTTTATTGAAAAACATTTTATGGTTACCAAAGTGTGTGAATAAAATGGTAATAATGCTGCAAAAATGAAAACTGACTGCAGAAAAAAACTATAAATGTTTTTGGGACATTCACAATAAAAAGATAATAGGAGTTTTAATTACGAAATGTTTAAATTTACAAAAGTGAGTATTTAACAAAAATAGGTAAGACGGTTGAATAATGCTGTAGTAATATTTATTTTACAAAATGTAAAGTGTTGTGTACAAAGAAATTAAATATTAGAAAACAAATGATTAATTTGTTTTTTTACACCTCATAATTTGTTTTTAAAAATGCTAATTCCTATAATTTTTACTTAATTCCAGCATACAGAAAATATTTCTGACAATATCAATATTAAATTGAAAGAACAAACTAAACCAATATCAAAGAACGACATCTCTGTTCAAGGTAAATAAATTAAAAATAAACTCATTAAACATGTGCAATAATAAAGCAACGTGAAAGCATTGATAAATAAAATATTGTACATTTCTGCAACAGTTTCTCAACTGATATCTCTATGCTTTTAAAAAAAAGTTTTTTACATTTTTGCTGTCAAAATTGCATTTTTATATAATGAAATGCCTTGTTATCTTGAAATAATGCAATATTTGTAATCCTATAAATAGAGATATAATAAATCAAAATGAATATTCTATATATATTATATCCTACAAGAGCTAACAACATAGCTCTATCAATGAAGAAAAAACACCAGCTTTGGAACACCTTCTAAAGAAAATCACCAGCATCTTCACTACATCCTAAAAAAATACTAAAGGTAATTATTTTTCATAAATGAAAATAAAATTAAATGAACCCCTTTTTCTCCATATAGACCAAAATAGCAAAATGACAATATAAATGTAACAAAAAAACTCTATTATCTTACAGCACAAAATTTTGAAAAGTCAACGAACCAACAAGCAGATCAACAGAATCCATCGTAACGCACAATCAGCCAACCAAAAAGGTGAAAAAAAATTACAAATTTTACAATGTATATTTCTAACAGGAATATTTCAAAAAATCAGAACATAAACCAAGCAAGCAGATAAGGTTTCATATGTGCTTACAAACAACTGTTCCAAAAGAAGCAGAGCCAAAAAAATGATAAATGATATAATAATAATCCTGACCATCTTTTCTTGTATTTCTTATCATTTCAGATAATGTCAACTAATAAGACAGCCCATTATATTACATCGAGCAAAGGAAACCGACTTCTGAAGCATGCAGGGTACATTTATTGCAATGAGAGAATAAAAGCACAAAGGAGACATTTAAGGTGTGTGCAATACTACTCAACCCATTGCACAGGCAGAGCGGTTACTCTGGGTGACAGTTGTAAAAACAAGCAAGGACAATGCTGTTGTGGTGCTGAGTGATGATGTGGTTGGGCTGAGTGATGTGGCGGTGCCCCTGAGTGATGTGGCGGTGCCCCTGAGTGATGTGGTGGTGCCCCTGAGTGATATGGTGGTGCCCCTGAGTGATGTGGTGGTGTCCCTGAGTGATGTGTGGTGCCCCTGAGTGATGTGGTGGTGCCCCTGAGTGATGTGGTGGTGCCCCTGAGTGATGTGGTGGTGCTCTTTAGTGATGTGGTGATGTTCTTGAGTGATGTGGTGGTGTTCTTGAGTGATGTGGTGGTGTTCCTGAGTGATGTGGTGGTGTCCCTGAGTGATGTGGCGGTGTCCCTGAGTGATGTGGTGGTGTCCCTGAGTGATGTGGTGGTGTCCCCGAGTGATGTGGTGGTGTCCCCGAGTGATGTGGTGGTGTTCCCGAGGTGATGTGGCGGTGTCCCAGAGTGATGTGGCGGTGTCCCAGAGTGATGTGGCGGTGTCCCAGAGTGATGTGGCGGTGTCCCCGAGTGATGTGGCGGTGTCCCCGAGTGATGGAGGGTGGAGTTGGAGGGTAGAGTTGGAGGGTGGAGTTGGGGGGTGGAGTTGGAGGGTGGAGTTGGAGGGCGGCGTTGGAGGGCGGCGTTGGAGGGCGGCGTTGGTGGGCGGCGTTGGAGGGCGGCGTTGGAGTGTGGAGTTGGTGGGTGGTGTTGAAGGGTGGAGTTGGAGTTGGAGGGTGCATAATTAGTCACCCCGCCATACAATATACTCCTCCTTTGTCTCCTATTTCCATTGTTCTCGATTATAATCCTAGTCTACGTCCTTGCTAAATTTTTTGCTGAAGTAATTTTCTGTACCGCCTTTGAGCTCTGCAAAGCTGTTCTGATGACATATTGGCTCAGTCAGATGCACAAAAATACATAAATAGATATCTTGAGCTGTAGACATGCTACTAAATGCATTTAAATGAATTGTTCCAAAAGTATATTGGAATAGGCAATTTTTTTAAAAAAAGAAGTGTTTTTTAAAGTGTCCCCAGGTGTCACGTGCCATGAAATGCATTCGGCGCAATAAGGGGCATGAAAACCTCTCCACCATTGGAACTACTATGAAATACGTTCAGAGCGTGAAGTCCGACGAAGCGCCTAAAGTGGGAGAACAACACTCATACAGCTTCAGCATAAGAAATGTTGTTAAGTACTGTGAACTGAAGAAGGGGCGTAAAGTAAATTCATCAATAGTGTGACAACTATTTAGCAATGGAAGTGTTTTGAAAAAACATTCACAGCTGTGCCGGAAATATCGGGTCTTCAGAAGCAGTGCTGTGAAGTATCTGTGACAGGAGAAGTGCTGTGAAATATCTTCGTAGGGACTTCAGAAGCAGTGCTAGCAGCAGCTCCTTCTACAAGCTCTCTGCATTGCTGGGGCGGGGGAGAGAATTCCTTTGAAGTCTGCTGCCGAGGCTCAGACAATTGGTGGTGTGCAAGCGGCTTCCTTTCAAGTCTAATGGGGGGGGCGGGGGAGCAAATGGCGAGCTCGCGCCCAGGACACATGCACTGGTCATAATCCGCATTCCAAAGCCCCTCTTGGTAAGCTTTCTTGGAGCACCTCTATATCTCTCACATAGCGATTGCTTATGCAATAGCTAGGCAAGACCTACCAACAGAGCATAACCACTCTGCCTTTGCAATGGAGAATGAGGTGAGAGAAACAATAAATGAAATTAAAGATATTGCAAACATCTCCAATGACTACTCTGGTTCCATTTTGAGGGAGGTTGCCCAGCATGTCCCTAGTCATGTTGCTAGCAGTATGCGCATCATACCCAATCTGAGACGAATTATACAATGCAAAAAACAGGCAAGTAACCCTTAAAGAGTTACACCTAAAACATACTCTGATATTCTTATTCCTCCTGAACTCTGTTTCTTTATCTAACAAACCTTTCGTACTGCATGACAACAAAAACCCTCAAAAGGAATAATTATCTTTAGCACACCCCGTAATTTAGCAAAGTTAGAGAATAGTGATGTTTGGATGATCGATGGGACATTTAGAAAGCACGCCCCATCCATTCACCCAAATATACACTATTCATGCTAAAATTAACAATACAGTAGTCCCTTTAGTATACAGTTTGCTACCTGATAAACAATCCACAACTTACACTGAACTTTTAACAGTGTTAAAATCCAAAACATCAAACAAAAGTCCTAGGAAAATTATTATTGATTTTGAATTTGCAATGATAAATGTTATTTCTAAAACGTACACAGATATCAAAATTCAAGGATGTTTTTTCCATTTGTCCCAGGCATTTTGGCGTAAGATACAAAAAACATCCTTAGTTGTGGATTACGTATCGGATAGCAAACTGCAATTCGAATTTAAAAAAATAACTGCACTTTGCTTTGTTCCTCCTGATAGTGTAGACGAGTGCTACACTGCACTTACAGAATCAGACTTTAACACATCAAACGAAGAAAAATTGGCACCCTTACTAAATCATTTTGAAGACACATAGGTTGGGCATCTAAGCAGGCCAGGTCGCAGGAGAAAGCCACATTTCCATGTGGAGTGATGGAACTGCTACTCAAGCTGCTTAGAAGGAGGAACAAAGACAAACAATGCCATAGAAGGGATGGCACAACTCCTTCAACCTCACAATTGGCAAACCTCACCCCAACTTTTATCATTTTTTGGAAAGTTTGAGGAAGTTTTCAAGAAATTAGAATGTCACAAGCATTAACAGGTAGTCTAAACCCACGCATTTCTAAAAGATCAAAAGAAATGTCTGATAGACTATTGGGTGCATTACAACAATTTTTGTTGTGTGTGGCTTCGGACTACCTGGATAATGTTGCACACATTCTACATTACTAACTCAACCTACTCTATTACTTTCCTGTTTTGCCCTAAATTTTATAAATTCACTTTTAAATTGGCATTTTTCAAAACATTTTTTAATAATTAAAGTCGGGTCACCTTACCTTTTTTTCTTTACTTTTCTTTAATAATCAGATCCATAACCATGTTTTCCAAGCTTGATTTTTTTTTCCAAATTAAAAACCACATAACGAAAACCCATTTGGAAAATCTTCTTTTTTTAATTCATATTCCAAAAAGAAAACCATTCCAATTAATTAGTACTCCTTTCCAAAAATGAATCCTTTCAAAAAAGATCGATTTATAAAAAAAATCCCAAAAATATTTCTTCTCCATATCCAAATTTTCTCGAATCCCAAAAACAAACGATATAACGATCCATATTCTTTGTTTGAAAAGAAATCCAAACCTTCGTAATCCTCAGTTGTTTTAAAATGTTCCATGGAACAAACAAAAAAAAACAATAACATTTATGTCTTCCTCGAATCCAAAATCCCAAAAAATCTATTTGGTTTCCCAAGAATAAATCCATTCTTCAAAAATCGATTTTCTTCTTTCTCCCGTCTTTAGAAAACAAAATCTTTTTGCATTTTTTCAATCAAAATTCAGTATTTACAGTTAAATAGACTTAGAAATACTAATTTACAAACACTTTTTTTTAAACATCAGTTAACACGTGACCCGACTTGGGCATACACTAACAATAAGGTCGGGGACATGCTAAAAACATACCAACTATACATATGATAAACGTATCTAAATCTCCCTCTTCTCTCCTTGCAAAAAATGTCACTCACACCATCATTCACAATTGCATACAGGTTTTTAAAGTTTCTTATCTGAGTGCAGGTCTCCTTGTTTCTGCTCTGTCCAGCGACACTCCTCAAAATGGCTGCCTTCGTCATTCAGGTTTATGCGTATACGTCATCTGGAGCTACAAAAAAAGAAAACTGTCAATTTATTTAATATTTATTTGTAATATTAATTTATTTTCTAAACCAATGTTCTTTATAAATGAAGAGAACCACATAACACGTGAAAAACGTGATATAATTGGGGAATATCGTGCAGGTGGTGTATCAAGAGACGTGTCTGTGAAGGACGGCAGGATGAGTGTGAGAAGGCAACACAAGTGAAAAAAGTGGGTTCGCTGAAGCCAAGGGCAGGGCTTTAGAGACAGTACTGAGAATTTCGGGTGTGATGAGGTAGACAACCAGAGGGAGTGTTTCTGTTATAAAAACATGCATGTGTTAAAACTGCGACAAGGGGGATGACCCGATCATACCTATATTGGATAGAGATGTCCCTAGGGAAGTCTGTTGAAATAATGGAAGTGTAGATGAGAAATGAATATCAGTATACTGCGCTTGTAAGTAAGAATCCAACAGAGGAGAAGAACTAAGTATATGGGCAAAAAGAGCTCACCGCTCCATCGGTGATACTTCCGACCCGACAGGGGCCGGGTCTTTAATAGGCGACAGTACAAGTACTGAATAGATGAAATCTGTGGATCAATAGGTGGAATGAGATGAGTGAGAAACTAAAACACCACTTAGAAAGGGATCTAATGATGGGCCAAAGGTCATGTACCAGTGCAGAGTCAAACGCTCACCATAACAAGCATTTACAATGCAATGGTTTTGCCTTTTGAAAAGTTTGAGCTATTGGCATTGTAAATGACAACATTTGTATTTATGTGTTGGTTTTGAAAACAGATAAATAAATGGCATTGTCATTTACAATGCCAATAGTTTAATCTCTGGCAAATGCCACACAAAAACACAAAGACCCCCACACACACAGACCCACACACAGACCCACACACACACCAACAGAGCCCCACCCACCCACACACACACAGAGCCACACATACAGAGCCACACACACACAGACCCACACACACACAGACCCACACACACACAGACCCACACACGGACCCACACACACAGAGAGCCACACCCAGAGCCACACACACACACCCAGAGCCACACACACCCACCCACCCAGAGCCACACACACCCACCCAGAGCCACACACACCCACCCACCCAAAGCCACACACACCCACCCACCCAAAGCCACACACACACTCAGGAGAGCAAGCACAGCGAGGGGGTAGGGAAGCAAGCATAGCTCCTTAGTGAGTTTAGTGTGCAGGGAAATAAAAGATGAACCCCTGGGGTCTTTGTTTGTGTGACTCTCCAGCTGACAGCGAGCAGCACCCAATGTTCTTATAAGTGCAAATATTTTGCGATGCATTGGACGGTGCCAGATCCTGCGGCCACGGAAAGTTTGTCTCCAGACACGGTGGGAAAAAAGGTGGCTTTTATCCAAAGCCAAGGACGTAGCTTCCAATTGTGTACCAGGTGCAGTGGCACCTGGACTGGGGGGTGGGTGGGGGGAGAGGGTGCATTCAACCCTGATTAACCCTATCTTTCACCGTTGAAACTGCTGCCAGCGGGGTCCATTCCTTCCTTGCACTAGGGCCCACGACACACTGGGTACTATGCCTTTTTCCAAAAAGTTTAAAAAACTGTGCCCTAAAATTGTCTGTTGTCTTGCACGGTAGCTGAGCAGCGGAAGGTAGACGCATGTATTTGGCCTTGCGCGTCACGACAGAACTAATCTGTTTCACTGAGTGACGAGACTACCCCCTGCCCGCCGAAGCAATAGACCACATAATAGGAGTCTTTTGCTTTTTACTACACATGCTCAACCACTTTTGACTGAGCACTCCACCATTAGCGATTTTTGCTAATAGGTACACGAGGATCTAGGATAGGGGTGTGCCTTTTAGGGGGTACATACCGTCCATTTCCTTGTTTATGGTCCTGATGAATACCTGGTATTTCCCACGTTAGGTAGAAACATTTTGAGCAATACACATATAGAGATACTCTGGCCGTAACTTCCCTCTCAGTATCCTGCCCCTTTTTTAATATTGTCCAGTTACTTTAAAATAAAACTCATATTTTCTATAAGTTAAACCAGGACAATTTTTAACACCTTTTTTTGCACTTACATTCGCAACCTGCTCCACTGTACTTCAGGTGTTGTAGCACACCCTGGTGACGCTAGGCCACCAGGGTGGACCCCGATGATGAAGCATGTCACCACTAGGCTGGTGAATGAGGGTTTTTTTACAAAAGGATGAATCCTTTCCTTTTCTCAGTCAAAACACCCCATTAGGAAATCTTCTGTTTTTGTTTTGGTGGTACTTCTCTCTTTGTTTAACCCCTTAACTGCTGCCGACGGCCAACGGTCGTCACGAGCACTACCTCCCCAGTGCTGCGCACGACCGTTGGCTGTCGAGCCAGCATTCGTTCTTCGAACGTTCAGCACTGGGCGCTGAACGTTCGAAGCTCTGATGAGGTTAATTTAGTCTTTCACAAGTCACCCTTTGTGCACCCTTGTCCTTATGCATACTTGCCCAGCTGTCTGGTAACTAAGACCTGTGCTTCTAGCCCTTGTGCGCGAGTAGCATTTAAGAATTGTAAATACTACCTCTGTAATTGCCTGCTGTCATATAATCAACTGTTGTCAATGCACATAACCAGTGGAGAACATCTTGATAAAGCCAGTAGGCAGAAGCCTATTGCTTGTGAAATCCTCTAATTCAGAGTCTGAAGGCAGGGAGTGTTTATTGAAAATCCTGTTGTTGAAGCACATAGGCAGAAGTTTAACAATTGTGTCAACCCATTGTGAAAGCCTAAAGTAAGTGGCGTATTGATTATGAAACCTTTAGTCAACCCCAATAGGCCGAGAGAGCTACTGATTTCTATTTATTAATTACTCTGGTTACCGATTCCTTTCATATAGTCATAGGAGCGGGGGAGGGGTTAGGGGGGAGAGGGGACATCTGGCCTACGCATTAATCAATTATCCGATCAACCCCTCATGCCGAAAAAACACACAACTTCTACTACCCCACTCCATGCACTCACTTATTATACTTAGCAAACATGAACTGACTTCAAAAGGATTTTAACCTGTGACCTTAAAGGTAGCACGCTCAACTTTGAGACAAGCTAGAAGTGTCTGCAATCACCTGTCGCGAGAATTATAGAATAGGAGATGGAACTAGTAGTGACCAGTCCTACAGTTCTGGACATTGCGACTGGCTCATCAGTGGCCAGAGTAACCCTGATGACGTACGTGGGACTGCATAGAAACTAACATGACCGTGACACATGTTCGCTCGTTTCCAGATAACGTTAAGACTCTCTTAATGGGGACAGGGACCTAAGCATGGAACATTATTACCGCATGCACTGTAATTAGGCAGTAAAAATGCTTTCATTTGGTTTTGGGGCGCCCGTCGCACTCCTGGGATCCTGTGCCCGGTACTTGCTGCTAGGAGAGCTATGCTTCAGTGGTGCAACGAAGCCTGAGGGGTCCCCCTCCGGAGCCCTCAGGCCAGGGTACTGTGCTGGGGGGGGGGGGGGTAGCTGGAGCTCGGAGGCCCCTGCTGGTGAAGCAGGAAAAGCTGATGGGTTCATCATAAGTGAATTCAGAAGGCATGCAATTGCCGAATCATATACATATCTGGATGCTACCAGTAGCGTGGCTTGGCTGGAATAAGCCCTGATGCAAGGAAGGAAAAAAGCCCCTTTGGCTGCTGTTGAGGTAGTAAAAAGGACAGCAATTATTAGGTTCAATGGATACCGGTGCACTGCACCCGCTGCACCAACGGTAACTTCGTCCCTGAATGCTGCGGATACGCACTCTACACCCTGCCCGCCTCGGCACTGCAGACCAGCTCCTGTGAGGTAGAACAGCTGGGGGCTGTGGGGCAAAGCAGTATGTGGAGGTCTGCACCGTGCACATACGATCAAAGCCTGTGAACCTTAGCTCGGCTTTGATAGTGAAACCTTGAGTTTATTTACAAGTGGCGTGGCATTGAAAGCAGCCAGGAGGAGGGGGGCGAGAAAGGCACGGACAGCGGGAGGGGGGGCAGGAAAGGCACGGACAGCGGGGGGGGGCGGGAAAGGCACGGACAGCGGGAAGGGGGCGGGAAAGGCACAGACAGCGGGAGGGGGGGCGGGAAAAGCACGGACAGTGGGAGGGGGATGCGGGAACGGGCACGCGGACAGCAGGAGGGTGAGGGGGGCGGAAACGGGCACACGGACAGCAGGAGGGGGGGCGAAAACTGGATAAAAAAAATGTAAAAATGCCGCTTACCTGCAAGGAAAGAAATCGCGCAGCCCACCGCATCCTGGCAACTTCAATCTCGCAGCCCACTCCTGCAAAGGACACTTTGAAACTGACCAAAACAGGACAAGAAAAAAAAAATGACATCCGCCCACCGCCGGAATGACGTCACAAAGGGGCTGGATGAGAAAAAATCTCAGGAACGCCCACGAGTCGCCTCACAGAATGACGGACGCCTCGGTCTTCCAATGGCTAGCCTCCATTTATGGAGCTAGCCAATGGAAGACTGAGGCAGGACAAAGCCCACATACTGCAAAACAAAAGATTTCGCCTGTGCGAAACGCTGCTTGCGCAGCTTTCGACAGGCGAAACCTAAAAATGTTGGACGTTAATTGTGGGGTGAGTAGATCTAGGCGAATTCGCAGTTGTGCTGGTTCTTCTTCATGTAACTCCTCTGGGACGGAACAAAAGGAGGGGGGGGGAGAAAAGGGAAGTGATTGAAGCCTGGTGCCGAAACAATACGACCGTGCAGACTTCCCTAGTGACATCTCTATCCAATATAGGTATGATCGGGTCATCCCCCTCGTCGCAGTTTTAACACATGCATGTTTTTATAACAGAAACACTCCCTCTGGTTGTCTACCTCATCACACCCGAAATTCTCAGTACTGTCTCTCAAGCCCCGCCCTGGGCTTTAGCGAACCCACTTTTTTCACTTGTGTTGCCTTCTCACACTCGTCCTGCGGTCCTTCACAGATACGTCTCTTGATACACCACCTGCACACGATATTCCCCACTTATATCACGTTTTTTCACGCGTTATGTGGTTCTCTTTTCCTTGTGGTACAGGTTACCCGTTGGAGGCATGTCATAATGAACTGTGTTTTAATGTACATTGCCATGTATTCCACTATTGTCCCTTGTATCTCCCCCAGCCCTGAGGAGTCGCGGGAGGATAATCCTACATGCGACGAAACACGTGTCGGCTGGATTTCTCTTAATAACATTAAAACACTATTTTTTCTGGCAATCCATTTGATGAATTTATTGTTTACTCACAGGCTTTGTTTCTATTGCATAGGTGTCTTCACTGACACATGTCACTTGTAATTTTGTTGTGTGCAAGGGTATCTTGTAATTGTCTGTTGTATCAGCCTCGTCTGACACTGAGTTGGGGGTTATAGGGCTCATCCCCTCACCCTTTTGCACCTCACTCCTACCAAGAATCTCACTCCAGGTATATTTGCGTTAATATTTAGCAGTGCGCCCTTTCTCTCCCCTTTTTTCCTGACTAAAAACCCTTTAGATCATTTCAATAGTAGGGTAAGTGTTGGAAAGTGTAGGGATTAAAATTACTATTCTAACTCCAGGGGGGGTGTGATAGTAGGGTAAGTGTTGGATAGTATAGGGGTTAAAATGACTATTCTAACCCCAGGGGATTGGGGGGGGGGGGGTGATAGTAGGGTAAGTGTCGGATAGTGTAGGGGTTAAAATTACTATTTTAACTCCAGGGTGGTGTAATAGTAGGGTAAGTCTTGGATAGTGTAGGGGTTAAAATTACTATTCTAACTCCAGGGGGGGGGTGTAATAGTAGGGTAAGTCTTGGATAGTGTAGGGGTTAAAATTACTATTCTAACTCCAGGAGGGTGTAATAGTAGGGTAAATGTTGGATAGTGTTGGGCTTAAAATTACAATAAAAATAAATATATATATTTTTTTAAACGTACCCATACTTGCGTTGTAAAGGCATCTGCATTGTAATAGCATCTGCGTTGTAATGGCATGTGTTGTAATAGCATGCGTTGTAATGCCTCTTGCGCTGTTAAAGTTGCGTTGTGATGGTATTGCGTTGTGAAAGTTGCATTGTAATGGTTGCTTCCCGGCCAAGCGTGACATAGCTCGCCATTGGAAGTCCTCCGCCCCACCAAATATTGCGGAGTGATGCTCCACAATGGACTGGTGCGAGAGAGTGGAGGAGCCCCTCTACAGAGCCTGTGTTTGTCCTAGCTTGCAACAAAAAACTGAGGGGTAGATGGTGGGCTTATTACGACCTGCCTGATGTCTGACATGATACAGCCAAACGTTCTTTCTTTTTTTATTGTCTGCTACCTTTGTCGTGGATATACCATGTTTTGTACATTATTTTGCTTATCGCATGTGCTGTAAAACCAACAGTGTTTATACTGTGACTACGCTCTACAGAGCCAGTACAGTGCAGTGGGCGGGTCTTCCCTTCCAGTCCAAAGGTTGATAGACAGTGCTCCTGTCACAGGGTGTGCGCGCGTGCCTGGCCTTTGTTTGACAGCCCTTTCCCTCCACTTCCGGAACAGAGGCGAACGGCAGCTGCCTGCACGTCTAAAGAGGACGTATTCTCCACTGTTCTCGCCACACAGTGATGGGAAAACAGGCATTGTGCTGTCATGTTTTTTATACCATTAAACCCTCCAGTGACTACGAAGCTATGCGGTGCTCTTCCCCTTTTTTTGGAAAAAGTAAAAATGGCATTGGAATGAGATTTCAGATCGTTAAATAGTTTAAAAGTTTTGCAAATCTGAATACTGCCCCAAAATAGAATACAATAAAAAAAAAAAATTAAAAACCTATGCTCAAAGACCTGACACTCAATATGAGTCCAAGCCCTTCTGTGGAGCACCATACACTGCAGGACAGCAGGGCCGGCTCTAGGCTCATGGTGGCCCTGGGCAGGGAGCGTAGGTAGGGGGCCCGGAAGAGGGTGTCCGGGCGGGGCGGAGCGCGCAGGCCAGTAAAGAGGGGAGGGGGTCAGGGAGTTTAGAAGTGGGCCACCAAATCCATGCCAGGGGCCACCACGCAAATATGTATCCATCCTCAGAGGATTAATATATTAAGGATATATATTGGCGTGGTGGCCCCTGGGGTTTGGTGGCCCTGTGCAGGTGCACAGCTTGCACATGCCTAGAGCTGGCCCTGAGGACAGTGTGGGTGTTACCTATGAGAGAGCACATCAACTGGTGACAGATCTGAAAAGAGAGTGCGCAGCTTTCTTGCTGAGATTTCAGTGAAGATAACATGCAGCCTTTCAGGTGAGGTCTCAGTGACTAGAGCACAGAACCTTTCAGGTGAGGTCTCAGTGACTAGAACACACAACCTTTCAGGTGACGTCTCAGTGACTAGAACACACAACCTTTCAGGTGACGTCTCGGTGACTAGAACACACAACCTTTCAGGTGAGGTCTCGGTGACTAGAACACGCAACACTCCAGGTGAGGTCTCACTGACTAGAACACGCAACACTCCAGGTGAGGTCTCACTGACTACAAAACGCAACACTCCAGGTGAGGTCTCAGTGACTAGAACACGCAACACTCCAGGTGTGGTCTCAATGACTAGAACACGCAGCGTTCCAGCTGAGGCCTCACTGACCAGAGGAGACACTGCTCCAAGTGTTGTTGTCTCATTAACAAAATAAAAGTGGGGGGGGGGTTTAGCTCACTGATGTTAGCACACATGTCCAAATGTCGGGTGATGCCAGCCTCACTAAGGAGAGGACTCCATACTCATGGTGAGGTGGTCTCATTACTTAGAGAGGCGCCACCATTTTCCTTTTCTCTTCCCCTTGCAGGCCACGTGCACAGTGTTGATAAGTCTCCTGTACTTTCACAGTTCGATAATATTTTTAAAACGTGGATGCTTTCTTCTCATTTCTGTCATCTTTTCGAAATGTTTTAGAAGTCTCCAAACACCCAAATGACGGATAATAAAGAAGTTTGAATGAGTTAATGGTCGATAGGACCCCCCCCCACCACCACCCCAATCCCCCCAAACTATATAAAAATCTATTAAGACACCCACTCGAATACAAGGTTGACTAGGATGTTCTTCCTTGTGCCTGTGCGGGCTGTCGGCGCCCGTGCCGTGAATCACTGCGTAGACTTAGTCGAAATCGCCGGGTATTGTTTGATTTTATAAGTCATGGTTTTTGATGTCACATGGACAGCAGCGCATGGTCGCCTAAATGTCAACGCGTGCCTCATTGTGTTCACTGTCTCTTACTGTGATGCTGTGTGTGCTGCGATACTGGACCGCTGACCTCCAGGCACCAAGGTCACCAGAGCCACAGCCGGTTACAGAGGTGGACGCCATGTTCGATCAGTTCACAGAAGGTCCAGGGAAGTGGCTTACGTCTCTACTTTGTAGTGTGTATGTATGCTGTCAGAACCCTCTAGAAAGAACCGGCGCGCTGTGGAAGCAATACAAAGGAAGGGAACGACCCCAGATTGAGTAAAAAGAGCAGGAGAGAATGATTTCACGTGGCACCTACAAGTAAGTGCATGTGGCTGCCACACAATTTTGTAATGACGTTTCAGCACATGAGCAGCTGCATTGCTCTAGTTTGCACAGCTGCCCCTACAGACCGCTGTAGTTATGTACGACCTCACAAGGTTTCATTCTTCAAATGTCACTGCTTGTTGAATCTGAAATGTGGAATCCGTCACCACTGACCACCATTCTGCCACACAGCAACCTGCAGCTCCCACCATCAGTGTCTACCCGCTGTAGACATCCTGCAAGAGGGCTGGTGTCCTATGGCCTGTGCAGCTGGGGCAGGGTCACCTCTACTGCCTTCTTGGAACAGACACATTGGGCCTGCACTGACATCTCTACTCAAGAGGGTCAATACCCTCTGCCACATCCAGCAGTGATCTCCCCAACATGTTCACACCGGTAGCCAGATGTGACGGCATATTAAAAATGAGGTGTTTGACCTTCTGGGGATAGACCTTGACTAGCCCTGAAGCATCAGTGTCAGAATGCTGGAGGTGTGATACGATGGGGATTATTGTGGCCAGCATTTTGATGTCCAGTTAAAGCAGCAGCATTGCAGTTGTCCTCACAAGGATCCAGGCAGCCGTTTCCCATGGAGTCTTTCCTGATGCATGCCTTGTAGCTGTGGGGCCAGTTGCTCAGTACATAGCTCCTAAAGGCCCATAAGATACCAACACAGCCAGTGGCCTCCCCGCAGTGTTCGACCTCATTGTAAGTATTTAATATTTTCCGTCAACAATTACCATGCACTCCATAATATTGTTGATTTACTGGCGCTGGATATAGTGTCGGGAATCCTTTAAAGTGGGACATCTTGTTGTCTGATGTAACCAGGGTTTGTATGGTGCCATCTTCCCTTGGGATGGTACTGCTGAGCCTTCTGGATATGGACACCCCTGTGTTACAGTTCTCACGTTCCATTGGTTAGTTGTATATGGTTCAGTTGTGCGTGTTTGTGTATGGTCAGTTGGGATGTTTTATTTAAACCTTTTTTTGTAATGGCTGTGTTGGTTAATGCAATAGTGAAAGGTGTTTTCCTGGTCAGTGTTACTGCTCTCCCCCCCCCCCCCCCCCCCCCCACGCAGCTCCACCGTTACAGGTCTGCCCTTAGCTCCAGCTTGAGCTCCTCGACTAGGTGTTCGAGGCCCTCCTCCACCTGCAGGCTCCTGCTTGTTCCTCATCCCTGGTGGTCTAGTGGAAGAGCACCCAGCTCTTCTGCTCTTCTGCTCTGTTCTGTGCTTTTTCTCGTGTCTGCCTTTTTCTTTGTTTTGCCATTTTCTCATGTTTGCTTGTTAGCCTTTTTCTTGTTTTTGCATTTTTCTCTTTGCCTCTTTATTTCTCTTTGCCTCTTTCTCTACCTTTTTCTCTTTTCTGCCTCTTTAAACTTCCACCTGGGCAACCACAGCGATCCCAACACCACCTCCCTCCTACAGAACATCACCAACATAGGACTGAAACAACTCATCTGCACCCCCACTCACACGGCAGAACACACACTCGACCCCATCTTCGACAGAGGGAAAACATTCGCTTCAGCCACACAACAGAACTGGACTGACCACCACTGCATCCATTTCTCTACGAAACCCACCGCACAAAAGCACCGGCGCCAACTCCCATGCAGAAGCTGGAACAAAGTCTACAAAGAACACCTTACCTTTGCCCTCGCCTGCACTCCACCCCAACCACGACAGATGCCAACACAGCGGCAAACACCCTCCACCAATGGATCACCAACACTCTTGCCCCCCTCCAGAACACCATGAGACGACACAACAAGAAAGTCAACTAGTTCACCGCGGACCTCCAAGAATCCAAGCGATGACTAGAGAAGACATGTAGAAACAGAAAAACACCAGAAGTATGTTCCACCTACAAAACAGCCATCACATCAGACCAACCAACTCATCAAATCAACAAAAAAAAACTTCATCCTGGGGCGTGGCTAGCAGCCGATGATGGCGGCAGCAACCTAGAGAGGCTCCCGTAGCAAGGCGGCTTCCCGCAACAATCCGCATGCCAATCCGCGCACTACTCAGTCCGAAGAGGGTGTACTGGGTGCGGTGACCGAGCGGCACCGGCGCAGAAAATTTGGGAGTGCCTGGACCCCGAATTCGGGGCGAAACCTCATCTCCGTCCCTTGGGCGAGACGGGCCTGGTGACACGAGGCGAGCATCGGTGTCAAGTGAATCCTGAGGCCGGGCGGAAGTTCATCCTCCCCGGCGCAACCATCCGGAAGTAGCCGACGATGCCATCGCCCGACACCTTTGGCTGGCGATCCTTCCCCGCCGGCTGCTCTACCCCTCCCGTGTAATACACGGTGACGCTGGGCATCTGTGCCCCTTGGCTGCGCTCGACGTGGACCGGAGGTCCTGCACGGCACCAGACGCCATTTTGCTGAACTGGCCGAGGCCGCCAAAGCTCCGCGGCGGCCGGCGACACTTGCATAGTACCAGCGGACGTTGGCATCCCACCAGTACTGAACCCCCCCCTGCATTCCCTTCTTCCCCCCCGTGGACAGCGACGGACCTCCGGCCCGTTCCAGCTTGGACTTTGTCTCACTGGACAGCAATGGCGGGGAAGGGACAGCGGCAGAACGCTGCTCAAGCGAAGCTCGGGAAATATGCCTATGAGGGCCAGTCGGCCACACAATCTGAGCAGCGCAAATCATTGGGGAAGGGTTCTGACAATGACTGCGCAAAAAAGGCCACGCTGGACGACGTGCTACGGACACTGGAGCAGGTGCAGGCCACGGTGGGTTCGACCGCGGCGGAGGTTACCCTGATCAGAGCCGACCTCCAGAAAATGAGCGAAAGGGTGAAGCAGGTGGAGGTAGTGACCAAATCTTTGATAGAAGACGTTTCGGACCTGCAGGTGGCAATGGAGAGGCTGCAGGCGGACAATAAACTTTTGAAAAGTAAGCTGGACGACCAGGAGGGGCGTTCCAGACGCAACAACGTCCGTATTTTGGGGGTCCCGGAGTCTGAAACAAAGGGGGCCATGGACCTATATGTTGAAGACCTTATAAAGACCAAACTGGCCCCGAAGGGACTATCAAACTTCTTCACAGTAGAACGGGCCCATCGGGTCCCGGGCGGGACGCCCACCCCGGGTGCAGCTCCGCGCCCCATCCTGGCGAGACTCTTCAACTTTCGAGACCGCGATGCAGTCCTCCAGGCCGCTAGGGTGGCACCGCCCATCCAAATCCAGAATTCAAGGATTTCATTTTTCCCCGACTACACGGCGGAGGTCACCCGCAAGAGGAGGACTTTCCTCGAAGTTAAAAAGTCGCTTCGCGACCAAGAACTACCGTACTCCATGCTGTTTCCGGCCCGGCTACGAGTGGTAGCGGATAAGAAGGTCTGGTTTTTCGATTCAGCAGAGAATGCCAGGGAATGGCTGGATGGCTGGCGCACAGTGGACCGCACCTCTAACCGTCGACGCAACAGATCGGGGGGGACGAGCCGGCGGGGCTCCCGCTCCCCATCCAGGACCAGCGAGAATGGATCACCACCACAGGACCAATTGGGAGCGGCTGGCGGCAAATGAAGATACCACAAGGGACTATCGAGTTACTCCTGAACTCTACTCCCACTGATTCGCTACTGAGCCGTTAATGGACACTGGCCCGGACGCCCGAGGGCTGCAAAGGGACCGCCTGCTTTGGGGGACACTCTCCCCCGACGTGCAAGTACTCTGTTTCAGCTATGGGTTAAGCGCTCTGCTAAGTTGGGGTGGCGGGCAGTTTTGAGTCCGTTTGGCAGGGAGGCAGGGTGGGGGGTGTTGGGGGGGGGACTTGTTTGGTTTTACGGGAAATTCATGCTATCGTCTGAACAATGTAGAATGTACTGTGCTGTTTACTGGAACGATGTTGGGAGGGTGGGCCATGTGCTGCGGGTTCAGGCCCCTGAGTTTCGATGGTGGTGGGTGAGCGGCATAACGTGATGCAGGCGGGTGAGACGCGATTGGGCGGCTCTTCCCTCAAGCTTCTGGCATGGAACGTGCGTGGATTGGGTGATAAAGTGAAGCGAGGCCTTGTTCTGTCCGAGGTCAAGCGACATAAACCTGACCTCATACTCCTTCAAGAGACCCATCTAATGGGTACTGCCACCAAGGCCCTGGACAGGCGGGGGTACTCAATGTTGGCCCACTCCGAATTCTCCACTGGGTCCCGGGGCACGGGTATCCTGCTTAGAAAATCCTCAACTTTTATCACCATTTGCACAAAAACCGACTCACAGGGTTGTTTTGCGGCAGTGAGTGGTCAATGGGAGGGGCGCCCCCTGACAATAGTATCAGTGTACATCCCGCCGTCCTTACACTCTGTGATGCTGCCTGCCCTGGGCGATTTCCTACTGTCCCTCCCCGAGGGTGACACCTTGTTGGGCGGGGACTTTAATTCCCCTGCCGACCCACTACTCGACAGGTTCCCCGCACCCGCTCTCCCCGGGGGTCCCTCCAGATTCCAAAGGTTCCTTGAAGCGTTGGGGCTGGTAGACATATGGCGGCACGTCCACCCTACATTACGACAGTACACCTTCCATTCCACCGTCCACAATAGCCTGTCCCGCATTGACCACTTTCTGGCGCTTGGGGATGGTTTGCAGCGCGTAGAAGAGGTGCTCATTCACCCAAGGGGCATTTCGGATCACTCCCCACTGACTCTCACCATTACTTCACAAACACGCTCACGCCACCGCGTCTTCCCGATGCATGCCTCATATCTTAAGGTGCCGAAGGTCCGGAAAGCACTGCAGACCGCCACAACACATTACTTTATGGAGAACGAGCCTACCGCAGCCTCGGCTGAGGTGCTATGGGAGGCCTATAAGACTGTCCTGAGGGGGCAAGCCATTAGCTCCATAACCTCGTATAGGCGAGAACAGGCGGCGGACCACTCGGCGCTCGAGATACGACTGCGTGACGCAACCACGGCCCATGAAACGGACCCCACTGACGACACACTGCATGCGCTCACGCTGGCCCAGCGTCTCTATACAGACCATGCTCGACACATTGCCCAAGGTCACATCACTGACACACAGAACCGAGTGTATGATTTGGGGGACAAAGCAGGGAAAATGCTGGCCTGGCTAGACAAAAGAGGCGGGAGTGCCAAGGGGATCCAACAGGTCAGGGATGTCCTGGGGAACATTCACACGGACCCAGCTCGGATAGTAGAGGAGCTGGCTGCCCACTTCGAGAAAGTCTACACCCCGGAGCGGGACGTCACGGCTATTGCGGCCCAAAGCGCACTGTATGATCTGCCCATCCCGGCGCTGTTGCCCGAGGCGGCGGCTGAGCTTGAGACGCCTTTCACTGCTGACGAACTGCGGATCGCCATTGGGGCCCTGCGTACGGGCAAGGCGCTCGGACCAAACGGCATTCCAATTGAATGGTTCCAGGACCGCACTGCTGTTATTAGCCCATACCTGCTTCGAATGTATGAGGAGTGCCGTACTGCGGGGGTACTCCCGTTGGACCAACGGACGGCCACGATAGTGGCTATCCCTAAGCCTGGCAAACCTCCGGAGGACTGCTCCTCATACCGCCCTATATCCTTACTCAACGCAGAAAGTAAAATCCTGGCGAAACTGCTGGCAAATCGTCTCCTGCCCCACCTCTCTGATCTAATTCACCCAGACCAGTCCGGGTTTATGCCCCACAGGAACACCTCACTCAATCTACGGCGGGTGCATGGGGTGTTGGCCAAAACGGATGAACTCGACGAACCAGCGGCCATCTTGGCCCTAGATGCCAAGATGGCCTTTGACATGGTTGAATGGGCGTATCTCTTCGAGGTTCTCCAGTACATGGGTTTCGGCCCTGTTTTCATATCCTGGATTAAACTGCTGTACACTATGCCGGTAGCGCATGTGGTGGCGAATGGCCACATTTCGCGCTCCTTTCCGCTCAAACGCGGCACTCGGCAGGGCTGCCCTCTTTCCCCCCTACTATTTGCACTGTCGCTAGAGCCCTTGGCAATCCGCATTAGGACCACCCCCTTGCTCAAGGGGATTCAATGGAGGGGGGGCTGGGAGGACCGCATTTCGCTCTACGCGGATGATATGCTTGTATACCTGACGGACCCTGACCATGGCATCCCGGCTCTTTTAAGTATCTGCAATGCCCACGGGGAGGTGTCGGGCTACACAATTAATTGGACTAAATCTGAACTATACACCCTGGCGGGCGGCCCACCCGCGGTTGGCTCTGACTGCCCCCTGCGGTTGGCCGGCACGTCCTTTAGATATCTTGGTGTTCATGTTACGAGTGACCCGGCGGAATTTGAAAAGTTGAACTTGGAGCCGCCGCTGGACCGCCTCAGGCGAGATGCGAGCTTCTGGGCAGGATTACCGCTAACGATGCTGGGAAAAGCAGCCCTCTTTAAGATGAAATCCCTGCCCCGCTTTCTGTATATTCTGGACAACACCCCCTTTGCGGTGCCCCCCAGGTACTTCAAAAGGGTGGCGGCAGTGGTCACTAGTCTACTATGGCACAATCGCCCGGCACGGATAGCTCACGCCAAGCTCTGTAAAGGTTGGTACGAGGGTGGCATCGCACTCCCTAACCTTCAACTTTATTATTGGGCGGCTCAGCTTAGACCGATTAATCAATGGCTGCATGCATCACAGTCGGACCCTGCATTCCAGGCGGATCGGGCCCAGCTAGGGGCGGGTACCCTGCTGGCCCCGCTCTATGACAAGCGTAAACTCAGGTTGTTGAGGGGGCCCACTAAGATCACAGTTTCCGTCTGGCACGCAGCCACCGCTGCGCTAGGCTGGAAAGATACTATCACTAAGCTCACCCCGCTTTGGGATTCACGTGCTCTGGGCAACCTTCGGACCAGCAAGGGGTTCTCCCGCTGGGATGACATAGGCATCTCAACAGTGGGAGACATGTGGGACCATGGGGCTGTCATCACGTTCGACCGCCTGAAGGAACTCTACGAAATGGGACCACATGAAACCTATCGGTATGTTCAAGTGCGTCATGCTCTGCTGGCGGTTATTCCGGTGGGGTCAACTCTCCCAGAGTCGTCCCCGCTAGAGGATCGCCTCCTAACTGACTATATGGTGGAGAAGGCCACCTCCCTTACCTACCGGAAACTCCTGAATAATTCCCCAGACCCGCTAGTGCCTCTTAAGGGAAAATGGGAGCAGGACGTGGGGGAGATGGATGAACACGAATGGAACGAGGCACTGGCATCCCCTAAAGAGGCGGGCATATCCTCTAGAATGAGACTCATCCAACTCAAGGTTCTGCACAGGACATACTACACCAGGACATTGCTTCACCACATACAGCGAGCCCCTGACCCCTTCTGCTTGCGCGGCTGCGGGGAGGAGGGCACACTACTCCATACATTCTGGGACTGCTCCCTTATACAAACATATTGGTGTCAGGTCATGCGCACCGTCTCACAAGTCCTAGAGGTCTCCGTGCTTCCAGAACCACGTCGCTGTCTTCTTAATGTGTGGGAACCAACTGACCTGTCCCGACATGGTCGCCTCTGGGTAACGATTGGTATGATGATGGCGAAGAGGGACATCGCACAGCGTTGGGGGGTGGCAGATCTGCCGAAGGCCTCCCAATGGTGTGTGAATATGGATAGGACCATGGTCACGGAGCGGGCGGTGTATTTATCCAGGGGGTGCCCGGCCAAGTGGAACAAAGTTTGGTCCCCATGGAATGTTATCGGGGTGAGATTTGTGAGCCACTCCCTGAAGGGGACACACTGGAGTCGGATGAGGACGAGTGAATGAGAAGGGAGGGCATGATGGTGGGAGGAGGGGCTGCACTGGATGGGGGCGATATAACGGAATGGGGCAATTGCTACGTTTTTACCAAAATGTGAAAAGCGCAATTTGAATGGACTCAGAGGCACATTTCCACCTGAATGGCATTCAGTTTCCTGTGTCGATGGCAACGTGATTTCCCGAAGTTTGAATGTTTTCCTTTTTTAGGTATTAAACAAAAAACGAAAACCTCATAATTTGGCAAGGACCATTCGCAACTCCTTCTTCACAATTTCCTTTTGGTGCTTTATCCTCAAGTCCTCACGACAGCATGTACTGTGTTACTGCATATTTATTGCTTATATGCTATGTTAGCGGCCGGCCCGGTTGGGTTGTAGGCGACGTGCTGTGTACTAATCTGTGAAGACTCAATAAAGGTTTTCAAAAAAAAAAAAAAAAACTTCATCCAAGACAGCATCTTTTCCAACGCCCACATCTCCATGGAACTCTTCGCCAACATAGAGGAATTTGCCAGACCCAACAGCATGTCAACCAACATCCCTCCCTCCCTAGATCTCTGCAACAAACTCAGCTCCTTCTTTCACCTCAAGATCAAGACACTCTACGACAACTTCGACGACCAAGACCACTGTACTGCTCTAACACCCAGCCACAACAACACCACCCAACAGACCCTTCTCACCTGGACCCTTCTCGCCACAGAAGGGGCTTGGGGGTCACGTCGACCGGTGCTGCTAGCGCGAATTGCTCATTGTTTTTAAGAAATACTGTCACCTTTTGTGTTGTAGAAATTCATTCACTTTTTTTAAAAAAAGCAACTATTTTAACCACTCGCTGTTCTCCTGTCACCCCAGACACCACCACGAGGCCTCAGCCAATCGGCCACGAGGGGGAGGAGTCCGAGGCGGGGCCCAGGCTTCAATGAACGCCGTAGCGCGATCACAGGCGATTTCAGGCTTGGGGGTCACGTTGACTGGTGCTGCTAGCGCGAATTGCTCATTGTTTTTAAAAAATAATGTCACCTTTTGTGTTGTAGAAATTCATTCACTTTTTTTAAAAAAAGCAACTATTTGAACCACTCGCTGTTCTCCTGTCGCCCCAGACACCACCCTGAGGCCTCAGCCAATCGGCCGCGAGGGGGAGGAGTCAGAGGCGGGCCCAGGCTTAAATGCACGGCGTAAGGCGGGAGCGCAGCGGCCGCGATAAAGGCAAGCCCGTCTGCGCCCGTCCGTGCCCTAACGGGCCCAGGGGCCAGATACCATGGCCATTTCTTCAAATATTCATCTGAGGAACTTAGATCCTTTGCTCAAATGTGCTCACCCCTTGATGCGGCTGCTCGCAACCGCATAGGGACGAATGGCATTTTCCAAACACTTAGCCCTCCCCTTGCTCCTACTTGTCCCCCATCATCGTTCCCCTATCCTCGACCTGACCACAGTTAAACACTCTGCCTTGCGCATTTTTTACCCTAACACCTGTTCCCTGGTTAAACACCAGCTTGACATCTTCTTGTTACTCTCATCGGATAAACCTGAAGTACTCTTGCTTACTGAAACCTGGTTGACCCTCGACTCCACTCCTGATGTACTGGCCGCCCTCCCCCAGGACTACTATATCCTGCAGGCCAACCGGCCATCAGAAAAGCCTGGCCGCGGAGTTGCCACTATCATACACAAAAACCATAAGTTCACTTCTGTATCCCCCCTGGTCCTACCAGTGGTAGAGAACGTAGTCATTAAACTTGATTTTAGTTCTGAAGCTCCTATTCTCGTCTTACTCTACCGGCCCCCCCAGTCCATGCCTAATTTTCTCATTTCTCTAAGCAAACAACTGGCCAATCGTGCCATGAACGTCTCCAATATATTACTTATAGGTTATCTGAACTACTGGCTCAATGACGCATCTGGCAGGCCTCATGCTGCAGAATTATTAGACTTACTATCTAACCTGAACTTTGCGCAACATATCTCTTCTGCTACTCACATAAAAGGCCACGCGCTGGTCCAAATCTGGTCCACTAACCTCATACTGACAGGCCTGAACATTTCTCCCTGCATATGGTGAGATCACCATCTAATACAATTCAATGTCACACCGCTCCCCACAACCAAGGGCGGAGTGACAAGGAAATGGAGGGCTCTCGACAAACAAGCCTTCGCTGAGACACTGGCTAGCTCAGCGTGCTACCATTTCTCAATGAGTCTCTTACACAGGGCAGGGTCCCCAGTGCCTTTAAGAACACAATAGTGGTCCCGCTACTTAAAAAACCCGGGGTTTACCCTGGGAACCCCTCTAACTATCAGTCTATCTCTCACCTCCCTTTTCTGGCCAAGATCCTAGAGACTCATGCCGCTAAGAGCCTATCTAATTTCATCGAACAGACAGAATACTTGGGTACCTGCCCACTCTACTGAGTCTGTAATTCTAGCTTTGCTCAACACTATCAGAGCGAATGCTGATAAGGGTTGCTCACAGGCTTTAGTGCTACTGAATTTGTCGGCTGCTTTTGACACGGTCCACCATAAAATCCTGCTCGACCATGTCAAGCAAGCCGGCATACAGGGCTCCGCCTATCTCTGGATCAAATCCTTCCTTGAAGGTAAAACCCAAGCAGTCCGTCTTGCTCCTTTCACTGCCCCTAAGATCACGACTTACTGCGGAGTCCCTCAGGGCTCATCCCTTCCCCTCTCCTGTTTAATCTATACCTCCGGCCCCTGATCCATTCCAAAAAAGATCTAAAGGTAATTACTTGTAACTATGTGGATGACCTCCAGCTCGTCTTCACACTGGACATTTCCTCTGACTCCATCCTCCAATTTCAAACCACTATGCTTCACATCCAGTGTTGGATGGACCGTAATCATCTGAAGCTCAACCAAGGCAAGACCAAAATTATCTTGCCTGGGAAGAGTGAATTCTCTTGGGGTCCACACTATTGGCCGGCAGAACTGGGTCCCCCCCTGCCCCTTTCTCATCTGTGAAGAGTCTTGAGGTCATTATTAATGCAGACCTATCACTTAGAGGCCAGATAGGGGCAGTGGTCTCGTCCTGCCTTTTTCAGCTACGCAGGATTAGGAAAATTGCCCACCTGCTTACCCACTCAGCTCTTACACAGGTGGTGATTACCTTGGTACTCTCTCGCCTCGACTTCTCCAACTCTATTTACCTCGGCCTCCCATCGTTCCTACTTAAACGCCTCCAAATGGTACAAAACCAGGCCGTTAGGCTGATCCATAAGCAACCCAGATGGCTATCCGCTAGACCTCTGTTGGACAAACTTCACTAGCTTCCTCTCGCCCAACCTGCTGCCTTCAAGTCAGGGTGCATAATCTTCAAAGCTCTTCCTGGTAGAAGTCCCAAATTCATCAGTTGCCTGATAGCAAGGCACGTCCCAACCCGCAACCTACGGTCCGCCCATATTCAGCTCCTGACCACCTCCACCTTCAAGCTCAAATGCCAGGGAGGTAGTAGGTTTTCTTACCTTGCCCCAAAATTCTGGAATTCTCTGCCACTAGCAATCCGGAAGTGCGACAACCTGCTGGGGTTCAGAAGGCTGCTTAAGACCTTAAGACCTGGCTGTATGAGCAAGCACTTGCGTAACCTGCTCTCCGTCTTGACTCTTGCCTGATTAGTGCCATGAAACCTCAGGGTGACCGTGCGCTCTACAAATTCCTGCTAACATAACAGAAGACACCCTAAAGATAATGAAGAGCTTCTACTATGGAGCACCTTCTGACCCCTGCCCGCCGCACATCTTTCACAGGGCCACCACTGCCATCGCACCCGAGCTACGCCCAACTATCAACTGCTCCCTCAAAGCAGAAACCACAACACAGAGACTGCCCTCGCTGCCACTCACGACATCCGCTCCCTCCTCGACCAAGTCCATATGGCAGTCCTCATTCTCCTGTACCTATCAGCAGCCTTCGACACAGTGCCCCACCATACACTAGCCACCAGGGTCCATGATGCCAGCATCCAAGGAAAGGCCTTAGACTGAATACGCTCATTCCTCTCAGGCAGAGCACAGAGAATAAGACTCAAGCCCTTCCTCTCAGAACCGACAGAGATCAGATGCGGAATTCCCCAAGGATCCTCCCTCAGCCCCACTCTTTTCAACATCTACAGGGCCCCCTTACAACCATAGTCAGAAACCACAGGCTCAACATTGTCTCCTACGCTGATGACCTCCAGCTTCCTCTCCCTCACCAAGGAACCAGACATCACCAGGCACAACTTCCAAGAAGGGATGAAAGCCATTGTGACCTGGATGAAGAACAGCTGCCTGAAGCTCAACTCGTGGAAAACAGAAGTCTTCATCCTCGGCTCCACCCCCTCAGCATGGGATGGCTCCTGGTGGCCCCCTGCCTTTGGAAACCCACCCACCCTTATGGACCATGCATGTAACTTTGGCATCATACTTCGACTCATCACTCGCCATGAACCGCCAGATCAACGCTGTCTCCTACACATGCTTCAACAACCTCCTCATACTCTGCAAGACATTCAAGTGGTCCCCCCCCAAACTCCAGGAAAACCATCCCTCATGCACTCATGGCCAGCAGACTGGACTACGGCAATGCCCTGTACACCAGAATCAACGAGAAACTCCTATGCAAAGTCTAGACCATCGAGAACGCCACAGCCAGACTTATCCTGGATATCCCACGGTACAACCACATCACCCAACACCTCCGCGACCTCCACTAGCATCCCGTCGAAAGAAGAATAATGTTCAAGCTGCTCACACATGCCTACAGTGACCTCCACAACATCGGACCCCAATACCTCAACAACCGAATCTCCTTCTACGCCCCTAAGAGAAACCTCCGCTCAGCCGACCTCTCCCTAGCCACCGTCCCACGTTTTTACAGGACCAGAGCACATGGAAGATCCTTCTCCTACATTGGAGCCAAGACCTGGAATGAACTCCCCCTTCACCCCCAATGAAGCCTGACTCTGCACCAATTTAGAAAGCACCTCAAGGCCTGGCTCTTCGACTGACCACAACAGAGCCGCTCACACCCTCCCCATGCGCCTTGAGACCCTCACGGTGAGTAGCGCGATTCGCAAAACCCTGATTGATAGAGTTTGATCCAGATTAGGATATTTATCATGTCTATGTGTATGGGTGTCGAAGAACTTTTACCATTTTTCATTGACATGGCTGTTTATGCGTCCACTGCCTGGCCTGTAGAGTTTGTTTTCTAGACCGGTATTTCAGTATACAGCTCTGTACAATGCGAGAGGTGGCATGTCTAAGCTAACTTTTATTGAATGGTTGTAAAATGTATATTGGGGAGATAAAACATTTTTTCTTTAGTTAGCAGTATTTTGGCAACTAATGGCTTTAGTACCATGTTGTATACATGAATGTGTCAGTGTTCAGTTTAATGTGTTAAGTTTCTGAAAGGCAAATCATCGGTGACATTAGAAGAATGATGTGTGGCTCGGATGTACCATGTTACAACGCATACCATTACAACTACCTACTATTACAACACGACCATTACAACGCATACCATTACAACGCATAGCGCTTAGAGGTGCTGGATAGTGGTAAGTATAATTTACTATTCCAACTCCAGTCCCCGTGGACACTAGGGAAGGTGTTGGGTAGTAAATTATACTTATTCCCTATCCTAGAGCGCCCCCCAGCGCAATGCGTTGTAATGGTATGCGTTGTAAAAGTTGCGTTGTAATAGTAGGTAGTTGTAAAAGTTGCGTTGTAACAGGTGTATACCGTGTGGCTCTTACTGGATGAAAATTGCTAGTAGGTGTCTAGTAACTGCCCAGTATGGCACATTGGAGGCCTGCCAAGTGTCTGTGCAGGTTTTTTGTTTTGTGTAGTGATTGAGAGGTTGTGTGAAGTCTTTGGTTTTGGGGTCGTACACAACATAGCGATAGCAAACTGCCACATTTATGCGGGCTGCATCACCTTGAAACATGGGCAAATTAGAAGCGCATTCTAACAACTGCACAATATGGATTTGGAAGGGGTTTAGGCACTGTTGAGCAGTGCCTAAATCTGCATTTAATGAGCAAATACGTGGCTGTCAAAGAAGGTTATCTTTTCTTGGCATTTACGGACCTAAGTGCAGTTTTTAACAATGTGTCTAGGGCGAAGCTATGGATCAGAATAATAGATAAAGCTGGCAGTCCTAAAATTGTTCACCTTCTTTTCCAGCTGCTTGCTGATGTCGAATGTAGCATCAGTACAGCCCAAATGGGGAGGGCACCCAATATATAACAAGCATTTGCAATGCAATAGGTCTCGCATTAGGAAAGTTTGAGCTATTGGTATTGTAAATGACAATTTTTTTTGTTAATGTGTTGGTTTTGAAAATAGCGAAATTAATAGCTTTGTCATTGACAATGCCAATAGTTTTAACTTTCGCAAATACTGACACCTATTGCATTTGTACTGCAATATGTGTTGTATTTACGTGACTTAGATGTATTAATATTACAAATAACAATGGGTTTTAATTTTTTTAAATAATTAATACTTACATGAAAGTTACTGTAATTTATTATGGCAATAGCTTAAACTTTTGTAAATGACTTTTGTGAAGATTATGTTCAGTGTATTTTATTGTGACAAAAATCCAAGAACAGAAGTGAAATATTAACATCTTTTTGTGACATTTGTAATAAAGTTTTAAACATTGAGAGAACATATTTGAACCAGTTGATGTTGAATGGTTGCACAGAGTGATGTTGTGGTGGTGACGAGAGTGATGCTGTGGCGTTCAGTGATGCTGTGGCGTTCAGTGATGCTGTAGTGGCGCATAGTGATGTTGTGGTGGTGCTGAGTGATGGTGTGGTGATGCGATAGATAGAGTGAGGGCAATAGATAGATAGAGGGAGGGCGATAGATAGAGGGAGGGCGATAAATAGAGGGAGGGCGGGCAATAGATAGAGTGAGGGAGGGGGATAGAGTGAGGGCGATAGATACATAGACAGATAGAGTGAGGGTGATAGAGTGAGAGCGATCGATAGATAGATAGTGATGGCGACAGAGTGAGTGCGATAGACAGAGTGAGGGCGATAGATAGATAGACAGATAGAGTGAGGGCGATAGATAGAGTGAGGGCGATGGATGGATAGATAGATGGATAGATGGATGGATAGATAGATAGATAGTGTGAGGGCGATAGAGTGAGGACAATAGATAGATAGATAGAGTGAGGGCAATAGATAGATAGAGTGGGGTGATAGATAGATAGAGTGAGGGCAATAGATAGAGTGAGGGCTATAGATAGAGAGATAGTGAGGGCGATAGAGTGAGGGCGATAGAGTGAGGGTAATAGATAGATATAGTGAGGTCGATAGATACAGTGAGTGCGATAGATAGAGTGATGGCGATAGATAGAGTGAGTACAATAGATAGACAGATGGAGTGAGTGCGATAGAGTGAGTGCGAAAGATAGATAGATAGATGGTTGTGTGTGTGGTTGTGTGTGATGTGTGTGCTTGTGTGTGGTTGTGTGTGGTTGTGTGTGTGGTTGTGTGTGGTTGTGTGTGTGGTTATGTGTGTGGTAGTGTGTGGTTATGTGTGTGTGTGTGGGGCTGTGGGTGTGCGGTTGTGTGTTGTGTTTGGGGTTGTGTGTTGTGGTTGTAGGGTTGTGTGTTGTGGGGTTGTGTGTGTGGTTGAGTGTGGTTGAGTGCTTGTGGTTGTGTGCCTGTGGTTGTGTGCCTGTGGTTGTGTGCCTGTGGTTGTGTGCGTGTGGTTGTGTGTGTGTGTAGTTGTGTGTGCGAGTGTGTGTGGGGGGTTGTGTGTGTGGGGTTGTGTGTGTGGGGATGTTTGTGGGAGTGGGTGTGTGTGTGGGTGTGTGTGTGGGGGTGTGTGTGTGGGGGGTTGTGTGTGGGGGGTTGTGTGTGGGGGGTTGTGTGTGTGTGGGGGGTTGTGTGTGTGTGGAGTTTTGGGGGGTTGTGTATGTGGGGGGCTTGTGGGAGTGTGGTGTGTGTGGGGGTGGGGTTGTGTGAGTGTGTGGGGGTGGGGTTGTGTATGTGTGTGGGGTGTGTGTTTGTGTGTGTGTGGGGTTGCGTGTGTGGGGTTGTGTGTGTGTGTGGGGTTGCGTGTGTGGGGTTGCGTGTGTGGGGTTGTGTGTGTGTGTGGTTGCGTGTGTGTGTGGGTGTGTGGGGTTGTGTGTGGGGGTGTGTGGGTGTGTGTGTGTGGGTTTGTGTGTGTGGGAGGTGTGGGGGGTGTGTGGGGGGTGGGGTGGGGTGTGTCTGTGTGGGGCTTTGTGTGTGTTTGGGGTTGTGTGTGGGGTTGTGAGTGGGTTTGTGTGTGGGTTTGTGTGTGTGTCGGGGCAGTTGTGTGTAGGTTTGTGTGTGTGGGTGGTTGAATTATCATTTAACTTGCAACAGAGCAGCTTTTGTTCACAAGCTGAAAGCAGCAGTTACATAAATCCGGAGCTGCAGCATGCCCATGGCTTGCCAGTGCATGTTGCAAATGAAACGAAGAATAATGTGTTCGGATCGCATTACAAAGAAAGGCAATAACAAGGGGGTGGAAAGAGGGGGGTGGGAGGGGAACGAAATGGAGAGAGCTCCGACACGGAGAGCCAGAATATGATTAAATTGAAATAAGTCTTTGATTAGAGTACGGGCGCAGAGCCAGGTGGAGCGGACGTGGGTGGGGGATGGGTGGGGGCACAGAAGGAAACTACTAGAATTCGCGAGAATGAAATGAAAAGTGAATGGCAGAGCAGGACGGTGCGACTCCGGGGGCGGGACGGGGCACAGCAGTAGTTAAACTGGGGGAAGCATTTATTAAAATTAAAACAAATAAAAAAGGAATGAAAACGGTGGTTGGGGCGGGGAAGACAAGAACTGCAACAGATGGAGATGTGTTTTTATCTACTGTTTATAGGGAGTGTTGTTATCTGTCTCACGTTCCCTCCTCCTGTCTGTTTGTCTACCTCTTTCTGTCTGTCTGCCTGCCCGCCTCTCACTGCGCATCGGAGTGCCTGCCACTCAGGGCCAGGCGCACCTCTCTTTTTGCCAAATAACGCTTGTGTGCCGGGGTTAAACTTGGCAAACTCTAATTACTATACATTATGTAAAAAACCCTCCCATGCCACGCAAGAGAGTGAATTATTAAATAGGCTTCTATTTAATTGCGAAAGAGAATTGTTGTAGTCCAATCAACTGACCAGTTATAAGAGAGCAGAAGGGAAAGGAGAGCGCTGTACATATAACGTTGACAGGAAGAGGGAAGACCAATAGAATGAATTGTATGTGAGAGACAGGGAGTACGAGAAAGAGCTAAACAGGAAGGGAAGAATGGAGACATTGAAAGGAGTGATCAAGGGAAGAGAAAGAAAAAACTGGAGGTTAGAGAGTGGGGCAGCGCGAGGATGCAAAAACGGATGAGAAGAAAACGAGAGAAGAACCACTGGTAAGGGAAGACAGCGAGGGCACGTGTGTGAGAGTATGAGAGAGAAGTGCTTAAACAGTGACCAGGGAGGGGAGACCCTGGGGGGTGAGTGCGATAAATTGATAAAAAAATAAAATAAACGCGAGTTGTGCGAGGAAGAGGAGAGAGAGAGAGGGAGGGAGGGAGGGAGGGGGGGCGGGGCGGGTTGTCGCAGCCCTAAAAGGATATTCTGGCATTGCCCATAGGGGGGCGGGGAGCGGCTTCCTTTGAAGTCTGATTGGGGGGGCGGGGGAGCGGCAGCCTCTGAAGTCTGATGCCGAGGCACAGACAAATCGTGGTGTGTGATGTGGCTGGCGATGATGTGCCAGCGCCTGGCTCACATGAACACTACGCGATCCGCAGCTAGGTAGACTTTTCGGACCGCTTACTATAATCTCGCCCATCAATCCCTACGGGAGAGAATAGGCGAGACCTAAAAATTAGAAAGGGGGTCGGACCAGGTTGTATGCTGGCCCTCTTCCTTTTAAGTCTTTAGAACAGTGATTTAGATGGTGCCCTGATAGATGCAGCAGCTGATCCTCTTTGGATTGGCTCTCAGCAGTGCCTGTCCTTATGTATGCAGATAACTGCGTGCTTATGGCAAGAACGGGGAGGGGTCTTCAGAAGCTTTTAGGCACCTTTGTACCTTTTAGGTCCAATCTAGGTTTCTCCACAGATGAAACTAAATCCTTTGCCATGATTTGCTGTCTCCTTCGGAGTAGGATAACTTTGTTTCCTATTGGTGGTACGTTCCTCAAATGTGTATCCACATTTACCTATTTAGGGGTCACATTTGATAGTTCAAGCATATGGAAACACTAGAGAACAGTGAGGGTAACCCAGTTTGAACAAACTATAGCTTTTTTGTTTAAATTCACTGCAAAGTTAGGCACATGCCCTTATATACTTTCACTGCTATTTATAAAGACAGACCTGTACCGATTGCCACCTATGGTGCAGGAGGGTGGGGATACACAGATTACTCTAAACATTAAATTAGTGAAAAAATACTGCCTAGGCTATTATCATTCCCACTGTTAGACTTGGCATCTTTTGGCGAGTTTCCCCCCAGTTTTTGCTTTCTGCCCTCCCTGTTTTTACTCTGTTTTTGCTGGTATAACGTTTCTGCACGCTTTTCACACTGCTGATCAGTGGTAAAGCGCTGGTGCTCCTGTGGTAAATTGGGTTATGATTGGATGTGTGACTTACTTGTCAGTCCCCAGTAAAGGGCATTGCGGGTGCCGGGACTTGTGAGTCAACCGCTACTCGTGGGCCTGCAGCACAGATTGTGCCACTCACTTATGTAGCCCAAAAAATATATAGGTTAATGAAGTTTGGTATGCCTGAACTCAGCATCTAAAGACGCAGCCTTTAGAGAGAGTGCCCTTTTCATTCTGAGTTCATAGCGGTCACTTTTTTGAAAGTGGGTATTATTTTGCTGGGTCATCCCGTGTGCCTCTCTTGGAATGTGGATTGCATGGTCTGGTGTTTGGACGACAGATGGCTAGGAAGCAGGGTGGCTCCCAATAGTCTAGGTAGGTCAGGAAAGGTCTAGAAAGACCTGGGTTACGATGGGGGAAGAGGGAGGAGATTTCCTTGCACCTCAAAGGGCCTGGTCTGGCTCTGACAAAGCTGTCTCCACCTCCTGCCAGGAATTCACACCAGAGAAGGCCTAACTGGTTCTGGCTGGACACCAACACCCTCTGCCTGGAAGATCAAAGGATTTTTGTGTACAAATACTGGGTCCCAGATCCCTGAACTTTAGAACTGATCTGAATCAAGAAGTCTGCACAGAAGAAGAGCCAGGGAAGCTGCTAAAAGGAATGACTGCTGTGCTGGGCGCACCTGCAGTGGCTGATTCTGTCTTGGGCAGTGAAAGGCCTGGACTGGACTTTCTGCAACCAAATTGGTGAGACTCTCCAATGGCTTGAGGTCGAGCTTGCCCCCTGTTCACAAAGTCTCAGGAACAGCAAAGACTTCAGTTTCTTTGACCCGCAGCACTGGGGACTGTGTGTTTTGTGCTGCAACCCGAAGAACACCACTCGACAACTTCTACGACGACCCTGCCGAACCGTGTCCTGAAGGCACTGCCGCAATGCCGCACTGCTGCACCGCCGCACCGCGACCCTGGTCTCACCGACGACGCCTGCTGACGCCATCACCTAGCCGCTGCTCGCACTGTGACTTGTGGGCACCGCACTCCACACCGTCTTGCTTCACGCTGATGCTTTGGCACCGCAGAGGGCACCGCCCCCACACCGCGACCCTGGTCTCACCAGTGATGCCGGCTGATGCCATCACCGAGACGCTGCTCGCACCGCGACCCGTTGGCCCGCACTCTGCACCCCCTTGCTACATGACGCAGTGGCCTTCCAGACACCGCCACTTCCTGCCGAAATCGACGCTGCTGCCTGCCCCGTAGTTCGGGAGCACCGCTTGTAAGTTACACGACACACCGCCCTAATCCCACACTGCAGCTTTGGCCCACTGATGCCGGTGTCATCGGCTGTAGTTCGTCAGCCGACGGCAGCGCTTCTACAACGACAACGCCGCTGCTGGCACAGTGACCTGCTAGCACCGTGACGAGCACTGCCTCCATCTCGCACTGCGACCCTGGTCTCACCGACGACGCCATCTGACGACACCACCGAGCCACTGCTCACACCTCGACCTGGGGGCACCGCACGCTGCACCGCTGTGCTTCACACCGCAGCACCCGACGCCTGTTGGCACCAGTGCTCCGGATCCCATCAGAAAGGAACTCGACCTGCAACGCGAGTGACTTCAAGGGCGCCATCACCCTGCATCTCTGAAAGGTACTGTTTGCGGGTCTTCCCGACACCGTAGTTGGCCTGAGACCCCGTTGTCAGCCAGAACTGTTTTTTAATTTGTTGTTCATGACGCCGTGATAGCCCCGGAGGGAGCTATCGACATCAAGGAACTATTTTTAAAGCATATTTTGATAAGAGAAGATTTTGAAGTATAGTATTGTGGATTTTTATCGTATTTGGTCTTGTCTTAAGTATATAAAAAATTGATATTTTTCTAAACTTCTGTAGTGCGTACACTGTTTTACTGTTGGTTATGTGCAAATGCTTTACACACTGCCTCTAAGATAAGCCTGGCTGCTCGTGCCAAGCTACCAAGGGAGTGAGCAGGTGTTATTTTATGGGTGTAACTCCCTTATCCTGACTAGAGTGGTGGTTTCTGCCTCGCTTTGGCGCAAGTCTCAGCTAGCCAGAAATCCCATTTCTAACACTCACGCAATGTTCCTTCTATGATAGCACATGAGGAATTGGGGCTACAATATGTGGGAGATGCCGTAAGGTTAGCACCCATCATGTTGTGGCTTTCAGTCTGGTCTAGGCCTGAAGCAGTGCTAATACAGTCCTTACTGACTGTATGAACCTTGCAGCAGCACATAAACTCAAATGGCTGTCCTATATTAAAATTAGTTGCGAGCCATTAATAGAATTGAATTGTTTGAAAATCCAGCTGGCATTACACAGTTTCCGAAGGTCCGTAGCAGCTGTGAGACAAGAGGGTGAACTGAGGAAGAGGTTCCTGGCGTCCTATCCTCCATTATGTACAACACCTAGCATTGAGCCATATTTTCTGAAGATGACACACCATCAAAGAATGTATTTACTAAGATTTAAGCTTGGCTTCGCTCATTTTCTGGTGTCCTACCCCTCCAATGTATATGTTGACAAAGACCTGATACCGTGTTCATGTGATGCAATTGCCCTCCAATCTCAAATACATATGATGTTCTTTTGTGATTTGTATAAAGACCAAGGAACCCGGATATTAAAACCTTTATTGAAGTATCTAAGTAAAATGAAGTGCAAAGAGGCTATGTAACATTTGGAGTTGTTGCAAACTGGTGAGGTATGTCTCACAATCTGCAGATTTATTACCTCTGCCTTAAAATACACGAGTATAATGGGGAAATAGAGGAAATTTAGTGGTCGGCTCTGCTCTCTGTAAAAACTATTTTTAAACTGGTATTAATTAATTATATTATGTAATTCTAAAATCGTATGCGCTCGTGCACTTTATCTATTGATGGCAATCGGTCTGCTTGATTGTGTTTATTTCCTTTAAACTTTTTAACTGCTTACATTTTTATGAAGTGCTTTTATGTTTTGTTTTTAAACCGAATACATTATCTAATAGATTGTTTGAAGTTAGCAGTGTTTTGGCAACTAATGGCCTTAGTACTATGTTGTACACATGAATGTGTCAGTGTTCAGCCTACTGTGCTAAGTTTCTGAAAGGCAAATCATAGGTGACATTAGAAGAATGATATTTTGTGGATCTTGATGGGTGAAAATTGCTAGTAGCTGTCAGTATGGCACATTGGAGGCTTGTCGATGTGCGTGGCATGCTTTATGTTTTGTGTAGTGATTGAGAGGTTGTGTGATGTCTTTGCTTTTGGGGTCGTGTACAACACAGCGATAGCAAACTAGCACTTTTCTGTGGCGCTGGACGCATGTTGGGTGTTATACCAAGTAGGGCCTCGTGTTCATGTGAGTGTCCAGTGGGAAAGGAGCAGGTGAGGCCACCACTACAGGACACTGTCAATTCGGAACTAAGAGCACATTTTACTGTTGCTTTTTCACACCATTACAATGCCATCTAGAGTGACAAACAAACTAAAAGCAAATTTAATCAACAGTAACAAAATTAAAATTAATCAGAAAATGGTAATACATTTTACTTTAGATAACAGCCTATTGATTTAAGAATTGTACTAACCTAACGATCAGGTGGGTACTAGGACCATTCACATAATGTAATGAAGCAGCTTTAAGTCCAAATATAGCATTGATTTCAGGAGTGGCGCGAACACAAGCATACTATGTGCATACTCCCACATGTTTGGCATTCTCCAGACAGAAGCTTATAGCTTTCTCATGATTTTACTGAATTGAAATATGGGGAACAGAGGACATCTCATGCGTCAAGTCTTTGGTGGAATAAATGCTCTAAGTATTATTGACAGGATACGTCCCAACTGAATTTTCATCCATGTCAATCTCACATGAAATACTGTGGAGATTTGTAGTAACTGCTTTGAAATTCTTGACGTGTTCACATAACATTGCAAAGCTCCTAGAGTGTCAAAGCTGCCAGTGTGAAAGCACTGCAGGCTTTGGAGACTGCAGTGCGGGTGTGGGGAGTATACAGGGTGTTCTGTCAACTAAGCTTTGCTGGGTTATCCTGTAGGACAAAGAAGGCAATGAGTAGTTCAAATGTTTTCTACTGGAATCCATGTATCTTTTATTTGTATTTAAAATAAAGAGATGTTTTGTATCCAAGTGGTAATTACCTGTCTCTTAAACATGAAGAAAGCACAAAGGCTGGTGGTCCTTGTGTTGTCACCCTTCTCTACCCTACATACCCTGGGTTGACGCTCAATGTGCTCTGGCATACCACGGTAATAGCTGCCACGCAGCAGAAACTAGATGTAGTGTCTTTCGTAAGAGTTCCACCTTTTAGGCTACCATGATGGGGGAGGTGACACAAGAAGGACTCCAATATCAGGGCCCTCTTTCAACAGGCCCCCCATTATAAGATGAAAGAGGATGGCGTCTCAGAGACAGTGGACGAAGGAGCTGTGGAGGCCCATGGAGTCCAGCCACAGGCAACCACTAGAGACCTCTCCTTCAGGTCTTCCATTCTTCCAAGAACTTAAAGAAGAAATGGCCCCTTGTTGTCACATACGTGAAATGCTTATCATGCTCATAGGCACGTTGGAGAGATTAAGGACAAGACCGGCTACAACTGCTCCCATACATCCCATTTGGCTTGGACAGCCTATCTAGACTCTGTTTCACTCTCTAAGTGCTAGAGTCACCAGAGTCCTCTAGCACACTAGATGAGCCTCTCATCACGGCCTATGCTCTATGATCCATTTGGCAACTGAAACTTTCTACGTGCAAGTCCAGATGGATTTACCATGCTTTTCTATAATTGCTTTGCACTTCAACTCCTCCCTATCTTGGCCTCACTTTTTCACAACTTCAATACAGATAAGGGAGCCTCTCTAGGGATGGCTGAAGCAAGGATTATGCTGCCTTTCATACCAGGTGAGGATCCGATAATGTCCCAATCATATTGCCCCATCTTGCTGCCTAACTTGGATATTTATGTTTCTGCTAAAGTTGTAGCCAAGCGAGTAGACAAACTGATGCTGGATATGATACATCTGGACCAAGGAGGCTTCATACTTCACCAAACAGCAGGCAATAACACTAAGAAGGCCTTCCATCTCAAAATCATAGCTAGGATGAAGGTCAGAGAAGCAACCATCTTGTCTCTCAATGCAGAAAAAGGATTTGACAAGGTGGACTGGGGAATGTTGTTTGATGTGCTAAAGAGGTTTCGCCTTAGTGCTAAATTCCTTGTTTGGAATACGGTCCTAAACTGCAAGAGGCAATCGAGGGTCAAGGTCAATGGCCAATCATTAGTCCAGTTTCACATAGGAAGAGGCAGCCAACAGGGATGCCTCCTCTGCCCCTTCTCTTCAACCTGGATCCACTTTTACAGAAAATTAGAGATTACCCCCTCGGATCAAGGGCCTTTCCTTCTGCAAAAATATATTTAGGCTAAGTGCTTCGTGGATGCTATATTCTTTACCCTCAAAGAACCCATGCAGTTACTCCATTGCTTGAGAAATACTAGGCAGTGGCAGGTCTCCAAATCCAAGAGCCTGGTACAACGTGGAGGTAGCACTCTTGCTGTGAACCTGAAAAACAACAGAAATTGGAGCAAAGTGGACATGGAAGACCTTCGCTCCATGTTAACTGCCGCAGCACCTAGTGCCAGGGAGGAGTCGCTCCACATTCAGATGGCCAAAATTAACACCTGGCTGGATGGGGCCAGAGATAACTTAGCACCACTGAGGAAAGTTAAAATAAAGAGGCCCCATGATGCACAACGTTGGTTTTCAACAGAGTTGAAAGCAAAGAAATTAACCATTAGGCAAGCGGAACGCAAATGGCAACACAATTACTGCCCTAATCTTAAGGCTATTTTTGTATCTTTGTTTAAAGACTATAAAGCATTGATCCTTCAGACCAAGGTTGAGTATTTTTTGTCCAAAACACTTAACTCAGCTAATAAAGCCAAGGAAATGTTCTCGATAGTGGATGAACTCTCTAAATTAGACAGAGTTATTGCGAAACCCACTCCTTCCCAATACATGTGCGACTCACTTAATCATTTCTTTACTGAAAAAAATGTTACCATTAAGGAAAGCATTCTTAAACCTATAGACCCTCTGCCTTTCTTATGTTGTGACTCAAATACTGCCTCTCTTGATCACTTTCCTCTTGTTACCAAAGAAACCTTCTTTGGCCTTCTCAAAAAAATTGGCTCTGGTTCCCCTCTGGACAGTTTCCCCTCTCGCATTCTCCAGGAAGTTTTCTTACGCTGTCCAGACCCTCCCCTATCGCTCATCAACAACTCCCTTGCCCAAGGGATTGTTCCAGATCTATTTAAGATTGCTGAGGTTGCCCTATCCTCAAAAAACCTAGCTTAGGCCTGCAGGTACCAGGCAACTACCGCCCCATTTCTCTGCTACCTTACCTAAGCAAGGTCATGGAAGCCCATGTTGCCAACAGCCTCAGCTCGTTTGTAGAACGGACCCACTATCTGGACCCTCAACTAGCAGGATTTAGACCTGAACATTCCACCAAAACTGTTGTCCTGGCAGTCTTGGACGAGCTATGAAAGGGAGAGGACCAGGGTACCACCCAGGCCCTGGTGCTCCTTGACCTGTCAGCAGCCTTCGACACGGTCGACCACCAGATTCTGGTCGACCATGTCAACATCGCTGGGCTCCAAGTTCTACCACTGAAATGGATTACCTCCTTTCTTAGTAATCGCTATCAACCTTTTCGCCTCGCTAGCTTCAGGGCAGAACAAACAAAACTGACTTGCGGGGTCCCACAGGGCTCCTCCTTATCACCTCTACTTTTCAATCTGTACATTCTGCCCCTGATTCTAGCCTTACACAAGAGAAAGGCTGTGGTGTTCAATTATGCTGATAACCTCCAGTTGATCTTTAACATCGATCCATCAACCTCATCTATCACCAATTTTCAATCTATAATGAATTTCATTAGTGACTGGATGAATGCCAATCGACTCAAACTAAATCCAGATAAAACAGAGTTGATTCTTACTGGTGGCGTGGCTAACCCCTGGAACTCCAGCTTCTGGCCTCTATCATTAGGGAGCACCCATGCCCCAGTCCCATCAGTAAAAAGCCTTGGAATCATGATCAGTAGTGATCTTACCATGAAGGTCCAGGTTAGTTCGGTGATCTCAGCATGCTTTTTTCATCTGCGCAGAATCCGAAAAATCAGCAGATTCCTCTCCATTGAAGCCTTGACCCAAGTGGTTCTCGCCCTGGTCATCTTGCTGATCGATTACGCCAACTCCCTCTACGTGGGTATTCCTGGGTACCAAGCACATCGCCTGCAACGGGTTCAGAATCAGGCAGTCAGACTCATTCATGGACAGCCTAAGCACTCCCACGTGAAACCACTGCTGAAAAGCCTTCATTGGCTACCCATTCCCCAACGCTGCCTGTTCAAGCTGGGCTGCACCATCCACAAAGCCTTGTCAGGACGTGGCCCTGCTTTTATCGCTCTAAACACCCAGCGGTATCTTCCCTCTCGCGATCTACGCTCTTCCAAAAAGAACTTGTTGGTGTCCCACTCTTTTAAACAGAAGAAACACTGTGGCCTCAAATACACGACCCTGGCCCCCCAATTCTTGAACACCCTCCCTCCCTACTTGCGCACTGTGGATTCTAATACTCAATTCAGGAAATTACTTAAAACCTGGCTCTTCTCCCACGCTTACAATTGACACTCACTTTCTGTCCGGTACGGCGACCGCTCCTGCTTATAGCGCCAAGAAACCGCCTGGTGAACGTGCGCTCAAGAAATACATTTTAACATAACATAACTCTTGCTGTGAATCTGAAAAACACAACACCATTTCGCTGGACTTTGGATAGGATTGAAGTATTTAGGCATATTGCAAACTCCAATTGGAATACCGGAAACTTGGCCAAGACTTTCCGGCCCACCACTAATCTTAAAAACACTGGAACAAGTGGTGGTCTCTCACTCAGCCAGGCAACTGATGTCACATATATTATTAGCCTTAGCCAAGACGAAACCCAGTTGTTGGACTTCCAGGCCCGAAGGAAGAGGATCTGCAGTTGGACATTCCCAAAGTGCAATGGGAATATTGTAGTACCGAAACTGGAGGACTCTCCCAGAACTACAAGCTTCATTTTATACATTATAAATTCCTACAACGAATGTATTACACACCAGACAGGTTACATAAATTATGCCCTAGAGAGATGCCCCACTGTGATAGGTGCAAATCTACAACTGGCGACTTCATACACTTAGCATGGCTGTGCCCACAGGTGCAATTCTACTGGGAATGGGTGGGACAATCTTGGGGAACCACTTGAGCTCACCCCAGTGATGGTGCTGTTAGATTATGTTAAAGACCTACCTGTGGTGAAAAGAAAACTGATCTCCCTACTACTTGTGCTGGCCAAATTCAGAGTAGCCATGGCATGGAGCTGTAGGCTAGTGCTGCGGTGTCAGCAATTGTTGTGTTTTGCATTGAACAACTGACACACTGTTGGGAACTCATGCTCCCAAAATCACACCCTAATGACATTTGGGCCCCTCTGGTGCAGTATCTGTTGCAGAACTGAGCGGATGAAGAGAGCCCGGCACCGCCCACTCCCACCCATCGAGCGGAACAGCAATTCCAAGACGAACCTGAAAGTGATGAATAAAGCAGAAACATCCCTGGGCATGAATGTATATGGGATGTTCATGTTCGGAACAATGTGCTTTCTGTACCTTGACAATGCACAATGTAAATACGTGCAGGCATCTAATTTGCAGTCCTGATGTGCAGTTGTTGTAGAACCTAATAATAACAAGCACTGGCGTTGCCAATAGGTCTCGCAGTAGGAAAGTTTGAGCTATTACAATTGCAAATAACAATGCCTTTTATTTTTGTTTTCATTTTAAAAACATAAAGGGCTTTGTCATTTACAAAAGCAATAGCTCCAACTTTCCTACTGCGAGACCTATTATGCACTGCACAGTGTGGGTGAAAGTGGCACTGCGTGGGTGTGAGTGGCGTTGCGTGGGTGATAGTGGGCTTGCGTGGGTGTGAGTGGTGTTGCGTGTCTGAAAGTGGTGATATGTGGGTGAAAGTGCCACTGCGTGGGTGTGAGTGGCTTTGCGTGAGTGAGTGAGTGGCTTTGCGTGAGTGGCGTTGCGTGGGTGAGTGGCGTTGCGTGGATGAGTGGCGTTGCGTGGATGAGTGGCGTTGCGTGGATGAGTGGCGTTGCGTGGATGAGTGGCGTTGTGTGGATGAGTGGCGTTGCGTGGGTGAGTGGCGTTGCGTGGGTGAGTGGCGTTGCATGTGTGAGGGGCGTTGCATGTGTGAGTGGCATTGCATGGATGAGTGGGGTTGCGTGGGTGAGTTGCATTGCATGTGTGAGTGGCGTTGCATGTGTGAGTGGTGTTGCGTGGGTGAGTGGCGTTGCATGTGTGAGTGGCGTTGCGTGGATGAGTGGCATTGCGTGGATGAGTGGGGTTGCGTGGATGAGTGGGGTTGCGTGGATGAGTGGGGTTGCGTGGATGGGTGGCGTTGCGTGGATAAGTGGGGTTGAGTGGATGAGTTGCGTTGCGTGGATGAGTTGCGTTGCGTGTGTGAGTGGTGTTGCTTGGGTGAGTGGCATTGCGTGGGTGAGTGTGGTGTTGCGTGGGTGATAGTGGGCTTGCGTGGGTGTGAGTGGCGTTGCGTGTCTGAAAGTGGTGCTGTGTGGGTGAAAGTGGCACAGAGCCTTTGATGTGGCCTGGCGCTGGAGAAATGCTGCTGCTGGGAACAGATGGCCTGGCCGTGAAGCAGGGGGCGGGGCAGCGCTGGGGAAGCCTGTGGGAGGGTGATTGATGCCTTTGATGTGGCGATATTAAACACCCCCCCCCCATGACGAAGTTGAACAGTGGAAATTCATTGGGAGAGCAGACTAAAAGTCACGTTTAAGGCTGTGATTCGGATTTTACTAGCACCCTACATTTGATCGTCCTCATTTTTAAGTAGTTGCGTAGTTTGATCTTTTTCAATTCAGTGCATTCTGGCCTGATTTTATTTTCCTTTTCATGAAGCTGCTTTCTTCAGATGCCACCATCCGTTCGAGTGATTAAGTGCTCAGAGCTGGGGAGGGGCCTATGCTGCTGCGGTCAGAATTGCAGGCACTTTTCAGCAGTCCATGGTTCAATAACCGATACCTCCTCTACAGTGCGGCGTGAGTCTTCCTCAGACTGTTTGCCATGGCTCATTCCGGTGTCCAGGAAAAGCATCCTTCATGGTCACTGGCGGCGCTAGTGCTCTCTCCGCTGCACTTAGTAATTTTCAAGGCGCTGGAGAAAAGTCAGGGGGCCGACACAAGGTTTGTTGTCAACTGTGGCCCAGGGAAAAGAATAGCGGTTTCTAGACATGGGAGATCACTTGGGTCAGGACGACAATGCAGGCGGTGGAAGGCACCGTGCAAAATTGCATGTCTGAAAAGGGTGGCGTCTTGTACACGGCCAGCTGTGGGTGTTGGGGGGTTGTTTCCTCACTTAGTAATTTTCAAGGCGCTGGAGAAAAGTCAGGGGGCCGACACAAGGTTTGTTGTCAACTGTGGCCCAGGGAAAAGAATAGCGGTTTCTAGACATGGGAGATCACTTGGGTCAGGACGACAATGCAGGCGGTGGAAGGCACCGTGCAAAATTGCATGTCTGAAATGGGTGGCGTCTTGTACACGGCCAGCTGTGGGTCTTGGGGGGTTGTTTCCTCTCACTGCATGCAAGGCAAGGGAAACTGAGAGTACGGCGGGCCTGTGGCCGGCCATGAATAATTAGGGGAGGAGAAGCCCTAGGGGAGGAGAAGCCCTTTGATGTGCTGGGCTGTATAGAGTGCAGGCATGGTGAAAGGAGATGCGTGTAGGATGGGGGCGGGCTTGGGAAACTGAAGGGGCGGGCTTGGGAAACTGAGAGTACGGCCGGCCTGCGGCCGGCCATGAATAATTAGGGAAGGAGAAGCCCTTTGATGTGCTGGGCTGGCCCTGAATGCGCATGCTTGTTCACGTGAACTTCATGAAAACCGCGGGGCTGAAAGCCCTTAGTTTGACAATATTTTCACCACTTGAATTCTCGCTCCGCTCGATGCGCTTGCGCACATCGATAGGTCGCGAGACCTAATAAAAAAATGAAAACATATTTAGGTATTGAACTATTGCCGGACTCGTGTCCTGAACAGTTTTTAAATTGTTTCTTCGTGAGACCAGGTCAACCCTGGATGCCTGGAAAAACCACGCTCTCTCTTGGGTGAGGAGAATAGCTACACAGAAAATGACTTGACAGCTTATTTATTTATTTAAAGGTCTTGTAGAGCGCGTAGTAACCCTAGAGCATCCCAGCGCTAAACCTGAATCTCCGGAGGTTTCAGTCGAGGAGGGAATTATGGGTGAGGAAAGAGGAGGGTCTTTAATGATTTCCGGAAATGGAGGAGATTGGGTTCTGACCTCAATCTGCGTGGGAGGTTATTCCAGATTTTGGCCGTGTGGACCTAGAAGCGGCGTCCACCGGTCCTGGCTTTTTTAACTCTGGGGACTGTGATGAGGTTTTCTCCGCTGGACCGGAGGGCCCTTTCCACTTTGTAGGGGACGATAAATTCCTTAAGAAGGGGGGGGGGCGGTATTATTAAGGGTTTTGTGGGCCAGACAGAGAGCCTTGAAGGCAACCCTCTCTCTAACTGGGAGCCAGTGGAGAGACCTGAGAGCTGGTTTCGCAGAAGATCTTGCTGGTGTGCCAGTGAGCAGGCGAGCAGCAGCGTTTTGAACTTTCTGCAAGGTGTTCAGGGTGGATTCGGGGGCTCCTAGGTAGATTGCGTTGCAATAGTCCAGTCTCCCCAGGATGAGGCCCTGGATCAGGAGTTTCTTGGCGTTCGCAGGGAGCAAGGGAAAGATCTTTCTGCAGGCTCTGAGTAGTCCGAAGCATGTTCCAGCCGTCTTTTTTGCCTGTTTTCTAAAGCTCAGGTCGTTTTCTATCCAGACGCCTAGGCTTTTCACCTCTTCCTTGGGGGCGGGGGGGTCACCCAAGCAGTTAGGCCAGAGGTGGGGCGGCAGGGAGGGCCCTTTATGGCCGAGCATCAATATCTCGGTCTTTGACCCGTTAAGCTTTAGTGAGGAGAAATTCATCCAGCGGTGGACTTCGGTGAGACAACTATGAAGGTCAGAGAGGGAGTGATGAGGGTGTGAAAGGGTTACCACCAGCTGGGTGTCGTCGGCGTAGTTGATGATTGATACGCCGAACGGACTGACCAGTTTCTCCAATGGGGCCATGTATTGTTGAATAACGTAGGGCTCAAGGATGAGCCCTGCGGCACTCCACAGCGGAGGGGGATAACGGGTGAATGGCTGTCGTTCTCCCAGACTTGGAAGGAACGACCGGTTAGAAAAGATTTTTGCCATTTCAGGGCTGTATCCCTTACTCCGATTTCTCCCAGTCGTTGGATTAGGGTGAGATGGTCCACCGTGTCGAAGGCCGCACTGAGGTCTAGGAGGATCACTGCCACTGATCCTCCTGTGTCGAGAATGCTTCTGGCCTTCTCCACTGCTACCAGGAGGGCGATGTCGGTGCCCTGGCCTGGACGGAACCCTGTCTGGGAGACCCCTAGTAAGTTGTTGCTCTCCAGGAATAGTGACAGTTGTTTGTTCACTTACTTTTCCGTGATCTTACTATTTCCTGGGAGAAGAGAGATAGGTCTGTAGTTGGAGAGGTCCTGTGGGTCTAGAGAGGGTTTTCTTAGTAGACCTTTGACCGCTGCTGCCTTCCAGCTGGGGGGCACTATGCCAGTCGCAAGGGAGGAGTTGCCGTGAGGGGGGGGGGGGGGGTGATGGTGCTAGTGACTTTTTTCAGGAAGCGGAGGGGTGCGGGGTCGAGGGGGGACCCACTCTTGATTGAGGCCAGTGTTGCCCCAACCTCTTCCGTGGTGACTGGACCAAAGGCGTCCAGAGAAGGTAGGAGGCTATCCGGCGGATGGGAGAGATGGGTGGTGAGATTGGTGGGATCCCAATCCTTGTGACCCTGCTCGGAGGGTGGAATGGCCAGGAGAATTTTTTTTATTTTCTCATCGAAGAAGGTAGCAAGATTGGTGCATTTGCTTTCCGCTTCTTTGGGGTCGAGTGGTTTGAGTGGGGGGTCGGGGGCGTGAAGGAGTTCTTTGAGGACGACAAAGGTTTCGTGGGCCGAACATGCAGCATTTTTGATTCTGCTCTCGTAGAATGCGATTTTGGTCTTACGTAGCTCCTTTTTGTAACCATTTACGGAAGTACGGAATGTGTCTTTTTTCTCCGCTGTTTTGTCTTTCCTCCAAAGGCGTTCGTTCCTCTTGCAAGCCTTCCGCAAAAGGTTGAGTTCGGGGGTATACCAAGGGGACGGGTTAACTCTCTTGGTGCGTTTCAACGCGCTGGTTTTCGGCAGGATGGCATCCAAAGAATGGGTGATCCAAGTGTTGAATTCTTTGTCCGCGGCAGTAGGATCTTGAGAGGGGAGGGGAACATATTCCCTTAATTTGGCTGCCCATTCGTCTGGGTCGAGTTTATGCCATCGTCTAGTATGGGTTCTGATTTTGGGGGGTTGAAGGGACGGAGTGTTGATGGACCATACGAAGGGGACCAAGAAGTGGTCGGTCCAAGGGAGGGGGGCGTGCTCTTGGGTTTTCAGGTCGGGGATATTTGTAAATATGGGGTCGAGCAGTTGCCCTTTTTCATGCGTGGCCTGTGGGTTTTTTAGATCTAGGCCAATGGAAGTGATGTCCTGTAGTAATTCTAACGCCTGTTTGTTACCTGGGTCCAAGAAGTGGGCATTGAGGTCCCCCAGTAGTAGGTAGTTAGGGGAGGACGTACATTCGATTGAAATTTGATCGATGATTTTGCTTGGAAAGTCTGCCAGGTGGCCCGGGGGGCGGTATACCAACATTCCCGACAGCGAGGTGACTGGGGAAATTTGTATGGCGAAGTGACAACTTTCACATCCCTTGATGTTGCCATCCGAGGTTCTGCAGGTAAAAACTTCTTTGTAAATTATGGCTAATCCACCTCCTCTACCCTCTGGTCTGTTTAGTGAGTACATAAGGTACCCGGGAGGGAGTGCAAGGACTATGTCGGGGCCATTGCTTGAGGTGAGCCACGTTTCGGTTAGAAACAGGATATCTATGGCGTTGTTAACAATTAGAAGGTTAATCTCGTGCGCATGCTTCACGAGCGACCTGCAGTTAAGTAGAGCTAGTTGTAGTCCAACCGGTGCCGGATCCAGTCCAGCAGGGTTGCAGAGATTGCATCTGGTGAATAGGTTCGGAGTCTATAAGTATTACAGGATTTGCCACTCCCTCTGAGGACGAATAATGTTGTACAGTCACAGGTAGGCTCCTAGTCTACATCTGCGAGGGTGAAGTCTCTGCAAAGAAGTGTGTGCTACACTTGAAGATGGAGGATTGGGATGGCCTGGCTTGCTTCGCTAATACCAAGCCTCCCAACTGTGAAACTTTAAAAACTGCAAAGCACGCCCCAGATTTGGCGGACCCCCCTCTCCGAGACAATTTCATGGAAGAGCAGGCCCTGGAACATGCAGGCAATGAATCCATGGCAGGCCCCACTGGAAGTCGAGGTTACACAGGACCGGATGTGCAACGCAGCCCAAAAGCTGTACTACCAGCCGCGGCCCATGGAGGGAGGTCCGGTGGGGCAGAAAGGGGGGGCCTGGGACGGGCAAGGTGGGGGGTGCTAAAAACCGGAATATGGATAATTGGAGGTAAGTAAACAATTTAATGAAAAAAACTAATTTCGTAGCGCGCCCTGCATTTGCGATGCAGGGCACGCTACGAAATTCCTGGAAGAGGTTTGCAATTTGCGTATTTTTCAACAGCAGGTATATGAAGAAAGCCAGTTAATTGGTAAATTCCTGGCAAATTCCACAAGGAAAAAACAAGAACCATCTATAATAACTAAAATTACTGATTCGCTGACTGGGCAAAAAACAGTTGACAGCGATAAAAACTCACAGATCTTCTTGGAACATTTACGCCAACTATACTCTACTGACTATTTAGTGGAGGATGAACAAATTCAGGAATATTTTATTAATATGAATGTCCCCCAATTATCAGATAATCAGATTGGTGATCTAGGAAGGGAAGTAGAAGGCTTCCCTATCGAGTTTTATAAGGTGCTTTTAAAAGAACCCGCTACCCCGCTGAAAAATTATTTTACTTTATTAAAAAGGGCGGTGAAGTCCTTGACGTTTTTAAAGAAGCAATAATTGTTTCTTTTGTAAAAAAAGGATAAAAATTCTGAAGACGTGAATTCATACAGGCCCATTAGTCTGCTGAATTCTGATTATAAAATCTTGATGAAGGTATGGGCAGAATGTTTTTTCTTAGCAGCCCCAGAAATAATACATAGGGATCAAACTAGCTTTATACCTGGGAGATCAATGACAACTAATACCCAGTTCTTAATACATGCATTGGATTATTTTAACACAAACTCAATTCCGGCTTGCATTGTAATGGTTGATGCGGAGAAAGCTTTTGACCTCGTGAACTGGAAAACTTTGTGTTTGACCTTGGGCCGGTTCGGATTTCCTGCACAGGTAGTTAATATGTTACGTAATATATACCAGGGGGCTACTGCCCAGGTTATAATTAACTCAAACCGTGCAGAAGCCATAAAAATAAATTGTGGAACCAGACAGGGCTGCCTGCTTTCGCCTTTACTTTTTTTTTTTTTTTATAGAACCTCTAGTTTTAAAAATTCGAAACAATGCAGATATCCAACCCCCGATTCCCGGCATGTCTAAAGTAAAACTTTTTGCCGATGACATAATTTTATATCTAATTCCCAACAGACATAATTTTGAAATAGCGTTGATGGAATTCTCGGAGTTTGAACAAATAGGTGGATATAAAATAAACGCCAGGAAAACTGAGGTTGTGGCCCTCAATACTGATCCGAACTTCTTTCCATCTTGTCTAAGGACACAAGCAACAAAAATTGATCCTATAAGATATCTCAGGATTTATGTTTCCAATCAGTATCATCAGCTATTCAAGCTGAATTATCTAAAAATGAAGAGTAAGATCATGAAATTGTTATAACAGTGAACATTACTCCCTCTCTCGATTGCGGATAGAGTCTCAATGATTAAAATGTCTCTACTACCTCTGCTTATCTTTTTATTTTGCAATGTTCCGATTAAAATAATTCAGTCATATTTTAGTGAAATGGATACTATATTCAGAGAATTAATTTGGGGTAGGAAAGCTCCGAGGGTGAAATTAAATGTGGTCCAACTATCCGTAGGGCAAGGGGGCTTAGCGCTACCTCAATTGAGGACATAATATGAGGCTGCCTTATTGGATTTAGTATCTGGCTTGATAGGATTTAATTGTATTAACAACAGCTTCTTTTTAGATAAAATGACGCAAGAAACTGGATCTCTAACCCAAGTGTTTTTAAAAACCTCTAAACTCCCTAAAAAATACGCTATAAGACTTTAAAACATCATACTTTTAGACTCCAATCCTTCTTTAAGACGACTGGCTCATCTGGTCTCCAGTACTTAAAATTAAGAGCGTGTATGAGTCTCGACCTTCAGCTACAATCTAGGCATATAAGTACTTGGGAAGGCTGTGGATTTTTCGAGTTGAGGCATTTTATGATCCAAAATAGGCCAATTTCTTAGCAAGAAATAACAGCAAGGACAGAAGGCCATCGGAAGCCGGCTTTCCTCGAATATCTACGCGTTGTCCATTTGATAATAAATACCAGTGGCATTCTGGACACCCCTAGTCATCTTATGGTAGCTCTTTATGGGGCTAATATTAAAGGGGTGGGGAACTGGTATAAGCTATTACATAAGGAGGGACAGGCTTCCGTGATAGATTCACTTGGACCAAATAACTCGGGAGACCGGATGTAGGCTGAATATGAAGAAGTGGAAATTTATATGCTATTTAGGAAGTAAATCTTTGCGAGCCGCAAATCTTAAAAGGATGGCCTTCCTGTTGCGCTGCCTATCCTATTTAACAGAACTGGAAATCTAGGGAGATACCTTCTCATCTGAAGTGCTTTCATAAAATTAAAAGAACCCAAACATTCAAAAAGCTTACGCTAGGACGGTCGGCGCCACTAAGAAATTTGAGCAGAATTGGAAGTTTTTTAGTGTATTGGAAGAGTTTAAAGGGAGATCATAGAACGAGGGATGGCTAATCAATGTAGCAGCTTTTTGTTAAATTGCAATAGCACTTTATTAATATTTCACTTTAGAAACATTAACATTTCTTCTTGCACTTTATAGAATGCACTCTGCACTTTGATTAAGGGTGAAAGATATCGCTACTACCACAAAATGCAAATATATATGTATCGTATCAATGTGGGGTTCAGGCGATAAGATGGCACTAGCATGTATGTAATGTAATGTAGATTAGTTGGAAATTCTCCTTTTGCTAGCGTGCTTCATGATAAAGTTGTAATGGTCTTTTGAAAGAAGACATAACTAGCTGCTTTAGCTTTTAGCCTCCTTGTTTGTTTCATAATTTTATCTGGCTGTCAATCAAATCTTTTGCAACTGGTTTTAATGTTAAAATTTTAAAATGTGTTGAAGTACATTGTGTATTCTTTTTGTATTCTTTTTTAACCTAATGCTTTGCTCAATGAAAATAAAAATAAAAAAAAAATAAAAAAAGGTGAAGAGAGTGCTGTTTCCACAGAAAAATGGGTGGACCATGGGTCGAGTCTTTACGTGGACAATACGAAAAGGGCCGCTTTGGAGGACCTGCTCGCTGGAGCCATAGAGTGGCCAGGAGAGTACCCATTCGTGATAACTGTAAAGGAGACAGCAAACATCCTAAAGTCTAATCGTAAGGACAGGGCCAAATGGCCAACCTATCTCATAGCATTTTCAGGGTGGACATCGAACTCTGGGCACCCGACATTCACAAACTTTTTAATGAATGCATCCTCCCTGTCCACCATACCGAGTCATGGAAAGGTTCCACTCTGACCCAATCCACGAATAGAGAGGCAACACAACACCTGAAAATTACAGGCTAATTGCACTCTTTGATGTAGATGGAAAAGCCTTTGGGCAAGTACTCCTGTGTGAATTGGAGACTTGGGTCAAGGACCAGAACATCGTCCTATAATATTAAACGGGATTCCGGTCAAATGCATCCACAATGGATAACGTGATAGCTCTCTCATATTTGGGGGCCAAGGCCACCAAACACTCCACAACCCCACTATATGCCTTTTCCATAGATTACAGTGCGGTGTTAAATGGAATTGACTGAAATACATTAATTAATGCGACTGACCATATAAACTAACTAGTCGTCTACACATATATATATAGTTATCTTGAGAGACTACTCTATTTCAGTAAGACCCGCTTTTAGAAAAACTTTTTCTTAATAATTATCCTCTGGACTTTTACAAATACCTTACCGAAGGACCAAATATCAACTAACCCATACAACGTCACCCATGATAAGTCTATTATTAAATGCAAGGAAATGAGAGAAACATTAGAAATGTATCAAGTATTACTAATTAGAAATAGGACTAATTGGCTATTGATTTTTAGTTATAGGAGAATGTATGCCTTTTTTGAAATCCTGTATAACTAATGTATTTTATATGTATATATTTTTTAGAAACTGTGTGGCTACTCCAGAAGAAGGCGCTGGTTCGCCGAAACGCGCGTAGAGACTCAATTTGCCACTCTCAACTTTTTAACATATTTTATATGTGTTAACATTTACTGTTATAAATGTATGATATTGTATGACTCATGATTCTATGTATGTTTATTGTTTTTAATCTCTTGTCTTATGCCATATGTCTTTTTTTAAATGCTTAAAAAATCAATAATAAAACTTGGATTTTTTCTAAGAATTGTATAGCCTTTTGTCCATATATATATTATACTATGAATCATTAGTTGCCTAGGTTGTTTTTTGTCATATGAAATACATTATGGGCCAAACTCACCGCTTGGGAAATCTCAAAACATCTCCTGGTACCCATAATAGCCCTATATACAGACACCTGGGTCCAGATTAAGTTAACCCAAACTCATGTCACCCCATAAATACATACAAACCATGGCCTGAAACAGGGATAAGGCATCACCCCAATTTTGTTTGATCTGTACACTGCAGATCTGGACTCGGAATTGTTAGAAGAGAACCTTTTTCCACCAAGCGAGGGCCCTCAAAGTTACCTATTATACAATACGCAGATGATCTGGAAATACTAGACCACACACGCATTGGCCTGAAGAGTGAATTGTGCATATGACATACTTATAATACCACTAACTCCCTGAATGCAAATGCTGAAAAAAACTAACGTCGTAATCGTCGGACAAAGGGGGGGGAAAAGGGGGAAAACAAACCATCACCTGATATGGAACCCAAGCCCTTTAACTATAACAACGACTGGCAAATAATTACCTTGGCGTCTGGCTGTCTGATACAGACACATCCCTTCTCCAGGCAAGGGCCCTCAAGGAAAAAGCAGCTAAAACAACATTTGCCCTAACCAAACTTTATCATAAATTACAGAGGCCAACAGCTGACTGGTTTAGAATAGTAGCTCGTGCCAGACTTTTACCCACCATAAGCTATGGGCATCTTGCATTCTCATAGACACATTAGAGCATTGCCACGTAGCTGCTTATAGAAAAATATTTGGTCTCCCTAAAACAGCAAGACAAACACTGATACGGTTCGAGTTTGGGCTGGTGAATATGGATGTTGAATGCAAAAAGGATTGAATGAAATACTACCAACAAGTGACTAGAGCAGCGCAGATCATGAAAGGAGCCCGGTGGGTCATTTTTCGAGACGTGAAGAACAAAAGGGCAAGGTATTTTAACAGCGCTTCTACCACATTAAATTTGGACACAGAATACCTTAACAATCCAACCATGACGCTTCATCACTGGAAGAGTGTATTAAAGAAACCGGGTAAGCACCTGTCAAAGTGTTGGACCTGCGATGGGCAAGCCCAGCACAAAGGGGGTAGCTTGGCTCAAGTGTCAAGGCAAGTGAAGGCTATCGTGCTAAGCCGGCTTTGACCCAATAATATCTCCTTGTACAACCACCAAAAAGAAGGACACCACACCACTGTTGTAGAAAAATACGATTCCTTTATGTAAAAATTCTCTGTTGTGAATGGGGATCAATTAGGAAAGCACATACACATTTCTTTTTGCCACAATTTGCTGGGTTTCGATTCCAGGTTAAATACAATAAATAAGCTCAGGAATAAATATCATCACTAAATAGAATAAATATCAGGAATAAATATCATCAATAAATAGAATAAATATCACTTTTCGTTTAGCAGAATAAATACTGGTTCATTTAAATAAACAACCACATGTTCATTCTGATATCGCTGCCACCAATTAAATTCTTCAGGAACATTAACTTGCAATACGTTTCAGGATGGAAAGATTACTCTTACAGTTTATGATGACTTCACTGAGAATGAATACAGGCTTCTCTGGGCACAAAAGGAGTGTTGGGACTCTTTAAGAATCACTCGGGAGATATGCGCGTGTATCTAAAAAGGCAAGGAAACACAGTGAACACTTCATTTACACTCGGCTGCCACCGGGTTGAGATCTCTGTTTGCCGGTGGGGTCTAAGCGCGCCTACGGGCTTTGTCACCGCTAGCATTCAGGCGGCACCAGTTCAAAGTCTTTAGACTGACGAACTGGGCTGCCGAAGAGGTCAAACAATCTTCGCTCTCAGTCAAATAAATGCCAGTTCACAGTTCCTTTATATCACCGCTTCCCACCTGAAGAAACGGACCCACCTCACATCGGCTGCAATCGAAAAGCGATTCAGTCGGGTTCAGCACTTCTCTCGCCAGCGACGGGTTCTCAGGGGCTCCACGGACCTCCCTCCGACTTCCTCAAACAGGGATGGTTCCCGCCCACAGCTTCAGCCGCCGATTCACTGGGGAGGGGCAGAGACAGTAGTCCCGCCCAACGAAGGCCGGCCTTTCCCCGCCCCGGCGCACCACCTCACCTCAGTCTGCGCAGGAAGCACTCTACGCCGGTGGAGCTCGGAGACGTCCGAGCTCCTCGCTGGAGGCGCCTGTCACGAAAGGGGCACAGAAGACGCTCGCGGTCGCGGCGAACTTGCTCTCGCCTCGCGACCCAAGTCTGTTGTAATTCACCACCGGGGGGGGGCGGGGAAGGCACACGAAAACGGCCACAGTCTCTTGGGGACAACGAGGCACTCGCTGGGCAGGCGCTGTAGGCGCGAGGTCACCGCACACACAGCTGACTGGAACGCCAGTCAGGATCCACGCCAGTGACCCTTGCTTGCTCTACTGCCCGCGCTACCAGCCGCCTCAGGGGTCAACAGGGCAGGTGTCAATCTGGTGTCAAGTCTGGAATCTCCTTCTTTACCTTGATCTGGAACATCATTATCCTATCTAGTCTTCTGGTCATCTAAAATGGCCGCCAGGGGCTGGACCTTATATAGCCAGTGCCCTGAGGTGCTGGCTCGTGCCAGTAGGTTCTAGAACCTTCTTTGGGCTAGGCCAATGACATGGCACTTCTGAGAGGTATTTGGGACCCTAACAGCCACCATACTGGGGTTCTAGAGCAGCCATTTTGTGTACCTGAGGAAAATAAAGTCATTCCTGTCAGGAATGCGCGCCAAGTAAAAGGGCGCCAAAACCTTGAAAGGTCAAGGTTCATGGAGGCTCCAAGGGGAGTCACTCACATGAGGGAAAGGGACGGCCACCATTTTAAGGACAATCATACAGGTTGCCAATCCCAGTCTATAATGTCACAGGTTTCGCCAGGTGCCTTGTGAATAGGTGCCAAAAACCTTGTGAACAACTGGGCGTCAAGGAACATCTAGCCCCATGAAACAGCACACAAAAGGTCCTGGTAGACAAAGAAAAGCGACAAATTTTGGGAGGTACAGGGGAAAAAAAGAAATCATAGTGGTGAGGGAACTCTCAGAAGCAGACGGGTCTAACACAAAGGAACAAGATACAAATGAAATTAGACTCACCCCGGGCTTCATGGGGCTTTACAAATCTCATGAAGATGTTTCTTGCCAGCCATACTTGAGAGCGATCATGGGACAACAAGCCCTTAGGAATATATTACTGACTAGACACTTGACACTGCTCAAGTGGGAATGCAGGCCCCACTGGAAGAAAAAAAACCCAGGACCAAGGCAGTGCAGCCTGTGTCCATACACCCTGGAAACGCCTCACAGACGAATCCTCTTAAGGCCAATATTCTTTCAGCATGGCATAAGAACATGCAAAGGGGCAGTGTCCCATGCGTTTACATCTGATGTTCCTATGGGGCTAGCATGAATTGGCAAGCACTTTGCAGAAGCTGGAAGGCTACTGGGGGACCATAGCTCACCTTTGTGTACACCCCAGCATGCTGCATGAACTGCAGCAACACACACCATGAACCTGCCTTCATCTCAGTTAGGAACATGTGGACCTGAGGACGAGCAAATCCCCCTTTGCCAGGGTTTTATGATCTTTTCTGTTCATTAACTGCCAGCCGTATGTGAGCTAGCTGTCCTGAAAGATTGGTTATTGGCCCATTTGTACTGCATGTCGCCCTTTGTAATACACTTACTTGAATTACATGGTCCTGGACTCTTGAAATATTGGCTATTGGCCGACTTGCACTGCACGTTTGCATTTACCTGAATTACATGGTCCTGATAGGGAAGCGCGTCTCTTCATTACTTGCAGTGATAGATCGGCTAGGGGTTGGACCGTACTGCACGCTGCACACCTGAGCGTAATACCCTTGCTTCTATTGAAAAGCCTCACCATGTGCTGCATGGGACTAGGATCTTGCTGCCCTAGTCATGGGACATAAGTGCAAGACATATACTATCTGACTTGAAAATATTGGCCTCCAGGCCACCTGCACTGTATGTCGCACTTTTTTGCGTGATGTACTTGCATTTGCCTGGACCGTAGGTCATTTTTAATAACAATGGGGAAATGAGACCCTGTATTAACTGTAGTGAATGCTAGGCCGAAGGGCTGATTACATTGAGCATTCTAGCATTTTCTTGTTTTTATTGTAAAGATCTTTCTTTTTAATTTTAATAAGAGGACTTTGAATATGTTTTGCTTTTATTAAATACTTCTTGCATGTAACAGGAAGGCATTGGTTAGATGTTAACTATTCACACAATAAACATACTTAAGTGGTCCGGGGTGGGCGGTAGGGGAGTTAAGCTGTGGTGAGTATGCACATCTTGATAATCTTTATTTTCAATCAGCAATAAAAATGAATGAAATTAAACAAAAAAATACAGGAGTCACCGGAAATGCACCGCAGCTACAGAGTACCACTGATACCTTATAGCAAGCTCTTCTTCGTCATTATAGATACTAGCCCTTGGAGAACATCTCCACTGGCTCAAATCTAAAGCATCGACCTATATATATCATATATGTGGAATCTTTAGTAATAACAGTACACGGGTACATAATCTTCTGCAGTTATTTCTCCAGCTGGCTATTTTTCAGACACTCCAACTAGACTGTAATCTTTTGAACAAGACACAAAATTCCATATCATTGGAACGTAGACCGGGCTTCTTACAATATATATATATTTTTCTTTTTTAGTCCTCATTCAACGAATAATGCTCTGAATTCAAGAAGATAGGGACTGGTCGAACCAGTTTGAGGCAAGGAAAGACAGGGTCACTCCACACAGGAGGGTCAGTAGATATTTACCCAGGAGTCAAACATAGAGATACGCCTCCTGGATGAGACATGGCACTGATTCTTCTACAGGCGAGTACTTCGGATATCCTGGAACCACCGCTCTAGCCAACTGTACAGCATGTTGCTAACCATTGGACCGTAGAACACAAAAATTCGATTTGTACCTAAACAAAAAAAATTCCAGCAAACGTGAAAGGAAACCGGGGCAGGTGAAGAGAAATAAGATAAAAAGAGACACAAAGGGGTGAGGGGAAGACAGTGAGAGTTATATAAGGACAATATTTAGTGAGGTATGCTGGAAACATAGCTTTCAAACCAAACTTCCCAGAGCCCCCAACATTTTGTTTTCTTAACCTGCTTATTTACACGATCAAGGTGTGAAATCCTCTGTATAGAACAAATCCATTCAAGTTCAGTGGGGGAAGAGGGGAGAATCCATTTAAGACAAAATTCCCTTCGTGCCAAAAGAATCAGAACAAAAAATATAGCCTTCTGGGTTTTAAGAAAGCTTTGATTGTTCATCCCACCTGGAATCACACCAAAAATAACAGAAGACATGGTCAACCCAATCCCTTGACCCATAATAGCTGAAATGATCTTACCCACATGTTTCCAGAAAGAATGAATTGAAGGACACTGCCAAAACATATGGACCTCGTTCACGTTGTTCTCATCACATTTCTGGCATTTCTTTGTCACCCCATTCCCCATCTTCGACAATTTCTGTGGCGTCCAGTATGCCTTATGGACAGTGAAAATATGGTTTCTTTTTAATGAAGCCGCTTTCACGTATGACCATAAAAGGGACATAGATACTTGCCCTAAGGTTTTGAGGCCTTCCCTTGGCAGGTCCCTACTCCAGATCTCTTTAAATGGATTCTGTCTGTCCCCACCCGTTTGGATTAACATTCAATACCATTCTGCTACTTCTCTCTGTACTGTGGACCTTGAGCAAAACGTAGACACCAGATCTCGATTTCCTTCCATCTCCTTCCCTATTGATTTTGCCCAGCTCGAGATCTGATAATATTTAAACTTTGATACTGAATTCTCAGAAACCACAGAAAGGCATTGCCATGGGATCAGCTTAGTGTCCACAATAAGTTGTCCCCGCCTTAGTATCCCGCATGTTCTGAGGGGAACTGTGAGGGCATCAACTAAGCAGGCAGGGGTGCCTGGGGAGTCCTTGATGGGTGCTTTGTCGTTGTAGTAAGGTATTTGTAGCATCGAACTCGCTTGGGACTATACTTTGGCGGCAGCTAAGAGAACTTTCAGCCTCATCTTCTTAAAGAATTTGGGGTGACCAAATTTTAGGAGTAAAAAATCTGTTTGATTCATGATACTCATTCCAAGAGCCTTAAAGAGTGGGGAAAACGTTGAGCTTTCCTTCAGTAATTGATGAGAATCTTTAGGTGAAAGGCTCAATAATATAGATAGAGGTCCGGGGTGGCAATGTCAGCATGAACTTTCTTTCTCCTAAGCTTCTTTAAGGATATTTGTGGATTTTTACTTCCCCAAATGAAGCTAGAGAAGAGCCCTTGTACTTTCCTAAACCAGATCTTCGAAAATACTAATGGAATAGTGTCAAATAAAAAGGTAAACTTAGGTAAAATTGACATTTTTAAAAGGTTTGATCTACCCAGGATGGAAAGTGGTAAAGTCTCCCATGCATGTAGCTGTGATCTAATACTCGCTGATACTTTGTTAAAATTCACCTGCACTATCTTTTCTATATTGTGGACTATTTGAACCCAAAGATATCCTATTTCATGGTTTATAAGGTCACTCCTATGAGGGGTATTCCTTGTCAATAATTTGGTTTTTTGCTGGTTAATTGAGTATCCATATAACCGCCCAAAATTCTTCAGCTACTCCCATATCTCGGGAAGTGACTGCTCTAGGCTTCCCGTCAAAATCATAAGATCCTCAGCATACAATCCTATTTTCTTTTCCCAGCCGTTACAACTAAAAGGGAGAATATCTTGACACGCTCTTAGTTTACATGCTAGTGGTTCAATATACATGTTAAAAAGAAGAGGTGAGAGGGGGCAGCCCTGTCTGGTGCCCCTGCAGATTTGTATTTGTCTTGTTAGGTTTCCATTGCGAAGGGCCCTGGCAGATGGATTTTTATACAGGGCCCTCACCGCTGCTATAAAAGTTTCTCCTAAGTTAAAACATTGAATCGTTTTATGTAGAGAGGGCCAGCTGACACTATTAAACGTTTTTGCAGCATTGAAGGTCATAACCAGTAGCGGGATCTCATATTCCCTTGCCATGTCAATTGCTTCAATTAAATTGTGAGTTAATTAATGGAGTTGCCTCCCCTTCATGAATTCCTTCTGGTCAAGATGTATTATTGATCCTACTACCCTATCTAGATGTTTATTTAAGATCTGGGTATATATTTTATGGTCACTATTAAGAAGGAAAATAGGCCTGTACGACTCACAGGACCTCAGATTCCTATTTGGTTTCAAGATAATAGTTATAGTGGCGGCATTCCAGGATGCAGGAAGGTCTTTGGCAGATTTAAAAGCGGAATTTAACAATTGGAGCAAGATTGGGGCTAGCTCTTCTTTTAAGATGTTGTATATTTCATTCGGGATGGCATCAGGGCCATCGGCTTTCCCTTTCTTTAAGGTGGTAATGATTTGAAGAATTTCTTCCAAAGTAATGGGGTTACTCGGATTATTTTTTTCTGAGTCCAAAAGCATAGGGAGTTCCAAATCTGAGAAAAAGACTTTCACAAGTTCTTCACTCAATGTTGAGTCTTCAGAATAAAAATCTTGAAAGAATTTGGCAAAGGCCTCCTCATCCCATTGTCCTCCGTAATGATATTTCCAGAGGTCGGGCAACTGAGAGGTCTTTTATCGTATTCCTAGACTGGTCCGCCTTACCCTTCAATGGCAAAAATTTGCCACACCCCTCCACATATTCATGATGGGACAACCTGCTTCCGACGTCCTTTTAGTTATTGCTTCCAGGTAATCCGCGAACTCATTTTTTGCCATGGTTAGTTTTTGTGTAGTATTTAAATCATTTGGTGCATGATCTAGGACCACCTGACTTGTGTATTGCAGCTTCTTAAGTTCTAATTTCCGCTCTCACTTTCTTATTCTGGGCAATAGACAGGGAAGTTAGGATGCCTCTTAGGAAGGCCTTATATGTGTCCCATACAATGTGAGGGAATGCAGAATTTGTGTTAAATAGGAAAAACTCATTTGTATTTTTTTCCGGTTTCAAATATTGATGGCTCTGAGAGCAGCGAGCTGTGTAGTGTCCATCTACAAGAAGAGGGACTCTTCGCCAGAGTGATTTCCAGAACTACAGCTGAATGATCCAACATATGTTCTGGGACATGACTAACCTTAATCGTGTTCTAACTAGTGGAGAGATCTACCAGGAAAAAATAAATCCTGGAACGATGTCCAGATCTATCAGTTCTCTATCCCTCTGTTTTAACCTTGTGACTTCCGATGTATTTTGATCCACTTGCTTCGAGAGGTCTTCCACCGCGACTTCTACTACTCCAACTCTTTCCATAATATCATTGATTTTTTTTTCAGTGTTTCACAAACCTCTTGGATCTTTTGCAGGTTACATTCAGATACTACACATTTTTCTCTGATTTTGGTTATTAAAGTAGACAACAAAACCTCTGTGGAGGAATGTCCCCCCGGGCTGGGCTCTATATCTTATTCCCTCAGCCCTTCTCCCTGTTGGGGTGGTTAACTCAAAGGGTCCTCAGGCCTGGAATTGAGTCGGGTATGGGCGCTGTCATCCTCTGCCACTGCCAATGGACTAAACCTGTTCTCCAGTGAGATTATATTATTACCCTCCTTCATTCCCACAGTATTTTTTGTACAAAGCTGGTTACCAGAAATCTTGAGGGTAAGACCAGTGCACGTATCTACTACCACTGAAGAGGTAGAGGTAGAAGTGGAAGATTGACTCTGAGCCTGTACCTTAAAATAGGTATGCAGGGAGGGTGTTATTCGAGTGTTAGTCGGTTTATCTGATTTGGCCGATTTATTCCTGGTAACCTTTTTACCCACTGTTGAAAAAATACTTTTCTGCTAACACCTTTTTATTTTGTGGCGGGGGAGGGTAGGGGCGAGATCTTAAGGTTTTTTGGGGGTAAGGTTGTAGTACTAAAGGGGTAGTCCCCTTGGTCAAAACCTCAGTGGGGGACTGATCTTGTTCCCAAATACCTCGACTTCTGATGGTATACCTGTTTAGCCTGCTATTTTCACCCTCATGTAGCTCTCCTAGAACCTTCCTCCTACACAATTGCTGGTCTTCACTATTAGTGCTTTTCCCCACATTAGTTAGTAACTCCTGATCCCCCTTCTTCCTCCTCCTTACCGGGGTCATTGAGGGAAGCTTTGTATCATCTACGGTTTTTATTCCAGGAGCTACTCTGCTGCTGCTGTATTGATTCATGGAATCGCAGCTAGAGGTGCCTGGAGCTATCATCAGGCTCCTACTCCCCCGAAAGCCGAATCTTGCTGCAGCGCGCCGGCCTCTTGAGATCCATACTGCTGCCTCCGCCCAGAATCCGCCCCGCGGCAGTCCCACCGCTATTGCTGCCACCTCGACCTCCAAAGCAAGGGCAAATACCCACAAGAAACATCCAGAGACTGTCCCGCGTGTCCCCTGAAGTCGTCAGTTCCCGGTTCAGGTGTATCTACATCCAATAGCAGGTCATTTCTGCATTTGTCTGCCAAGAGACTGGATCGAGTCTGTGACCGCTCTGACTAGTGGCTGCCATGTTACCCCAGGCTCCTTATGATATTGCATGATGCCTTTTTGTTAGCAAGGAGCTGCTGATTAGTCTTCCTGAATTCAGCCATTTGTTAGATGATAGAATTGAATAGTGGGACTGAACACTTTATTGTGCAAGATTTCTCTGTGGTGGGTGATCCAGGATGGAAATGATCCTCCTGCCAGAATCCTCATTCTACACAAAGTCTGGGTCTGATGAACTGACTGGAAGGACAATTGAAAGAAGAACCACCTCAAACTGGCTCAGTGGAACTGTTGTAAAGTGAGTTCAGCTGGTGGTAAAAGAAAGAACTCCAAGGTAGATTCGGAATAAGCTTTATTGGTCATCTCCACTGCTCCACAACCATCACAGCCTGCTTGCTTCACAGGAACCTGCGAAACATTCTATGGCTAGCTTCAGAACCAACAGTCGGAACATTCTAAGGAATACGGGGGGAGGGGTGGAGGAAGGTACCAAGTGAGAAGGATCTAAATTACAACACATCTTTCCTATCAAGGAACAATCAGGATAGAGGAGTAAACAAGAAACCAAGTGGATAGGTGGAGATAGGATAAAGAAGGAAGAGGAGGGAAAGGGGCTAGGTATGAAAACTGCACGGGTAGAACGCCTCAAGAGGAAAATTAAATTCAAGTGTTCATGACATAGTCTTTATGCCAAACGGCACTTTGTATACTCTACTCACAGTTGCAGTTCTCCTGTAGAGGCTGGAATCCATTCCGCCCGAAGAACTCTTGCTGGAAGGCAAAGAACAAGGGTTGTGCGTAACAAGTCTGTCCATACACCCACCTTGCCCATTGTTCATTATGGCTACATTGAGCTTTGTGGAGGCAATGTGTTGGCTTGAAAATGTTTAGACTTGGAACCCTTGCACCAACTTGGTTTCTTTACATACACCCAGTCCCCTACATTTCCCTGTTGACTTTTTGTGCCGTGTTTGGTGTTGTATTGGCTCTCATACTCGGCTTGGTGGAGTGCAATTTTGTCTTTGGCCAAGGCTGATTCATGTACAATTCTGTCCCCTCCGCCCAACCAAGCAGGAAAGAGTTGATACAGTGTTTCCTACCCTTAATGGCTGTGAAGGGAGAGACACACATAACATAACTTGGAGAAGTATGGTATGCTCACAACATTTCCTGCAAGGCATTCTCCACTTCCAAGTTATTAACACAGGCCAACTGGGTGCATTTGTTAACCATTCAGTTGATTCTCTGCACAAGCCCATTGACATGGGGGCAGTACAATGCAGTCTTAACTTCCCAAAAGCATGCCAGGGCTTCCCTTTCTACCTTGGAGTAATTAGATTCAGATTTGTTTATGTTATGTTAGCTAATATTTATAGAGTGCACGGCTACTCACAGGAGTGTCCAGACGCTAAGAAACATAGACCACATAACAATAAACAGAGCATACCATTGCTACGAAGCTCACAACTGAAAGAGTCACGTTTTCAGACTCTTCCTGAAAGAAAGGAGGTCCGGGATCTGTCTAAGGGAGAAGGGTAGGCTATTCCACAGCAGAGAGGCCGCTGCTTGGAAAGATCTACCCCCTACCCGGAAGAGTTGAAACTTTGGTGCAGAGATCAAAAGTTGGGAAGAAGATCTCAAAGTACATTGTGGAATATACGGTTGAAACCTTTCCCTAAGGTAGGGGGCTCCAAACTGGTGAAAAGCTTTAAAGACTAAGACCAAGGCTTTAAAATGTATTCTTTTCAGCACCAGGAGCCAGTGTAGCGAGGACAATAGCTGAGTAGTGGGAGTCCTGGGCCCTGTCAGAAAAATGGCCCTTGCCGCCGCATTCTGAATCACCTGTAGACGGCACTGGAATTAACATAGTCCAATCTCGAGATCACCAGGGCCTGAACCACTGCTTTTCTATAGGGGACTGAGAGCAGGGGAGGAAATTCCGCAACATTCTCAGCACCCCGAAACAGACCCCGGCCAGCGTTTGAACTTGGGCCTTCATAGAAAGGGCCGCATCAAGTTTGACCCCAATATGTTTCACGGTAACGGAGGAAGAAGGGGGAGACCATGTCCTGAGGCCACCAGGTATGCCAAGCTTCATACGGGCGAGAGCCAAATAAAATATTCTCTGACTTCTCAGAGTTACACTTTAACTGATTAAGTCTAAGCCAGGAGAAGACTTCAGAGAGACAAGTGGTAATTAAGTTGCTGTTGAATTCAACACCCTTCTCGCACATAAACAGCAGCTGAGTGTCATCAGCATATGACACTATTTTGGCCCTAAATTTCTCGGTGAGAGGGGCCAAATACACATTAAACAATGTTGGGCCCAATATTGTACCCTAGGGAACCCCAACATTCAAAGGAGGAATCGCAGCGGCAAAAGGAGGAGACCAGATCAGTTTGAGAGCGGCTAACAAGGAAAGACTCAAACCAACTCAATACCGTGCCACCAATACCGCACTCCCTGAGTCTTTACAGTAGTCTATATGGGGCACGGTATCAAAGGCTCCAGTAATACCAAGACCGCATAATCTCCTCTATCCATCATAGCTTTAATTGTCTCCCAACTTCTAGCAAAGCTGTTTCAGTGCTAAAGTTATCTCTGAAATCCGACTGGCTAGAATGCATCAAGTGATTAGTCTCCACACAATTCGTTGTGACTTCATTAACATATTTCTCCAAAACCTTGGAGAAAAAAGGCAGGAGTGATATGGGCCTGTAGTTACTGGCAGCCTTGGGGTCTGCCGTAGGTTTCTTTAGCAGTGGAAGAATTTTAGCATGTTTCCACGTTTGTGGCATGGACCCTTCCCGTAAGGCGGTGTTCAAAATTGTGTTCACTATAGGGTTAATCACTTCTGCTATAGAAGACAGTACTTTAGCTGGGCATGTGTCCGATGGTGAGCCAGACTTCAGAGTTTTCATAAGCCCTAAAGATTGCTCCAAGATGATCGCAGGAAACTCCATAAAGGAGACATCGGTGCGGGGACACACATCTAAGGGAGGTCCATCGGCGGCCTACAAGTCCGACGACTGAACTACAATAGAGTTTTGGATATTTTTAATTTTTTCATAGAAAAAGCTAACCAGGCAACCGGTCCGGTCGCTTGTGGGAGTGAAAGGTAGGCTGATTGTCGTAGGGGAGGAGAAACCTTTTACAATATTAAAAAGTACTTTGCTTTTGTTGTCCACCGAATCGATTCTTGTTGCAAGGAAGAGTTTCTTTCCCTCGCGTATTTTCCTATAATGTTCTTTCTTTATGCAAGTTTATAGATCAATTTATCAGTGGAACTATAATTTCTTCGCCACTCTCTTTCGAGATGTTGACATGCCCTTTTACTATCCCTTAGGGCTTCCGTGAACCAAGGGGCAGATACTCGGGTGGATTTAGCAACCTTCATGGAGCGTGGGAAAGTTCCAGGGCCTGGAGTTTTAGCCAGCCCTGTAAGGCTTGCACATCCTGCTCAAGGTTTCCGCTTAAGGGAATCAGGAGGCAACTCATAGCACACTGTATTACCTCAGGTATCATCAAATGAAAGGGCCTAAAACTATGGCTGACCCTGGAGTTGTCTAGAGATTGGGACCTAGCAAGCTTTCTATGGATTTTAACACCGACCAGGTGATGGTCTGGCCAGGTTAGAGCGAGGGGGGCATTCATTTGAATCTGGTTAGAAAAAAAAACCCGATCCAGTGTGTGCCCTTTGTCATGTGTGGGAAGACAGACATACGAAGTCAGATTAAGAATATCAAGGGATTCGCGTAGCCTCATGGAATCAGGATCCAGTGGTCCATGTGGATATTAAAATCACCGAGGACCAGACAATGGCTATATTTGGCCGCAATAGGGGATATGGTATAGCTAATGGACTCCAGAAAATTCCTCGCCTGTCAGGGAGGGGGGTAGATAACTACTCCGCAATAGATTGGTGGGCCGAGATAGTCAGGAGAAAACCCAAACTCTCGGACCCCTCTATCTCAGTGATTGCTAAAGGCACACAATAAAGGGAGCTCTAATATATTAAGGCTAAGAGCATGAGAACCAATAGCTACTATCCACTCCTTGCCATCAATTATTCGAGAGAGTGTGGCACCTAGGCCTTTGCTGCTGGCATCTGTGGTGAGGATGGTTTTTCTACTGTGTTCACAATTACACAAATAGGGGGCTGACAACATGGCTATTTTTAAATTTTCAAAGGCACATTTATGTTCCTCTGACCAAATGTAATGTGCATGGTTTTTTCAAAGTTCTCTTAGGCAGAGATTTAAGCTCTTTTTTTTGGAGCAACAGCGTTTTGGTCAGCCTCCAAAAGACACATTTTGGGCTTGAAACCATCCTTGGATTTGGATATGGAATGACCCAGGTATTCCACCATACTCACACCAATCAGGCATTTCTCTTTTTGCAGCATGATTTCCGCTTCTCTAAGTTTGCTCAGGACAAGTCTTAAGCCCTTGTCATGCTCTTCCACCGTGGCCCCACAGATGAAAACATGGTCCTGGAAGCAGAGGGTTTTAGGAATCCCCTCCAGGATGCTTTGCATGATTTTCTGGAACATCACGGCAGCTGACGCTAGCCCAAACGCCATTTGAAAGATCCCATAAGAGTGGTGGAAGCCATCAACCATCTGGATTCTGGATGAAGTTCCACTTGGTGGTAAGCGCTTGAAAGGTCGAGAACTGAGAAGCACACTGCATCACCCATAGTACTCCGCATCTCATGAATACGTGGAAACGGATGGCTGTCTATTCAAATACTCATGTTGAGGTCGCAAAGGTCAATTCACAGCCTAATTTCATAGATATCATTTTTCTTGGCTATCACAATGGGTGCCAACCAGTCTGAACTCTCTACAGGTTGAATAATACCTTGACTTTGTAACCTGCTGAGTTCATTCTTCAAAGGCTCCTTCATGAGGTGGGGAATGGGTCTGGTATTATGAACAATGGGTTTGGTGTCAGATTTAAGCTTAATTTTGTGTTTAAAGTTCTTCAACAAGCCTAGACTGTCGTTAAAATTTCAGGGAACTCCTCACAGATCTAGTCCCCGGTAATGGATTGGCTGACTATTTTTCAGGATATGCTCCGCAGGATCCGGATGCCGAAAATAAGGGTCCATCTCCTGATGTCACCAACACCCTAAATGAATTACACAGGGGGTTCGAACTATCAGGCGAAGGAAAGGGAAGGGTCAGCAGGAAAAAGAACCTGAAACGACAAAAGAACAGAAAAAATATAAACAAGGCCTAGAGATATTTCTACACTCATGTAATCTCACTAAACCCTGTATACCTGTTAGAGGTTGGAGCGCATTATACTTTCTGTATTCATCAAACAGTCATTCAATCTTTATGCTCCTGTAAACAAAAACACCACATGAATAACAGTGACTCTATACACCATTAAAATATATTGACAGTAAACAGTGTTTGGAGCAAGCAGCGTACCAGAAAGAAATAAGGTGTCTGTAGCAAAGATGGGGGTTCTTGGTTCTACAAAAGGAGTCGTGAATTTCCCTATCTTCCCAATCCTATAAAGAAAGTTTCTTAGTAAGTTGAAGGACTCACTACTGTCCCAAAAGCACTCTACTAGGTATAATTTCCAACAAATGAAGATTCAACAGGCTGTATGAGTTTTCCATAAAAAGTACAAGCGAACAGCAGCGAGTGGCTGCGACCACCACCGCGCTCCGCTCAGAGCTGCCTTGTTTAACACTCAACCGAGTAACGGTAGCGCGTGGTTGTGACCACCACCGCGCTCCGCTCTCGCAATAACCCAAAGAAAACTGCTTAACAACCGGTAGCGTGTGGTTGCAACCACCACCGCCGCTCCGGTAATTTAGGAATACCAGAAAAGTGCCTCAAATGGGCAACTGTAGCTCGTAACGACAAACGACTGCGCTCCACTGCTCAAAAATTCTGTACAGATACAGAATACAACCGAACGATAACACGAGGCTGTGATCCACTCTGTGCTCCGCTCTTATGCACCGACAACGACGAAGGAAAAACTGCAGCATGAGCCAAACAGACACTCCGCGCTCCGTTAGAAGCAAGAATACAGGCACAGCAGTCGGAAACACGGGGAAGGACCGCCCCACCGTGCTTTGAACTCAAAGCAATGAGCAAACTCTTACTGATAACAGAAACAAGATGTGTAGCAGCTTCCAAGTTCAATCAGCAAGGAGATTCCCGAATAGGCGAACTCCTCAACCCGGAAACAAACTCGACTGACACAGACAAAGCTGGAATGTCCAGAATTACGCGCACCGGCCAATGCGCATGTCCGATAGTTATACTTCCTCTCAATCGAGGATCATGGAAAATGTAGTTCTTAGTTGCTAGGCAGGCGCAGTTTGATAATTCCTCACACTATCAGCATTTGCTCCGGACTGTTGGGATCTAATTTTATTCCCAACTCATTCTGATGTTGCCATTTTACAGAGTATTATCGCAACCATGAGTCGCGGATTGAACCTTCTTGTTCGAGATCTCCCTGCCCGCAGTACTTCCTTCAAGTCTGGGAAGGAGAAAGCCGCTCCCCCTCTATCCCCCTCCGGTGTGGTGTGCCACAGGGCTCATCACTGAGCCCCACGCTTTTCAACGTGTATATGGCCCCACTGGAGGAGCTGGTCTCACCATTCGGAGTCACTATCGTCAGCTATGCTGACGACACTCAGCTGGTGGTAACACTCTCCCACCCCAAGCTAGAGCCCTCCAATCTCCGAGATTGCCTCTCCAACGTCCATCAATGGATGAGTGACTCAGACCTTAAACTAAACGGGTCAAAAACTGAGATCCTGCTCCTAGGTCACAAAACCATGAGCCTCCCCTCCATTCTCTGGCCTGCCTGTATGGGTGAACCCCCTACTCCCAAGACAGAGGTTAAGAGTCTGGGAGTATGGCTGGAGACAGATCTCACCTTCAGGACACAGGCAAGAAAAACAGCCGGCATCTGCTATGGCCTACTGAGATCATGCAGAAAGGTGCTCCCCTTACTACCATTCCAGTCCCGACTTCTGCTGATCCAAGGCTTAATCTTATCTAGGCTGGACTATAGAAATGCCATTTACCTCGGAGCACCGGAATCCACTCTCCAAACACTGCAAAAGACCCAGAATGCCGCAGCCCGTCTACTTACGAACACCCCAGCCAGAACATCAGCCAAACCAGCTCTGAGGAAACTACATTGGCTCCCTGTTAGGGAAAGAGTCGCTTTTAAGGCCCTCTGCCTGGCCCATAAGGTTCTGCACAACGCCGGCCCCCCAATTCTGAACAACTGAATCACACCATACAGACCGACGAGAGCGCTTCGGTCAGAACATGGAAACCTTATCATGGTCCCCAGGGTGAAGAAGGCCCGCATAGGTGGCCGCCGCTTCTCAGTCAACACAGCAAAAAAATGGAACGCGCTCCCCCCGAATCTCAGAGCTGAACCAAACCTCCTACGATTCAGGAAGTCCCTCAAAACCCTACTTTTCCCCTGATTCATCATCAGCTTCTTTTTGCTCCTTTCCTTAGGAGTCCGAGGTTTTAGCGCTGGGATACTCGAGGGTGACTACGCGCTCTATAAAAACCTAAATAAAAAAATAATAATAAAAAAAACAATTCCCCCTCGTCTGGCCTCTGTGAACCTTTCTTGGGTAAAACTACAGAGTTTGAGCTGTCGGAAAGTGGGCATATTGAGGGTACTGCTCCTGAGGGATGGAAAGACTGTGTCAATGCGGGCTTCAACTACCAAATCCAAATTATTCACGTGGGCTGCATTAACTGAATCCAAATTGGCTTCTGGTGGGCTGCATCTAGTGCTTAATTTGTAAAAGCAAGAGTGACGGTGCCCAAAGCTCTGTTCAGAAGCCTGTGGCAGGTGCAATTCAATGTTGATGTGCTGAATATCTAGGCTGCATAGTCTTGATTCCACATTATGCCTCTTTAATCCACTTCCAGACACTCACTCACCCTTTCTCTTACTCTTGCAGATCCCTTCTTTCACCTTTGACGATTCGTCCATCTTTCTCTTTCTTCTTCTTTGCCCTTTGTCTGTTTTTCCCCCCTCTTCCTTTTGGTTAATGATGCCAAAAAATAGGGCCGACCGGAACAGAGACCATGAGGAGCTGCGGCTTGGACTGTGGTGAGGCTGCAACATAGGTAACTCGTTTGCCCTGCCCCCACTCACATTCACCGACGTTGACAGCCTACACAGGCTATTACACCCCAAGAGATGGTACATGTTAGCACCTATGCTTACCGGAAAGGGACCCACTTTCGACTTTACTTTTAGACGATTGCCGCTAATAGATGACCAGGAGACCACCAGTTTCAGTACGGGAGAGGGTGAGGGGAGGCGGGGGCACGGGGGGTTGTTTGTTTGATGATATTGCGCTACCACGAGAAGTGACTATTATGACACTGTGAGGCAAAGGTTTATGTAGCACTAAACGTATATCACTGTTACACGATATGTTTGTGTTGAGGTGAAAATATAAAACCTGGCTGTAACACTGGGATTATTGATGTGATACTATACCTGATGACAAAACAGCTATGAATAAAGTTTAAAAAAAAAACAAAACATAGGTAACTCACTGGCCTGCTAGCAATAATACGCTCGTCTGGGGTCTGCATTCTCCCAAACCGGTACCTGGCCCAGGCATTGCCCCTGTGGATATTGCCTGTGCCCCTCGTCCACGGTAAGTGACTCATCTGCTACTAGTTGCCATGCAGCGGAGGCGAGGTAGAAACTGACAGGGCATGGAGTGCTCTCCTGACGGGTGGAGTGGGGCAGAGAGTGCTGCTAGACCAGGTGATACCCTACTGCCTGACCCGCCACAACTGCAATGCTGCCTGCAGCACGGAGTTTGGGGCCGTGGAGGAGACCAGGGCTGGAGGCCGCGAGAGAGAGGGCAGGGTGGGATGCTCAACTGGCTGGTGTTAGTTTTGGAAAAGGTGTTGGCTCCCTGTGCCCTGGATCAGAGGGGGTAATACTGCGATTGCCATCTCCCTGCACCTGGGTGTGTGGGTTCGGCTGGTGGTGATCTCGCCCGCCATGTGGAGCTGTGCTGTAAAACCCTGCGGAGCTAAGCTACCTGGCCCACCATACTTAGGGTCAGGCCTGGTGGGCCTGAACTTGAAGCTGAGGGTGGGCCTAGAGCATGGGGCTACAGGAGTGAAGAGGGGCCAGGCACAGGGGGAAATTGTCCTGCTCATGACTGTGTTGGATCAGGTGGCAGCTCCTTGAGCCCTGATTGAATGGAGTGCTCCTCGGGCTCCATCAGCCTGACTCTGGGATGTGCCCAGCCGGTGACAACCTTGCTGTCTGGAGACGGCTGGGGCTTCCTGAGGTACCTGAACCGTACAGTTGCAGTGGCTCTCGCCCGTCTGCAAGGATGGGTAAAGATAAAGACCCTAAAACCCTGAGATGAGGGAAAATGGATCATTGTTAAATCCAATAAAATAAAGATGATGGGTTCTTGTTGTAATGTTCATGTAGTATATTTATTCTTGAGATTATATAGAAGGTACAGCATTCAGGTAGGAATGTAATATGGTAAGAAACCCCACCGGGAGCAGATAACTTCCTGCTCAGCCTCCAGGTAACTGATAAATCCCTTGAACAGCAACAGGTAGAATCATGGATGACATCACAGAGACATGACATAGACAAGAAGACACTAACACTAAGGAGGGACAAAGAGAGAGGAAGAGCAGGATATAACACACATATACTAAAGTGCTGGCCCCACAGGAAGATGCACAACGGCTGCCCGATACCGCTACCCTGCTCCGGGTATTACAGTCCTCTAGAGAGGTCATGAAAAAAGGAATCGGAGAAGTATGCTCTGAGATCACACTACTTCGGCAGGACTACCGCAATGTCATTGAATGAGTGATGGAGACTGAGAATCGAGTCTCGGAGGTTAAAGATCTGGTCAAGGACCTTAAAAAACAAGGGTAGCAGAGCTCTGTAGTTTCAACAGTGAACTGCAATGGTGTGCGGACAATGCTGAAAACAATGCGTGCAGAAAGAATCTATGCTTCGTGGGGTTTCTGGATGGAGTGGAGGGGTCCAGCGTACCCGTGTTCCCAGCTGCCTGGCTGATAAATATCATCCTGCCCGGACATTACTCCGTCTGCTTCATGATTGAATGGGCACAAAGGGCGCTAACTGTGAGACCGCCACGTGGCGTCCCACCCAGACCCATCATAGCAAGGTTCCTCAACTTCCTCGATCGGGACATGATCCTACGGGAGGCGTGGCGCCTGGGAGAAGTCCGCCACAAAAATTCTAAAATCATGATCTTTCCGGACTATCGTCACGAGGTTTAGCGCCCCAGAGGAGGGCCTTCAACTCAGTTAAGGCGAAACTCCGAGAGCTGCAGATACAATACATGCTCCTTATATATGCAAATTTGAAAGTCCTCTACAAGACAAAACACATTTCTTCCAGACACCGAAGGATGCGTGGGCCTGGGTGAAAGAGAGGCTGATTCCATGCCTCCGGGAGAAATGCAATAGGGTCGACAGCTGCCTCGGTGTCCAGATACTTGAACCAGAGACATGGCACGAAGGAAAAGAAAGATCAAATGCGGGTTGAGGCAAACGGACAGGGGGACTCCTTATCTATTGAGAGGGTCAGGCAGGGGGCAAGGGGCCTGGCTGAGGTGGAGGGAACCCCATTTGTGGTATAAGACGGGGTCACCGATGGCTCTAGCCCACGGGATTCCCACGCTGACGGGCCAGGAATGTCCTAGGAAGAAGACAATATATATCCATTGGCTGCCGAAATAAAATCCCTGAAATAAGAATCAGAGATCGACCAATCATCACCAAAGGGGGATGTGCCAGGCCCGGAATGCATGAGCGTTTGAACTGGCATCAACATACCGGCCCGGGAACTGCAGCTGTAAACTAACATCCTGAGTGTCTGCCTAGCCTGTTCATTGGAAATTGTATCTGAAGGGGTACACGGGTCCCATGAGGACCTGATCTTGTTCTTTAAATTTGATCCTATGTAGAGGATGATAGTGTGCATTGCATCGACAATCAGGGGGTGGGTGACATATCTCTCCTTCTCTTCTAACACATGGCTGCTCTATAGCCATGGGTTTGTGCTGTGAAAGGGTTTTGGGTGATTGGTTGGGAGGAGGGAGGGTTGTAGTTACTTGTGTTTGTGTTGGTCGATCGGGGCCCAAGGTGGTGGTCTGATGGAGTAGGCCCCAGAGATTGGTACACAAGATGGTGATATCCCTTAGGTACACAACAGATTCATGTCAGACCCCATAGGGAAATGGGCACTTTCGGTCATAACGTGGAATGTTAAGGACCCACGAGATAGGATCAAACAAGAGTTGGTCACACAGTACATAAAGCACCAGCGCCTGGATGTGGTGATGCTCCAGGAGACACACCTCCAGGGAACCCAGTGCAGATTCCTTTGGAGGGAGGTGTATGTAGTATTGGCACATGTGGGCTATACCTCTGGGTCAACAGATGATGAAAAAGTCTCCCTCTTTCAAAATCACTCGTAGATGGCCAGATCCCTATGGCTGGGCCAGTGTGAGCTCACTCTTATATGTGTTTATGCACCACCCAGACTGCAACCCCCAGTGTTGACAAAAGTAGTATACATCCTTCTTGAGACCCCCACGTCCTTTTATGTGGTTGGGGGCGACTTCAATGATGTGATGCGTACTTCTCTAGATCATTCAGAGAGCCATGGGATGTCGACAGGCGTCATTCCATTGGCGAGCTTTCCTGACACATTTGGCATCCAGCATCCTCATGATGGACAATACTCATATTTCTCTGGGGCGCATAAAGCCTACTTTAAGTTAGACTATGTCTTCGTCCCATCATGTGAGTTGGGCGTGATTAGTCGGGCTGACTACCTTGTGTGTGGACTGTTGGATTATTTGCCTCTTGGGGCACATATGGGGACTATGACCCGTGATCCGCACACGCCGTGGAGACTAAATGCCTGGTACTTACAGAATAGTATAATCATAGGTGGCCTCGTGGCAGATACTGAGATTTACTTTACCAAAAATGTGGGCACGGTAGCCTCTGGGTTTACACTGTGGGAGGCATATAAAACGGTCTTGCGACACCCTGGCCTAGAACTGTATAGCATGGAAAAAAAGGACAGGGAGAAACTGGAGCAGCTGGAACACCAGATACTTGCCAGGGAAAGGCAAGTCATAGCCATGCCAGATCCATTGACTACCCGGCAATTAGAGTCTCTTAGGCTGGAATACCGCAACCTGGCCCATGACACAGCAAGGGAAACAGCGTTTACTACGCTGCTATTACCACGCAGGTAGGTAACAACACGGTCATTACAATGACCGCATTGTTACCATGCATGGCTTTACATCGCAAGTCATTTCTACGACTTGCGCTAGGTGGCGTGCAACACCAGGGAATGTGTTGGATTTTAAATCCAACACATTCCCTGTTGTTGCGCTAACTGGAGTAGGAATAGTAATTTATACTATTCCTAAGTCCAGCGCGCAACCTAGCGCAAGTAGTAGAAATGACTTGCGATGTAAAGGCATGTGTGATAACAACGCGGTCATTGTAATGACCGCGTTGTAACCTACTACGTGGTAATAGCACGCATAGTAACAAGCTATATTACACAGCAAAGCAGCAGAGGCTAGCTACACTACACCAATTCTACAAGGTCAGCGAGAAAGCCAGAAATCTAATGGCTTGGCTGAACAGGAAAGAAACTGAGATTAGATGGGTAAGGCCCATCGTGGACAACCAGTGAGCGACTGTCTCCACTGATGAGGAAATAGTAACAGCGTTTGCCACACACTGTAAAGAATTTTATGGAACAAGACCACTCAATGGCTCAGCCGCTATTGACGATTACTTAAGAGACATTCAGACCCCGAGACTGGAAGAGGGCAATAGGAAAGCGCTAGACGGAGACTTGATGCTTACAGAAGTGGGGGAGGCGGTGTGTCGGCTATGCCTGGGAAGAACCCCTGGCGCGAATGGAATACCTACAGAGCTCTATAAAAGATGCAAAGACTTGCTTAGCCCCCACCTACTAGGCCTCTACCAAGATGCTTATAACGAGGGCACCCTTCCATTAGATCTTCGGACAGCTACCATAGTGACCATACACAAGGAGGGCAAGCCCAGTGATGAGTGTCATTCATACCGCCCCATATCTTTGCTGAGGTCAATATACTGGTAACAATTCTGGCAACTCGACTTCTGCGCGTTATAACGGCCCTCATTCACTGTGATCAGTCCCGGTTCATGCCCGGCCAGGCCACTCGATGGAATCTCCGTAGAACACATAATATGTTGATGCCGGTTAAGGATTGTGACAGCCCACATCTCTTCCTGTCGTTAGATGCAGAAAAAGCATTTGACACAGTGCACTGGCCGTTTTTGGATTCCACCTTGGTCAAATTTAGGTTCCGCCTGAACTTTAGGAAATGGGTGGCTTTGCTATACACTTTCCCCAGAGTGGCTGTGCGAGTCAATGGCAGGCTCTCCCAGGATTTCCCTATTGGCCATGGGACTTGACAGGGGTGGCCCCTGTCCCCACTGCTATTGGCACTGGTAGTGGAACCCTAGCGTGCATGATTAGGCAGTACCCTGGAATACTGGGCTTCAGGGTTACCCCCGACGATCAGGTGGAGGAGAGAATATCCCTGTATGCGTACAACATTCTCCTATTTGTGACAGAACGTGACACCACGATTTCCACAATGTTCCAAATAATAGACGACTACGGCAGGTTTTCCAGCTACAGAATTAAGTGGCACAGTTCAGTCTGGTATAGCCTGGGTCAGATAGTGGAGTGGACTCCTCAACCAAGGGACCTACAAGTAACTATGGAGGGCTTCAAATACCTTGGTATTTGTTTTGCACCCCACACTGGGGTTTGCGCAGACACGATATTCAACGGGTGTTGACCAACTTTTTTTTTATTAGCATTTTCAAAGACATACAATGTCCAAACAGGTGAACAACATACAGACCGTAGTACAACAACATCCATCATCCAGTTTGTTGTGATTTGACAATGTTACCTGTAAATAACATTTGCTACCGTAAAATTACTATGCACAATTAATCAACTTGGTACGTTTGTAAAAATTCAATCAAGTACGTCCAGTAGTCCCTGGGCTTGGAACCTGCAGGCAGCTCCTCCTCGTATGTTTTCAGAGCGTCTTTACAATACGTCATATCCTGAATCCACTGTCTGACTTTTGGGATCTCTCTACTACCCCAGCATAGCGAGATTGGACGTTTAGCTAGAAGCAAAGCAATTATGCAAAAGTTGCACTTAGTAGCACGCACACCTTGAACAAGGCCCAGCAGGCAGGTATGAATAGTGCATGCAAAGTTAATACCCACCATATTGCCTAGTACCTTTTATAACGTTTTCTCAATAGTCATTCACTGCAGTGAAGCACCATGCAAGGTGTATAAAATATGCCATTTTGGCCTTGCAGCGTTGACACTTCGCATCTGTACGTACACCATATTTACAAAGCCTGGCTGGAGTGTAGTAGGTTTGGTGTAGATACTTATAATGCAACATACGCAAATTTCTCTTGGGTGTTAGCATACCAGTTAGGGAACATGATATAGACCATTCCTCCTCTGTAAGTGGGTCATCTAGGACATCGTTCCATTTCCTTAATGCCTTGTGCGTTGTGTCAGCTACGTCCTCCTGCAATTTGACATAGAATTTAGACACCATGTGTGTGTTGCGAGGTGTAGTAAGCATCAATTGTAACGCTGACAGCTGTGGTTGCTCCGTAGGGTAAATAAAAGGGGTATAACTTCTTGATCGCTCCCTGTCGTCTATAATAAGTGAAACAAAACAATAATGTTTGATTAATGATGTACATAAGGTCATTGGGTGCTCTAAATGTGCCATTGTTGTATAGTTCCCCCATGGTATCTATGCCCACTTATTTCAGCAGACCCATGCCTACCTCTTCATGAGTAATCGACAATTCTGAGTGATAATGTAGAGGCAGTGCAGGGGAATATAAAGGGAGTTTATGCGCTAACCTACCTATCTTACGCCAGGCAGCGTTGGTCATATCTATAGTATTTATATCCCGATTATGAAGAGGGGGGCGGCGATGAGTTATGATAGCGTTTAATGGTATTGGGAGCGCATCACCTTCTTCAATTGCCACATGAGTGATGTAGGGCAATGGGTGATACCAATAATGCGCATATTGCGCTTGTGCACATAAAAAATAAAGCAGAAAATCCGGGACTGTAAAACCTCCACGTGAGTAGGGTAATGTAAGAGCACGCAACTTAATACGGGCTTGCCTGCCCATATCAGGCGAGTCACCATTGCAAATAATCTTTTAAAAACCGCTGCTGTGGGAGTATTAGGGATATTATTAAAAAGATATAAAAATTTAGGTAAAATGACCATCTTGACAATTGCTAGACAATCAGCCAATGTTAAAGGTAATTGAATCCACCGCCCTATTTTGTCCTCCATGGTACTAATCGCCCTGCCATAATTAGTACTGATCACTACAGGCGTTGACCAACTTTAGGCAGGACGCGGACAGGTGAATATGCCTACCCCTTCTATAATGGGCCGGGCAGCCATGTTTTAAATGATCATCTTGCCCCAGTTTCTTTATGCCTTCCAAAATACATATCACATGTATGTATCACATGAGGGGTGGGCCACAGTGGCGGATGCATTTTTAACATTGCGGCCAACGGTGCCACCGTCCGCCGCAATGTCAAAAATGCATGTTGTGCGTTTCACAGCACAACATGACAGGCACCGAACGGTGCCTGCCATGTTCGTGTGTGAAACGCAGGGGGGTACCGTAGGTAGCCCCCATGTGCACCCTCCATCCCCCTTCACCCTGGGGGCCCGCAACGGGCCCCCAAAGCAAGAACCGTATGCCTTTTCGTGGTGGCATTGCCGCCACGGAAAGGCATTCCCCTCAGACTATCCTAATATGGCTGGCGGTGTCTGATAGACACCGCCACCATATTAGACCTTTTCCGTGGCGGAAAAGTGGTGGACGTTCTTCCTGTCCGCCACGGTCCCCCCGCCATTGTAATATGGCGGGGGGAAATAGGTGGCAGACGGGCAAGGATGGCGGACAGATCGTCACTGCCTGCATGGCGGTGGCAATCCGTCCGCCATCCTAATCTGCCCCTTAGTTCCCAAACATGGATTAACAACGCCACTCCTCTCCCGCTTTACAGACCCCTACAAACTTATAACGCCTACACCGCCCCTGACCTCTCTACCCTCTGCCTCTCCTACCTTAACAACCTCCCACCAAAAGAATCTCCCCCTTTCACTCCAATATCCCTGTTATTTTGGGAACCAGCAGAATCCCAGAGCCTCCTAGCTTCCCGAGACCCCCACCCCAACTTACTAGTATTCAATTACTCGCCCCCTACAGCCAAACCCAAACCCCTGACCTGCATGCTTCTCAACTCCCGTTCAGCTGTCCGACATTTGACTGAAATCTCAGAAACTATTCTTAACGAAGACATCAATATCGCCTTCCTCACTGAAACTTGGCTCGAAGAACATTTGACACCCATCATCGACCTTCTTTCCCCCCCCTGGCTACTCTATTCTTAGAAGAGATAGACCTGAAAAAAATGGGGGTGGCCTAGCTATCATTTTTAAAGAAGAATTTCAACTCTCCCCTATTAATAACACTGACTACACAACCTTCGAATACTTAGGCCCCAAACTCAAAATGAAATGCTCCCCCCATACGACTGCATAACATCTATCATTCCCCAGGTGTGAACCCCTTCCCTTTGCAGAAGAATTCTCTGACCTCTTTACTAAATCGTTACTTTCCAGCTCCAAAAACCTTTTCCTTGGAGATCTCAACCTCCACTGGAACGAACCTAATGACCCGGCAATCAGCCTCATCAATAATCTCCTTGAGATTAGTGACCTTAAGCAACTTTGCCTCTCCCCTACCCACGCCAAAGGAGCTACCCTAGACGCAATCATCTCCAACCCATATCTAACATCCCTATCCAACATCATCCCCATCGACTGGTCTGACCATAATCTCCTTCTGATCACAATATCTCCCTCAGCCCTTCCTGCCCCTATAAAAATAAATAAAGCTACAATTGCAGTTAGAAACTTTAAAGAAGTCCCTCCTGGTGCACTGGAACATCAACTTAGACTCACTCCCCCCACTTCTAATGCTAATGATCTTACGGAGCATTTCAACAAAACTGTAACAGAGGTGTTAGACCAACTTGCCCCTTTGAAAACTAAAACATTAAAAAATGCCCCCTCTAAATCTTGGTTCACACTAGACCTTAATAAAGAAAGAAGCTTGCTGAGACTGGTGGAAAGAACATGGAGACAACACCCTTCCTCATTCCATCTTACCCTCCTTAGAACAGCGAGAGCTTCTTACAAAAAACACATCTTCTCAGAGAAAGCGTCATTCTTTCGTCTTCAACTCTCTCGTGCCAAAAACAGACCTAGAGAACTGTTCAACATTATTAGAAACCAAACAGCCCCAGCACCCCTTAACCCAGTTGTCTCCACTAACAAATGCGAAGAAATTGACAACTTTTTCTGTGAAAAAATTGAAAAAATAGACCGCTCCTTCCTCAATACTCTACCCTCGCTCACCCCTCAACCACCCCTGATTACCGCACCTCTTTCATCTCCCCCTTGGAACACTTCCCTGACCCCCTTTTCCCCCTCCCTTCTCTTTCCCCTCCAGAACCCATTTCCCTTCCGCTTAAAAATAACGCCTCATGGCATAATTTCCACCCTGTATCAGAACAGGAGGTCCTCAACATTTTAGCCAAAATTAAACCTTCCTCCCACACCAAAGATCCTCTCCTTTCCGCACTCATCCAAGATCTCAAACATGTCATCGTCCCCTACTGGACCAACATCATCAACGCCTCCCTCTCAACAGGGAATGTACCCATCTCCAGTGCTTAATTTGAGCAGGTGCTTTCAGGTTCTCAGCACCTGCACTTCTTTCACAGTGCCGGGGCTACAATTTCTGAACCTGCAGGTGGCGGTCTCAATATTAATTGTTCAATTCAAAATAAAAAGAATAACATACATTGCATTGTGACTGGCTGGTAAATGTTCATAGGCAGGCGAGCATACGCCTGTCCAGGCAGGCATGATTGTGTATCACCACATTAGTGATGATATCATCATGCTGATCACAAATCCAGGAATCCACATCTCCCCTGCCCTCAAGTGGCTCCCCATTGAAGGCAGATCCTCCTATAAAATTGCCTGCATTACTCACAAAGCCCTATACCAGAAGACCCCATTGTTATAAATGAGAGGAAGAAGCAGCGGAATCCGGTAAGTAAAGTTTATTCCATAATTAGTTGACTCCACCTGTCAAGGACGTCTGGTCTCCGTTCAGCCGGTGGTTACAATGGCGAACAGGGAGACACAGCCGACCGTGCGCGAGGAGAGTATTTAAAACACAACATGTTAATACAGTAGGCACGGGCCGTGGCTCGTGAATGCAACTTTTAAAAGAAAACAATGTTAGCCTCGGGTTTTGGCTCGTGATATGGACGCGAGTCGAACTCACGAGCCAAACCCCACGAGCTAAACCCGCGTGAGATTCAACGCGAGCGAAGCCCGCTATTACACCACCTTCCCCCTTACAACAGTCAAAAAAAAATGGGAAAAAAAAAACACATTGTCGAATAGAAATGGGTCAAACCAGAAATAACACAATAGCCTAAAATTTAATGAACTCGTTATATCTCTCAGGAGCCCTGATGCGCCTGCCAAAAGAAGAAACTTTTGTGTGGGAGGGAACATCCTGGTCAACGACAACGTTTGGAGGATCCACAGAGGCCTCCCCTGATAGTTGTACCGAAGGCTGGGGAGCTTGTGAAAAGGAATGGATAGGGCCACTGGGAACAGAAGGAGTATCCATCCAAAAACTCCAATCCAAGTTACTGGAGTTCCCATTATGCTTCCTTCCTTTGATAATCTGTGCTTGGTGATCAGAGACTCTCACAAGTTGGCGTTTGTTCCACCAACCCTTTTTACCCAGAAAGGCTGCTCCCTTACTTACTCTAACTACCTGAATGGGTGCAAAAAATTTTGAGCGTCCTTTCACTACTCTACCTGGACTCTTGATTAAAACCCAGTCACCAACCTGCAGATCCACCAATTTACCATCTGAGGTACCATCAAAGTGTAACTTCATTTGGTTCTGTTTTTCTAGAACAGATTTCTTAACAGAATCCAAATCGATAATTTTATCAGCAGATCCCTGGTGTAACCATGAAGGAAATAGGACAGAGCGATTCTCTCTACCTCTCAGCAAGGAAAACGGGGAGACCCCAGTTACGCAGTGAGGGGAGGTATTGTAGTGCCACACTTTTTGCTTTACAAATTCAACCACATTGTAACCACAAGAAATCGCCGTCTGAACACCTTCTTTAACCACCTTATTCCCCCTCTCGACAAGACCATTCGAAGCTGGGGAATAAAGAGAGACTTTGAGTTGTTTGATGTCCAATTGTTTCAAAAACTTGGACATTTTATCCGAAACAAAATGAGTTCCGTTATCTGAGACGATAAACTTGGGAGATCCCTCTAGGTCAAACACCCTTTTGAGAAAGGTAATTGTGGAATCTGAATCGGGAGTCTTAACAAAATCGAAGTACATCCACTTTGAAAAATAGTCCACCAAAAGAATAATGTACTTATTTTCTTGTTGGAGAATGGAATATGGCCCCGAAAAGTCTACCCCAACTTTCTCCCAGGGAGAGCTGGGAAAATCCGTGGGATGTAGGGGAACTTTCAGTGTGCGCCAATGTTTATCGGATAATAAACACTCCGGGCACAAATCAATCAAATTTTTAACTTGGGCATCAATTGAGGGCCACCAATAGCGCTGCTTAATGCGCATAGAGGTTTTAGTTGTCCCCAGATGCCCTTGATGTGCCTTATTAATAATAGACTCCCTCAGTTTAAAGGGGGGAACAAATTTCTCACCTCTTCGTACAATGCCGTTCTCAACAGACAATTCCTCAGAAATTTGGGCAAAACTACGTAGATCGCCATTCAGACTTCTAGGTTCAGGCCAACACCGTGTGGTAAATTCTATCACTTTTAACAACACATTGTCTGAAGCAGTGGCATCCCTCCAATCGCCCTCAGAAATCACATCACTAACCACGTCCACTGCATCCACCAAGGTAACACATTCTACGTCCTCTACCAGAAAATCCTCCTCATCGTCCTTCTCCATAGCCATTCTAGATAGGCAATCAGCCCGAAAATTCTTGCCACCAACTATATGCTTGACAGAAAAATTGAACTCTTGTAATTTCGAGACTAACCTCATCAGTCTAGCTGACATGGACGTTGAACTGGATTTATCAAAGATGTAAATAAGTGGTTTGTGATCAGTGACCAACTCAAATCTTCTACCCCAAATGTACATTTTAAACTTGTGGACCGCCCAAGCACAAGCTAGGGCTTCCCTTTCGATAGTGCTGTATCTCTGTTCGAACTCTTTGAGTGCTCTAGACGCAAATGCTACAGTTTGTTCCTGACCATTCACCTTTTGTGTAAGAACTGCCCCTAGACCAGACATACTCGCATCTACAGTGATAACTGAGGTGGCATCTTCTCTGAAGGCGTGTATGGCTTTAGCAGAAACAATCATCTTCTTGATCTCACAAAAAACCTTGTCTAACTCTTGCGTCCAAACAAAACTAGACCCTTTCCTCAAAAGTTTTCGTAAAGGTTCCACTATTTGAGAATACGACTGGACAAACCTTGCATAATATTCTGCAAGTCCTAGGAAGGACCGTAAGGCATCCTTATCAGGAGGAGGTTTTGCGTCTTCAATGGCTCTAATGACTGAAAACTTGGGAGTGATACCTTGGTCCGATACTGTATGCCCTAGATAATCAATTTTGTTAACTGCAAACTTGCATTTGTCTGCACGAACAGTCATATTCCTAGACATTAAAATTGAAAGCACATTTCTAAGAATAACGTCGTGTTCATTTAGTGATTTGGCAAAAATCAGGATGTCATCAAGGTATGCCTGCACACCCGCTATGCCTTGAAACATCACATCCATCAGCTTCTGGAAAACGCTTCCAGCAGACGCTAACCCAAAAGGGAGGCGAAGGAATTTAAAAGCTCCAAAAGGAGTAATAAAAGAGGTAAGTTCTTGGGATTCCTTCGCTAAAGACACCTGATGGTACGCTGACCTCAGATCGATCAAAGAAAACCATTTAGCGTCGCCTATGTTAGCCAGAAGCTCGTGGATTCTCGGTAGCGGGTGACAGTCAACAATAATGTTCTTATTTAATGAGCGTAAGTCCGCACATAATCTAATTTCCCCAGTCTTTTTGCGTGCGACTACAATTGGTGCGACCCATTGTGAAGAATTGATGGGGGAAATGATACCTTGTTTACACAAATCATCCAACATCATTTTTAATTCAGATCTGACACTCAGTGGGACAGCTCTAACTTTATGACTAACTGGTTGTGCACCGGGTATCAGTCTAATCTTATGCTCAAATCCTTTGACACTACCTACTGTTTCCATGAATACAGGTTTAAATTCTGCCAAAATTTCTTGAACCTTTGCGTTATGATCATCAATTACAGCAATAGCTAAATCAGTTTTAAAGGTAGGTAACTTCCCAACCTTAATGGGGTTCTCATCACCTGGGACTAAATAAAGACCCATCAAGGCTAAGTCTTTCCAGCCCACGATGTCTTTGCCTTTTTCTGCTACATAGATTTTAGTGACAGTCTCCCTCCCCAAGCATTGGACTAATCCTACAAAATATCCCAGCATGTTAATATTCTTCTCCCCAAATGCTAGAGGATTAACATCAGATTCAATCAGTTCGACTCTTTTGTCCCATTTTTCGTAAAAGGTTGAGTCTCTAAGGATAGTGTATGGGGAGCCTGAATCTGCCATGACTTGAAGGTGTACGTTGTCAATAATAGCTGCACATAATGGACCCTTAATAGAATCAATGTCACCATTAGCATCAAGAGTTACAATAATGTTCTTAAAGGATTCAGTACATGCGTCAAAGTCTACCATATTAACATTCGGAGGTTTCTTTGCAAATCTGCAAACCCCCTGAAAATGTCCAATTTTTTTACAAATGGAACATCGCTTCTTGAGAGCAGGACAATTTGGGGCGTTCCCAATGTGATCCTTTGAACCGCACCTATAACAAAAGTAGGTTTTCTTTCTTTGGTTAAATTTATTTGGTTGAACTTTGCCTTTATTAGTAATGGCACAGAGAGTTTCTCCTTCATCAGAGTCGTAGCAGTCTATAGCATTAACACCCTGTTTAGGTTGATCCATAACAACTTTGCTGGTTAATGTAGAACGTTCAATGCTAAGAGCAAGGTCTATGACTTCACTTAAAGATGGGTTCTTGCACCCCAGAATTCTCTGTTTAATCTTCCTTGATGCGCAATTAAATACGAACTGGTCTCTTATAAATTTATCAGGAGAAGGTTCGAAATTGCAAGTGATTGCTAAAACTCTGAGTGCAGCGATGTACTCTTCCACCTTCTCGTCCTCATTTTGTTTCCTGGCGTAGAAATTGTGCCTTTCTAACATAATGTTAGGTTCATCACAAAATTGTTTTTTTAATCTTGCAATGGCTTCAATGTAAACGTTCCAAAGGTTGTCTCCACTTTCATCTAGTGAAATAGGTGGTGCTATGGGAACAATACTCTTAAAGATTCGTTGACCAGCTTGTCCTAAACAACCGAAAAGAATAGCGAACTTTCTTTTATCAGAATACTCACTGGCATCAATAGCAATTAAATGATTCTCGAACAACCCAAACCACTCAGACCAAATTATGTCCGGAGTGCCTGGTTTGCTCAAGAAAGGTGGAGGTTGAGTGATCTGATGCCACTGATTATTAGCCATGTTAAATATTAATGCAGAAATATGAGTGGGTTTATAAATCTAAAACCACAATAACCTTAGTAATAACAAGATGTCATTTTTTAAAATGAGTATTTATAATTTAAGATGTGGAACAGACGTTTAAACAATGAAGAGAATGTTTCCAATAACGTCTAAACATTGTAAATATGCAAATTCGACAAATGAAAAGCGTGCGTATCGCTGTAAAGATACGCTGTATACAACCTTGTAAATGCCAAGTAATTATCTGTTGAAAGCGTGCGTATCGCTGAAATGATACGCAATGTTTACTTGTTGATCCAATAATAACGTGCGTATCGTTGGAAATGACACGCAATGATCGGATCTTTAAATAAATTATTTAAAAGATAAATGCGTTGTAAGTCGAAAGCGTGCGTGTCGCTGAAGTGACACGCAATGTTTTTAATTACAACGTGCGTATCGTTGAAGGTGCGCACAACAAATAAACACTTAAGATCAACACAGTACCTTGTGGTTGCGTCTTGAAAACGGTCTTCGTACGATACCTCAATAGAGTTGCATAACTGATATCCAATGAGGTTGATCGTTTGAAGAAGATTGCCACCGTCCAATGAGAGTTGCCGGTTGAAGAAACTTGTAGAGGCAGCTCTTGTTGATTGGAAAACCAAGAGACTCGACCGTCCAATGGAAAAGTTTGAGATTGACGAGGTGCTGAATCAGGAGAAAAATCAGCGTGGGTGAGGTGGAGTCTCCGTCTTGTCGCCAAAATATGTTATAAATGAGAGGAAGAAGCAGCGGAATCCGGTAAGTAAAGTTTATTCCATAATTAGTTGACTCCACCTGTCAAGGACGTCTGGTCTCCGTTCAGCCGGTGGTTACAATGGCGAACAGGGAGACACAGCCGACCGTGCGCGAGGAGAGTATTTAAAACACAACATGTTAATACAGTAGGCACGGGCCGTGGCTCGTGAATGCAACTTTTAAAAGAAAACAATGTTAGCCTCGGGTTTTGGCTCGTGATATGGACGCGAGTCGAACTCACGAGCCAAACCCCACGAGCTAAACCCGCGTGAGATTCAACGCGAGCGAAGCCCGCTATTACACCCATCCTACCTCTCTACTAAACTTAAAAAAGCTGGCTGTGCCCGAACACTGAGAAGCGCCAACACACTCCTTCTCATTCCCCCCCTACTCAAAAAAGCTGCTTCAAAATCCCGCTCCTTCTCGGGTAAAGCTCCAACCATTTGGAATGCCCTACCCAAAGACCTTCGATGCAACCCATCCTACCCCAGATAAAAAAAAGACCTTAAAATTCATCTGCTCACTACATTCTGGGGAAACTAAATGCCTGATCCCCTTTCTGACATCCTCTACTCCTCCCTCCTTAGACTTCTCCCCCTTCCCCCATTCACCCCCACTTTCCTTTGTCGCCTCCCTTCCAACTCCCCCTCTCTTTACCACCCACTACTTACTATGTCCTTTGAATCCCCCTTTGCATTCTATTAATTTCCCTATCTACAATAACATTCTGGTTCCTGCAACTTGCTATTCTATCTCTTCCTATATGGGCCTTTAATCATTACTGTTTTCCCCATATTATTACCTGTATTTTGTATTGGTTTTAACACCTGTATACCCCGTCTGTGGTCAACTACTATGATTGTTTTTTGATTTTTTTCTTCAGATCTGCTGGCTGATGGCAACATGGCCGCGCCATCGGCATGTTCGGCTAGGCGGGCGTAATGCGTGGCTGCGGCTGCCATTTTGACTTGCTCGCTGCTGCGGGCCCCTAAATCAACCCAGGTGAGTTTAAGAGCTGCACTCCAGCTCGCGGTGCAGCCTCATTGACATGGAGAGAGGGGTGGGGTGAAGGAGGGGCCGCGACGCATAAGCACCTTATCCCCTGAGCAGCAGGATCGGGAGTAAACTCTTAGTAGAGTTGGCCGTCGAGCTGTAAAAGGGCCCCGGGGTGGGGCTTGAAGCGGCACGCAGAAAGCCTTGTGATTGTGGGAGAGACCGGGAGGAGCCCACTGAACACAATAGACAGTTTTTTGCTGGTTCTTACTGAAGTCCTGAAAAGGGACTGCACAGGGCCATTTTGGGGCATTGATCTAGTGATGACGCAGGCCCCTGTACGGGATTGGAACCTTTTGCTGCCCTTTGGGGGCACAACTTGTTGGACCAGGGGGAGGGGTGGATTTAGATGTGTGGGAAGAAAGTGGGGAGTGGAGTGGGTCTAGCCAGGACCTGTTTGTGTATTGGGGAGCAGTGCAGAATGCAGACCAGGGTTCCCCAGTAGTGGGCAGGCAGGAAGATGGGTGGAGGGGGAGCGAGACCCCGAGGTTGAGCCTGACAGCAGGTCGCTCCTGAAAAGAAGAAAGATAAATGGTATGAGCATAGCGCCCACCAGGAGTCTTTTGAGGGAAGTGTTGCCTTCAAGCAGCCCAAAATTGCAGGGCTTCTGCGATCGTGGCAGCCATGCTCGAGTGGAAGGATGGCGAAGGGTCGGAGGTGGAGTGTGGGTCTGCCTCCCTGAAACCCAGCAAGGTGTATGTCAGGCAGGATAGAGAGGGCCAGAGGCGTAGTAAGAGCAGCAGGGCAGTTAGGTTTCATGGGGAAGGAGGGGACAAGTAGCAGTCAGCATTTTTGTCGGGGTGCTGCACACTGGGCCTGCTTTCTTCATTTCAGGTGCGAAGCAGACAGCAAGTTCTAGACCCAGGAGAGCACAGTGCGGCTTGCACACCTCTAGGGGAAGAAATGGCGTGCATCAGAACGTTAAGCCAGACTGCATTGTGAGATGCGGCCACATATTGCGCACGGAAGTCCTGGACGGCCTTGCCATGGCGCATGCAGGAAGAGGAAAGGAGCATTTCTGTGTTGGGAGCAGCACGGGCCTGACAGCCACAGCGGTAGAACTCCCGAGTGGGTGTGGTACGGCCTCTCAGGAATTGGTGGAGGTTAGCCCTGTATTTGGCGCCAAGAGCTACAAGGTGTGGCAACAAGCCGGTACAAAAGGGGCTGGTGATGGACGGAGCATATGAACCAATCAAACACTCACACCCAGTCAAAAGATCTGGGTTTAATCCATCACCGTTCTTTAGCCCACTCTGCCACCCCAGTTCAGACATGGCCATATGCAAATCAGTCTGACCCTGTGCCTCATGGGAACAGTCCAGCCCGAACTGTCATGCCATGCCATGCCTTTCCTGGACCGGAAACAAGCTTGCGAGGACCGGTTTCTGGCATTTCAGCCGTCTTCAGCCCGGCTTGCTTGAATCCAGTGGCAAAGTGAGCAAGGGACTCACGTCTGAGCATACCCTGCCAACTTATGCGAACAAAGCGGTACAAAAGGGGCAAACAGGCCTGTGGGTCATGCATGGCAAGAGAAAGTTTTGGATTATGGAGACAAAAGTCTAGAAGAAGGAGAGATTGTAGATACAGAAGAGCAGGGCCTCTCGGCACTGCCAATGGAGCGGTGGGAGCTACTTGGGAGTTCGGTTTTTCAAATCTTATGTCTAGTGCTGTTTTTCAGGTTCCTTTCCAGGATCAGGGATGACCAAAAGACAATCCAAAGGCGGAACAGACGCATCCACTAACAGCAGGCTTTGGAGCAGGCACGTCCTTATGGCCAGGGAAGAATTTCAATAAAGCACTGGGTCCACTGATGTGTCAACAGGGGTGGAAGTGGGTATGAGTGGGAGACCAGATTGAGTAAGAGTAAGTATGTTAAGGACCCGAGGTAAGTACAGAGGTACGCACACAGCATTCATAAAGGCAGGAGAGGATGAAAAGCAGGGTGGCAAAAGGAAGGCTGGGGACGCCATTGGGAAAGAGAGTAAAGAGCTCCAGATACGAAAGCTTCCATACATGGGGTCACAAAGCCACTGAGGACACATCTGATGTTGTCCACTGGAGAGCGAATTTGGAAGGGCGAATAAGTTGAAATGTTTAAACTCTTACATAGAGAGCTCAGGGCAAATGAAGGCTCAAAAGAGGAGGAGTATGAGCTGGCAAAGTACCCGAGGGTACCCATGACCATTGAAAACTGGACGGCAGCATTCCTCATATACGTCCGCGTGTACTGCAAGAAATATCTGGAGAGAAGAATAGCATTATTCAAATATATGGATGTCATACACAAGGCACAAATATCCTTTGGAGGTAACGCATGGGTTCAGTATGACGAGTGGTTTAGGCAGTGCCGGCTTTTGGGCAGTGCGGGTGGTGCCACCGCACCGGGCATCAAGCTGAGGGGGCACCATGGGCACACACACTCTGAAAATATGCATAATTGGCAGCTACAGCACCAATTCGAACGAGCGTTGCACTCAATTTTTGCAGCCCACCCACACTATTTTGGCACAGGGTCTCTGTGCTCCAGTGGCATTTCCGAACAACTGGTGGTGACAGTACCTTCAGTGCTGCCTGGTTGGTGATTGTGCGTCAGTCACACATGCCGTTCTATTGGTTAATTGAAATTGGTGTGGCTGAGAGCGACAAAAGGGGCTACGTACCAGGTGAGGTACATAACCGGACTTGAAAGTGTATGTGGGTGGCAACAGTGCCTAGAATTTGTTCTGCTTTGGATGTGATGTGATGTGCTCTGAACCCATTTCCCTACTTATGTCACCTGCTTACCTACCCTGCTTGTCTAGTCTGCTTATAGTTACTTTGATTAAAACATTTATTAAAGCTGACAGCTGCTGTTTACTTCACAATGGGCTCTTAGCTTGCAGTGGTTCTCAGAGGAATTGGCCCCATCCTGCCTAGTGCCTCAGCACCTCCAGCTGATCCCAAGTACCCTTTGTGTGTAAGAATAGGAGTGAAAAAATAACATATTGATGGGTCTGTATAGTAACATTGCGTATGTGCGTGCAAGATTTTGCATGTGTGAAAGTGTCACAAGTCACCATGTTTATCAGTGAGAAAGGCAGCTAGCGAGTTCTGAACTTTGGCAGCTGGTTGTGTAAACACATTTTTTTTTAGGTTAGGGTTTTGACAACAACGTGGAGGTGTGTGGGTGTGTTGCAGGGTTGTTGTGTACTTTATAATGCTCATTGTGAATAATTATTCTACAAAATGATTGATGCATTTGTTAGAGATAGAAGTGTATGCATGCAGCGCCGATTCAATGATAAATCAGTGTGAGTACGGACTGTAATAGAAATATATGTGAGAAGAGAGCAGCATGCTTTCTGTGACACTCCTGCACCTGTGGCTATGTGTTTGGAAGGAAACTTTGTACATTGAATGGTATAACATGGCAATACGCTAGCCTCACAGTCTTTCCTGTAGCCCATAGGAGTGCTTTCTGTGGCAGAGGAATCAGTTTGTAAGGAAGACATTTTGGTATGAATGTGGTTTGAGAGCAGCGTGTCAGTGGTTCAAATGCTGCATTAGTAAGGGTGTGTAACAGCACTGTGTATGCTTTGAAGGAATGCAGTGTCTCACGTTTTGTACCACTATTTGTTTAGTGAGCATATGTCACTAAAAGCACATATAGCACGTTTGAATGTGACTAGTTCAGTGTTGGTGAGCAGGGCAATTGTGTAGTTCTATGTTTGTGTGAGGGTGTAGTTGTGCAAATTGCATATTTATCTGGCTAGATATAAGCGTGGTGCAATCCATTAAATATGTGTTTCAGTTGAACTGACGTGGTCACGAATGCCGTATATGTCTGTGGTTTAGTGTTAAAGATGTCAATTAACAGCATTGGTGTTTTCATTTAAGCTGACCCAGTTTGCTTCAGTTGTTAACATACGAGACACATATGCCTAGCTGATGGCTGCTGTGGACATGTGATTTGTGCATTCTTCTGGCTCCCCTTTGGTGTAGTCAGGTGCCCTATACTTCTTTGTGTCCAAGTAGTAAAACAGTTGAATAGGGGTAACGTGACCCTAAAGAAAGATTTTTGGGCCTCACAAGAGTTTAGTTATAGAGATATCAGTAAAACACAATGTGCCTTGCCTGGACCACAACTTAACCAATGTACATATTGTTTCCTAATTTGTGTGTAGACTAGTTTAGTTATAGAGATATCAGTAAAACACAATGTGCCTTGCCTGGACCACAACTTAGCCAATGTACATATTGTTTCCTAATTTGCATGTTGACCAAAGCTTGCAGAGTACTGCTTGCAGAACTTGGCTTAGCACCCCTGGATCTGTCAGCACAACCCTATGATGTGCACCCACTCAGGCTGCCAGGGCGAGCTGAATCTGAATAAAGTAAAATGGTGCATGCATAAGAACTAATCTCCCTTTTCCTGCTACTGGCCCTGACCAACATGGCATGGTGTGACTGGTTCAGTGATAGAGTTGTGCCACTCTAAGAGTTGAAGTGTATTGGCTCAAAGGCCAGAGTCTCTTTGCTAGTGGAACCGTTTTGTGCTGCAGGTCAGGTCTGAGATGAGCGGCACACTTCAAGTCTTTTTGGGCCAATTTGCTAGCCGTTTGTCTATGGGATGTTTTTTTCTTAAAGATTATATATTATGGTGCTTCCTATAAAATGGCTATTCACTCATCTCTGTGAAATCTGTAGCCACTTTGAATAGTAGCATAATACTTAGTTCTCTCTGATCTTGTTTAACTTGAATAACCTGTTTCCATTTAATTTTCCTACAATTAAAGTATTGGAATGTTTAATGTGTGCCCTATCAGAGTCAAAGGCTTTTTAGCAAATGTAAGGGAAAGCATTGCTATAAAAAGCACTATTGAATAACATTGTTTCAAATTTTTGTCTGACTCTTCAACCTCACTCTTGAAACTTTCTGGGGGGAAACAAACTTCTTAACTCTCTGCAAATCAGATCAGGTAGTACACCTCAATTCAGTCAGAGTCTATGCAGGCAGCAGGTGGTGCAGTTGGTTGAAGAGGATCATGCCACTAGTATAACAAGGGCAAAACCTCCAGAGAACAATGTTAGTCACCTGCACTTTTTTTTCATACAAGTTCAGCGCAGGGTGTGAAGGGGCGCCAACATAGATTCCCGCACAGGGCGCTACCAACCCTAAAGCCGGCCCTGGGTTTAGGGCACGCATGGCATGTTACCCTGAAGCCCAATTGGGCGAGTTGGACAATGAGGGGTCCTGGTATGTGGATAAAGCCCTCCTGGTGGGATGTTCGATTTTGTGCATCCTGGTTGAACGCTTCAGCACATTCTTGCAATGGCTTTTTGTGCAGGGGACAGGTCAAGAGAGGGTGACACACTATCTCAATGACTTTTTCATGGTCACCAACTCTGGTTTGGTGGACTGCCAGCAGCTACTGACTAGTTTTTAGTAGCTCTTGAAAGACGTAGGGGTCTCCTTGGCCCCAGAAAAGAAAAGGAAAGAAAAAACTGTGGGACCAGTGAATACCATTTTTTTTCTAGAAATCGAATTGGATGGAGAGGCAATGAAAGCACTCTTTCTGTAGGAAAAGAGGTTGGGCATGCTGGTCAGGCAGGACCAAGTACTCTTGGGACACCTAAACTTTGCATGTAGAAGTAGTGTGGGCAGGTACGACCTTCTGAAGAAGGCTGGGCTTAGCACTTGCAGGCTGTCCCTACCACACCATCATGTTAGGTTGTCTGTGAAGGTTAAGGCAGATCTGTGGATGTGGAGAGTTTTTTGGATCACTTAATGGCATTCCAATGTGCACATTGCAGGAGCTTGATTGGGATGTGCACATTTTTTTCAGACGCCTCAGGTGGCATAGGCTTTGATTTGTATGCTGGGATGCTGGTGTGCTAACAATTGGTTCGTTTTAAATGTCTTTGGGGCATTTTAGTTGAAGGAGTAATTGTGTGTCATCTGCATAGTTATAGCATGTGAGGTGAAATTGATTGATCAGTGCCGGTAATGACTTCATGTAGAAGTTGAAAGGCATGGTTGAGATATTACCATGAGGAACCCCTGCTTTTGTGAAGTACGGTTTGGAAGAGAAAAGGGGGTATGGATGACATTAGTTCTGTTGTGAAGGTAGGATGTGATCCAGTCGAGAGCAGTCCCCTCTATGCTGGCTTCGTAGAGTCTTTGTATCAGAGTGTTATGGTCAACTGTGTCAAAGGCAGCTGAGAAGTCAAAGAGAAATAGTGCAGAAACCCTATTTCGGTCAACTGTGTTCTTAAGGTCATCCTAGATGGCAACGAGGGCAGATTCTGTACATCTTCCTGGATGGAATCCCATTTGGAAGTCTGAAAGTAAGGCATTATTTTCAATGAATTATGAAATTTGGGTGAATCCTGCTTTTCTACAGTTTGCCCACGAAAGGTCCATTTGTAATGGGTCTGTTGTTGTCGGGGTTCAGCGGGTCCAGGTTTGTTTTCTTTAGTAATAGGCATATTAATTACTTTTTTAGTTCTTCTGAAAGTTATTCCAGTAGTTAAGGAATTGTTGATAATTCTTCTTACTGGTGTGGCAGCAGAAGTTTAGAAGAATTTTCTTGAAGGTTTGTGGTGGACAGGGGTCAGACGATCCGCCAGCAGGCCTGCTTGCTTTGACCATGTACAAAAATTTAGTCTTGAGGAAAGCTGTGAGGGTGTTGGAACTGGTGGCTTTGGACTTTGTTATGCATTCCTTTAGGATAGGGGCAGCGACAGAGGCAGGTAGGAGAGAGTAGTCTAGGGAGCAAATAATAGGGTAGGCAGGTGATCGTCGGAATGATACTGGAGGTATGTTAGAGGTGAGGTCACAATGATGTGTTTACACTGTTTTCTTTTTGGTGTTCAGCTCCTGATCATGATTTTAATAAAGGCATGGAAGCTAATATTATGCATTATCCTTTATTGCTCCCCAAACAGCAGCAACAAATACTAGAATTTAGAATACACATAACTTCTAGAATGTTGAACATGCATATACAATCAGAACTGGCAGCCACTTCCTCTTTTAGGTGCTGCGAAAAAAACAGAGTCCCTTTAATAACAAAAATCCATCACTCAAACTCCAATCGATTCTGAATCCTCCATAAACTGCACCAAACAAACAATTCTTCTTCTTTATCCTGCATACTAAAAACAAAACAATTAATAAACTGGGCGGGAACAGAGGAGGGATAATATTAGCTCTGTGCATTTATTAAAATCATGATTTTCTACCCATTAAAACTGTGGAAAATCAGCATTTTATATAAAGGCCCGGAGGCCAATATTATGCATGTTCAAAGTTCATCCAAAACCTTATCTAACACATTCTCCACTGGCTTAAAATAAAACCTCTTAAATGTTGATTCATTAGACCAATCTGCCACTTTCATTATTCCACCTAAACCTAAACCTCCCATAAAAGCTTTACTTGCCACTGCTCCGCTAACAGAATGAGCCCCAAAAACACTCACATCCACATCTGCCTTTAACATCACTTCTCTTACCCACCGTGCTAGCGTAGGAGTTGACACAGCCCTAAAAGGCTTCCTATAAGAAATCAAAAATTGAGAACAACCTCCTAGTCTCAAACCAACAGTCCGTTTTTCATATTCTCTAAGACAAAGAACCACAAACAAATTATCGTGCCCCTCCAAATGAGGATAAACAATTGTCCTAGACATAGTCTTTGTCCTTTTCCTTAACTCAAAGCACACACCTTCCGGCTGATGACACATTGAATTCACCTCTAATGCCCTAATATCAGAAACTCTTCTAAAAGAAACCAAACAGAGAAGCATAGCCAGCTTCCATGACAAAAACTTAAGCTCCAAAGATGTATTAACACCCCAACTATCCACTTCTTTGAGAACCACTGATACATCCCAAAGCACACCATACTTAGCCTTTGGAGGCAAAGCTACTCTAACACTCTTAACCAACCTTTTAACTACCAGATGTTGCCCCACTGGATAACCACTCACCAAAACATGACCTGCTGAAATTGCTGATCTGTTTATGTTCACAGTATTGTAAGCCAAACCACTCTTATACAGCTCCTATAAATAATTTTCCATCTCCACTACAGGTGCTGATACGGAATCCAAATTCCCCTCAACACACCAACCAGACCATCTTCTCCAAGCTGATTGATAAACCTTGGTTGTTCCCTTGGACCATGACTCCGCGATAAGATCCTCAGCCTCTTTTGATAGTCCATGCACCTGCCACACTCTCCTGAAATCAGCCAAGCCACCAACCTTAACTGACCTGACACGACTAACTTGTGAACATTCCCCTCTGGATCCAGAATCATCTCTCTTAAACTCGGCAACAACAATGGATCCTCCACTACCAGTCTCATCATATCCGGAAACCACACTTGAGCTCTCCAAAAAGGCGTAATCATAACCAACTCTGCCTTCTCCCTCCTGACTTTAATCAATGCCCTCTGAATCAACGAGAATGGAGGAAAAGCATAATTTCTTCCTATTCTACAATCCTGTAGAAAAGCATATGTCCCCATCGCCTCTGGATCTGGTCTCCAACTGTAAAAATCCTTCAGCTGACAATTCAGTCTGTCCACAAAAAGATCCACTGTCAGTGGACCCCATCTCTGCTGTAACCTCATAAAAACCTCTCTGTTCAATCTCCAGTTGCTCACATCCCTGAGATACCTTGAATACCAGTCCGCTTCTACGTTGCTCAACCCCGGAATATACTGAGCTTAAACCACAATCTCCTTCTCTAAGTAAAACTTCCAAAATTCCTTTGCTAAATTCGCCAAACCCCTCGATTTCAGGCCCCCCAACTTGTTCACATATATCACTGCTGACAAATTGTCCTTTTTCAACAGGACACAACATTTCACCTGATCCTTCAGGAAACTCTTTACTGCAAAGGATCCTGCCAGAAGCTCCAGGCAGTTTATATGCGTCTCTTTTGATCATTGTTCCCCTGTTGACACCATGCCACACCGTGCTCCCAATCCGTGTAAACTCGCATCCGATTCTATCTCTATTTCTGGCACCTCCCCAAAGATCGCCCTTCCATTCCAGGCTTCCAGACTCATCAACCACCAATCCAACTCCACCTTTGATTCTTGATTCAGAATACTTTGCCCCTCTTCTCAAATGATAACCCTTCAACCTCTGCAATGCTCGGTAATGAAGAGGAGCTGGAAAAATCACCGGAATTGACGCAGATAACAGACTCACTAACCGAGCTAAGTGTCTCAATGTAATCCATTTTGAATTCCTCACTCTTTTCACTTCCGTCCTTATTCTCTTCACCTTCTCCATAGGCAATTTCAATACACATTCCAACATCAGTATACGAAAACCTAAAAACTGTATCTCCTGCTGAGGCTCCACACATGATTTCTCCTTGTTCATCACAAAACCTAAATCCTCCAGAATCCTCACTGCAAACTCCGTTTGCTCCCTTGTTAGCTCCTTCTTTTCTGCCATGATCAACACATCATCCAGATAGACAATCAAGCGTATTCCCCTTGACCTCAACCAAGCTGCCACCGGCCTCATTACTTTTGTAAAGCACCATGGGGCTGAAGTCAACCCAAACGGGGGACTCCTGAATCTCCAATTTTTTCCTTTCCACCTGAACTGAAGATAATACCTTTGCGACTCGCACATTGGAATAGTCAGATAGGCATCCTTCAAATCCAGTCTTGTCATCCAATCTCCTTTCCTTAACAGATCCCTCAACATATGGATGCCCTCCATCTTGAAATGGTTGTAACACACCCAATTGTTCAACTCCCTCCGATTGATTACCGGCTGCATACCTTTTTCCTTCTTTGCCACTAAAAAGACATTGCTTATGACACCTCCTTTCACTTTCCTTGCTGGTTCTATTGCCCCTTTTGCCTTCAAAGCCTCTATTTCTTTCGTTACCATGTCCTTCATCTCCACCGAAAACCTCAACATATTTGGAGGTCTCTCTTGCACTGGAGTCTGTAAAAAAATCTATTTTGCAACCTGACACTGTTTCCAAAACCCATGGATCTTGTGTAATTTCTTTCCATCTCGAAACAATAGTCTGCCGCCCAACTTTATTTTGATAGAAATAGGGTCTTGAAAACAGCTTACCTGAGGCACCCCTTGTCCACTTCTCCGATTATATGCCTCTCGCTTTGCTTCTTTGCCTTTGTGGGGAAAAACTTTCCTGCCCCCATCTCGATCCGTTGAAGTTTGAACCAAAACTGGTTCCATAGGGTCTGTATCCTCTTTCAAAGTTTCCTCTTCAAACCGGCTGGAGAATCGACCCTGCATTCGCCCCGCCACACCAAAAACTCTCCTCATATCTTTGTAAATGTAAATGTACAGGAATTTATATAGCGCAAATCACCGAGCGGTTTCTAAGCGCTTGCTTAGGGAACCCGTCCTGGTATTCCCCTGTGAGATAACCCCGGCAGGGTATCCGCAAGGTGAAAACCAGGCATCCCGCCACGAGGGGCCGTTGTGGAGATTAAGCAAGCTATTGCCCAGAGTCGCAGAGTGTGAACCTGTGAATCGAGTAGGCACCGGAGCGAGAATTGTCGAATCCATGGACATTTTAGGACTCAAGACCCTGCCGAGCCGGGAATTGAACCCTGGTCCCGGGCTGACCTCTGCTTCCAGGTCTGCCTCCTCTAACCAGTGAGCCACACTTCTCCACTTTTGTGCCTTTTCCAATGAGCTAAAAGCACCCACATATCTCGACATATCCTTTACGAAATCGTCTCCAAATAGTAGTCCATCACTACGTTCCCCTGGCTCTTTACTTGCCAGATCTGCCAATTTCGGGTCTATTTTTAAAAGTATACTTTTCCTTCTTTCAGTGCACAAAGCAGTATTTGAATTACCAAGAAGGCATATAGCTCTTTGGACCCATTGACACATTTCTGACATATCAATACCCGTATTATTGGAATGTTTCTCTTCGCACATGTCAAATATTTTAGTCAGCGGCCCCAACACGTCCAGGAGTCTATCCTGACACCCCTTCAATCCTTTTTCAAGACTCTCCTAGGGTCTCTTCCTGATTTGTTTATAAATGCCATCATGTTCTGGTCCAGCTCAGGTGTATAAGCAACCTTATTATCTAGACTTGATCTAGGACATTTCCTCCTCATTCTAGTCCTCACATCTTTCGGTATTTCCCTTCTAATCCAATACCTAACGTATTTGGCTACATGCTACACCGGAGCCCATTGAGGAGAGAATGGATGCTGTATCAAAAGAGGGTCAACAATCTCTTTCCCTTGTGGATCAACAATATCATTTTCCTCTTTTTTTAATCTCCCCCTCTCTCACCCTTCTCCTCTTTAGAGGAACCTCCTCCACATCAGATTCATCTAAATTTGAGCTACAAGTAAGTGCAACATCACCACTAGATGAACTTGAATCACAAGCCACCGCTGTGTGTTTTACTTTATGCAACTTTATTGCAATCTATTTCGCCTTTATAGCGGACTCCTTCCGAATCTTACATTCTTTTCCATTCTTAACCTTTCCTACATACTTTCTCTTTTAAGGTTTTTTTTTTCCTTGGCTAGCCCCTCCTGCATCCATATCCATTTCCTCAGTGGTCCAGAAGTTCTCATCTTCACCAGATCTTTGTCTTCGTTGCATTGTTTTTTCCAAACTATTTTCTATGTTTTTTATCAAGAGAAGCAGACATCACCCCAAACATTTTATCCATGTAGCTGTTCATTCTTTCCTCAAAACTTCCCTCTGCACCTTCCATTTTTCAACTCTAATGAATTATTCCTTCAAAACCAAACCTAACAAATAACTTACAACCTTTATAAACTTCCTATACAAACTGATCACAATCCTGCTTAAAGCTTTCCTTATCTGTATTAAAATTCCTCTTCACCAAACACTATTAACGTGTTTCAACTGTCAAACCTCCCTTTTCTCGTTATGAATCTCGACCTGCACTTGAACTCCTAAACAAAGTCTGACAGAAACTGACTTGCGTTCTGTCAGACTCTGGTTTTTATCCCAAAATATGGCCGTCAGGCAAGACCTTTACTTCAAAAACACTTTCTCAATTTAACAAAATGGCCACCGCACGTTACGTGTGTACGGCGTCCTCCTTGTGACATAATTATTTCCAATTTCAGCACGCTAGCTCCGCGCGCGATTCAACTTCTTCATTTCCAGCACGCTAGCTCCGCACGCGCTCTCCTTCGTCAAAGAAGCTCGGTCCATGCCTCTGTATCTACCTGCCTCGCGCCTCACGCCACGCGCTCTGCTCAACTGACAAACCCAAACGATAATCATTCCTGATTTAAGCCACAACCCTAAATCATTTAAACCTAATATTTATAACATTTACACGATATCCTCTTTAGATCAAAAGATCGTTTACATAAAAAAATAATACATTAATGAATGTCTTACTTATAAATAATAAAAAACTCCTTACCTTTAAAATAACTATGACTATCTATTAAATCCTCTTTGAAAACTATTAATAACATCTCCCATGTAATTATAAATACTAAATACTTATAAAACAATCTAATTTTTTAGAGCAAAATAAATTATGACTTATCTGTGTCTGAGCAGCAACAAAAGAGGAAAATGGCTGCCAGTTCTGATTTTATATGCATGATCAACGTTCTAGAAGTTATGTGTATTCTAAATTCTAGTATTCGTTGCTGCTGTTTGGGGAGCAATAAAGGATAATGCATAATATTGGCCTCTGGGCCTTGTTATAAAATTGTAGATCTCCGGTAAAATTCCAGGCAGCAGTGGATCTTCGTAACGTCGTCATGGTATGTGTATTTCAGATATACACAAAATGCATATCTTCAGCAACAACCGACAATAATGGTCATTAAATCCGGGAAAAAAAACTCATTACTTCCAGTAATCGGCAATTTTGTACAGCATCGGCGATCTTGTCAGAATAATTCTCTTCTCTGGCAGATGTCGTCAAAGTTCAGATATGTCAAATTCCTTGCAAAAGGAGAAATTCTTTAAAAAAAATAAAAAAAAATTTAATGAAATATTGGGCAATGGATCCGTGCCCGCTTGTCGCCAGTGTAGGGAAGATTATCCGTATGAATAATGAAAAGGCAGGAATGGATGGATGCTTCAAGGAAGTTTATTCAGGTGATGCACATCTGATCCATCCATAAGTTACCAGTAGAATGAATCCAACTGTAAGTCATCCCACCTCCCAACCTTCCATAACATTTTTGAAGCATTACAACCTGGTCAGAGCGAGGCAGTCACGAGCTGTGACAAAGTGTCACACTAGTGACAGCCACGCTCCATGCACATGACAGTTTGTATGCCTTCTTTGGTATATATCAAACAATAAAAATGAAACTGAAACCTGCCAACATAGCACCCAGAGATACTGACTTGTTTATGTTTGTAGTAATGTGTAGCATTGGGTACAATTTTGTGATTAAAGTACTTTCTTTTTAGAAATGATCAGTCGCGGCCGGCATGTCTCGCGGGTGGGCGGGGGAGGGGTCGGGCGCTGGGGTTAATTTAATAATGAGAAACAATTAAACTTACCATTTCCTCCAGTCCCGTGTTGCGTCTCTTCTCTCGGGCAGCTTCCCTCCCCTCTCCTAAGCCAATCACAACACTGCAATGGCAGCGTTGTGATTTGGCTAGGACGCCAACCCCACAGGCGTCTATGGGTAGGCCACGTTCTCTATGCAGGCTGCATGCAGCCTGCATAGAGAAAATGCAGCATGCATATGACTGGTTTAGTCGGCCCTGGGGCTGATCAAACAGTCAGAGCGCTAAGAGTGGGCAAGCCACTCCGGCCCTGGACTCGTGCAGGACCGCCTCCCCAACCAGGTATACCCTTCTGCTTTCTCGCAGTGCGAGAAGCAGAAACATAAAATGGAATTTAAAATACCATTATATTTTATGTTTATGTTTCTGAAGTGGTCAAAATACATGATACCCTCTTTGGTAAGATCAAGGCGCACTTTCTAAGACCTGATAAACATAAGGGGGTTATTACCAGAAAAGATGCTAGATGGTATAACTCTGATTGTAGGAAGGCAAGACTCGACCTTGGCCGGGCAATCAAGAAGCGAGACTGTGTGTCTGTTTCACCAGCCAGGAAAGAATATAAAGTATGCATTGCTAAAGCTAAGAAGGATTGGGACGAGCAACACCGGTGCAAACTGAAAATGGCCAGTGACAGGAAGAATTCCAGAGTATTCTGGAATATTGTAAAATGGGGTTCTGAGAGAGCTGAAGAGTCACCAAGTAATAACGTCTCACAGGAGGCATGGGTTAAATTCTTTAGTTCGCAATACACTCTTAATACCCGGGTCTCAGTTGACGACAGTACGGCTATGAAGTTTTTTGAAGATGACAATTTTAACTATAAAGAGGTTATGTCTGCAATCTGTGCAGTAAAACGCGGGCGAGCTCCAGGACAAGATGGAGTACCCGCTGATATATTCTTAAATGATAGTGAACGCTGGTGCAAATATATACATTTGCTTATAAACTCAATTGCTCAAGGAGCAGATGTCCCTGATTCATGGAGGGGTGCAGTTATTATCCCCGTGTATAAGAAGGGGGACCGAGCTCAGCCCTGTAACTATAGGCCTATTAGCCTTATTGACACTGTGCAGAAAATCGTGGGTCGCGTGGTGGTCAATAGGCTTCTCGACTGGGCTGAGGATTTTAATATTCTATCTCCATTCCAAGCAGGTTTTAGAAGGGCAACAAGCACGATCGATCAAGTGTTCCGCTTCCAATTATTACAGTGGAAAACCGTGGTTCTGGGGGGGTGTAGCCTGTACGCGGCATTTGTCGACTTGCGGGCTGCATTCGACCTGGTCCCACGTGCAAAACTGTGGCAGGTCTTGCATAGCTTGGGGGTTTCCGATGAGTTACTAACCCTGATACTGCGCCTCTACGAGTCTAACTATGCAAAAATTCAGTGGGGCGGTCACGGGATGGTCACTCCTGATTTCCGTGTTGAAAAAGGGGTCAGACAAGGGTGCTCAATGGCTCCTACTCTATTTACATTGTTCATAAACGGGGTAGTTTCTCGATTGGTAACTGCGAATGTTGATGCTCCTTCTCTTGCAGGACTAAAAATCCCCATATTAATGTTTGCGGATGACACGCTAATTTTATCAAAAACCCCTAGTGGACTACAGCGTGCTCTGACAATTTTTGAGAACTTTTGTGGGGAACATGGACTGGAGGTGAATACTATGAAAACTAAACTAATGAGCTTCAAGCCGCAGCGTAGCTTTAAGTCCAAAATTATGATGAGTGGTGGGCCTTTAGAGTTAGTTAAATCATTCACATACCTAGGTATCCAAATAACTGATGACCACAGGAGGAGCCAGCATATAAATATTGCTATTTTGCGACACAAACAAATAGCTGGCACAATTAATTCTGAACACAGGAAATCGCTAACCAAACCTGTTAAACCAGCCTTATTGGTATATGAAGCAAAGGCTATTGGGTCTGCACTTTACGGCGCTGAAATGTGGGGCTTTGAAAATCTTACATCTCTGCAAGCCTCTGAAAATAAATTTTTAAGAACTCTTACCGGTACACCTAAAAGTACTCCGTTGTTGCCTCTCCGATACGATCTAGGAAGGAAACAAATCAAGGACTTGGCCAGATTACGCCCGATCTTGTATTGGCGCAGACTCTGGACCACTCCTGAGCTCTCACATTATGCCGCGGGTTTTGTGGATGTGATCAAGGCTGATGGCTTTCACAAGATAAGCTGGCTTAAATTATTGAAATCTATATTGTTTGAGCTAGGGTTGAGTTCTTTATGGCAGGACCCTGCTGGGACATCTTTGCCTTCTAAGCGTGTCTTAAAAGATATTTTTTGGGAATGGATTGCTACTAAAACTTTAAATGCTTCAAGCTCTGGGTCCATGTCTTCGCATTTTCTTGAGGCCAAAATGTATCCAGTCTTGGAACCATATTGGGATATCATCTCCAAACCAGGTGACAGGAAGCTCCTATTCCAACTGAGAGCTGGTGCACTTCCTATAAAAATATTGACAGCTAAATGGGGTTCAGGTGGAAATAGCACCTGCCCAGCTTGTGGGTTGGGGGATGAGTCTCTGGGTCACTTTCTGTTTTCATGCGGATCATATGCTATTCCAAGACGAGTATGGTTAGCTCCTATGTGCAGGAACCTTGGGACATCAAGTAGTTCTGTAGCTATGCGAATTATTTGTACGACTCAAGTTTCTTGGATCCTGATAGCTACAGCAAAATATCTGGGTTGGGCATGGATGCTCAGGCAGAGACTGCTAGTTAAATAACTATTCTCTGCCCGACAATTTAGACAGAGACTGCTAGTTAAATAACTATTCTCTGTGTGACAAATTGGCCCTCATGAATTTGACATTACTGCTTTTTATTTATCAAGGACCATGTATCAAGATAGAGACTGCTAGTTAACCAACTATTCTCTGTCTTGATAATTGTTTTTTTGCATTTGTATAATCGCTTTTAGACTCCAGCGTTTCTCATCGTGAAAAGTATTTTTATCAAATGTTTTAATTCTTCTTTTAACCGAATGAATTTTTATATGTAACCTATAGTGTTGCGTCAATGTGCTGGATTGTAAATTTAATTTGTTTTTAAAATTCTTGTGTATAATATGCTTTTATGAGTAATAACTCGAATAAAGCACTTTTGACTTGACTTGACTTGTTTCTGCTTTTCGCACTGCAAGAAAGCAGTGGGGCGTCGCTCCTCCGCCCATGTGGAGGAGCCACCCCTGGAAATTACACTACCTCCATGAAAAGCCTGCACGCCCCTGAGAGTCACGTACAGAAGAGCTGTACTTGCCCCAGTTTGCAGTGCCATAGTAGGACCAATCCTTGGATATCCGAAGCAAATCACCACAACTCCCAATTGCCCTGCCCCAAGTCCCCGCAAATGTGGTCAGACACATGGGTGTTATTCATGCATGGAGATATCCAGAGTGGATGTCACCTATCAATGAGACTCCAATGTTGTCGGTGTTTTTTTTTTGTCCTCATTCTGCCAATTCACTTGTTGGCTATACTCCCATCATTCTCTGGTGCACCAGGCCAGGTTGGAGTCATTCCACTCAAGAGAGAACAGCCGTTTCCACTTCCACACTTCCCTGGAGTGCCGGTAACACGAAAGGCAACAGGACTGACGGCTAAACAATGAGACTCCAATGTTGTGCAACATGGATTTGGGTATATTCTAGAATGTCCTGAAGTGCTCCTCTCGAATGGATCTAAAATTAAGGTGAAACCAGATGTTTAAGAGGCTGATCCAGTTATAGTGAACTAAGCAAAAAATGATTTTGATGGGTAATGCAGTTTTGCAATGAGGTTGCGACTATGAAAGTCCATGGATGCATTTTGCTTATTAGGAGGGTGAATATCATGAAAAAGAGGGTGACACTCGCCAAAAATGAAGATGATTTGACAGGTATGAATGGATAGTCAGATCTAATGAAATCAAGGTATTAAAGGTATTTTTATTATCAGTGTTTTTCCATGTATCCCTTACCGACACGAGACACTGTGAGCAGAGCGAGGAAAAACAAATGTGAGACCAAAGAGAACACAACGGGTTTCAAGCAAGGCACGTACTAACATGGGAAAAGAGGATTGCATTTATTTATTTTTACATCACTCACGGACAAACGAAGGGCCATATTATCAAGATAGGGCGATACAGTATTGCTGCTTTTATCGGCAGGAAACTGCCGCTAAAGCGGCGATAATGGGCTTGATAATATGCCCTTGTGAATTCCCATAGCAGCCCAGGTTACTTGTATCGGCAGGAAACTGCTGCTAAAGCGGCGATAATGGGCTTGATAATATGCCCTTGCGAATTCCCATAGCAGCCCAGGTTAACACCAGAACATGGGCTGCTATGGGAATTCACAAGGGCATATTATCAAGCCCATTATCGCCGCTTTAGCGGCAGTTTCCTGCCGATAAAAGCAGCGATAATGTATCGCCCTTTCTTGATAATATGGCTCGAACTAATTTTCGATGGCAATACGTTTATAGCATGGAACGCCAAAAAGTAATTCATTTATCCTGGGAAACAACGACAAATTGTAAGATGAATGTCTCGCGCATCTTGGGTTTTGTTAACTTCATATTTGATGAGTGTAAAAATGATTGATAAAAGCTACGTTTTTACGCTTGTGACAAAGGTAGTTCAAATTACTTGACAGTTGCCACTGAAAACAGAGAGGATGTTTGTGTTCAGTAAGGGGGGGGGGGGCAGCAGCGCGAGCCATCGAGCGCAGCCAGGGCTGGGCGCTGCGCGAGCGAGGGGCGGGAGGGTGGGACGGCTGAGAGGCAGGCGGACAGGTCACGTGGCAGGAAGCAGCTGCTGTGCGCTGCGCCGGTTATACTGTAGATACAGTGAGACGAGGAGCGAAGGCTGCAGCCGAGGGGCCGCCCCATGGCATGGTGAGTGGACGCAGTGAAACCGTAGGGAGGGAGCCCTCATACATGCAGGTCCTGTACGGAGGGCATGTGAGAGAGTCGGACGCTGAGGAGAGGGCACCCTTTTCAGGGAGGATGAGTACAGTCCTTCGGCTCTGGGATGGTGCCCTTATCAAACATGCGCGAGGAAGCACTACTGAACTTTCCCCGAGGCTGTGATGTAGTGGGGTGGGTGGGAGAAGGGAGCCAGGCAGCAGGTTCAGTTTTCCAGGACCTTCAGTGTGATTTATTGTTCTACCCTCCTAGAAACGTGTGTCGCCCTCCGGTAGACCCCAGTGGGCTCAGTATCCCAGCAAAGCTTCATTACGCGCTTGTAGTGAAAGGTCCACTCCTTGGACTTGTGGTTCCGCTCCCCCGCACGCTCCATGAAATGTCACCTTAGTGAAGGTATGTGCTGCCTTGATGGTATGGTGGGTAAAAGAACGGTGGAAACACACTTTATTGTTCAAGAGAAAGGACTTGCATACTAGACCGTACATACTGCCTCACCGCATCCACGTATCTTGAAATAAAGACCGGAGCAAATGTCTTCCCCAGAATGCTGCACCTGCACACTCCGCAGCCAGAGTGTTTTTCGTGCAGTCATCATGAGGGGACACACGCTGATGGGAGTACTAGTAGTTTGTCGAGATGCCTCGGTACACCGTACATCCACACAGCTTGAGCCTTGGCTGCGGCTGCCTCTGAAGAATGTCATTCAACAAAACTCAGAATGAATTCACACCGATGTTCTAACTAAGAGGAGCCACATTAAGACGCACATGGCTGGAAAAGTAACTTCAAGTTTAATACAAATAACAGCTATCTAGTGTTTTAAGCGCAACACTGTTAAGGCTACTATGCGGAACTAGGAACTGCCTTTCGTGCCTCAGTTATTGAGCATCCCTACTTTTACACCCTGTTCCCCTCATGCTTTCATGCCCATTCCATCATTTCATTTGAGCTCTCATCACGTCAGTCTTCACGGCCATCATTATTTCTAGATCCATTTTAATGCACTTTCTGTGTTCACAACATTTTTATCGCATTCTCTTCCTTTCCCACATGCTTCTCCACAAGGAACTTCCTACGAAATATCAGTGTTTTCACCCACATCTATTCTTTAAGTGTTTTATTGCTGTTTCATATTTAATCAAAAAGGGGGAGGAAGAAGGAGCTGTGATCCATTCAGCTTCCTTGTCGTAATACAAAATATCAATGGAGAATGAATCACTTGTATCGAGTAACCAGTGTTCATTGTTCCTGCCGTCTTTCAATAAAACCCTCATTCACGTACACAGGCCGCGAGGCAGTATATCTTGGTTCTCCGCCTTGTTAAAAACGTGACAGCATCATCATTGTTTTTTTGTATGCTTCCTCCACCAGGAGGAGAAACCACTGGTTCGTACAGTAGTGATCAGTGATAAAAAAGTTTGAAAGTGCTCATTTGAGGTGAGTTAAAAAAAGACCCCACATTACCTAAACTGTACCTCTATTCAGTTTGGAATGGAGGCAGATAAAAACAGTGATGTGCGTGGGAAGACGAGTTATCGGTCTAATGCACTGGTATGTCCATGTGAGTCGTCAACATGTTTCAGCCCTATAGAATTGCCCTTACGGGTCAGGGGGCCTTCTTCAGGACCTACAAAAGTGTAGGTTGCGAATTGTCACAGCCTCGCTGAGTACAATGTTTGTTCATCTGAAAAGGTCAGAAAGTACCTGTGAGTGTAAAAAGGAAACAATAAACATAAGAGGGAGTGTGTTTGCAAATGCTCTTTTTTGCATTCACAATACTCTCAAGGACATTATTATATGTCACCACAATGATAAAGTTATCTACATAGAGAGGTAATTCTAAATTGTGCATTTAAAAAATAATAAGCAACTGAAAAAATGGTAATGCCCTACCCCCGTTTAGTACTGAGGTAACGCTAGAGGTGCCACAGAGTCAGCATCCCTGCATTTGAAGTCATACGTTCAGACCAACTTAAATCATTGCATATAGTTTAAGTAAAACGTTAATGCACATTTGTTATATCCTGTTCATCTCTTTCCCTGCTGCTCAGCCTGTGTGTGTGATGTCATTGGAATGTTCCTGTGTGCATGGTTTGAATGTGTGGTCAGTTTGATTGAGTGGGCTGAGCAGCTGGATGCTGCTCCCGGTGGGGCCTCCTTCCTTACTCCTCATTACCTTCCTTTTACCTATTTTACCTAATAAATACCAACTTGAGAATACCAACGTCTACAGGATTAATTTACTTAAAGAAGTATCTTTTTTATGAATGCAACAATGGCGACGAGACGGAAAGAACTGCGTGTGCAGGAACTGGATTTGAAAAATGAAATTACAAAGATAGGAAGTAAAGCTTTTAAAAGAAGACTATCAACGCTTTTGATGCCCCACCGGTGTCATGTCACATCTGACAGCCTACAGGAAACATCCATAAAGGTATGTTTCAAGCGTTGGTCTGTATGGAGTGTATTGAATTTTAAATTGGCAGAGTTTTTGGCAAGAGCGTCAAAATTTCAATTTATGACTGTTGTCAGAGAGAAACGGTGGAAAACGTGAATATATTTCCTCAAGATATTCAGAGCCCAATTTAAAATGACTATTTACATTTAAAGGGCAAAGATGTGAATCTTTCAGCAACTTAAATGTCTATTTATAGTGCACGAGCAAAGATGTCTACCTTTCAGTAATTTATCTGAGGCGTCTGTTCAGTTTAAAAACTTTGAAGATGAGTGAAACCTATTACTGCGCTATTTCCAAGTGGACTGTGACTGCTGAACAAATGAGCGGGGTTCGTATAAGCTGTCTGCAAGCAGGGTGTGCAGAGTGCGTTTTTTTTTCCACTCTAAGACTTCAGTATAAAACTTCCGTTTTCATTTGAATTAGTAGTTATTTGGAGCAGTGTTTAGGAGGAAACTGTGTGCCAATGAGATCAACTTGACAGGTGTCAGCGCGCCCAACTTGCGGAGCTGGGGCAATCCTTTTCACATAAATCTCTGACACTCACCGTCCTGTTTGGAGATGGCGGTTGAGCTGTCAGTTGGTCTGCAGCGATCCTTCCTCTTCCTCTGCTTCACGCTGTGTGATGACGTCTTCAGAAGGTTCTGAGGAGTTGGCGATGTGAAGCTCTCCTCGCGCTCTGTTTCTGACGTCAGCCGATGAGTCACCGCTGATGAGTCACTGCCTTTGCTTGAAGCGCATGTTCTCTGTGAGCCATCGGGCGAAGAAGTAACTGACAGCGTGATGTTTTTGCGTGCTGTCGTTGTTAACCAAGCGCTTCCTGATGTGAAGGACTTTGATGAGTTCTTAAAGCGCTGAGCTGCTCCTGGATCAAACGTTTTCATTTCTACAGGGTCTCTGCCTTAATGCTTTTCTTTTGTGGGTTTCTGCCATCGTTTCATCATCGTGTCACAGCGACTGGCACGCTATGAACTCCCTGAGATCTTTTCATTTATACTCCAAGAGACAAGGTACTGTTTTTTTTTCTATTCAGGTCTCGCAATCCACAACATCTGACATGACAACGGTGACTACTTTTATTATTTTAGTTTCTTATTTTCCATCAGTCACTATTTATATATAAATTTATGTACATGTTGTGTTTTAAGTGATTTATGGAACTGTTATGTACTGATATTGAGGTATTGGTTTATTTGCGTTCTGAGTGATTTACTTAATTTCTTACACTACTTGGAACTGTTTTATGCTGAAATTTATGAATTAATTTATTTACAGTGTTTTCTTTAATGGTTGATTTTAAGGTCAGGTTTACTATGCTGAGTTTTGACAAACTTTGAATTTATTGATATAAATGAACCACTTGTGGTGCTCAATTAATTTGAGGTGTTCATTAAGTTTTGATATTTATTGATGAACCACTTATTTAATAGTGCTCTATTTTTAATAGAGGTGTTCACATTTTTCTGCGAAGAGTCTACATTTATGGTTTGAACTTTGAGGGGTTCAATGGTGTATTTTCTTGAACTTTGAGGAGTTCAATGTTGAGGGTTTTTTTTTCTTGAACTTTGAGGAGTTCAATGCTTGTATTTAGTGAACTTTGAGGAGTTCAATACCACTGTGTATTTTGGATTAGTTGCGGAGCCACATTAGTGCTCATGGTTTGAGGTGCTCCATTTGTTTATCAAATCACATGAGGATGAGTCCTCAGTTTTGTTTTTTTTGCTTGTTTTTTTTTTACCTGAACCACGCAAGTGCTCTATTTTACTAGAGGTGTTCAGTTATTGAGAGTCGTTTGGTAGCCATGTACCCTTGCACTAGGTGTTATGCGTTCTGTTCTTTATACTTTATTTAAGTGTTTTGGACAGTGTGGTAACTTCTACGTCCTAATTTGTTACTCCATTGGGACGCTATTTTGTTTAGTTTGATTCCCTTGCATGGCTTTTAGTAATATTTTGTTCTTTTCTTTGAGATGGGGGATGGTTGTATGTGATTCCTCTCTCCGTTTGGTGCGAGAAGACATTATTCCTGGTTTTGTGCGAAAAGATATTTTTCCTCTCTATGTATCTTTCATGATGATTCATTGCTATTTCATGACATTACTTACAGTTATTCATTTCCTATGTTGACTGTTATCGAAATCCTGTTTTGTCATCGTCAGGACTTTCTGTATTTAGTTTCATCCTCTCTCTTTTGTTTTCTTTGTTTTAAAAGAGGGAGATGTGTTATATCCTGTTCATCTCTTTCCCTGCTGCTCAGCCTGTGTGTGTGATGTCATTGGAATGTTCCTGTGTGCATGGTTTGAATGTGTGGTCAGTTTGATTGAGTGGGCTGAGCAGCTGGATGCTGCTCCCGGTGGGGCCTCCTTCCTTACGCTCCCGGTGGGGCCTCCTTCCTTACTCCTCATTACCTTCCTTTTACCTATTTTACCTAATAAATACCAACTTGAGAATACCAACGTCTACAGGATTAATTTACTTAAAGAAGTATCTTTTTTATGAATGCAACAACATTCTTAGTTCATTATGTGTTCGCATGAACTCAGACCTTTGTATATACATATATCATTAGAGGAGTGTTTATTTCTCATGTCACAGAGGCCGAGTGTCAATAAATAGCCCCAAATGAGTGTAGACACTGAACGACTTTTCTAGACAAATAATAACATGCTAATTCTATGCGGAGTAAGCATACAGAAAAATATGGTGCGCAGAATGTTATATCCTACACAGATAGTGCCCCATCGTAAAGGTGGTTCTGTGTATTTCCTACACATGGGGTGTGTACACTGTTGATCAGTTAGTGAAACAGGTGGACTGTGTGGATCGCTTAACGTGCCCTTATATTCAATTATTTAATGGGCGTGTCTCTGCCATATCGCATATTTGAAATTGTTGTGTGACAGGGCTGGTCATTAATCGAGCGTACATGCGTTCTGAGGGGTAAGGAGTTCAAAAAGACATATCTCGATGATGTATTAGCAAGATGTGAGGCTAGGAGCAGTGAGTGTGCCCGCTGTTGTTTAAAAGCGGGTGCTCAAATGTACGCAGCAGTTCAACATACGTGGGGAGCTTATGTTAGTAAGCTCTATGTGCCCCCCAAGCTCAATGAATATTGAAACATTATTTAACGTTCGTGTTTTAGGGAAAAACCACATTGCTCCTTTAGGTCATTTCTAGAGTGCGAAGTTTTGAGAGTATATATTTCAAGGTGTTGCCATGGAGTGTGGTTGTGAAGGGTTTGGCTAAATGTAAGGATGAGGGCGTTGCAGATGCGGGCTGCATACATTTCAGTCCTTAACTAAAGACTCCCTCTGGGAAGTGTCCAATCGGGGTCGACCTGTCTCTGAGTGGGTCCATAATATTCTTGATTATGTTCCCCCAAGTGATCAAATCATCCACCACACATTCATTCCTGCAAGTGAGCTTAATATGTTGTACATCTGCGACCTCCCATTGTTACAAGTCCGCCAGCCAAATCTTTATATCCAGCATACTAGGCACCACCCAGTGTATAACTATCCTTCTCTGCACCAGCAATAAACCCAATGCGATCATTCGAGATAGCATTTGAAAGTGTTTCCAATGCGGTTGCACACATAGCAGAGTTTGATAAAGCCTGTCAGTTCTTGTCAGACCACATGGTCATCAGTTGCAGCATTCCCTCCCAAAAACGCTGTCAGCCGCTGACAGATCCCTTGCGTGCAGAAAGCTTGTGGAAGGTAGTCCGCTTCTTCCGCATGTGCTGCGTTAAATGGGATAAATCTTAGACAGTATGCACAGGGTCTTAAAGGTTTGATGTAAGTAGTGAAGTTGCACTACTGAGATTGGGTGATACTGCCTGTACTTGTACAATGACCTGCTTCTGTTTATACTTACTAACGTCCTCCGAGTAATCCACACTTCGCCATTCCATTTATTGTGCCGACAGGGCTATATGTTAACACCTTCAATGCTACAGCAATTCTCCCTGGGTGCTGAACTCCATTGAATTCCCTTGGTCATGAGCACACGGGCAGTGTACTGCATGACGTGCTGAGCTCGTCATGAGCATGGAAGGTGTTAATGTGTTATCAAATGCTTACATCCCGCTAAATCCAGGATGTGACTCAATTTTTGATGTTCCTGCGGTTTTCTGGAAAACATGTCCAAATGCCCAGGGCTGGGTGTGCTATTCAGGGATATGGTAGGAACTGCCCCAAACCAAAGCCAAACCACTCTTGCACCTGTGAAAAAGAAATAAAAATTGATTGTTGAGCCCTCTTTCCTAGTGCATATCCTTTCTTAGGATGGCAATGGTTTCAGTGACCACAGGGATGTATCATCTGCAAAAGGGGGCTTCTGGAACACTATTCTAGTTACCTTGTGCCACACCACTGCTAATGAATGGACAAGTTACATCGCTTCTTTGGGGACCCACGTCCCCATCATAAATGCCTCTTGCAAGGTGTACGGTCCATAGGAGCTCACCAACAGTCCTTTCCCAGTTTGAATCGTCATTGACCCGATGTACTGTGTCTTGGAGGTAAATGACACCATAGTACAGAAACAGGTCCGTTAGATCCGTTCCCCCTTCAAGTCTCAGTTCCCCACATTGAGGTCATAATGTGAAGCTGTGCAGTTCGTGACCTAGACCCCTAGATAGCAGGACCCATCTGACTCCCACTGAAACCCTAGGTCTTGTGGCGAGCCCGTCCCCTATACCCAACTTATCCAGGAGAACAGTCTGGATTTTGTTTTACTCTACTCATACAATCTACTCTACTATAATGTAGGCCAGACATTTTTCTCAATCCCTCCAATACCGCTAGGAGCGAGGGAGTCAACATCCCTCATCAGCCAGGCTAGCTTGAATCTAGTGGCACGGCGAGCAAGGGACCCACATCTGTGCAAAAAGTTCTGCAGCAACAAATGATGGACGGCATGCTGAATGAATCAAACATTCACTCCAAGTTAAGCGACCTGGGTTAAATCCATTGTTCCTTTGCTCCTACACCACCCCAGTTTGACCCTGCTGCATGCAAATCAGTCTTGAACCAGGTCCTCATGTGAACAGTCCAGCCTGAATTGATAAGCCGGTTTCTAGCTGGACTGGAAACAAGCATCCTGGGACCGTTATTGGGGTAACACCCCAGATCAGCCAGGCTATCTTGAATCTAGTGGCACAGTGAGCAAGGGACCCACGTCTGGGCATACCCATCCAACCGAAGGCGAAAAGTGCTGCAACACCAAATGGTGGACGGAATGCAGAATTAATCAAACATTCACCCCAGTCAAGAGATCTGGGTTAAATACGTCGCTTTTTTGCTAGCTACGCCACCCCAGCTGTATGCAAATCAGTCTTGACCCTGCTCCTCATGGTATCCGACCAGCCCGAACTGCCAAACAGGGTCTTCCCAGGACCAGAAACAAGCATCCTGGGACCGGTTTTGGGGTAACACCTGTCAATAGCCAGGCTAGCTTGAATCCAGTGGCACAGCAAGCAAGGGATCCACATCTGGGCATACCCATCCCACTTAGGTCGAAAAGTTCTGCTGCAACAAATAATAGTGGACAGAATGCTGAATGAATAAAACATTCACCCCCAGTCTAGAGATCTGGGTTAAATTCATTATTCTTTTGCTCACTACACCACCCCAGTTTGGACCCAGCCATATGCAAATCAGTCTTGTCCATGCTCCTCATCTGAACTGCAAAGCCAGGTCCTTCCTGGACCGGAAACAAGCATCCTGGGACCAGTAGCACCCCTCATCAGCCAGATAGAACACACCAGCACTTGTTTCCAGCATCCACCGTCACTCAGTACTTAAACTTTGATTCAAAACCTTCTAGTAGTTCACCCAACACATGAACTGATTCACACACTGATAATAGTTCTGATATACCCAACCCCACTTTAACTGCAGATTTCTTTTCATTAGTTGCCTTAGTGAATATTCCTTGCTTGCAAATTTCCCCATACACTTTGAATTGAACTCGGACGGTCTAAAGAATGACATCATGTTCTTCTTCTTGTTGTTTTTCTTGGATGGTGCCTAAGTAAAAGCTTCCACTAAATCTGGTGTTGCTCACATTCCCCAACATCCTAATTCGTGTCCCAAACACATAACAAATTGTAAGCTAATGTTGTTATCTGTGCATTTAACACCTAAACGCGCCTCTCTCCTCTTCTTGATATTTTACAATGTTCCCTTCCAATTTCACCTGCCACCAAAATATAATTCTAGAAATATTTTGTTGCTGCTAGCCGACAATATAGCATGTGCTTCAAGTTTTGAAATACTACTACTCCTACCGAAGCCAAGCAAAAGAACATTTACCTGTGCTTGAATCGTCCATTAGCGGTTATGTATGTAGCTAAATAGACCACCCTGGTTATGCCACTGATGACAAAGTTTAAATCTGTGGTATGAAATACCTCGGACACGTTTATGTAGGCGAACATCTACACGGTTGTCAGTAGCGTGAGTCTGCAAACTATAACTATTTTTATTTAATTTTCACAGGCTTATTTTTCTGTATTCCAACCATCTTCATTCTCTTTTTTCACTGTCAATGGAATATTATACACTGTGAAATGTTTGTATTGCATTTCCAACACATGAATCCTTATATTTAACACATTTTAACAAGCATTGACAAAGGCAATAGATTTGACACTTTCACTTGAGCAGTGACAAAAGCAATACAAATGCCTCCTGCACTGTGAACCGATTAAGAAACAGATTACTTGGTTTATACAATGCATGGATGAAATGAGTGATTAATTGTGGTATTAGAGTGCAGTTTCAATTCTAAAATAGTCCTTCATGCTTTCAAGTGGAGGTGGAAGGAAACACCTCAGCCAATAGAATAAACATGAGACTAAAGTATTCCTGATGGCTGATAGACTGTCTGACTGACAATGTCTCAAAGCAGTAGCTGAAGGTTCCTGAGCTAAAAAAGCGAATGACTAAAAGATGGTCAACCAAAGCCCCTTCTCCAGGAGTAGTGCAGGCGCCATGAAACAACAAATAGAGACATCTAAACTGTCAAAGTAGATCATGAGGCCGAGCGCAAAAAAGTACAGTGCTGGATAGAGAAAGGTGGGAACACGGGCAGGCAGTCAAAGCAATTCTTTTTTTCTCCCAAATGGTGTCTTACCTATAATTCATCAACATGAGAGATTACCAAATACACTGACGGAAGAGGAACATTGGGCTCATATGGTAGGAGGTGAGATAGTGAGCATTCCTTCATCGCAGCTCTAACTAAGCTCTTCTTCCACCAACAATCTCGTAGATCACGAAATGAGATGCAATTGTGCCCTGTTTGTGATGCGTCTGTCATGAAAGTTAAGGCAGACACCAAACCTCTCTCATTAGTTATCACATTCACAATGCCATTGTGAGACTTACTCCTGGCTCATTGAGCATACTTGAAATTGAAACCTTTCATTTTAAAATATCACATTTCAGTGAACAGAACTTAACTCTTAAATCTCTAGTGCTGCGGAATTTATGCCAAAACACGAAACAATAACCATAATATGCTACTAAGATCCTTCACTTGGATGAAAGATCAGATCCAATAGAGGTTTTTGGCCTGACACTAGGCTCCAGGGGCATAACTGGATTCCAATCAATGCATCATCTGAGAAGTGACTGGGGCATTTACCCTAGCTGATGGAGAGAGTGGATTTTTACAGCGTAGCACTGCAAACTGAATCTCCTTCACTCTGCTCGGGTACCAGGCAAAACTTTGGGGTTTTCCTTGGGCCAGGTTTAGATGAAATGTTTTTCCTTCACTTGAATGCCAAATATGCAATTTTCGTCCTTCAGTTCTGTTCTCTTTTTTCTGAAAGTCCAGGATCTTCGAAGTGTGTCTTTGGCATCTTCCTGCTGTGGCTTCGCCATCTTTGGTATGACTCTGTGATTTTCATTCTGTAGCTGTGAAATTTTCCTTCTTCGTCTTTGTGACAACAGACACAAGGTGAACAGCATCTAAAAGAGCCTGTATGCGCAATGGACCAAAAACCACCCCTTCTCCGTCTTCGGGTCTTTGACCTCAACTGCTGGTAAGTCTTGGGTGCTCCCATTTTACTATGTTTGTGTATGGTTTTCTTTGACCTTTTTTCCCCTGTCCTCCATCTCAAAAGAGTGACTGTGAGTACCCAATTGATAGGCTTAAAAGTTCCTCGTTTGAGCTTTTTATGTTTACTTCAAACTGTCATGCAAGCTATGATGTGAATCTTTTGCAGTGCCGCAGCTGATACAAAGTAACATTTTACTGACAGTTCCAGAGTACAGTGAAGGGGGGATCCATCGACCTCTATGTGCAAACATTCTGCCACTGACAGAGGACTACCTGTAAAAATAACACATCAAGATGTATTTCGCTGCTATAAAGTCGAACTTAGTGCTAGTAGCAGTGTGAAGTGACTGGAATTCCGAGGCACCAGGGAGAACTGCAATTACATGCACATGAGCCTCTAAATTGTTCTCTATACTTTGGATGTAAGAGCTGAAATACACACCAAGTTCCTACCCATACCAGTTTTGCTGGTGCCTGTTTCAAGACATGGGATTGTTTTACTGGTGCCTGCTTCAAGAAATGGGATGTGCAGCAACGTTTGCTCTTGATAGACTGCCCATCTACAATTCAAACAAGTTGTAGACTGGAACTGGAGCCCTGTCCAGTACCCCCAGTAAATTAATAAATACTTGCACTTTTGAATGAATACTTTGAACAGCTACACAAAACTTGGATGTGCAGAATTCTGGGTGTTAGTATTTCGAGGATGTTTTTAGAGCTGCATTGTGATTGACCTTCCCCACTCATCTACCTGTCAGGCAGGACCAATTTATTAGAGTTATGTCTAGTGGCTGGATTTTGCAAACAAAATTATATTAATTTCAGAATTTGGTTGACTCTGAAGAGGTCATTAATTTAGCTCTGTCAGACATTTGTTCAACTGCTGGCCAGGTAGTGTTTGTTTTATGAATGGCCACCGAAATTCACAAAAAACAGTTAATAAATTGTTGACGTTTGGGTACTGAGATGGCATTACAACCTATGTTACATGAAAAGAAGAAATCTACCTTGAAACAATATTTTGGTTACGGATTAAAACATAAAAAAAAATCCTGATTCTAATTAGCTACAGATCCATGACACCCATCAGGTAACGACATCCCCATTGATAGCCCTGGTGACCTCTCATATGGCATCTTCTATGATAACCTAGATGTTCCAGTTATCGTAGACACTTGAAAGGCGGAGGTCCTCTGACAACAAATAGATAGCCTCCCAGAGATTTTCTGAAAACAGTCTGCAGTACCACCAACAGTTACCAGAATGTAACCAACCAGCATATTACCGTTCCTAGGTTGGAATCCACTTAATTTGTATACATCAGGAATGTCCTCCTCTAGGAACCTGAACCATCACCCCACCTTGGTGGCAAGCTTCATCTCTGGGTTCTGCCCTGTTGCTCTCCATTCCTGGCTTTTGTTCATTCGGGACCGGAGCGCGACGGTGCACAAATACTATACAGTTTAAACTGTTATGGGCACTGTGTACTTCCTAATTCCAGGGGGCCCTTAAAGTATGTTAGGGGTTAATACACTCTGAAGCATGGGCGTTATCTAAATAGTAGTTACTCACACACCTCTGTACACACAGTATGGAATAATATTGAAAATCATGTTTAGACATTGTCCTTAAATTAATAGGGTAAATAAGTAGGGTCCTGGTGAAATGCCAATTGACACTGTGGCCACTGGGCGTGAAACATGTCACCAAAATAGAGGCAAGGGACCACCAAACTACTAATGTTCAATTTGTCCTCAATATCCAACTTTTAAATTTGTCAGAGATCCCTACATCTTTCTTTTAAATTTATTTTTTGGGGAAAAAATCTAGGCAACTTTAATCTTTTTTGTATTTCACCCACTACCAATATTGATGCTCTGTCTCATACTACAGGAAGCCAGAAAGATCTCCACCGAAGGAGCGCCTTATTTGGGGCCTGCTAAGCATTGCACTGACTGCCTAGCGTGGGGCTAAACCCAGTGAAAAAGCATGCAACTCAGGTGGGTGAGGGTTTATGTTTCTGAATGAAGACATTCCTAATATATACATAGGATGATGAACAAAGTAGAAATTATACTGATAGAATCTACTTCTAAACTTGAATGGCTTCCAACCTGAACGTCATATATCTTGGTTGGTTACATAGTCCAAAGAGGGCATGTGATAGACCGACTGGTATAATCACCCCCTTCTTTTTGATTTATAGTTACCCGAATGTTCACCAGTTGCCAATATAGATCCTCACAGATAAGCAGGGATAGATGTCCTAAATGTAATTGCAGCTATAAAAAAATACCATCTTATTTCCCAAAAGGGCATCTGTACAGACCATGTGTTGCAGGATGTGGTGTTATGGTTTCTAAAAGCGTCATAATAACCACACTCTGTATACATATGTAGTCAAAATGGCAACATGTCTAAAGGTAGAGGAGCCTTTTACGATCCAGGTCTCCAATGTTAGCCAAGTGGGTGTAGGAACATAAAAACAATTAAAATGCATTCACACTCTACTCCTATGCCAGTGGTAATGGAGAAAGCCATTTGGAGTCTTAAAGACCCCTAGCTTGCTTAGCTTGGATTTTTCCACCCATGCCTTGTACAAGGATGAGGGTTTGATTTTTCAACTTCTCCCCTTAGAGAAAAAGGTGTGGATGGTGGGTGTCAATCCCCACAAACAAAAAGTATCCAACCCAACAGAAAAGGCAAGAATAATGAATAGACACAGTTCTCAAAATGAAGAGTGAGGACGTGCTACTACGACTATTGGGACCACAACCTATTTGTTAAATTACCCTCGCACACTCTAAAATCTCAAGTATGGAAAATGAGACACCCATCTATTTATCTGAATTGTGGCTTCTTATAGCACTCATACTCTGCACCACTGGCCCCACAGGATGGAGTCATTCAGCCCATGTTCATGGGTTTTCAGATTGTAAACCCATCTCTGCTCCTTAATGAATAGTCCTCTGGAAAGGTCAAGGCCCTCCTTCACTCTTTCAATAATTGTCCACCTCAGGTCTCTATCTGTGTGTTGAGATTCCACATAGTGTGAAGTAAGTGTGGTAGCGCTGATCTTTCTCCATATTAAAGGGATACCTGGAGTGGATGGTGGTTTTTTAATCTTTAACCCCCCCTGGCCATTTGTCATAAGAGCTCCCTGAAAAATGGTTGAGCCCACCCTGGCCTTTAGTAGCCAGGGTGACCCGATGATGAAGCATGACACTACTAGAGTGTGTGAGGATAATTTGACAAAGAGGTTGTGCTCTCTATAATAGTGGTAGTAGCACGCCCTCACTGAGAACTGTGCTATTCATTATTCTTGATTTTTCTGTTGGGTTGGATACTTTTCGTTTGTGGATATTGCTTGGGAGGGATTATCCCCCCCCCCTCCCTGGCGTGGGAGTACCTCTCTACCCTTGAGACCTGAGGACCAGTCTTGTATACAGTGTGTCAATCTTTTCCACTTGCTCATTGGTGGGGGCATAAATGCTCCTCCTGCTTTGTCCAAAGGTATGTGGGTGTCTTACTTAGCTCTCCACCTTATCCTGCCTTGCCTAATGCCCAAGGGGGTTGGTATTACCAGCATGCCGTTAAAGGGTGGTATGTATGATTCTGAAAGTTTGTGAACATTAGGGTGGGTACTTAAATAAAGAAAAAAACGTTTTCGATGAAATTGCTCTTCACCTTGGCTAGTACATCATATTTCCAGCAACATTTCCTAAGCTAATAAACTCTTATTTTATTTAATTGGGTGGGTGAGGTGGTGCAGGAAATCTAATATGTCCTTGCCTTCCCATGTGGTGGGTAGGTTTTAATGTACTTCCATCTTGGACTAGGACTTGTACATTTGGCGCCATAAGTCCCCCTCTCAACCTTGTACAAAGGGGGAGGAGAGAATTTTGAACAGCACCCTTTGACTTTGCCAAAGGACAGGAATGCGTATATCCCACCACCTTGCCCAGTGGTAGAGGATGCTAAACTGCAGGCCCTCAGAAGTAGCTAACATATGCTCTGTTGCCCACTTTATATTTGCGAACATGATAAAGGGCAGGAGTGACCTACTTTGCATGCTAAACAAGCCGTGGCAAACCCAGTAGGCCTGCTTTGCCAGTGCTGTTTTTTCTCCCACATACAGATGACCATCTCGTGCAATCATGCACAATTGCCTTCTTGGAATTGTCTCTTTTACTTTAAAGAAAAATTATTTCATCTTGAAATCATTTTTCTTAACACACAAGAAATATAAATCCACAAATGGCAATAGAGCATGCGCACACAGTTTTATTTAAAGACGACCACTCACTGGTACAGCGGCAGGTGGCAGTGATAGGGTGAGGAGAATGGGAGTGACCAAACAGGAGCTAGAGGGCTAATATTTAATCAAGAAGACTAGAGGATCCAGAAAGGGTCTAGGACAGAGGTTTTCAAACTTTTGTAGGTTGAGCCCCCCCAGCTGAATTTTTTTAGATGTTGGACCCCCCAATACCTGACAGAAATTTCTGGAATCTGGTACGCTACATAATCGACCACCACGTACATATCACGGACCATATCCGGCAAATAATGTTCTACACAACAAGAGTGTTTAGTAAACTGCAGGTTTGTAGAGCTGAAATGCTTCAGCTGCAATGGGAGGCAAGATGTCTCCTCTGCTAAAACTGAAAGAAAGGAACAGCAGTCCTGCCAAGTATCATGCATCAGGTGTGACGCTAACGCATTTCAGTGTGGTGATCCGCATCACCGCACTGAAATGCATTGGTGGACGAGAGGCCGTGAGGCGGACCAGGATCAATCCTGAATCGGGTGGGGCAGGTGAGGGCCCCTCGACAGCGCGATACATCTTCCGCTGCTGGAGGGAGCCGGGCTCGGCCCCCAGAACCCCGGGGACTGCCAGTTTTTGGATCTGGAGTGGCACGTGGACTGGTGGCTGGGTCCGATTGCGACCACTCGGCCTTCTAGCCCCTCCAGCACTTAATTAAGTTTGAGCTAGATATCTGGATGTATTTTCGCCCAGGGGAACTACGGGATCTGCAGGAGAGGGGGAACGGGCAGTCGAGAAGGGCACAGTGACACATATTGAGTCGAAGGGGGTTGCAGCCCAGCTGCCCTGGCCGTGCACGCAAATCAAACTGCCAGTAGGCGCTGCACACTGTAGCTGTGTGTTCCCTCGGACTAGAATTCCGATAAATGCATCACTTTACATCACTTTGCTGGCAACATCAAAGCACTGGCTGAGCAGATCAACAAGAAGGTATTTATCCACCCTGATCGCCTGTACACATTTACTTTTCCTTTGTACAAAATGGCTGGGGCCATAAAACTGTAGCAATAAATTACCTCCTGTATCCACGAGGCCCATGAGGCTCCCCGGCCTGACTCCTCCACACAAGACCACCAAAACAGAGATAAGACTCCCTCCCTCCCAGCAAGATAGGAACTGGGCTTGCTCAAATAGAAACTGATTCTGCCCTTCCCTGGTCCTAAAGCAACAGCAACTAACAGAGGACTATCGTATCTATCTCCCCTATTTTGGCGGCCATTTTAGAGTGGTCTCGCTCTCTATGGCGGCCATCATGGACTAGTCCTTCTCAATATATGACCATACCTAAGATCTGGCCACTTTAGATTAATCTCAACTACAGAGTGTCTACCTTTTATTGCAGTATTATACTTCTACCTGTATTTAATGCACCGACCGCTCATATATCTCTGTCTACTCACTAGTGTCATTTTTTTGACTCATGCTGCCTTTTGTTTGCACCGGTATTTTGGACCGGTATATCTTGAATATTATACTTCTATGTGTATACTGTACATTATTATAAGCTGCACCCATCTCACTTCTTATTCTTGTACTGCACTGATCGCTACCTCACATATTTATATACATTTTTTTGTAAGCTGCGCCCATCTCTCTTTCTATTCCTGTAAGCGGCACCCTTTTCACTTTTTATTCCTGGATTACATGCTGTACTTTTTATTCCTGGATTACATACTGTACATTATTTTAAGCTGCACCCATCTCACTTTTTATTCTTGTACTGCACTGATCGCTACCTCACATATTTATATACATTTTTTGTAAGCTGCGCCCATCTCTCTTTCTATTCCTGTAAGCTGCACCCATTTCACTTTTATTCCTGGATTACACCAACAGCTACCTCTTATATTTTGGTTATGCGGGTTGATCACTAGTGCCACTTTTGTACTTTGTAACTTACTGTATGTAATTGCTCTACCGCACATTCTTATATTTTGGTTATGCTGGTTGATCACTAGTGCCACTTTTGTATTTTGTAATTTACTATATGTATTTGTTTTTCTACACACTTATATTCGGGTTATGCTGGTTGATCACTAGTGCCACTTTTGTACTTTGTAATTTACTGTATGTATTTGTTTTTCTGCACATGTGTACCACTATAGTGCATTCTCCCATACCCACCTAAACCACCTTCCCAACATGGATCCTATCGGCAATCACACATATAAAATCAACTACCCACCGACACTCACCAAAAAAGCTGCTAAACGCTTTAAACACAACTTCCTTAGATCACACCCTGAAACCCCCTTTGCTGACACCTACTTCTCACCGGTCAATGGATCCCTGAACACCGATATCATCTTCCACACCACACGCAGAGCTCAATGGAGAAAAGCATTCTTCACCCTACTCACCGTTTCCTCCACTAGAAAATCTGCTCACAGCCTAACTCTCTCCATCACACCATCCCAAGTCTTTCCAGGCAGAGCCACCATCACTATTTACAATAACGGGATTGTCCTATCACAATCCACAGACAGGAACCTGGAACTGCTAGACAACATGTTTCCCACCTTCAAAGAACACCTCTCCAATTCACGGACAAACACTCATACCTCCCCAGTCCCACCAACCATGACCTCACAGCTTCATACTCTTCAATCAGGGACTCACCTACCACCCCTGACCTCCCATCCCCTACCCACAACCCCACTATCCCAATTCAGCACTCCATCACAGACACAGATCGCTCCCCCTTATACACCGCCCTTTCCCCCGCCCCTTCTACCAACTTGCGGACCTCCACACATACCCTCAACACTCCTATCACACCTACAGCGGGCATTAACACCCCGCTCGCCGCTGACAGCACAGTTCCCACCCATAACACACCTAACTTTGTCCAGCACCAGAATAACACCCATTCCGACAATTCCCCCCCGTTATCCCCCCCTATTCTCAGTCCTCATTACCCTCTAATCAACCTCGCAGAACATACCCCCTCTCCTAATTTAACTCCCCCTCCCCTCAACAGGACCATCTCCAATCCCACTTCCCCTCCTACTCTCAGCCCCCATTACCCTCCTTACACCCCCACCACGGCTACCAGTCTCCCAGCCTACACCTTGTCCCTCTCGCCTACCACCAATGCCCTCACCCATAACACCAACTTCCTCCCTACCTCATCCACACCCCTCCCGGCCAAAACCTCTCGCCTCCCTAACCCCATCCCGCACACCAACACAACGCAGACCTGCTCGAACACCAGCCCTCCCTCCCACCTGCACACGAATTCCCTGGCCAGCCATTCACCCCTGACTGCCACTCCCACCCCCACCACCTACCCTACGATGGAATACATCATGGCCACCCTCACTCAGATCAAAGAAGACATTCACGCCATCAAATAACTACTCTCCACACACCCCATACACCGCCCACCCACCTCCACCCCCCCTCCCAACTCGTCTCCTACTCCGCCGGCGGACCCCCACCCTCATCACGCCTCACACCAAGCGTCAATCGCTGGGCATAGGCGCAGCAACTGCCCTCGTCCCCCGCATCGCCCATGCAATCCCTCACACATCTACACCTCCCCGCCAAACTTGTCCCCCACCCCTCCGACTAACTCTCGCACTCAGCTATCCCCCAATCTGACATCAATCCCAGTTCTTAATCGCAACAACCGCCCTCGCCGCACGCACAACTCTTCTTCTGACCTCGACACACTCACCCTTCTCCGCTCCTATGACCCAGCCCCCCAAACTCACACAAGCACCCCACACCGCAACATTCCCACGATACACCCAAATCCCCTTAGACCAACCACACTAAACAGCAGATTCTCCATCCCCAATAACCTTAGAAAAGTCCCTCTCTCGCTAGAACCATCTAACACCCTCTACACACCCCGTCTCAAATGCATTCTCCTCAACTGCAGATCGGCCACGAAACACTCAGCAGCCATTGCTGAGCTCCTCTTATCGCGGGACCTTGACCTAATCATCCTGACTGAAACGTGGCTAACTGAATCTTCGACACCCATAATGGACATTTTGGTTCCTCCCAACTACCACATTATCAGGCTCGACAGAACAGGCCAAATAGGTGGTGGAATCGCATGCATCTACAGGAACAACCTCTCTGTTCAGAAAGTCAATTCCACATCCCTACCATCCCCAACATCCTGGGAATACATCTGCCTCGACATTATTAGTGAGGGCAAACCGATATGCTCTCTTCACAGCATTTATCACCCACCCAGGGACAACCTCACCTTTTCCCAACAAATCATGGATATGATCTCAACCAATTCCGGACGCCAGCTCACCCAAATATACCTTGGTGACTTCAACCTCCACTGGAATGACCCCAACGACGCGGTGGTAAATAGTCTTAAAAATTTCCTCGATGCCCTTAACCTCACCCAAATATGCAACAGCCCGACCCACGAGAAAGGCTCTACCATCGACCTGATCATCTCCAAAGAGGACTCTATCCAACTCGAATCCATCCAACCCTGTGACTGGTCAGATCATCATATTATCACATTCTTTATCAACGAAAAAGTCAAAGTCAACCCGGCGCAACTCTCCAAGCCCAGAGTCTGGAAAGAGACTCGAAAAAGCTCAACCCAGGCTCTCTGCCCCCTAACAGTTGCAATCTCCTACTCCCACCTGCAGGCGCCTCGGACGTCCAAACTCTGACTGACCACTATCTCAACGCTATGACCTCTATAATTAATGAGGCTGCACCTATGCAGCTAAAAAGAGTCTCTACTAAAATCTCCAAACCATGGTACGACGGGAGTCTCAACGAAGATAGAAGAGACATGCGAATGGCAGAACGGACCTGGAGATCAGCCCCCTCCGCAATGCACCTTAAAGACTTGAAGAAAAAGAGAAACGCCTACTTCAGGAAAATAAAACGCTCAAAATCGGACTTCTTCAGCCTCCAACTTGACCAAGCAAAAAACCGCCCGAGAAAACTGTTTGAGCTAATCAAATCACAATCCAAGGAGCAACCACAACCACTCAACACTGGGTGTGAGGCACCCTCCTGTGAAGACTTCGCTGCTTTCTTTATCCAAAAAACTGACAAAATAAAAAGCGACCTCCTCATTGACGCAAGCCTCTACTCCAAACCCAAATGCCTAGCACCCGCTGAGCCAAAAAACAATGCTACATGGTCAACCTTTGGCACATACTTGGAAGAAGAAATTGGCAAATTACTCAGCACCCTGAAACCATCCAATCACCTCACGGACCCCCTCCCTGCCTTCGCAGTAAAAGACTTTACCCCTTTGCTTCTCCCTCTCTGGACTAAAATCATCAACAGCTCTCTCCAACAAGGAAGCATACCTGACTCCCTCAAAGTTGGTCAGGTCACACCTCTACTAAAGAAACCAACAGCCGACCCCTCTGATCTCAACAATTACCGTCCCATCACCAATATCCCCACTCTCGCCAAACTGTTGGAAAAATGCGCACAACTACAACTGACTAAACACATTGAGCAATTCGATCTCCTCAACCCTCACCAGTCAGCCTTCCGAGCAGGACACAGCACAGAAACTGCTATGACTCACATAATTGACGACGCACTTCAAATGCTAGACCAAAACGACTCATGCCTCCTCATCCTTCTTGATCTCTCCTCAGCATTAGACACCGTTAAACATGAGAATCTACTAGAACTACTAAACACAAGAATGGGCTTATCTGGAACTGTCCTCAAATGGTTCACTTCCTTTCTTCACAACAGGTCGCAGAAATTCAAGAGCAACAACCTGATGTCCTCGCCAATACCTGTAACGCTAGGCGTCCCCCAAGGATCCTCTCTATCCCCAACTTTGTTCAACCTAGTCATGGAACCTCTCACCACCTTGCTACAAGCATCCAATGTACACTTCCACATGTACGCCGATGACACCCAACTTTACCTCAAATTACAATCACCCAATGACATCCTGCTCCTGAACTCAACGATCAGATGCACCCAATCCTGGCTTGCCGACAATCACCTCAAACTCAATGCCCTGAAAACAGAGTTCCTTCTGATCTCACCTCCAGTGAAGATATCCACCACTCAACATTGGCTTAAACTCCTAACCGCACTCAATGTCCAACCCACCATCGTGGACTCAGCAAAATCTTTAGGCATAACACTCGACACCAATCTCAACATGCAGCAACATATCAGCAAGGCAACAAAGGGAGCGAACTTCCAGATCAATACTCTGAGGAAACTTAAACCCTACCTCCCAGCCAAAGACTTCCAAACTGCAGTACAAGCACTAGTCATCCCACGAATTGAATACGGCAGCACCGCCCTCTGCGGACTCCCACTAACTACAACCGCACCACTAAAAGCGTCTCTAAATGCTGCAGCGAGACTCATCACTGGGTCAAAAAAGCACTCCCACATTACCCCTGACTTGAAGTCCCTGAATTGGCTGCCTTTTGAAGCCAGAATACATCTGAAAATCGCCTGCATGACACACAAGGCGTTACACCTAAACTCACCCGGCTACCTTGCTCAGAAATTGACAATCTCTGGGGGAATCAGAAACACGAGAGGCACAAACAATCTTCTGCTGAAACCTCGAAGATTCCGGAAGGAAAAAACATACAAGCGCTCCTTCTCAGGAATGGCGCCTAGGATTTGGAACTCACTCCCTCCCGAAACCAGGCTTATCTCCTCCACTACACTCTTTAAAAAAGAAGTAAAAGCTATCCTCATGGCTAAATACACTTGAACTACTATCTCGAACCCTATTAACACCCTGCACCGATCTGTATTACATGCTTGACCTCTTTACTTATTTGTATGAGTTGTCTTATTACTCACATGATTTGCTTTGCAGTCACCTATTTGTATTATTTGTACTGTGTGTTCTATTGATTTACTTATTTGACTTTGTTCCCTCATGTACCCTTCTATGTAAAGCGCTCTGATATCTGCGAAGATCTTGTTCGCGCTATATAAAACTTTGAAAATAAAAATAAAAATAAAAATTGTCACGCATTATAGCACCTTCTCAGCTGCTACGTCGAGGGCTGCTATAATGCGCTTGATGGACTGAGCTCAGTGCCTGTCATCGTGGTGTGCACTGCTCCCAGCAGTCAGAGGTTAAGAAAGCTTGCTAGATCTGTTTGCAGCTCTGCGGCTTGCACGTTAGTTCTGCTACAATGTAATTGTAGTATTTCAAGTTAGATACACTTCCTAGCCAGGCTGACACACGTGGCGCCGAACTTAAAGTGTCAACGTCACTGCAGTTAGTGCCCAATGATAAAGTAGACTCACAATACTAGGCTATGTGCGTCACTTCCGACGGTGGTCCTGCTGCCACCTGCGTTTCTTTAACCTAAAATGCGCAGCTCCTGCTCCTCCTGAACTCGCCGCCCCTACCACAGCTGACTGAGGTATTTCCAACAGTAACTAACGCCAGCTGCAGCTGATTTTCACTGTTGTCAATGCAGGGCCCCGTCGACCATCTGCGGTAAAGATGGCTCATGGATGGTTCCAATGTGGTATCGGATCCCACCTGCACCAGTCAGCCAAAGTCAGGGCTAGAGAGGCTGGCTGGTTCACGAGTCAGGGTCACCGTGCAGCGCCGTGGGGAAAGGGGGGCATTCTCAGTGAGTGGGGGCAGCAAGCTGCTGTGCTCATTGATTGCCGCATGACTGATGGCACATCAGTGGCGGTAATATATCATGCGACTGAGAGGGACCAAGCATACCTGGCCGCATCCGAGCTCAGCTGCTGTCCAGTGTCGTTCATGAATAATTATTAACCCCTTCGATGCGTGTGACAAGGTCAGCTCGTCATGGGTGTTACCTGCGCTGTGCGTGTGACGAGTTGACCTTGTCACATAACACGGGATTTTTAAAATTGCAGCACAGCACGGGAATTGCTGCAGCAATGATGCGGTTAAGTTCCTGATAGAGCAGGTAATCTATTAACTAAACTGTAGTTATCAATTACATCTTTTTAAACACCTATGCGCTGCTGCAGTGAATAGATTGCTGTTACAGTTTTTTTACCTAAGTGACTAGGTTAGTGTAGTACTAGTAGTAGGGCAGAAAAGCACCACGCCACGGAAGAACACTACCACCGCATGGGGGATTTTAGTTTAGGATGGGCTCACCACCTTCTGCTTTGAGAGGCCTACAATCAGGAACCACAAGTGATGACAAGAACACCATGCTGACCTGCAGCCATGATGTATTTTTTACCCATGTATGTATGTGTCTGTTTAACAGCAGTCAATTGTAGATTTGGCGGCCCAGCCACCTCCGGCATGGTAGAGACACTGCGTCTGCTACAGTGGCGACGAGGCAGCAAATAACTTTATAAGGCCCTCAGTCTCTACTATCCAATCGACATACAGTGGCGTTAGCCCGTTTCCAACTGCGATCCAAGTTGCAGTGAGCAGGATGGCACACAAGTTTACCTGAGTGAGGTGACAGGAAGGAGGACTGTGCATGGGGGCACGAAGAACTGAATTAAATACCGCCAAGATCATACAAAGCATTTGAATTTCGGAAAATATGAATGCCAGTGGCAGCATAGCAACGGAAAGCAATATGTCACATTTAAAAGCCATTCAATATTCTGACGCTCTCAGGTAGCTTGTTCGTAAATATATTTAGCCAATTATGACTTTCAAGTCAATGTATGATTCTGTCATTAAATAACAGAGTTATCCTATGGAATAAAAAGCCAAGCAACACAATGCAAATTTTGATATTATAGAAATTGTTTTTAAAGATCTGATAACTCACGTAAACTCTGCAGCCAATATACAAGTTAATTAATGCTCCAATATATGTGTCATTTCTAATGTTTATATAAATTTCCCTCGTCATTACTGCTTGATTTTGCTCGCGAGAAAAGTGTCACTCAGTGGTTGAAATGTAATTCATAATTACACTGAAATTATAAAAGTGTCACACATAGCAATCTTAAACCTTGGCAGCTATGGAACAGTCATTTCAGCTGCAGTGGGAGGCAAGGAGTCTCCTCTGCTTTGAAATGGAACACGAAAAAACAGGACTGTCTCTTCCTTTGCTTTCGGTTTTAGCAGAGGAGACCCTGCCTCCCACTGCAGCTGAAGCATCCCAGCTCTACCAATTAACCCCCTCCTGGGATTGTGAACTGCTAGCACTTCGCAGACAAAAGCGTGGCATGTCCTGCCCAATGATTTTTCCTCCCTCTCCCCTCCAACCCTCTGTCACCGGAGTTCTCTAATGAAAAGAAATTCCCATTTGAAATGGGTCAAAACGTGCGACGCTGGGGACAGTGCAGGACAACAAAGGTAAGATTTTAGGGTCGAGTGCTCACCCCCCCCTGAGATGGTGTCGCGCCCCCCGGGGGGGGCGCGCCCCACAGTTTGAAGAATTCTGGTCTAGGGGCAAGGAAAGAAACACATAGGGAGAGAGAAAATAGTCCATTGTGTACTACAGTGCAAGATTCTGACATTAAACTTATAGCAATGTAATGCTAAAAACCTTTTCATTTTGGCCCATAATAGGCTAAATCATTATGAAGTGTAACATTATATACAAGCTTATTAATGAAAAGGTGATCAGCTGGTTGCATTAAGATGCTTCTTTAATTTTTTTTTATTCTTCTGTTCAATAGTTGATGTACAGCCAATTTATTTTCCCCCCTTCGGCATGCAGGCTTGGGGCTTTCTCAAGGCCAGGAATCGAGGGCACTAATAAATAGAGGTTTGGTAAATAGAGATACAAATAAATATAGGTTTGGTAAATGGAGGTACCAATAAGTAGAGCTTTAGTGTAACAGATTTCTTAGTTTTTACAGAAGAGTCATGATGAATCTAGATGTCTTCCTCAGGATACTATATTTCTGTCAGATGCTGTCAGTACTGGGCCACACTGAAGTTATTTCATGACTTAGTTTGAGAGTACAACCATAATGTACATGATCATCCTCCCCAGGACTGTGGAGTGTTGTCGAAGGCTGCCAGTAATGGTCAAGACTGAAGTTCTAAGGTTTCTCAAAATGACACCCTGATTCAGAAAAGATAGACAAAACCTGATATGCACTGGCTCAGAGGAAGTTATAGCTGTAAAAAAGGTTACTTTTACTTAAAAAAAATAAACAAAAACAAGCGAAGTGCGTGTTGCCAGGATGAAGGATCTTGTTAGTTAGGACGATCAAGAGGAATGTTTGCAGAACCCTCTTGTATCACGATTTTCAATTAAATCAGTGTCTCAGTCTGCTGAGTTCGATAATGAATGAGACTTCTCAGTGCTAACTAGTTACACACCTGCATCATACTGAGACACTGATTTAATATCTGGATTGCTCATTAGTAATTTTTCATTACTCTGATTCCTCCTCCTTCGTCTCAGTATGTAGATAATCCTTGAAGGAAGGAAGAATAGTATCCTGATCCCTGTGAAAAAAAGAAATAACTTTGGGGAGCTTTTTGCGACCCCAATTCAACACAACCCATATACTCAATTTTTAAGATAGTGGCATAACCTAATAGTACAATCCCCTTCGCTATGGTGTTAGCAGCGTTGTGATTGGTCAGAGCACCGAGAGGGAGTGGTAGCCTGGGTATGTTTTCCACCCAGGCCGTAATGCTGCCTGGGTGGAGAACATGCAAAGTGTGCATGACTGTTTGGGCGGCCTGAGATGGCTGGCCGAACAAACATGTGCCCTTTAGGTGCAGCTGCTACCACTCCTCCTTCCTCTGGGTCACAGGTGCTCAACCTCGCCCCCCTACCTAACCTGGCGACAACGGCAGTACTAAAAATAAAATTATGATAACGTCCCGTTATTATCATTTTATTTTTTCCTTTGCACCCTTTTAAAGCAGTGGGGCGGACGAGCTGCTGCTGGGGGTGCATTATCCATCAGGTGTGATAAGTAAGACCTATTATGAGTTTGTGGGAAATAACATGCAGATTTTGGTGTTTAACACCAAAATCTGCATCATGCAGGAGGTACTGTATGCTTTTCTTCTGAAATTATTTTGTAGGTTTGAGCTGCCGTACTTTAACGAAGGTTGTGTTATTTAACGCATCTTGTAACTATCAGAGGTGTTAAATACCTTCACACTCGTCATTCAAACCCATGCGTAAACGGGTTTACAAATGCGTTTGGAAGTAACAGGCCCCCTTGTAATCAGGCCCTTAGTCTTCTCTCTCTCTCTCTTTGGTGCCCTCTCGCCACTACATTTTACTTCTCACCATTCGTTCATCTCTTGCCCTGTCTCAGTCTTGAGCTCTCCTCTCATTCTACTTTTCCCCTCTTCACAATCTCCCTCTCGACTTTGTCCTCTCTTCCTCCATTCTCTGGGTCTCTTTTTCCCTGTTTGCTATCTTTCGACTTCTTTCACTCCTGCATCCTCCCGATGGTGATCCTTTTGTCCCTCTAACTGCTCATGTTATCTCTCTTCACTCCTGTCGCCGTGTTCATTAAAGGATAACCCTTAGCCCTTAATATACCCGTAATGCTAAGTATTATGGTAAATAAACCTGCTATTATAATGTTAAACGTACAGGCAAGCTGACTGGGTGTTACTAAAACATCTTATCGAAGTAAAGTACCTGTTCACTGTTTGCATGTCACATTGTTCTGCAGAAGATTATTGTATTAAGCAAAACATTACTTTGTTTACTTTCAAAGGGAACCAATACAATATTTAAGCACTGAGGAAGCTTTATATTCCTCACGATATGATCTAGTTCTGGGTCTGACAGCGACTTTGTAAATATCAGCATTGCGTTACTGTCCTCAGTACCAGCTTGCGCAGAATAGAACATTTTTTAAAAGCCTCCTTGATTTTCGTCAAGTCCAACAAACTCAGACAAGCTTTAAATGCCCCCAGCAGCAGCCCAAGTCTTGGGATCTCTCTCCGTGCCTGCAACAGGCAGGCCTGCAGTAGTGGGGAGACCGACCATGAGGGTGGAGGAAATAAACTGGAATAAAAACTGCTCACCTCATACATGGCACTATCAGCACTCCGTGGCAAAGTGGCAGGAGTGGTCATGCCCACGGCACCAGCTTTGGCAATGTTTTTAGCCCTGTTGTACAGCACAGTGGAGTGTAGTAGAGTAGAGTGGTGTAATATACAGTGGCATTGAGTGAGGCATACTGGGTGAGTGGCATGGCGCAGAGTGGAGTGGAATAGAGTGGCATAGAGTAAGGTGGCAAGGAGTGCAGTGGTGTGGTGTGGAGTGAAGTGGAGTAGCGTAGAGTGGGGAGTGGCATAGAGTACAATTGCTTGGAGTGGGGTGGAATGGAGAAGACTGGAGTGGCTTAGCATAGAGTGGTGTAGAGTGGAATTATGTGGAGTAAAGTGGTGCAGAGTAGAGTGGCATAGAGTGCAGTGGCTTATAGTAAAGTGGTGCAGAGTAGAGTGCAGTGGCTTGTAGGGGGTGCAGTGGCGAAGAGTGAAGTGGTATAGAGAAGAGTGGCATAAATTGCAGTGGCATAGAGTACAGTGGTGCAGAGTCCAGTGGCATAGAGTGCAGTGGTGTAAATTACAGTGGCTTAGAGTGCAGTGAGGATGATCAGAGTAGAGTGACAAAGAGTGAAATGCATAGAGTGTAGTGGGCGTAGATTGCAGTGGTGTCGAGTAGAGTAGAGTGGTGTAGATTGCAGTGGCCTAGAGGATTGGAATCAACAGCCTATGACAGAGCCACATTTCAAGTTCCACGTGGTGCTTAATTTCTGAAGAGCAGCCACTCTCATGGGTTTTGTCAATGTTTCACAGAGACACTGCAATGTGAGCAATGTATTTTAGAGAACGTAGAAGAGCGCAGCAGAAACAAAGTTTTACTATGTAGATGAAATTTGGTGGACAAGAAATAATGTTGCAGGGTTCTTTATTTGGAAGGTATGCAGAATCACTGTCACACTTTACTGTACAAGAATATGGATATTCTGTGCCACAACAGACCTATTTGCTGTCCTAGATTAGCTGATTTGCTTACATGCTCGCCGAAAAAGCACTTTGATGACTCGTCAGGGACATTAAGCGCTATATAAATGCAATTACAATTCAATACAATACATTTTTGGGCTGGGGAGTATGAGGGCAAAGAAACAACATGAAAGGGGGATACGGTAGACGGACTGAAAACACAAGCATTCATGGAGTGCTTTAACCCCCAAAAAAGTAGCTCCAAAAGCGGAAGCAGTGAAAGGACCCAAGTATTTGATCCATGCTCTAGGGGGAGGCCAAATACAATAAGATATTACGCAAGCATGCCAAGGTAAACGGAAAATGAAGGCAATATGCACCACCCTGAAGCTAACAAATGTTAAGGTATAGGCAGGCCGTAAGCCCACAATATGTAAGCAAAATGTCTCGCAGAGACAGCGCATGTGATGTTTAGAGGAAACCTAAAAAAACCTCCTAGAACCAATAGACTGCAGCATAAACCGGAAAGCAATAGAAGGCGCCAGACCCACATGAGCTGGGTGGGCGGTTGGTGCTGTTTTTGTTTTAAGGGAACTGCCCTCCTGAGTCCCTGACCACAGAAACAAGTCCAGGCCCAGTCATCAGTAAATTGCCTGGGGCTGCCAGCACTGCTTTAGCCGAATCATGGTATCTGTTGTGTAATTATATTTTCTCCTTTCACATTTTTAGGTTTACACAATGTCGGAAGGGGTGTAATGTGTGACTAATACATTTTAGTGTTGTGATGTGGATGCCAGCACTAAAATGCGTTCATCTAACCATGAGGCATGGTATTTGGCAGGGCTGCTCCAGTGTGAGCCCTTGCACTGCACTGGGGAACCAAAGGACACATTAAGGACTAAATAAGTTAATAAATAAAAGGATCAAAACACACCTTTGCATAGTAACAAATTATAACTGCAGATGCCCAATAAACCATGTCGAGATGCGCTTAACATCAACAACGTCCTCCATCATAAAAAAAAGCACTGTGCATATAAAATATAGCAAGCCCTGCATCCATATATAAAGCACTGAAAAGCTCCATGCATTGTTGAAATCCAATCAAAGTAAATAGAAAGGAAAATCAAGAGTGCCATAGCAATGACCAAAAAGTTGAAAATGAAAGATAGGCGCAAAAAGAAACAAGAAGTGGGTTACAAGGGAGTGACGTACTACAGAAAATATTCTATGGAGGTATACCTACCAATAGGCCCCAAATCTGTCTTACCAAATAATCAGTCAGTTGGCGGTGAAGAAAAGTCAATCGTTTATTAAACCAATAATACTCTATAGAGGAGCCTCTCCAACGTCACCCAGCCAGTGCGCAGAGAAGATTGCCAATTCACACTCAATACATGGCATATATACTTTCAATATGTTACATGAGATCACCGTACATGGAAAAATACTGGTTGGCACAGTGGTTTAAAGGAAAAACCATATATGGCATACAAAGCTTGTTTAGAAATGTGCCTCTGTTACCATTGGGGTGGGTCAGGATGGGTGACTCCCTTTCGTCTCGGTGCCTGGGAGCACAGGCACGGCACCTCCAGGAATGTGCTTATCACCTCTGAGGCCAGATGCGACCTTGGGATTTAGAAAAAGAAAGAATAGTATGAATTCAGCTGTCTGCTGTAACTCAACCTAACTGGGGCCTATCGACTGCTGGAGGATAACACATGACCTCTGTCCGAGTCTAATACATGTACAACAAAATGGTGTCTGTTTGGTTCTCAGTTCGAGTACAGAGGAACACAACATAAAAACAGAAAAAGGTATTCCTATATTGTAATAACTAATTATTCTAAACTAGGATAAACGTAATAGATTATATATGTGGATAGATACATTGTGCTAACAAAAGATTACGATAAGTGCAGAAAATCTATTTCATCCCTCAGAACCACCCTTTTAGCATGATGTAGCTAATCAAAGAATCAGTCCTCAAAAATACCCTCGTCAATCTGCATCATCTCTCGTATTTCTTGTTGGACCATTTGAGCTTTTACCTTAGTTGGGGATGATCTTGTCATAGAGGAAGAGATTTTTGTAGCACAATAAGAACAGCATGCAGGTCCACATTGCATACAGAGGCAGCAGGTGAAGATAACTCCCGCTATGCTAGCTAATATCATCAAAATCTTCCAAACCCAGGTAGACAACAAACACCAAAACCATCCAGAAAGGGACCAAGTACCAGTGTCTGCATGTATTTCAGAAGCTAGACAATGTAGCTTTTGAATAGCCAAATGGACAGATGGGGCGGAGTCAGGGATATATACACAACAGGAGCTGCTGATCACGCGGCAAGCTCCTCCCCGATCTGCTAGGATAACATCTAGCACCATACGGTTTTGAAGAGAGACAAGTCTCGTAGCCTGAAGCTCCACAGTTAAATTAGTTGATATACCAGCTGTGGTATTTATAACTCTCTCAACTACTCTAGACAGGTACCGTACCTCTTTACTAGTGATAATGGGCCCCCAAATAGGAAATACTCCCTTTACAATGTCCATAAAATGCTGCTCCGGAGTATCAGTCTGATCTACTTCAGATGTATCAAGTTTTCTTCTATCTCTTATTACAGGCAAACTTGGTCCATCTAACCGATGATCCTTATGATAATTGGAGGGTGCTATTTAAACGAGTGGATACAAAAAGGATAAATACCAACGACCCTCCCATCCCCGGGGAAGCCATGTGTAGGCATTCTCACCACATAAGAAATAAACATTCGGAGGGGTCAGCAAAGGTGGGCTACTAAAAGTACGTAGTCGATAAGTATGATTACAACGACTGTCTCCCAATATAATATGCCCAGCCCCTTGTACACAGAATGCAGAAGTACTAATCAATATAGGCACCAGGATAGTTTTGTCATCAGTAACATTTCGATCTTGAAATTGCTGGAAGTACCGAGTGAAAGTAAATTCTGCAAAGTCTAATATCTCACTCTTTAAACACGTGACATTTTCACATTCTGTATATAAATTCATACAAGCATTAGGGTCAAGTGACCCTTCTCCGTTATTTCCTTGCGGATCGAATCCCTGATGTACTTCTCTATAGGCCAAAATCATCTCGTAGTCCTTTTCGGAATACCTTGATGAATCCACCGAGTAATGCATGTACATCATCAACAACAATTTAAACCAGGCCTCACAACTTCCCAAATAAGATAAAGGCAATGAAATAAAAAGATCATGTCTATGCATTACCGACGGCAGCAGGCCACAAACCTAACAATTTGTCGTATTGGTAGCTCTATGCGTTTGATGCAACATCTCTACAAATAAAATTTTAAAATAGGTCTGGCGATGCCTTTCCTTATGAGGGGCCAAAGTAAAGAAGAAATGCTCCGTCGGTGGGGTAGGAGTACCTAGTATAGTATACATGGGATGATGAAATTCTAAATATAAAAATACACCCATTATTATGACAAAGAGAACTGCAATGGTAATCACAAAAGCAACTTTCACACGTGTTGTCCAAGAAGAAAACATAGGAACATAAGTAGGCATATATCGAGGAGCGAGGGGGCGTTCCTCTTCAGGAATAAAACGACCAAAGGAATACATTCTAACTAAAAGTCCAAAGGGACACAGTCCAACCTGCCAGAGGGTACTTCTTTCCTGTGTCCGTCTAGAGCCTCACAGGCAGGCTCCTATCGTTCATCAAAAAGGAAGCAGATCCTGGCGTTGAATTTTCCATACAGTTGCAACCCGGGCCCCCTTTTTGTTTTCTTAGTCTTTCTCTCTGAACAGAGCAATACAATGTTCCAGCTCTCAACGCGTTCAGTCCAGTGTCTCGCTCAGCACCCCCAAACTAGTCTAACAAGGCCCTATTACTCAAGTCTCTCCCTATCTCCTACCATGTTCATTGGGGGTACTGTGTTGTTTTCTGGGCCGCAGGTTGTATCGAACATGACCAGGTAACTTCTGGTCGGCAAACAAAACAGGTGAAGTGGCATTTGTGATGCCTGACTTAACATGAACTCCTTGTGCAACAATAGGGGCAACCGATTCCGGGGCCAATTTCACTGTTGCTGATGAGACCCCTTGCGTGCCCAATGCTCCTTCCTCTTGCCTTTTCTCAATTTCCTGGGCTTCAGAAAAAGGAACAACACAAGGAGCCCTCTCACTCTCTTGGGTCAAAATTCCTTCCAGATTTTGTTGATCAAAACGAAGCGGGAAAGGTACTTTCTTCAGATGGGAAACATGGATCCAATGTTTCCGATCGTTCACATTCACCGCTGTTCGAATAGCCAGTAGAATTTGGACTGGTTCGGTCCACCTGGGCTCCAGACTAGATTTCCGCTGATAATTCCTCACCATCACCACTGGCGGGTTCCAAACGATGTCCGGGACCCTCCGGTAGGGGCTGCAGCGTATCTGACACCTGTTGAAGGATAGAACGAAGGTCTTTAGTCAAAGCATACAGGTAATCGGTCATCATTGGATAATCAATCTCTCGAAAATTTCTTGGTTGTGGAAAGCCCCAAACATTAACTGGCCATCCAAAAATAACCTCATATGGTGACAATCCTGATCGGGAATGGGGGGTGATACGTAAATATATATATATAATAAAACGGTTGGAGTAAGGTCTAAGGGGAAATCATATTTATAGACCAACCAGACAATCTACACCCCCATATACCATGTAGAAACAAACAACCTGACTGTCAGCGGTCTGTGGAGTAAGAGGACTAAGTGTCTGAAATGCAATGGATGTCACTATGTATAGGAAATAAATCCCATCAGCCCACCCAAATGGTGGAGCATCATCATCTGGGACTTTTCTGGATACTCGTATGGATAGGGGGATACACTTGTTGGAATAGTGTGTTAATCTCCACTTCACCGAGACCACCAGCGATGGTTCCAACCATAGAATGACAGGGAGGGATAAAGTGGTGTGGGATATTTAATTGCAGTGCGAAAAATGTGTAAACAAAAAGTGAATAATTTAAAATTGGCTACCGTGACAGCAAGAGAAACTTTTAATAGGGAGCAATCAAGGTGTCAACATTAAAACAAAGTGTATGACAGTTTGAAAAAATAACTGTCTGGAAAAGATGGTATCGTGGTCAACATGTTTCTGCCATTTACTAGGGAAATTCCCATCTGGCTTTCATCAGGACCTAATAATACACTACTGCAAAAGGAAGAAGAAAGTGCAGACCAAAGTATTTACACCAAGATACATGATACCGGATATCCAGTTGTGCGTGGAAGGTCTCCTACGTCTCTTTATCCGGTTCAAGATCTATTGGATTCTTTCCTGAAAGATTTACAAGCACAAAGAAAATTGTACATGTAACAGACACAGAAAATACAGTTAAATAACCTAGTGTCCAAAAACTAACTTCTAGAGATAGTTGTAAATTCATGTAAAAACTTTATGTGACTCACCCAATAATCCTTGGGAGTAAGCCTCACCTCTCTGGCCACTGCTCAGGATTTTGGAAGCCCCGTTCTAAATCAGTGAAAAATAATAGAAGTAGTAATTCAATGGTAGTGTAGGTTCTGTCTTAAGTGATACCAAAGCCCATTCATTCACTATATTTACAAATTAATTAAATAGAACCTTGGTATTTGATTTCTGAAACATGACAGACTGCGTCATCCACTGAGCCCACACATAATGACGATATTCGTTTAACAATGTAACCAGACTACCAACTTGGACTTTAATAAATATCAGTCCTGATGTATTTAAAGAAATTTAGCAGGGTAGTCTTCCAATAGAAAGCCCTTCAACGAAATAGGGTTCCATCTATACATTCTGACAAAAAAGGAAAAGGAAACGCTGTCTAAATGCAGAGCGTCCAATTTCCTGCTGTCTCTTACATCTCCGTCGGTACCTCTGGCCTCGTCCTAAGCCAAGGGGGGAGGTACCGACTGGACGAGGAAGTTTGCTTAATCTATTATTTGTTTGCCAATCACAATCTTGTGGCAAAGCATGTGATGATGCGGACCAGAGAGAGCACCATGCATAGCGTGTTACACGCCGGTTCGCCACTTAATGTTATACGGCGGTTCGCCACTTAACATGAGCATCAATCTAGAATGGAGCGCTTTATCATCGTAGGCTTCCGATCCTACATATGTAAAGATCACCAAACAACAATGATCTAGATGTCAAGCACCGAGCGTCATTTAAAAAAACAATTGCCTGGGCCGCTCTCCCTGCAAGCTCCTCCCCACCATCGCGCTCAAAAGCCCCAGCTCTTGGTTGTCAATTGGGACGCTCTGCTGAAACCTTACTGCACACGTTGGGATCCTGTGCTTGTGAAAACTTTCCTGACTTTATTGCCACTCCTCGCTGAACCCGCTTCGTGGGTCCCGCTTCGTGGGGGGCCTCGAGTAACATCTGTAAACCTTGGCCGTGGAGATCATCGTCTTTTGACTGTGAGTGTGTGTAGCGAGCAGCGCTGCGAGCGAGTTGCGGGCTCAGGACTTCGTCCCAGGAGCGCCCGCCTGCCCGAATTGCCAGCACCTGGGCCGCTCTCCCTGCATGCTCCTCCCCACCATCGTGCTCAAAAGCCCCAGCTCTTGGTTGTCAATTGGGACGCTCTGCTGAAACCTTACTGCACACGTTGGGATCCTGTGCTTGTGAAAACTTTCCTGACTTTATTGCCACTCCTCGCTGAACCCGCTTCGTGGGTCCCGCTTCGTGGGGGGCCTCGAGTAACATCTGTAAACCTTGGCCGTGGAGATCGTCTTTTGACTGTGGGTGTGTGTAGCGAGCAGGGCTGCGAGCGAGTTGCGGGCTCAGGACTTCAATTCCCAGGAGCGCCCGCCTGCCCGAATTGCCAGCACCTGGGTCGCTCTCCCTGCATGCTCCTCCCCACCATCGCGCTCAAAAGCCCCAGCTCTTGGTTGTCAATTGGGACGCTCTGCTGAAACCTTACTGCACACGTTGGGATCCTGTGCTTGTGAAAACTTTCCTGACTTTATTGCCACTCCTCGCTGAACCCGCTTCGTGGGTCCCGCTTCGTGGGGGGCCTCGAGTAACATCTGTAAACCTTGGCCGTGGAGATCATCGTCTTTTGACTGTGGGTGTGTGTAGCGAGCAGGGCTGCGAGCGAGTTGCGGGCTCAGGACTTCAAGTCCCAGGAGCGCCCGCCTGCCCGAATTGCCAGCACCTGGGCCGCTCTCTCTGCATGCTCCTCCCCACCATCGCGCTCAAAAGCCCCAGCTCTTGGTTGTCAATTGGGACGCTCTGCTGAAACCTTACTGCACACGTTGGGATCCTGTGCTTGTGAAAACTTTCCTGACTTTATTGCCACTCCTCGCGGAACCCGCTTCGCGGGTCCCGCTTCGTGGGGGGCCTCGAGTAACATCTGTAAACCTTGGCCGTGGAGATCGTCTTTTGACTGTGGGTGTGTGTAGCGAGCAGGGCTGCGAGCGAGTTGCGGGCTCAGGACTTCAATTCCCAGGAGCGCCCGCCTGCCCGAATTGCCAGCACCTGGGTCGCCCTCCCTGCATGCTCCTCCCCACCATCGCGCTCAAAAGCCCCAGCTCTTGGTTGTCAATTGGGACGCTCTGCTGAAACCTTACTGCACACGTTGGGATCCTGTGCTTGTGAAAACTTTCCTGACTTTATTGCCACTCCTCGCGGAACCCGCTTCGCGGGTCCCTCTTCGTGGGGGGCCTCGAGTAACATCCTTAAACCTTGCCGTGGAGATCATCGTCTTTTGACTGTGGGTGTGTGTAGCAAGCAGGGCTGCGAGCGAGTTGCGGGCTCAGGACTTCAAGTCCCAGGAGCGCCCGCCTTCCCGAATTGCCAGCACCTGGGCCGCTCTCCCTGCATGCTCCTCCCCTCTCACTTTGTCCATATAAATACATCCATCTAGTCCCGCTGCGTGGGAGCGACCGGGAGAAGCCCGGGACAAGGGCGGGACCGTCTGTGGCCGTCAGGGGCCAAAGGAGGCCGGGCTGGGCCAGGTCTCTAAGTTCTAAATTCTGCCTCTGTTGTACTCAGGTTAGTCGGTCTCCTTAGTATCCCTCACTATAAGATTTCATTACAGTTATGTCTAACTCCCTACCAACTTGTGTTGGAGTGTCGATCCTTGGGCCCCTTGACAAATACTTTGAGAAAGCTAATAAGGAAATAGATAAAGAACTTCTATTAGCTGAGAAGCGTGCTGAGCGACGCCGATCCATTGAACATTTGAAACAGAATCCCCTGCCCCCCCCTGATTGATAGAAGTTCTACTCATGACATAGGAAGTTCTGGTAGGTCGGACAGAGATGCCGATCTATTCAGTATTGACCACCTACCTAGTATTTTTCGTGACCATAACACATCTGCTATTAATTCTGGTATAAATAGCGTTGACAACTGTATTAGTCCACCTACGTCTTCTAATAGTCTCATAGTCCTAAACACCCCAGTAGCCCCAATCATAGCCAATCAATCACACTCATCTCTGTCTAACCATTTAACTGACAGTGTAACCCCTATCAAGTCAACTCCTATACACAAAACAATGCCTACTCAAAGTAAAAATGACATTGGCATTAAACCCATGAACCTACGTAGGGTGTTTCATTCCCCGCCTAGGAAGAAGAGAAGAAAGGGTGGGGTTAAAAGAAAAAGTTCTAATAATCAAGTTTCTCCTCCTCCGGTAGAAAGACCGAAAACTAACATAACTGTCCCGTCCGTGAGGGTGGTTTCTCCAGGGTCTCTTATTCATCCCACCCCTCCCGCCATAGATGATCTATTACCTTTTTCGAAAAAAGAGATGATAGAACTTTTAGATCAAATCTTAAAATCCTATATGCTCCCCCTTTTGGAGAGAATTAGGATTTTGGGGGAGAAAATGGACAATCTTTTAACAACTGCTGATCAGAATAAAACCCACCATCCAATGAACTGTAATGATCAGCCTCAATCGAAAGACCAACCTTCCACTACAATATCGACCCATAGTAAACCATCTCAAACTAATGGAAATCCACCCAGCAAAAATATTAAAGCCATCTCAACACCCAAACCAACATTAGCAAAAGAGAAGCATGTGCCGGTCTCTAATAAACCGATCCCCATCGTAAATAGCCAAACTTTGCCCCCTGTGGTTGACAAAACTAAAACCATATCCCAAAGAAAGTCCTCAACTCGTAGGAACACAGTGGACCTACCCCCTGAATCTTCTAACTTTGTTATTGTTTTGACTGGTGTTCCCCCGATCACTAATGGTTACCGTGAGCCTATTGCAAACTTGAAGAATAAAGTTACCTATTGGCTGAGAAATAATAGACCTCTTCCCGCCCACTTAAACGGAGATATTATCTCAGTAAGAAGGTGTAACTGGGTGGGTCTCCGTCCAAAGAACACAGAGGGCGACATTGTGATTATCAATTTTAGGGATCCCAGAGTTGTTCCTTACATAAGCGACTGGTTCCCAGGAAACAATGAAGGAGGTGTATCCACTCGAAATTTGAGTTATTTCTACCCAGAGCCGATGTTGAGACCTCCTGTCTATCCTAGTGCTAGTGGATACACTCCCTTCCTGAACATGCCAAAACATTCATCCCTCTTCCCTTATCCTACCAATAATCTCAACACCCCCTGCCCCCTTATCCGCCGCCATTATCCACCCAGCAATTTCCCTATAACAGTTAACCGTACTAACTCTAACTGGTATAATGATTATTGGAATATTCCATTGTCGAACTTGTATGAACCTTTGTCAGGGATGGATTCAAATGATTGACTTGATCTCCCTTTTCAAGTTTCCAAGGTCAACTTAGATTGTACGGGTACTTCTATTACTTCAGAAATGGATTCCCATTATGGAGTAATGTCAAAGGATATGACAACATATTGTGGTAAGGAAAAGTATGATTATCCCAGTGGGGTACGGGGTAGGAGCCAGGAAACAGAAGTGGTATCCCAGGATGCAGCGATTGCTGAGGTAGATGACATGGTGATTGGTGACCACGGGGGGTTACGAAATGGGGTCCGGCCATCTGAGTCGGTAGTTCATGGGGTGGTCGAAACCGAAAAAAGGAGTGATGATGCACACCCAGTAGACAGTTTAAATATTGGGGGTAAAATGTATGATGAAACAGAGAAGGACATTAGTATCTCTGGGACAGTTTCAAGTGGTACTAAGTTTGGCTCCTGGAACATTGCTGGGCTCGAGTCCAGACTGTGTAATACGGAATGGGTTGATTTCATAAACCAAGGTGATGTTTGGACATTCCAGGAAACCTGGGCACTCCCAGCAGTGTTCCTTGCAGGTTATCTAAATTTTAGTAAACCAGCAATTAAAGGCAATAGAGGGCGCGCTATGGGAGGCCTGACTACCTGGGTCCGTCAGTTTGAGGGTGTAAGAGCTGAGGAGGTATACACTGATAGCCCCGACATATTGACGGTTAGAATAAGATCTTCTAAAGGCCTCGATATCCTGTTGATTAACATCTATGTCAGGGGTACCCGGGGTGGAAGGGTTGTACCAACCCTCCATATCCTGGACAACTTCCTTTCCGGCACACATGTAAATGGTTTTACGGTTGTAATGGGGCATCTCAACTCCTGCTTTGAACCCTTGAGTGTAGGTGATGATTTACTTACCGAGGCTGAGGATATGTCCTGGGGGATTCCCCAGCTTGAGTTAGCCCCGATTAGGAAATGGACGCAAACTGCTACATTTATTAAAGGGTTGTGCTTGGATAAGGGTCTGCGAGCACTAAATGGCAGAGTGCGATCCAATAGGATAGGTAGACACACTTTTTGTAACGGCAGATACAATAGCCGTATAGACTACATTTTGGTTGACGTTAAGATGTGGGCCACAGTAGAGGATATGGTGGTCTCAACCAGACCCGAAAGTGATCATGATCCGCTTGTGATGGAACTAAGGGATCACAGTTTTCTGGGGCTAGAGAGCTGTTGCCTGAATGTTGTTCAGAATGAAGTTGTCCTTAGTAATGACATGAGAAGGGTGCGGTGGCCAAAAGTCTCTGTTGATGTTGAGGCACGCAAGGATATTAGAACTCTGGTTTTAAACTCCCTGGAAGAAATCTCTTGTTGTTGTGAGTCTCAGGATGATATTAATGTAAAAATCACTAATACCCATACCAATTTATTTTTAGAGTTAAAAAAACCATTTGTCAAAACCATTTCCAAGCAGGGCAGGAAGGGAAAACAGAAAACTTTATCCTGGTTTGATGAGGACTGTCGTCTAACTCATGGGGATTTGTTTAAATCAATAAAGCTAAAAAACCTTAGCTTAATAAAGGACTGTAGGTAGGCTTATAATAATGCAAGGCATAAAGCTAAGTCCAACTGGGATGAGGAACGGTGGGCGATGTTAACTGAAGCATGTAGCTCTCGGAACATGTGTCAGTTTTGGCATCTACTAAAATGGGGCAAATCACAGAAAGACCGCCCAAGCCCCGCCTCGGTTGGTCAATCCCAGTGGGTATGTTTCTTTGAGGAACAATTTAAGAATTGTAGTAATACACTGGATCACATTCCAAATTGTATCCCCAGTCCCCCACTTAAATTTACAAGCTGTGAAGCCAAACATATCCTGCAAGCCATTCCTAGGGGCAAGGCACCCGGTCCGGATTGCATTCCTGCCGACTTATTCCAACAGGATCAGGACCTTTGGGTCCCCTACTTAGTTCATCTGGCAAATGCTTTAGCCTCAGGTGCTAAGGTCCCCAAATCTTGGTTTGGGGCAGAAATCCTGCCTATTTACAAGAAAGGCGATCGATCGGTTCCTTCCAACTACCGGCCGATCAGCCTAATTGATGCGGTCCAAAAAATCATAGCCCGCATTGTTCTTGGCAGGATTCAAGATTGGACTGATGAGTTTAACATTCTATCTCCACTCCAGGCTGGCTTTCGGCCACATGTGAGTACTCTGGATCAGGCCCTTCGGTTTATTCTTCTTTATTGGAAGACTGTTACCATAGGAAAAGGTAATCTTTATGCAGCTTTTGTGGACTTAAGGTCTGCATTTGACCTTGTCCCAAGGGCCAAGTTGTGGGACTGTCTAGCGAAGTTGGGTATCCCAGCTCCTCTTTTATGCCTATTGGCTAACCTTCATGCCCACACATATGCCCAAGTACGGTGGGGTAAACCAGGGGAGGTAACAGATAAATTTCCAGTTGCTAAAGGTGTAAGGCAAGGGTGCGTTTTAGCACCCACCCTGTTCTCTTTGTATATAAATGGGGTCACTCAATATTTTGCCAATCAGCCTAGTGATGCCCCAACCCTGGCTGGATTGAAAATCCCACTCCTCATGTTCGCAGACGACACTCTTTTAATATCCAAGACCAGACAGCGCCTTCAGCAGGCTCTGTCAAGGTTTGAATTGTTTTGCTGCGAGCATGAGTTAGAGGTAAATGTGTCTAAAACAAAATTTATGGTACTAAGAGGGCACTTTTCTATCACAGCTTGGGTTACTATGGGAGGTACACCTCTGGAACAGACTAAGCTGTTTACCTACCTCAGAGTTACGTTTAGTGAGACTCTTAGTTGGGCTCACCAGGTTAACCTAATGGCACTAAAGCATATGCAGATTGGAGGAGCCTTGCTTAAAGAACATAAAAGCTCCTGTTCTAGGCCCATTTCCCCCCTAATAAAAATGTATGGCAAGAAAGTTTTACCATCTGTCCTGTATGGAGCGGAGCTTTGGGGTCATAGCAATCTTGATTCTTTGAAAGTTGCTCAAAATAAATTCTTAAGGCTGGCCATTGGCCTTCCACAATCCTCACCTCGGCTTCCACTCTTGTATGATCTTGGGTGTCAGCCGGTGGAGGATATGGCTAGATTGCGCCCAATAGCCTTCTGGCGTCGCCTTTGGACTACGCCCGAACTCCAGCTTTATGCGAGAGCATGTTTAGACGTTAGGGATCTTCCTGGCTCCTCCAACATTGGTTGGTTCAAGGCTCTAAGAACCACCCTATGTGCTATGGGATATGAGGAACTTTGGCTAAACCCTGACACTGCAACTTTCCCTCCAAGAAGGATTTAAAGCTGCAATATTGGGTTTGGGTGGTGAATATACGACATTCTGGACAGACAGATACTAACCTCACTGGCATATTCCTTGTTATGAAAGACGTCTCCAGCTTTGAAAATTATTGGGATGCAATAACTAATCCCCTGGACCGCAAATTGTTTCACCAATTTAGGTGCGGCTGCTTGCCTTTAAGGGAGTTTACTGAACAGTGGGGTAAGGGTGGCCCGGGGCAGTGTCCTAGGTGCTCAGGACAGGACGAAAGTGTTGACCATTTCCTTTTTGTCTGCCCCCTGTATACTGCCCCTCGAGCTAAGTGGCTAAGACCAGTTTGTAGGAATCTGGGTACTCATTCAGCAGCAGTTGCCAGAAGATTATTAAAGTCTGACCTAACACCCTTAATTGTAATTGGAGTAGTCAAGTCAAGTCAAGTCAAAGAATTTATATAGCGCTCTACATACCCAGAGGGTCTCAAGGCGCTTGAGGAGGGGAGGGGAATTACTTGTCAAATATCCACGTTTTAAGTTGCTTTCTGAATGCTAGGTGATTCTGAGTAAGGCGAAGGTGAGTGGGAAGGGAGTTCCAGGTTTTAGCTGCCAGTTAGGAGAAGGATCTACCTCCCATGGTGGTTTTGTTGATGCGGGGTACAGTGGCAAGGGCTTGGTTGGATGATCGTAGCTGGCGGGAGGGGGAGTAGAAGGACAGTCGTGTGTTGAGGCATTCTGGTCCGATTTCGTAGAGTGCTTTGTGTGCGTGGGTTAGGAGACGGAAGGTGATCCTCTTATTGACGGGTAGCCAGTGGAGGTTTTTCAGGTGAACAGAGATATGTTCTTTACGCGGGATGTCTAATATGAGCCTGGCTGAGGCGTTTTGGATTCGTTGGAGTTTTTTTCTGGAGTTTAGCGGTAGTGCCGGCGTAGAGGGTGTTTCCGTAGTCCAGTCGGCTCGTGACCAGGGCGTGGGTGACCGTTTTCCTAGTTTCGGTGGGGATCCAACGAAATGTTTTTTTGAGCATGCGAAGAATGTTGAAGCAGGATGAAGAGACGGCGTTGACTTGTTTGTACATCGAAAGTGAGGAATCCAGGATGACGCCCAGGTTCCGTGCGTGGTCTGTCGGGATGGGTGCTTTTCCAAGGGCTTCTGGCCACCAAGAATCGTCCCATGCAGAGGGGGAGGTACCTAAGATAAGGACTTCTGTTTTATCAGAGTTCAGTTTCAGACGGCTATGTTTCATCCATTCGGCAACTTCTTTCATTCCTTCGTGTAGGTTAGTTTTGGCGGTGTGAGGGTCATTGGTGAGTGATAGGATCAGTTGAGTGTCGTCCGCGTAGGACAGGGGTCTCCAACCTTTTCTGTAGTGAGAGCTACTTCTGAGCAGTGAAAATTGTCGTGAGCTACTGAAGGCTAGGAAACTTGCACATTTTTTCGAGAGACCCCTCCCACGCCCAGTTTCATTGACTTTAAGCCTAATTTCTTCCAAGCCCATTAGGTGGTTTGAACAAAAGGGGGCACTCTACCTCTTTTGAAGGTACAGACAGCTGCAAGTTGTGCTACCTTAAGCAAAAGCTTGTCTTGCTTGGAAGCATTCCTGGAAAGTGTAACGAAATACTGCAAGATACAAGCTTATGACCTGCTTTGGTTATCCTCGATCTAAATTGTTCACGCACTGCAAAAGTTAAACCTCAACATTTCTTCCATACCAAATGTGAATTATTAAAGTCTGGCTTAGATGGGCAGTCACTAGATTTCAAAAAAGAGACTCATTTTATTGTGAACAACCTCAATTATTTCCCCTTCACCACATACTCTTTTTTATACAGTTTTATAATGTCCCATCCTGGTTCAGGTTCAAATAATTTTTAACTAGTGTTATTCATTAAGGGTTTTATTCGGAATACTCCAGATCTGTTCATGATCCGGAACTGTGCTACCCAAAGAAACTGCTGCAGTGTTGGTGTTGATTGCCTTATGCACAGGGAACAGAGACGTTTTAAGCCAGGCATGGACAAATTGGACTCTGGCTCAGAGCTCCACCCATTCAGGTACCCTGATACAACCAGAGTTGTAGCCAGTGTTGTTCTGCAGAGAGCCTTGCCCGGATGACCTTTAATAATTTTTAAACTGATTGATTTATATATCATTTTCCTTTAATTTTTTTTAATGTGGCTGATATGTGAGTCTATTACAGAGTATTTGCAGAGAAATGTTGTGTTATGTTTCATGCAACATCCATAAAAATGATTCATTTAGAATGGATCGAAAAAGGACATCATATATTAGAAATGTGATGGTGGCATAGAGATTATTTGCAGTAATGTTAGTGAGCTGCTGCTGTGTTAAGCATTTAAAACACACATCACTATCCCTGAATGTTAAATATAAACCCATTTATAATGTTGACGAGCGTGCCTATGCTGTCAATGGCTTGTCCAAAGAGGGGATTGAAAGAGTTAAAACTGGATCAGAAATTCAAAGCTCTGAAGAGTGGAACAACTTATATTCTTTTTAGGAGTTCAGACAGGGTATTTTTTTTTATGTTGTGCCTTTGGTAAAAGAAACTGAAACTTGGCAACACCCTGCTTCTCCTGATATAAAACCCAGAGCTGGAAAGCAAAAAATACATTCTCGATTGTGTCTGTTAGTTGTCAGGCAATGTTGCTGAAGGCATCCTTTGGGCCTCTTTCACTCTTACATCCCCAGATATGTAGTTAGTATTAGCAACAATTTATTTAGCATAGATAGTTCGGGAGCAGATGGGACAAGGCAGGCTCAGACTTCGCTATAAACAAGACCCGTGGCATACCAGCTTTTACGTTTACAGTACAGAAGGCCCACATCACAGCTCGAGTCTGGAGAACAGCGCATTAGGAGGTATAATGCTTACCGATTGATCTGCTCCTCGCTTGTCTCTCACTCTCATCTGCGTTCTTCCTCCTCCGCCCTTCCCTCTCACAGCTACCTCCTTCTCGAACTTCCACGCAGCCCAATCTGCCTCGACCACCCTTCTCATTCTTCTTTGTTCTCTCCCTCCCCTCAGCTGGTATTTAGACCCCTTCACCACTCGCACTACCCACCGCTTCACTGTCCCCGCTGGCCACTCCGGACAGTGTATTTTGTCAGCAGGCCCATCGCACCGCGCTATGCACCATGTGTCCTGCCCCTGTGATGAGACCTGCAGGCACTGACTGGCCTGCCAGGGAGAGCTCCTCCTGGGCGTCTGAGAGAAAGCAGCTGTGCTCCCTCTATGCCAGGATGCAAGGTAGAACCAGACAGACTGCGCGACATGGGGACCCCCTATCACACATACACTGCAGGGCACAACTACCACACAACCACTCTGGCCCATAGGCCACACCACCACTTAAGCGCATAGAAGATCCGGGTTCCACTCAGACACCTGCTGTTTATTTACTGACTGGAGCACACGTATTCTTGTGGCTGTTGTTGGTCTTTAGAACCAAGATACTTGGGTCTGATCCCGGCTTTACCGCTTTCCCAAAATCTTGTGATCTGTGGCAAAACAGTTTAACGCTCATTGCCTTGCATTCCTCATCTGCCGAAACTTGAAGCGCTTTGAAACAGATTATGTTTAACATATTTAAACAATAATCGGCCAATCTTTTGAGGGTGGGTTTAGTTTAAGGTAAATATTGCTCACGCAGTTACCAGCCCCCCTCACTGGCAGGCTCAGAATAGCCGGCAGGCTTGGGGTGAACCGGGGCAGGGCCTAGACATGGGGTGAATCGGAGCAGGGTGACTCCATCTCAGCAGCCTTTGGGTTGGGTACCCCAGGGAGTATTCACTGCATTCACAGCTTCAGGCGATCACAACACTCACATCTGCCCACCCTCCGGCCGGGCAGTTAAAGGCCTCTGTTCTGATGGGTCTGCCTTTGAGGCCCAGACAGAGCCGAGTCCGGGGCCGCTTATTTTATCACTTGTCTGCCTCCGAGGCCACGATAGTAAGGCGTGGGCCTGGCAGTCTACAGTCCGCCTTCTCTGGAGCCAGCGCAGAGGCCGAGCCTTCTTTTTCTTCTCTGGGGCCACTACCTCAGAGGCTTAGACGGCGGAGTTACTCCGCTGGACTGGCACGGGCTATCTACCCAGGGCGCCTCCTCTGGAGCCTGGGCAGAGCCTGGGCTGAAGGCTGCCCGGCATCCCTCGGCGTCACTGCCCCAGAGTGCGGAGTAACCCTGCTGGACCTGCGCTGGCCTCTATCTCCACAGCACCCCCCCTCTGGAGCCCGGGCAGAGCCTGGCCTGAGGGCCGCCTGCTCTTCCTCGGTGCACCGCCTCAGACAGGTCGGAAGAAGCCTCTGCAGTCCACCTCCTCTGAAGCTCGGGCAGCCCTGAGCCCGGGCTCGCCTTTCCCCCTGTCACTGCCTCCGAGGTCACTAGGTGTGAAAGGCCAGTAACGTGGACTGGAGACGGAGATCGTCAATAGCGTCATCATGTTTGGCCTGCCCCGCCCCCACTAAGCTCAGTTAGGCCAATCTGAGCAGTTGTGTTTGGTGAAGGCAGGCAACGGCTGTAAAAAAAGGCCCAAGAATAATAAATGACACTAACAGGCTACAAATTTAAATGCAAGGCGCGAGCTACTCATGGAGGTTCGGCGAGCTACCGGTAGCTCGCGATCGACCGGTTGGAGACCCCTGGCGTAGGAGATGATGTTGAGGTTGTGTTGGCGTGCAATGGTTGCGAGGGGGCTCATGTATACGTTGAAAAGGGTGGGGCTGAGTGAAGATCCTTGTGGAACGCTGCAGATGACTTCAGTGGCCTCTGACTTGAATGGTGGAAGGCGGACTCTCTGGGTTCTTCCGGTGAGGAACGAGGTGATCCATTCTAGTGCTTTTACTTGGATTCCGATGTTTCTGAGGCGCTGTAGAAGGGTGTTATGGCAGACTGTGTCGAAGGCTGCGGAGAGGTCGAGGAGGATGAGGGCGACTGTGTCTCCATTGTCCAGTAGGGTTCGAATGTCATCTGTTGCTGCGATGAGGGCGGTTTCAGTGCTGTGTTTGGCTCGGAAGCCGGACTGTGAGGAGTCGAGGGAGTTGTTGGCTTCGAGGAAGGCGGCGAGCTGGTTGTTGACGGCTTTCTCGATGACTTTGGCCGGGAATGGAAGGAGCGAGATGGGACGGTAGTTTTTGAGTTCGGTGGGGTCCGCTGTGGGTTTTTTCAGAAGGGCGCTGAGTTCTGCGTGTTTCCAGCTTTCCAGGAAGGTGGCGGAGTTGAGGGAGCAGTTGATGACGTCTCTGAGGTGCGGTGCTATGATGGAGTCTGCTTTGTTGAAGATGTGGTGAGGGCATGGGTCTGTGGGGGATCCTGAGTGGATGGAGTTAATCAGACGGATAGTGTCCTCAGTGGAGATTGGGTTCCAGTCATTAAGGGTGTTCGAGGGTGGTGAAGGTCCAGCAGATGGTTGGGTGGAATGGTCTCCGGGTTGGTTGTCGAAGCTGTTGTGGATGTCTGCAATTTTGTTGTGGAAGAATGAGGCTAGGGAGTCGCAGAGGGCTTGAGAGGGGGTGATGTCATTGGAGTTGGCCGAGGGATTGGTGAATTCCTTGACGATGTTAAAAAGTTCCTTGCTGTTGTGGGCGTTGCTATCTAGTCGGTCCTTGAAGGCGGTTTGCTTGGCTTTTCGGATCAGTTGGTGGTGTGTGCGAGTGGCGTTTTTGAAGGCTTCCTTGGTGCTGGTGGTTGGGTCTTTTTTCCAGGCCTTCTCCAGGGAGCGGCAGAGTTTCTTGGATTTCTTAAGATCATCGTTGAACCAGGAGGCTTTCTTGCTGCCAAGTTTGATTTGTCGTTTTTTCAGTGGTGCTAGGATGTCGGCGCTGTTGGATAACCATAGGGTGAGGTTGGTGGCGACTTGGTCGGGGTTTGAGGAGTGGGCGGGGGGCTTTTGAAGAAGCGATGAGGAGATCTGGTCGATGGTGATTTTGTTCCAGTTTCTTTGCAGAGTTGGTTGAGGGTGGTTGTTGGGTTTGGGCTTGTTGTAGGTAAAGTGGACGCAGCTGTGGTCAGTCCAGAGGAGAGCCGTAGTGTGGCTGAAGGAGACATGGTTGCTGGAGGTGAAGATAGGGTCGAGTGTGTGACCTGCGATGTGGGTGGGGGAAGGATGGAGGAGTGTGGCTCAATGGTTAGAGCGGCAGACCTTGATGCAGAGTTCTGGCCAGGGACCAGGGTTCGATTCCTGCCTCGGCGGGTCTCTGGCTCATAAATTCCGCTGACTGGATATTCTCGCCTCAGTGCCTATTCTAATCATGGGTCCCACGCTGCAACTCTGGGCAATAGCTTGCTTAGCCTCCACAACGGCCCCCTACAGCGCTGGGGATGCCTGGTTGCACCCCGGGGATGCCCAGGAGTGGACATTTCACGGGGAAAAGCCAGGACGGGTTCCCTAGCGGTATGAGTACAGCGCCAGGACACACTGCTTGCCGGGGTATCAGTGCGCTTTACAAATACGTCTACATTTACATTTACATTTACATGTGACCAGTTGTTTAAGTCCGAGGTTGGCGAGGTTGTCCAAAAGGGTGGTGGAGTTATGGTCGTTGTTCTTTTCAAGGTGAAAATTGAGGTCTTCCAGAAGGATGTAATCTTTGGATGGGAGGGCGTGTGGAGTGATGAAATCCGTGATGTCTTCACTAAATTGTGCGCGGGGTCCTGGAGGTCTGTAAAGGAGGGTGCCTCTGAGTGTGGTTTTGGGGTCGGTGTGAATCTGGAAGTGAAGGTGTTCAGAGTTGGCGAGATTGACGTCAGAGCTGGTTGAGATGTGGATGGATTTTTTGTGGACGATAGCGATTCCTCCTCCTGTGTGGCCGGTACGGTCCTTGCGTATGATCTTATAGTCTTCTGGGATGGCAATGGTGATGTCTGGGGCGGAAGAGGCGTTCATCCATGTTTCTGTTAGGAAGGCGACGTCCGGAGAGATGGTGTCTAGTAGATTCCATAGGTCAATGGCGTGCCTGTGGACCGAACGGGTGTTGAGCAAGATGCATTGTAGGTTGTTGGGGTCGGGAGTCTGTGGGGTGATCGTAGCGGAGTTGTTGACGGTGCCGATGAATTTGCAGGAGTAGCATGAGAAAGGTCCATGGGTGTGTCCAGGAGCGGCTTGGACGCAGTTGGGGGAGCGGCCGGGGTTAAGGGCTAGGAGGGTGGGGGCATCGTAGGTAATGCGGGAGGGCTGGGCAATGCGAGGGCCAGGGGGTATGGCGCTGGGCGCGGTCCAGGCGCGGACGGGCGTAGACGGGCTTACCTTTGGCGCACCTTCGGCGCGACTGTGGCGCGATCGCTGCGCGTGATCGCTGCGCGCGGGAACAACTGTCATATATGGGTAGTGGAGGGGGAGGGGCGAGGGCGGCTCAGCTGGGAGGCGGGGCGGGCTCCAGAGGGCGACCACAACAAACAAAATGGCAGCGGAGGGGTGAGCAGAGCGGAGCGCTTGGGGAGAAACGCGCAATAACAGATACAATTACAATAGCGCTTTAAAAATGCTACTAAAGTAAAGCGGCAAGCAGGGCAGACTGCAGGCAACAATAGGAGGCAGTTATTCAAGTAAATGCGGAACAACGATACCACAAGTCGCCAGGGAAGCAGGGGAGCGACCACTCAGCTCGAGAGCGAAGCGAGTCACAGCGCGTTCAGGTAACGGAGCGCTGTTTGTAGGCAGTGGGAGGGCGGCTCAGCTGGGAGGCGGGGCGGGCTCCAGAGGGCGACCACAACAAACAAAATGGCAGCGGAGGGGTCAGCAGAGCGGAGCGCTTGGGGAGAAACGCGCAATAACAGATACAATTACAATAGCGCTTTAAAAATGCTACTAAAGTAAAGCGGCAAGCAGGGCAGACTGCAGGCAACAATAGGAGGCAGTTATTCAAGTAAATGCGGAACAACGATACCACAAGTCGCCAGGGAAGCAGGGGAGCGACCACTCAGCTCGAGAGCGAAGCGAGTCACAGCGCGTTCAGGTAACGGAGCGCTGTTTGTAGGCAGTGGGAGGGCGGCTCAGCTGGGAGGCGGGGCGGGCTCCAGAGGGCGACCACAACAAACAAAATGGCAGCGGAGGGGTCAGCAGAGCGGAGCGCTTGGGGAGAAACGCGCAATAACAGATACAATTACAATAGCGCTTTAAAAATGCTACTAAAGTAAAGCGGCAAGCAGGGCAGACTGCAGGCAACAATAGGAGGCAGTTATTCAAGTAAATGCGGAACAACGATACCACAAGTCGCCAGGGAAGCAGGGGAGCGACCACTCAGCTCGAGAGCGAATTATTATCTAGGTTGGGCTTGGACCCTTAGAGCCAGATTTATTAATTTGTTTTAGGCTGTAGCCCACACTTATAGAATTGCTATTGATCATGTATAATTGTGTCTCTGTAAAATTTGCCTGCACTATCAAGGTTATTAGACTAAGGACCGTTTTTAACTTTTAATGACTTTCAATGAAGTATTGTATTTGATTCAAATTGGTCTTTGACCATTTTATATTTCCCTTTTTAGGTCTCGCCTGTCGATGCGCATGCGCATCGAGCAAGCGAGACTATGGGGGCTTATCCACTCTTTGTCCAACTTGCAAGGAATCGTGGCGATTCCTTGCAGTGCCCGTGACTTTTAAGCTCAATGCGCATGCGCATTGAGCTTAAAAGCGCGTACACATGCCCCCAGCCGCCTGCCTTGCCTACTCTCCCGCCCCCTCACTTCTTGATTGCACGGCCGCTAGGCCGTGCCTCCCCTACTCTCCTCCTCCTACTCTCCTCCCCTCGCCGTCTGTTCCCGCACTCCTCCCTCACCCCCGCTCCGCCCCCTCCCCTGCCTGCCATGTCGCGTCGCATTTCTCCTCCCCCCTCCCCCCAGCCGCCTGCCTTGCCTACTCTCCCGCCCCCTCACTTCTTGATTGCACGGCCGCTAGGCCGTGCCTCCCCTACTCTCCTCCTCCTACTCTCCTCCCCTCGCCATCTGTTCCCGCACTCCTCCCACACCCCCGCTCCACCCCCTCCCCTGCCTGCCATGTGGCGTCGCATTTCTCCTCCCCCCTCCCCACAGCAATGCCCTCCTCCGGGTTTCTTCTCACAGCCTTTGTTTTGTGTGTCTTGTCTTTTTTTTTTTTTACTACATTTTGTTTCTTGATTTGTCTCTTTTTCAGCTTTCTCACGTCGTTTGTTATTCTTTGTGTACCTCTAAGTAGCTTTAATTCTGAAATGTGGGTGCCAGTTTCACACCCAACCTCCCTCCGCCTCTCTTTCTTTCTTTTTTTTATTTATATCGGAATGGGACATTTATCGCACAGTTCAATGTGTGATGAGAGTACCACTCCCGTGGAAGCCTCGTTCTTGATCAATGGCCGGATCCGGCCTCCGCTGGTCATTATGCCCCCCACACTGCACGGCCCAGTCGCACTCTTATTTTTGTGTGCAATAGCACTGTGCATGCATGTGTTTGAGAGTATTTTGTACGTGTGTGCAAGAGGTATGATTGCAAACACACAGAACACTTAAAAAGCGCACAATCATTTATAAGAAAAATGCCAGCGCTAATTGCGTTGCCAGTGCTTTGTTGTGGTTCACAGTGGCTCGGCTTACACTGCAGAACCTTTCAAAGAGAAGCAAAGACTAAAGTCAGAATGTGTAAATCGTGAGTTCTATTCTTTTTATTGCTGTGGTTTGAAGTGTGATTAGCTTCCGCCTGTCGTGCTACATCAGACGTCAGACTGCACGCGCAGCCTAACTTGAAACATCTTGCACCCACTTCTAGGAGTGTGCTTGCTTCCTTCTTGGCAGGAGCAGATGTTAAGTTGCTTTTCTGTTTGAAAAATGCTGCAATTCTTCCTCTACACCCATATCCGTCCTTTCATTGAGGAATTCTTGAATTGTTGCAGGTTTTGAATACATTAACCTGTCAGGAATGCTCTTATTTTGGCAGCTGTGTTACTTCTGAAATGATCTATTTCACTTTGCCTATCATTCCCACATCTACTCGCATCCAACAATTCATTTACTTCTCTCACTGCCCACTGGCGGGGGTGTCTCTCAATCTCTCTTGCGTTGTGATTGCAGTCACTCGGGTGGCACCAGGCGTTTTTTTTTTCTTCGCAGACAAGTTAAAGACAAAGACACTCACCTTGACCAGTGCCTGCCGCTGGCACCGCAGATGGGAAATGGACATTTGTCCATGAGCTGAAAGCAGAAGAGAGTCCACAAGTCGAAGGCTCTTAGGCAGATGTTCTGTTTGTATGTTTGTGACTGTCGCATTGTGTGCATAGGTGCAGGTTTGTGTTTGAAGGTTTGCATGTGTTTGTGTGGCTGGGTCTATGTGTATGCTTTATATGTTTGTGGCTGCAGCCATTATGTGTTTGTGTACCTGTTTTTGTGCATTCCTCTATTTGAGTCTGTTTTGGCACGCACTTGTGCAGGTATATGTGTATTTATAATCTGTGTGTATGACTGTTTTTGTTCGACTTCTTTGTGTTGAGTGTCTGTCTCGGCTCCCTGTGACATCAACAGTGACATATGGGTTAAAGCTTTGAATGCAGGAAGGCCCGGAACGACTTTCATCTTCCCAATCTCAGTAATACCGCAACACCTGGCAAACCTTTTCAGCAAATTCTACTTGGCCGTCAGTCCGGCAGCCTCACCTCACCATTTCTAGCTTGTTGAAACAAAAAACTAGTACGTTTTTCCTGCTTATACAGTTTACTGCTGGTTAAATAACGTAAGCAGCTTATACGTAATTCATGATTTCTCAAATCAAAGGCTGCCTGTGCATAATTAAATGGTACGTCAATATATTGTCTGAAATATCAGAAACCTTTAAAGGTGAAGGAGAAATCGGACTACAAGTTATTTGCATGTGAGAGGAGTCTACTTAATTGTTCTCATATTGCAAGAGAAACTCCTTCCACCTTTAAAATACCTTTACTAACTGTAATTTTTGGGATGAACCTACAAACGAAGGTTCTTTGTATTCGGCTGTAAAAGACTAACATAACGCTATAATATATTTGACTTTTTTTCACAATTGAGTTTGATGTGGTCTGTTCCGAACCTTTGAGCTGTGAATTTTGATTGTGCTTATTTGGTTATCCATTTGGTTTAAGGTTAATGTTTATTGTAATCTCCAATTCAAATTGTGTATTCTAGGAAATAGTTTAGAGATATGGCATTATTATCTTGAACGTTTTGGATTTTTTGAAACCATATATTTGTTTCAGCCTCACTCACCCTCAACCCCTCACCCTCACTCACCCTCAACCCCTCACCCTCACTCACCCTCAACCCCTCACCCTCACTCACCCTCAACCCCTCACCCTCAACCCCTCACCCTCACTCACCCTCACCCTCACTCACCCTCAACCCCTCACCCTCACTCACCCTCAACCCCTCACCCTCACTCACCCTCACTCACCCTCACTCACCCTCAACCCCTCACTCACCCTCACTCACCCTCACTCACCCTCACCCTCACTCACCCTCACCCTCACTCACCCTCAACCCCTCACCCTCAACCCCTCACCCTCACCCCCTCACCCACCCTCACCCTCACTCACCCTCACCCTCACTCACCCTCAACCCCTCACCCTCACTCACCCTCAACTCCTCACCCTCACTCACCCTCAACCCCTCACCCTCAACCCCTCACTCTCACTCATCCTCACTCACCCTCAACCCCTCACCCTCACCCACCCTCACCCACCCTCAACCCCTCACCCTCACTCACCCTCAACCCCTCACCCTCACTCACCCTCACTCACCCTCAACCCCTCACCCTCACTCACCCTCACCCTCACTCACCCTCACTCACCCTCACTCACCCTCACCCTCACTCACCCTCACTCACCCTCACCCTCACTCACCCTCACTCACCCTCAACCCCTCACTCACCCTCAACCCCTCACTCACCCTCACCCTCACTCACCCTCACCCTCACTCACCCTCACTCAGCGCAACCACAGCATCTTCACTAAATATATTTAATAAACTTTAAGCTATTGGCAATATAAAATAAAATCCATTTTATTTACGTATTAATTATTAATTGTTTTTTAAAGCCATTGATTTTTTTATATCAATACATATAAGTCACATATAAGTCCCGTTAATACAAAACATGTTGCTTTACAAGTGCTAGAGGTGTCACATTTACAAAAATTATAACTATTGGCTTTGTAAAGAAGAAAGCTATTAATTTAGCTATTTAGAAAAAAAAACACATAAATAAAAAACAAAAAAATAAATAACGCCTATAGCTCAAACTTTACCACTGCGAGACCTATTGCATTTCCAATGCTTGTTATTATATGAAATGTACATGTATTTCAGAGATTTGTAAACCGTGTTACATGTCTTTTATGATTTAATTATCGAATAAAGACTTCTGGGAATTGATAAGTGCAGAAAATCGATTTCATCCCTCAGGAGGGTGGTTTATAGGAGTCTGTCATAGGTTGAATTAATGAAAAAAGCAAAAGGCGTGGGAGGTAGTTGTTAGTGATTGCACAAGGATTATCTCATTGTGTAAGCAATGGGATGAGAGAAGAGATGGATGTAATTGAATATCCAGATAGAGCAAGGGTTCTGTGTAAGCTGCTGCAGACCTAACTTTCTTCCTCTTTAAACAAAAAACAGGGAAAGAGCAGACTGCCTTAACATCCCAGCGGCCAGTTCACTCAGATGCATTCTGGTAAATGCAGTGAATGGTATCACTTACTTCCAACAAACAGTCTTTTGTTTTAACCACCGTTGGTGCAGCCAGTGCCGAGTATGTCGAGACATAAGCTCATATTTCAGGATAATTGTCCTTTATCAGTAGAGCGTTACACATAAACAGTTAGAGATGCTAGAAATGCTGCTCAACTGTCCTTCCAGGTCACAGTACCACTCCTTGAGTGCAAGCCCACCACTCCAAGCTTGTCAGCTCGACCAGCTGAAAGGAGCCTGAGGAGACAAAAACAGAGCAGGTGACCACTACCTTAACATCACAGCACCCAGTTCACTCAGATGGGAACATGGCAGCGGGGTAGTGGGGCAGTCCTGTGGTCCTTCCGTTTACCACCCTTTACATCTTGGGCAAGATGAGTGATTGGTAGGATTTGGAAAATACACCATCCTGGGTCAGACATGCCCCCCTCTTTCCCCACACAATTGACCAATGCGGAACGAGTGAGAATCTGGCCAGTTACAAGGCACAGAGTGCAATACAATTCTCCAGCAACCCATCGGTCAAGTTCAGCTCTTACCTATAAGCTATCAGTCTGCCTAGAAATGGCCATTTGTTCTGAAATTAAGCTTTTGTTGTCTTCAGCTATGACCCCAGATAGTTTAATTTTTGATTTCTGTGTCTAGTTTAGCATAGCACACTGCTTTAGGAAGAATCACAGTCTTACACACGCTCTTTTCCTCTTTTTTTTTTATCTAGGGCCATTCGATACATTAGTAAGTTGCGAGCTGAGAGAATCCAACTCATTGGTGATTTCTTGAGCGATGGACATTACGACATCATTCTCTTACAGGAGGTACGTCTCCATGGAAAGGGTTAGTGTGTATTGCCATTCTACCGAAGAATACAAAATGGAAGTTTGTTTTTTATATTCCTTGACAATGACAGATTTGTACAGTAAAAACGTAATGTTTGTACCTCAAAAGGTACACTAGCCTAGCGAAAAACAACTGTAATTTCTCTTTGTTTTTCTAACCTATCAATGTTGGTTTTTAAAATGTTTTGTGACCGAGGCACACCTTTCCCTCCCTCAAACACTGATCTAATTCTGAGACAACTTGCCCAGTTCTAACTTCCTGTATGCCTGTTCTCCACATTGAGACCTCTATAGGTTCACAGACGAGATTAATTGCCAGGTCTCAGATGTGGCCATTTACATACTGGTGGCCCTCAATAAAACACAGTGATTGCTGCAAGGCACACGAGATTGAGAACCATGGAGAAACAAAAGGCCCCTGCGGCATGTTAGATTTCTTTTATGGAGCTCAGGCAGTCCTTTAATAGGAAGCACTTGCATATACAGCATATCAAACTGAATGACCCCAGGAGGAATCTGACTTGAAGTAGTGGGTGCCCTGAGAGATACAGAAAAGATTTATCTTAATTGTGTATAGTAGTTTGTTCTATGAAGACCCTCACTCGGGACCAGGAACAATGCATTGCGAGTGTATTTTTTTTAGGTGTAAATGTAACACTTCTCAAGTCTATAAGCTTTACAGTGTGTCTATCTCAGTGTGGTGTAAGTGAAATGTTTAGGTGTCTGCATGGTGCCTACAAAGAATGGCTGCTGCATCAGGAGTACTGTTGATGAACTAGAGTTCCTTTGAACACAAATGGACTGATAACGTTCAGTGCGCCCTGTAACTTCTGTTATCATACTGTGCCGTGGGGCTGCTGGGACCTTCACCAAGACTAGGCTGGCTGACCTTACCTGACTGACCTTCTAACTCGGGCATGCTGACACCAACTACGTTTCGTGGTCATGAAGTCTGGGAATTGAAAGTTCAGGCTTGAAACGGATCCCTTATCTGTTAAGGCAGCACTACATGTGTTCAAGCCGGGCACATGTTCTGAGCCCCGCAATACTTCAAGCGCTGCTTTTTGACTCGCTCTTGCCAATACAATGCACTGCTCACGGATTGCTCTTTTCTGTGAAGTGATTGGGAGCGTCCTGCTCCATGTCACAGTCTTGTAATATGACGACAGTGGTGTGCGTTTAGTGATGCGAAGATAAAAGCAGTAGAATATAATCTGCCTCAACTGGTGGAAAAAGCACCTCTGTCGAACACTAAAACAAGCATTGGCAAAGCTAATTGGTCTGGCGTTGACTGCAGACCTTTTGGCTTTGTCAAGGCTTGTAAAACAATAAATATATGTTATGTAAAAGCATACATTGCACCAGTAGTCCCTGACACTTTAAGGGCACTACTTATTATGCGGATGTGCATATTGTGCCAGAGCAGAAAGTTGTCACTTACAGTCAGGAAAACTAATGGCTGAAGAGGGCTGACCCTTTGCCCCATTTGGTATGTTGTGGTGGGTAGAAGCAAAATATGAATGGTGCTACAGCAAATCAATGGGCGAAGAGGGCTCACTGAAATCCCAGGTAAGTATGCCTGCGTAGTATATATATCTTTTTAGTAAAAACAAAAGATCTCTCTCAATTTCAGAACTATACAAAAAAAAGAGCGATGTATGCTGAGGGAATTCGTTTGCGGGATAACCCCAAAAGACCTCTTCCACACCCAGCCCACATACAAAGGCTTCTGTGCAAAAAAAAAAAAGCTTAAGAAAATGAATATTGGATAAACTGAAATGAATGAGGCTGTGCTTCAAGCGTTGTTAGACCTGAATGTGGTTTTAGAGGGCAATGCATCACCTTTCACCATTGGAACAGGCAGCGAAAATGCGCAGTAATGAATCCACAAATAAATTCCTTCATTTTGATTTAAGACTGAACTTCTTTTACAGATCTGGAGTGAGAAAGATTATCTCTGGCTCAAGAAGAAGCTTTGCAACCTATATCCAGCTTCCCACTTATTCAAAAGGTAATCCTTTCTAACTCTGTATGTGCTTTGTGCTCCTTTAGGATGCTATCTTGTTGCTTCTCACATGTACTTGAGGGACGAATGCACTCGCGTCACTCCATGTTCCAATTTGCATGATCCCTAGAGTGCTGTGACACCCTGCAACTCTATGTAGAAATCCTTCTATTACCTGTACATCTTGTCAGGCTGCATTGTATCAATCTGGACAGTAATGACATCCAAGATGTCACACAGTCCTCCACCTGAGACTGAAGATTATGGGAGCACCAGCCCTTGTTACATACTCTTTATGGCCTTTTTAATACAACAAAAGATAGGAGTTAACGGATGTGTAGGAGACTTCCAACTTCCACCCTCACTTATCTGATCTGATCAGCAGCACCGCCCCACAAGTAAACTCTTTACTATTGATCCAGCCAGCAGTGAAGTAGACCTCGAAAGTAAACATGCATTTTGTCTCCCATGCACGGCAGCACAGTTCCTGCCCAGTTTCACCTTAGAATTTGCACTTCACATGGCACAGGTTTTAGCTGCGATTAATGGGGTTTTAGGAGTATTTAGGGTAGATGTATTGTTCTCCGGATAGCTCCTTTTCATCTCTGCAAAACAGAGAGAAATTCCAAAAAGGTTTAAACACTCCCTGTGTGTGGCTAGACGTGAAAACAATGAACATGAAAATGATGCATGGAGTTTGTCTATCCGCAGTGGCACTATAATAAATGCCGAAATAAAGTGGACTGCCCTGCCAAGGGAATAAAGTCATGTTTGGATTAATTTATCGAATCTTTTTGCAAATAAAGGTAATAAACGAGGGTAAGTGCATTAAAGAGTTATTCATCAAAATAAAAAAAACATTCAGGAAAGCTTTGTCTCCCATTGTTATCAACTAAAGCAAATCTTCTGGAATACCTCTCTATATATTAATTCCACTGATTTTCGTACATGCTTCTTTTCATTCCTCATCCATATAGAGTAGTTTTGAAAGACATGGGCTCTAAGTTTGAAATGGACACTGTTGTGATTTCAGCCTGGCAGGGAAGATGCCAAGGTTTTCTACATTTTCTTAGAGTGCAGGGAACTGTTTCCCAAGACCACATCCGTATCTTATTTGGGGAGTCTTCTGAGCTACTGGAAATCACTGAACACAGCAGCTTGGCTTCTGAGTCATAGTCTGTAGTCACTTGTGTGGAAATTCCCAGGAAAGTAGGAACTAATTGCCTTTGGGGTACATTATGAAGAATTCTCATAGACGATTGCACGAAACCACATTGAAAGGGGCAGATAGGGCACCCTTTACCCCTCACATGTTCTGTAGGTGTGGTATATCATTGGTTAGTGTAAGCTATAAAATGTAGTCGAATCCCAGATGTAGGAGGAAGATAAACAAAAGTTTCCCAGATATACTGTCAAAGGCCTTCTTAGAGTCTTTTAGCGTGAGCACTAGTGGAGATTGCAGTTGATTAACCATTACTTATGATTTTGATTAGTCGGTTCGCGAGAACTTTGGGCAACATTGTTTTGGTTTTACTATAAATAAGGAAATGGTTCAGTAGGAGGTGCATTGGTCAGCAGGTTTCTCCAGCGTCTGGGTCACTACTGTGTGTGTCTCTTCTAGGCTCAAAGTGAGTTTCTCATCTTTTTTTTTACCATTGTAAGTAAGTCAGGGACGTGTTGTGTTAAAATTGTTGAAAATGCTTCGAAGAAATCAGTTGGAAGGCCTATTACTCCTGACGTTTTGCAAAATGTCCACACTTGTTTTATCTATTGAAGGTATTGTATTGTTGTACTGTAAGACTCCAGGGGTGAGCCTTGTTAAGGTAATGAAGAAGACCCACCTCAGTTAAAAGGGGGCAGTTAGTGTGTAGGGATTCATACTAGTGTGCAAAAGCGTTGGCGCTATCTATAGCGAGTATGTGGGTGTCACCTGCATGACATCTAATATATGGTGTGTGACAATGTTCCTCTTCCCTTTGGCTCTGCCAGTGGATTAGGTTGGAAAAGGCAGGAACATTTTGCTTCTGGAATGAAGGAAAACAACCAATGTCATAGAAATCTTTCTGAATCTCTTCCTTCACTACCCATTGGTAAACTGACAAATCTGAAGTACGTTCACAATCGACCCTCTGAATCTTCTGCAAACTGAATGAACTCTTTGGAGGGTGTTGTCAGCTGGATCATAATGGATGGGAGTTTTTAATTGCATTCTCCAGCTCTGAAAGGTGCCCTTCTGCTTCAGTGACCCTCTCAAACTGTTTCATAGGTCTTTTCTGTAAGAGTCACGTCCACTCCCACAGTCTTGGTTTTGGATTTTTGCATAGTAGGCCTAGGCCTGTAGAAGTAGACAAATGATTTTGTTTTAATTTCTCCATATGGTCCAAGTCTGTAAATGTTGCCATATTTTCCTTGTTTCTGTGTTTGATGGGTCTTGTCTTAACTTCTATTGGCAGATCTGATATTCATTTTCGTAGCTAGCAAAATTATACGGTCTCGGTGTTCAGGCTTTGTGTTCTATCATCTGTCGGTCCTGGGAAGGTAGATCTGTCCCTGGTGTTGTGATGGTTGGTTCGCCCAACAGATTGTTCGCTATCCTGTAAGGTGTGACCAGGGGGGTTGAGGAAGAAACATGGAAGTGGGGCAGCAACTACAGGTGACTAACTTTGGGTCACAAGGATGGGCCTTCACCCATAATAATCTTTCAACCTTTCTTCACGGGGTGGATCTCCAGTCAAACAGAGGCACAAACCCTGCCCCAGTCTGCCAGGGCTGAGTCCACAGGGAGGCGAGCAGTCTTGAACTGCCTTCAGGAGGGGTCGAGTGTCTCCGAATCGCTCCTACACAGTGTCCCAAATCTAAACCAGCACCCTACCAATCCTCCCCAAGTCCCCTCCACTCCCACAGGCAGGCCCCTTGAGAGGACGTGAGCTGTCCAGCCCGTATCAGGCGAGATTTGTACTACTGCATGGGGCGGTATTCCTCTGCTTTGCTTGGCCTGCTTGCCCAGCCTCTATGTCTTGACTTCTGTGGTGGGGCAGCATGAGTAGGGAGTGGAGGGCAAGAATCTCCTATGTTGTGTGGGTTGGTGAGGCTTCGCAGATCAGATTTGTGGAAGGCCCTACCCAGGATCAGCACTGTTCGACCAAGGAGCCCTGGAATTATTGTCTGGCCAATAACATCTACTACACGGGGTGGGATGAGCCATCCCCACCACAGAAGGTTTGGCATACTGTGCCCAGCCTGGTCACATTCCCTGCATACAGGCACTGTATAGCTGCGTCAGTCCTACCCGTTTGCTGGCTTGGCTGATGCTTTACCGTGGCAGTCTTTGTGGTGGCAGGCCCTATCCCCAGCAGCAAGACAGTCTTCTCCTCCTCTAGGGTTCTCAAGTTGGTCACAATGCGGCGGCACATCGCACACTTCAGACACCAAGTATTTTAGGGCCTCGTCATTGCCCGCCATCTTCAGAGGGTGGGGATCATCACAAGGCCTCACTGATGTCCCTCGCTGATGTGTTCATTTGAAGCGGTCATTGAAGTCGCTCAGACAATCTGACCCCCAACCTCCGGTATCTGAGCTCTTCATGCACCATCCCTGGCCACCATATTTTCTTTCTAACACCTCTCCACTGTACTTGTCGCTGGATCCCAGGCACCAGTCTCTAGCAGAGTCCAAATGGTTAATGAGTCTAGAAACCAAGTCTTATCAGTAATACATTGTCTCTCAGCAACCGGAAGATAACCCTGCCTCACCCACGGATGCCTCAACCTCGCCCCTCCCTTCCTGCTGTCTCCTCAGGTATCTCTACCTCCTTCCTCCTTTATATTCTGCCGCACCCATAGGTGCTCTCAGAGACTGCTCTTATGAGACTGTTCTGTGGACTAGTGAGATTTTACAGATGATCTGTGGTTGTTAGTAATTGTGGGGACACATATGTGTGTGTGTGTGTGTGTGTGTGTGTGTGTGTGTGCGTGTGTGTGTGTGTGTGTTAGCAGAATATGTGCATGGGGCTGTGCTCTGTATGTGGGAGGTGTGTGGTTGTACATGCCTATGTTTTTAAGGGCATGTGATTGCATGTGCGTCAGACATCGAGGGTATTTCCATATGAGAGGAAAATAGATTGATGCTTTTTTGCATAAATACTTGTGGATTCTAAGAGTCTCGATGGTCTCTGGATTGAGGCCAGCGTTGCCACCATGATGAGCCTCCGGCAGGCTGCCCGCCAGCGGAGAGGCAAGTGTAGACTATTAACACTTGTACTGTCCATGCGGCTGCTGCGTAAATGACCAGGACGCACCTCAAAAAAAGCAACAGTACGTTAGAATTGCTTGTCATATTGCAGTTTTTTTCAGGACTTATACAGATTTCCTGATATCTGGAATAAGTCCCTCAATAGCTTGTAATTAGTATGTTTTTCAGGCAATCTGTGTAACACTAGTGTTTTACTCGGGTGTTTGTGGATTCTAAGAGTCTCGATGGTCTCTGGATTGAGGCCAGCGTTGCCACCATGATGAGCCTCCGGCAGGCTGCCCGCCAGCGGAGAGGCAAGTGTAGACTATTAACACTTGTACTGTCCATGCGGCTGCTGCGTAAATGACCAGGACGCACCTCAAAAAAAGCAACAGTACGTTAGAATTGCTTGTCATATTGCAGTTTTTTTCAGGACTTATACAGATTTCCTGATATCTGGAATAAGTCCCTCAATAGCTTGTAATTAGTATGTTTTTCAGGCAATCTGTGTAACACTAGTGTTTTACTCGGGTGTTTCTTGGGTAAGCCTGAGTTTCATCATGCCTACAAAACGGAAGGGTACTTGGTCCTTCACGCTGTTTATGGGTGAAATGCCCTCACTACTTTTATTGAAAGGAAACTGACCCTGTGATAGGCCCATGTGCGGTGAGGACACTTATGTGTAGCAGGATGTGGCTCTTCCATTGGCTGCGATTGTCTTATACGGAGATTAATGGTCAGGTAGACCTCTTTGTGTGCAGTGGTGTTGCTGTGTGTTGGTGAATAGGTATATCTGTGTATTGGCTGAAAGATATCCAGGCTGTGGTTACTTGGTGGCAGTGTTTTGTATTATGGCCTGATGTTCTGGGTGATAGTAACCACGTTGTTTTTCATTTCTCTAGTGGTGTAATCGGCAGTGGTCTGTGTGTCTTCTCACGCTTTCCAATCTTGGACACGTTCCAGTACCGCTTCTCTCTAAACGGGTACCCTTACATGGTGAGTATGTAGCAAAGCTTAGGGTATGATATGCACTTAAATCTTGGGTGCCCTACTCATTGAAAGCTCAAACTGGACTCTACAACAGAACATTGCTTCCAATGAAGTGTTTCCCATTTCTAGTTAATTTGATTTAGCTTTATTTTCCACTTCCATTGGCTCTTTCCTCTGTTGCCTTCCCCTCTCTCTTTGTCATGCACTGTCTCCCTTAGCTGTTCTCCTCATTCTCCTCTCTTGCCTTCGCTCTTTCTTCAACTCTTTCATTATCTTTTTCTTCTAGAAATCAAAACTGGCCTCTCTGTGGCCACCCTTTTACTGTTCTTGCATCTTCACCTCTGTAACTCTTTCCTCTTTCATTCTCTCTTCTTCTCTTCCTTGATATATCTTCCTCTGAATCTCTCACCATGTATACCTTTCTGATTAATTGAAAGACGAAATCTTGACCTATTCTACACTATCCCCCACTTTCTGTACCTCTCTGTTTCATGTTTATTTTGTGTGTATCGCGCACACTTTAAAACACGGTTGCTTCTGAGCACTGGAGCATGGAATCAGCATACATAATAACAGTAATGACATTCGATTGGCAGCCAACTTTTCAGTTTTAGTTACATTTGTTTTGTCTAGTTGTCATCAACATGACAGTCATACATAGGGCCAGGCCAGGTTATATGGTCAGTCTAGATATGGATTGATTAATAGTGTTAGATCGGTTTATCTTAAGTGTTGTTCTGAATTGCATTATTGATTGGTCCTTGCGAGTACTTTGTTTTCCTTTCCTTTGTTGCTTTCTCCTCCTCCTTCTCTTGCTCTCAGGCCCTCACTACGATTCTTTCACATGTGCCTTTCTTTTTCCTGGAGTTTCTGGTCACTCTGTCTCACTGCCATCTCTTTTTCTCTTCTTGCACTGTAGATCCAACATGGCGACTGGTTCTGTGGTAAATCAGTTGGACTGGCCTCTCTACGCATCAGTGGAGTTCTCTGCAATGTCTATGTGACACATGTGAGTTACCTCATGGCCTTGTTGAACAGAGAGAGCAAGGAGAGTGTCCAGATGTGTGAACACAGACAGAGTCCACCCCAGAACACTAATTAAGGTCGCTGCCATTTGTTAAAGGTGAACACATGCAAGGCTACTTTGAGACAAAAACACATGTATGCCCTTATAGAGCATTATAGGTTCTGTGTGGCTTCAACAAATATGTATTTGTACATGAACACAACATCGTTTATAAATGGTAGGCCGATCCCCTGTCCTGAACAGATCATCCCAAACCCAATCTGTTCTGATCAGCCAACCTGCTAACGAGTTAGAGGGACCAGGAGTGAGCTCTGTGAAAATCCCTTTCACAGGAGTCATCATTAAACCCCTTATGTGTTCTTCCTCAATATCTTCCAATAATGGCAGTCATGTCTTGTGCCTCTATGATAATAGCCAAAGCTGAGCATGCAGCATCAGATCCTGCTTCCTTCACCAAGATAGGATCCTCCTTTCACACAATTATGTCAGGGCCTTGCACCACTCCCTGCATCCTTTGGTCTGTTTATTGAAGAAGACGTAGATAACAGCCAGTTACAAGAGTTGATGGTGAAGCAGATAATTATCCATCAGATTACAGTCTAAGTAGGCAATTCTTGCTTTTACTCAGGGCAGATACGAATATTAACTCTTTTCTTTGCCCAGTGCACAGGTCATGCTGTTTGCCTTTTACCTCCCCAAAGCCTTTCTTAAACTGTAGCTTGTACACTCTGTCCTTATTCCATCGCGACCCAGCAGAATAATTTTGAATATATTTAACTTCCTTTTTCTATTCAACAGAGTGACATCTTCATTAAGATTTGAATTCAACTTCTGCACATATAAGCCCTTTCTTTCCTGGAGACCCTCCCATCAGCCTATCGAACTCTATGCTCTCCTTTTGTTAGAGGGCTCTGCACGACCTCTTTTAAAACATTTATTTTTATTTTATTTAAGTTTAAAATCCGAAAAACAAATATTGACATTACATCAAACAATGTTATAACCGTAGGTGCATAGTATTCCTTAATGACATTCAACCTTTGTATCACATGTAGAAATCACGGAAGCCATATGGCACACGATATACATCACAGGAAAGTCCAAGCTCAACTCTGCTACCAGAACATTAGTATAGGGCGCATAACAGTGTGGCTTCATTATCAAACTTCACGCTTAGATAATTTTTTTAGGGGTTTTGAAAGTACAGGCAAATATGTTCATGTAAAATCATTCCTGCCACTACCATTCATATTCTCTACACCCGACAGATCCTTCAACCCCCCCCCCGTCCCCCGTCCCCCCCCACCACACTGTAACATCTGGTGTCGCCGTATCTTTATTGAGATTAGTCGTTGTTCCTCTGAGGCCCACTTGACAGCCAGTGCATTGCAATTCTTCACTTACTTACCGATAAACCCAGGGTGACAACTTATGAGACATTCTGTTTAGCTTGGGTGTGGGGATAATACCCAATAAATGTTTTAATGAAATATCAATATTCATTTCAGCCACTCTCTTCAGTATCGCAACCATGCCTTCCCAGTAGTGTAATATAGACCTATATTCCCACAATATATGCAAGAACTTTGCATTGCTCTATTTGCATCTGGGGCATGCAGTGGCTGTATTGTTAAATATCTTGTGGAGTCTCATAGGGGTACGGTAAGTGGAGTGCTCGGTGTGAAAATGCAACAGAATATATCGGGCAATATTGCCCATCAGCTGTCCCTGAGCTCCTTTTGTTTCCCATGCATTGGCCGAGAGGGCTTTCTGGAGCTCAGTTTCTCGTTGCTGTCTAACCTTAAGGGGGTGGGGTTCCACCTGCCTTTCTGAAGGGCTTTATATAAGCGCATTATCAGTTTCCTCCCCAGTCCTTTCTCCATCAACACCTCAAGCGCCGCAGACGCAGGTGTTATGGCTGGGAAGTCTGTCCATATTTCTCTAACAGTATTGGTTGGTTTTGCAAATTGAAGTGTTTGTCCATGACTACCCACAAACGTGTCACGTGCCTATTTAAATGTAATGAATTCCTCAGGCGCATACAGGTAGCCCATCTCAGTACATCCTCCGACTTTCCATTGTGACATATACATGTTTAATGTCATGTTGCGGAATGGTTTCAGCCACCATATCAACAATAACCCTGAAAAAGGGGGACGTTTTAGGGTACATTTTACATTTTACTGTCCATTCCCATCGAGATGCCGCAGATAGCACCATAAACGAAGAATATGATGGTTGATTCGTCCCTTGCATCAAGCACACAGGAAACTGGGATGTTTTTAAGGGTTTCCTGCAGCAAATCCTTTTCCCAGTTACTACCGTCTTTACACAATTGGGCCTCATGTTGAAGCTGAGCAGCTGTATAATACGAGTCCCAGTGTGGCAATCCTAGGCCTCAATTCTAGCTCTTTTTAAATGAGCCAACTGTACCCTGCTCCTCTTCCCAGCCCACACCAGGGATATCAACGGCCTATGCAGTCCTTCAATGCCAACCTGTGGTCGGGCACATAGAGTTCTGTAGGGTGTACAAGCAGCGTGGGGGAATCTCCATATTTACCAGGGCACACCCACCCATCACTGAAAATGGCAGGATGTTCCAAAACAGCACTGAGATGCGCAGCCCACAGTGGATCCACCCCATGCTATAATTGTATTGTTTATCAGCAGTGTGGGCGATCTGCCTACCAAGGTAGCAAAATTTCTCTGTTTCCCATTAAATTCCCAAGTTAGGTAAAGCGTAAGGCGGCAGTCTCAGCCGGTGGAAACAGGACTATTTTATGTTTCTTTATAGACAGGCCTGAAATATTATCAGGCTTAGTTAGTGTCTCAAACAATTTAGGTATCTGAAGTTGGGTCCGGAATAGCAAAGTATCATTGGCGTACATTGATACGATATGTGTTGTGTTCCCTAAGGAAATTTCCCAATCCTTTCATGTACTCAAGAAGGTGTACTGCTATGGGTTCCACCTCTAGGACAAATAACAATGGTGAGAGCGGGAATCCCTACCTTGTAACCCAGCTATTTGAAACCAGGCCACCCAGCGTACTCTGGCAGACAGTTTCATATACAGGAGCATGACCCAGCTTAGGTCAGAACCCAATTTTTTCTAACTATCATATAGTCCAAATCCAATGTGTCAAATGATTTTCCTATGTCCAGCGCCATCTTGGTGCCCTCTAAATTCTACTCAGCCATCATATGTTGCACATGGTTCATGCGTCTCAAGTTCATAAACATTTTAAGTCCGGGAATAAAGCTGCATTGGTTGAGGAGTATCAATTTAGCAATCCGTTACAACAGTGTTGGCTAGAATTTTAGCCAGGTCTTTGGCATCGGTGTTAATCATGGACAGGGGTTTGTAAGACCTCAGCTGCTCTGGATCTCAGTCTGGCTTCAACATCATGAGGGCAGTGGCCTCCCTCATAATATTAGACAGCTCACCCAGTCGTCGGTATTCCTCATAAACTTTCTATGAGTTGTCTACTGTAGTGTCATTCCTATATTCCCAATAGGCTCTGAGCATTGGAATAATATATACTATAGATCTGACTTAGGACTGAGGTCTACTAGGTCTCTATCGAATATATTAGACTTAATTGTGAGTGCCAGCTAGCTCAGATGTCACTAGAAATTTTCTCAAATGAACAAGAAGGGATTAGTTTCTGAAACCGCATAAACATGACAACTTTGTTTCCCAAGAATAAGAAATGTATCTCTAGAGTCGCGGAAACAATAGATAGTTATTTCACTCAGTCAATCATGCATGCTTTGTTTCACCAGAGGTGCAGAGAAATAGAGAGACAGGCGTTTTCAATAAAAAGGTATTTATTGAACAGTCTTCTTTCTCATGCAGAGGAAATGAACTGCTACAATTGTAATACTGGTTGCAAAGTACAATGCGTACAGTACAAAGAGTATTATAAAATATTACTGTAAAAGCATGATATGGTTTCTAAGCCATAAAATATATTAGAATACATACATTAATAAATAAAGACTAAAAAGTACTCAACTGGTACTTCTAAAATACGCCTACCCCGGTGTACCTAACCTAGGACTAGTACAAGGGAAGAAGTAAGTGAGGTGTAGCTTAGTTTCAGTATTCTTTGCCAAGAATCTATCCAAGAATTCTCTACGGGTCTAATCAGCTCCATACATTGGTTTTAGAATGAAGGAGGTCTTGTATCTCTCTCTCTCAGGACTCTATTTCCCAACAACCGTAGCTTGGAAACACTGGAGCTGGATTTCTCGGCAAGAGAAAAGGCAGCGTCTCTCTCAGTGCGTCTGCTGGAGGGTCGGCTTCCTTCGGCACTTGCTGCGCCGAGCTGTGTCATGTAGGTAGGTAGTCGAACTGCTCCAAACCACTGTGTATTTGCCTGGGCAAGTGTGGGCATATTTATACCTTGAAGGTACCGAGTTTGACGTAAGGTTGGACATAATAACGTCATCAAAGACTCAGTTCTTTGAAAACTCCATGAGTTCTTGGTTAAATCAATATTCAAGCAATGGGAAGTCCCTGACTGCTGAAGGCGGGTTTTTCCAAGAAATCGTTGTGGATTTTCAGAACTAGTGGAAGTAGCCCTGCTGTATTTGGACTGCATAGGCTAAGTCTAAATATGGTTATGGTTTCAATGCCAATATAAGGATAGGGGGATTTATACCTATCTATGGGCATGAATCGGGAAAATTACACTAAGGTCCTAAATTCATATACGACACCCACTCCACTTTATTATGTTTAACATTATTAAATTATAAGTACTGAAACATATCTAAAGCATGTGCTTACAATACCACCCAAAATACACAAAATGCATTTGATAAGGTTGCACACGAAAAATGAGCTTTGTACAGTACGCATATAAAAGCAATGATTTCATCCTAAGCATGTAGTATGATATCGGCAATGCTAACTGAATAAATCATGAGTGTACATTTTTATGAAATGGCTCTAGGTTTACAGAAGAAAGGTCGAGACCATTCCATAGCAGAATATATAGACTGTTATTGTTTTTGGGGAAAAGGTAAAATATTGTCTCTAAGAGGTGTTCGAAAAGAATTTCCTATTCTCGAAGAATAGATCTACTTATAGCAGATTACTTTGTGCCAAAAAGATTTCCAATTTTGAAAAAGTCAAATCAAAAAAGTAAAAAAATTAGAGTTCCAGAAGTCAGAAGCTTTGTTTCTGAAAAACAAAGGCCGAATTCAGAGTTCATGGAACGCTGTGTGCAGATTTCAAAAGTTATTCTTGGTGTCAGGAGAAAACATCAAATCATCTAGGCTGGCAGAGAAATAGTCTACCACAGTAGGTGAAAGTGCAACTACTTCATTAAGTAGATCAATTGTGCACAGATGAGAATCATCGCCGTCAGCGTCATTCGCATTATCAATGTTCGCAGAAGATGGTACCTGTGTGCCTGTGGTTCCACGTACCTCACCATTAGCTGTAGTTGCTGGTGAGATCTCCACGAATGCCGTCATCAGGATTGGCAGCCGTTGGGGGCAACACGATGCATGAGCCGTTACCGGACCTAGCAAAGCGTCAACATCAGTTGGCAGTGCTGATGGAAGTGTAAGACAAACGTCCAACACGCATTCTTCTCTGCAAACCAGGCATCGTAGAACAGGTAAGATGAAATCTTGCCCGATTGATCTGAACAAGAGAATTCATGTTGGGTTCAGATCTCTTAAACGAGCCAAGCCAAGAATCTGTGTAATTCTGTCACGGTACAGCATGGCTAGGAGAGCATTCTCCATGGTAGTCTGGGTATCGTTGGTGACAGGGCTTGCCATATCGGAGCAGAAGAAACAAAAATAGAATTCCTGCTACGAGTCCCAAAACAGGAGGCAGACCGCCGAACAAAGAGTGCACAAAATTTGGAAAAATGCCTAGGACTGCTTGAAAGGGTGCTAACAGTCCCGAAAAAACTGTCTTAAATACATGTACAATACCACTGGTATCAGACATGTTTAAGATACGACCTAACATTTCTGCGAAATGTACTGGGCAGTTCGTTGATAATAGGACATGTATCTCCGCAGAAGTCCTTACGACTTGCAGATCATAAGTTTCTCTGGACAAGGTCAGTGGCACAGGTTTTTGCAAAAGAATGGCTATCATTCTGCTTAAAGTATCTATTCGTATAGAAGAGATATTCAGTGAAGGCCATAACAGCAATTCCCCGTCTGTCTTGCTTTTAGGAAACAATACTTGCATACAACAAGTGACCCTGGCTGACACAGTAACGAGATAGGCTATACCTGGCATCATTCCACAACAGCTATGATCACTCAACATTATGTAGCCACCATTGGATAGCTGCCTAAAAACTGGGTCTATCACTGCTGCTGGAGAACAGTGCAGGTGGCAAGAAGAGTTATTCGAAGAACCCTTGCAGGCTCTGTGTAAATTAATACCTTGACATAAAAGTGTACCGCTTAGCGAGTTCTTACAATTTTTCCCACTAAGAAATACCTCCTTTCTCCCACTCCAACATTTGTATGTGTATGGTAAATTCCACGTCAACTTAATGTACTCTTTACCCAACCTTTCATACAGGCCCGCTGGTATATGTTATAAGCAATACTGAAACTGGAAAATCGTCACTGGTATCGTGATGGTGCCATGTATTATCCATTCCACGACTGGTTTCTCAAACAGTTAATGGTAATCTTCCCAGTTTTTCTATGCTCACCACTGTATAGTCTGCTCCTCTTTGTGCCAAAGAGATTTGTTTATCTGTAAGGTTAAAGTCATTAAACAATGATGTGGTGTTGATTAGATGCCATGGCACGTAGCCTGAACCGAGATTTTGTAATGTCCAGCCTAGCAGCATTATAGAACATAATTGAGACTGGCCATGTTGTAACATTAGCAAGTCCTGCTCTATTATGTCAATGGCAGAGGATACAATGCTGTCCAAAGAATAAATTCTGGAGGACAGAGTCGTTAACCCATTGTCCACTACAGAGAGAGCTTTCTCTAAATTAATACAATCAATTTCTCGTATTCTTTCTGCAGTTTCCATTTGCGTGACTTTCCATGCTTCATTGTAAGCAGAGTATATACCGGCGTATATGAAACGTTTTTGACGTGGTTTACGAGGTCCAAGTAGGAAGTCTCATAAATCAACGCCTTCTTTAAGTAAAGTTCAGTGTTGTTTAATTTCTGGAAGTGTGGATTTCTGTAGCCCCTCAAGCATAGTTTTCCTATACTGTATGTTGTAACTATCCCTGGATGTTGTCTCTGGGAATATCTTGGATCTGGCCTAGTTACTTTGAACCCTTGTGTTTTGTTCAGGAATCTCTCTTGACAGTTATTCGTGTCTGTGGGCCAGAATAACCATTTTTTCCAATCAGGATTAGTTCTGTTCTGTTGTAAAATCTGTTTTACGTCTACCTCCTCATCTGCAGTGCTATTACTGTCAGTTGTGGGCTTAGGTATGAACGGTTTGTTTAAATCTTTTATCTTAGCCAAGCCAAACCAAGATGTTTGTTGAACAGTGTTATTTAAAAACATTATTTGTTCAGGGATAACGCAGGCTCTGAATAAGTCTTCTAAACCTTGCACCTGCCAGTCTTTTGTGCCCTAGACAGTTTTTGTCTCAATGTTGTCTTTCCAAAAGTTAAAACCTAATGTAGACAGCTGGGCATGAAAGTTTGCAGAATAAAATTGTTTAGTATTGGTCAGCATGTTTTTAATTCATGTCTTATTCACATTTTTTAAATAAAACGTTTCTGGATTTGTGACATTCAAACCTGAGAAGTACGGAAACTTTTCATAAAATGTTTTTGAACTGCCTTTTGGTGGTGTTGGACAATGTTCCCATTGATTATAAGTAAAAAAAATTCTAGGGTTTGCCGATTTGTGCAAATAATGGTGACCATAATGATTAAAACAATACATTTGTTCATAATCTGATGAACCTTTTAAGTATTCATGTTTTGTGAATTTAGCTGACATTTCTAAATCTGTCATCATGTTATTAACAGTTTCAAAGTCCCAATCATCAGAAAACGTGCTGGGTGAGACAAAGTCACTCAAAGAAACTTTAAACTGGTGTGGAATCTTCAACAGTTCCACCGGGCCATAAATGTCATAATCAGTTGTGTCCCATGCTATACCACCAGGTATAGGAATGGCTGTGATGTTCACTGATGACAGGTCACTTCGCTCACAATGAGATGATTTGTGAGGTTTCAGGAGCAAGTTGATGTTCTTACTTGCTGTGTCCATTGTACTGTATTTTCCATCTATCATCTTTCCCAAACTTAAAACAAGAATGAGCCAAAGTAGGAGAAAAAGTACACCTAACACAATCCAAAATTCAACCCATGGTGAAACCAGGTACGTTTTTTCAAGTTCTGTTATTTTTTCTTTGAAAGGTTTATTAGCTGGCGTAGTTCCAGGTTCACTGGGATCCTCTTAAAATGTATCAAAGTTGATGAAATAGCCAGACGCAGTTCTGTCAATTGTTGGAATTGCATCAGGATTGTTTGAAATCGTTGTAGCTGCTTCTTCCTTTGTCATATTTGTATAGTCAGAGGCTATATCATTGTAGACAGGACTTTCTTGAAAAGCTGTTTGGGTTTCAAGAGGCACCAGTTCCATTGCTTTGTTGCATAGTCCTTCTTTTCTTACTGCAGGTTTATCAAAGGTGATAAGTCTTTCAGTTTGTGCCTCTTGTATTCTAGAAAGATTTGGTCGTCTGCTACATCTCGGGAGTCCACTGGGCCTACTACTTATTATCAGCCACATGATGTGGTTTTACCAGGTCGATGGATACAGACCTGTTCTCCTTTCTTCCAGCAAGGGGCGGCAGTAACACTGTTCTTGATCCGTGGATTGCTAGCACAGGTACTGGTTTTCTGTAAGAAGGCCCAAATTCCTTCTTATCCGCGATCTTTTCTCTGACTAGATCCCCAATCTTTGGAATCCAGACAGGCCTTGCTGTGACGGGTAGTTTCTCTTCAGTGGTCGTTGGCTTTTGTGTTGTGTAGCTCAGACTATATCTTGTTTCATTTAAGTCCTGTAAAACAGCCAAACGGTCTTTGATATCAAAGAGTTTTTGTTCCACTACTGAAGTTTGACGATCAAGATCCTGGATGATCATTCTAGTCCCAAATAGTAATTCATATGGAGTGATTCCACCCAGAGAATTTCTTGGCAGATTATTGAGACTACGTTGGACACTTAGATGTTTGACCCACCCGTCACCCGAACCTAATACCCTAGCTGTTATAGATTGCTTTATGTCACGTTTTTTTCTTTCCACTACCGCATTTCCCTCAGGATGGAATGGACTTGAGTACCGCAATGCAACGCCCAAACTAGCCATGGCCACCTTGTAAGCTCTAGAGCTAAACGCAGGACCCTGGTCAGAATGCAGCGTGCCGATTGCGTATGTGCCGATAAAGACTCGCAAATCTTTTATAACAGTTCGGGCGTCAGCCGAGCGCTGAGGCCACATCCAAATGAATCTTGTGCAGGAATCCATTGTGACCCTGATATATTTATAGTTGCCATCTCTTTGTAAGGGACCACAGTGGTCCAGGTAAACACACGCTAATGATTTATCTGAAATTAGAAGGGGCGTCTGCGCAGGTCGTTTCACTGTAGAAACTTTCATTTTTTGGCAGATTTCACATTCTAGAACATAGTTTCTAGTTTGTTTCCTCATGCGCGGCCACCAATATCTCTGTTTTAATAATGATAATGTGGCGGAAACTCCTGCGTGTGCAGAGGTGAGCCCTTCATGTGCTGCTAAGATTATTCCTAACCTATGTTCCATGTTTGGGATTGCCATATCCCCCACTCCAGGGATTCGAACAAAAGTAACATTATTTGTATCAGTTCTATATGAGTACTTTACTGGAAAGCCTTTTGCAATTATTTTACCACTGTCTTTTACTGTAGCAGTGACAGCTTGTATTATGTTGCGGTCTATTTTCGTTTTTGAACGAGTGATTGCAGCTACAGAAGCCGTTTGCACAGCTGCCTTCGCGGCTTCATCAGCCAATGAATTCCTTGCAACTTGAACGCCATCACTCTGATGACTCAGTGTATGGATCACGTGAGTCTTTTGTAGTTCTTTTTGTAATAGAACTACTTGTTCCCAAAGCATTTTATGCTTGATTGTGCTACCTCTTGCGTCTTTGAAACCGTTTTGAACCCAGTTCTGCAGATATTCATTGTAAGACTGGACGCAGTAATACGAATCGCACACTATGAGTGTGGGGAATTCGCGATCGGTATTTTCAAGCCTTTAGTTCAGCTCGCTGAACTATACACTCTCCAAGTGATTGAGTTTTAGTGACCATTGGTCTAAATTTACCTTTGCACCAGTGACCTTTAACAATTGCGCCCGCAGCACTATAGGCTTGTTTACCCCCAATTGCGGGCTGTGCTGATCCGTCTGTATAAATTATACAACCATAATGTTCTAGAGGCAGAATCTTGGTTGGCAGAGGACATTCGTGTTCGTATTGTAGAAATTCTTGTGTCTTTAAGTAGGGGTCAAAACGTATTCAACGTCTGTTGCAGCAAGAGAATTAACCCATTGTATCCATCTAGGATGTAAGGCCCTAGCATTTGGAATGCTCGCTTTTGTTACTGCCTTTAAGGCAGGTACAGATGTAACGATCATTATGCGTTTACCCTGCGCAAGAGCTCTCTCTCTTGCTACTTCAGTTTGAACCGCTGTCAGAATCTTTTCTGTTGAAGTGAATTTCATTTCAGCCTGTGTGTACAAGTGTGATTTGTAAGCTATTGGTACCTTTTCGCCTTCATTAAAGGTTAGGTATGTGAATCCGCATTTCCCTGGGATGATTCGGATCACAAGGTTGCCTACGTTGTCGCGTGTCTGTAATTGTGTTTTTGCTTACATGTCTGTTTGCACTGAACGCAAAATTTCTGTGTGTTTTTGAGTCCAATTAGTTGATTTGAAATCAGGCTTTATTAGTTTGTAGAGAGGTTTAACCCTTTCTGCATAATTTAGAACATATGTTCTTCTGAAATTCAGGAAACCTAGAATTGACTAAGTTTTTCAGCGTTTTTGGAGGTTGGAGCAGTGCACAGTTCTGTAAAAAGTTGGCTGCCAGGCTTTTGCCTTCACTTGAAAGTTCGTATCCTAAAAATAAGACGTTGAGGTGGGTAATTTGTGATTTCTTAAAAATTGAATTTGTACCCTTCAGAAGCGAACCCAAGTATTAGGGTGTTCACTCTTTTCAAGTGCATGGCCAAATCGCCGTCTGTAAGATAGATGTCATCGACATAAGACAATGCCTCATCATCGTACGTTTGTAGTAACTCTGTTACTCTGACTGAAAATAAACCTGGACTATTCTTGAATCCCTGGGGGAGACAGCAAAATTGTCGCTGTGTCCCCATTATTGAGAAAGCGGTCCAGTACCTACTTTCTGGTGCAATGTTTTGACAGAAGAAAATGTTAGAAATATCTAATGTTGTTTTATATTTTTTCCGCACGATGTTATTCATCAATGCTGCACTATGTGCATTTTGTACTGCAAAAGTTTTGCAACAAGTGTTTAAATGTCTGTAGTCCAAAACTAGACAATATGAATTGTCTGGTTTGGAGACAGGAAAAAAAGGATTGTTCACAGATGAGGTGCATGTTTCAATCACTCCTTTGTATTCAAGTTGATCTAATATCTCCCTGACCTGTTTTTAGCTTCTTGCTTAACTGGATACTGCCTCTGTGCAGTAGGCTGATTTTTTAACTGGATTTTATGATGAGGAGAGTCCTCATCCCATCCTACGTGATTTTTGTATAATGCTGGAGCCTGGGCTACAGCCCATTTTCTGGCATAGGTGTATTTTTTATGAATTGGAATGTGATTAGAGAAGGCTGGCATGATTATCTCTTCGCCATGTGGGCACTCCCTGACAAATTCAGGTGGCCAGTCTTGTTCAGCTAGAAGAATGTCATAACCCTTCGATAACTTCTCCCAAAAGAGTGCTTTTATTTTCCTAATTGTGTCCCCCTCCATCCGGAGTGTTATTTCATATAACTTATGGGGTACACTAACCCTGGAGTCGGCAGTTTTAACTTGAATGCATTCATTCAAATCCACTGTCTCCAGATGATCCTTCAAGATCTTGCGAGCTATGGTGACTTCTTCTGCGCTGTCGAGCATTGTCTGGGCCCACTCCCCATTCTTGAGTTGTGTCCTCAAGATTCTCGGCATGTCTGATATTTAGACTTGCTACCTTTTTTTTGGTGAATTGGGTCTACTTATTTCAAACAAAATTAGAATTACGGTTTAGATTGAAGAAGCTTTTAAAATATTGCTACTTAAAAAAATATACATGTCATCACTGCTCCTTCGTTCCTTTTTTCTGACTTAATTCTATTATTAAAAAAGGCACTTTTCTAAGCACATAAAGTTTATCTATTCAAGGTTTATTGGTTATGAATTTATTTTCATTAAAGATTTTTTATAAGCATCATGAAATGGGAAAACAACCTTGCAGGTTCAGACCTTTAGTACTGGTTTCCGCGGCAAGTAAATAGTACGCTGTGATACCGCATTCGCATAAAAACATGGATATTTCTTTAAACAACAACATCATGTTAAAAGATGCTAAAAGGTACAGTACTGGCTTCTCTCCTGAGCACAGGTGAGTAAGTCGGAATTCTTTATTTGGCTGATTTTAGATGAATATTTTAAAGTTTCAAAACTCCACACTCATAAGAGATTTCAAGTGAAAACCATTCAATGTTAACCTATGGAAGGTAAGTGAGTTATCGGCTTTTAGGTAAGTACTCGACTGGTAGAGTTAAGGTTCTGGGTATAGACTCTGGGGTCTCCAGGGTCGGAAAGGTACAGTTGTTACACCCTCAGCGACACAGGGGCAGCCGGGTGCAGAAAGAGTAGGCCCAGTGCAATCCAATGGATGGTAGGGGGCCTTTGGTTGGTGGCTGCAAGCAAGCAGGCCACGCGGCTGTGGGAACTGAGCTCCTGGTCACTTACTCAGGGCAAGTGAGGAAGTAGAGTAGAGTAGTAGTTGCACTTCCAGCGGCACTCGGGTGGCTGGGTGCAGGGTGCTTTTGAGCCGTCGGGCGCTCAATGTTATCCAATGGGAAAGTTAAAAAGTGGACAAAGGCTGCAGATCCTGGACGGAGATTCTTCAGATGCGACCATCACTTTGAGAGGTAAGTTGGGATTTTGGAGAAGAGGTGGGTACCCTAAAGGAAGGCACAGGGAGCCGCAGGGCGCCGGGTGCAGGGGTGTCTTTTGGCGACGGGAAATCTTACCCTCAGCTGGTCGCGGTTGGAGGGGTCCCTGGTTCTGAGGCTGCAGGTGTCGTCTGGTTCGTCGAGGAGGGTCTTTGGGCACTGGACTTCGGGTCCCAGTCACCGGGGGGACGTCCTCGTGGTCTTGATCACTCAGGCACAGGCCGGGCTTGATGGATCAGCGGTGAGATACAAACTTGCATTTGTTGGACTACTTGGTTACCATCTGATCACACAACAGAACTCTTCAAATTGCCTTTAGAATTCTGAAATTGGTTTTCCAAAATACTAAAAGTCTTGTCAGGGCCTTGCTTAAAGTCACATTAGAATTCTAGAAAAATAGAAGTCACTATAGTCAAGTGTAGAGGGTTAGAACTGTCAGGTTAGAATGTCTCAGCAAAGCCCAGCTGTTAGTGAAGAAAACACTATGGACCTGGTTGAGGAGCTCAACCTCACACCTTACTTACGCTTGTCTTTTAAGGAATTGAGGTCCTCATGCAAAATTAAAAATATAACAATGGGCCTGCATCTGACCAAACAAGGGCCCCAGGAGCTCCTGGCTGACTATGCTAAAGGCCACCCCTCTGAGCATGGTGATGACCAGTCAGAAGAGGGAGAGGTGTCAAAGAAGGAGGATAATCCCGTCCCCCCACCCCCCCAGTCATCTGTTGAGAGGAGAGGACCCCCATACCCTTTACTCCAAGAATCAATCACTGGGATCCTAGGCCTCACACAGGTGGGCTAGGTCCCATAGAAGACATTGGGGGCACCCCAGTGAAGAGGACAGCTTTTTAGCAAAGCTGTCCAAAGAAATAGACCTAGAGTCCAGACTCCTGGCTCTAGAAAAAGAAAGGAACGAGATGGGTTTAGCACCCATCAATGGTGGCAGCTATAATACAAATAAGGATAGAGAAGAGAATTCTGATCCTAAAATCCCCAAAGGGATTGTCCCTAAATTTGAGGAAGGTGATGACATCACCAAGTGGTTAATCTCACACAAATTATAGGGTAGCTAAAAAGGTTAATGAAGCTGAAAACAAGTTGTGGGTAGAACAGTAAGGGGGCACAACATCGTTGTGGACGAAAACCCTCACTCACCCGAGGGTGACATTCTTCATCATTGGGTGTACCCTGTGTGGGCTACAACTTTACCCAAGATGGAAGGAGCAGGAGTGCGAAGCCCTGGTTGGTTCTACCAACTCGTAAACGGTAAGGAGGGGCAGAGGGCAAAGTGAATCAAAATAAATCAAAAATGTGTGTGTATTAAAAACTACCTATTTAGTGGTACTAACTTTATTCTTCCATACTAAATGGTAGTGATTAAAAATTAGAGTGATCGTAGGGTTATGGATGTATACCCTCTGTATCGATCAACATGTTTCTGCCATTTTGACAAGAAGTTCCAGGCATTCATCAGGATCAAAACATAGTCACTCTGCTACGCAGTGAAAATTATATAAATAAAAAACTTGATACTTAGGCCTCTATTCCTTGGCTGTCACGCATTAAATTTGAGCAACAAGATCAGTCAGGGGGCTTTGTAAAACAAAAAACAAGCACGCCACAACTTAGTAATTGTTACACCCATGTAAGTAAATACCCAATACCTAATGATTCAGGCAATGTTAAGGTATTTTATTCTTACCTAAGTCAACATGTAAGTGTCATCTTCAACCATTAGTCGAGTGTCACACTAGGTTGTTAATCTAATGAAATCAAAATCACTTGTATAAGCTCTAGCCTTCATCAAAGCTTACTGCAGACACCTTTGCACACTACTACCTCATCACATTTTCTCTCATCATGTTTGTGCGGCATCCTATTCTTACATGTAACAACGTAGTGTTACATATTGCCTCAAATACTAAACAGATAAAATGTTAAATGTTCTTTTGTTCATAAAATGTCTTAAATGTGAATAGTCACATCTTAACACGCCCCAACAATAGTAAATAGTGCACACCGAGCACTTCAAAACGTTCTAAATATCGATGCAGCGTTGCCTTATACGCCCCATCATTCTAATTCTCACGCAGTCTATAACGTCCCTTCGCAGCCGTGTGAACCAAACAGACTCGGCACCAAACAGTGCTTACCTCCTTGTAACGCTAAGCTCACGGGTCGACATCTCAAAAATTCAGTTTCATTTTTAGTAATCCATCCAGATTGTAAAGCTTCCTTGACCATCGTGTGAATAGTGGTCTGTAGTCTGGAGGTGGGGTCACGCATGATGGGTTTGTAATACTTAGTATTTTGAAGTTGTTGCAGACACTCCGTATGATACGATGTAGCATCCATCACAACAGTGGCTCCACCTTTGTCGGCTTGTTTAATAACAATCGACGAATCTGTTCCCAATGCATAAGCACATTGTTCTTCTGCTTTACTCATGTTAAAGAAGGGTTTGAGTGCTCTCTCTTTTTCTGCATTGAACGACTGAATAACATGAGTAAAGCTGAATTTTTGAGACCAACCCATCCCAAAACATCGGCTTTTTATATATTGCCGAAGATACACAAACCAACTCGGCCCCCTCCGGGTAGGCCAATGGTATCCGGGATTGGATCTATCTTGGAACCGCTATCACAGTTTGTTGATTGGTTCCTCCGACCTTTGGTGGCCAAGATGCCGTCATATTTACAAGATACTAAACACCTTCTATCTTTTCTTACCACCTTTGAGTTTGATCCTCAGATACATCTAATGGCCTCATTTGATGTTGAGTCATTGTATACAAACATCCCAACAGAAGACACTCTCCGAACCATTCAAGATCTGCTAGAAGAGAATCCACGCAGTGATCAGACGCCTACTTCCTTTGTGATGAGATGTGCCAATTTGGCGATGAGAGAAAACTTCTTCTCTTATGATGGCCAATTATATTGGCAAATCATGGGCACTTCCATGGGCAGCACTTGTGCCCCTAGTATGGCTAACCTCTTTATGCATTGGTTTTAAGTATCTCATATATACCCAGATGACAATCCGTTCCACAGCAAACTTTTGCTGTGGAAACGCTCTCTTCCACATACATCCTTCTGTAACCGTGCACACACATACATACAACCACACAAACACACACAACCACACAAACGCACACAACCACACACACAAACATCACCCCACACACAAACACACATCACCCCACGCATCACCCCACACATCACCCCACGCATAACCACACACAGAACCACACAGAAAACCACACCCAACCACACCAAACCACACATACAACCACATACACAACAATACACACACCCAACCACACACCACCACACCCACACAACCACACCCACACAACCACAACCACAACCACACCCACACACACACACACACATCTATCTATCGCCCTCACTCTATCTATCTATCGCCCTCACTCTATCTATCGCCCTCACTCTATCTATCGCCCTCACTCTATCTATCGCCCTGCCTCTATCGCCCTCACTCTATCTATCGCCCTCACTCTATATATCTATCGCCCTCACTGTATCTATCGGCCTCACTCTATCTATCTATCTTTCACCCTCACGCTATCTATCTATCTATCTATCTTTCGCCCTCACTCTATCTATCTTTCGCCCTCACTCGATCTATCTATCTTTCGCCCTCACTCTATCGCCCTCACTCTATCTTTTGCCCTCCCTCTAGCTATCTATCGCACCACCACAGCATCACTCAGGGGCACCACAACATCACTATGCGCTACCACAGCATCACTGAACGCCACAGCATCACTCGTCGCCACTACAACATCACTCAGCGCCACCATAGTATCAATCTGTGCAACCATTCAACAATAACTGGTTCAAATATTTTCTCTCAATGTTTCAAGCTTTATTACAAATGTCACAAAAATATGTTATTATTTCACTTCTGTTCTTGGATTTTCGTCACAATAAAATACACTGAACATAATCTTCACAAAAGTTATTTACAAAAGTTTAAGCTATTGCCATTATAAATTACAATAACTTTTATTTAAGTATTAATTATTTAAAAAAATTCAAAGCCATTGTTATTTGTAATATCAATACATCTAAGTCACGTAAATACAAAACATGTTGCATTACAAATGCAATAGGTGTCACATTTGCAAAAGATAAAAGTATTGGCATTGTAAATGACAAAGCTATTAATTTCGCTATTTTCAAAACCAACACATAAATAAAAAATGTGTCATTTACAAGACCAATAGCTCAAACTTTCCTAATGCGAGACCTATTGCATTGCAAATGCTTGTTGAGGAAGGAGCTGGGTAAACTTTGCTAAGGCTTATGTCCTGTAGTGATCAATTATGTGGATTACCTGTTGCTGATCTGTTTGCTTCTTATACCGCTTCTTAAATGGCCAACATTGCTATTATAGGCCCATAGCATAGGCACTTTCATGCATTCAGAAAATGAGCGTAAAATGTAACAGTTTGGAATTGGTCTGTCCCTTATTATTACTCAATCTGTATCTGCCATTTATGGCTGCAAATCAGCACCCGGCGTATCAAACTGCGGTAATCCTTGTTCTTAAAATATTCCATTGTGAAGTGGTTGCATACCATAAATACTTCAGCACTGCCTCTGGGTCTTGGCCATCTTTCCTGGAGAGGGGTGCACTCTTGGAACAGAGGCAGGACAGCATACTTTATCAGCATACACTCGGCAGGCACCAAATTAATGCTTAATAAACTATTTTACCTAATTACTGGCAACACTGTCTGTTTTCAAGTTGCTACATTGATTATTTGCTGTACCACGCCACCTGGAACTTCTGGCCTGATTACAAGTTCAGTGCTAAATTCCGACCCCCGTGCAAACACGTTTGCACAGGGATCGGAATTATGAGCTGTGTATGAATGATATTTACAATGTGTGGTAAATATCTCACCTATTCCGCCTTACTTTTAACGAGAGCCTCTTTATTTAATTTCCCCACTGTTGCTGTTGATTTTTGCAGGCTGATTGACTGAGTATTTAGATCAAGGGTTGGCTCTTGAATTCAAGACAGCCAAATGGTCTTGATGATCACTCCTAATCCCTCAACCCTTTTTTTGGCCTTTAACTCTTTAGTCTGGCAGACCCAACCTATATAATCTCCAGACCCAACCACACATGCTACAATGTGACCGGTGTCTCTCTGACCTGAACACAATGCTTGATCTTAAGAGGCATGTTTTCCTCTCTCCTGAACAGATCAGGAAAATTGCAAACTGCAGCCCTCCCTTGGTACAGTTCTGCTTGTTTCACCACGCATAGCAGATCTATTTCTCTGCCACTGCTATGATTTATTCTGTATGGCACCTGTCTTGTTCTTATTATTAGTCTTACATATGTGCGTCTGCAGACATGTTTTGTGTAGGCATTCTAGTAGCACTTCCTTTGCATCCTGTGTGGGTAAGGGAAGCTTGCAGTGCTTCATCCATGTGTCATGAAAATTATACTGTTGCACTAGTGCTGCCTGTGCTGAGCTTGCTTGCATACACATGTATTTGTAGCTTGTAGACTGCGGTTGACTGCCATACTGAATTTTGCTTCCTTAGACAGTATATATTTTGCACCCTCATGTAACTTTTTTATCCTCTCCTAGCTGCATGCAGAGTACAGCCGCGAGAAGGACACCTACCTTCCTCACAGAGTTCTACAGGCCTGGGAGCTGGCACAGTTCATAAAGTGAGCACACAGCATACATCAACTTGTGCAGATCTTCGGGCTGCATAAGGTTTCCACATACCAAGTCCCTATGTGGCACTGGGACTTGCCCAGGGCTATACAGACCATCTCCCCACAGGGTCAAGGCATTGCCTCATTTGTGCACATTGGAGCCCTTCATAATGCAATGTGTACGTGAGTGTTTATTGGTAAAAGAACTGGCTGAAGTGATGCACTTGGACCAGGGACTAGCCCAGAGTAACGCTTTAGACCAGAGTTAGGACAATATTAATTTGTAGGGTAGGATATGGTGTGATCTTTGGGTTATTATTAAAGATAGATTAATGATAGAATTAGATACACAATTTGGGGAAGGACAACGTTTAAAACATGGGCTAGGGATGGCGATAAGTACGGGTTTACTCCAGATAAACTTTACGTAGAAATAGTGACAAAAAATGCTCTGCGATTTTTTGCAAAACTGGTAAAAAATAAATAAAATAAAAAGGTCCCTCGGATTGTTCCAATCAAGATAACTCGCTAAATTAATCTCAACGTCTTATTTTTTCACCTGAAAAAAACTACAAGAAACTGTAAGGGGATGTTGTAAGATGCCTGGCTGTCACAGACAGCAAGACTGTTGACTCCAACAAAGGTGTCTGAGTTCAGGTTGGTCATATGCTGTAAGAGTATTTTTTATTTTAGTTATTTATTGATTTTATTTTTTCATTTTTAAAACCTTTATGGACATTTGAAAGTACCGAAATTCTAGCAAACAGTTATGTGCAATGCAAAGTTCAAACATAATAGAAAGAACAGAGCTCTTAAGTCAAGAGCACCACTAGGCTTCTGCTGAAAGCCAGTCTAAGTGTGGTGTAATTCCAGATATCATCTGCTTTAAGATCAGGGCTTCTTTAGTAGGTATGTGTAGTAGTCTGACCCAATATTTAATGGTCTAGCGGTCTGGTCTGTATGATGAGCATTCTATACGTTTCCTTCAGATAAACTATATTCCTGATATTCCTGAGCAACTCTGAACACTTGTGAACAGGACCTCAAAGCTAACCCATCACTGTATGTCTCTTAGTTATGTGTGTCTTAACTCAAGAATCTCTTTCTATGGCCAGGGTGTACTTAAAATAACATGATGTTAATTAAGGATGTTAGCCGTGACAAGTGCAAGCCCTGACATTTTAACTGGCTGACTTATAAGTGGGCTTTCTGTGGGAGTGACTGCAACACTGCAGTGGGTTAGCTCAGAAAGTGATAATTAACATGCGTACGTTGTGGGAGAGGTATGCAAGTTGTACTGCCAATAGAGGGTCAACTGTAGTGGAATAGTAGATTGTATTATAAGAGTTTGTGCCATAGGCGTACAGCCTTTGAAAGCATACGGTGAAATGGATAATCGTTATGAATTGTTGCAGGAGCGCAAGCTGCATGGTGGAGCATAGGACCACTGACTGTTGTGGATGATGTAGGTATTCAGGCTGCAGGAAATGGGATAGGTTCTCTGGATTGAGGAGGTGGTGCAAGTAGGCAGGCTTTATACGTCGTGTTGGCATGCTGCTTGTAGCTTATGGTTAGTTCCTAATGATTGTAAAAGGTGATACAACATTATTTGTAGGAGTTACAAGAGCAGTAACTGTGCTGGTATAGTGTAGCTAAGGCGTTTGTGGTGTTGTTGAAGTCTGTGCTCGTGTGACATTTAAGAGTAAGATTTGATTGATGTTCTGAGGGATTTTCTGGGTATAGGTATGATGGTAAAGTGTTCTTTGTTAGAGATTCTGGTGCATTTTTAAAAAGGTCTCGCTGATGATATAAAGACTCAGGCACATCAGCTGTAGTTTTTTGCTGTGGTAGTGAGAAAGCTGATGTCAGTGTCAGAACTCGCAGCATATGCACAAGAGAAGGCAGTTTTGGCCACGTCAGTGCTACTTTTGGGGAATGGTGAGTTGGCGTTGCCTATGACATGGTGTAGAAGTGTCGATTCTGGGGCACAGCGTGATACTTCTAACTGACGGCTGCTGTAAGAGTACTGCCAATGTATGCAAGTGTATGACTGTGCCTTCTTTTGCTGGTACTGAATGTTGTTCTTCTGTTTCAGCCACACTTCGAAGGGAGCGGATGTGCTAATACTAGGAGGAGACCTGAATATGCATCCCATGGATGTTGGCTTAAGGCTTCTGCTAGGATGGACCGGACTACATGATGCCTTTGTAGCAGCGGAGTCATTTGAGGTATCTCAACAGATAAGTGTCATAAAAAACACCCGCACCACGAGGACTGACTGACAAGGAATGGTGTATCAGTGCTTATTGTTTGTGTGTGGCGGTGGGTAGTTTTTAATGGAGAACTGTTCTTCATGGGGGAGATGCAGTTGTAGTTTAAGAGTGCTGTCTGTGGTGGGGAATAAAATAGGAATACTCATTGTGCATGAGCTGTAAGGAGTGATGTATGAGCACTGGTTGTTGAGATTGCACAGAACGAAGTAGGAGTACCAGATCTAGGGAATTGTAGGAAATTAGGAGCGCTGACTGTTGACAACGGTAGGGAATAGAATTGGATGGCAGGGAGCGAGAGAAAATAGAGTTCTTCCATTGTTTTTGTTTCAGTTCTTAAGTGAAGGACCGAAAGATTTAGATGCTGTCACTTTAATTTTTTTCCAGATGGACTCAGTGCCAGAATTCTATTCCTTGCCCTTAGAATTCTCCCCCTAATTGTGTTTCCAAATGTCTCTGCAGAGCTGTTGTGTTTTTTTCCCCATGTTTTGGACTCAACAAAGGGAAATGGTTTCTCTGATCCCTCCATCTTTTTGATCGATTTTATGGTTTCACTCTCCTGACAAAGGGTTTTTTTTTCATTTTTTTTTTTTTAAATTCGATTTCGTTACTTCGGTCATAAATATGACTCCCAAACTGAATAACAAATTCAAGCATTGCGTATGGTGCAGCAGTTTCTTCCTGGCATCTGATCAACAACATGTATGTTCGTCTTGCATGAGAAGTTTCTATTAGGTGAGTTCCTGTCCTTCTTGTGCGGGAGTCCTGCAGTGCCGTTGATGATGAAATCCCTCTTTATATCAAAGAGAGATCTGCTTCCATAGGAGACCATAGACTTCATGACTGCACTGCACCTATCACATTTATTGTAAAGAATGCATGACAGGGCGCCTTCGCTTTGCTACTTACTGTACCTACTTAGGCATTTCTTAGCAGTGACAGTTTATATTTATTTGTGCTTCTACCTGTACTACTAAATAAAAAACAAAAATAAGACTGTTTGATGGCCACCTTCTCTGTTACAAGCCTGTATCTAGTCATTAAGGAGGAAAGCCCTCTGCATGCATGTGCTCAGCCGTACTTTCTTGGAAAAGCACCCAGTCACAAGATTTAGAGTGCAGCCATATAAGAAAACCAACATGATCAGGACCACTGTGGAGTACTCCTGCTGAACATTCCTAGAGTACTCATGGATTGATCATGCTTCCCAAACAGATCCACCAGAAGGTCAATTGGCCCAGTGCCACATCCCTTCAATAGGAGGTTAAGTTGAACTCATTCCTGAGTCCCGCTACGTAGACATCTAGCTGTTCTTGGTGTCAAATAAGAGAGGAAGGTGCTATTGAATTGGCCTTTCTTTGAACGATCGGTTCTTCATTACAAACCTAAGAAAAATGTGTGTGAGAGGGTTGAAAGCTTAAAAGAAAAATGTTCATCATTGGTATCAGTACCTTTTGTTCTTGGTCGAGTTTGAGCTTAAAATTAAACCACCTGCACTTATTGTTCACTCAGTCCAAGAGTTTAAACCCTCGCACTACTTTGCAATATCCCCTGGGGATTGTTTTTTAATCTCACAAGGGTTGCCTCATACTCCATCATCTGCCTTTTGTACAAATTAAGTACGTTTACCAGAGTATTCTGGCACACCTCTTCCCAGAGCTCCACCTTTCCCCATATTTTTGAACATTAGGATCTCGAGACGTGCAGTGGTAAATGCGTATAATCATACTGCAAACATGAGTCTTCCTCACCTATTTAACTGTAGTCTCAAAGAAGAATTCTGTCACTTAACCTAAGGTTGCTGAGAAGGAGCATGTGCCAGTGATTCAAATAAATAAACTCGGCGGTGAAATCTATTACGTCAGTTTTTTCCTCAGTGTTTTAGCAAAGCGAATCTAGGCAAAGATAATAACGCAAAAAATTGACACCTAAAAAACGGGATCATCCGCCTTTGCCGACAGAGAAGCTCTGTACAAAGCACTACTCCTAAAAAAAAAAAAACTAGTAATGACACAGTCTGATTTTGCAACAGTGGATTAGCAGTGCAGAGAGCATCCATGTGGAAAATTGCATTTTGCCATGTTTTAAGACATGCAGGCTTGTGGATCCGTCTCCTTCCCAAACCGGTTTCTTCCAGTTGTTTTTTTAGGTTTTCACCTTTAGATTATTCAGAACCCATTGTGTCTGTAGAGCAGTTTGTTGCTGAATGGGACTGCATTCAGAGCCAGCAGTGCTGCAGGTTGTTGTTATAAAGTAGTGTGCTCTGAAGGATGGTCTGTTTATTTTAATGGGAAACCTTATGCAGCAGTAGTTATTAGATCTTGCATCAAAGTAAGGCCATCTTACCTCCTATAAGAAATTGGGTTATTAGTTGTGAGGGGTGGGTTCCCCACCCAAATAATAACCACAATCCTTGTCAGGTGGATCCACGAAAAGTCACTAAATTAACTTGTGCTTAAGCCTCTGGTAGCTTGACACAAAAGCAGTGAGGCTTAACTTAGAGGTATGAACAAAGTATCACTGTAGCATTCAAAGAGTAATAAAGTAAAAACACAACAAAAGAATCATTTCAGTCCAATTTAGAAAATTAAAGTACATTTTAAGAAATAAAATGATATCATAACATCAAAATTGCAATCAGTAGAACCGGAGATAGTGATTTTACTTTTTTGTGTGAAAAATAGTGCCAAGAAGCAGAAAACGCCACTTATGGTTTTCTGGTTGTCCTAGACGGGGGAAAGTCACACATTCAGGCCGACCACAATGAAACGCTGGTGGGATACAGGAATGCGTTTAGTCCCACTGAAGTTATCTTCTCAAGTCAAGTGCATAGAGTTCCATTTTCTTTGGAGGAGTCTGTGAAGGAGAGGCTTTCAGCACAAAGAGCAGGTTGAGCGTCATGGACAGTTGTCACTGTAGTGCGAATATGCAGTCGTTGCTGGGCGGTTGTGGATCGTCGTGGACGGTTCCTGTCCGGTGCGAAGTGCATGACTCACTGGAACTTTCACGTTGGCAGTCATCATTGTTTGCAGAGTATTGCCACAAATGGACCCATCCGTGGTCACGAGGAGCCCTACATTTCAGGATGTTCACCCTTACTTCAGGAGGAGTACATTCTGATGCCAACCAAGGGTCTAGCACCTCTTCCAGATCAGTACTCACTCCAGGCAGAGCCAGCAGCAGGGCTTAAGCAGATCCAGTTGGTGCTGATCAGCTGGGCAGTTGCAGGGAGGCCTCTGGAAGCTTGTTGTGTTCCTATAGCTCACTCGTGAGGCTAGTCAGCCAGCCCCTGGAGCCACTGTGGTGGCCTGAAGTGTAAGGGATCAGGTCCAGTCTTCTTTCCTCAGACAGACAGACCTTCTAACAGCATGACAGTCCTTGATCTGAATTTTACACAGGTTCAGGCGTGATCTGAAATGGGGTCTGAGTGCGCCACTTTTTATCCCGAATGGCAGTTTTTGCGTGGGGGCCAACCCCAGGCTCACTACCAAACTAGTTCTCACCAGTTCCCTGTCCTTCCTGGGTTTGGCTCATTGCTGTCTAGGGTGACTAAGGGCTGGTATCAGCTTCATTTGTGTGTACTGCAGGCAATGCCTTTTAAATTGTAAGTAGGGTTTTGTGCAGCTCCTCCAGTCATCCTAACAGAATGAGCCATCCTGTCCACAGCTAATTCCACTTTGTCCCCATGTCTGGAAGAAATTCACATCCCACACAAGTAGAGCCTCTCACAGGCATGTGACTCAAGTCACTGTCAGAAAGCCATATTGGGTTAGGGCAGAAAAATGGCAACTTTCTAAAAGGCAAAAGAAACAATTGATGGACGGGATGCTGGACAATGCAAACATTCACCCCCAGTCACAAGGATCTGAGTGAAATCTGTCATTCATTTGCTCACCCCAGTTTGGACCCAGCCATATGCGAATCAGTCATGACCCTGTCACTTGTGGGCACAGTCCAGCCTGAATTGCCAAGCCAGATCCTCCCTGGACCGGTTTCAGTACATTGCCCTTCATCAGCCAGGCTACTTTGAATCCAGTGGTGTAGTGAACACTGGACACACATCTGGGCATACCCTTCCCTCTTAGGGCGAAATATGCAAAAGAATCACAAGGATCTAAGTTGAATCTATCATACTTTTGCTCACCACACCCACCCCAGTTAGAACCCAGCCAAATGCAAATCAGTCTTGACCCTGTTCCTTGTAGGAACAGTACAACCCGAACTGCCAAGCCAGGTCCTCCCTGGACCAGAAACAAGAATCCTGGGACCAGTTTCAGGGCATCACCCTTCATCAGCCAGGCTAGCTTGAATACAGTGGTGTAGTGAGCACGGGGCCCATGTCTGGGCATACCCTTCCCACTTAGGGCAACACATTTAAAAGAAACAATTGATGGATGGAATGCTGGACAATGCAAACATTCATATGTCGCTCTAAGTGGGAAGGGTATGCCCAGATGTGGCATCCCCAAACTTGGATGGAGGACATTTCTGGCCTGTGGGAGCACTGCTACCTCTTCCTGGGCGGCTGCTACGTCGGTAGTCCCCTTAGGCAGCAGGTTTGTGTACCGGATCTTTATTCTTTGGTGCCTGTGGCTGCAAGGGAGTAGCTCCTCTACTACAAGAAAGTTCCATTGGCAATTGGTGATGTACTGGTAGCCATCCAGGTTTCTTGAGGTCTGCACAGTGGCAGGACTAATCAGTTTCTCCACGAGGGTCGGATACTGCAGGCAGGCAGGCCAGCAGGGTTGGCATTAAGCCACTTCTTTTCTCTGTAGAAATCTTAAGTCCTAGTATCAGGGGATCCCTAAATACTCACTTTAGGGGAGTGAGGGGTAGTAGCCAATTGGCGATTTACACCTGGGCTTACTACACCCCCTAGATAATCAGTTCCTTTCAGGAGGGGGCATCACCCTGTCCCAGAATTTCTAATTCCACTACACACAAGATGGTGGAATTTCTAAATTTGCGTTCACATCAGTCTTGGTCACCTCAGAGGTATGTCCAGCCTGGCAGTGCAACACGCCTCCTGCATAGCTAATTTTCCCACCTGTCCTGGCGCCAAATGGGTCCCGAACAGGGTGATTGACCTACCCTCCCCTCTGAGGGCAGACAGGCAGATTTGCATACCAAAGACCGTGGGCTCTTTGAAGCTCCCTGTCTTGGAATACTAATTTACCAGTCTTCCCAGGTGATAACACGTCTTCCCAAAGCAGGCATTGCTTCTGTCCTCTGAGAGCGGGGCTGTTAGAAATGCGTGGTGCGGAGCGGGTAGGCTAAACCAGGAGCATTGTGTAAAGCATCTGCGCAGCCACTCACAAGCAACACACTAGGCACACTACAAAAAGAGACTCCACACCAGGTTGCATGAAAAATAACTTGTGTATTAAGTAAAACACATTAAAATGCAATCACAGGTACAGGTCTACCGTGCCAGCTGGCACTGGGTAGCAATTCACAGTGGGACTATTTACAAGTCAGGGCCAATCGGGCCGCTGCCTGAACCATCACCAGTCCAAGAATACTTAGAAGTCCATAAGCAATAATAAGTGTAATCAGTCCATCCCCACGGGTAGTATAATGAACTTCGCATCAGCACATTAGCCTAGATCAGAGTGGGCAGGAACCTGTGAACATTAGGCACACTCCCTTAGCAAAACAGTAGGCATGAAAACCCTTGGGCTTTGAAACACATTAGGCATTTTATCAGTATGCGTCACATTTGCATAAAAACCTGAGGCTCCTCATTTGGTGTTAGCATTATCAGTAGCATATCTGCCTTAACCCTAAATCATGCTGGGGCATAAAGTACATCAGCAACAACTGGGTAACAGCCAGTTTCTGATAGATACATCTGCCGTGTGGATTCCTCACCTTGTGAATATCCCCTTGCGTCAGCAACATTCGGAAATTCTTTTTGTAGCCTCGCGCCGACGTGGACTTGAAGGTCATAGAGACACGGCATCGCACGCGACTCCGCTGACGTCACCGACGCCTACAATAGGCCCACGCCGGCGTGATGACATCAGTTCCCTTTTTTCCGCGTCGTCGACGCTAACGGTTTTTGGGATACTCTGTAGCTTCTGGTTACTCTGTATCTGTATTTCTTCGTTATTTCCAGTTCTCTTGTCACTTTGTTCGTTATTATGGCGACAAAGAAGACGGGTTTTAAGCCCTGCAGGGAATGTGGAAAAATGATGTCCGTTACGGACCCGCACCAGGACTGTATTTGGTGTTTGAGCTCCGACCACGACGTGGATGGGTGTTCGTCGTGTCAAAAAATGAATCCAAAGGCCCTGCCAGAAAGGGAGTCTAAGCTTCTTGTGGCTAAGCTGAAGGCCGATAAAGAAAGAAAATCTTCGAAGTCCCATTCGAAGAAGTCGAGGTCGAGGTCTCGGGAGGCGTCGGCTTCGAGGTCTTCCTCGGATCATACTTCGAGGTCGCGAAGGAAGCACAAGAAGAGGAGACATGAGTCCCGACGTCATTCAGGTGATAAGTCTGGCTCGAGATCGAGATCACCCAAGAAGATTAGATCCAAGGTAATTCCTCCTCAGGAGGTTTCGGATCAGGAGGGCGAGGCTTCGCCTTCAGAGTCGCCAGTACATTCACCGACTCCGGCACCCGATCCGACTCCGTCTCCGGCGCAGGAAGAGGAAGAGGAGGTTCCTGTGGAGGTTGAGGGTTCGACTCCTGTTGTTGAGACAGATTCGAATCTACCTCGAGGTCGACCTGAGCATCCACCTTTTCCGGCTCCAGGTCAGGATCCTTCGGCGTTTCTTAACGCTATATATGATGTTTTCTCTAAGTCTTGGTACCCCTCTGGAGCGCTTTCGGGTCCTATGGGTCCAATGGCATTTAATTTGGGGGTGCCTCATTCATACGCCCCGGCACCTTTCATGCCGTTTTTGCCGGCTCCGACCCCGCTGTGGCAGTACCAGGCTCCACTGAGGTCGACGCCGATGTCGACGCCGGCTCGTCCGAAGTCAACTACTCCAGCACCGGCGTCGCCCGCTCCAAGCAAATCTTTGGAACATCCTTCTAAGCCTTCGGGTTCGATTCCGACGTCAGTTCCGGCGCCATCGGAGTCGGCAGTGGATCCGGCTGCACTCCGTGTTAAGCAGAGATTTAGAAGGGAGGCTCAACGTCTACTGGAGGAGCAGAGGTATTGTGAGTCTCATTCTGACTTGGAAGAAGGTGAGCTGGATGAAAATTATTTCGAGGATCTAGCAGAGGCTAGTGGACTTGAGTTTTCTCCAGAGTGGGTCTTGCCATCAGGCTCTGTTGTGCCATCTAAAGATGTTCAGCCATATCACGTGGTGATGAAAAAAGCAGCGGGACTTTTAGGTTTTAAATTGCCTTCTGTTGAGTTTAAATCGAATCTGCTTACTGAGGTTCTTCATTCTCCGAGCTCGGCAGTGGAGCCCTTGCTCCCTTTTAATGATGCTTTGACTGATCCCATTATGGAGGTGTGGAAGAAGCCCCTTTCTGCTCCTGCAGTCTCGAAAGGTGTGGCTCGGAGGTATAGAGTGGCTCCTGAGGACCCTGCCTTTTTGTCGACACACCCTTCTCCTGAAAGTTTGGTGATCCAAGCTGCATGTTCCAAAAAGTCAGTTGGTGCTTTTCCCCAAGTTCCTGGTGACAAGGAAGCTAAACAGCAGGATCAAGTGGCCAAAAAGACTTTCTCTTCCGCGAGTATGGCGTTAAAATCAACAAATGCCACTTGCCTTATGGGAAGATATATCCATGCTCTTATGGACTCTGTACGTTCGTTGATCCCAAAGGTTCCTGAAGACTGCAGAGGTGACTTTGAGGAAGTTTTATCTGACACTCAGGCGGCAGCTCGTCAGGTTATTCAGAGCTGCCTTGATACTGCAGATTCTGTGGCAAGGATCATGGGCACTGCTGTTGGCACTAGGCGTTCAGCTTGGTTAAAATCCTCTGATTTTTCTGCTGATGTGCAGTCTGCTTTGTTAGATCTGCCTTTTGATGGAGAAGGACTCTTTGGCAAAAAGGCAGATTCGGCCTTAGAGAGGTTTAAGGACTGCAGGGCGACTGCTAGATCTCTTGGTCTGCAAGTAAGAGGTTCTACGGCCAGGAAATTCAGAGGCTTTGGTCGCTCTTCCTTTCGTACATTTAGACAAGGTCAGCAGCAGCATCATCAACAGCAGCAGCAGCAGCAAAACACCTTGTATAAGTCGTACAGGGGAAGGCAAAGGGCGCGTCCTCGAGGGCGTCAGGCCTCTTCCTCCTCCACCTCCTCCAACCCCCAGCCACAGAAAAGCAGCCCTAGATCCGCCATCCAGGATCATGTGGGTCCGGTGGGGGGTCGGCTTACTCACTTTCTACGGGATTGGGAATCGGTTACATCAGATCTTTGGGTTCTCAATCTCGTAGGAAATGGGTATGCCCTTCCCTTTCGGGAATTCCCTCCCAATTACCCTCCTTGCCAGGGATATTGCTCAGAGGAACATCTGCTACTCCTACAGGAGGAAGTTCAAACTCTGTTGAGGAAGGGTGCGATAGAGGTGGTCCCGGAGCAGGAAAAAGGTCAGGGATGCTACTCCCGGTATTTTCTGATCCCCAAGAAGGATGGCAGGCTTCGTCCAATTTTGGATCTCAGGATCTTGAATTTTTATCTAAAACAGGAGAAATTCAAGATGCTCACCCTTGCTCAGGTTCTTCAGGCTCTGCTGGAAGAAGACTGGATGGTGTCGCTCGACTTGCAGGATGCGTACTTTCACATCCCTATCCTGAAGTCGCACAGGAAGTATCTCCGTTTTACGGTGGGATCGCAGCACTATCAGTTTGCGATCCTTCCGTTTGGGCTTACTACTGCGCCTCGAGTCTTCACCAAGGTGATGGCAGTGGTGGCAGCGCATCTCAGAAGGTCGGGGATTCCTGTATTCCCTTATCTGGACGACTGGCTGGTCAAAGCAGAGTCGGCCGAGAGAGTGCTCCATCATCTGCGGGAGACAACCCAGTTGTTGTTCAGGTTGGGTTTTTCAATAAATGTGCCCAAATCTCACCTGGTGCCCTCCCAGCGCAACCTGTTCATAGGTGCAGTACTGGACACAACTGTATGTCGTGCATTCCCTCCTCCTCAAAGGATTCGCGACATACAGGAAATGATTCCTTTATTCTACAATGGAGCGGTCGTTCCAGTCCTGAAGGTCCTTCGCCTGCTCGGTCTGATGGCTTCTTGCATTCTGTTGGTCAACCATGCACGCTGGCACATGAGGGCGCTCCAGTGGTGCCTCCGCAGGCAGTGGTATCAGCACAACGGAGATCTCAGGGAGTCAGTGAGGATCTCCAGAGAAGCTGCGGCGGATTTGTCTTGGTGGGGCGTGGAAGGCAACCTGTCTCCGGGGAAGCCTTTTCAGTTACTTCCTCCGGTGGCCACAGTGATTATGGATGCATCCACTCTAGGGTGGGGTGCTCATCTGGGGGACCTGGAGGTCAAGGGTCTTTGGTCTCCAGAGGAAAGGTTGCTTCACATCAACCTTCTAGAATTGCGGGCGATACGTCTGGCGCTCAAGGCCTTCCTCCCTTCCCTTCGCGGTCGGTCGATCCAAGTCCTGACGGACAACACGACCGCGATGTGGTACATCAACAAGCAGGGGGGAGTGGGGTCGCAGTGTCTCTACAGAGAGGCTCTGCGTCTCTGGTCCTGGGTTCAGGACCACCAGATTTGTCTGATGGCAAATCATCTGGCCGGAGTTCTGAACGTTCGTGCAGACGTTCTCAGTCGGCAGTTCTCTGCCGACCACGAGTGGAGGCTTCACCCAGAGGTGTTGCGTCACGTCTTTCAGACGTGGGGGACTCCTCAGGTGGACCTGTTCGCTACTCGCGAGAATGCTCACTGCCTGTCCTTCAGCAGTCTCCAGTATCCGATGCAGGGAGCCTTGGGGGACGCGTTTCAGTTGAGTTGGGGAAATCGACTCCTTTACGCGTTTCCTCCCATACCCTTGATTCCTCGGGTTCTGAGGAAGATTCGCCAAGACCGGGCCCAAGGCATTTTGGTCGCCCCGGACTAGCCAAGAAGGGTGTGGTATACAGATCTACTCCACCTCTCCTCTCACCCGCCGCTCCGTCTCCCTCTCAGGGCAGACCTCCTCTCTCAGATGGAGGGGCAGGTTCTACACCCCCAACTCCAGACATTGCACCTTCATGCTTGGAGATTGAACGGGGCAACCTGATTTCCTTTTCTCTCACACCTGACGTGGTGGATGTCATCTTGTCAGCCAGGCGTGACTCCACTAAATCTGTCTATTCGTATAGGTGGTCGAAATTCGTCTCTTGGTGTGGGGAGAAATCTATTGACCCTTTGAGAGCCCGTTTGTCTGACGTTCTCCAGTTTGCCCTTTCTCTGGCGCAGCAAGGACTTGCTGTTGCTACGGTTCAGGGCTATCTTTTAGCGCTGTCGGCTTTTCTCTGTTTGCCTGACCAGCCGTCTCTTTTTAAGTCTCCTGTAGTTTTAAGGTTTTTGAAGGGTCTCACAAATATGTTCCCTCCTACTCCTTTTATTGTGCCTCAGTGGGACTTAAATCTTGTTTTGACCTTTCTGATGGGTGCTCCCTTTGAGCCTCTTCATAAATGTCCTATGAGGTTTTTAACTCTTAAGGTGGTCTTCCTCGTTGCAATAACCTCGGCAAGGAGGGTAAGTGAGCTTCAAGCTCTTAGTTCCAAGCCCCCTTTCTTGACCATTCATGCTGATCGGATGGTTCTTAGGACCAGGGCTGCTTTTCTTCCTAAGGTGGTGACTCCTTTCCACCTTGGTCAATCCATTACCCTCCCTCCCTTTTATCCTCCCCCACATCCTTCCAAGGAGGAGGAGAGGTTACACCGTCTGGACCCTAAGAGGGCGTGTCTTTTTATTTGGACAGAACTAAGGGCTGTCGGTTGGATGACCAGCTCTTCATTGGCTTTGCTGGCTGCAAGAGAGGAAGAGCGGTCCATAAAAGAACTTTATCGAGATGGATCGTCCTCTGTATAAAGATCTGCTACTCTTTGGCCGGTAAGGATCCTCCAGAGGGTATAAGGGCTCATTCTACAAGAGCTAAGTCGTCTACCTCAGCATTGGCTAGAGGTGTTCCTGTAGAGGACATTTGTAGGGCGGCAACTTGGTCTTCCCTCCACACGTTCGCAAAGCATTACTGCTTGGACACTGAGGTGAGGAGGGACGGCCACTTTGCGCGCTCTGTCCTTCAGGATTTCCTGGTTTAGAAGAGTGGACACCCTCCTCCGGGAGTGGGGACTGCTGTGGGACTCTATTCACAAGGTGAGAAATCCACACAGCAGAAGTATCTATTAGAAGAACAAGTTACTTACCTTCGGTAACGCTTTTTCTGGTAGATACTATATCTGCCTGTGGATTCCTCACTGACCCACCCGCCTCCCCGTTGTCCACTCTTCTTTACCAGAGTTACTTACTGTATTATATTGTAATGTTAAGGAGTTGTTTCCATTGCATTTGCTTCACACTGTGTGTGTTTCTCCTTGGCTATTGAGTATTGTGTATGCTATGTATATTTCTACTGTCATTGGTCCGTCCGTGTGCCTCGATGGCACGGAAAAAAGGGCGGAACTGATGTCATCACGCCGGCGTGGGCCTATTGTAGGCGTCGGTGACGTCAGCGGAGTCGCGTGCGATGCCGTGTCTCTATGACGTCCAAGTCCACATCGGCGCGGGGCTACAAAAAGAATTTCCGAATGTTGCTGACGCAAGGGGATATTCACAAGGTGAGGAATCCACAGGCAGAAATAGTATATACCAGAAAAAGCGTTACCGAAGGTAAGTAACTTGTTCATCTTCTGGCAGGACCATGGACGTAGCGCTATTGCCATACGCATTCGGCGTGAACATAGAACCCCACCACATTAGTATTAGGCATAGAAACACATTAGCATGTGGCATCTGGGTGGCATGAAACCATTAGGCAGGAACATCTGCAGTAGGCATCGGCAGGGCATAAACACATTAGCATGTGGCAGCTCTTTTGCAGGAACACAATAGGCCTAAAATCAGCGCTGCAATCCTGAGGGAAAAGCATTAGGCATCATACTAGGTACAAATGCATTATGCAACCATATTGTGCAAGAAATCATATGGGGCAATCGGCCTCGCCCTAATCGGGGGCACAACACTCTGAAACTGGCCCTCTGGCCTCTCTCATGAGCTCAAATGCCCTATGTCCCGCAAAGTCAGGGCAGGCTGCCAGGGCAGCGAAAACAAAGGTGCTCAAAGCGCTAGGGCAGGAGGGTCTCTCATTCCTATCTCTTTCCTCCTGAGTAAACCAATGCCCCCAATGCGTTGTAGCTGCCTGCGCACTCACGGAGCAGCTGGGGATCAGGCCCAAAACAGCAATGGCACTATACGGGCCAGAGAAACCCACCTCGACTCCTAACCCAAAATTGCCCATTAGGTGCAGCAGCCCCCTGTCTGGCGGTGCAGCTATGTACAGTACAGTCAGGGCCGGTAAAGCTGGATCCCCCCCTTTGGGACTCGATAATCATAAAGTAATGTGGCCCCCAACGTAGCAGCACCCAGCACTCTCACAGGGCAGCTGTGAAACGAGCACAGGCACCACGGGGCCCTCAGTGCGGCCACAGGGGGGGGGGGGGGGGCACTGACAATGTGCCCCGACTCCACCCCCAACAGTAAAGCCTGAGCTCCACTCACCGGGGCTCCTCTTGAGGCCTCCGCTGGTCACCAGGCTCCTTCAGGCAGTCTTCCTCCGGTTTCGGACGTCACATCAGGACTCTGACCGGCCCAGCACTCGTGCGGGGTTCCTCTCTACTGACGGGGGCCCCGCCAACAGCAGCCTCTCTTCTGAAATGAAATGAAATGAAATGAAATTTGATTTGTAGAGTGCATGGCTGCCCAAAAGCGTCCCATCGCTTGCTTAGGGAACCCGTCCTGGTATTCCCCTGCGAGATAACCCATTACTGGGCATCCCCAAGGTGAAAGCCAGGCATCCCGCTGCGAGGGGCCGTTGTGGAGATTAAGCAAGCTATTGCCCAGAGTTACAGAGTGGGACTCCATGATTGGAATAGGCACCGAGGCGAGAATTGTCAGGTCCGGGGAAATTTGAGCCCAAGACCCGCCGAGGCGGGGAATTGAACCCTGGTCTGGGCCAGACCTCTGCATCAGGGTCTGCCGCTCCAACCACTTGAGCCACAGTTCACCTGGGTCCCCCCTCATGGGACCCGGAACTTCGATCTGGAGCCCGCGAGGCTCCAGACTTTCCGCTGCCGGTCTCGTCTTGCGGGGCTTCACCCGGAAGCCCCGCCCACAGTGCAGCGTCACCTGGCCTGACTTCCTGATCGCCGCAATCGAAGTGCTTCCTCCTCGTTCTCGGCCCGGGCGCGGCGGTGACTCTGGGCAGTTTGGAAGTGCGGGGTGGGCTCCCGCCTTCAAGACACTCGCGGGGTAGGCTCCGTTACACTGAAGCACACAGCGGGGCAGACACCCGCTCCTTCTGGTACGATTGCGGGGTGGGAACTCGCTTGTTTCAAATAAACATAAAGGCAGCAATAATACGGGGTGGGCACCCGCGAGGGAGGCAAAATGCGGGGTAGACTCCCGCTGTACTTTTAAAACAACCAGCTCTCCCTGGAAGCACGTGCTGCAGGACCCACACACCTTCTTCTCCTGGGCAGGTGCTGGAGGCAGGGCTCACGAGGCGCTAGATGGCTCACAGTCCCAGGGTCCCACTGAGTAGAGTATCGCCCACGCTCGCCTCCTTGGAGTGCAGGCAGACAGATGATAGCTCTCACGAGGTCAGGAGAGCAGGCAGGCAAGGCTAGGCAAGATCAGCAGACAGTAGGCACTCATCAGTACAGGACAGCTGTTCCTAGAAATGGTCAACTCCCATACAGTGGCACTCCTCCTGGCATAGCAGTCTTTACTCCAGCGAAGTGCTCTCACTGTCCCGGTGGACAGCGGAGGGGTACAGATGTGCACAGGGGCCAGCACACAGGTCCTTGCGGCGGTACCTCCTGGCAGAGTGTCCCATCTGAATAAAAATCTACGCACAGTCTGTCACATGGAGGCAGAGCCCCCCTACATTTACCCCCTCACCCCACCTACCAGAAGGGGCTAGAACCTTCTAGAAGGCTTTCTAGGAAACCAGTCCCAACTGGTTTTGGGGGAGGTGTAAAGCACCCTGTCTGCCAGGCTTCCCGCCAAGAGCTGGCAGCTGGGCGACAGACACATCCCAGGGGCGAAGCCAGCCTTGGTCACTTTGAACACTAGACCTGCAACCCACTTGAGGCAGCAGGCCCAAAGCACACAGACAGGGTGACATTTAAAAGGGACATTTCTTACAATGGTGAAAATAAACCTGCGTACACCATTGCGCAGCATTTAATATTCGCAGTTCACCCACATGCCAAACATGGCATATCTTTTCTCACCCATGGTGGGGGGTTCCTAATGTAAGCCCATGGGAGGCCGACAGCACACACACTTTGCCCTGCTAACCAGCGCTAAAGTGTCCAACATCCTGAACCCACCAATTCCGTCACAGCAAAAAGGCTAGGGGGAAGGCAAAAGGTTTCGGCCAAGTCTAACAGGGGCTCTCACCTCCTTGGGGGTCAAAACTCATCTGTGGTGGCAGGCTGGACTGGACTAGCAAGCACACTAGAGGGCTGGTAGGCTTATAGTTTTTCCATAGTACTCATATATACTTTTTTGGAAATTACCTATCTACAACTCAAACATAATGAGACACTAGAGAAATGGTTGACCATGGAAAAGCTACATTTGATCCTGGCTAAGGTCAGGACCACTGGAATGAAGCGCCAGGGTTGGCAAAATTAGGCAACAAGAATTGGCAAATTATAAGGAGCAGTCTTTGGTAGGTTCATATTGTTATTTTCACTTTTTCACAGCAGTTTGTATGTGTGTGTGTGCAGCATAGCTCCTCATTATAACTAACTAACACCTGAATACAGCAATCAGCAAGATAAAGTGGACTAGTTAACCTTAGTTAAAATCCTGCCACTACTTGGAGCCAAGTGCAGCACTTAGTATCTTTTAAAATATTTGAGCTAGAAGCATGCAGCACTCAAAATACTAGGGATGTTGTATGTGGACCCATAGTAATTTTAAGTTGGAGAAATAATAGAGTGAACTGCTCTATGAAATGTAGCAAAGTGGTCCTGTAGGAGGAGCATAGATAACTTGTCCTTCTCTGCCACCTTCAACAGATAATGGGAGAGTCGGTGGAAATGTTGTAAGGACCCAGTGCCTAAATGAGTTATATACAAGAGTGCAATTGAAAGAGTTTTTTATTGTTGCATAGTTTTCTAGAACAATGTAAAATCTAGAGAATCGGGAAACCTTCAGGGAGCATTGCTGGGACCATAGCTGTGAGAGTGTTTGATGCATGCTTGCATGACTAGTACCTGCCTCTGGGGGGGAAAGATGTTTCTGTTTTGCTTGGGACTATGGCCTGAATAGCAGATATTTTTTAGTTGTATGCTTCCATGACATTTGAGTGTTTTTACTGATTTTTGCATTCTTCTATCCAGGGTTCAGAAAATGGTTGTACATTGCTGCCCAACAACTGCTTTACTAATCCAAAGGAGCTGGAGCCTTTTCCTCATGGAATCCGTATTGATTACATCCTTTATAAGGTAGGGGTAGGAGACAGTTGGACACAGTTTAAGGGGTGACTGGTGGGTATTGCAAGAAATGGAACCTTTCTTACGTGGTCCATTCACAAGCTTTGTGAAAGCAGTTTGGTGTATTGGCTCAGCATCTATTTGAGTGTTGTCCGTGGCAGACTGGGGATCTAAACAGCAGAAGGGGGACTAGTAGAATGAAAGCACTCTATGGTCGTAAGCTGTATTGTCTGCTGAACTTTATTGATCAAAACCACTGCCTTTAAAATGTATGTAATTCAATAAACTATCTGTTGTCTGAAATTATACATATTACAAGGGTTCATCTTTGTTACGAGCTCTTAAAAGAAAATTCTGATGCACAAGGTCTCCTGGTGGAATGAGTTTATCTTGTGTTAGTTTTAATGTCATGTCTTTACCATTTTTTAACCTTTCTCCCTCTTCCCATGTGGAAAGGTATAAACATCCTTGGGGACAGATACAAACAGTAGAGGAAAGTTTACTGGTTGCTCTTATCTTCTGGATATTACTGTTTTTCTACCAAATGTCCATCTCCGTATTGTATGAGGTAATTTAAGTCATTGTCAAGTTTTACAATCTCAGCTTTTATCAACCAGTATTATCATGGCATAGATTTTAGAGTCACTGTGAAAACATGTGTGGGCCAGTTGAAGCCCAATTCCACCTCAGGGGCAACAGAACTGCTAGTGACATTCTGATAGATACTTCTAACCACAGATTCCTCATCAATAGAATATCCTATGGTTCCACACTAGATTTGGAAAATTTCAGCAACAATACTCCTGCGCTCTGACAGGTGGCATTGTGTGGCTCCACATTGGCTTTGTATCGACCCAAAAGTGATGGAGCAGAGCCACACAAGTGCAACCTCTGTGTGCTGCGGTAAGTTATTTTCTTTGCATGCCATCTCTCACAGGCCCAAAGCTCCACTTGCAAATGTTATCATTCTTACGGCAATTCCATACCTTTTAGAGAGTGTGCTAAAGAATCATGCCACCACTTCAAACTGTGCCAGATCTGCTGGACGCTGATGGCAGTCATAGACCACACAAGGTGTACCTTTGGTGCCTGGGTTCCGAGTTTGACTCTTTAGGCATGCTACATGGGTGTCCTTGTGCACCAAGATGCGATCTAGGTCCTGGAGGCAAAGCTCTACATCGCAAAACACAAGAAGTGGTTGTCGTTGAAGCTCAGGTAGTGCTCTAAGTTACAGGCCGATTTTGTTCTCGTTCATGAGACTGTTCTTGGGAGCGATCCACGTCCTGTTTGAAGTGTTCTGGTAAGAAAAAGTTAAAAGACAAACACAAAAAATACAAAACGGAACTCCCCCAGTCTGCCGCTCTAGCTCGGTAGAGAAGATGCTTTGAATGAAGTTTCCTTCAAAGTCTCTGGTTTCAGAACCGATTCCTTACCTGGTCCCGACGTGCTCCTAGTTTCCTGGGTCATTGTTGACCAGCAGCAGATAACGGTCTACAGGATGGCCATTATGCATATCTTTACTGCTATTCTGGCCCCATCTGTGCACCTTTAAGCCCCACAGAACGCAGGAAGGCTCCAGTCGAAGTACCGCTGGTGGTTCTTTTCCCAACGCCATCTGTTCCCTTGGGACCCATTACCTACACTGACTCTGGTTCAGACTTCTCCATCACACTGATTCTGACTCCACCAACGATGATGGAAGATTCAGTGCTGCTAAAATGTCGGACTGCAAGCTGACATCCCGAGCTCGACCAATATCGCGCTACGTGAAAAAAAGCTCAACCTGTCATTATGCAGCCTAATCTGGTAGCTCTGCTGCAACGTAGTATCAGCAGAGGCTTTATTCTCTTGGTGGCTCTGACCCTATTCAAGAAACTCAAAACTTCTAAGAATCAGACAGCACATGATGGAGAGGATTCAGCGAAGTATGTGAGATCTCAGGGTCTCAATACCATCCATTGCCTTGCCAGTGTTGTGCTCAGGAGGAATGCCTGGATCAGGTAAACTGGATTTTCTGGTGATGTGCATGCAATGGATATACCCTTCGATGGGTCCAGACTCCTTGAGAAATCTCAGACTTGGCATTTAAGAGATTTAAAGAGAGCAAAGCCACTGCACATTTGTTGGTATTGGTGCCAATGAAGCAGCCCCCCCTCTCACCCACTCCCCTAAAATTATGAAGGTCGGAGGTTATTCCAGGTTTTGGCCTATTAGCAGCATCAGCTTTCTCACTCAACCACTGGTACTGCAGACAGCCCAGTCTTTCGTAGCGGCGGGCATGGCATGGGACAGCAGGACCGACAGTCATCCAATTCTTTCCTCCCTGCGGCAGCAAAGATGCTTTAGTTTATTCCCCACATTTCCTATTAGACAGGTTGAGGAGCGAGGGCAGCATGCACCTTTGCCTCCCAGGCTTATTATCCATCATGTCGGACAGATGGGTTTTAAAGATCATTCAAAGGGGCTACAACCTCCCTTCAATATCTCCCTGTCCCAATTTCCTCTGGCATTAAAACGAATTTCAGATAAACAATTGGGAGCACTTCAATCTCCTTCTACCAGAGGTTCCTTTTGTCACTCATTTTATAGAGGATGTTCCAAAACTAACACTACATATAAGACACTAACACAATCTTCCCCCTCTAGAGGATTCTACAAGGGTGGTTATAGAGGAAACAATTTTAAGGGTAGAGGTACTCCAACCTGAACCTCTCAATCCAATAACAAGCAGTGATTTGCGAGTACTTCTCTCGGATCATTTATCACCTGTCAGGGGAAGATTACAACAATATCTTCCCATTTGGCAATCAATAACAACAGAAAATGGGGTTTGGCTATTACCCAACATTGTTATTGCCTGGAGCTTCCCAGCAATCCTCCTAATATTCCACCAACAACTCCTCAAACAAGAGGTACAAGCTCTTATAACAAAAGAAGCTATAGAACCAGTTCTATTACAACATCAAGGATCAGGATTTTACTCACTTTACTTCCTTATCTTCAAAAGGGATGGGTTTTTAAGACCAATCTTAGATCTCAGAATGTTAAACCTATACATACTGTCAGAACACTACCATATGGTTACCCTTCAACAAATGCTTCCACTTCGGCAAGAAGGCTACTTTATATCCACACTACACTTAAAGGAAGCATACTTCAATATTACTTTACACCCTGGAGCATCGCGAATATTTTAGATTTATGATAGCCGGAAATTACTATCAGATTAAAGTACTCCCATTCGGAGTGACTCTTGCACCCAGAGTATTTACAAAATGTCTGGCGGTAGTAGCAGCACATTTAAGAAGACAACAAATTTATTTATTTCCATATCTGGACAATTGGCTCATCAAAGCCAACACACAGCAAAGGTTTCTACAGCACACTCAAACCACCATTAACCTCCTTCCTCAATTGGAATTTACAGACAATGCACAAAAATCCCATTTCCAACTTCACAACTACAACCATATCTGGGAGCAATGATAAACACTCACACAGCTCTAGCCTCTCCCAGTACAGCCAGAATTCAAAACTTTCCAACTTTACCAGTGTAGTTTCAAAACAATCAATTACTAACAGTAAGCTTTTCAGCCTCATCTTGTAGGGAAAGTTGTCTTAGTCAGGGCAGACAATATGACAGCTATGTACAAAAACAGGGGGGGGGGGTGGCACTCTCTACAGTGGTCACGCCTCTCTCAGACCATTTGGCGTTGGCAATATATCATAAAATTAATCTTCTGGCAGAACACCTTCCAGGCATGAACAGCCAATTTGCAGATCTCAGCAGGACTCTGCAAAAAAGTACATGAATAGGAACTCCATCCCCAAGTTCTCCTTCCATACTTCCAAAAATGGGGCTTTCCACAAATAGATCTCTCCGCCACACTAGAGAACTCAAAATGCCCAAACTTCACCTCCAGATTCCCACAACATCTATCGAAAGGGGATGCCCTATGGATGAACTGGTCAGGGATATTTGCTTACGCTTTTCCGCCTCTCCCTCCTTCCATTACTAGTTCGGAAACTCAGGCACACATCTCTCACACCAATTCTAGTGGCTCCCACGTAGGCTCAACAACCACGGTTCAGCACGCTACTAGAACTGTCAGTGGTTCCAGACCAAAAGCTCCACCTTACTTCCAACCTTCTCACACAGAACCATGGAGAAATCAGACATCCAAACCGTAAGGAGCCCAATCTAGCGATCTGGTTCCTGAAGTCATAGAATTTGGATACCTAAATCTATGACCATATTGTATGACAATTCTTAAAGAAGCAAGGAAACCTACCACCAGAGCATGTTATGCAGCAAAGTGGAAAATGTTTGTTATATATTGTAATAAGAACACAATTGATCCGTTAGATGCAGCTATAGAAAATATTATTTGTTACCTTTTGTATCTACATCGAGTTGGCTTAGCCTACACATCTATTCCCCTACAACGTGTGGCAGGAGCTGCATATCTGAAAAACAGACAACATTTATCCTTATTTAAAGTTCCAGTAATTAAAGCCTTTATGGAAGGCCTTAAAAGAATAATACCACCTAGGATACCACCTGTACCTGTCTGGAACCTTAACATTGTTCTCACAAGGATTATGGGTACACCTTTGGAGCCATTACACAATTGCAAATTACAATTTCTTTCTTGGAAGGTTGCCTTTCTGATTGCTATCCCTTCATTAAGGCATGTTGGGGAGCTACAGATATTAACTTTTGAAGAACCTTTCTTTCAACTTCATTAAGATAAGAGTGGTTCTCCTCCAGGGCATACTCATCAATAGTCATAAGCACTGAATTATCTCCGCCCATACGCGGGAACCGGGAACATATATCATAATATATATATGTGTATACAGTAGACAAGGAGTACATAGCACGAAAAAATTATACACAAATACATGTATAAACCAATAATATGCAGCCCTAAACTTATCTAATAGGCTAAGAAAGACCGAATTACATGCATTTCTCTAGTATGAAAATAACCCGTAACATATAATGTAAGAGAAGGACATGTACAGTAATTGCATTCCGCAAAACAACCTTTTATTTTCATTAAAGAAAACAGGTAATGACAGGCAATTAGCCTAAAGAAGGCTGCATAAGTAAATAACATCCCTGTACAGACAAGGTATCTGGCACCTCGCCTTTAAGGCCTCAAGGAATCTGAACACTTTGCCTTTAAGGCCTCCAGGAGGACCCTGCCCCAATCATGCACCACAGGTCACAGTTAGGTCAGTTCTTTTTTACGGCTCTTTCTGAGAGGAACCTGGAGCTTGAGCTCAACTGATTTTGGCTTTTTTCAGTCAGAATTTATATTGTACCTACTTTTTTTTCGATATTTCTTGTTGCTGGTGGTATTTTTCAATCTTTTTCAGACTAATTGGTCATTCTTTTTTAGTCAGATATGCCACCTTTATTTTATAAATGTCCTTCCTGTGGAAAGAAGATGTCTAAAACCAATCCTCATTCGGTCTGTGTAGTGTGTTTACCTTCTTCTCACAACACAGAGTCATGTTACCACTGTCTTCAGCTTTCAAGAAAAACTTTGAAGTAGAGAGAGAAGATCAGACTTCTTGGCTTAATGGAGAGAGGAAAACATCATGAAAAGAGCCAAGGGAGCCATCTTTCCTCTGGAGGTCCTTCCTCTCCGAGAAAACGGAGAAGATCTGCTTCACCGGAAGCTAGAAGTAAGAAAAGGCTTCATAGCTTGTCGTCAACATCGAGACCAGCTGAAAAAGTAAGATCGCCGTCGAAGACAAGATCGCCGTCGAAAAGAAAGTCGACGCCAAGACCAGTGGAAAAAGTAAGATCGACGTCGAAGGCAAGATCGCCTTCGAAAAGTAAGTCGACTTCAAAACCGGCGGAAAAAGTAAGATCGACGTCAAGAACAAGATCGCCGTCAAAGTATGTCGACGTTGAGACCTGTGTTAGACGTCGAAGACCAGGTCGCCGGCGAGAAGTAGATCGACATTGAGGCCTGAAAAGCGAGTGAGATCGACATCAAGATCGCCAACGAGACACAAGTCAACGTTGAGGCATGCTTCGGGCTCGAAGCATGAGAAATCGCAGTCGACGTCAAAGTGACCATCGAAGTCAAGGAGGTCGACTTCGAGATGTCCGCCACCTGTTTCAAGGTCGGCGTCGAGGCGCTCAAGATCAACCTCTCGGAAATGGCAGAGGTCTTTGTTGAGGTCAGAGTCGACGTCGAGGATACCACGTGATCATCAGCGGTCGATGTCGACGGTGCCGACGTCAAATGCTTAGTCCCATAGATCTCCGTCTTCCAGAATGTCACCTCCACAATCGTCGTCGATGGTGGCTCATTCTGGTTCGACGTTGAGGCATTTGATGTTGAGGGACAGGCAAGTTATCCCTGTGGAAGAGTTGGAAAGACCAGTGTCTAGATCACGGCTTTCGATGTCGAGGGATACTTCTTCTTCGCTGGGGATAAATATTATTCAAGTTACACCGAGGGCTCTCCAGTGCACAAATCACCTCCTATTAACACGTCTCCTAGATGATGGAGGACATTAGACACTGGAAGATGCAACCCAGACCTAATGAGAGGCCTCTTACCATGGAGTGCTCAAGACCTCCTGCTAGTAAGTCCCTGAGACGTTCCAGATCACCGTTAAGACGGCGTTCACGCTCAAGCGAGCGCCCCAGATCACGCCGATCTCATACGCCAAGGAGAAGACAGAGGTCTCCTACAACGACCACGTCAACAAGATCATCCTATAGAGACTATTCTCCTACTCCACCTTCCAGGGTCTCCCTTGTTGATGATCTTGGGACATTCAGTGAGGTGGTAAGTAGAGGTGCTAACAAGTTCAACATAACCATGTCTGTACCTCAAGTTACTTCATTCATTATATTTGAGACTTTGCACCATAAGTTTTCAGCGAAGCCTCTACTGCCTTTGGTGCCAGGGTTGCAGGAGCCTGCAATGAAGACTTTCTTGACACCTGCCACAGTGGGCTCGGGCCCTCAAGGATTTCAGAGAAATACAAGGCTCCAGACCAGGATCTCTTATTTCTGCATACTGACCTTCCACTGGATTCTCTTAATGTCGCCGCTGCCAGGAAAGAACATTCTGCTACCGCTATCTCATCTGCTCCCTCAGAGAAGGATAGCAAGAACATGGACTCCTTGGGACGGAGAATGTGTAGTACGGCAAGGTCCGTGATGAGAGTGGCTAGTGCAGCCGCTCTACTGGGGCGATATGACTGATCGGTATGGGATTCCTTGACAAAATTTGCGGAGAAATTACCCAAGGAAGATCAGAAAGATTTCTTGGAGATTGTGCAAGAAGGAGGCCTGGTTGCTAACCAGATTATCAGTACGGCGGCAGATTCCGCTGATTTAGGAGCTCATGGATATGCTCATGGCATCTGTTCACGAAGATCAGCGTGGCTTCGCCTCACAGGCCTCAAACCTGATGCTCAGAGGAAGATTGTTAATGTGCCCTTTAATGGATCGTCGTCGTTTGGGTCTCATGCAGACGAAATGGCTAAAATGAAGACTGAGTTAGATACTCTTAAGGCGGTAGGCCTTGAAAAAAAGAAAGAGTTTAGTCGTCGCTTTCGCCCCTATGACAAGCGGTCTTTTCAGCAGCGAGGGCAAACCTCTAACTGGTCATCACAGAACCAGGGCCAAACGCAACAAAGGTCCCAGTTTCAACAACGCAGACCTGGACGGGGCAGAGGCGGTAACAGACAACAGTCGACAGCGCCAAAGCTGCCACAGAAAAAATGAGATGGGTCTTCCTCCAAAGCTGTTGTCCACTTCCGGTAGAAGGAAGTGTTTCATTACATCTGGAGGAGTGGAAGCGTTTAACAAAAGACAAATGGGTCATCGACATTGTTCAAAATGGATATCTTAAGTTCAAGACCCCTCCTCCATCTATGCCTCCGAAAGGCATTTCTCAGCGCGACCAAAGATTGCTGCAAAAGGAGGTGAACACCTTATTAAGCAAAAGAGCTATAGAGAAAGTTCCAACTCTGCAAAGAAAGCAAGGGCTCATGTACAAAAATGAGGTCTCACCATAGAATACAGACCTATACTGGATTTGACTGTAGAACGGATTCATTCGCAGAGAGAAATTTCAAATGTTAGTACTCCATCAAATTTTTCCTCAGCTTCGCCAAGGGGACTGGATGTGCTCCATCGATCTGCAGGACGCATACTTCCATGTACCGATATCAAAGAGACATTGCAAACTTCTGCAGTTTCGAGTGTCTGTCCAGCATTACCAGTATTCAGTTCTTCCGTTCGGGCTAAAGTCAGCTCCCTGAACATTCTCCAAGTGTATGGCTGTGGTGGCCGCCTTCCTTCGCAAGCACAGGATATTCATTTATCCTTACTTGGACGATTGGCTCCTGAAGAGCTCATCTCCAGCTCTTCTGCAGGATCATCTCTCGAGCTGCCTTCAACTGCTACACAACTTGGGCCTTCACATCAATTTCAAAAAGTCCATACTAAACCCGCGCAAAAGATCCCCTATCTGGGTTCCTTCCTGGACACTGCAAAAGTAAACGTGTGTCCTTCGGAGGAGAGGTGGTTATCAATTCGAGGAAAATTACCCTTCTTCACACCCAGTTCCCGACAGTTCGTCAGGTGTCATCTCTACTGCGATCAATGACGTTGTGCATCTTTATAGTACCAAATGCACAATTACACATGCATCCACTACAGCAATGTTTGGAGGACCAATGGATGCAAATATCAGGGTGCCGAGAGGATCAGATAATTCTCCATCAACCAGCCAAAGATTATATCCGGTAGTGGATGAAGAGATCTCACCTGATGAAGGGAGTCCCGTTCCACCAGGACCCTCCAACCCAGACTCTAGTCACGGACGCTTCTCTCCAGGGTTGGGGTGCTCATATGGGCCCTCTGCAAGTACAAGGTCTCTGGTCCGACCCCGAAGGGGGTTACCACATCAATCTGCTAGAGTTGAGAGCTGTACATCTAGCTCGCAAGTCCCTGTTTCCGTCGTTCAAGTCTCGATCCATTCTAATTCAAATGGACAATACAATGACAATGTATTATTTGAACAAATAGGGAGGTACCCGATCAAGAACGCCCTCCATAGAGGCTCAAACCATATGGAACTGGCTTCTGGCAAGAGACTTGTCAATAGTAGCTGTTCATCTACAGGGCTTCCTCATTTCTCAGGCGGACTTCCTCAGCAGAGACTTCGTTGTAGCACACTATTGGGTTCTCAACTACGAGGTCGCACGCAGCATCTTTCAAGAATGGGGAACTCCAGACATCGACCTCTTTGCAGACGCGGTAAACGCAAAATGCCCCGTCTTCGCATCCAGGTTTCCCCAGAAAGGATCTCATGGGGATGCCCTCTTGATCGAATGGTATCAGAACTTACTGTACGCTTTTCCACCGATCCCATTGATACCAGTGGTAATCAGTAAGTTGTACAGGGCCAACTCCAGGATGATCCTAATAGGCCCAGAGTGGCCTCGCCAATGGTGGTTTACGGACCTCCTTCAACTATCGGAAGTGCCAGACAAGAGGTTGCCATGTCGCCCGATCTTCTATCCAAGCAGGCAGGGAGAGTATTTCATCCCAACCTGTCCTCCCTCCGGTTGACAGCATGGCTTCTGAAGTCATCCAATATGGTCACCTACAATTGAATCCAGACTGTATGGATATTCTTAAAAAAGCGAAACGTCTTTCCACGAGAAAGTCATATGCTTTCAAGTAGAAGCGATTCTTCCTATGGTGTGTGAACAATGGACACGATGCAATCCGGGGTCAGGAACAGGTGATTTTACCTTATTTGCTGCATTTGGCTAAATCTGGGCTTCAGTTTGCTTCTATTAAAGTTCACCTTGCAGCAATCACGGCCTATAAAAAGTCCCCCAACCAGACTTCTTCCTTTAGAATTCCGGTAGTAAAGGATTTTCTGGAAGGCTTGAGAAAGGTGTACCCACCAGTCTGATCTCCCTCTCCTCCATGGGAGCTTAACATTGTGTTGACAAAGTTGATGGGAGCTCCTTTCGAGCCGATTCATAAAGCTTCCTTACAGCATTTAACGTGGAAAGTCGCGTTCCTGGTGGCCATTACTTCCGCTCGCAGGGTGAGCGAGATCCAGGCTCGTTGTTGTAAAGAACCTATTACTGTGTTCCACGCAAACAGAGTGGTTCTCAGAACACATCCTAGTTTTTTGCCTAAAGTAGTCTCGGACTTTACATTAACCAGAATATAACTTTACCTACTTTCTTTCCGAATCCTCCAGAAAGATCTCTCCATTCCCTAGATCTCAAGAGGGTTCTTAAGTTTTATTTGGACAGAACAAAGACAGAGGAAGTCAGACCGTTTGTTTATTAACTATGGTCCTGTTAACACAGGTTCTGCAGCTTCCAAATGATCCATTTCTAGATGGATTGTTTCTTGTATTCTCCTGTTATACCAGTTGGCCAACAGATCCCTTCCAGGGAAGCCAAGGGCCCATTCCACTAGAGGAAAAGCTTCTACCACGGCTCTCCTGAGGAATGTCCCCATGGCAGAAATTTGTAAAAAAGCTACATGGCGATCAGTTCATACCTTTACTCGCCATTACTGTCTAGATGCGGACACGCAGGCAGATGCTGAGGTTGGGCAAGCCTCATTGAGAAACTTGTTTCCTAATACTGTTTAACATGTATATGTCAAGGTAGTTTTCTGTTTTTTGCTCGTCCGCTCGGAAGTGGGTATGAGCTTGCTACTCTGTTCTATGCTTATGGCTATTGATGAGTACCCCCTGGAAGAGAATGTAAATGTAAATGTTTTTGTACTTGTATAGCGCACAGCTATCGCACTCCGCACCGCAGTGGGTTTCCCGGCGCTTGTACGAATACCGCAAGGGAACCCTTCCTGGCTTTCCCTTTGAAGTGTCCACTCCTGGGCACCCCCATGGTGCAGACCAGGCATCCCTCGCGTTGTGGGAGCCGTTGTGGAGACTAAGCAAGCTATTGCCCAGAGTTGCAGCGTGGGATCCATGATCAGAATAGGCACTGAGGCGAGAATATCCGGTCAGGGGAATTAATGAGCCCGAGACCCGCCGGGGCAGGAATCGAACCCTGGTCCCTGGCCAAAGCTCTGCATCGAGGTCTGCCTGCTCTAACCATTGAGCCACACTTCTCCAAGGATAAGTTACTTACCTGTAATCCTAGTTCTCTTCCAGGGGTATACTCATCAAAGTCATAAGCTCCCTCCCGCCTCCCCGGACGAGCAGGAACAGTTTACTAGTTATTCTTGCATCTTGTATGCAGGTTCCTACAGGTTTCCTATACCGTACAAAAGAACTGACCTAACTGTCACCTGTGGTGCATGATGGGAGCAGGGTTCTCCTGGAGGCCTTAAAGGCACAGTGTTCAGATTCTCTGAGGCCTTAAAGGCAAGGTGCCAGTTTCCTTTTCTGTACAGGGATGTTATTTACTTATGCAGCCTTCTTTAGGCTAATTGCCTGTCATTACCTGTTTTCTTTGATGAAAATAAAAGGTTGTTTTGCGGAATGCAATTACTGTACATGTCCTTCTCTTACATTATATGTTATGGTTATTTTCATACTAGAGAAATGCATGTAATTCTGGCTTTCTAAGCCTATTAGATATGTTTTGGGCTGCATATTATTTATGTGTATAATGTTTTCGTACTATGTACTCCTTGTCTACTGTAAACACATATTTATGTATTATGCTATATGTTCCGGGTTCCCGCATATGGGCAGAGAGAATTCAGTGCTTATGACTTTGATGAGTATACCTCTGGAAGAGAACTAGGATTACAGGTAAGTAACTTATCCTTCTTCGTACAAATCCAAAATTCCTTCCATACTAACCAAACAGTTGAGTTACCTGTGTTCTTCCCTCAACCTAATTCAGTAGCAGAAAGGGCTCTACACACACTTGATGTTAAAAGAGCAATATTATACTATATCAGTAGAACAAAAGTTTTTCGCAAAACAAAACACGTTTTTGCAATTTTCTCCACCTCATAAAGGAAATCCTATCTTTTAATCCGGTATTTCTTGATTGATTGTTAAAGGTATTCAAACTTGTTATGTTAAAGCTAAAAGAACTTTAATTATACCTCCTAGAGCATATTCTACGCACATAATAGGAGCATCTATCGCCTTTTTAAGTAAAATTCCCATACCTGACATATGTAGAGTAACTACATGAGCTACACCACACCCAATTTGCCAAACATTATTGTGTAGATGTATTAGCATGTCAACAAGCTAACGTAAGACAAGCGGTACTAAAACACTTTTTCAAACAACTGCAACACCCGTTGGTTAGCCTTATGCAAAGCATCTGAATCTACAACACACATGCCTCAAACAGATTATGTTACCCTGTAAGCATCTGTTCTTGGTAGAGCTGTAAATTCACATGCACCCTCCCTCCTACCCGGACGCCCATGGTTATTGCAGTTCTTATTATTTACATTACATACGCATGGACTTCTCTGTACTACACTTACTCACTCCATTGTTAGATTGTTTTCCCGCAAGACGTTGATAATGGAGTTGATGCTCATGCTCACTATCACCGAAAGGAGGAGTCACTTACCTCGTGACAGGAAAAGACTTCTTCGATAAAAAACAACTTGCAAACATTCGGACCCAACACTAGATGGCAGGAGTATGCAAAGCATGTGTGTCTACAGCTCTACATGCCAAGAACAGATGCTTACAGGGTAAGTAACATAATCCTTTCATAAAGGTGAGAGATTTGAGTATGGTTGGCCAGAATATATTCACTGGGAGGGTTTCAAATGCTAGTGAATGATTTGCATGGTTGGAGATGAATGATAAGTCTTGTGTGCAGATTGCATGGAAGTTAGAGATTGGTATGGTGATGGCAGGGTGATAATTAATGTTGGTGAATAGTTTGGGTGCAGCCAATCATTGTAATAGTAGGCCAGATGAGGGCTGGAGTTCTGGGTTGAAAATGATTGTCTGTGGATGGATTGTGTGAGACAGAAAATTGAGCATTGAAATCTCGGTTGATACCTTTATGCGATTCTGGTGTTAGCGTGCACACTGGTTGCAATTGTGTTTACACCATTAGGTACTTTTTTTGCATAGTAATATATGTACCTCGCTTTATTGTACTGTAAGATTTATGTAACTTATATATACACACACTAGCTGTGCATTTTTATTGGACAGTAATATTGTGTTGGAATTGCTCACAAACTAATGTATTCTACAACTTTATTGTACTACTTTAAGGCTACCAAATCTTACAAAATGTTAACAATTGCTCCTAAAAATCCCTAAGATGTATTTATGTTAATAATGACAAATGCACCTTGAAGAACAAATCCTATACAACATGTTCTCACCCTTCCAGTGTCCCTAAAAATTGCTTAATCGAAAGTGTAATAACTACATATAACTGGTTGTTCGACGATGTCCTACAAAGACTTACTTGAATGCTATTTCTGACTTCTGCCATAGGGATTGTCGAACTTCACCATGAAATGTGTGAAGCTGAGGACCACAGAAGGAACTGCTCCTGGGAAGGCAATTCCGTACTCTGACCATGAGGCTGTAATGGCAACGTTACATGTGGAGCAGCAAGCTAGACCCATACCCACTGGTGAGTAGCCAGGTGACCATCCACAAGTGCCTGATGTTTCTTGTCCATGATTGGCAGGGCTTCATATGTTTTGAAGATCCATCTGTGATTATAGCTGCATTGTTATAGTAAGGAGTGTGTCTTTCAGACAGCTAAGTCTCAATTTTTTCCCCCAGAACTAAACCCAGAACTGGTCAACATCATGAACGAGGCTCAGACGGAGGTAATGGTGGGACTGCACAGTGCCATACACCAGCGCTTCTCCACTGGTCGCATGTCCATACTGGGGATGCTCCTTTTGCTGCTACAAGTCGTTATGGGTGTGGTGTCACTGATGTGGCCGCAGACAGAGCACGCCTTCCCCAAGCTTTCCTACTACCTCCTGGGGGTTTTAGCCTTCACAGTGCTGCTTGTAGCTGGCCTCTGCCACATCTTCCACATCATTGAGGTGCGATTGCTGCAGGAGGCTCAGGAACAGATGCGTCTGGGAACCCAAGCCCTACAGGACAGACTGGGCAGCACCCAGTAACAGCGTTCACATGGGTGGGCATTGTAAGGGACCACAGGCTTGGAGGACTACAGAGAACAGAGCATTCGAGGATTCTTCTTGCTGAGGATGTCTTGATTTTCTTTAGAACTGATCTTCCTGGCACCAGAAGACCACGTCACTCTAAACTGTGTGTGTGTGTGTGTGTGTGTGTGTATATATATATATATATATATATATATATATATATATATATATCCACATAAATGGGGGTAGACTGTACAGCCCGGAGTCATCCCAACCCAACCTCTTTCATTTGTGGACCAATTAATATCTGCTAGTAGTAATTGATATCACACACACCCTGAGCAGGTTGGAAACAAAAGTCTGAGGGGGACACAATGTAGCTTCAGAATAGGTCTTTGGTGATAATGATGATACTGCACCCGAGTTATGAAGGTTTTCAGCACGGGGAAGATGACCACAACAACATTTGTACTTTTTTTCTAATCTAATGAATGGATTGCATGCATCTGTTAATTCAGGAATGCTTAAGGTGAGCCAAGATATGGTCTGAGTTGGGGACCACGGAAACCAAAGAGGGCTTTAACAACTTTAGAGCAACTGTAGACACATTGCGGCTCCATGCATTCCCCTGTTAATGTGAAATGTTAGGAATATTTACGCATTGTTGCCATTTCCTAAAAACACTCCACGGTGCTTGAAGCAGAAACCATATGGATATTCCATCAAAAAAGGAGAAAAATGATTGAATCGGCTGATCCCAGAGGCCTACTGAAACAGAGTGGTCTGAAGGGATGACAATTTTGGATTTTAAAATAAACATATAGCTATTTGTACATCTCTGTGGATGCAGAAGGGTATTATGAAGACCCTCTTGCCCAGATCATTTTTTTAAAGATGTTAGTGAGATAAGCTGAGGTGTGAAAATTTATCTAAACCTATATTGAATCAATTTGAAATTTGTCGGCTGATATTAACATTTTTAGACTAGTACATGTTTTCCATAAATTAGGTTAGCGTTGCTTACATTTCAGGATATTTCAAGGAGCCTGGTTATGTATCATTTTATTTGCTTTTGAAAGCGTGTGTATGTGATGTTTCCATTTTTTAGTGTGCAAATTAAGCTGATTGATGGGTCCACTCCTATTTATTGGTGTGCATTCTGAAGCAGAGACGTAACAGTCAGAAAGAAAAACCTATGCCACTGTCCTTGAGGGAAGTGAAGTGTCCCCCATCAGAACTCACTTTACAGCCCAAATTTAAGACAAATGTACGCAAAGCAGCAACAAAAGTTGCAGCACTTTGTTGCATGAAGGGGAGAGTTCAGAACTGTACCATATCTAGTAAGATATGGTGCGGCTTTCCTCCCCCATGCTCTGGTGCTTTTTAGACTGTGAAGCCCCAATGAATGAATCCTTGCCTCACAGTGCAAGTGGGGGTGTCTGTCCTACCTTTGTACATGTGATGTACAATGCAGGAAGCAACAAATTTTGGAACAAATTCCTGTTTTATGAATATTTGTAGATTGGGATTTACAGGTGGCTTCATGGAACTTCCATGTATGACCCTTGACTAAAGCAGCGCATTTGCGCTGGATAGTAAATCTCAGCATAAATCTGTTCCTAAATCCGAGCCTAGGTGTTCAGAAGATGTGTCTCTGCTCAACCTTGAGGGGGCTTTCTTCTTACTTAGGTGTTTTGTAGAGGTCAGTCCACAACCTGTTTTATCAGTCTCTCTTTCTTAAAACAGGAAGTTTACCAACAGACTGGTGGAGCTGGAGCTTTTTGGGACAAAAGTCTTCTGCATGGCTTAGAAATGCATGATATTTTTCTGGCCTGCTGTATTGAATTTGTTCACTGGAGACAGCAATATTTATGTGTACTGGCGATGCACTACATTCTTACTCTATTGTTTATCAGCAGAGCTAGGCTAGGCAGAACAAGTCACCCAAAGTGAACCCCCAACTCGAGTGAGGGCAGTTAATACTTCTCATTGCAGTGTTTGAGTTGGTGACTGTTGCTGGTGGCAATGTGATTATTTTATAATGGTTCACGTACCTTCATCGGTACCACTGTGGGAAGAATGCCTCCATGCTTTTAATGTTAGTTCTCTCCATTTCGTGTATTCTCTCCTTGCTTTCTTTCCATTAGTGAAACTCATCCATTTTTCCCTCTTCTTTTCCAATTGTCACCATCAACTGACCTTCTCTGGGGCTTTGTGCAGGACAGTACACCATACAAATCCCAACCGGACAACTTGGGATTCTTTGCTCAGGAAGCCTGCAAAAACATGATTCAGAGAAGGACAATGTACTTCTTCATTTTTAAAGCCTTTAAATAAAGAAGAAATTTGGTGTGCTCTGGCCACTGAGGGGCATATTAGCAACAGCCAGCGATAATTATCACTGGCCGTACATAGCGATAGAAATATCGCCGGCTATCACTGAATATTATCGCTATGATAACGCTATGTTCGAGGCATATGAGCTGCAGATTACAAACTGTGCATAGATCGCCACCTAGTGTTGGGCCCTGATGTTTGCAGTTTGTTTTTGTCCTGAAAAGTTCTTTAGAAGTCACAAGATAGGTGACTCCTCCTTTGGACCACATTGCGCATGGGCATCGGCTCCATCTTCCGATTATTTTTTTTCTGCCATCCCGTTTGGATGTATTTCCTGCGCTCCGGGTTGGAACCGAATTTCCTTCAGCTTGCAATCCTCACCCAGTTTGACGGTATTGTTTCAATCGTGCTCCCCATCAACTCGATTCGTCACCACTTCAAAGTCTTGGATTCCGGTCGTCGACGAAGGCCTTCGGGCCTACCTGGGCCTTACTCTCTAGCTCATGGAAAGGATGCCATTCAAGAAGTGTCCTCAATGTGGGGCGAAGTTTCCCACACCGATCTACATGAGGTGTGCAACCTTTGCCTCTCACCGGAGTGTAAGGCCAAAGACTGTTCCCCTTGTGCCTCCTTCTGCTCCAAGAAGACTATTTGGGACCGACGAGCTCGAAGAACCATGGCTCGCTCGTCAGCTTCGATCCCGGACGACATCATTGAAGAGGGCGTCGACGTGCCAGAACACCAGCAGGCCGAAGAAAGTGCCAGCTCCTCTGATGCCGAAGACTCAGACGTCGAGGACATCACTCTAGCTCAACGGGTCGTAAGTAAGAACGTCGACCCTAACCCTTCCTCATCACCCTGAAAAAAGGCTACGGTCACACCCTCACCTTCGGGCCCGGGTGCACACCGAGAGACTGCTTCCCACGCCCTGCCTTCGGGCCCAGCAAATAAGCATACTAAGCCTCCAGGCAGCTTGGGCTCGAGTCAGCCTATTTCCGGTGTCGATCCCACACCGAAGAAGAAGCCATCTTCCTCAGCCACGCCGACCGCTGCTCCGACACCCAAGAACTCGGCGCCGAAGACTGGCACTGGCTCATCGATGCCAAAGCCGCACTCGGAGCAGAGTAAAAAACTGCCTAAACGTCCCGACTCACATGCTTCGGAGCCGAAAATACACCCGTAGCTGAAAAAACACCCGGAACCGAAAAAAAAAGTTCCAGTTAAAGACATTTCGAAAGATCATAGTTCTAAGCCAAAAGACCCTAGACCAGCTACCGAGTCGGTGCCGAAAAAACCTCCGGAACCGAAAACTTCGACTCCGAAGGATCTGCCCTACACAGAAGAGCTTTTTACACCGGATCCTACTCAAAAGACTCTTGTAAAGGATCCTAAGACTGGACAACTAGCTCCTAGCTCCAAGAAGAGACCACTAGAGGCACCTGCAACTCCTCCTCCACCAAAGAAGAAGAGACATTGCAACCTCTCCCTTAAGGGTCCCTTCTCCACCACCTCCCCATACTATTCCTCCCCCTACAACTCCTACACCACATCATTCGCCTACACCATCCACTAATCCAGATGATGATGTAGATACAGACACTGATGACACAGGTTGGGGTGCACATAACTCAGTAGGGACCAATAGTCCCCCTCAACCACCTAAACCATGGGATGATTATAACACCCCTGATAAGCCTTACGTCCCTCAAGACGATGTATATCCTTCCAGGCCTTCCCCACCAGAGGACACTATAGGTTTTAACCTATTAGTCCATAGAGTTGCCCAGTACCATGTGGCTGACTTGCACACAGATACTGTGGAGGAAGACTTCTTATTGGACACTTTTGACACTACACAAAGGTCCACTGCCATTTTGCCAATGCTTAAAGGGGTTATTAAGCACGCAACAGACATATTTAAAGATCCTGTGAGGGCTCGTGTCTTCACCCTCGCATTGAGAAGAAATACAAAGCTGCCCCTACAGATCCAGTTTACATTAGAGGTCCAGCACCACTAGATTCCTTAGTAGTATCTAATGCACGTAAACGTGCTAATTCACAAATATCAGGTGAGGCCTCACCACCAGATAAAGAATCTAAACTTCTTGACGCCTCCGGTAAGTGCACAGCGTCACAAGCAGCTAACATATGGCGCATTGCCAATACTCAAGCGCTGTTGGCAAGATATGACAGGGCACATTATGACGAATTAGAATCCATAATGGAGCATCTACCAGATAAATATAAAACCAGGGCCAATGAACTCATACGGGAAGGTTAAAAATATCACCAATACTTCCATTTGTTGCGCCCTGATGCCACAAATACCGCCTCAAGGGCAATTAATACTAGTGTCCTTCTGCGTAGGCAAGCCTGGCTACGTATTTCAAACCTGAAGTAAAAAAATCCATCCTCAATCAGCCATTTGATAAGAAACGCCTATTTGGCGCTACTGTCGATGTATCTTGAGAGAAAATGAAAAAAGACACAGCTAAATCTATGGGAGCCTTGCAATTGCAAGCTCCCAGACGTTCTTTTTGTCGCTCATCATATAGAGGCAACACAAGAGGCTACACCTCAGATAGCCCCTCCACTTCCTATAACACCCCTATAGCCAATCCACATTCACTAAGGGCTACCAAAGAGGGGGTTATAGGGGTAATAACAACAAGGGCAGAGGCAAAACCAACAACTCTCGCTCTGCCTCCACCCCTACCCAATGACTTTCCTCCACTCCCCCCACCCCCCACCATTTCACTCCTGTGGGGGGAAGACTACAACAATTCCTTCCTGACTGGACAAACATCAGACAGGTGGGTGTGACAAATTGTTTAATCAGGTTACTGTCTAGAACTAACATCTACCCCCATAAACATACCACCCACCAGTGGAGAAGTGTGGCTCACTGGTTAGAGGAGGCAGACCTGGAAGCAGAGGTCAGCCCGGGACCAGGGTTCAATTCCCGGCTCGGCTGGGTCTTGAGTCCAAAATGTCCACGGACTCGACAATTCTCACTCCGGTGCCTACTCGAACCATGGGTTCACACTCTGCGACTCTGGGCAATAGCTTGCTTAATCTCCACAACGGCCCCTCGCGGCGGGATGCCTGGCTTTCACCTTGCGGATGCCCTGCCGGGTATCTCACAGGGGAATACCAGGACGGGTTCCCTAAGCAAGCGCCGGGACGCCCCGTTGGGGCAGCTGTGCGCTATACAAGATACACTACATTTACATTTACACCCAAATAGCGTCCAATGTCACAAGAGCATCTATCACAAGCAAGAAGTAATATCTTTGCTAGAAAAAAGTGCAATAGAACTAGTTCGTCTCCACCAACAAAACAAGGGGGTTTACTCCCTATACTTTCTTATCCCAAAGAAGGACGGCTCTCTAAGGCCTATTCTAGACCTCAGACCGCTAAACATATACATACAGTCAGACCATTTTCACATGGTCACACTCCAACAAGTCCTTCCTCTCTGATTACAAAACGACTTCCTTGCTACTCTAATTCTCAAGGACGCATGCTTCCACATTCCCATTCACAAAGCTCACAGGAATTATCTCAGATTTGTAATAGACGGGCAGCACTAAGAGTATTCAACAAGTGCCTAGCAGTAGTGGCAACACATTTACGAAGACAGCACATCCACGTCTTCCCGTACCTTGACGACTGGCTCATAAAAGCCAGCTCATACAACCAGTGTGTGGAACACACTCATGCCTCAATGCAACTGCTCCACAACTTGGGGTTCACAATAAACCACACCAAGTCTCATCTGCAACCATCCAAAGTACAACAGTACCTCAGTGCCACAATAAACACCTCAACAGCGCTAGCTTATCCCACTCCAGTAAGGAAAGCCAGCATGCAAGCTCTTCTCACAAAGTTTCAGCCACAACACTCCCTTCCAGCACGAGTGTTCATGCAGCTCATAGGGATGATGGCCTCTTGCATTTTCATAGTGCCCCATGCAAGACTTCAAATGCGTCCTCTCCAAGAGTGCTTATCACATCAATGGACCCAGGCTCAAGGTCAATTAACAGACCTAGTGTTGGTAGGCGGTCGGACTCATCGCTCTCTGCAGTGCTGGAACACCAAAAACCTTTCCAAAGGGCGATCGTTCTTAGAGCCAGTTCCTCAAATAGTCTCGACAGTGGACGCATCGCTCTCCGGCTGGGGAGCCCACCTACTGCAACACACCATACAAGGCAGGTGGACACCACAACAAAAGTTACTCCATATCAATCACCTGGAGTTACTAGCTATATTCCTAGCACTGACAGATTCCCAAGGATACTAAAAGCAAGAATCAAACAAAGCTGTGTTAGTCCGCACGGACAACACAACAGCCATATATTACATACAGAAACAGGGCCGAACACACTCCCTGCAACTCTCTCAATTAGCACAAAACATATGGCGGTAAGCTATACCTCAAAACATATTCCTCCTAGCCCAGCATGTTCCAGGAGAACCAAATACCATAGCAGATCTGCAGACGAGTGGCAACTTCATCGGCAAGTTTTTCAACCATTCTTTCAGATGTGGGGACAGCCTCAGATAGACCTCTTTGCCACCCAAGAAAATGCCAAATGTCCAAGCTTCGCCGCCAGATATCCACACCCACTGTCCAAAGGCAATGCGATATGGATGAACTGGTCAAATAGATTTGCGTACGCTTTTCCACCTCTACCACTCATGCCACTAGTAGTACACAAACTACAGCAGCATTCTCTGACCCTCATCCTAGTTGCTCCAACGTGGGCCAGACAGCGATGGTACTCCACACTGCTACAACTGTCTGTAGTACCGCACCAAAAACTATACCTGTCTGCACGCCTTTTAACACAGAACCGTGGAGAGATCAGACACCCATACCCAGCTCAGCTCAACCTGGCGATCTGACTCCTGAAATCCTAGAATTTGGATGTCTTAACCTTCCTCCAGACTTCATGAATGTCATAAAAGAAGCTAAACGTCCAACCACTAGAGCATGCTATGCAGCTAAGTGGAAACGCTTGTAATATATTGTCACAACAACAATATTAATCCCCTAGACGTGTCTATTCAACACATCATAGGATACTTACTACACCTCCAAAGATGTAACTTAGCCTACAAGTCTATTGAACATTGTTCTCACACGGCAAATGGGACCTCCATTCGAACCTTTACATAAATGTGAACTACAATTTTTTTTTTTTTTGTTTTTTTGGTGTAAAAACTTATTGATATTCATCATCCATTTTACAACAAGACAATTACACAGTAATCATGACAGGAGAGAAGAACAGAATGTCCCGTATTTATACACAGCTAATTAGCCGACAACCCTCCGGTCCGGCAGCATAGGATGAGGATGATATGGCAGACCATAAGGATGGAAACATCGGAGTCATGAAGTTTTACTTTTTAAAGTGCATTTTTGTTATTTGTTCCATTTATAAAACATCAGAAAACAAACCAAACAAAGTGGCTCAATAGTAGTGCTTAGATACGAAGCAATATAGAACAGAAGACGCTAGTAGAACACACCGACCCCCTACCCCAGGCCTACCCCCTCCACCCCCCCGCAGAACGTGAGCAAAAGTTCCAATTATACGAGTACAGTTCTAGTCCTGCCCCGTAGTAACCCACAGGTTAATCAAGCATCCCCTCCTCATCTTCCGAGTCTTCGTCTTCAGCCTCCTGGAGCGGGTCGCACAGATCCCCTCTATATCTATTCCAGGCCTCCCACACCCTGTTCCATTTCTTTGGGTTCGCTCTCAGTTTGTAGACAGTTCGTTCAGTTAACATCAATTTGTCCATGTTTTGACACCATAGCGACAAAGTAGGTAGCTCAGCCACCCCCCACCTCTGTGCCATATCACGCTTAGCCATCATTGTTCCAATTGTAACCCACTGCTGTTGTCTGAGGTTAAGGTCAGTGCCCTCCCAAACATTCAGGAGACAGAGGCACGGTTCGGGCGTGAGGGAGGTGTCAAGGGCCTGGGAAATCGTGCGCATGACCTGCTGCCAGTACCGGGCAATGAGAGGGCAGTCCCACAACGTGTGCAGTAGTGTGCCATCCTCCCCACATCCCCTAAGACAACAAGGGGAGTCAGCCCTGTGCATTTTGTGTAGGGTGGTCCTCGTGTAGTACGTTCTGTGTAGTATTTTCAGTTGTATGAGTCTGAACCTGGCAGAAACCCCAGCCTCTCTCGGGGATGCCACAGCAGCGTTCCAGTCCGTCTCATCCATAGCACCCAACTCATCCTCCCATTTTTCTCGCAGTGTCTGTAGGGGGTCAGGGAGATTGTTTAGTAATTTACGGTAGGTGAGTGAGGTGGCTCTTGTTTGCATGTAATCCGTGAGGAGCCGGTCTTCTAGGGGCGAGGATTCCGGGATTATGGTTCCCGGCTCCAACACCGCCAGGAGAGCGTGCCTGATTTGGATATATCTATACGTTTCCGTGGGGCCCAGCGCATATTGTTGTTGGAGTTGCTCGAAGGGTACCACCCCAGTGGACGTCCAGAGATCCCCCACTGTAGAGATGCCTATATTGTCCCATTGGGTGAACCCTTTACTGGTCCTCAGGCAGCCCAGTTTTTTAGTATCCCAAAGCGGGGTAAGCTTCGTGATGACTCCCTTCCACTGTAGCTTGGTGAGTGCCCTGTACCATAGAGTAATTGTGTGTTTAGTGGGGCCAATCAGGTTCTTGAGGAGACTAGGGTTATAGAGGGGGGGCCAGGAGAGTCTGTGTTCCTAGTTGGGCCCTATCCGCCATGTACGCCGGGTCAGTGTGCGATGCATGGATCCATTGGTTAAGTACCTTAAGTTGGGATGCCCAATAATAAAGCTGTATGTTCGGTAGCGCAATTCCACCATCGTACCAGCCGCGGTTGAGTTTGAGGTGAGCTATCCTCGGGGGACGCTCACCCCAAAGTAGAGTGGTAACAATCGCGGTAATTTTCTGCAAGTAGGAGGGCGGAATCGCGACAGGCGTATTTTCAACGATATATAGGAGGCGCGGGAGCGCCATCATTTTAAACAGCGCAGCGCGGCCTAAGAGTGTGAGCGGCAGGGACGACCAGTGCCTCACGTCTGCCTTCAAACGGAGGAGGGGGGGCGCCAGGTTTCGATTGGTGAAGACGGTCGTATCGTTAGTGACATGGATACCCAAATATTTGAAGGAAACATCTGTCACCACAAACGGGAGGACTGGTCGAGGGCCCTTCAGTACATAAAGGACCGATTTCGTCCAGTTAATTGTGTAACCAGAGGCCGCACCGTGTTTGTCACAAAGCGCCAATAAAATCGGGACACTCAGTTCGGGTGCTGATACGTACACCAGCATATCATCCGCACCGCATACAATGATATTCTATCTTCCCAGGTCTCCGTCCACCTGATGCCCTTCAACAGTGGTGTCGTTCTGAGGATGATCGCGAGGGGTTCAAGGACCAGTGCGAATAGCAATGGGGATAAGGGGCAGCCCTGGCGGGTCCCACGCGCTAAAGAGATCGCACGGGAGATATGGCCATTGGCCGCTACATGAGCTACTGGACCTGTGTAGAGCAGTCGGATCCAGGATAGGAACTTCGGGCCGAAGCCCATCCGGTGCAGGACTGCGAACAGGTACTGCCACTCCACCATATCGAAGGCCATCCTGGCGTCCAGCGAATGAACTACAATTTTTAACATGTAAGTTTGCATTCCTAGTAGCTATTACTTCTCTACAGAGAGTTAGTGAACTACAAGCACTAACCATTCAAGGACCTTTCTTGCAAATGCATCATAATAAGGTCGTTCTCCGTACTAATCCAAAATTCCTGCCCAGGGTCATTTCTCCCTTCCACCTCAATCAATCTGTGGAACTGCCCTTTTTCTTCTCGCAGTCACAGACAGTAGCAGAAAGAGCTCTTCATACCCTAGATGTCAAAAGAGTATTGCTATACTACTTCGAGAGAACACAACCCTTTCGTAAGACCAAACAACTTTTTGTGTCTTTCTCACCACCACACAAGGGTAATCCAATATCAAAATGTGGGATAGTTAGATGAATTGTCAAATGCATACAGATTTGCTACCACAAAGCTAAATGTATGTTATCTGTTCCTCCTAAAGCCCACTCTACAAGGAAAATAGGGGCTTCAATGGCATTTTTAGGGAACATTCCCCTAGATGACATCTGCAGAGCAGCTACATGGTCTACACCGCACACATTCACAAAACACTATTGGGTAGATGTGTAAACCAAACAACAAGCTAATGTGGGCCAGGCTGTTCTCAAAACATTATTGCAAACTACTGCAACAGATAGGGGTGGTCGCCGCTAAGAGTGGGTACTGCTATACAATCTATGCACAGTGTGTAATCTGCAGCTCATATGCCTCAAACGGAAAATGCTACTTACCAGTATGCATCTGTTCTTGGCATGTAGAGCTGCAGAGTTACACACGCCCACCCGCCTCCCCGACTACCCTTATCTGTTCCAGTATTATCTTATTAGATACAGCTTACATGGACATCCTTCCTTTTCTTGCAAAGCTCCATAATTTCCCTAATGGCGAAAAACAATCTGAGGATAGAGCCGATGCCCATGCGCAATGTGGTCCAAAGGAGGAGTCACCTATCTTGTGACTTCCAAAGAACTTTTCAGGACAAAAACAAACTGTAAACATCCGGACCCAACACCAGGTTGCGATCTATGCACAGTGTGTAACTCTGCAGCTCTACATGCCAAGAACAGATGCATACTGGTAAGTAGCATTTTTAATTTACAACACATAGCGCTATGGCGATAATATTTCAGCGATAGCGGTGTTTCCATTGGAACATCGCTGGTTTTCCAGCGATGTTCCATTGAAAACAGCAATAACATTGCTGATACGACCCTGTAGTCGTATCAGCATAATCCATCTCCCATTACAAGTATGCCTTAGGGGCGTGGCCAAGATGGCAGCGTGAGCGGTTGTGTCCTCCTGAGCTCCCGCCGACGGCCTTTTTAAGCACGGGCTAATTGCCTCACAAAGCCCCTTATCGGCCAATATTGCGGGCCGAGTGAAGTCCCTTGCTGCTCCTGGTGCCGAAACCGGGCGGTGAGGAGGTGTCGCGGACCGGATTATCTCGACTGCCGACACTGCCTGCAAGCCTGGACAGCGCTGCGGAGGGTGCGCGATGGCGCCAAGCCCGTAGTTTGCTGGACCTGGGTGTGCCTGTCCCGGAGGAGCCGGACTCGTGGAGCGGTGGCAGAGGTGTGCGACGCCGAAGTGACAGTGAGGTCCGGCCCGCGTGGGAGCTGCGCAAGGCCCCTGGTGGTGGGACCTCCTGGGGGCTACTGCGGACCCGCCGGTGGCGGTGAGGTCTGGCCCTCGTAGGCCCCACGCAAGGCCCCGGTCGCAGAGTTGACGGGGCTACTGCGGACCCGGCGGTGGTGGTTTGGGCTCAGGGACCTGCGTGCGGAGCTGCTGAGAGGGGCGATAGGACTGCTCGACGGACGGCGTGGTGCGCGTTGCTGGGTGCGGCCCGTGAGGGTCTCGGACTGTTAGGGGACCGGTCGAGGGCAGTTGGCGGCAGTTGGTCCTCCCCGCGCTGGAGACTGTTGCTTGTGGGGCTTCTTCGTGGTCGACCGGGGGGCCGGGTGTGGCGCGGCGCCCTTCAACCACCCCCCTGCTTGAACTTTACGAGCGACCTAGGAGGGCTGAAAGGCCTTGGAGCTGCTCGGGGCCCATAGAGGTGGAGCGTTGTTTTGAGGGGTGTACTCGGTTGGCGCTCGGAGTCGGCTGCTCCGGTGGGCCTTGTCGGAGAGCAGCCGGAGAGCCGTGGGCGTCCCTCGGAGCCAGGCGGACGACTTCGGCCGTGTGGCGTGGTGATCGGGCCCTCTGGGCTGGCGGGTCCCGGTGGCGGCAGTGGGCCCCATTCACAATCTTGGAGTGGAGAGTCTTGGGACCAGCGGCCTATGTGGTAGGTGGAACCCCCTCCGTTGGGGGGCGCAAGCGGGGCTCTGGCGAAGGCGAGGGAAGAATGTCGAGTCGTAACGGACTAGCTGGCAGCGGGCCCGGCTGACGGGGGCCCACACGACTACGCGATGCCATGAGAAGTAGTTGTGGATTGAGTGTTGATGGGCACCCTCCAGGGGCCGGTTAGAGGGCATCGCTGACTCGCTTATTGCAGATTGGCCCGAGAGAAGGTTGGATTGGACTGGCCTGCTGAGGTGGCTACCGGTGTCGTTCCACAGACTTGTTGCGCCAGTCGTTTGGTGACGGTTAGCGAGGCTAGCGCGAGGAGGGGGGGTGCCCCGAGGTTTGGTAGGCACGGATACAGACCCCTGATACCCCTTAGGCCGGAAGAGACCGACGGGTTACGCTCGGGTATCGCTGCCCGCCCGGCGTCGGGGAGAGCCCCTTGCTTCACCCGGATCCCAGGGAAGGCCTAACACGGGTAATGTCCTCGGCCAGAGGACGGAGGGATAAGGCCATCAAGGACTTGTTTGCTAAAGAACTGGCGGGGAAACAAGCTGACCCCGTGGCGATGGCTGCTGGTCCTCCCGCTCCAGGCCAGACGGATGGATCAGAGCCTATCACCAAATCCTTTCTGGAATCCCTATTTAACACCCTACAAGATGACATTCACACCTTGAAACAGGAACTCAAGGAAGAGATTAAGGAGGTCCGACGGGACATGGATGCCATCGGGGAACGGATGGCGAACCTTGAGGGCAAGTGCGAGGGCCGGGATGCAGAAGTGGAGGCACTACAGCAGGAAATAATTCATATCCACGACCAGCAAGTGGACCTTCAGGCCCACCTGGAGGATTTAGAAAATCGTTCCCGACGTCACAATATCAGGATCAGGGGAATGAAAGTGACCGAGGACACTAAAGATCTCTTCCGTTTTGCCCGAGAACTGTTCAATCACATACTGGGGCGCCCCTCTGACGCAGAGCTTCGCATCAACAGGACACACTGGGTGGGTCCGCCGCGCTCTGCCTCCGCTCCACCTCCTGATATTTTAGTTTGTGTACAAGACTCCCACACAAAAGAGGAGATCCTTCAAAAGGTACGTCAGTTGAATGCCCTCACCTTCGGAGACCACTCACCGGCCCTTTTCCAGGATTTGTCTGCCCTCACTCTGCAGAAGCTCAGGACCTTCAAGCCAGTTACAGCACTACTGCAGCAACACAATATCCCATACAGCTGGGGTCACCCGTTACGACTAGTGTTTAAATGGGACAATAAAGTCTATCAGCTACGATCCCCGACAGAGGCGTGTAGGCTTCTGGGCATTGAAATGCCGAAGGAAGAGCCCGACCGGGCAACGGACTGGGATGACTCCAGACCGCAATGGCGCCAGCAGAGGCAGAGGCGACAGGCAAGAAGGCCTCCATCGGCGGTGATCGAGGAGGGCTAATGGGCCGCGGTGGAAACAGTGGCAAGAGACCTGGCTTTGACTCAATCTGGCTGACATTTACGATTGCATAGCCTACAATGTGCACACTTCCTTTTTTTGGCACTGGCCGTCGGTGGGAGGGGGTATGTTGGGACTGATCGAGTTACCCGGATAGTTGTATTACTAAGCATCTACGGATGATGGACACAATGTTCGAAAGTTCTGTTTTTCTCTTTTATGGGGGTTTTGGGGAACGGGGTGGGGGGGTTCTACGGTCCTTAGTCCACCAAGAGCCTAGGCAGGTTCTGCCCAACCGAGATCGCCGTGCGGGGCGGGGGAATCTGGTACAGGAGGGGGCGCATGGCCTTTCACTGGTCAGTATGCTTCACTGGCTATCCAAACACAAAATGACTAGATGCCAGTATTCGAATTGAAAATACTTACACTTAATGTGAGGAGGGTGAATAACCCAGTCAAGCGTAGTACGGTCTTACTCTGTTTGGAACAAACTCATGCCGACATATGCCTCCTGCAGGAGATGCATCTCTTACAGCAAGACTGCCAGCGTCTTCAGTCTAGGAAGTTTCCCCTACAGTTTTTCTCCTCTAGTTCCACCAAGACAGCGGGGGTGGCTATACTTGTGTCCCAGAGATTTAAGGGTCAGGTCCTGGATAAGTTAGCGGAGATAAAGGGTTGATTGCTCATCTATAGATTTTCTTTAGGCTCTACTTTGTTGGCTATTGGCTCGGTTTATGCACCGAATGAAGGGCAAGAGAGTTTTTTTCACACAATGCTTACTGAGGCTACCTCTACACCAGACCGTCATATACTGCTAGGGGGTGACCGTAACCTGGTTTTTGATAATGTTATGGACAGGTCCTGCCATCGCACCATACAAGCAGGAGCGTTATCGGGCGAGGGTCTAGCCCGGCTGCACGAGTTAGGCTTTAGGGATCTTTAGCGTAGTCTTCACCCACGGGAGCGAGCATATTCATATTTTTCAAATGCGCACAAAACATATGCTCGCCTAGATTACTTGCTTGCGACGCTGCCTACACAAGCCTGAGCCACAAAGGTGGAGATTGGTGTAGCCTCCCTATCTGACCATGCCCCTGTAACTGTTAGCCCTGCTCTCCTTCCTCTCCAGCACGCGCGGCGGACATGGCGCCTTAGAGAGACATTATGCACCGGAAAGATTTAATCTCACGAATACGGCGCGCCTTCAGAGACCATCTCTCCCATAATAGCAACACAGATACCACGCTTGCGACACAGTGGGCAGCTCTGAAGGCGAATTTATAGCGATCCTGGCTGCGGATAATGTAGACAGGCAGCGCAAGCGGGATGACCTTACTCAGCAGGTTAAGGAACTGGAGCAAATGCACCAGAGGACGGAGGCGCCCAGGGTTTGGCAGCAGTTGAAGGCATTGAGGCCTCAACTAGTGGCGTTAGACCAGGATAAAGCGGAGTTTGCAGCCTTGCGATTGCGCCACAGTTTCTACACGGGTCGCGATAGATGTGGGAGATTACTGGCGCACAAACTGAGGGAGACTATACAGCGGCAGATAGTGGAAGAGATTGTTAGGAGAGATGGGAGGCATGTCACTGAAGATCACGACATAGCTGAAGCGTTTAGAGATTTTTATGCCGATCTTTACACGGGTGAATCTACGGGCGATGCGGAGGAGGAGGTCTTTTTGGACTCCATTCCCCTCCCGATGCTTTCGCGGGATCAGGTAGACCTTTTGGAGAGCGCGATCAGGCCGGAGGAGATCATAGCGGCCATCTCCTGCTTGAAAGTGGCCAAAACACCGGGGCCTGACGGGTTTCCTGCTAGTTTTTCTAAAATGTTCTGTGCGCAAATTGTTCCCTTACTGGTGCCCCTTTTTAATTCCTTGTCGAAGGCAGGAGCAAGCCCGAGTGACCTCCTGGAGGCCTCATTTGTGGTTATCCCGAAGCCGGGAAAGGACCGAACACGATGTGAGGCGTACCGACCTATTTCCCTTCTCAACGTTGATCTAAAACTGTATACTGGAATCTTAGCGGCACGACTTAGACCACACATGGGGGTTCTGATTGACCCGGATCAGGCCGGCTTTATCCCCGAACGCCAGACCTCTGACAATACAAAAAGGGTCCTGCATCTTATTGAGAAGGCTACACGGATGGCTGGGTAAGATATGATGCTAGCTATCGATGCCGAGAAGGCATTTGATAGGGTTCACTGGCCCTATCTGGGGAGGGTCCTTGAGAAGGCGGGTATGGGACCGAAGTTTCGTACTCATGTACTGAACTGTTATAAATTCCAGACAGCGACAGTGCGAGTTAACGGGTTCACCTCCCCTCGGTTTGCTATAGAGAGGGGAACGAGGCAAGGATGCCCACTATCGCCCCTCCTTTTTGCTCTCTATATGGAGCCGTTAACGCAGAAGCGGAGGGTCAATCCAGAATTTACAGGGATCAAATTCAGGGGATACGTGCATACGATCAGCCTGTATGCTGATGATGTTTTGATATCGTTATCCCAACCCGCTGTCGCTCTACCGGCCTGTATCGCAGACTTGGACTTATTCTGCCGGTTTGCAAGGTTTAAGGTCAACATGAGCAAATCAGTAGCCCTAGATTTGTCCCTGGAGAAGCACACTCTGGAGCTACTGGTTAAGGAGTTTCCCATTCATTGGGCGGCTGAGGCGGTTCCCTATTTGGGGATCAGGTTGGCCCCATCTTTGAGAGACACGGTGGACATCAATTATGCTCAGTTATGGGCTAAGATCCGGAAGGAATTGGGGCAGTGGAAGCCCTATCCTTTATACTGGCTGGGTAGAGTCGCAGCGATAAAAATGACGGTCCTTCCGCAGGTCTTATATTTATTCCGCACTATTCCCCTACGACCTCCCAAGAGTTGGTTAAAACAGACGCAATCAGAATTGGCCCAATTTATTTGGAACGGGAGAAAGCCGCTCCTCAAACTCCGGAAAGCGATGCTCCAGCCGGAACAGGGAGGGATTGGCCTCCCAGACTTGTCCTCATATTTTCAGGCGACCTAGCTCCGCCTTCTGGTGGAGTGGAGCAGATGGGAGTCTTAAAAGCACTGGCTCTTTCAAGACCAGGCTGTGGCAGGTAGACCTGTACAGGAAGTCCCCTTCCTCCGCAAGCACCACAGACCCCCCAATTTATACGCCTCGCATATCACCAGGGTCCCTTTAACGGTTTGTGACATGACGAACATTAGCCCTGAATTCACCACTTTCCCGTCCCCCTCTTACCCCCATCTTGGATAATCTGGACTTTACTCCGGGATTAGACACTGAGGCCTTCGTGGGCTGGCAGACAGCAGGATGCCGATTTCTTTACCACCTATATGCAGCTGATGGGGTGATTCCCTTCTCTAATTTTCGGCAGCAATTTGGGCTGTCGCAAGGGGAGAGACTTCGCTACATGCAGGCACGACATTGGGCTCTTAGTGAGCAGGTTCGCTCTGGGGCTGACAGACCTCTTACTCCCTACGAATATTGGTTGATCACACGTAAGACAGATAAGGAATTAATATTTGACCTCTATAAGATGCTACTGAATAAATACACGTATGTTTACAGTGCTAGCAGGGCCCGCTGGGAGAGGGAATTGGACAGGACTTTAAGCCGCAAAGAAAGGGAGGGTATTTATTATAGAGTGCGTCATTCTGTCTACCATATGGGGCTCACAGACACTCTAACAAAAATTGTAACATTTCTACTACACCCCTGAACATCTTCATGAAATGGAGCATACTAGGGAGGCATTGTGTTGGCGGGGCTGCGGACAAGTGGGGAACTTGGTGCATTTGCTCTGGGATTGTACATACCTTCAGGGTTACTGGAAACAGGTTCTGGATGAGGTGGACGCACACTTTGATAAAGAGATTCCCCGTCTCCCATTGTATGTCCTTTTGGGGCTCCCAAACCCTCTGATGTATCTGTTGCGCTCCCGTAGAGGCCGCCTGATTGCGATTGCGCTGGGCTCAGCGCTGCAGAACATTGTCGCTCACTGGCAGACAGCGCTTGTCCCCAAACTGCATGGATGGCTCCATCGTTTATGGATGGTGCTTGGCATGGAAAAACTCTCTCTAACAGCAACTGGGGAGGGAGCAAAATATGCAGAACTATGGCAGCCCTTTTTGTCCCTGCTGTCTTTGGAGTTACGTGAGGTCACATTGCACACGGTACCTTAGATTGTTACGTCTCTCTGAGACGGATGGTGGAAAATAGAGTTAGCAGGAATGAGTTGGCTCAATTACGGTGGACTAGGACCAGGGGAGGAGAGGGTAGGGTAGGAGGGTTTGGGGAGGAGGGGTTTGGGCATGGGTGTTTCTTTACTGTGTTCTTCTTTCCTTTCTCCTTGACTTCTCTAATGATGGGGTTGTACGCACTTCGATACTGCACTGGTTCCAGTTCGCGGTTGCTTGCTTGGACACATTCTATCTAATGTTTTCAGCTTTGGTTAAGCTATTTCATGTAATATTGCTGATATTCTGTGTATGATTATTGCGTGTCACTCCTTCAATAAAAATGATTTAATACTAAAAGTATGCCTTAGTCAGGAATTTAACAGGCGTTAAATTCCTGAGTTCAGGCTGAGGTAGCGCGATTTTTTTTTATCACTGCACCTCCTTGTTAATATTGCTAAGCTGCCTTCACAATATTAACATGTGTTGTTTTCACAGCCACGCCTTCTTTGCATCTCATTAGCGATGCGAGGATGTGAAAAAACGGGCTCTACATCAATGAAACGCGCACTAGCATGCCCTTGAGGTTATTGCGATATAATTATCGCCGCTTTTCGTCCAGAAACAGACGCTAAAGCGGTGATAATTATATCGCCAGCCCTTGCTAATATACCCCTAAGTTGTTATAAATATTTGCCCCTTCTTTTTCCTTATTTTGTATAATGCCCAAAAGAAAAATGGATACCAAACGTACTGTAGTGTTTATGAACAAAATTGTTCATAAACATCATCTTGGGTTTTTAGACAACACTCCTACTCCGAAAGCAAACAAACAGAAAAAAGAGCAAACAAGCAGTGCACAACTTATGCCTCAACCCTCCCCTTCTTGCCCCATTCTGATCAGTGACAAACACAAAGTAAACTACCCCCTTGTAGTGTTGTGGAAAATATCCTAAAATAATGGAATAAATAGAAAGTAAAGAGAAAAATAGGTGAACAAGACATCATTCACCACCACCCCAGACAGCCCGTGTAGAGGAGCTAACCCTAGGTATATATGCAACCCCGTTCACCCATTTGTCTGATTGAAACCACAGCACTTCTTTTATCAACCATCCGTTAATGTGACTTGGCTTCATACAAGACCAACCATCAAAGGTGTTACCAACAGGTCTGAGCATCACCCTTGGAGATGGCTTCAATTTTCTCGACTTCCTTTTGAAACCCAATTGGCCTACAAGATCAACCCACACACCAAATGTTCCTGGTAATGTGAGGTTTTGGCTTTGATTGCATCTTTCTCCAGCTTCATTCCATCCAGTCCCTTGCCAAATCAGTTAAGTGGTAAACGAAACATCCTGAATATGAACCAAGGCTCCAAATGACAGAATTTCTGGGCTTGGGTTGCTCCTTGGTCTGCTGCAGCCCAAAGAACAAGTTACTTATCGTACATAACACTCTTTCGGAGGGGTTCTCTTATTTAACCGAAGATTCCTCACTTTTTGAATATTCCCCAGGTGCCAGACAAAATCTGGAAAACTTCACAGTGCTGCTGGCAGGTGGTATTATGCAGCTCTGCATTGGCTCGGCACCATCGTGAAGTGACAGAGCAGACCTGCACATAAGCACCACCCCTGGACACCGGCATCAGTTTCTTTTCTCTTTTTGTTTCCATGCCTTCAAAAGCAGAGCACTGTGCAATTGTTGGTTACAGTGTGATTATCTCTAATTAGGAACTTTTTCGATGTTGAAGAGGCTACTCCACAAATCGGGGCTAGGGAGGTCTGTGAGGAATCTGAAGTTTGAGTATCCCCTACAAAGTACATTACTGAAGCTAAGTAACTTGAGCTTCTTATAGATATTTCTAATCGCAGATTCCTTACTTTTGGAAAAGATTCCAAATCATTGTTTCCCCGTGGTGGAGGGTCTGTGGAGTAGGCTTCAATCAAAAAGAGCTGCAAGATTGCGTGGACAAAGTGATCTTTCCTTAAGGCCGGACTGCTGAGGCAATAGTGCTTCATGAAAATATGTTTCTCAGACAGACCTTTAACCACAGATACCTCATCTTTTGAATATTCCACAAGCATTAGCCTGGATCTGGAAACCTTTTTCAATAGTACCTCTGCGCCCTGGTAGGTGTTTCCGTGCAGCTCTGCACTTATGCTGTTCTGCTCCGGAAGTGACTTGCGGAGCTTATAAATGTGCCATTCCCCCATGATGACGTCAGTTCCTTTCTGTTAGAAGCATACGAGCTGTAGATTGTATACTTGTGCATAGATCGCCATCTGGTGTTGGGCTCAGATGTTTGCACTTTGTTTTTGTCTTGGAAGAAGTCTTTGTAGTCACGAGGTAGGTGACTCCTCCTTAGGATGATAGTGTGCATGGGCATTCACTCCATCTCCAGATTGTTTTTTTCTGCCATCTTTATTTTATTTATTTATTTATTTTATTTATGACATTTATTGAGCGCGACGAATACCCTAAGGCGTCTCGGCGCTAGACCGTTCAGTTTGTTTCCATATTGTGCAAATAATTTCACTGATTAAATAGCCATGTCTTTACTTGTTTCCTGAACTGGAGGAGAGAGGTCGGATGTGATTTGCTGCGCCCCAGGTCGGTGTCGTTTTCGAACCCCCTTTGACGCGCAATCCTCCTCCACTCTACGGTATTGTCTCTCTCGCGCCTCCTTTTCGACGCGTAAGGAAATATAAAATCCTCGGCGGGCTAGACGTCACAAAATGTCTTGCGGAAGCAGCTAGATTCCGGACATCTTTGAAGCAGATCCCAATCTCCAACCGGAGCAACAAACTAATGAAGGAAGCATCTCCGGCTTCGAAGCAGACTACGGCGTCGAAAACGACACAGTCACCCCGGTCTGTGAGTACAGAGACCACTCTCCCACCCAAAACCAAACCTAAGGCTCCGGTAACACCTTCGCCCTCGGGCTCAGGTCGACACCGGCAACACATTTCAAACGCCCCAACCTCGGGCCTGGCTATGGAATCAAAAGAAAAGCCTTCTGGCTCGGGATTGAGCCAACCCCATCTGGTGCAGAAAAATCACCTTCGGCACCGAAGTCTAAAACCAAATAGGTGCCACACCCTTCTTCGTCAGCACAGAAAACAGCCTTGATGCGGAAGCCCTCGGCGTCGAAACAAACCAAGGCCAAGCATTCTGAGCCGAAAAAATCTTCTGAGCCGAAAAAATCTTCGGAGCCACACACTTCTATACCAAAAGCTAATGAGTCCAAGTCCCTACAGAAAGTTTCAGAGACACGGTCTAGACAATATTCTGACCCTAAGTCTTCAGCACCGAAAAAGGAAATTGTACCCACACAACAGCCTCTACCAGATTTTTCAGATCCAAAGCAAAAAACTCTGTACATTGACCCAGAAACTGGCAAAGATGTCGCCAAGCCTCCTTAAAAAAAAAAGAAAACTGGACACTTCAGAAGACCCTGAAATACCCATGAAGCGGAAGGAGATAGGTTATGTTACGTTATACAGGGTTTTGTAGCGCGCTCAAATACTCTAGAGTGTCCTGGCGCGTGCACAAACAGTGAGAGAGCGGGCAGAAAAAAATTACTTGACCAGTTTTTAGTGATTTTTTAAAAAACCCGAAGTCCTGAGTATGCTGAAGCTCCACAGGAAGGGCCTTCCAGGCAGCAGCTGCTTTCAAAGAGATGGACTGGCCACCTAAACGCGCCCTACTAAACCGTGGGCCGACCAGCCGACGCTGAGTGGCAGAATGAAGAGGGCGGTTTGGCATATATAGGTTAAAGCGTCTCAGATACGCTGGCCCTTGACCATGAATGGTCCTTTGAGATAAAATGAGGGCCTTAAATTGCACCTGCTGGGCCACTGGTAGCCAGTGCAGATCACGCAAATGTTGCCAGACACTAGATCTCCGCGAGATGTTGAACAGGGGTCTAGCCACGGCATTCTGTATGATCTGGAGTTTCCAGATAAGCCGGAATGCCAGTGAACAAAGCATTGGCTTGAGACGGGAAAGGATGAGAGCATGTGCTATCATTTCTTTAGCCTCCCTCAGAAGCAAAGGGAAGAACCTTCGTAAGGCCTTGAGGGTACCAAAGCAAACTCCAGTGAGTTTTTTAATGTGCTTTTTTGCCAGATCCCACACAGAGCTGGGACAAGGAACATTGGGAGGCCACAATGATTCTCTGAAAGCTGAGGGGAACTGACCATAGGAGTACTTCCGATTTTTCCTCATTTCACTTAAGTTGGGCATGTGCAAGCCAGCGGAAAACCGATGAGAGGCAGGTCTGAGCGATCTTAGTATCCAGATCCGAGCCCCGCCAAGCAAATAGCAACTGGGTGTCATCTGCGTAGGCTATATTTTTCGCACCCAGTTCCTCCGCTAAAGAAAATCAGGGGGGGGGGCAGATAGATGTTGAAAAGCAGAGGGCTTAGCGTTGAGCCCTGAGGTGCTCAAGTGGAAAGTTTCCTAACAGAGATAGGCACTAATACTTCTCCACCTCTCTCTCCTTTTCCAGCTGATCCAAATCTGCTAACTTCTGTAGCACACTCCCAACAACATATATTTTCACCTAAACCACAGGATGATGATGAAGATGATTATTCTGATGAGGGTGGGGAGAGAGATCCAGATAAGGATGATGACGCACATACCATTCAACACAATCCAGATCCTTGGGATGATTACAACACAGATCCTGACCCACACAATGACCCGGATCTCTATCCCTCTAGACCATCATCACCAGATGACAATATTGGGTTTGCACAACTAATTAATAGAGCTGCTCAATACCACGGGGTACAATTACACCCTGACTCTTTAGAGGAAGACGTTTTATTGGAAACATTTGCACCCACACAAAAGTCCACTCATACCCTGCCAATGTTAAAAGGCATGCTAAAACATACACCTGAAGTTTTTAAGGACCCCGTAAGAGCCAGAATTCTTAACACCAGCGTAGACAGAAAATATATGGCAGCTCCCTATGACCCAGCGTACATTAAAGGGCAGGTCCCTTTGGATTCTCTTGTGGTGTCTAATGCACGCAAGAGGGCAAGTTCCCAAAGCATAGGCAACACCCCTCCTCCTGATAAGGAATCCAAACTCAGACGCATCTGGAAAACCTATCTCGTCACAGGCTGCAAATCATTGGCGGATTGCCAATGCCCAAGCTTTGTTGGCCAGTTATGACAGAGCTCACTATGATGAGCTTGAAAAGCTTATGCAACATCTTCCTGACCAATATAAAGACATAGCTAATGGCCTCATACAGGAGGGAAAATTAATAACAAATACATCTATCAAATGTGCGGCTGATACAGCATCTCATGCTATTAATACCAGTGTTTTGCTACGCAGGCAAGCTTGGCTCCAAATCTCCGGATTCAAGCAGGAAGTGCAGTCCGCTATTCTTAATCAGCCTATTGACCAAGAACATCTTTTTGGGCCCACAGTCTATACATCTTTAGAGAAGATGAAAAAAGATACGAACACTGCCAAGTCCATGGGGACCTTGCAATTACCTTCCCCTAGATGTTCATTTTGTCGCTCCTTTTACAGAGCTGGCTCCAAAACTATTGGCTCGGAGCATCCCTCTTCTTCCTATAAAAGCCCTAATCAAAACAATTCCTCCAGAGGATATTTTCGTGGAGGGTACAGAAGCAACAATGGTAAGGGAAGAGGTTGCGGTAACAATTCCCAAAACTCCTCTACCACCAAGCAGTGACTTCCCTTCACTCCCCATCCCCCCCATCATCCCACCATCATCATCCCACTCCTGTCGGGGGACACCTCTAACAGTTCCTACCTGTCTGGAATTCTATCATAATAGGCAGATGGGTAAGACAAATTATCCAGTATGGGTATTGCCTGGAACTCACCTCCACTCCCCCAAATATCCCTCCGAGACAACGTCCAATGTCCCCAAAACATCTGACTCTTCTGAAACGAGATTCCTTTTGTATTACAAAAACATGCAATAGAACCAGTCCCCTTGCCTCATCAAGGCACAGTGGTTTACTCCCCCTACTTTATAATCTCAAAAAAGGATGGATCTCAGGCCAATACTCCGTTAAACTTCTACATTCAGTCAGACCACTTCCTCATGGTCACTCTCCAACAGGTGATCCCACTGCTTCAACAAGGTGACATCCTCTCCACTCTAGATCTAAAGGACGACTACTTTCATATTCCCATTCACCCCGCTCACAGGAAATATCTCGGGTTTGTGGTGGACGGTCAGCGCTACCAATTCAAAGTCCTTCTGTTTGGGGTGACTACATGTATGTATAGGCATTTATATAGCGCACTACTTACCCGTAGGGTCCCAAGGCGCTTCGACCGCTGCGAAACCCTTCCTGGCTTCCCTGAGAGATGGTCCCTTAATGGGTATCTCCAGGGTGAGACCAGGCATCCCCGGCGGTCTGGTGGGGCCGTTAGTGAAGATGAGGCAAGCTAATGCCCAGAGTTGCCGAGTGTGATCGCTGATCAGAGTGGGCCCTGAGGCGAGAGAATTATCGAGTCCGCTGACCCTGGTCCAGAAACCTGCCGCGCCGGGAATCGAACCCTGGTCCCGGGCCGTCCTCTGCTGTCGGGTCTGCCGCCTCTAACCAGTGAGCCCTACACTACTACAGCACCCAGAGTCTTTACGAAGTGCTTCGCAGTAGTGGTGGCTCACTTATGAAGACAATACATTCATGTGTTCCCTTATCTGGATGACTGACTCATAAAAGCCAAGTCACACAGCAGCTGTGTGCAACACACACACACACAAAACAATCCAGCTGCTTCACTTCTTGGGATTCACGGTGAATCTCACCAAATCCCACCTCGAACCGTCCAGCACACAACAATACCTAGGAGCTACCATAAACACTTCAAAAGCTTTAGCATACCCCCAAACCCTCTCAGGATAAGCACTATGTAAGCTCTAATATCCAAATTTCAGCCTCAACACTCATTACCAGCTCATGTGTTCATGCAGTTGATCGGAAGGATGGCCTCTTGCATACTCATCGTCATTTATGCAGGACTCCAAATGCGTGCCTTACAGGAGTGTTTGGCACGTCAGTGGAACCAGGCTCAAGGTCAGCAAACAGATCTGGTGTTGGTAGACAGTCGCACACATCGCTCTCTGCAGTGGTGGAACACACAAAACCTTTCCAAAGGGCAGCCGTTCCTCGATCCAGTTCCACAGATAGTGCTAACAGCAGACATCGCTCACCGCCTGGGGAGCTCATCTTCAAAACCATACCATTCAGGGCCTAAGGACCGCTCGTCAAAAACACCACCACATAAAAACTGGCAATTTTTCTGGCATTAAAGTCTTTTCAACTCCATTTGATAGGCAAAGCTGTCCTGGTCCGTACAGACAACATGACAGCAATGTACTACATACAGAAACAGGGGGAGGGGGTGCACCCTCTACAGCTTTCACACCTAGTTCAAAGCATATGGAGATGGGCTACTCCGCAAAACCTATATCTCCTTGCAGAACATCTCCCAGGAGTACACAATCAGATACCAGATCTGCTCAGTCGTTAAACACAGCATATCCACAAATGGGAACTTCATCCGTAAGTTCTTCTTTCATTCTTTCACATGTGGGGCCACCCAGAAACAGATCTGTTCACCACACATCAAAACGCAATAATGCCCAAGCTATGCGTCCAGGTATCCACACCCGTCGTCCAAAGGCAATACGCTGTGGATGAACTGATCAGGCAAATTTGCTTACGCTTTTCCGCCTCTCCCACTAATTCTGTTAGTTGTTCGGAAGCTCAAACAGCATTCCCTCACAATGATCCTGGTTGCTCCAACATCAGCCCGACAACCATGGTACACAACCCGTTTGGAACTAGCAGTAGTTCCTCATCAAAAACTACGCCTCTCACCCAATCAACTCAACCTTGCGATCTGGCTCCTGAAGTCTTAGAGTTTGGCCACCTCGATCTCCCGCCAGACTGCATGATCATCATTAAAGAGGCTACACATCCTACCACCAGAGGATGTTACACCTCAAAGTGGAAACTATTTGTAATTTACTGCACAAATAACAAAATCAATCCACTAGATGCTTCTATTCAAAATAATATATGTTATCTTTTACACCTACAACAATGTAACCCAGCATATACATCCATAAGACTACATCTCGATGCAATAGCAGCTTATCTCCAAAACAGCCAACACTTGTCTTTGTTTAGAGTACCCGCTATCAAAGCATTTATGGATGGACTTAAAAGAATAATTCCACCCAGATCTCCACCCTCGCCTGTATGAAATTTAAATATTGTTCTTACCAGACTCATGGGTCTCCCATTTGAACCTCTGAACAAATGCAAACTACACTTCCTAAATTGGAGAGTAGCCTTCCTAGTCGCTGTCACATCTCTTGAACTCCAGGCATTAACCATACAAGAACCATTTTTGCAAATTCATCATAAAGTGGTTCTTAGACCTGCCCCAAAATTTTGACCTAAAGTCGTTTCTGCCTTCCATCTTTACCAGTCTGCTGAACTCCGTTTTTTCCCCTCAACCAGACTCAGTGGCAGAACGGGCTCTTCACACGCTAGATGTTAAAAGAGCAATACTTTACTACATTGAAAGGAAAAAATCCTTTAGGGAAACTAAACAACTCTTTGTGGCTTTCTCCCCACTTCATTAGGGCAATCCCATTTGAAAAGCGGGGATTGCAAGGTGGATTGTTAAATGCATCCAAATATGCCATCTGAATACTCATTTATATAGAGCGTGGTTACCCGGAGGCATCCCAGCGCTGCAGTGTAACCAATTCATCACCCAAGAGATTTACAGAAATAGGAAGGTTTTTAGCATCTTTCTAAACCTAAAGTGATTCTCTTCCATCCGAATAGGGTCCGGCAGGTTGTTCCAGAGTTTAGCTGATTGGACAGAAAAACGTCTGCCACCCATGCGGATTCTCCTTATTCGCGGGACTGCCAGGAAGTTCTTACTACTGGATCTAAGGGTCCTATTGGTTTGATAAGGACAAAACAGAGATTGAGTTAGACCAGGCCCTGTCTTGGTCAAGGCTTTATGGACAATAGTCATAGCCTTAAAATCGACCCTTTGTTGTATTGGCAGCCAATGGAGTTGCCTGAGTGCTGGTTTGGCAGAGGTTCTACGCGTTATCTTTAAAAGCATCCTAGCTGCGCAATTCTGTACCGTCTGTAGGACCCTGAGTGTCCCTAATGGCGCTCCTAAATATATTGCGTTAGCGTAGTCCAGGCGTGTTAAAATCGAGGCCTGGACTAATATCCGCCTTGCTTCAAACGGAAGCAGTTCAATGATTTTTCTAAGGGACCTCATCAGGGCGTAGCAGGTCGCTGCAACCTTCTGAGCTTGCACCAAAAACTTAAGTGCTGGGTCTAGCCAAACCCCTAGACTTTTGATTTTCTTTTTGGGGAAAGGGGGGTGACCCAAAGTGGTCGGCCACCATCCGTCAACCGTGGAGGGAACATCATGTCCTACATCATGATCTCCGTTTTTGTTCCATTAAGTTTCAAGAAGGATGCATCAATCCACTCACGAACCTTGCTAAGACAGGAGGAAAGTTTATCATAGGATGACATCTGGCTAGAAAAGGTGATGATAAGCTGCGTATCATCTACATACGTCACTAGTTGCACTCCCCAAGGTAGCACCACCTCAGCCAGAGGCCTCATATAGATATTAAATAAGGTCGGGCTGAGGGATGACCCCTGGGGAACGCCACAGCGAAGATGCGCAGGTGGAGAAGAGATGTCATCCTCAAATACAGAGAAGTTCCGGTCTGAGAGGAAGGATTGCAGCCATTTCAGCGCGGTTCCAGTGACACCCACATCACCCATCCTTTGAATCAGAATAGAGTGATTAACGGTGTCAAAGGCCGCGCTGAGATCTAATAACAGTATGGCTGCACAACTGCCTACAATCCTTCTTGCTTCCTCAATAACTGCCACCAGGGCCGTCTCGGTGCCTTGTTTGCACCTGAATCCGGTCTGGGTAGGATGCAGTAAATTCTGGGTTTCTAGATGGTTGGAAATCAGAGAATTTACATATTTTTCTGTGAGTTTGCTTATTGTGGGCAGCAAAGAGATAGGGCGATAGTTAGCCCAGTCGTCAGGATTGAGGTTAGGCTTTTTAAGTAGTGCCTTTACTCTTGCATGTTTCCAGTAGAGGGGGACTTCCCCAGCTGAGAGTGAAGTATTGATCACCTCCTTAATCACCGGGGCCACAACATCAGAGACCAAGTTGAGCATGGTGGGGGGGGTGCCACATCAGCCGGTGAACCTGATTTAAGGTTATTCAGAAGTGATTAAACCTTAGAACAATCAAGAGGGGGAAATGTCTCAAGGAGATTCAGCTCAAAGCTCGGGGGCGAGGCTAATATACCTGGAGTATCACGGAAGGTGGAATAGATGTCTGTTATTTTTGATACAAAGAAATTAGAGAATTCCCTGCAGCGAGTAGATGCAAGACTGGGGTCAGCAGTGGGAGTGAGTAGATGGGGTGGCTAAGGACTTGAATATTTTAAAGATTTCCCTGGAAGAGCTAGAGGCAGAAGTAATTTTTTCCTGATAATATTTGGATTGAGTGGATTTAATCAGTTTTTTATAGTTGCGAAGAGTGATCCTGTAGATATCCTTACTGGTTTTTTGGTAGTCTTTTCTCCAGAGCCTCTCTTTCTGTTTACAGAGTTGCTTAAGGGTTCTCAGCTCTGGGGTGTACCAGGCTTTTTTATTTGCTTCGATACGATGGGAAAGCTCAACCTTAGGTAATGTCTGGTCTAGTGATTCCTCTAGCCAACGATTATAACAGTCGTTTGCGTCTGAGGGGTCATTAGGAATTTCAGGTACAGTTTCTGAAAGGTTGAGTGTCCATTTCTCAGTGACTAATTTAGACCAGGGTCGCCTAGTTTTTTTTACAAAACAAGCCTGGCCTGTTTGTTCCTGGCGGGTAAGGGAGAAGGACAAGAGTGAATGATCAGACCAGGGAATTGAGGTAGAATTTATAAACTTGAGCGTGCTTAGATTAGTGTAACAATGATCCAGTATATGTCCTGCCTTGTGTGTAGGGCCATGGATAATTTGTCTCAGTTGGACTGTGTTTAATGCTGACAACAGATTCTGACAGATCGGGGTATCTGATTTATCTAACTGGATGTTGAAGTCTCCCAACACTGTAAAATTGGGGGAGTTGCAGGATAGGTTGATGACTAAACTTAACAGATCTTCGCAGAACTGCCCCGTCGCCCCTGGAAGTCTGTACACTAAAAGGCCTGAAAGCGAACATGTAGGGGAAAGGGTGACAGAGAACATCATACACTCTGCCCCGGGGATGAAAACTTTCTCTATTCTACAACTTATAGATTTTTTATGCGCTATGGCGATCCCTCCTCCTCTTCCATCCATCTTAAAGCTAAACGCACATTAACCATTCCCCCTAGATCTCATTCCACACACAAACCAGGGGTTTCCATGGCATTCTTAGGTAACATCCCCTAGATGGCGTCTGCAAAGCAGCAACTTGGTCTACACCACACACTTTCACAAAACTACTGTGTAGATGTGCAATCAAAACAACAAGCTTTTGTGCGCCAGGCTGTATTAAGAACACTTTATCAAACCACTGCAACAGATACAGGTAGCCACCGCTAAGGAGGTAACTACTGTATAGCCTATGCACAATGATACGATCTACAGCTCATATGCCTCAAACAAAAAATGCTACTTACCAGTATGCTTCTGTTCTTGGAATGTAGAGCTGTAGATTCATATACGCCCACCCGTCTCCCCGGATATCTCCATCAGTTCCAGTACTATCTTACTTAGATACATTACAAATGGACATCCCTTTCTACTACTTACTAACTCCATCATAACCCTTCATGGCAAAAACGAGATGGAGTCGATGCCCATGCGCACTATCATCCTAAGGAGGAGTCACCTACCTCCTGACTACAAAGACTTCTTCCAAGACAAAAACAAAGTGCAAACATCCAAGTCCAACACCAGACGGCGATTTATGCATAAGTATACGAATCCACAGCTCTACATGCCAAGAACAGTGCATACTGGTAAGTAGCCTTTCCCTTCTGTGACACCAGATGCAGATCGGGAGCTTTCTCTCATCACTTCCAGAAACACCTTTACCTAAAAAATTGTTTTTCAGTGTGCAATTTAAATGTCAACTTACAGAACTGCAGGGTTAAACCTTTTAGGGACTGTTGCAAGCAGATGTCTGTGACAGATCCTCTTCAGGTGTGTCTGTAGTGTGTGGGGTAGTCTCAACCCTGAGGTTGATTGACCTGAAGGCCATACTTGACCACGAGGACAAGCTGTGTGTTATCAAGCACCAAAATACTTCTTGTGGAGATCAGCCCAATTCCAAAGGTTGGTCTTTATCCCGTTCCTGGTCAGAGGTCACAAAAGTCGATCCATAGGTAAATAAATAATGCTCCAAAATTTCGGGTAAGTCGAAGAAAATACAAAAAAGTGGGTCTCAGTCCATTTTCAGCATTCTTGAACTTTTGCGAAGGTGGTGTCATTACTCTTGATCTCGCTTCCAGAGTTGGTGGACTTGGAGCAGTTCCTGCAACTTGTCCAGGCACAACCAGAATTTCCCTGACCATCTGCGACAGCAACAGATCCAAAAATTCCGCAAGGTCATGCTCGGGGTGTTTGGATCCTTCCAAATCCCTCCGGCATGCGTGTGGGCCCCAAGAAGCCAAGAGGCTCTCTAGCTTGAATACTGGCAGTGGGTTGCCCTCAGCGGCAGTTAGACCCTCTTATACTACATCTAGGCCTCCTCCTTTCTCTGCTTTGGCTCTATATTCCATAATGTTTCACAGAGCATCGATGCCGAAAGACGAAGTTCCCATTTTGCTTTCCAACTTGGAGTCGGGCCCCTCTGACTTTGCTCTATTTCCAATGAATTGCAAACTGCACCACGTGATGTCCCGCCTCCACAATGAAGAACACATACGCTACATTCCCTGTTTGGTACAGATTCTGACAATGGTTATCAGGCAAGTGATGAAATCAGCCAACCCTACAATGAGAAGAATTGGTATGATGACATCGAAGAGGCCAGTGGACTTGACATCTTCCCTCATTGATTCACTGATGCCTCCAGATCCTGCCACTGAAGCAAGCGTTCTGTTGCAGTGGACAGGCAGCGGGCGGCCGAAGTTCTCAACCTCCATCTTCCCACCTTAGGTCAAAACCAATGTCCTGACTGAAGTCCTCCAGCCGGGCAAACCACCTCTGAGCCCCTACTTCCCTTTAATGAGGCACTCATGTATACTGTCCTAGGGACCTGGGTCAAACCTTGCTCTGCCCATCAAACCCCCTCCCCCAAATCATCAAAATGCCACCGTCCAGCTCCAGCCAACCTTGCATTTTTTTCCCCAGTACCATTCGCCTGAGAGCTTAGTGACAGGTCTTTTGTGTTTGTGGACAATCATTCATAAAAGATACAGGAACCCCGACGTTTGTCTCTACTGCCTGGAGCGCGACCACTTCTCCCAGTCCTGTCTGGACTGTCGGGCCATGGCCCAGAAGGCTTTGAGGGAGTGGCGGCGGAAGTTGCTTGAAGTTCGGCACTCGTCCCAGCGCTGCTCGCGGTCCAGGGGCCCTCTCGTGCACGCTTGCAGGGCCACCATCACCGCTCGTCGGGCTCCAAGCGATGACACAGATAGAAGTCGAAGAAGCATTGTCTGTGGACGAGGGGGACCAGGGTTCTGCTCCGCGGCTCCTTCGGAGCAAGGGAGTCCCTCGGCCTACCCGCCTTACCCGGGTCCGTCAGCGACTCCAGCACAGGTGAGAGTTTCTTGCTGCCAAGGACCGCCTGTTTAGGCCTCAGGCTCCCGCCGGTGCGCCTTTGGGCCCCACGAACCTGTGTCAGGATCCTTCTGGACCGTCGACACCACCGGCGGCTCTGGCCCTGGCACCGCAGGATCCTGCGCCGTCAGCTCCAGCCCCGGTTCCAAGAGGTCCTACGCTGCCAGCTCCGGCCCCAGCGTCGCCCCACGGCTCCGCCTGTGGCGCTGCAGTGGATGCTGTTGGTCCCGCCTCGGTCCCGGTTCCCAGACGGTTTTGTCACTGCCTGGGATCCGAATTGGGACATGGCGCCGGTTCGGCCCCGGCCGGTGCCGTTCCCGGCGCCGTGTGTTCCTCCCCCGGCCCCTTTCCCGCGGTCCGCACCGCACACGGTGGAGGCGGAGGACGACTGGGAAGGGTCCGAGGACCCTCTTGCTCATCAGTGCGACTCCGAGCAGGATAGGGCAGATGACTTGGAGGAGGCTGGCGCCCTCAACGACTCCTCTGAACTGGGTTTTGCCTCTCCCCCGTCCACTATGGAGGAAGGTGCCTCGTATACGGTAGTGCTCCGTCAGACAGCTGAGGTCCTTAACCTTGATCTCCCTCCGGTGGCCCTGAAAACTAATCTCCTCACTGAAGTGCTCCAGTCGGCATCCACTTCATCAGAACCGCTGCTGCCATTCAATGACACCCTCACTGATGTCTTGTTGGGCACTTGGTCGCAGCCGCCCGGCGCTGGGTGATCCTGCCTTTCTGACCACCCATCCTACACCCGAGAGTCTGGTCATTCAAGCTTAGACATTGCAGAGTGCCTTCCCCACGGCGCTGCCAGATAAGGACTCTAAGAAGTTGGAGCAGTTCGGCAAGCGGTTGTTCTCGTCGGCTTGCCTGGGACTGCGTTCGGTGAACACTGCATATCTATTGGGACACTATTCCCACGCGGTGTGGGATACCGTTGCAGAGGTGTTGCCCCAGTGTCCTGAAGAGGTCCAGGCTGTGCTGTCCGAGGCTGTAGCCGAGGGTAAGGACGCGGCTAAATTCGCCATTCGTTGTGGCTTAGATACCGCGGACTCTCTCGGTAGAGCAATTTCCACGACTGTGGCACTTCATCACCATGCCTGGTTGAGGTCTACTGGGTTCTCCCTGGACATCCAGAGCTCGCTCATGGACATGCCCTTTGATGGCACTCGCCTGTTTGGTGATAAGGCCGACAGTGCGCTGGAGCATTTTAAGGACTCTCGTGCTACAGCCAAGTCTTTGAGCCTTTCCACCACGTGCCCGGCCACGTCTACTTTTCACGCCTTTCGTGCTCCCGCCCGCTCGTTCAGTCAAAAGCCTGCACAGAAATCAATCTCAACGTTGCTGTGGGGGCTGCCGTGGCAGCTCCCGGGGCTGGCGTGAGGGCCAGTCCACTTCCGCCCCCGCAACTTCCGCCTCAAAACTTTCCTAGTCTGAGCTTCGGGGCGCACCCCACGTCAGTGGGTGGCAGGATTTGTCATCACCTTCCCCATTGGCGTTCTGTCACTTCCGACTGGTGGGTGCTGCAACTCGTCCGGAGAGGTTATTCCCTCCCCTTCGAGTCTACCCTCCCAGCATGTCGGGGGATCACTTCGCACTTCTCCAGCAGGAAGTCATGGCCCTCTTGGCCAAAGGTGTTATCGAGCGTGTTCCTGGGCCAGAATTAGGGCGTGGTTATTCCCACTACTTTCTGGTTCCCAAGAAGGACAAGGGGGGATTGTGCCCCATCTTGGACCTCAGGAACGTCAATCGGTTCCTCCAGAAGGAGAAGTTCAAGATGTCGACTCTGGCTCAGGTCTTGGCTGCCCTCGACCCTGGAAACTGGATGGTAGCAGTGGACTTGCAAGACGCATATTTACACATCTCCGTCCTGCCGGCCCACCGGCGTTACCTGCAGTTCACGGTAGGCCTGGATCATTTTCAGTTTGCTGTGCTACCCTTCGGCCTTACCAGCGCCCCTCGGGTGTTCACGAAAGTGATGGCGGTGGTTGCAGCTCACCTGCCCAGGGGTGCCAGTCTTCTCCTACCTCGACGAATGGTTGTTGAAGGCGGGCTCGCCCCAAGCAGTTGTCACTCACCTACCTTCAGACTACAGCCGACCTCCTGCATTTGCTGGGGTTCTGGATCAACGTGCCGAAGTCGCACCTGAGTCCCTCTCAGAAGCTCCCCTTCACCGGAGCGGTTCTGGATTCGACGTGGTTTCGGGTTTATCCTCCCGAGCAGCAAGTCCGGGATACTCAAGCTATGATTCCGATCTTTCGCCCTCTATCCCGGGTTTCAGTCAGGATGACCCTCCTGCTCCTGGGCCTGATGGCCTCCTGCATCCTGCTAGTGCAACATGCCAGATGGCATATGCAGGCTCTTCAGTGGGACCTGAAGTTCCAGAGGGCACAGCATCAGGACAACCTATTTGATCATGTCCAGATCTCAGAGGGCACTGCACAATAATTGCAGTGGTGGTTAAAAAATCGTGATTGGGTCAATGGCAGATCCCTCTCCCTTCCCCAACCGGAGCACACAGTGGTGACGGATATGTCTCTCCTGGGATGGGGAGGCCACTTGGGAGAGGCGGAGATCAGAGGCCTCTGGTCTCCGGCGGAGTCCAGACTCCATATCAATCTTTTGGAGCTTCAGGCGATCCGACTTGCACTGAAGGCATTCCTTCCCTCTGTCCGGGGAAGTATGGTGGAGGTGTTCACAGACAACACCCCCGCCATGTGGTATTGCAACAAACAGGGCGGGGTGCAGTCCTGGACCCTATGTCAGGAGGCTCTGCGCCTCTGGACAGGGCTGGAACATCAAGGCATTACCTTGGTGGTTGAACCGCTGGCAGGTTCTCTGAACGCCAGGGCAGACGAACTCAAACGCCGGTGAATGATGGATCACGAATGGCGTCTGAACTCTGATGTGGCGCAAGGTCTCTTTCAGCAGTGGGGATAGTCTTGGTTAGATCTATTCGCCACCGAAGAGAACACGCAATGTCTTCAGTTCTGCACGTTGGAATTTCCAAGGGAGCACTCGCTTTGCGACGCTTTTCGTCGCAAGTGGAGCTGCGGTCTATAGTACGCCTTCCCTCCTATACCACTTCTTCCCAGAGTGCTGAAGAAGATTTGGCGCGACCGGGCCCAAGTCATCCTCGTGGCTCCGGATTGGGCACGAAGATATTGGTATCCCGAGCTACTCACCTTGGCGATTGATCCCCGATGTGACTGCCTCTTTGGGAGGATCTTCTGTCACAGCAGCAGGGGACGGTCCTCTACCCGAACCTGTCCAGCCTCCACCTCTGTGCGTGGAGATTGAGTGGCAACAGTTGACAGCTTTCGATCTTCCCCCTGCAGTCTGTGCTGTCATTTTAGCAGCCAGGTGTCCCTCCACTAAGACGTTATACGCCTGTAGGTGGAACAATTTTGTGGCATGGTGCACAGCAAAGTCTGTGGATCCCCTTTCTGCCCCTCTTTCTGAGGTCCTTCTGTTCCTTCTTTCTTTGGCCCAGCAGGGCTCTACTCTGGGCACTATCAAAGGTTATCTTTAGGCCATCTCTGCCTTTCTACTGCTTCCTGATCAGCCTTCTCTTTAAGTCCCCGGTTGTTAACCGTTTTCTGAAAGGCATTATGCACACGTTTCCTCCAGTGCCGTTCATCATGCCTCAATGGGACTTAAACCTTGTCTTGACAAATCTGATCTGCGCTCCCTTCAAGCCCCTTCATAACTGTCCTTTGCATCTTCTCACCCTCAAGACTGCTTTCCTGGTAGCTATCACCTCTGCCAGAAGAGTGAGTGAGCTCCAGGCTCTTTCTTCTAAACCTCCTTTCCTTTCCGTTCATCCGGACAAGATGGTTCCGAGGACCCGTCCTTTTTCTTGCCAAAGGTTGTCACGCCCTTCCACATCGGGCAGACCATCACTTTGCCCACCTTCTTTCCACCTCCGCATCCTTCCAAAGAGGAAGAGGCTCCCCCGTCTGGACCCAAAACGTGCGCTCTCCTTCTACCTGAGCTGCACACAACAGTTCCGGGTGGATAAGCAGCTCTTTGTTGGCTAAGTGGGTGCGAAAAAAGGTCAGGCCGTGCACAAACGGACCATCTCTCGGTGGGTCGTTCTCTGCATCAAGGCCTGTTACTCAATGGCTAAGAAGGAGCCTCCTGTGGGACTGCGTGCCCATTCCACCAGGGCAACTGCAGAAACTACTGCCTTGGGACGCGGCGTTCCCTTGCAGGACATTTGTCAGGCAGCTACGTGGGCCTCAATGCACACGTTTACCAAGCATTACTGCCTTGACAGTCAAATCCAGAGATACAGCTTTTTTGGCCGTTCTGTTCTCCGTGACTTTCTGGTGTAACCTTATTCGCAGACCCACCTCTGGGGTTCCTATTGCTGGGGTATCTATTCTAAGGTAAGGAATCCCTCACTAACGTGTCTTTTTTAGATGCACAAGTTACTACTTGTGTAACGATATATCTGTAAGAGACATTAATTAGTGATAGATTCCTTACCGCCCCACCCATCCTCCCCATTCTGTGAACTGATTACTAGGGTTAAGGACATCCCTTTCAGGGGCCTAGTTTCATGGCACCAATGGTCAGTTTCTTGCATGGCTCTGTGTTCCTGGTGCGGAAAGTCGTTTACTGAACTGACGTCAGAGGGCATGGGTGGCGCCTAGTATCCATGACAATTCAGAAAAGGGGGTGGTGATGTACAGAGTATCTGAATAAAGCAGAGCACTCCTACCCAGTCAACAGATCAGGGCTTGATTCATCACCGTTTTTTAGCTCACTGCACCATCCCAGCTCAGAACCTGGCTACATGCAAATTAGTCTGTCCCTGGCCCAGTGCATCATGGGAACAGGGCAGACCAAACTACCAAGCCAATTCTTTTACTGGAAAGGAAACAAGCATCCGGGAACCGGTTTCTGGCATTACAGCCGTCTTTGGCCCGGCTTGCTTGAATCCTGATGGTGCAGTGAGCAAGGGACCCACATCTGAGCATACCCTTCCACGCTTATGGTGGACAAAACGATTCAGAAAAGGGGGTGGTGATGGACAGAGTATCTGAATAAAGCAGAGCACTCCTACCCAGTCAACAGATCAGGGCTTGATCCATCACAGTTTTTTTAGCTCACTGCACCATCCCAGCTCAGAACCTGGCTTCATGCAAATTAGTCTGTCTCTGGCCCAGTGCATCATGGGAACAGGGCAGACCAAACTACCAAGCCAATTCTTTTACTGGAAAGGAAACACGCTTCCGGGGACCGGTTTCTGGCATTACAGCCGTCTTCGGCCCGGCTTGCTTGAATCCTGATGGTGCAGTGAGCAAGGGACTCACATCTGAGCATACCCTTCCACGCTTATGGTGGACAAAACGATTCAGAAAAGGGGGTGGTGATGGACAGAGTATCTGAATAAAGCAGAGCACTCCTACCCAGTCAACAGATCAGGGCTTGATCCATCACCGTTTTTTAGCTCACTACACCATCCCAGCTCAGAACCTGGCTAAATGCAAATTAGTCTGTCCCTGGCCCAGTGCATCATGGGAACAGGGCAGACCAAACTACCAAGCCAATTCTTTTACTAGAAAGGAAACAAGCTTCCGGGGACCGGTTTCTGGCATTACAGCCGTCTTCGGCCCGGCTTGCTTGAATCCTGATGGTGCAGTGAGCAAGGGACTCACATCTGAGCATACCCTTCCACGCTTATGGTGGACAAAACGATTCAGAAAAGGGGGTGGTGATGGACAGAGTATCTGAATAAAGCAGAGCACTCCTACCCAGTCAACAGATCAGGGCTTGATCCATCACCGTTTTTTAGCTCACTCATCTGAGCATACCCTTCCACTTTTATGGTGGACAAAACGATTCCATGACGTCATCTCGGTGCATACGATGCCAGCGACAGACACGGAGTGGCACAACGCCACCTACTGACACGCAGGGGTACTGCTAGCAAAACTTTCTGGATCCGGTCCGATGCCTGGGACATTCTATGGTAAGGAATCTATTACTAACTAATGTCTCTTACAAATATATCATTACACAAGTAGTAACTTGTGCTTATGTACAGGAAGGGGGACCTTCCGGTATATAAACAACCTTTCCCCTGCACGCAGACACCCTTACACTATGGTGCAAGGGTGCCTGTGATGTAGCGCCAGTGCAGGGGGAAATGCAATTCTGCACCATATTCTCGTAAATATGGTGCAGCCTTGCATTTCTGAAGTGGCGGAGTGATGCGTTAAGCCATTATGGCTAACGCCTAACTCCGCCACGTCCTTGTACATATGCCCCATAGTCTGGCATAAGGCCCAAGACTGCTCTTCGCCCTGTTTGTTGCAGTACCACATGGGGGGGGGGGGGGTTGTCCATGAGGACCTGTATTAGCCTCACCTTGATGTATATTAGGATGGCTTTCAGTGATATGCGCATTTCCCGGAGCTCCAGGAGATTGATATAGAGCTGATTTTCTCAGGAGACCGGAGGCCTCTGACCTCAAAGTCCCCTAGGTAACACCTTCAACCCATTAGCAATGCATTTGTCATGACCATGCTCTCTGTGTAGGGAAGGGATACTGGTCTGACTCAGGTCAAGCGGATGTCTGTTAGCCACCTCTGTAGATAACTGAGCCGTCACCTTGAGACCAGTATGGTGTTGGAGAATCAGCCCAGAGGCCAGGTCCACTGAGACCATCATGTATCATCTGGTGTATGTGAGAAGGAGGACATTTTACAAGGCTGTGAATCTTCAGAGGCATCCTCACTGAGACCCATGACTGGTCCTCAAACATCAGGATCATATCCTGAATATTGTGGACTCTCTGCAGTGAGGAGAAAGGCTTTGAATGCCACTGTGTCCAGTACTGCCCCAATGAATAAGATACCTTCCCTGGCTTAGACAGATACGCAATCAGTCATTGGAAACAGGCACTGTCCCGGGGGGAATGGAAACAGGCGGTGGTGACACCACTGATTAAAAAACCATCCTTAGACCCTACAAACCCAGTCAACTTTCGCCCAATCTCGCTGCTTCCCTTTCCTATCAAAATCTTGGAGAGGGCTGTAAGCAGGTCCTTGTCGGACTTCTTTGAGGAACATCACTTGTTGGACAAGGATCAGTTTGGGTTTCGGCCAGCGCACGGAACAGAGTCTGCTCTCTTGACTATGCTGGACAATGTACGAATGAAGTCCGACAACGGGAATGGTGCAGTACTGGTACTTCTCGATATGTCGGCCGCGTTCGACACAGTAAGCCACCCAATCCTATTAGAGAGACTGGAAAAGATGGGGGTCAGGGGTAAAGCCTTACAATGGCTTGGCTCCTATTTGACAGAAAGAGAACAGACAGTTTCTATGGTACCTTTCACCTCCTGCAAGATGTCGGTCACTCACGGGGTGCCTCAGGGTTCTGCTATTAGCCCTGTTCTCTTTAATGCCTATTTACAGCCGCTGTTTTCCATCATCAAATCGTTCGGGGTTGACCTAGTCAACTACGCGGACGATACGCAGCTGGCATTTTCTTTAGAAGGAGAACAGGCAGTTTCCCTGGAGCACTTCCAAGAGTGTATGCGCCACACCGCAGATTGGCTGCGGAGGAACTCTTTGCAGTTCAATGGCGGAAAAACTGAAGTGCTCTACTGTTCCCCTGCAATGCCGACCATCTATTCCCCATTGAAGTTTAGACTCACTCCGGAGGAAGATCCGGCAAAGCCTCCCACCCTCCTCCGCCAGTATATGAACGGGAACAGGCTCGGTCCGCGCAGCGGGCGGGCGCAGCGGCCGCGCCGAAGGCGCGCCAAAGGAAAGCCCGTCTGCGCCCGTCCGCGCCACGTGCGCGTCAGGCGCAGGAGGGCCTGTCCTACCGTTTTCTGGCCGGTCTTATCAGGTAAATGAGCTTTTGACTCTCACTATGCCCAAGGGTTGTCCCTGTAGGACTGACATGACCAAAATCAGCGGTCCTTTCTCATGCAGATCCTGTCGGTGGTCCTCTCCCTGGGCTCCTGCTAAGACTCAGCTTCCAACACACAATTGTACAGAGCCCACGCTACACCTTAAAGGTGGATTAATAAATGCCCGCTCTATGGGTTGCCACAGTCAAGACCTAAATGATCTTATTGTAGATTCAAATTTAGATTGTCTTTTCATAACGGAGACTTGGCTGACTGAATCCAGCAACCCTGACATAGCAGCTGCCCTTCCACCAAGATACACCATCACTCGACAGGACAGATTGAAAGGAAAAGGTGGAGGAGTAGCGATAGTGATTAAAAACCATATGAAATACCATACCTTCTCTTTAGCTCCCCTTGAAGAGGCTGAAGGACTTGGGTTTTCTATCAAGCGAAATGACTCACTGTCATTTTCAGGCGGCTTGATTTATCGCCCTCCTGGTAGTACCCTGTCTTTTTTTAATTCATTAAGTGACTCTTTGGGCCAACTGCTGCTTCGATACCCACACTTTACATTGTTGGGTGATTTCAATTTACACTTGGATTCCACATCAGATGCACATGCATTAAATTTCCTTCAAACCCTGGAGATCTTTGATCTCAAACAAATAGTCTCACAGCCCACTCACCAGGCCGGACACATTTTGGACGCAATATGCACCAATTTCACCCTCTTAGAGACTCAGCCCCCAGTCCCGCAGATCTGGACAGACCATTCTGTGGTCTCTTTCCACATCAAGCTCTCACAGTCTAAGCGCCCAGCTAAACTTACTCATAATTCAGGGAACCAAGTTAACTGGACTCGAGTGGAGGCTAACTTAAAGCTAAACCCTATTGCTGCCCCACTTATTTCCATTGCACCTGATGATGTTACCCAGGGTTCAAAATGTTTCCATAAGTGGATGCGACAGGAGATTAAGGATAGAATCCCACCGAGTCGCCTGCAAGGAACAGGAAAAAATAGAAAGATTAATGCCCCTTGGTTTTCACCCGAGTTAGCAAAACTTCATTTATTATGTAGGAAAAAAGAGCGTTAATGGCGGAAAACTTATGATTTGACAGATAGAAGTTTATATATCCAGCAGAGAAAAATTTACCTCACCAATTAAAACAGCTAAGAAAAAATTCTATATCAATGCCATTGACACAGCTAAACAAAAGCAGAAAAAACTTTTTTCTATAGTTAAATCTTTTACTCATCCCAGGGCCTTACAACCTGAAATTCCTTCCTCTTTAGAATTCTGCAACCAGATTGCGGACTTCTTTGAAGAAAAATTTTTACAAATACAAAAGGATTTTCCAGCCCCCTCTCAAGCCCTGCCTGTCACCCTACCGGATAGTGCAAAAAATCTGAAGGCCTGCATTAAATCCTTCTCTCCGGTTACTCTTCTCCAGACACGTGAGACAATTATGTCATGTAAATCAGGCGCCCCTTCAGATTCATGTCCACCTAGAATCCGTCACCAAGCAATCGAGGCGGTCAATCCCATTATAAATGAGATTGTTAACGCCTCCCGGAGCACAGGTGTGGTACCCAATGAGTGGAAGCACGCAATTGTACGTCCCCTCATGAAAAAAGTTAATAAATCTCCCTCAGACCTTGCTAATCTGCGCCCGATTTCATTCCTCCCCGTTTTAGGAAAGATTACTGAACGAATGGTCTATAAAGATTTAAAATTTTTTGTAGATACCCATCAAATCCTTCACCCTCAGCAGTCGGGCTTCCGTTCTCACCACTCTACGGAGTCTGCCTTGATTGAACTAACGGATTCAATAAAACTACTGCAAGATCAGGGGAAGAACGCCGTCCTGATCCTATTGGATCTCACGGCGGCGTTCGACACCATCTCCCACTCCATATTGATCAATAGGCTTAGGGACATAGGAATCACGGGCGTTGCATTGAAATGGATAACCTCCTTCCTCGCGGATAGGTCCCAAACCATCTCTTTAGGCCCCTTTCTCTCTAAACAGAAGAAGGTACATTCTGGAGTTCATCAGGGCTCAATACTGAGCCCTTTATTGTTTAATATATATATGGTCCCTCTCATCAGCTTAATCAAGTCATACGGCATATTAGTTACATCTTATGCAGATGACACTCAGCTGATTGTCCCCTTGGAGAACAATTCCATAGATGCTGAGCTGAATTTTAAGAAGTGTTTGAGAGACGTTTTTGGTTGGATGAATCAAAACCATCTTAGATGCAACACCAGTAAGACGGAAATTCTACCCATCGGTAAAAATCTCCAGTTCTGCCCTCGAAAATGGTGGCCAGATGACATCCCGGCGCCACCGCAAGTAGTTGCATCAGCAAGAAATCTTGGAGTGTTATTTGACGCTGACTTATCCTTTGACCAACATGTCAGGAATGTTGCTGGAAGCTGCTTTAACATCATTAAGTCATTAAAAAAGTTCTTTGACTTTCTTCCTATCGACTCAAGAAAGGCAGTGGCAGTGGCCTTAATTCTTGCACGTCTTGATTACTGCAACGGCCTAATGGCAGGCGTCAAAAACAAAAACACTCTTAAAAAACTCCAAAGTGTACAGCATGCAGCGGCTAGATTGGTCCTCAGGTTACCAAGGAGATCATCTGCATCGGCTGCACTTAAAACCTTGCACTGGCTGCCGCTCCCCAAAAGAATCCTGTTTAAAATCTTAATTATAGCCTTTCGGGCATTCAATGGCATTGGGCCAACCTACCTCATTAAACGGTTTCCACACTACAGTCCCGTGAGGACCTTACGATCCTCAGGTCAGAATCTAATTAAGCTATCAAAATTCAAACTCAAGACGAAAGGAGGCAAGTCTTTATCCTTCTTATCTGGTAAAGCTTGGAACTCAATTCCCAATCATTTTAGAACTTTTACTCAAGAAAACCAACTTAAAAAACATCTCAAAACATGGATTTATTCTCTTTCTGATGACTATGTAATGTCCCTTATATAACCTGCTTTATTTTCCCTTTCGCAGTGCCTAGCTGTCGTTAGGATCTCTATCATTCATCTTCTTGCTCACTGTTTAATTTAGCGCCAAGATGCTCCTTCCGGAGCGATTGTTTTGCGCTTTAGAAATACATTAAATATACAAATATATATATAAATATATACCCCGGCCAATACAGTGCGGAACCTGGGGGTCCTAATAGCCATAAACCTCTAGATGGAGTCGCAGGCAACTAAGACTGCTAATGTTTGCTTTGGTCTGCTGCGCCTGCTTCGTCGAATACTCCCCATGCTACCAAAGGAACTGCGCGCTATGGTAGTAAGCAGCACAGTGCTGAGCAGACTGGACTATTGTAACTCTCTATATTTAGGAGCCCCCCAGTACATCTTTCAGGGGCTGCAGAGTCCAGTCTGCGGCGGCAAAATTGGTACTGGGGTTGCGACGTGACTCTTCTTCCACCTCCGCACTGAGGCAGCTCCACTGGCTACCAATCAGGGAAAGGGTTCTTTTTAAGTCACTCTGCCGGGTGTTAGGGCCTCACATGAGATGGGCCCAATCCCATTACAGGAAAGATTCTCCTGGTATCTCCCTCAGACAGCTTTGGTCCTCGGGTACCTGCTTGTTGGCAGTCAGGAAATGTAAACGCTCCCGGATGGGGGGTGGGGGGGGGCTTTTAGTGTGGTAGGGGCACAGTTATGGAACAAGATACCACAAACGATCAGACAGAGTGTCTCATTAATCGAATTTAGGAAGGGCCTAAAAACCTGGCTTTTCCCAAAACTCTGATCTATGTCCCATTCTCTATCTTCATCAGCCAGCTGACCAAGTGTCTGGATGCACAAGTTACTACTTGTGTAACGATATATCTGTAAGAGACATTAGTTAGTGATAGATTCCTTACCTTAGAATATCCCCAGGCGTCAGACAGGATCCGGAAATTTTTGCGTAGCAATACCCCTGCGCGTCGGTAGGCGTCGTCTGCGGCTCCGTGTCCGTCGTCGGCGTCGTTAGCGCCGGAATGACGTCGTCGGAGTACTTCGACGCCGCCCATGCGCGCTGACGTCAGTTCTGATACACAGCTTTTCCGCGCCAGATACGCAGAGCCATGATAGAACCAACACTGGTGCCATGAAACTAGGGCCCTGAAAGGGGATGACCTTAACCCTATATATCGGTTCGCAGAACGGGGAGGATGGGTGGGTCGGTAAAGAATCTATCACTAACTAATGTCTCTTACAGATATATCGTTACACAAGTAGTAACTTGTGCATCTGAAAGAGACACGTTAGTGATAGATTCCATACCTTAGAATAGATACCCCAGCAATACCAACCCCGGTGGTGGGTCTGCGAACCAATAATCACACCAGAAAGTCCTGGAGGACGGAACGGCCAAAGAAGCCATCCCTCCGGACTTGACTGTCCAGGCAGTAGTGTCTTGTGAACGTGTGCAGCGAGGCCCACGTAGCTGCCTGGCAAATGTCCTGTAAGGGGACTCCTCAGCCCAAGGCAGTTGTTGTTGCCGTGGCTCGAGTGGAATGAGCCCGCAATCCAGCAGGGGGCTCCTTTTTGGCCATGGAGTAACATGCCTGAATACACAAGATGATCCACCGCGAAATGGTCCTCTTGTGTACCGCCTTTCCCTTCTTCGCGCCCACGTAACCAACAAAGAGTTGGTCATCCACCCGGAACTGGCGTGTGCGATCTAGGTAATAAGAGAGCGCACGTTTTGGGTCCAGACTGTGGAGCCTCTCTTCCTCTTTCGAGGGATGCGGAGGCGGAAAGAAGGTGGGCAAAGTAACGGACTGCCCAATCTTGAAGTCCGTGACAACCTTGGGCAGAAAGGAAGGTCGTGTACGCAACACCACCTTGTCCGGATGAACAGAGAGGAAAGGTGGAGTAGAAGAAAGAGCCTGGAGCTCACTCACTCTCCTGGCAGAGGTGATGGCAACCAGGAAAGCAGTCTTCAGGGTGAGAAGACGGAGAGGACAGTTATGGAGCGGCTCAAAGGGAGCACACATTAGATAAGTGAGTACAAGATTCAAGTCTCACTGGGGCATCACGAAGGGAACAGGAGGGAACATGTGTGTGATGCCCTTCAGAAATCTATTTACAATGGGAGACTTGAATAAGGAAGGCTGATCAGGTAGCCGTAAGAAGGCGGAAAGAGAAGAAAGGTACCTCTTAAGAGTGCCCAGAGCAGAGCCCTGCTGGGCAAGGGAAAGAAGGAAGAGTAGAACTTCAGAAAGGGGTGCAGAGAGAGGGTCCACAGCCTTTGCTGTGCACCAGGCCACAAATCTGTTCCACCTGCAGGCGTATACCGACTTTGTGGAGGGACGCCTGGCTGCCAGAATGATATCACAGACTTCGGGAGGCAAGTCAAATGGCCTCAACTGCTGCCGCTCAATCTCCAAGCTTGTAGGTGGAGACTGGACAGGTTCGGGTGCAGGACCGTCCCCAGCTGCTGCGACAGAAGGTCCTCCCGAAGAGGCAGACGAATCGGGGGATCGACTGACATGCTGAGTAGCTCGGGATACCAGTATCTTCGTGCCCAGTCCGGAGCCACAAGGATAACCTGGGCCCGGTCGCGCCTGATCTTCTTCAGCACTCTGGGCAGAAGTGGTATAGGCGGAAAGGCGTACAATAGACTGCAACTCCACTCGTGACGAAAAGCGTCTCCGAGCGAGTGCCGCCTTGGAAATTCCAACGCGCAGAACCAATGACATTGCGCGTTCTCTTCTGTGGCGAATAGATCTAACCAAGGCTCTCCCCATTGCTGAAAGAGGCCTTGCGCCACGTCCGAGTTCAGACGCCATTCGTGATCCATCATGCACCGACGGCTGAGTTTGTCCGCCCTGGCATTTAGAGAGCCTTCCAGGTGTTGAACCACCAGGGTCACGCCCTGATGTTCCAGCCACTGCCAGAGGCGCAGAGCCTCCTGGCATAGGGTTCACGACCCCACCCCGCCCTGTTTATTGCAGTACCATATGGCGGTGGTGTTGTCAGTGAACACCTGCACTACACTCCCCCAGACAGAGGGGAGGAATGCCTTCAGTGCTAGACGAATCACCCGCAGCTCCAAAAGGTTGATATGGAGCCGGGACTCTGCCGGAGACCAGAGGCCTCTGATCTCCGCCTCTCCCATGTGGCCTCCCCAGCCCTGGAGGGACGCGTCAGTCACAACCACGTGCTCCGGGTGGGGTAGGGAGAGGGATCTGCCACTGACCCAGTCGCAGTCCGTGAGCCACCACTGCAGTTGTCTCGCAGTGCCCTCCGAGATCAAGACATGATCGGACAGGTTGCCCTAATGCTAGGCCCACTGAAACTTCAGGTCCCACTGCAGAGCCCGCATCCGCCACCTGGTGTGATGCACCAGAAGGATGCAGGAAGCCATCAGCCCCAGAAGCCGCAGCGTCAACCTGACCGAGACTCGGGATAACGGCTGAAAGATGGGAATCAGACCCTGTATATCCCGAACCCGCTGTTCGGGAGGGTAAACCCGAAACTGCGCCGAGTCGAGAACCGCTCCGATGAAGAGGAGCTTCTGAGAGGGACACAGGTGTGACTTCGGCACATTGATGGAGAACCCTAGCAAATGCAGGAGGTCGGCCGTAGTCTGGAGGTGGCTGACGACTGTCTGGGGCGAGCCCGCCTTCAACAACCAGTCGTCTAGGTAGGGGGAAGACTGACACCCCCAACCTGCGCAGATGAGCTGCGATCACCTACATCACCTTCGTGAACACCCGTGGGGCGCTAGTAAGGCCGAAGGGGAGCACGGTAAACTGAAAGTGCTCTTGGCCTACCGTGAACCGCAGGTAACGCCGGTGGGCCGGGGATGTGGAAATACGCGTCCTGCAAATGTGGAATTTTAGTTTGCGAGCTAAACATCATCTGCGCCAGCTTGTCACCCACGTACGACGTGCACGGCAGCCATTTTAGGTATCATGGTCTCCCTGTCCACGATCGATCGCCAGCGCGCCCCTCTGACCCAGCAAGCATCCTCCGCGCACCCTGGCACCCCCTCCCTCCCCCTCATGAGCATAACCCTTCTGCATGACCCTGTCCTTGGGAGTCACGCCAGCGCCTGACCAGCACCTCCTCTCCTCCCATGAATGCCCCTCTGTGATAAACCTTCCCTCCGCGCTCAATTGTCCACGCGGCATGAATACCACTCCTTTGATGACCTCTTACCCCATGTCCGACTGTCCACACAGGTCCGTGGCCATTGCCTAAGCCGAGAGATACCATTTACTGCCCCTCATTGTATGGAATCGCCCCTCTTCAAAGGACACACTGTTGATCAGGGCCTCCCCACCCCCTGGGATATGATCAGGCGCACACATCCTAAGACTTGGCGAAACACTCAGCTGCGTGATGACCCCCTCCTCTTATCAGCAGGTTGAGGACCTCTATTGTGAAGGTATACGGGGGTGGGATTGACACGAGGATTATGGGGATGTCTTTTTCCTTACTTCACAATGTTATGATTGTAATAAAGAAAGGTCACATGCCATAAACCAGTGTATAAGAGGCCAGGCCTCAGAGAGGCTGTTAGAGCACCTCGAGACGATACCTTGTTGTCTGATCTGATGTGTTCTGCTCCGTCGGAATAAAACTTCTGTTTCCTGCCTTCTGGTCTCCGGCGCCTGCCTCATTGCTTGGTAATTTGAATGGTACAAAGGCGGTTAGCGCCGGGCAAATCTTGAAAAAGGTCATAGCCCTACCCTTTTTCCACAATTGGCGTCCCAAAGCGTGGGGCCCATCAGCGACACGTGGATCCAGTGGGAGAGGTCCCGACGACAGAGTGAACGACTGCAACGATCGGGAGAGCTCGTGTCTGATAGACCCTCGTCTGACAGCCGATCATCCGACCTTCACTAGTTCCGAACAGACCTCTCTCGAGTGATCTACGGTCCTGACTGGGAACCATCAGGAGTGCCACGAACATCACGAAGAAGAGAGGACGATCGGGCGCTGGATTCAGAAGACAGGAAACCGTCCATGCTGTCCGGGTAAGGTCGTGAAGACATGACGAACTGAGAAAAGATTGTTTGGTTTGGATAATACTAGTATTACGCTTTGTTGAACCCTCTGGAGATTCACCGTCTGCAAACGGAGAAAACAACAGGCTCTCTCTTTGCAAGCAGTGAAGGATAGGTAACGCAGACTTTTGTCCCCGTTGTATTCCGTCGTGCCTATCTTCCTCCCCCACTGTTTTCCCGAACTATCGTTCGGGGATTATTGTCTGGAGATTCTTTGTCTGCAAACAGGGAAGAACAAGGTCTCTCTTTGCAGGTAGAGAAAGGGTGGGTAACGCAAACTTTTCGTACCCACTTATTCTCCCCACTGATTGTTTGATTGACCGAACACTGATTGTTCGGTATTGGTTCTTTTGAGGTATTCACCGCCGGCAAAAAACGGAGAATAGAAATATTCTGTCTAGTCTTTGCCCGCCGTGATAAGATAGGTAGTGCAGACCTTTGTCCCCGTTGTAACCCGTCATGCCTATCTTCTCCCCACTGATTGGTAGCCTGTACAGCCCGAACCGCTTATTAGAGATGAACCATCCGGCTCCACTGGAAGGCACCCCTAATAAGGACATGTTCACTAAGCATGGACTAGTCGCTATTGCTTATACTAAGTTATGGCATAAAAATACAAAGAAGAACCCTGAAAGTCAGTGGCCACTGATAGGTTCCTTCGATGAAAACAAAATAAAAACATTGGAAATAGCGCTCCAGAAGAATAAGACCACGCCCACTATGTTCAATAGTATAGGCATGTGGCGCAAAGAAACGGAACAACGAAAGAAAAGAGAAGAAGCAAAAATAGGGAAAGAATTACGAAAGGCAGCCCACCTAGCCGCAAAGCAACTAGAAGAAGAAATAAAAGAAAGAAAGGAAGCTACACAAAACCAAGAATTAGGGTCGACAGGTCAATGTCCTGTCAGGACCCCCTCTGCGCTCTACCCTGAATTGCCCTCCAAACAGCGGGCAAACGATGAGTTACTACTAGGTCCCCCAATCATCTACATGCCCCCACGGTATGCCCCCTGCCAACAACACCCGCAGGCTCTAAGTGCAAACAAGAGCGATCTTAGCGCTAGTGCACCGGCCCTCGCGGCCTCCGCACCAGCCGCATTAACAACATCGTCAGACGATCCCGAGGCTAGCAAGCAACCACCAGCCAGGCCAGATAGGTTGAGCAAAGATGAGCGGGATGGGATCGACAAAATAGCAAAGACCTTAGTAGAACGAAGGGAGAGCGAAGAATACACAATGAACATATATAATTCACATGCCGACAGCCACAGACGGCACTTCATTTTGCGATTCAGCTACCACACCCTGAACGCATATGAAGATAGGTATCAAAGTAAGGGCCCCGCTAAACTAACAAAGCTGTATAGGAAGATTGATGTTGGAGATGGGACTGAATGTGAGGCGACGGAGCTCTTCATGCAGATGCTTGAGGTCTTCCGCCACCTCATGGAACAAAAACCAGAAACCAAGGTTACAGTCCCTGAAACGACCTCAGTAGAAGTAGCCAATACTATGATGCACATTAGAGAGGCGGCCCCTTATTGGATCCCGCCACGTGGCCTGGGAACAAGCAATGATATTAATCATGCAGATGCAAAAGGGAGAGTTGTGTATAATTGGGTTTACCAACCATGGGACCGGCAAGATATCCTAACCTTTAAACAAACTCTGCCCGATTTGAGAAAGAACCCGACAGCATTCTATACCGAATTAGGCACAGCTTTGGGTTCGACGATAATGACTTTAGCGGACATTGACTTGTTCTTCGGGTTATGCCTGCCAGCTGACGTGTGGAAGCAAATCCGGAAGGCTGACCACACGGATCTGTTTGGACATACCTGGGACCAACTCGGTAAACTGGATAGACAGCGAGAGCCAGGATGGAAACCAGTGAAGGACATACTGGAGCTCCCAGACAAACTGGTTCAGAAGTTAAAGACACTGATCCCAGAAAGAAAGGTAGACTGGTCGATAGTGACGGCCTGTCGACAGAAACCCCAGGAAGACGTGTCGGAATACTTCTCCCGATTCGAGACAGTGTTCTCCGACTACAGTGGCCAAGATATGACCACTGCAACCGGACAACACCTGTTTGTACAAAATTATGTAAAGGGCCTAACACAAGAGGTCTCCCAGAAATTGCAGACAAGTGAGAGTAGTTGGGGGGCCTCCAAACCCGCAGCTATCCTTCAGATGGCTCAGTATTACGAGCACCAAAAGAATGAGAATGATAGGGCGTCCGAGAAAAAGAAGAAAGATTTAAAGGAAAGGGTAATGATAGCCCAGATACAAGGTATAGCGGTGGGACGGTAACGCAAAAGGGGGAACTACCAATCAACCCCCCCCAGAGATCTATCTCCTAAAGATCACACCCCAACACCCCACACTGGACGTAGAGACATTAGCAATGACCAATGCGCCTTCTGCAAAGGGTTCGGCCACTGGAAATCCGAGTGTCCGGTTCTGCTAGAGATGAATAGAAATAGGGACCCCAGGGATGTGGCGGGTGGACAAAGAAACAGAGGACAAGGACGAGGGCACACAAACGACACCAACAATGACAGATCAGGGAGATTGAACACATTTGACCGCCCCCGACAGAACCAATATAAACTATCTGATGGTGAGAATGCCCCTGATTTTGCATAGGACTGCCAGGGGCAAGGGAGGGATCCAGTCGAGCTCTGTGTTGACCAGCAAGGTCCTTATGTCACCGCTAAGGTCCTGGGTACAGAGTCTCCATTTTTGATAGACACTGGGGCGACACGTAGTGTGTTATCAAAACGACTGATTCCAAGGGCACCCTTGTCTGGCTCACACATTACATCGATAGGTTTCAATGGGACGCCCTCCACTAACCCCCTGTCCATACCTATCACCTTTGACCTAGAAAGCAACACCACTGACACGACATTTCTGCTCTCCTCCAACTCCCCAGACGCCATTATGGGCATTGACTTACTGAAACATTTTCGAGCTACCATTAGATGTTCCCCGGATGGAATCCGAGTCATCCTGTACGACAACCCAGGCATGCCCAGACCCTGCCCCTTACGACACATGTGCTCCATAACTGACGCTGACCTGTCCTTGCTTGACACCCTGCCTCCGTACCTGTGGGCCAAAAATGACTCTGATGTGGGACGAATGATGATTGACCCTATTCATATAACTGTAAGACAGGACGCTATGCTCCCGAAACTCCCGCAATATCGGATATCCCCAGAGGGCGAGAAGGCACTGGTAGCGATCATTCAGTCTCTGGTAGATGCAGGAGTGGTTGAAGAAGTGGTTAGCAACGTCTGCAACAGCCCAATCCTACCTATTGTTAAGAAACAAGGTGAGGGAGATGAGAAAGCGTACCGCTTCATCATCGACCTGCGAGAGATTAACAAAGTGGTTGTACCCCAATACCCCGTGGTCTCAGACATCACCACCATTCTGACCCTCATCCCGTCCACTGCCACCACCTTCACTGTCATCGACCTTAAAAATGCGTTTTTTTCTATCCCGATCCATCCAGACAGCCGTTATCTCTTCGGCTTCACTTTAAAATCCCGCTCGTACCGATTTTGTAGAGCTCCCCAGGGGTATACTGAAAGCCCGAGCATTTACAGCCAGGCCCTCAAAAGACAGCTGGATGCCTTCCAGCTACCAGATGGAGTGGTGTTGATCCAATATGTTGATGATATCCTTTTGGCGGCCGACACCACCCCACTTGCCACGACAGCCACTGTCCAACTCCTACACTTTCTTGCAGAAAATGGCCATAAGGTCTCCAAAAAGAAGTTGCAGTTCTGCCAGCCATAAGTGACTTACCTAGGCCATCTCCTGTCCAAAGAAGGAAGGAAACTTACACCCGACCGAATCCAAACCATCCTAGACACCCCCATCCCAAAAACACAAAAGCAAGTCCGCTCTTTGGTTGGCCTAACCTCTTTTTGCAGACAGTGGTTACCTAACTTCAGCCTCATTGTAAGACCCCTACTTGCCCTATTAACCAAAGATGCCTCCTTCCCGCTCCCTTGGACCCCTGAGTGTCAAGCGTCCTTTTGTGAATTACGAAATGCACTCTGTTCAGCACCCGTCCTAGGAACCCCGGATTACTCCAAACCCTTCTCCCTCTTCACCCACGAAAGGGAGGGGTGTGCATTGTCTGTCCTGACTCAATCAATTGGTCCTAAGCAGCGCCCTTGTGCCTACTTCTCCGCCACTCTTGATCCTGTAGCCAGAGCTTTGCCTGCCTGCCTTCGAGCAGTAGCTGCCGCTGCTGTCTCTATCCGTCAGAGTGAGGGAATCGTACTTTCAAACTCCCTCACCGTGTTAGTACCCCATGCAGTTGACACCCTTCTGAACCAAACCAAGACTCAACATTTGACTAGCGCACGACTGACAGGGTATGAACTGACGCTACTTGCACCCCACATCACACTAAAGAGATGCACGACTTTGAATCCTGCCACATTACTGCCCCTGCCTGAAAATGACCCTGACGTTCCTCCCATACACGACTGTGTGACCCTCACGGACGAACAAACCAGGAGTAGGGTTGACCTCCGAGACACCGCTTTCACTGACCCCGATGGAGAGCTATGGGTAGACGGCTCATGCATCAAACTCCCAGATGGCACCACTTCGGCTGCCTACGCAGTAACTACAGCCCGAACAGTAGTTGAAACAGCCTGCATCACACAACGGTCTGCCCAGGCAGCAGAGCTGATAGCCCTCACACGAGCATGCATCATAGCCACAGGGACCACCGCGAACGTATATACAGACAGCCAGTATGCCTTCGGGGTGGTCCACCATTTTGGACTCCTGTGGAGGGAGAGGGGATTCCTGACGTCCCACGGCACCCCCATCCTTCACGGAGATTTGGTTTCTGCCCTGATTGAAGCTGTTCTCCTCCCCAAACGACTAGCAGTGATCAAATGCCAGGCACACAAGAGGGTGACAGACTTAGTCGGACAAGGGAATGCACTAGCCGACATCACTGCACGAACAACAGCTGAGAATAGGACGGTGACACGCATGTATGTGACCAGGTCACAAGCAGAGAAATGGACTGACGCAAGGGAAATGATCAGAGACATCCAGTCGGCCAGCACCCCGCACGAACTAACTAAATGGGCCGGGGTGGGTCTGAAGGATGATGAGGGCTGCTGGCGAACAAGAGATGCAGACAAATGGTTGCTGCCTGACTCATACCTGATCCCCATACTGACGATGGCTCATTCCCCCGCACACATAGGATCTGCACCCATGATCGAACTCATTTCCAAAGTCTGGCACAACGACAAAATCCCCGACTCAGCCAGACGCCTAGTCCAACAGTGCCTTATCTGTCTGCAACACAACCCCGGGAAAGGAACTGTGGTACCCCGGGGAGGGTTTGGGACCCCCAATCACCCCTTTGAGGTCCTTCAGATGGACTACATCCAACTAGAAAGATGCCAAAGCTTGAAGTATGTGCTAGTCATCGTATGTGCCTTCAGCAAATGGGTAGAGGCCTATCCAACCCGTGACAACACTGCCATGACTACTGCCAAAGTACTACTGAAAGAATTCTTCCCTCGCTATGGCCTTTGTCGAATTTTATGGAGCGACAATGGCCCCCACTTCATAGCTGAGGTTATCCAACTAATCCTAAAGGGGTTGGGGGTGAAACAGAGATTTCATGCAGTCTTCCACCCCCAATCCGCCGGCCTGGTGGAACGCCATAATGCCACACTGAAGCTGAAATTGTCAAAAATAGTGGCCACCACTGGACTTAAATGGCCGGATGCCCTCCCACTGGCATTGTTATCGATGCGCTCCACTCCCACCAAGCATCATTTGACCCCCTACGAGGTTATATTCGGGCGACCGATGAACCTCTGGACTGCTCCCAAACCAACCTCCATCCATGACGTCCCGGACGTCCTACTGTCTGATTATTTGTGCAAATTAACTAAAACGTTGTCTGTCATTCATCAACAGGTGCAGCAGGCCATCCCCGATGTTTCCAGGGGCCCCGGCCACGACATCCAACCGGGAGATTTCGTGCTAATACGAAATTTCCAGCGGACCAAGAGTCTGGAACCCCGGTGGACGGGCCCCTGGCAAGTGCTGATCACCACACGAACGGCGCTTCGAGTGGAGGGGAAGAAGCACTGGCTGCACGCACATCATTGCCGGAAGGTCTCTGCGAACCTGGCCACGACAGAAAACGTCAACACCCAAGAAGAGCTCCTGAACAAGGACCGACCGACATTGAACTGTTATCCCGATACTGGGGCACTTGAACTTGCAAAATTCTCTGATCCCACTGTGCCATCCAGAGAAGGGTATTTTCTGCGTCGAAAGGAGGGAGCTTCGGCTAAGTAGACCTCGGACTAAGTTGAATCTCAGAACGGTGACCTAAGCACAACCAAGGGTTGCCGGGAGAGAAGCTAAACGAAGTCTGTGGTTCTGCCCGCTACCGAGCCCCTTGAAGGTGATGGAAGCACCAGATAAGAAGATGATGGAAGCGCCAGATAAGATGATGGAAGCAACAGGAAATACCCACTATAGAAACCCAAAGACTGACAATTTGCACAAATCAAAGACAATCGCCCTCTTTATTGTCTTCCTCTTCTGCCTCCTCCTCATGACCTCCTTCTGGATTCTGGAGGAAAGCACACCGGCTCATGAGGCATTGCTACCTACTGCACAACCAACACCCCTTAAAGAGCATCACCTAATCCCTCTGTCGCCTCAGCTGCGAGAAAGGCGCAGGGAATTCTGGAACAATTCCTTCGTGCAACTGTTGCACCAACACAACCTTGCTGCAAATGCCACAAACTGCTGGATCTGCGGGTTGCTCCCGCATGCCACTGAACACTCCATCCCCTTCATCCCTTCTCCTTTCTCAGTTCACGGCTCTTGCCTCGCCTGGTTGATCCTCATGCAAGAGAGCCACAAGGACAACGCCACCTCCAGCCAGACAGTGTCGCACTTCTACTCTGATTTCTGGCTGAACAAAACCGACAAGACCTCTGCTGCCTTGTGTCCTGCGCTCACAGGCGCCACCTTCCTTAAAGACATTCCAGCCAAAGAACGAGTCGAAGTACAGGTACTCCACAATCCGGCTAGGTCCACGTTCTCTCATCTGCAGAAACAAACTACCGCCACTCTGACCGTGGCTCTTTCAGTCATCAATGTCACAGGTCTCGTGTGTCTCGAAGGCCAGGGATCACAGCCGGTGGGTCGCAGTTCCTGCCGAATCATCAGAACATTGGACTCAGCCGACCCCCCCTTCCTTTGTTGCTTCTCCAAATATGTACTTTGTGTGTGGCACCAAAGCTTACACCTGGCTCCCGAAAGGTTGGAAGGGTATCTGTTATATTGCCTTCGTTCTTCCACCCACATATATAGCCCCTGCCAACCATCACCGGCAGAAGCGTGCAGATGACATTGGACAAGCCGACTCCACCGGAGCACAGTTCCTAGATGCAGCTAAGGGACTTGTTCCTCTGTGGGGCCCCATGGCAAACAGCCGCGCTATCCGACACCTGACCCAGGCAGTAGAAACAACGATCAACATCACGGCTGGCATCCTCGCCAACAACACGGCGGAACTTCAGGCGGTCCGTCTTGTGACCCTTCAAAACCGCCTTGTCCTAGACGTGGTCCTAGCCGACCGAGGAGGAGCATGCCGCATCATCGGATCTAGCTGCTGCACCTACGTGCCTGACAACTCGCCTTCCGTCTACAAGGCAATTGAACACCTCCACAGACTTTCCTCGGAGGTTCACCAAGAACAAGAAGGATGGTCACTTGGGAGCTGGTTTTGGGACACTTTGAGGAACTGGGGTTGGAGATTGTTTTCCTTCGTGCTGATACCTGTTGTGATATTATGTGGGTGTTGCTTGGGTATTCAATGTCTACCCTCCTTGTGCAGCTTCATTTCTAACTGTATGTGCCCAAAGACTTTGGACTTCCGAACTGAGCACATGAGTCCCCTCTACGAAGTAGAAATACGTGGCCTTATGGGGATAAATCCGAACTGACAAGTTGGCGAGACATGTTAAAAGGGAGGACTGTGGAATTTTAGTTTGCGAGCTAAACATCATCTGCGCCAGCTTGTCACCCACGTACGACGTGCACGGCAGCCATTTTAGGTATCATGGTCTCCCTGTCCACGATCGATCGTCAGCGCGCCCCTCTGACCCAGCAAGCATCCTCCGCGCACCCTGGCACCACCTCCCTCCCCCTCATGAGCATAACCCTTCTGCATGACCCTGTCCTTGGGAGTCACGCCAGCGCCTGACCAGCACCTCCTCTCCTCCCATGAATGCCCCTCTGTGATAAACCTTCCCTCCGCGCTCAATTGTCCACGCGGCATGAATACCACTCCTTTGATGACCTCTTACCCCATGTCCGACTGTCCACACAGGTCCGAGGCCATTGCCTAAGCCGGGAGATACCATTTACTGCCCCTCATTGTATGGAATCGCCCCTCTTCAAAGGACACACTGTTGATCAGGGCCTCCCCACCCCCTGGGATATGATCAGGCGCACACATCCTAAGACTTGGCGAAACACTCAGCTGCGTGATGACCCCCTCCTCTTATCAGCAGGTTGAGGACCTCTATTGTGAAGGTATACGGGGTGGGATTGACACGAGGATTATGGGGATGTCTTTTTCCTTACTTCACAATGTTATGATTGTAATAAAGAAAGGTCACATGCCATAAACCAGTGTATAAGAGGCCAGGCCTCAGAGAGGCTGTTAGAGCACCTCGAGACGATACCTTGTTGTCTGATCTGATGTGTTCTGCTCCGTCGGAATAAAACTTCTGTTTCCTGCCTTCTGGTCTCCGGCGCCTGCCTCATTGCTTGGTAATTTGAATGGTACAAAGGCGGTTAGCACCGGGCAAATCTTGAAAAAGGTCATAGCCCTACCCTTTTTCCACACAAATCCAACGCTACCAGCCAGTCTTCCGGGTCCAGGGCAGCTAGGACCTGAGCTAAAGTCAGCATCTTGAACTTCTCCTTGCGGAGGAAGCCGTTGACGTTCCGCAGGTCCAAGATAGGGCGTAGGTCCCCTTTGCCCTTCTTGGGTACCAGAAAGTAGTGGGAATAACATCCACACCCTACTTCTGGCCTAGGAAGACGCTCGATGGCCCCCTTGGCCAAGAGGGCCATGACTTCCTCTTGCAGAAGTTGCAAGTGATCCCCCCGACACGCGGTGGCATGGATGGAGGGGTCGCCTCGAAGGGGAGGGAGTAGCCCCTTCGGACGATCTGCAGCACCCACCTGTCCGATGTGATGGTGCGCCAGTGGGAGAGGTGATGGCGAACCCTGCCTTCCACAGGCGTCACATGGGCCCGAAAACTCGGAAGGTTTTGAGGCGGGTGCTGTGGAGGGAGGTGTGGACTGGCCTTGCCGTTGTCCCCGACCGCCGCCACGGCTGTTTCCACGGCCACCACCGCGCCGTTGAACATTTTGCGGCGCGTGGCTGGCAGCACGTGTGGGGGTGCCCCTTCCGTGGCCACGAAAGGAGCGAAAGGCACCCGATTGCTGGCGCATGGTCTGCCTTGTTGCCGAAGAGGCGACGGCCATCAAACGGCATGTCCAGGAGTGTGGCCTGGACATCGGCCGAGAAGTTGGCGGATCTCAACCAGGCGTGGTGTCGAACCGCCACCGCCGTGGCCATTGCCCTGCCCAGTGAATCCGTTGTATCCAGCCCACACCGGATAGAATAACGTGGTGCATCTCGGCCCTCCGCAAGGGTTTGGGCGAGTTTAGCCCGGACCTCCTCCAGGCATTGTGGCAGCACCTCCGCAACCGTGTCCCACAGAGTGTGGGTGTAGCGGCCCAAGAGACAGGCGGTATTCACAGACCGCAGCCCTAAGCCAACAGACAAGAACACCTTCTTCCCAAACTGTTCGTATCTCTTGGATTCCCGGTCGGGCGGGGCCGACGGGAATGCGGTCTGGGAGTTGGAGGCCTGGATGACCAGGCTCTCGGGGGTGGGATGGGTGGACAAAAAGCATGGGTCGCCCGGGACTGGGCGGTAGCGCCTGGCCACGTTCCTATCCACAGGCGGACCTGTGGCGGGCTTGGACCAAGTGCCCACAAGAACGCCACATAAGGCCTCATTGAACGGCAGCAGAGGCCCGCTGGAGCTTGACTGCGGTTTGAGGACCTCCGTGAGGAGATTAGTCTTCACGGCCGCGACAGGGAGCTCAAGGTGTAATGTCTTGGCTGCCTTCGTCAACACTACACTATATGTAGACCCCTCCTCCGAAGCCACAGTCGGAGGGGAGGTAAATCCAGTGTCTGGCGATGTGTCAAGACCACTGGCCTCCCCAAGCTCATATGTCCAGTCCTGTTGAGACTGGCACTCCAGTGCCAGAGGGTCCTCAGACCCCTCTCAATCCTCCTCGTCACCCGTAACCTGCAAAACAGGATTAGTAGACGGGGCCTCCTCGTGGAAATAAAAATCTCCAAAGGCCGTCGGAAGCGTTCCGGCGCCAGAGTCGGACCGTAGGGGACATTGGGGACGGAATCCACAGCGGGCGCCGGGGGCGACACCCGAGGGGCCGGCGCCGGTGAGGTCGGAAGGTCGACCGGCGACGACCCGGATCTGGAAGCGGACCCAGTGAGGTCATGCGGCGCCGGGACCGAAGTCGCCGGTGGCGCCGGGGCCGAATCACCAGGCGGCATCGGAGGCGAAGCACCCGACCCGCTAGGGCCTCCGGTCGGGACCGTTGGGCCCGAAGGCGCCATGGAACCCGACTGAGGAGGGAGGGACCTCATGGCCATGAGGTACCGCTCGATCTCCTCTGGCGTCGCGCCGTGCCCAAGGACCCGAAGGTGTGGGGAAGGCGGCGACGCTTGCGACTCCCGCGGAGCCGCGGAGGGCGGTGTCGCCCGAGCCCCCGGCCGCATCGTGCGAGCGTCGGGGTGGGTCGGAGGAACGATGACGTCGCTCCGACCTCTCATGCCTCTTACCTGAGGTCTTGGAGCCTGACGACCGGTGTCCACTCCCGGAGCTTCGATGACTCCGACCTCGCGACCTGTCCCTCGACCTCCCGTGGGACCGGGACCGGGACCTGGAGTGGTGCGGGGCCGACTGCCGCAGCTCAAGCCGCTTGCGGGACCGCTCCTGCCTAGCCTTCGACGTCAGGGCCCGGAAGTCGGAGCAGGTTCGATCGTCATGGTCGAGGCCTAGGCACTTCAGGCACCGGCGATGGGGGTCCGTGACCGACATCAGTCGGTCGCACTTCAAGCAGGGCTTGAACCCGGGCATCCCTACCGGCACCAATAGAGTCGAAGACTCGAAGAAAAAGAGTGATCAAAAAGATCAAAAGTTTAGTCAAAAAATGACTAGGGGTAGAGCTTCTCCGGATCCGCGCTAGCTGGCGCGAAAAAAAGAAGAACTGACGTCAGCGCGCATGGGCGGCGTCTAAGTACTCCGACGACGTCATTCCGGCGCTAACGACGCCGACGACGGTTGCGGAGCCGCAGACGACGCCTACCGACGCGCAGGGGTACTGCTACGCAAAAATTTCCGGATCCAGTCTGACGCCTGGGGATATTCTAAGGTAACGAATCTATCACTAACGTGTCTCTTTCAGATATCTAAAAGCGCCAGGATACCCGTAGGGTGGCAGTTGCACTATATAAGTATAGATACGATACGATACTCTGTGACAGGACCAGGTGTGGCTTTAGCTCGTTGCTGGAAAACCCCAGCGATGTCAAGAGGCTGGCAATCTGGGGGTGGTCCATGACTTACTGCGGCGATCCTGCCTTGAGCAGCCAGTTGGCAAGGTACTAGAATACTTGCACTCCCAAGGTGGGCAGCAACCATCACCACCTCTCTAGTGCACACTGAGGTAAGGTTGAAGGTCGAAGGTTAACACTGTGAATTGAATATGCTCTTGGTCCATTTTGAGACCCAGGTAATGCCTGCACGATTGAAATAGGAAAATATGCCCCCAGCAGGTTCAAGGACACATTTCAATCTACTAGATTCAGAGCAGACACAATCTGAGCCAACATAAAATATTTTGAATTATTCCTTCCATAAGAAGGCATTCAGCGACAAAGGTCCAAAATGGGCACTAGCCTCTCATCCCTTCTTGGGACGAGGAAACTGCAAGAATAACATCCTTTAACAGTCTCAGAGTCTGGCTCTATGGCATCTTTCGAGAGTAAATGTAGTACCTTCTGCATCAGGATTTACAAGTGTTCCTGCAACATTTGTTCTCGTAAGGGAGATAAATGGGATGGGGAAGAAAGACACTCCTAAGGGATATGTGGTGGCTCAGCTGTCTTTGCACCTCTTTAGAGCAAAATCTGCCTTTTCCCCCAAAATGTTTGAGCTGCTCAAAGGGCATGTCCTTTAGAACACCTGTACATCACCAAAATTCCAGTAGACCTCACCCATGCCTGCCTCATTAAGACCACATTGGTACCAACAGCCCTGCCGGTGTAATCTGTAGTATCCAGTCCAGCACAAATCTCAAACATTGCTGCATCCTGTCCATCATATATGTGTGCCAAATAGGCTATGAGATCCTCTGGGACTGCCGGAAAAATAGATCTGACCATGTCCCAGAAAGCAGGTTAGTATCTGCCCATCAAGCATACAGCGCTTAAGGGCCAAACTTGCATATGAAAACATTATTTTGCCAAATAAGTTTATCCATTTGTATTCAATGTCCACAGGTCTGGTCTGCTAAATTATGGGCAAGAACGTGGTTTTTACTATGTATCCATTAAAGCGTGTAAGAGCCTCATTAAAAGGCTACAATGGCTCATTCGCCCTGTCTGAAGACTGCATTCCAGATCATTTGTGCAAATAATGTGGGGAATCATACTTGGTTTTAGGGGATGTGTCCCACTCACTGTCATTTTGTAGGCCTGGGTGTAATGCGTCACCAGTATAATGAGGAGGGAGCAGAACATCTCCCTCCTGTTTATCATCCATAGCCTACCTGGATCTTACCAGAGGGTCAGCCACAGTCAAAAATAGACTGTTGCCTCTGCTGGTAGATGCACTTCTGCATGTGTCAGTTTAGAACCAGGCTGACTGGTAACTCATAGTGCTTTTATAACCTGGTAATTTGATATCATTCGGGTTTGACATTTATGTCAACACTGGGTCATCCATCTGTGAAGTGGGAACTAGCATGGATCTCGGAGCCAACATGGAAGACCCTACTGGAACCAGTACAGGCGATGGGACAGATCCCAAGGGGGTAGATGGCTTTGGGGGCGGAGCCCCTCTGCCATTAATCCAACTGAGGTGGCCCAAAAGGTGCTTCACGGGGGCGCCAGTATCACACTGAAAATTTTCAATATAGTCTCTTTGATGGCCAGAGTCTACTGCAGGGTTGGGAATGGCCTAGAAAACATAGAGTGTGCTGGGGGTCTACTGTTGAACTGCTTCCGAAGCTGGGGAGGCCAAATGCATGCAAAGCTTTTACTGATGCCTTCTATTTAGAACTAGAGTGGCAGAATGGGATCAAGTCTTACTTCGTCTTTTTATGTTTGGACTTGCACATTTCAAGGGACTTCTAGCAGAAATTGGGACTGTTCATGGGAGCAACCTCATGACCTGAATCAAAACTGGTTTTGCGATTGGGACATGTGCTTCGACCACAACCTCTTCTTGTGGTTGGTAAGGTCACGGGACCAGAGACGTACCTCGTACAGGTTCGTTATTAACACCTGGTTCCTGCAGTCATGGCATGATTTGAGGCCTCTAGTTTTTTAGAGGGGGACCTGGTTCCTTAGCACACTGTAGAAAGGTTTAGGCGTTGTTGGAAGGCTAACAAAAGTTGGGAGCAGATTTCCAGGTCTACACTGGAAACCACAGAAAGGAAAGAACGGATATGAGCACACAGGGGTGGCGCTTACATGCAGCTCGGCACTATAATTTCTGTGGTGATGCAGAGTCTCACAGTGTTGTGCAGGAACACTGCTGTTAAGTTTCCAGAGCCAGTCTGGCTCCTGGGGACTATTGAAAAGATGAACAATCAGCAATTACAATGAACAATCAGAAATAAACTTTTGTAAAGTAATAGTAAACATCACTACCTTAATTCCCATAGACATTAGCTACTTTGAATCATCCACTGGCTTGTATCATCAAAAACGTTAACCCTGTGGCTGACACTTACACCCACCCATCCACCCCAACTGATAACTGCCCAGTCATATTAGGGGGAAAAACACAGCCAGAATTAAAAAGAACCTTATAGTTGCAACTCTTATACCTTTTCTGGATCTCTGTCAAGCTGCTACTATCCAATTTCCAAACTCATGTATGTAAGGAAAAAAATACTTGAATGAGTGATCCAAATGTTTGTTGAGTGCCACCACAAGACATGCTCTCTTCTGGCTGAATTCTTACCCATAGGATTCCTGACTGAATGACCGCAGATTGCCAGGGGCGAGGGTGAAGTCTCCACCATGCCTTTTTCTGCACCTCATAGCAGCATTCAATACCATTGACCACAGCATCCTACTCCACAGGCTTCATTAAGTAACCTTGGGGGAACTGTCCTACGATGGGTTTGATTCTCCACCCCCGACTGATTAGGAGTAGACCTATCTACTAAAAACTATGCTCTCACCTACAAAGCTCCCAATCTACATACAGCCCCCACCCACCCGGCTCAAGCTGTACACCTGATGTGTCTCTAAACCTTTAGCCAGTGTCCCACCCTTGGCAAGCAAGGCAAGAACCTCAGATTCTCCTTAAATGATAATCTTTCTCAATTTGCTCAGCTCATGCTCGTAACCTGCATCAGGGAAACCATTTAGGACCATGCTTATGCAACTGTCCTGCAACATATCTAAGTTGCCCCCCTAACAACCTTTTACTTTAGGAGACCAGGTGAGCACCTCAGACAGGGTCACATCGTATATGGACTGTATCACTAGTGTTGAAGTAGATACCCAGAGAAGTACTTAAACCTCTACTGAACATCATTGGCATGTACCTTCTTTAAGACACTGTCCCATAGACAGATCTTTCCTCTCATCACGAAGCATCCGATCACAGGTCATTGTAACCTTCCACAGTACCACCCAATTATTTTCTGAAAAAGATCATGGAGTTGGCCACTACCAGTCTGGCTTAAGTCTATGCTGACATTTTCATGTTCCGTTTAAATGGCAGCAGCTCTAATGCCTGTTTTAGGTTGAAGTCCACCAGACAGAAGTTTTCTGGTTGATCAAGATACCTTGGGGACGTTTGGGAGGCTGACCTAGGAATGCATTCTGCCCATTGATTACCATTGGCGTGATGGTTTGTTACTAACATTTGCTTGCTATTTAATTGCTGCCTCCCTGTGGCCCCGCCCACCCCCAGCCCATTGGCCGCCCCGCTCCCGCCTCCCAGCTGACCCGCCCTCCCGGCTCCAGATTTAAGGGGACTGCAGTAGAGCGTCAGGAGTGACCACTGTGCCTTTAACTAGGCCGGGTCACCCCTCCTGCTGCCGACGCCTTCCTACCTGCTGCCGCGGATCCGAGCGACCCAGCCGCCGCTGAGCCGCCCGTCAGTGCCGGTTTCCCGCCGCTGCCTCCCTGCAGCCCCGCCCACCGCCAGCCCATTGGCCGCCCCGCTCCCGCCTCCCAGCTGACTCGCCCTCCCGGCTCCAGATTTAAGGGGACTGCAGTAGAGCGTCAGGAGTGACCACTGTGCCTTTAACTAGGCCGGGTCACCCCTCCTGCTGCCGACACCTTCCTACCTGCTGCCGCGGATCCGAGCGACCCAGCCGCCGCTGAGCAGCCCATCAGTGCCGGTTTCCCGCCGCTGCCTCCCTGCGGCCCCGCCCACCTCCAGCCCATTGGCCGCCCCGCTCCCGCCTCCCAGCTGACCCGCCCTCCCGGCTCCAGATTTAAGGGGACTGCAGTAGAGCGTCAGGAGTGACCACTGTGCCTTTGACTAGGCCGGGTCACCCCTCCTGCTGCCGACGCCTTCCTACCTGCTGCCGCGGATCCGAGCGACCCAGCCGCCGCTGAGCCGCCCGTCAGTGCCGGTTTCCCGCTGCTGCCTCCCTGCGGCCCGCCGAACTCCAGCCCATTGGCCGCCCCGCTCCCGCTCCAGCTGACCCGCCCTCCCGGCTCCAGATTTATGTCGCCCCCTGAGCGACCGTGCAGCGGACGCGCGCAGCGGGAGCGCCGACTGAGCGCCGAAGGTGCGCAAAAAGGTAAGCCCGTCTGTGCCCGTCCGCGCCCTGCGCCAGGACCCCTGGCCCCCGCAGACCCCAGCCCACCCGCCGGACGTACGACGCCGCCACCCTCAACGCACTCAACGCCGGCCGATTCCCGGGCTGCTACCGAGCCACCCCGAGACACACCCACGGACCCTTGTGCTGCAACTCCTGCAAGTTCGCCTGCATCCGGACCTGCACTACTCCAGCACCAACCAAGACCAAGACAAGCAACAGCAGCAGCCACCTGAAATGCATCCTGCTCAACACCCGCTCCGTCGACAGACACGCCATTGAGATCTGGACCCTGCTCGACACCACAGCCCCAGACGTCGCCTTCCTCACGGAAACCTGGATGAACGCCTCTTCAGCACCCGACATCGCCATCGGCATCCCAGGCGTCTACAAGATCATCCGAAGGGACCGCATCAACCACACCGGAGGAGGCATCACCATCATCCACAGGAACACCATCCGCATCACGACCAACACCGTCGACACCCTCGCACCCGCCGAGCACCTGCACTTCCAGGTCCACATCAACCCCAAGACCACCCTCAGAGGCACCCTCATCTACAGACCCCCGGGACCATGCACACAATTCAGCGAAGACATCGCCGACCTCATCAGCCCGCATGCCCTCTGCTCCGCTGACTACATCCTCCTCGGGGACCTCAACTTCCACCTGGAGAACAACAACGACCGCAACACCACCACCCTGCTGGACAACCTTGCCAACCTTGGTCTCAAGCAGCTGGTGACCACCCCCACCCACTACGCCGGACACACACTATACCCCGTCTTCTCATCCAGCAAGGACATCGTCTTCAGCCACGCCACCGGACTCCACTGTACGGACCACAGCTGCGTCCACTTCAGCTTCGGAAGGACCACAATCCACCACCACCAGCAACAGGTTGCTCGCAGAAGCTGGAACAAGATCACAGCCGACCAGCTCGCGACTTCCCTGAGCATGAACCCTCCCACCAGCACAACGAACCCAAGCCAGGCGGCCACCAACCTCACGAAGTGGATCAGCGACTGCGCAGACAAGCTCGCCCCCCTGAGGACCCCGCCTAGCAGACCCGGTAGCAAGAAAGCCCCATGGTTCACCGACGAACTCAAGAGCTCCAAGAAGAACTGCCGAGCCCTCGAGAGAACCTGGCGCAGAGACCCAACTCCGGACAACATGGCTGCCCTCAAGCTCGCCACCCGAAAGCACCACCAACTCAGCCACGCCACCAAGAAAACCGCATTCAAGGAACGACTGGACAACAACGCACACTACAGCAAGGAACTCTTCAACATCGTCAAAGAGCTCTCCAACCCCAACGCCGGAAACAACGACATCACCCCTTCGCAAGACCTCTGCAACTTCCTCGCCTCCTACACAACAGCTTCAGCACTCAACCGACGCACGCCACGACCGAACCACCGCCCCCCACCACCACCCTCCGCGCCTGGACTCCGATGAGCACCGAAGACACCGTCCGCACGATGAACTCCATCCACTCCGGATCTCCGACCGACCCCTGCCCTCACCACGTCTTCAACAAGGCCGACGCTGTCATCGCACCCCACCTGCGGGACATCATCAACACCTCCTTCGACACCGCTACCTTCCCGGAGAGCTGGAAGCACGCCAAACTCATCGCCCTACTCAAGAAGCCATCAGCCGACCCCACAGACCTCAAGAACTACCGGCCCATCTTGCTGCTCCCGTTTCCTGCAAAAGTCATCGAGAAGACCGTCAACAAGCAGCTGGCCGCCTTCCTCGAGACGAACGGATCCCTCGACCCCTCGCAGTCTGGCTTCCGGGCCAACCACAGCACCGAGACCGCCCTGATCGCAGCCACCGATGACATCCGAGCTCTGCTCGACAACGGAGAAACAGCAGCCCTCATCCTCCTAGACCTCTCCGCGGCCTTCAACACTGTCTGCCACCGTACCCTAGTACAGCGCCTCAGCAACGTCGGAGTCCAGGAGAAGGCACTGGAGTGGATCATCACCTTCCTCGCCGGAAGGACACAGAGAGTCCGCCTGCCTCCGTTCAGATCTGAAGCCACCGAGGTCATCTGCGGCGTTCCTCAAGGCTCTTCGCTCAGTCCAACCCTCTTCAACGTCTACATGAGCCCCCACATCGCATGCCAGCACCATCTCAACATCATCTCCTACGCCGACGACACCCAGCTGATCCTCTCCCTCACCAACGACCCCGCCACCGCCAGAGCCAACCTTCACGAAGGGATGAAAGAGGTAGCCGAATGGATGAAGAACAGCCGCCTGAAACTGAACTCGGACAAGACGGAAGTCCTCATCCTGGGATCCTCACCCTCCACCTGGGACGACTCCTGGTGGCCCCTTGACCTAGGCAGCGCACCCAAACCAACAGACCACGCACGCAACCTGGGCTTCATCCTGGACTCCTCCCTCTCCATGACCAGACAAGTCAACGCCGTCTCCTCGTCGTGCTTCAACATCCTGCGCATTTTTCGTAAGATCTTCCGGTGGATCCCCACCGAGACCAGGAAGACGGTCACCCAGGCCCTCGTCACCAGCCGGCTGGACTACGGCAACTCCCTCTACGCCGGAACCACCGCCAAACTCCAGAAGAGACTCCAGCGGATCCAGAACGCCTCAGCACGACTCATCCTGGACATCCCCCGTCAGAGCCACATCTCTGGACACCTGAGAGACCTGCACTGGCTCCCGGTCAACAAGAGAATCACCTTCCGACTCCTCACCCATGCACACAAAGCCCTACACAACCAAGGCCCAGGATACCTCAACAGCCGCCTCAACTTCTACGCTCCCAAACGCCAGCTTCGATCGACCGGCCACGCCCTCACCGCCGTCCCCTGCATCCGAAGAGCCACCACAGGGGGACGGTCCTTCTCCTACCTCGCCGCCAAGACATGGAACTCCCTCCCGACCCACCTCCGCCTGACCCAGGACCACCTCGCCTTCAGGAAGCAACTCAAGACCTGGCTGTTCGAGCAGTAGCGGACCCCTCTCCTCTAGCGCCTTGAGACCCTCGGGGTGAGTAGCGCGCTATATATAAATGCTTTGATTGATTGATTGATTGTTTTAGGTTGTCCAGCTTGAGTTTGTCCCTCCGATGGAGGATAGACTTTTCACTCTGTTCTTCCACATACTCGCTTTCTGTAATCAGGCCTCTAAATCTTATGCGTATCTCAAATTAGCTGTGCATTCAGATACAGAGGTCAAAAGGAGGGAGCCTGGTGTTTACTTTTCTTTCTCAGACTTCAACGATAGAGAATTTATGTGGCAATCTTGCTGTGAAAGTAATGGCTTTATTTCTACCACCCCTCAAAATTTAAATATCTGTAAATTAACTGTGCTGACAGTTCAGAACAGATCAGAATTAGGAAAGTACAAATGAAGCACTGTTTTGTAATTTTGAAGTGTGCGGGAAACAAATATTTGGATACTATCAAAACACATCAGTACACATGGTAATGAAATTCCCACATATTATTGTTTGTACGCAGCAAATCTGTGGCTGTGCAGATGGAATGGTCACGTCAATTGAAAATGGGCTGTCTGTAATGGCAGTGCACTACCACACCATGCATACTTCAAACTATACCACCAGGCACCATGTGCCCTGGAAGACTGTTTAAAATCCTGTAAAGTATTCAGTAAGCTGATTTATTGGTAGACTTCTCAGGGTTTCGAACTGATGTGCAATTTGTGAACCCGCATCATGTGGGCTTGACTAGTAACTATATTGCTAGAAGAGAAATAAAATGCTTAGCAAAGAAATGCGTTTTTATATTATATGAGAGAAGTACTTTATTATTCTTCCACTGTTTCCCAAAAGAGGAAGAGAACTTTATTTAAGCGATTTTTTTGTATAATCTTGTCAAAATGATGTATTGAATATCCCTATTGATGTAGAACTGGTAAAAGTTACTTTAGTGTCCTGACGCGAGGTATTTGATGCGGGTCAGACACATGTGAACACTGCATTAAGTAAATGGACTTGTACATGTTTCTTTTTCTTTCCAAGCAGGAATCTGGTAAACTCAGTGTTATGCTTATTAGATTTATCCTCTTTCTGCATCTCTTCCAAATTAAGATTTACAGCACTCTGCCAATAGTCTGAAGTTGAAAGGATAAAAGAATATTACACCAGTCGGCTTTAGAATGTTCTACGTTAGAGCAGGTCGTGTACAAGCCATACCTCACTCCTGACGTGGAACAAATTCACTAGGAAAAAAACATTAGGCATTCTGCCTCCAAGTTGCACAATCTGGAAAATTGACCCTGTGAGGGTCTAATCCAGTATTCGGTAGAGTAGAGTGTTTTTTCGTCTTGGCGACCACCACGCCAGACCTACTAAAAGCAGCTGACACTGGCAAAAATATGAAAAACAATTCTTCAAAAGACCCCCTAATCTTCTGTTGGTGGTGGACAAAGGCAACATCTTTTACGTTTTATCATTGCAAACATGTTTTTTCCAGAACAAAAGAAAAAAGAAACCAGGAATGAAAGGGAGCTGTCCATATGGTTACTGACACCAAGCGCGGGGAAACTAATCCTTCACAGAAAGATCAAAAGTCACACAAAAGGTTATCTGGTTTCCTGTTTTTAGGCTTATTTTTGGGGTAACAATTGAAGTAATCAGTCTATCAAATGCTAATGGAAAAATCAGGGAGGCAGTGAGGTGTTAGCTTTTGAATGGACTTAATCTTTGAATATATGGCACTGGATCTCGGGGCATATCTGTTCTCCGAGATCACTGGAGTCTGGTCTAAATAAGCTGGGATCAAGGAATGTATGTGTTTTACTAGGCTCTTTATAGAACCTCATTTCTTCATAATCGCATCCTTGCATGGTATCTGCCTGAAATAGCTGCTCAGTAAACTGTGGCGATGTACCGGAGACCTCTGAATTCTGCTCAATATATGTATTGACGCAAAGGCTGGTGCCTTCTTCTACGTCCGACTTTGCCTCATCTAAAGTCCTTAGTAGAAGCTTGGGGCTGCAGTAGCCCCAAACTAGTAGTGGGGCACTGTGCAGAATTTCAAAGGCACAAATGAGTGAATGGGAGCACTTTTAATTCTGCCAAGAACTGGATCGGCTGGATCGGAATCTTCAGCAGATAGAGGAGGTACCTAGCCGCACGGTATCCAGGAGTGAATTTACCTTCTCACACAGAGGACGTTCTATTAAAACAAAAAATGCCCTATACACATCCTTCTGCTGCTGCAAAAGGATACTTCAGAGGGGTCTGTATAAAACAACAGCATCTGCTGGCACGTACGGACTATAACCGCTACCTTCTACTTCTGCCTAAAGCTATTCAAACCGCAGTGTGTCTTAATGCAGGACATGATCTCCAGCCGCTGTGGCAGTAACTGCCTGCTATGGTTTGGCAGGACTTCGCATGCAGCGACAGCCTAGAAGGATTGTGTGGACACCCTGATCCCATAGCTCGGCTAGTGAGGCAGGGAGTTCGAGGCATGCAGCGATGGCATGGGAAGACAGGGGGGATAAGGAGTGATGGGTGAAGCAGGTCAAGTGAGGCGTGCATTGCTGGTGTGTCATGACTGCTGTGTGCAGTAACAATCAGCAAAATAGATGTCAATTGACTAGTGAGACGGGTAGTATCGTCAAATGAGGACGGGTGAGGCATGCACTGATGATGGAGCTGGCTGGGGAGTCCTGCTGTGATGTCATCATAGGGCAGGTGGGGCATGCAACAATGGTGTGGCAGATCATGCGGGGCAGGAAGTTCACACTCAGTGTGGCAGAAGTGTTGAGGCCACGGTGGGGGTTGGAAGTTGAGATCTGAAGGGACCGTGCAGGTAGAACAGTTGAGGCACGCAGCAATACCTGGGCAGATCAGTGAGGCATGCAGTGATGGCGCCACCTGGCTTGAGGGGTAGGCAATGATGGCTGGGCTACTGAGACATGCAGTGATATCACACATGCAGTAATGGATTGCTTGAACCAGTGAGACATGCAGTGATGTCACTGCACAACACATGCAGTGATGTCACTGCAGAACGGATGCAGTGTGGTGTAAATATTAGTTTTGGTGTAGTGTACAGTAATATGGGCAAGGACACATCTATAACCTCTGACGGTAGGGGCGGCATATTGCTACATTACCAAGGATTTTATCTGCAGACAAATTCTTTATCACATCACGTTCGTCTGTATTCCTAGGGCCCAGCTCTCCTCCTTTAATATTACAGACAAAAATAAACAAGGTTTAATCTATAATCAATAATCTTTATTGGAAAACTTAAAACTTTGCACGTCTATGACACTGAAATATGCTACCAACAAAAGTGCCTGCGAGTGTAAATTTAAAAAAAAGTGCTGTGAGAAATAGATGGATCCTAAAAAACGTGAGAGGATCCCCCTGAGAAGGAAGAGGCGTCTGAGCTGGAAAGGAGCAGCTTTGGAGGGGGGACAGGCTCAGGGAAGTGGTCCTCAGAATGGCAGTTGTAACGGGCTCCCATGACGCTGCTAGGATTCCAGGCTGACACTGTTTCAGTCACAAATGGCACACGGGTATGGGGGGGGAGGGTTGCGGAACCTAATACGATACCGGAAGAAGAGAAGCTGCCGCTGGATGGGATGTAGCTCTGAGAAGCATGAAGCAGAGAAGAGCAGGGATAGAAGGGGGTTTTGGGAGGGGAAGCGGGAGAGTAGGGGGGTACTTCAAGAAAAAGGACACTGGGAAAAGGAGTGACTCAGTGCAAGGGCAAAAAATTGAAAAGATGCAGCTTGGACGTGACTTATGGCAAAAAGGAATGACATGGAGGAGGTGAAGAAGCCATGGAGAAGATTGCAGAGCCAAGAGGGGGAAGAAGAGGAGCCAAGAGTGGGAAGAAGAGGAGCCAAGAGGTGGAGGCAATTGTGGGTAGGTGGTCTATGCTGTGACATGCATCAGTAAACCAACATGGCCAGTTTTATACTTGTTGGTGCCTTCGTTTTCTTGGTGAGAGCCTCAAAATGAGGCAGCATGCACCGGTGTCCCTCTATTAGTCAAGCCTTCCATGGCGGGCGTGTGGCAAAGTAAAGCTGTACCACAAGCAGAGAAGGCAATTGATTTCTTTGGGTGGTGGGCAAGGCCATTAAAATCTCCTCCATGCAGTAAATCGACAGGGGCACCTGAGAGTATGGCGCAAATTCAACCCCCCTCCTTTTGACAGTAGACTGGGGCACAGCCGTAAGACAGACGTTTCAGGCCGCCTCCAATGTGCAGGTCTTCTGGCATCAGAGACCACATAACACAACACATGGGCTCTTGGCATCGAGCCAGGCCCCTCCGTTTCACAACAAGGACTCTTGGCATCAAAGCAGGAATACTGGCATCAAGAGCCACCTAGATGGTGCCCAGAGATTTTGGCATCATGGTATGCAGCTAGAATACTCTTTCGTGAGGCACTCCTGCCTTCACGACTCAGCCTCGTGTATCAAGAGAGGCTGCCTCGCAATACATCACTGCAAGAAATTCAGGGATCTCCCAATGGGTGGTATTAGCTTTGAAGCAGGCCACCTTGTACCTTAACGGGCCCACTCTCTCTTTGATTTTAAATGGGCTCCAGGAATCGGGCCAGACTCTCCTGGTATCACCAAAAATGGGTCTCATGAAGTTGCAGTGCAGCACACAGGTTGCTGACCAGAGAACAATGCTTCCGGCATCAGAACAGGGTCCACTGGAAGAAGATAAAGGGCTGTTTGCATGAGGACAGCCTAGCATCATGACCAAGGCCTAGTCACTGGCTCCCTGGTTTATAGGCGGGTTAGTGCATCTTCCGCAGTTGCTCCGTTGTATCATACAGCCGCTTCTCTTCCAGAAAAGTAATCAGTGCATTTCGTTTGTCCACAACCTCCAGCATCATCTTCAGAATTTGGGCCTCTTCTGCTCGGTCCTTTGGGGTCTTTAACTTATCTGTAAACAAAGAAAAATTCTAAATGAGGCACATTGACAGGACTTCTTGAAATACAGAAACCAATGTCTCGCTCCAGAACATAAGGGGCGGTGATGTAACCAGCTTGGAATCTATGCTAGAGTGAGAGCACGTCTGTTGCGAACCAGCTGGGAGTTTTTCCTCCCATCATCTTAAACTTGGGACTATATTTACAAGGAGCTAGCGCTGCCGCAGCATACTTTTTTTGGCACAGTGCTGATGAATCAGTGCTTCACATTTACAATCTGACGCATTGGGCCCAATGAGTCAGATTGTAGCTATGCCAGTTATAATGTACGCAGGGTAGGCATTCCCACGTTGAAAGCCACGTAGAACTGACGCAGTGAAACTTTTTACTGTGCCACTCTACGACTTGACTATATCAAAAACCCTACGCCTTCGCTAAACAGGCGTAAGGATTGACGCAGGCCTTTTAAAATGGGACTCACCTCTGTGTTCTGATGCATTGTGGAGTTGCATTAGTCTTACAACCAACACCAGCAGTGTGTCACTTTAGCACCAAAATATGCATCAGAATTTCTGACGCATCCATGAATCCATGCGCCACGGAGGACTGTATTGTAAATACAGCACATTCAAGGCGTTATTAGAGCATTTGCGGCCGGTGCAAGAAATCCGACGCATTGATGTGTCAGTTCTTGTAAATATGACCCCTATTTTATTTTCTGTTTCTCACAATGACTTAACAGACAAGGTACCCCTTTCATGCCACCATGATTTTGCCAGGAAGGACTAAAGCTTATTTCCTACCCATAAAAGTTCAGTTAGGATGAGGCCTCCTTGCAACAGTGTGATACCTTATTTTATGTCAAGCACCAGCACCAGCACCCCTGTGCATGCGCCTCCAGTAGGCACTGAAGGGATGGGCATATTCAACTCTATCTTACCTTTCATGCCCAAATCTGCAGGTGTGGTGACCTTCAAAGGACGGGTTTAGCTACTTAACCCCGAGTTTTGCTCACCAACCGATTGACCTTCTGTAGTATAACTCCCCCCTGCCTTTGATTACCCACATTTTACCCACTTTTTTCAAAGATTATGTTTTTTTTTCTGGGCATGAAGATACGAAATAAGGGAATGAGGTTAATAATTTGACATCCGCATGCTGATGAACAGAAAATGTCCCTTCCTGCACTAAAACAATCCTGGCTTCAACACAGGCACCCTTGCACCATGGCACAAGGGCGCCTGCAATTGCACCAGACTGCACTCGGTATGTCAGCGCAGGGAGAGGGTAGGAATACGCCATCTCAGTAGACATGGCGCACTCCTGCGGTCTCGCTGTCATGAGGCACAGCGAGTTGTCGAGCTGCGTTGAGTGACTTGTTAATTAGTGTGTGCCCCTCAGTTTGAATGCTCTTTGGTTGTCCCTGGGAGGGTTACATTAGACAACTGCTTTTATTTCAATATGGGTAAAGTTCGCTATTTTGACACTGTTGGCAAGCTTAAATGATGTCTCAAAGTGCCTGCTCAAAATTCATGCACATAGCTACATATGGTGTGGTGACGCTTTGAGGAACTTTTCAATAAATGAGAGGGCTAACCATCAAACCCATGGGGTCCAGATTGTTACCCCGAAATTCCCATCCCAAGTTGATACTACTCGCAGGCAGCGATTTGTACAGCGTCCTAATACATGAAATGCTTTATTCTAGGGCTTTTCCCAACCGAAGGCTTCTCTCCCAGAGTGCGGTTAGTCCCAAGCACTGTCCCTGTGCTAAATTCTTGTATATGAGGAGGGAGGTGTTCGGGCCTCTTTTGCCCGACAGGCGAGCGAGCACCTCAGATCTTTCACCCAAGCAGGTATGAACAGTGCCCTGATTAAACTGCTCTATTTAACTGGGGGATCAGGCCTCTAGAACTGAGCCAGGTACGGAAAAGATATTAAACTGTACTTGGACTGTCACCATGCTACACCCATGACTGCCTCATTTGGGGGACTAATGGTCCCTTAACTACGCTAGGCGACTTCAAGCAACAGACTAATTAAGCCTCCTTGGCAGCTTAGAGCAGCCCTACAACCTGACCAGCTCTTCAGACCAAGAGTAGCCTGTTTAGTACACGCTTGCTTATTAGTGTTATTTCAGGACACATGCATGCATTGGAACCTGGCCATGCTCCAGCTTCCCTTTAAGCTGTGTTGGAAGACCACCACTTCCACAGAATACTTGCATGCTGTATGTTTCTGCCTCAGGTGTATGTGATGGTACGGGGGGGGGGAGCCAGGGAAGGAGACAGAGAGAGGCAGTGAGAGCCGGCTTCATGGGAGTCTCAGACATTTTTAGGGCTCGCCTGCTGTGCGCATGCGCATAGCTGGCGAAGCTCTATAGGGGCTTAAACAGACTTTACCCAACTTGGCGATTTTGTGCTGTGCCCGTGGCTTTTAGGTCAATGCGCTTGTGCATTGACCTAAAATGCGCGTGCACATCACCAAATCACCGTCTGTTCCCTCAGCCGCACTCCTCCCACACCTTTGAAGTGAAGCTTAGCTTCACTTCAAAGGCCCCTGCTGCTTAACACCCTGTCCCCGCTCCGCCCCCTCCCCTGCCGCCATGTCGCATTTCTCCTCCCCCCTCCCCACAGCAATGCCCTCCGTCTGGTTTTATTTTGTGATTATGAGTCACGATGACAGGCGCCCTGCCCGGCGGTGCGAGGTGTGATGCATCTGCCTATCACCACCCGAGCATCTTATCTGAATACATTCAATCGTGTGCTTGAGCTGTGAGTGTAAAGTAAAGCGCCTCGAGGGAGGCTCTGGTCGCTAGTCCTGCTTGAAGGGGGATGGGCGAACAGCTCGTGCTCTTTATGTTGCCCAGCAAGAGCCTGAAATGCTTCCCGTGTGCTTTGAGGAAGGTTTGGTGATTTGCTGCATTTATATAGCGCCTTCTACCAGATGGTCCGAATGTATGTAATCCTCGGTTGGGGAGTGGTGTGCCTCCCAGGTGATATCATTTTCTTAATTCTACATGGAGATGCATGTAAAAAAGGCGACGACCAGCCACGTTTACCCACGTCAATTACATACTATTGTCTGTCGATAGATCGACCCGTTGTCTGTCGTTGCAGTGAAATAAATTTAGTTCCATAATACAAATTTTTTGAAACAGCGGAACTTAAAACGCACTACCTTCACACATTTATGACTACAGTGTCAAAGTCCATTTTTTTACAACGGTACAGCAGAATTGACATGGGAAAAATAGTTTTCAGTCTCAGATTGCACATTGCAAGGACTGTTACACAGGGAAACGTGTCTCTAAAAGTCACATGGCCTCTGTAATGTGATTGTGCCGTTATGCACATTTAACACATTGCACCCTGGTCTTGGTTTAATCGTTGTAAAAAAAAAATAAAACATATATTAATGAAAAATTCTATGGGATGTTGACCTATATGATGGGAGGTATAGCGTTTCTAGGCACACATCCACCATGACATCCACCGCCGCATCCACCACCACATCCACCAACACATCCACCATCACCACCACATCCACCGTCACATCCACCACCACCACATCCACCATCACATCCACCATCACCTCCACATCCACCGCCACATCTACCACCACATCCACCACATCCGCATCCACCACCACACCCACCACCACTACATCCACCACCACATCCACTACAACCACCACCCCATCCACCACTACCACCACCACCGCATCCACCACCACCACCGCATCCACCACCACCACCGCATCCACCATCACCTCATCCACTGCATCCACCACTACCACATCCACCACCACCTCCACCATGACATCCACCGCCACATCCACCACCACATCCACCACCGCCACATCCACCACCACTACCACATCCACCACCACTACCACATCCACCACCACCACTACATCCACCACCACCACATCCACCACCACCACATCCACCACCGCCACGTCCACCACCACATCCACCACCCCCACCACGTCCACCACTTCCACCACCACCGCACCCACCACCACATCCACCACCACATCAACCACTTCCACCACCACCGACGCATCCACCACCACCACATCCACCACCACATCCACCACCACCACATCCACCACACCCACCACCATCACTTCCACCGGATATATGATGTTACCACGCGTACTTTTAGCACGCATACCATTACCACGCATTTTTTAACAACGAAGGTCATTTTACAACGGAAACCTTTACAACGCAATACACTACAACGCAGATACTATTACAACGCATACCATTACAACATAAGTATAGGTAAGTATATAATATTAATATATAATGTAAATAATTATTTTTGTATTATTTACTTTAATTATTAAATAATTGTATTAATAAAATGAATTTAAATTTTATTATTTGTAAATATATGTTAAAAATACCCCTGTACCCCAAAACCCAATCCCAACCCTAAAACCTAAAAATACCCCTGTACCCCAAAACCCAATCCCAACCCTAAAACCTAAAAATACCCCTGCACCCCAAAACCCAAACCCAGCCCTAAAACCTAAAAATACCCCTGTACCTCAAAACCCAAACCCAGCCCTAAAACCTAAAAATACCCCTGTACCTCAAAACCCAAACCCAGCCCTAAAACCTAAAAATACCCCTGTACCCCAAAACACAAACCCAGCCCTAAAACCTAAAAATACCCCTGTACCCCAAAACCCAAACCCAGCCCTAAAACCTAAAAATACCCCTGTACCCCAAAACCCAAACCCAGCCCTCAAACCTAAAAATACCCCTGTGCCCCAAAACCCAAACCCAGCCCTAAAACCTAAAAATACCCCTGTACCCCATAACCAAATACCACTAAACAATGTTTTTAAAAAAAGATAAACTTACCTATAATTATACTTACGTTGTAATGGTATGCGTTGTAATAGTATGTGCGTTGTAGTGTAATGCGTTGTAAAGGTAATCGTTGTAAAATGACCTGTGTTGTAAAAGTATGCGTGGTAAAAAATCCGTGGTAACAGTTACATACCCTTCCATCACCACATCCACCACCACTTTCACCACATCCACAACCACCACATCCACAACCACCACATCCACCACATCACCACCACATCCACCACCACCACATCCACCGCCACATCCACCACCACCACATCCACCACCACCGCATCCACCACCAAACATTCCACCACCACCACCGCATCCACCACCACTACATCCACCACCACATCCACTACAACCACCACCCCTTCCACCACTACCACCACCACCGCATCCACCACCACCACATCCACCGCATCCACCACCACCACATCCACCATCACCACCACATCCACCATCACCACCACATCCACCACCACATCCACCATGACCTCCACATCCACCACCACAACCACATCCACCACCGCCACATCCACCACCACATCCACCACCACCACATCCACCACTTCCACCACCACCGCACCCACCACCACGTCCACCACCACATCCACCACTTCCACCACCACCTCCACCGACACATCCACCACCACCACATCCACCACCACCACCGCATCCACCACCACCACATCCACAACCACCACATCCACAACCACCACATCCATTACATCACCACCACATCCACCACCCCCACCACCACCACCACATCCACCACCACATCCACCACCACATCCACCACCACATCCACCCCCTCATCCACCACCATCACCACCACCACCACCACATCCACCACCACCATATCCCCCAGATCCACCACTACCACATCTATATGTGTGTGTGTGTGTGTGTGTGTGGGTGTGTGTGTGTGTGTGTGTGTGTGTGTGTGTGTGTGGCTCTGTGTGTGTGTAGGTGCAAATGCAATGTTCTTGGATTTTCGTCACAATAAAATACACTGAATATAATCTTCACAAAAGTTATTTAAAAACGTTTAAGCTATTGCCATTATAAATTACAATAATTTTTATTTAAGTATTAATTATTTACAAAATTAAAAGCCATTGTTATTTGTAATATCAAGACATCTAAGTCACGTAAATACAACACACATTGCATTACAAATGCTATAGGTGTCACATTTGCAAAAGTTAACACTATTGACATTGTAACTGACAAAGCTATTAATTTTGCTACTTTCAAAACCAACACATAAATAAAAAAAGTGTCATTTACAATACCAATAGCTCAAACTTTCCTAATGCGAGACCTATTGCATTTCTAATGCTTGTTTCAAGGGGGGTCGCATAATGAAATTGTTTTCCAAATTGCACCGACTGCATAATACTGGCAGCACAATCTTTACATTTTCTTAAAGGGCAAGTAAAAAGTGTAGGGGGGGGGGGGGTAGGCACACCTCCCACCTCCCATGTAGGCACTCATGGCTAACTTGAGAAAGTGTGTCTCCAAAACCTCTCTTGACAAATCTGTGTCTCACCCTGACGCTGAATGATGGAGTGAAAGGAGCTCATTTGTGTGAGTATTTATAAAGCGCAACTCAACTGCATAGTGCCTAAGAGTTGTGACCTAGGAAGACAGAATTGTTGCAATCGAACAGCTGTCTCAAAAACAGGCTTTCCGTTGATTTCTAAAGATGGTGAGAGCACAGAGGAAGATAATTCCACAGTTCAGCTGCAGTCACTGAAAAGGATCTCCCTCCAGCTGTGGGGGCAACCTGAGGCCTCCCCGGTGAGGCAGATCTAAGCTTGCAGGATGGGGGGGGGGGGGGGGGGGGGAGGACTGAATATAGACTGGATAAGGCGAGTGAACAGCTTTATGCAAAGCATGAGAGATGCTAACTGGGAGTGGCCAGAATGTTTCATTCCTCTCATGGAATTACCGTAGTTTGGTGACTGAGTTACTCTTATAATGTGGAGTTTCACCCACGTTCTACCAATCTCCCAGTGGTGAAATGATTTCCTGTGAGGCTCCAGAAATGCGAACACAAGCAAGATTTGGCATCGCCTAGCTTTATTTTGCAACACAGGTGGTCCGGGTGAGAGGGATGCTTCTCAAGTATGTTTGCTGCAGCTTGTGTAGATTTTCTATTTGAGCAGCAGCAAAATCAGCTCGAAGGGCAGCGCATTATAGCCCATTTTGCGCAGATTTTTCAGCACTACTGGCGCTAAATTGAGACACAAGCAGCGTAACAAGCATATTTCTGCCTGTTGGCGGAACTCTGGAATATCGTGGAGTTTTTATGCAACTCCGCTGGTTCCCCCTTCCCTAATTTAAACACGATCCACATTTCCACCAAGAGAGGAATTTCAGAAGTAGGCAGATATGCTCCCAGTTCCCGGGATTTGTAATGAGTCTAACAGCAGTACTTTTTACCAGTTTGTTTACATAACTTTGGCTGGAACACCTAAATTATCTAGACATGACTGAACTAGTGCCAGCATGGTCCAGGACACCACAAAATAGCTGTGGCGACATTACTCAAGAACTGCAGACACACATGGTACTCCAACATATCCATGTCATGGGGAACAGCAGTCACCTTAGCAGATATATATATTTTTGTATCTTATCCAAATCTCATATTTATTGGGCTACCATACAGGCATCATTGCACGTCAGTCCATTTTGGCTACAATGTCAGAGACTATTCATCCACAGAGTGACAGTAGTACAGTACAGCTAACACCCCATCCAGAACAACCACTCACCACCAACCATGTACAAGTCATAGCGGAACCATCTAATTTAAACTTTACAATAACCAATATATGACCTAAGACATTCAACTCTAGCAAAGTTTTTTTAAATTCAGTGTGGGAATAAAAGCAAATCAAAACTAAAACATGACACTACAAAATATAAAACAAAAGCATAGTGCTTAATAATGACCACAGGATACAGAAAGCACATGAGACCTCAATGTCTACTTTTGCAGCATTAAGTACAGACACACCTCTCAGCATTTTGAAATACGGAAAGATTGCTAAAAACTAAATATTGCTCTTTTTCATCAAAGGTAAAAATTACTTCTGAGTCTATTTTATAAACATATTTAATATATACATATATAATCAACAAGAACATACCAATTCTTGCCAAATTACTGGTTGCATGTATGGATGTGAGTATTTGTGTGTATGCATTTATCTTTGAGGTTTGCCAATTTGTGAATTAATTAGGGATTTCATTTATGTCTCTTTCCACTGCCCAACTAAGGTACTTCCGTGTAGTCGTGAGTGCGAAGTCTCCGCATTCGTGGTGTATTCTACGCATGAGTGCAGTTATACTGCCATGAGTGTGGAAACTCAGCACTCATAACTTTACAATGTAAGTAAAGTATCTTTGTGAATTGGGCCATAAGAGTGTGCCCCCTGATTCCTTAAAAGATCGATAATTTGATCATTTATCATCTTGTTAAGTGGTATAGAGACCTACAAGTTCCTCTCATTGGGAAGGTACAAGCCACAGTTGCAAACATGTAGCTGGAGTTCGCAAAATGGAATGCTTTGAGGGCGTAGGACCAAAATAATTTGAGTTTAGGAAATTGATGGATTACTAGACCCATGGACATGGGTGTATCTCCAATGATGTCATTTGGGACGTTTCTGTTGTTTTTGTTCTCATCGACCATGGGTTGAAGCATCTCACTAGACTATTGGCTGCAGCGGGCAGCATCCGTTGGGGGACTCCTTGCTTCAAGAACCAAGGACCAATATGGAATACATGACTCGTACATCAGCTGTGTTTAGAACAGATATACGTGGGGATGTTTGTGAAAAGGCAGATTTTGCAGAAACAGTTTTGCAGCTTGATGTCTGTTACCGATTCACATAGGTCACAGGTAGTGGTATGCAATTTTAAGCTACCCTCCTTTTTATTTCAACTTCGCACACCCGATTCATAAATAAAAGCAGTACGAGTGGTGTGGCTGTTGATTTTACTCTTCACTCTGTTTTGTTTGTTCAAGGAGTCACGTTCTAAACCTCCTTAACATGCACCTTCTCACTTTTTCTTCCTTTCACTTATTCACCAAATCTCTGGAATAGGAAGGCCGCCTATGATGAGAAAGGGGCCAAGTCTCTGGTAAATATCTGACCAGATAGCCCCGAGGGTGTTCGCCCGTGAGGTGCCTTCCTCTCCGCCACATATTTTTTCACTTATTATTTTGGTATATGTGTGGTTCTATGTATGGTCCTAAACAGGGCTGACATTTTTTTGGGTTGCACCGAGTTGAAAATTTATGAACCCCCCACAATTAGCGGTAACGTCAGACTAGAATGTCTGTTTCAGGACGGTAAGGCATTAGAGACAATTAACACCTTAATGTAGAAACAATACCGGGTGTTTTTCCAAATTCTACTTCCTGAGAATTTAGGTGGATTAAAGTCGCATGCCTGCTAGACATTTTCTAACACCGGTCCCGGGTTTTGGGAATCTTTTGGATTGCACCGATTCACATGCACCTTAGCAGATATTTTGTAGAAGCACTACGACTCCATACAGCTATCGATCTGACCCCATTAGGCACGAAGTTGGAAGTAGACCTGGGTCGCCCGTGCAGAAACACAGAATGGTCCACAATATTAGCAACTCCAGTATATATTCCACGCAACGCCAGGTTCAAATTAATTCAGTATTATATAGTGCATAGAGCATACCTCACATGGAAAAACATTAACCGATATTTTCATAGAAACGATTTACATTGTCCTTGATGCATTCATGTGAATGCAGACCTAACATACATGCTATGGTCATGTCACAAGTTGCTTCAATACTTGGAGGGAGTGACTAAGCTACTAACTGAATGTACCGAGTGACAAATCACAAACTCTTGGGAAATATGCATAATGGGATTATTTCCCCAAAACAAAAAACACACAGTCTCAAACGGAATCATAGATTTGGGCCTGATAACAGCGAAAAGGCTCATAACAAAACGCTGGGAATTCCAAGGCCCTCCGACATTGGTTGCATGGTCTCGCTCAGTTGTTACCTGGGCCCGAGCTGAAGGGGTATCGCTTGCAAGAGAAGACACACTGGTTTTGCGTAAATTCCCACTCTCGGCTAGCTGGCATGCAATCCTCACTGCACTCCAAACAACTTTACAGAATGTACCAGATGAGACAGCTATGTGAGTCAAGTATGGTGCGGTGCACCAAGCCCAACGCTAGCTATCAATTTCTCATAGACGGGGTGAAGTATAGTCCTGCTTGTACGAAAGAGGGGAAAACACTGTGCAGACATGTACAAATTAGATTAAAAATGCTGCAAATAAAGGTAATAAGTAACAGAGGGGCGGGCTGGAGGTATCAGCATGCTAGTGTTGTTTAGTTAAGTTGAGAACTACATTGTTCCTGTTGAAAATGTACAATATGTTTGGACAACAATACCTCGTGTCACAACAAGGGCTATGTATTTTTCTATATCTGTAAGCTTTTATTTTGTACTGCAGACTGCAACGTATGCTGTGATAGACTCTCATGAAGACTATTTGTAAAGATGCTTTATTAATCAGGGGTAAACACTGAGAGATATTTATTAATCTGTTATATATAATTGTGTAACAAAAATGACAATACACAGAACAAACAAAAAGGTTACTGAACTAGTGCCAGGACAACCAAAGTGTGGTAGGTGGAATGAAATTGGAGAAGCCTACAGAGAAGTTTAAGTTGAAATACGCACAATGGAATTTATGACTTTGGCGCTAATGTAGAGGTCACGTCATTCTCAGGATCACAAGGGCCCTTGTTTATCACGGACTGCACACCTGATCTCCATGTAATATTGCTAACTATCTGCCTTTGGTGTGGGCATTTACATAGCTAGAGTTTTTTTCAAAACGTTTGCCTTCCATGCTTATAAACCTCTCTGTAAACCCTCAAAGCTCTTTTCAAGCACCTCACGCTACACTGAACTGGGAGCGCTTCTACGGTTTGCTTACAATTTCTCTGATCCCAACATTGACTCTATATCTTCTTGAAACTGATATGACCCAAAACTATACCTAAAACTGGCAGAGTAAACATTGAGTAAGAGGCATTCATGGTGACTAAGAAGCCGCCTTGATTGTTGAGTTTACTAGGGCGCCCTTGATGACGTATGAAGTTTGTGTGTCTCACTGGAACCGTAGTAGCAAGCAGTAGGTTTGAGAACCTCGCCATACCAGCCCCCCAAGCTCTTACCATCCATATACTGATAGTGCTGAAGCTGCTGGACTAGCAGGCTTTGCTGTTCCTCCAGATCCAGCTCTTGGGCTCTGCAAAGACAAAGAAGCATAACTGAGTCAAGCGTATACTTTCACAGTGACCTCAAACTCCCAGGAGAAGATCCATGACGATGTGTGGGTCCAAATATTGGATCACATCCTGTGCTCTGCATATGAATCTACAAAGCACAGGGATTCCAGCAGCAACTCATTTTAGAGATCGGTTGGTTTATAAAACATGTACGTAATACGACCTTTAATGTTGAACAGAAAATTGCTAGGGGCTTGCTCACAAGTGACAAAGACCAGATGAACCCAGTTATCAAGCATTATCCAAACGCTTGGTAAACGGGAGAAGCAGAGGCTCAACCATGTAGATGTCTAGAGCCTACTCATTAGGTAGACACCTTGGCAAGGAACATCACAAAACACCTTCATACTTCTACATGTAACCATACATGTTCCCTAGGACCCCCTCAAACAATACCTGCAAACAGAACTCCATATGAAGCAACTGAAAAGTGCACCCAGCCGATCCACAAGGGTTGGGGCTATGCAACACCACATTCACATCCGGTAAAGACCCCACACAGTGACATGCCCCTTTATGCATACAAACTCTTAGACCCATGGTCACTCAAACATATATTTCAGGGGATGTACTCTACCCACCTGCAAGTCATGGCGTGCAACTTTCCTGGAATGTTTATGAATGCACCTTCATTTGCACATAGGAGCACACACCCCAGCATGCAGATTTAATTTAAACCCCTATTCAACGTGCAAGACACGATTACTCACGCTATCATGAGATCCGACTCCTCAGAAACCAGCACATTTTTGTCTTGGACCAGCAACAACCACTTGTAAATGTGCTCAGCCTGCTCATCTGACTTACAACCTATAAGCGGGGTAGGGTGATGGGTCCAAAAGAGAAACAAGGTCATGATATTCTTGCTCATATGCAGCCTGTTCCCCTACCCCTCCTCTCTATGTGTCACCTGTATATGCTGCCACTGCAGTAGTACATCTAGCGATTACTGCCCTCTCGCTCTACCGGTTCCATCTCATATGCAAACTCACTCTCACAGTCTCTACGACCTCTGTGATGTACCTTAGTGTACATCAAATTTCTCCATCTCACAACTTTAATGTCACTTTCTGGCCTCCATTTTCTAAATCCCCACGGCCCTCTTACTGCCTTCCACCCTTTTTCATGACCCCTTTAAACATCTTTTACTGACCTTAATCTTTACGCCATTTCACGCTAGAATCACTTTGGCCTAACAACTGCTTCCCCCAGGTTCTAGCATACAATCCCTGGGGACGTCTTTGCAAACCCTGTGATTTGACTAACTTGCTTTGCCAGTTTTACTAGCAGGTCACTTGTGCCCAGTATCAAGCACTGTTGGTAAATCTGCAGCCTCTACTCTTCATGAAACAGAGACGTGCCCAATGGACAGCCAAGGTTTGTACAAGGTCTCTTCCTGTATTGTCACTGAAGTGAAGGGGAGTCCACGGGTGTGTAATGTTACTTCCTGTGAAGTCGCAATGCAGATGGGCAAGTTATGAAGACCTTAGGACCATTTCCTGGGGTCCTCTGGCGGTCAGTGGTTAACGGACAATATCCTGAGTGTCCTCACTTTGCAAAGGTACTTCGTCCCAAAAAGGATCACAGGTTTGTGATGCTACTTCTGCTACTCTTATGATTTTGAAGGTATTGTGCGAACCTTACAATTTCGGTGTCCATCTAGACTGCGAACTCCACCATTCTCTACAATTCTTCCTCAACCCCATGCCTCGAGTTACTAACTCCCTCTTTCTCCTCCTCATCCATGTCCCGTCTCTGTTACAACCTTCCATCGATGCACCACCTTACGGTCATACCTCCTCCAGCGGTCATTCCGGTTTTCCACCACTCTACACTAAGCCTGCCAATGCCTTTCCAGCCCCTTCCAGTCCTTCCTGATTCTTCATGTCCACCTTACTGGGAATCCTCCTCCATGCCCTTCATTGACCATCTTTCCCTTCTGCTGCTCGGCCCTCTATGCCCCCCGTGCCATTCCTCCTTCTAAACACCTCCAAGGCTTACTTGTCAATGTTGGCATATTTGCCTCTCCTCTTCTTCCACCCCACCACAACTTAAATGTCACTCACATGTCTTCAGGGACTGCTCAAGCTCTATGCCCCTCTGCTCCAGAACTCTGAACTGCTCCTCGATCTCCTCCAGGCGCCTCTGTATGGACTGAAAGAAAAAGACATGTCACCAATGCTTCTAGCACAGCCCTTAATCGCCTGTGCAATTTTTAAAGCGCCTGGCTACACAAAGGACCGTGTGTCCCAGCGCTAAATACTGCTAATTCGTTAGAGGCAGAAGAAAAAGTGTCCAAAAGAGGAAAACAGCAAAAAGGTTACACAGGAGGAAAAAGGAACGTCTTAAGTTTTACACGGAACCTAGTCTCAGAAGGCTCCATTCGGAGGTCGAGCGGAAGTTCATTCCAACACCTGGAAGCCAGGTATCTAAATGAGCAGCCGCCCATCCTAGCTCTGGTGATCCTAGGGAGTTTAAACAACATCGCACCGGACGATCTCAGGTTTCTAATGGGGCGATGCATGGGGAGAAGATTTTTTAAGTAGTCTGGGCCTTTGCCCTGGGCAATTCGATGCGCAAAACAGAGGGCTTTAAATTGAATTCGCTCCTTAACAGGGAGCCAGTGGAGTTTAGCCAGAGCGGTCTTCCCAGATGCTCTGCGAGGGAGTCTGAGCACAAGGCGAGCAGCTGCGTTCTGCACGCACTGCAGTTGGTGTAGGCCTTTTTTTGCTCAAGCCTAGAAGCAAAGCATTCCCATAATCGAGATGGGGGGTCACCAAAGCATGGACAATGGTCTTTCTGGCATCAATAGGAAGGAGATCTAGAACCTTACGCAAAACTTTCAAAATGCTGAAGCACCTGGCTGTCACTTTACTAACATGAGATTTGTAAGAAAGATCTGAATCCAGCATAATGCCCAGATTACGTACTGAATCCACAGGACGAGGTGGGCTGCCCAGTTCCGTAGGCCACCACATGTGAGACCATGCAGAAACTGATTTCCCTACTACCAGCAATTCCGTTTTTGCGCCATTAAGGCGCAAACAGTTGCTGTTCATCCAAGAAGCCACTGCTAGCAAACAGTTGGAAAAATTAGTGGCATCTTCTCTGTGGTCGGGCGTAAGCTTGAACATCAGTTGGGTGTCGTCAGCATAGCTTACAATGCCCACCCCAAATACTTCAATAGGCGAGCCAGGGGTTACATGTAGATATTAAACAAAGTGGGGCTCAAACTCGAGCCCTGGAGAACCCCATGGCTTGCCATTCTGAGGGAAGATTTGAAAGGTGGACAGTGCATCTGAAAGCTCCTTTTGGCCAAAAAAGACTTTATCCAGGCCAGAGCCTGTCCCGCCACTCCCATATCAGAGAGCTGAGACAGCAGTGTTGTGTGCAGCACGGTGTCAAAAGCTGCACTGAGATCTAATAACACCAACACTGCTGTCTCTCCATCATCCACTATTTGTCTCAGACATTCAGTGGAATAGAGTAAGGCTGACTCCGTAGAGTAGCCAGCTCTAAAACCCGATTGAGTGGGGTGAAGGAGAGATTGCTCCTCCAAATATCTCTTCAGCTGACTGTTAACCACCTTTTCCACAACCTTCGCACAAAAGGGAAGAAGGGAAATAGGGCGAAGATTTTGAAATTGGGAAATGTGGATGTTGGATTTCTTTTTTAGAGGAATGACCTGAGCTGTTTTCCACGTGTCCAACACGAGGCATTCTTGGAAAGACAGCGATACAATGTGACTAATCTGATCGATAATCATGCTCTCCATGTCTCCTTTGCAGCGTACAGGTGGACAAACGTCACAAGGCGAGCCAGATTGTATGCTATTGATAATACTTAATAGTTCCTGTCTCTCAGGAGGTATGAAGCGTGTGAGGCAAGATTTCTCCATATGGGTATCTTTGATTACCACATGTTCACTTGAGAGGTCATCATCATCTGTAAAGGTGGCATGGATTTTGTCGATCTTACCTACAAAAAAAATCAGCTATAGAGTCACACAGCTCCTTGGAGTAAGTATTTTGGGCTTCAAGTCTGGACGGGACCGTGAGTTCTCTGTAGATGGTAAAGAGTTCTCTGGTGGGATTATCCGCTAGATCGATTCTACTTTTGAGATGGATGCCTTTTTCAGTTCTAACTAATTTCTGATAATTTTTTAGTTCCTGCTCGTAAAGTGTTTTAGACTCTGGGTTATAGTCTTTCCTCCACCTACGTTCTAATTTTTTGCATATAGCTTTAGCTAGCTTAAGTTTTTCCGAAAACCAAGGGGCAGTTTTAGATTGCCTTGCGGGGGGTTCAAGTGTCCAGGGAGCCACCACGTCCAGCGCATTGGACATCCATTTTTCGTATCTGCTCCATGCCTCCTGAAGAGAGTCACTAGGGGGGAAGGGGGGGGGGGTTCTGATAGGGCCCGTTTGAATGTCTCTTGTTTAAAGTTCTTCCAATCTCTCCGTTTCAGGGGAGGAGGTTTGCTAAATCTACTTTCTGAAGACGGATACTCTATAGAAAAAGGAATAATAAAGTGATCTGACCAAATCGTTCTAACTGGAGAGGAAACTATAATGCCCTCCCAGTTGGCAAAGATGGGATCTATAAGATGGCCCAGTTGGTGTGAGGGGGCAGTGGATTGTAAATTGAGCCCCAAAGATTTCAGTGCTGCAGCCACCACCTGTGCCTCCCTACACTCAATATCATCAAAATGGAGGTTTAAATCACCCAGAATGATGAATTTTTTATAACGGAGTGCCGGTTGGGTAATTAAATCCAGAAGCTGGTCTCCAAACTGCCCAGCACCTCCAGGTGGGCAATACATCAGCAGACCATTAATAACGTTTCTGGGGTCCAATTTGATAGTGAAGAGGCCACTTTCACTGTTAGGCAGCGTGGCCTTCACTAGGGTGCACTCTAGTCCAGATTTATGAATTAGGGTTAGCCCCCCCTCTCTGCTTTTGTCTATGTAATCTAAGTAGACAATAGCCAGGGGGAAGGGCTTCGAGGGCTTCAGGAGAAGATGTGTCATCCATCCACGTCTCAGTGAGAAAAAGTACATCAGGACAGCTTGCCATTAATAAATCATGTATTTCTAACATATGTTTTTTCATCGATCTGCAGAACATGCTTACATCAGCCCATATAACTCCCAACCAATACCCCCTACTCCATCGCCAACAGCTCCCGCACAGACGGCACTCGTACTATAACCAACAGCCAGTGCTCCTGTCCCTTCCCCTACGGCTCCACCAAAGCCGGCACTCCTGCACCTCACCCTGCCAAGTTGCCACCCACTAAAGCTCTTTCACAGCCAGCACTTACAGACCATCAGCCACCTCTCCTATCGGTGTTCATTACAGCTCTTCCAGAATTTGTGCAGGTTATCGATATGAGAGGCTTTGTGAAAGAATAAATATACAAGCAGTTTTTTTTACATGATATAAGGGGTTGAGTTACCTGTGCTTTGCAAAATCTCTTCATCTCTTCCTCCTTTGCTCTCCGTTGCAAGGTCCGCACTTTACTGCTTTCAATTCTGCTTATGGGTTTCACCTGATGAGATTGAAGTCACAGTCCTAGATGTTAAACTACTTAACTACTTCCAAAACAGTCTTCCATGACCCCTTCCCCACCAGATCACAGCTGCAGAACCCCTACATCACAACCTTAGACACCGCTTTCCAAAGAGATCGCAACTTTAGCCCTCCCCCACTTCTGACCAGGCCCTCTATCGCACAGGGCTCTGTAGACTGGAGCCCAGCGCTTCCAGGCCGCAGACTGGAGCCCAGCGCTTCCATACCGGAGCCAAGCGCTTCCATACCGGAGCCAAGCGCTTCCAGGCCGCAGAAAGGAGCCCAGCGCTTCCAGGCCGCAGATCAGAGCCCAGCGCTTCCAGGCCGCAGATCAGAGCCCAGCGCTTCCAGGCCGCAGATCAGAGCCCAGAGCTTCCAGGCCGCAGATCAGAGCCCAGAGCTTCCAGGCCGCAGATCAGAACCCAGCGCTTCCAGAGCGCAGCGCTTCCAGACCAGAGCGCAGCGCTTCCAGACCAGAGCGCAGCGCTTCCAGACCAGAGCGCAGCGCTTCCAGACCAGAGTGCAGCGCTTCCAGACAAGAGTGCAGCGCTTCCAGACCGGAGCCCAGCGCTTCCAGACCGGAGCCCAGCGCTTCCAGACCGGAGCCCAGCGCTTCCAGACCAGAGCCCAGGGCTTCCAGACCGGAGCCCAGGGCTTCCAGACCGGAGCCCAAGGCTTCCAGACCGGAGCCCAGCGCTTCCAGACCGGAGCCCAGCGCTTCCACATTGGAGCCCAGCGCTTCCACACCGGAACCCAGGGCTTCCAGACCGGAGCCCAGGGCTTCCACACCGGAGCCCAGCGCTTCCACGCCGGAGCCCAGCGCTTCCACGCCGGAGCCCAGCGCTTCCACACCGGAGCCCAGCGCTTCCACACCGGAGCCCAGTGCTTCCAAACTGGAGCCCAGTGCTTCCCATCCCTCATACTCCGTCATAGCTGTGTGTCAATACACATCAGTGCCATATGTCATACTCACTTCCCGCACAGGTGCTACTGATTTCCTTAACTCCTCTTTCACCTCCTCCTCTTCCTCTTCGTCCTCAGTGGATTCCTCCTCTGAGTCACACGAGTCAGTGGTATTAGTTCCTAACGGGAGACAAACCTATATATATAAATATATATATATATATATATATATATATATATATATATATATATATATATATATATATATATATAAACTGTGAAGTATGTTGCGATCTACAATTAGTTCATTCTCAACATTCAAACCTTTGAACCTCTTGTACAACCTGCTGAGACATCCTGCTCCACTCGCTGGAAAGCTGTACAAAGTAATTTGCTTGATGCTTTTACGTTATACTCCTTTTGGGGCAGCTTGCTATTTCTAAAATAACTGCACTCTGTCTCTCTCTTGCCTGTCTTATATCAGTAGCAATAATTGCAGCTCCTTTCCTATATCTACATAAGTACTCCAGGTAAAGGAAAGGCTTAAAACAGGAACCCTTGTTAGGCATAGTTGGAATCAAAACAATCCCTACTAAGAATTACCTATCATCCTCATATAATAAATGAAAGAGCTCTGCCTGTTAGGGCCCATCCACTTACTAGGCCATCTGATGCTTCCCTGTCTAGCACCCCTGCCCCATTGAAAAGCTGTGCCTGGGGCCATCTCTCACTCTTTTCTTTTTGTCCTCTTGTCCCCTCCTGCCTTTTGCTTCTTCCGCTCTACACTTTTAAGATCACTATGAAACACTGTGATTTACAGCAGTGAGTCTCCCTTACATCCAATGTCGTTCAAGGACTTATCGCAAACACAATAAGATGATGGACGGAGTGCTGAAACATTTCAGATGCTCACCACCAAGTCACAGATTTGGGTTGGATCAAAATTGTTCTTTTGCTCACCACGCGACCTCAGTTCATACCCAGCTGTATGCAAATCAGTCTTGACCCCTGCTCCACATGGGAGCCAGGCCAGGTCCTCCGAGACCAGAAGCAAGCATCCTGGGAAAGTTTTCAGGAGTTCACCTCTCATTAGGCTGGCTAGATTGAATCCGTTGGCGTTGTGAGAACGGGAACGAAGTCTGGGCCTACCCTGCCAACTTGGGGCAAACATAGCAAACAGAAATAATGTTGTTTAAGGACTTTATCATCCATGGGTACATGTACAACTACAAACGGAATTGAGTCTTGTTTTTTTAGAAGTGTCTCGAGTTGTCTTGCTTCATCCAAGCTACTCCAAGTGATCTTATGGTTTTAGAAGTGGACTTCAGTTGGAGGTGGGTAGTTACGGCTATTGAGTAGAAGGCTGTATATTGTTAACCTCCAAACGGGAATGTTTTGCTAATGCAGTGACTTCCAATAAGGAAATAAAAATACAATGCAATGGAGCTGGCTAGGTATATGCAAAGTGCGTTTCGGAATGGTATTAAATTGGGTTATATTTCAGTCACTGCAAAAGATAAACATGATGGAGAAAGACAAAAGTGTTTAGGCAATAAATATAAGAATGAACACAGGAATGATGATGGCTGTTGGCACGTATCCACATTGTGTCCACCCTCTTTGGGTCAAAAATAAAGACTCCATACTGACGTTAGCTGGGGGCAATGTCAGGAGTGGGTACGTGGTGACTAACCTAACTCGCTCCATGCCCTCACGTCTACATCACAAAGCCCTATAGTTGAGGACTGGACGTGACTCCTAGTAACAAAGGATCAAACATACATGGTCCCGGCTTACAGAACAGGCTGCTGCTTTAACGAGTAGGAGTCGTTGGCATCATAGGGCACCAAGATCAGAAACTCATTGAGCTGGTTGCAGCTCCCGCCATCAGCCAAAGAATTGTTGAGGAAAGATACAAGGTACTTTTGTGTGTACTCTTGAATTGTTATGGTGAAAGAACTTCCAGTCACGTTTATATACTGTATAACTGTAGCCCATGTCATTCCACTTCTCATATTTAAACAGCTCGCATCATCATACCTAATGTGGGCGAGGGTTAGCAAGGGCGAGAACCTGTGCTATACCAATTTCACTATATGCATTCTGAATATCTTCCTTTGGGCGACATTATTTTGGAAAATTCGCAAGAAAACCCTGCCGCACTTACCTCCCCTTTCATTCCAAGGTGGTGCTAAATAGAAAAAATACCCCCCAATAGACTCTTAACAACCAATCTCTTCAACAGGAAATGAAAAGCAGAGTCAAAAGCACACTTTAGAAACTGTGAAAATATTTGGCTTTAGACCTTAGCTGGGGCATAAAAACAAAGTATCAGAAATGTATGAAATCTTTCTTTTTGGACGACTAATGATTTTACACACAGCTGGAGAAGTGCCCTGGAAGGATTCCGTCCAGGAAGCCTGCTTATAAGGTTCTCTTACCGTGATTCAGAATTCCGGACTCAAATTCTTTTAGATCTGGTTCATTTCCCAAGTCCAAACTAAACCTTGAGAGCTGTTCCTTTTCCAGTGTGGAGAGGTTAATACGTCTCTTCAAAATTTTGCTTTTCGCATTTTGCTCATCTGGCTGAGGGCCACTGGCCTCTGGAGCTACAGACTTGGCCAGGCGCATCAATTCCGAATGACGTCGTGGTTTGCTCTTTTCCATCACGTTTTGGCCTCTGTTGCTCAAGGCTCGGCTATTAGGGCGACTTCCATTTTGCGCCTCCCCATCAGCTCCCCAAGCCTTTGCTTCAAAGGGGACATTCATGGTGGAGTCTGGCAGCATGGGCCGTGCAGGAGCAAAAACAAAATTTTGAGCCCCAGGTGGCACACTGGAAGGCTGGAACACATCGTCTGAAACAAGAGAGGTCAATGGAGGAGGTTCTGTGGAGGCCGAAGGCTGCTGGGTTAGGCTAGGATCTCTATTGTCCAGGTCGGCAGCGGAATAGTGCAAGTTTCTATGCTCGTCATCCTGCGTGGAGATGCCACTTTGAATCGTCTCAAAACTCTCACCCGCATGGATCATGCAGTAGAAATATCCTGAAGAAATTAAACAGGATTGTAAATTATCACAAAAAGACCATTTGAAACAAGTTACAGAGCACAGGAAAGCACGTAACAGAAAACTGTCAATGGGACATAAGTATGATGTCTTTATGGCTAAAAGGGTCTTGGGCATCTTGTGCAGGGATACCAGTTTTTGAACACTCTAGGTTGGATTTTAAAAATTATATGTATTTATCATGCTCCATATTGGAGCCAAACCTATATTTATAGCGCATTAGCCTGAAAAGTAGCAAATATTGCACACGCTCTAATATTAAGAGAATTAAACTGAGTTTTAACAAGTCAAGTCAAAAGATCTTTATTCGGAATAAAAAACATCCATAAAAGTACAAACAAAAAACATTTTAAAAACATTCAATTCGATAATTACAATTGGAGAATAGTCCGAGGAAAAACGAGCACAATCAAATCAGAATCCATTTACAATTTCACAACTATACCAGATTTGTCCCTCCCTAATGATAGATTTAAAAATTTTTTCAAGAAGAGAATATCTTATAGTATTATTTAAAAAAGCACTGTTTAAAAACACAATTTTAAAACCTTTGATAAAAAGGGATGGACATCACATTGTTATAATATTATCTATTTACACATAATTTTTACAAAAGATAAAAAGAGGTGAATTTAAAAATTTTATCAAGAAAGTGCAAAATAGAAAGTGCAGTGTGCGATAATTATGCATCAATATTAAGGGTGACTCTCGATCTGACAGCAGCTTTGAGAAAACAACTCATCCTAAAAATGACTTCATCTGATCCCAATACCTGGAAAGACCGAAGTGCCAATTTAAAATTAGTCAATCCATTTTTCTTACAATAGGGCATAAGATAATGTACAGTGAGTTTTTTATAAAAACCACAAAAGAACAGGAAATGCATAAGACTTTGCTTCATGTCAGGGTTACAAGGGCAGTTTAAGGTTTCGAGGTGTTTATTGTATCCCAGCGGGAAGTTCAGTAGATTAACTATACTCCCATCTCGGAAACGAAACAGTAAACCCCTTACCCATCTACCAAGGTGCAGACGCAAATATCTGTACGGTGGGCCAGGTTTTTTAATGTGTGGTTCAGAGTAGGCCAAATATTTTACAACCGTGCATTTAGTCTGGTTCTTTCTGTCCCGCTCTTCACTATATAAATCATACAATGCCCTTAAAATGATGGTCTTATGGGAGCGATTTATTAGGTGTGGTGATGTGAACAGGGAAGCCAAACCCACACTTGCAAGGCACTCTTTTACTGATTTCAGCCATGGTATATGGTGTCCCCTATCACACTTTAGGCAGTCCAAAATAATTTCACGGGTCAATGTAGCAGCCGTGTTGTTCCATATCTTTATCCAGAACAATGCTGGTCTTGATCTCACAAAATCCTCTATGTAAGGAATATTTAGTTCGTTATGACATACAGAGTTTTTAACAAAGCACAATATAAACACCTAAACCCAGAGGACACAGAATGAGAACAAGACCAAACTTCTCAAAATGAACCCAGTAGACTTATCATGCAACAAGCTTCTTTAATGGCCTAAGCAAGCTCTAACATGCATGGTGTTTCGAATATGAATTCCAAGCTCATACATTTTGCTACCACTAATTCTTTAGTAAAATCGGAAGCAACCAATCCAAGGGCTCCCATGGATTGCAATGGCAACACTGGTATGTATTTTTGTGTAAAATGTTTTTACCCACAACACTGCTAATGTCTGCTCTAAAAAAGGAGACAGTGCTTTAGCCAAACTGTCTGCGGATAGGACAACATATCGGGGATTATCTCGCTTTTATCCACAGCATTTGTCCGACCGCCCTTTTTCAGATACTGTGGTCCCTTCCTACAGTTCTGTTGGGAGCATAAGAAAGATTTGATTATTTTAGCAACCCTCCACAATCTGAATAAGCAAAGGTATCTGAGGGGGGGGGGGGGGGGCAGCAATTTTGGTAGACTGTTCAGGTGGGATTATGCAGGTTTACAACCAGGTGGAGTTTAAAAGGATGCTCAGGGTAAAGATTATCCCTAGGCTGCAAACCTCTGGACTTGAATCTGTGCTACACCCGTAGAGCAGGGACATAAGACTGCCAACAAACAGGAGCCAATGTGACGAACGCTGTGAAGAAAAATCCAGTTTCTGCTGCATTCGTCCTTGAGCCAGCACCAGACAGTTAGTGAATTACCTTAACTTTGGAATACTGTAATACAGGGGTTTCCAACCTTTCCTACAGTGAGAGCTACCTCGGATCAGTGAAATCCGTCGTGAGCTACTGCCTAATTAGGAATTCGATAAATGTACAGAGGCCAAATAACTTTAATGCTGTCCTAGAGTTCCCCATTCCTGCTACAGGGAGCATATAGCACTAACAGCACAGAATCTGTTTTGCAAAAGGTTTAAATTTGCGGTCTCTGTGAAGCAGTTTTATCCCTTTGCCCTTGAGACCGCAAAAGGGAGACAGACTGGAGTTCCCGTCACGTGCAATCAGTGCGCCATCGCCATCCCTACTTCCTTGCAGCTTCTCTGGGGAAGTGCTGCAGTCCTTCTTAAGAACCCTTTCGATTGTGCTGCTCCCTCTATCCCTCAACTTAAGGGACTCGCTTTCGCTGTGCATACATTCACTGCGTGACTGCCTTTCTAAATTGGACAAGATTACTTTGCCCAACTGCCATGAGTACTAAGCTTCATACAGGACTGTATTTACCAACTCACGGAATTCCAGCTTGCCATCACTGCTACTCAACTCTATACCATAGAGTTCCCTTCCCGGCTCATTACTCCAGACCAGTACCTAGATAAAAGAAATTCTAAGGCATAATCTAAGTCCTGATGATGATCCATATATTGTGTAATGGGATCGAAACATCGTCGACACACAGTATCATGACTATTGCATATTATTGATTCCTAAATACAATAGCGTTGGTATGAAAAAATTGTGACATGGTCTTTCTAACATTGTTAATTGTCACTCCTCTTTAATGTCGGAGTATTTACGTTTTTTTTACCTTGAAATTTTTCCCTTGTATGTTGTCTCATGTTTCCCACTTTTATTACGCTCCTTTCTTTTTTGTTTTTAAATAAATATTTACATACTATTTTTTTCAAGTTTTTGACATAGAACTTCTTCATTTTCTATGTGTATTTCTATGTGCATTCTTAAACCTAGGGACCACCTGTTCCTTGCTAAACAATCCTTACTCATGGTCCCTTGTATACCTGTGGGTTCTCTTGTCCTTGAAAATGTAGCAAAATGTAAGAGCAGACAAAGAAAAGGAAGCAAGAAAAACAGAATGATAAAAGGGTGGAAAATAAAGAAAGGAAAAAGAAAGAAATGGTAGAAAGAGCAGAAGAAGAAGAAAAACAGAAAGGTGAAGCATGGAAAAATTACAATGTGGAGGATGAAAGTAGGAAAAAAAGAAAACTTGTAATAGGTAAATGTATCATGAGAAAGAAAAATAAAAGGTCGAAAGACGAAGACTGAAAGAAAATAAGACAAACAAAGGAAGGAAAGAAGAGGAAAAAATGCAGAGAAAGAACAAAGTACAGAAAGAAAGAAAGAAAGAAAGGAAGAAACAAACAAACAGGATAAAAGAAAGGAAGTAGAGAAGAGAAATCAAGAAAGTGGTGATTAAAAAAAAATAGAGGAAGAAGAGACAAAAGGGAATTTCCACCTCGAGAACAATAACGACGCCAACTGCACCGCCCTGATCGACAACCTTGCCAACCTCGGACTCAAACAGCTCGTGGCGATTCCCACCCATGCTGCAGGACACACACTGGACCCCATCTTCTCCTCAAGCCCCCACGTCTCCTTCAACCACACCACCGAACCCCACTGGACCGACCACAGATGCGTCCACTTCACCTTTAGGAAACCCACCACACACCACTGCACCCAACAGATGCCACACCGCTGCTGGGGCAAGGCCACCGAGGACCAACTGACCTCCACCCTCACCTTGGAACCACCTGCCGACCCCACCACCGCCATCAACCTCAAACAGTGGATAAACGACTGCGCCGACACCCTCACCCCACTCAGGACACCCGCCGCCAACCACACCAAAAAGAAAGCCAGATGGTTCACCAAAGACCTCCGGACCTCCAAGCGCGCCTGCCGGAAGCTGGAGAAGAGCTGGCTCCGCGACCGAACAACAGACAGCTACACAGCCCACAAGAGCGCCACCCGCAGACACCACCAACTCATCAGGACCGCCAAGAGGACTGCCTTCAGGGACCGCCTAGACAGCAACGCACACAACAGCAAAGAGCTCTTCAGCATCGTGAAAGAACTCTCCAACACCAACGACATTCCCCCATCGCAAGATCTGTGCGACTCACATGCCACGTTCTTTCACCGCAAAATCACCAACATCCACAACAGCTTCAACACTGCCACCCCAGCCTCTGCCGCCGAGACCAACACCACTGCAAACACCACCCGCACCAGCCGCCTGACCGCCTGGTCCAACGTCAGCGACGAAGACACCATCAAGACCATGAACTCCATCCACTCCGGATCCCCATCTGACCCATGCCCACACCACGTTTTCAACAAAGCCAGCACAGCCATCGCACCCCACCTCCGGAAAACAATCAACATCTCCTTCGAGACAGCAACCTTCCCTGAGAGCTGGAAGCACGCGGAGATCAACGCCCTACCAAAGAAACCCAAGGCGGACCCCAAGGACTTCCGGCCCATCTCCCTGCTACCTTTCCCGGCAAAAGTCACGGAGAAGATAGTCAACAGCCAGCTGACCCGCTACCTCGAAGACAACAACATCCTGGACCCTTCCCAATCCGGATTCCGCAGCAACCACAGCACCGAGACCACCCTCATCGCCGCCACTGACCACATCAGGATCCTAATGGAAAAAGGAGAATCAGCCGCCCTCATCCTCCTGGACCTATCAGCCGCCTTCGACACAGTCTGCCACCGCACCCCAATAGCACGCCTCCACGACGCCGGATTCCAAGAGAAGGCCCTGGCCTGGACCACATGCTTCCTCTCAGGCAGATCCTGGAGTGTCCGCCACCCCCCCTTCCGCTCCAACACCACCGAGATCATCTGCGGCGTTCCACAGGGATCATCCGTCAGCCCGACACTGTTCAACATCTACATGGTACCACTCGCCCACGACAACCGACAGCACAGCCTCAACATCATCTCCTACGCCGACGACACACAGCTGATAATCTCCCTCACCGAAGACCCCCGCACTGCCAAAACCAACCTCCACAGAGGAATGAAGGCCGTCGCCGAATGGATGAAGGAGAGCAGACTGAAGCTGAATTCAGACATGACGGAGGTCTTCATCCTCGGCTCTACCCCCTCAGCCTGGGATGACTCCTGGTGGCCAACATCGCTAGGAACACCCCCAGAACCCACCGACCACGCACGCAATCTGGGGGTCATCCTCGACTCTGCCATCTCCATGACCAAGCAGGTCAACGCCGTCTCCGCTTCCTGCTTCAACATCCTCCGAATGCTCCGCAGGATCTTCAAGTGGATCCCCTCCGACTAAAGAGAAACCGTCACCCAGGCCCTTGTCACCAGCAGACTGGACTACGGGAACGCCCTCTAACCAGGAACAACAACCAAGCTCCTGAGACGGCTCCAACGCATACAGAACACCTCGGCACGACTGGTCCTCGACGTCCCCCAACGCAACCACATCACACCCCACCTGAGAGACCTGCATTGGCTCCCCTTCAACAAGAGGATCACCTTCAAACTCCTCATCCATGCACACAAAGCCCTACACAACCCCGGACCAGCATACCTTAACGGTCGACTCAGCTTTTACACCCCCACCCGCAGCCTCCGCTCAGCCAACCTCGCCCTCGCCACAGTTCCACACATCCGGAAAACCACCGCCGGCGGCAGATCCTTCTCCTACCTCGCCGCCAAGATCTGGAACACTCTCTCTACCGGTCTACGTCAGACCCAGGACCTGCGGGCCTTCAGACGACTTCTCAATTTACCTGGCTCTTCCCCGCCCCCCCCCCACCCCCGCTCGGTCTACAAATGATTGATTGATTTAAGGGAGGCAAAAAGAAAGAACAAAGTAAATAAATACTGAGTAAGAAAGTAGACTAAGAAATCATTGGAGAGAAGAAAGAAGCTGAGAAATAAAGATGTGAATAAAAGCCAATGAGAGAGGAGAAGAAACCAAAAAGTATGAATGAAACAAAATAGCGGAAAATAGAGGAAAAAGAGAAATAGAGGTAGCAATGAGGAAAGAAGGTAAAAACTGAGAAAATAGCCAGAGTAAAATTAAGACAAAGAAAAAGAAAAACTGCAAAATACATATTAAAGAAAGTGGGAAAGAAAAGTAATGTAAAAGGATAAGAAGGCAAAAGGAGAACGTAAGAGGGAAATAAGTAATGTAAATGGATAGATGAATGGAGAAAGAAAGGGGACGCAAGAAAGAAGTAATAACAAATTTAGGAAGGAAAAAGACATGAGAACAAGGACAAAAGAATGATGAGAATAGAAGCAAGAAAGAAAGCAGAAAAATAAGCCAAGAAACTTTTTCAGAAGAGGGTAGGCTGAATCATTGTGCACTGGCCATTTTTTTTCACGCCTTCAAAGAATCAGGCTGAGTAACTGGCTTATCAGGGGGGCAGCTGTATATCCTCAAGCCCGCTGACAGGGAATTATATGTGACCTACTCATTGGCAGTCTGCAAGCGACCAGTAGCTGCGATCGACCTGTTGGAGACCTCTGCCTAGGCATTATTTAAGCCCTCCAACATGGTACCCAAAAGTAGTACATTGGTCACTGTGCAGATCTCCAACTTGAGACCTTTAAGGATGGAAAAGGAGCCATTCCACAGAACAGGGATGGTAAGAGCATAGAGGAATCTGTGATTAGACTATTCACCTGAAAGAGCATTACCGAAGTTAAGTAACTTGTTGTTCTGATGTATGCCTTTAACTACAGATTTCTCACCTTTAGATTAGGTACCAAAGTAGTACCTCCCTAAATGGTGGGACTGAAGAATGTTAGACCAAAAAGTCTTACAGGACCAAAAGGCAAAAAATGCAATTCCCCCAGTGCTTAATTTGTAAATAAAAAATAAGTGTTGGGGCCCTCGAAAGTTGGCCATTTCCGCTCGCACCACCCGTTGCCTGTGCCAGGACCGCCAATAACAGAATCAACAGAACTACTAACCATCGCACCCTACCAGTGTGACAATTCAGACTATTCCAGTTCCCCAAAATTATAAGAATGACTTGAACGTCAAGTGCTAGTCATTTTTATGTAAATTGATTAAACAAATGTTGGTGTGTTCATCTCTAATTTAGAACAACAATACCACCATGTGGCAGATTGTCATAAGTGCCAGTGTTGACAATTTAGTGCTTGTGCAAAGTACCGGAAACCAACCGCTCAAATTAGGCACTGCATCAGACCTGGTTGTCAAGGCAGTAGGGCTTTGTGAACTTATGCACCGAAGCCCATGTTGTCGCCTAACAGATATCTAGGACAGGAACTCAGCAAACCAATGCACTGGTGGCAACCTTGGTCCTGGTGGATCGGGCCCTCAACACATCTAGAGAATGCTTTTTCGCCATTGTGAAGCATATGGTCCTTTTCTGCACTGCCTTGCCTTTCTTCAACTCACAAAGAGCTGAGTTCTTTTTTGGGTTCCAATATATGGAGCCTCTCCTCCTTTTTTAGGGCAAGGAGGAGCAAAGAACATCAGAAGAATGATGGATTGTCTGACATGCAAAGGAGTTGCAACCTTCCGGTAAAAAGCCACTCTGGTCCTCAGCACCAGCTTGTCCAAAAAGAAGGCGGTATAAGGAGGCTGGACTGACAGGGCTTGAAAGTCCCTCATGTGACGTGTTGATGTTATCATAATGAGGAAAATGGTGTTCAGGGTCAGCAAATGTAGGGGACGGCTGTGTAAAGGCTCAAAGAGAGTACGTATTAGAAAGGAAAGGACAAAGCTAAGGTCCCACTAAGGCATTTCAAAAGCTTTTGGAGGGAACATGAAGAGCAAACCTTTGAGAAAGTGATGTAAACAAGAATGGTTGGTCCGATAAATGCAAAAAGGCTAAAAGGGTTTACAAGTAACCTTCTGAATGCCCAACGCATGTCCTACTGGTCAGTGTTGCCAGTGCCACACCAAGCCACAAAGTTGTCACAGCGTGCGCCCTGAATAGATTTAATAGAAGGACAGCCACCACTTCGGAAGGGAGAAAAAATTCAGTCAACTGCCTCTCAATCTCCATGCATGAAGGTGGAGATTGCGCAAGGCTGGGTGTATTACCCTTCCCTTTTGATCCAACAGAGGGATCTCAAAGCAGCATCCAGATCAGGGGACCAATAAATGCCCAGATGTTCTAGGTACTACACTCTCCTGGCTCAAGCTGGGGCCACTAGGATGACTTGGGCCCGGTTGCTCTGGATATTCAGAACTTGGGACATGAGTAGTAATTGCAGGAAGGCATACAGGAATTACAAGCTCCACTCTCAGAGGGGAATGCATATCTAAGAGAGACCATTCTTGGGAACTCCATTGTGCAAGTGTTGACATTGTGCATTCTCAGCGATAGCCAAGAAATCGAGCCAAAGCTGCCCCTAATGTAGTAAGATGTGTGTCGCCTCTGGGCGCAGTTGCCATTTGTGATCTACTCGGTATTGTCAGCTGAGTTAACCCACCCTAGCATTTAAGGATCCAGCCAGGTAGTGTGCAATCAGGGAGATGCCCCGGCGTTTCAGACAAGTTGAGATGTGCAGGACCTCTTGGCTCAGATTCCAGGACACCACTCTGCCCTGATAGTTGCACGTCGTGGTGTAGTCCGTGAGGCCCGAGCCAGCCACCCTTTGATGGATCAAATCAACAACACAAGTGCCAGTACTGGAAGTCACTTTAAATACTGTTGGTGACCTTTATGAATAAAACATGCTGGTCCGTTTTTGACTTACGTCACTAGTTTATTATATTGATTTATATCTTAGTTGAACAGTATTTATTCTTTTAAGTAGAACATAAATTTTTGCATGTACACATGAAAAACATTACATAATAAGCAGCTATATACAATACAATTTACAAATTCACCACACATCCAACTCTCACACTGGCCAATACATTCATCATTCATTCATACAATCATGCATTTAGGTCCTAATGTCAGTCTTAAATTGTCAATACAAATGAATGGTTATTTGAACATGATTTCTTTTGGTCAACAAAACATTTTAAAAGCAGAGCCCTGCTAAAAAACGTAATCTCGCTATATTGTAGGTGACAAAAGGACCAAAAACCAGGTCGACGCGTTTCGAACTCTCAGTTTGCGGGGTTCTCCTCAGGACCAACAGTCTCTTCTTAATGTATAATTCAATCCCCAGCAGAAGTGTGGAGGGAGTGGCACTCTATTTACTTTAGCAAAAATGTTTCGGTAACGTACATCAGTCGGTGACGGCTGTGCAGTTGAAAAAATTTCCACAGTGAAAGATCTTCGTTTCGTCCTTCGTTATATTTTAGTCTTGCTTCTCACAGTCTCGGAAGAGTACCCTTTGATGGATGGCAGGAAGCCTCTTAACACCAAGGAAATTTCCAATAACTCAGGTTGACGCCCTCTCCCACTTCTCCCAGATGGCTTCCCAAATCCACTAGTGACGCGTCCATCACCACACTCCACTCCACTCCACTCTGGCTGAGGTAGGGAGAGTTCTGCCACTGGCCCAACTGTGGTCAAGCAGCCACAACTGTAGATCTTTCACAGTCTCCTTGAATACCTGGATGGATTCCGATAGGTTCCTCTGGTGCTTGGCCCACTGGGACTTCAGATCCCACTGCAGGGGTTGCATGTGCCATCTGGTAGGGTCTTTAAGCAGGCTGCAGATGGTTAGCAGGACAAAAAACCTCAGAACCATCCTCTCTGAGGCCCAGGACAGACGGCAAGATAGATCCCTGTATCCAGAATGAGTCAGATAAGAGGACACATTTGCGAAGAAGCCAGGTGTGTCTTCTGAAAGTTGATTTAGAACCCCAGCGATGTGGGGAGGTTCACCATCATTGAGCTGGTTTTCAATTTACTGTGATGAACACACCTTTTACAGGCAGTTGACAAGGTAGAGAAAAACCAATACCCCTGACCTTTGGAGATGGGAAATGAAAAACATGATCACTTTTGTGAACACCCCAGTGGCATAGGTGACTCCGGGAGCACAGCAAACTGAAAGTGCCACTGGCCCACGCTAAAATGCAGGTAGCCACTACGGACCTTCAGACGAAGGATGTGAAAATAAGCGTCTTGCAGGTCCAACACCACCATCTATTCTCCAGTATCCAGGGAAGATAGAACCTATGCCACTATGAGCATTATGAATTTGTCCTTTCACAGGAAGGCATTGAGAGGGCAAAGATCCAACATAGAATGAAGCTTCCATCCTTTTTTGGCATAAGGAAGTAGTGGGAATAACATCCAGTCCCGACTTCAGAGGATGGTACCTTCTTTATGCCACCTATGTCCAATAGAGGCTGCACGTCCTGGCACAAAACTAACAGATGGTCCTCAGGAGAGATGCTCTAATGTAGGTGGCAGTGGGTTGAAAAGGAATGGCAGGGTGTACCCCATTGAGCAACTTGAAGAACCCACCTGTTGAATGGGATGCTCTGCCACCCCTGTAGGAAGTGGCTTACCCTGCCTTCTACCAGATGGCTGTATGCCACTACGGATGTACTAAAGAGTTTTGAAGTGGTTGTCGGAGCAGCTGGGGACTGGGACATAGGCTGCCTCTGATGGCCTGGTTGATGTCTATTGAGCACACAGGCTTGGCCACGAAATGGCTTTGAGGCCAGTTATGCAGGAGGCGAGCTCTGATGCAGTCAATAACGTGAGCCCTTTGCATAGCCCCTACAAACATTTGCAATCAATAGGTCTCGCATTTACGAGAGCTTGAGCTAGTGGCATTGTAAATGACAATGCCTTTCATTTATGTGTTGTTTTAAATCAGAAAAATGTAAGGCATTGTCATTTACAATGTCAATAGCTTAAACTCTTGCAAATGTGAGATCTATTGCATTGCAAATGTGTTCACTCTATAAAGTTTTGAATTAAAAAAGCTTTAGGAGAGTGTGTGACATGCCTGCAATAGCAGGTAGGGCAAAGCTATTTGAGAAAATAGTGCTACGAGGCTGTAATTAAAGCATACTGAGTAACAACACTTGTAAGGGGGTGTCGCCATGGGAGGTTACAAAATGAGACAAGGCAGTACTAAGGAGGGACTACTAAGCCTATTATACAATGAACAGCCACAGTTTACAGTGGAAAATGAAACAAGCCAATGAAAAATATGGGTGGAGAGTGGGCGGAGCTTCGAATCCCGACCTCAATGCAGCATGTCTAGCAGAGCAGTGCATGTGCTGCCCAGGCTCGACCTAAAAAGGGCAAAAAACAGTTGGTGGAACTGGCAGACTGGTGCAGAAAGGCCCAAAGAGAGTGCTGCAGCTCGGCTCTCTTTAAAATATTTCTGGGCTGAGTCCTCCTTTGTGCCAAACTGGTGTGAACAGTTGATGGGCATATTCATTAAGAATGTCTGGGCATTCCCAGAGAAGTCTGTGGAGCTTGTTCATAATTGGCTCCGGAGCACAACACTTGTCCCACTAGCCCTTCTTGGATAATCAACGGTGTGTAGGCCAGAGCGGATGACAAAGTTGGCCGCATTCCGGCCACCCTGAATGGTTTGGGTCAAAGAAGCTCGTAAGTCTTCTGGGACTGCTAGTAAGACCAAACATGTCCCAAAGTGGGGGGCACTGTTGAGCCCCAGCAGCAATATGGCCGCCGCTTAGTGAGGCTCTGCTGGTGAGACAGGAATCCAGCATTTTTCCGGTGTCTCTGGCTAACCTTGTGATCTGAATTACAGGGAGAAGGCACCCAGACACTGCGTCGATCTGTTTGCTGCCACTGGAGCCCCGATCTGCACCATAATGCTGGAGGTGAGACTGGGATTGCTCTGGGAGCAGCGTGGAGGTGACGCGGCCTGACCGAGTGTGGGGCTGCATCAGCGTGACTGAGATGGCCTGGTAGGGCAAAGGCGAACGCCGCTTAAGAAGGGGGCTGCGGTACATCCCCCGTACAGGACCTGAAGGGTGTCACAGAGGGAGGCAGCCAGGACGAGCTGACTGATGAGGAGAGGAGGCTGCGGCAGGCCCAGCAGAGCTGCGGGCCTGGGCATGATGAGTCAGGGGCTGCTGCGGACCACAGCGAGAGGCAAGTGATCGCATGGGAGCGCTATAGGAAGCACAGCACAACCCCTGGGCGGCTAGCACAGACCAAAAGCTGCGATTGTTGCAGAGGAGGGGTGCCGTGCGGAAGAAGATGAGTTGCGCGCCGCACGGTGAGGACACCTGAAGCTGACACATGGGAGTGGGAAGTGGACCCACGCTGCCTAGCGAGCTTGAGACCCGGCCGGATCGCGAAGCCAATAAGACCGTCTCCCTTTGTTGCGGGCACCTGGACAGCCGGATTGGCACCGCCGTGCTTCAGATGCAGTGGACTGTTATAAGAGGTGGGATATCTGCTGCGGTGGGCTGTGCAGATGGGGACGCAGACACTTGGAAGCCTACACGGACTTAGAGAGCTGCGGACCCCGTATAGGAGAGGTGGTTACTGCAGAGTCAGACTGTGGGCCGCGTGACCGCTGGAGTCCAGGCGAATTATGACACTGCTAGGCTGTGGCAGGGGTGTTGGCCCACTGTAGCTGAGGGGCATTGTGAGGAAATTGAGCTGCGCCCTATGAGGCACCATACAGGAATAGGGGCTCTGCAATACAATGTGAGTAGAGCAGGGGGCAACTGCAAGATGTACAGTGCATTCGCTAAAGGCTACTCTGATCTCCACGAGGGAACGCCAGAGACCTCCTCTATGTTTTGGGTGGTGGTGGGCAGCCATCCTCCTCAGGGATGTGAAAAAGCGCTGCAGGGCACCAGTGACAAGACACTAAGCTGCTCCATACCCCGACTATTGAACAGTCTCCTGGGCGGAAGAGGTGGGGGTCAAACGCCCCTTGAGGCTTTGGAAGTGTTGGCTGCCAGCAGCCCGGTGGTGTGCTGGCATATATCAGCAGTATGGGACAGAGCGACGCCAGGCAGTCAAAACTAATGTTTGAACAACGCAAAACCCCTAGGGGTTCCACCCCTATGGAAAATGATCAGCAGGATGAAGAGGCTGCAGGGACCACCCCACAGGAACAGGAGATCCGAGAAATGTTCAAGGACTTGAAACAGTTTCTCATCGCCATCGATAACAAGGCTGACTCCTTTGCTAACAGATTTGATCACCTGAAAGAGAAGGTCACTAACCATCAGGAAAGCATTGAGCAAGTCGAACAATGCACATCTATCCACGCTGGCGGACGAGAGTGGAGTTACCCGGGAGAAACTTCTCAGTATGGAGAAGATGCTTGAGGTAATTAGAAACAAGAATGAAGACCTGGAGACGAGATCGCACCGCAACAACCTGGGCATTGTGGAAATTCCAGAATCCACCGCAATGGCCCGAGTTGAAGACTATGTGGAGGAATGCTCCAGGCTCTGTTTGGTGCCTCACTGTCGCCTGTACGCATCGTAGAGAGGAAACACAGATTGCTCTGCCCTAGACCGCCTCTGGGCACGCCTGCCAGACCAATCAACGCACAACTTTTAAACTATAGAGACAAAGAATACAGTGCTGCGACCAGCAGAATGTTATTTATCAGAGGAACTCTATTTCCTTCTTTCCTGATTTCACCCTGGCAGTGCAGGCAGCCAGAAGAGAATTCACAACTGTGAAACTATCTCTGCTGCAACTCAACGTCAAGTACTCTCTTCTCATCCTCGCAAAACTGCTAATATTTCACACCAGAAAAACCCCATATTTCACTGACCCGAAGAGTGCAGTCAAATATGCCAGAGAGCTTTGCACGGCCAAGCAGAAGCAGAGAACGGACAGGGATGTGGAGGCAGAGAACCGCACAAGTGATAATGACTGACCTGATGGCTGCGGTGTTGGCTCTGGAGGAGTTGTCTCTTCGACTTGACTGAGGAACCGGGTGGCGCTTCGTATGACAGTGTCTTCCCCCTGGCTTTCCTTTCCGTTGCTGGGACTATCTGAGAATCATGCTAAAGACGCTTTATCAGCTGGGAGACGTCCCCGCCTACCAAGTACAAGACTGTCCAACCACCCAGCTTCCATCTGCTGGGCTTTACCAGGCTCCCAGCGGCATCCCCTGGGGATGATTCCCAAGTCTCTTATGATTTACAGTTTCTTTAGTTGGCACAGTGGGATAATGGAGGGTATTATTCAGTTAATTTGGGAGGCTGGAGTGTGTGGGGGGTGAGGGGTGGGGGGGTGGAGTGTGTGGGGGTGGAACCCAGGGCGGGGATGCTTGTTTTTGTATATTTTACAAATGTTTCCTTCTTTCTCTCCCCATCATCCCCGACCAGCCTATGGCATACCTGCTAACTTATATGCAACCCTCATGGTCGAAGGGAAATACCTGCGATTGATGGGCCAGACACTTGTTAAGGAGAGATGACTAAATTGAAATGCATCATATGGAATGTTCGGGGTCTAAATGACAGGCACAAATTAAGGTTGGTCACCGCGTACCTTGACCGCCTTGGGGCGGAAATATGCTTTCGACAGGAACTCCACCTCACAGAACACAAATGCGCGAGCTACTGGGATGGTGAAAGGCACGTAGCATGCTATTCCAATTACGCGCGAGGGGAAGCCATACTCATACGAAAGGGACTGCACTGCCGCATGAGAACGGTAATATACGACAAATAGGGGCGATGTGATGATCGCAGGTGTGGTATGAGGACACCCTGCTAAATTGATTTCCATATATGGGCCAAATTCTGATGACCATGACTTTTCCACAGAGATTTGGAGATTAGCCGACACCCTCGGACCGGGCGTGATAATATGGGGTGGTATAACGTCGTACTCGGACTTGCCAAAGATAGATCGACAGACTCACACTGGCCTCACCCCACAGCGGCCACCCTCTTACAGTCTCGACTTTGACCTGGTGGACGTCCGGCGTAGCAGGAACCCTGGCACTGCGCAGGGCACCTGCGTGTCACCTGCTGGCCCCGCTTGGTTGCTGATCGACTTTTAGTTAACCTTGCGGGATGTTGCCAGCTGGGTGGTGGAGGTGCTGCATCTGCCCGCACTCAATCTGATCATTCCACAGTGCTGCTCACGCTGGACTTGCCTGAGTATCTGACAAGGGTATTCAGTTGGAGGCTTCGGCCAAGAGCCTTACTAGACTAGGTGTTCAGGGAATCCATCAGATAGACAACAGCTGAGTTTTTCGCGATCAATGAGGGCATGGTCGACTCCCCTTCAACTTTTTGGGAGGCATTTAAGACCATTATACGGGGCGAGTGCATTTCCAAACAAGCCAGTGTGCTGCGCTCTATTCGGGGGGACATTCGACAGCTAGAAAGCGAAATACACACCTTGGAACTCGAGATTTTCGCCACTAAAAGTAAGGCCCTATTGAATCTAATTGTAGAAAAGTTCAGCGAGTTTGAGAAGGCAGCCAATCGTGAAACGCATTACCTCAGTAAGGAGGCTAAAGCCTGCAGGTACGGGGAGGGAGACCAAGCAGGCAGGACACTGGCGGGCCTCATTAGGAAGCCGTGGGTCAGTGACTACATTATGGAGCTGCGTACATCAGAGGATTTGCTGGTATCCAGACGGGCAGTTGTCCAGTCTGAAATGGTGTCCTATTACACATCCTTATACAGTACTCAACAGTCGGCTGCCCCTCCTAAACACAAGAAATTCATTGACTCCATACAGTTGCTGTGGCCTGAGGATGGTCACATGGCTTATCTGGATGAGCCATTCTCAGTGGAAGTGGTGGTGCAGACCATTCAGGAATTACCAGGCAACAAAACCCCAGGCCTGGACGGCCTGGCAGCTGCCTTTTATAAGGAATATGCAACGATTTTAGCTCCACACTTGATGAATATGTCCAAGGAATCCCTGGAGCTAGGGGTGCTCCTTCCTCACTCAGAGAGGCCCTCATCATCACAATCCTGAAGCCTGACAAAGACTCTCAGAGATGCGACTCATTCCGGCCGCTTTTCATGATCAATCTTTGACAATGAGATACTTGCAAAGCTTGTAGGGGTTCAGCTCCTTCCTCTCCTGCGTCAAGTGCTAAGACCAGATCAATACGGCTTTATTCCAGGTAGATCCACTGCAATTTACGTGCACTTTTCGCAACCATCAGGAGGTGGACCCAATGCTGTAAGCTTTTCTCAATGCCACCAAGGCATTCAACTCGCTCAAATGGCCTTACATGTTTGTGCTTCTTGCCCACATAGGACTAAGCACTAAATTCACCAAACTTATTGCCTTGCTGTACTCCCTCCCGTCCCCTCGGATTCGGGTGCATGGTGTAATCTCTGCCCCGTTCCAAGTAGCTCGGGGCACTCGCCAGGGGTGCCCACTGTAGTCTCTACTATTTGCCATAGCTATGGAGCCACTCGCGGTGCACCTGTGACAACATCATGCTCTACGAGGACTGGCATTCACTCCGCGATTTATTCTGGTCTCACTGTACCCGGATAATGTCACACTGTATATCAAACACCCGGCGGAGAACTTGGCCCACCTGCTCAGGAAGTTTCTCAGATTTGGTGGACTCTCTGGTATTTTTATAAATTGGGACAAGTCGCTGTTCTTTCTGCTAATGGGGGTGACTAAGGAATTCCAAGCTGAGTTCCCATTGTAGTGGGCAGATGGCCTGTGTGTGATTTGGGTGTCGTGGTTAGCCACAAAACTGATGAACTGTGAAAATCCAAATACGAAAAACACGCAAAGAGAGACAAGGCACTGAAGCTTCTCTGGCTCCCTTATTCACAATATAAACACACACAACAGAGAAGCCCTATATCAAACACTCATCTGTACACTGTCCAACCCCAGATTGAGATTATTGATCCTATAGTGATCCAACTAGGGAAAGCAGAAAATAGAATATATCCTGCTTCCAAAGACAAAACAGGGGAAGACAACACGGCCCACATGCATCAAGCATTTTTGGAGTCGCAAACGGTGCGATTCCTTAAAATCGGCCGTTTGCGATTCCAAAAGTGCTGTTTGGGATGCATCATGCTATTTTAGAAATCGCAACTTTTTTGCGATTTCTAAAATTGCGATAGCATATAAGAAATCGCAATTTTGCGATTTCTTAAATGCTATGCATCATTTCCAAAAAATGTGCGATTTTTCAAATTGGAAGTGCAAATTACCACGAAGTTCAACCTCGTGGTAATTTGCGAAATTGTTTAAAAATGCACAAAAATGCATTTTTTAAACTGTTAAGTTACAGACACACATGTCCTTAGGACATGTGTGTATGTAACTTCTACTGAAAAGTACATTTCATGGGTGCAGGGGGGGTAATTTAGACCCCCCTCTCCACCCTTGAAATGGATTGATGAATTGCAATTTCAAATTGCGAATTCGCAATTCCCATTCATTCCTATGGGCATTTTGGCTCATAGGATTGAATGGGAATTGCGAATTCGCAATTTGAAATTCGCATTTTTTATGCGAATCAGTAAAAATAGCGATTTTTACCGAATTGCATAAAAAATGAAAAAATAATCATGCATAGGCTTTTGCGATTTCTAAATTGCAAATCGCTATTTTTCGCAATTTAGAAATCGCAAAAGCCGATATTGATGCATGTGGGCCCACATGTCTTAATACTGCCCTCACACACTTTGTAGTGTCATGCATCATCATTGGGCCGCATCATACATCTAGGTGCAGACCAACACACTAGATGGAGCGCAATCTTTTTTTTAGACGAAGGTTAAGTGGTGAGGGTAGAGAGATAAAGGAAAAAGATGTGATAATACACATACCTCTGTGGGCGCCGATTTTTTAAGTTCCGAGCGTGGTTGTTGTTTGTCTTTATGGTTATCTTTAGCCTTAAGAGGCATGATAGAGTCCTTTGGTGTAGGTTTTGGCTCAGAGGATCTTGGTTTTGGAGCCGAAGCTGGATTTGTCAGAATGGAAGCGTTCGAAGCCGGCTTGTGTATGGGCTTGGTTTTTTCCGGGCCCGTTTTATCCTTCGAAGTCGACGGTTTTGGAACAGGTTTAGGAACTGGGACTTCTTTTGGTTTCGGTGCCGATGGAGCTGGTGGGCACGTGCGGTTTGCTCGGTCCCGAGCTACCGGAAGGGTTTTGGATTTTCTTCGGAGCCAGGCTGGAAGACGGGGCTTCTGAAGTAAGTTTTCGGTCGCGACTGGGCCCAGGAGGCGGAGTGTTGACCATAGCCTTCGATTTCGGTGGGGGGGTTGGGTTAGGGGCAGTAGTACTCACTTGTTGACCCGGAGTGATGGAGTCGATGCCCATGCGCACTCCAAGGGAGGAGTCACCTATCTCGTGACTACAAAGACTTCTTTCAAGACGACGACAACATGCAATCATCCGAGCCCAACACCAGGTGGCGATCTAATGCTCAGTGTGAGATCTGCAGCTCATTTACCTTGAACACTATTTTTGAGGCTTTTGGAGAGATGCTTAATATTCACATAGATTTCTCCGCCATGATCGCTACACTGGGCTATGTGAAAGATCTGCCGGAGGACTGCAGGAAATTGGCAGCCATGCTCCTGTTACATGCAAAGCCGCGCATTGTCATGGACTGGGGCAGAGGCCAAGCTCCACATAGGGAGGAGTGGCTCAGTGATGCTGCGTTCTGCCTGGAACAACTGACAGCGTAGTGGGAGCTCATGCCCGCCCCTTCCCACCTGAAAACATATGGGGACCAATGCTAACATACCTGCATGCACACAGAGCTGAGTTAGACCCCTACAATAGCATCCCTCAGGAGCGGCATCATAGGGCAGTGTCTTAAGCCTGAATAACGTTCATGAGGATCCCCCTTACGTCACACACGTAGGCTGGTCTCCCCCGCTTTCTCCTCTTCCCCCCCTCTCCCCTTCCTTTGGCTCTGGTCTCCCCCTCTTACCGAACATTTATTTTAGATCTGGGAGCATCCTTGTTCGAGACTAGGTTGAATCCGAGGCTCGAAGTCCAAGGAACAGGTGCAGATTTTGCCACCAGACCCCATGTCGACTTTGACAGAGTGAAAGCTGAAGCAGGTTCAAGGGCACAGATCGCGCAGAGGACTGATCCATCAGCAGTATTCCGACGAAGCTCCTTGCTGATCCTTGGGGCCCAAAGGCATGCCAGAGGGAGCAGGAAGTGTGCCCAAGATGCGCAGCATGTCCTCTCAAAAGGCTTTGCCCTGCTGTGACGTCGCCAAGATACTTGGAAACTCTGTGCACCAGGACAAAAGTTGGAATCGGCTCCTCGTTGGAACAGGAGCGAGGGCTGTAGGCTCGTTGATACCTATGTGCCCTCTTTGGAGAGCAAGAGAGACTGTTAGGGTCAGGACCCAGCTTCGTCTGGACTCGACCATGATTACTTTGAGAGTAGGTCCACACTCTTGGTGTTTTGCCATGTAGAGGTCTCAGTGATTTTCAGATTAATCTGGGTGCAGTTGTAGCAGGCCTTGTAGTTGTGGGCGTCGAACCTACACACCAGAGGCAGACCTCAGGAGATCTGTTTGCAACACTCACTACAAGGCTCATACCCTACAGTCTTAGGGTGCGACACGTCCCTTGCATACTGTATACATTTAGAAGTGAAAAGTGTAGGGGAAGAAAGCTAAAGGATGGCAAAGTAAGGAACTATAGTCAGCGAGTAAGAGTGGCGCTTGCTTAATGTGCCTCCTCTTCTCACTTGCAGAGAAGAACGGAGTTGACATGGAAAAAGCAGGGCCACAGTTACAGTTTGGTGAATGGGGATATTTACGAGGTTAGGAATGTATGGTAAGAAGTATCCATCAGAGTACAGGGCTCCCTCAGCAGAAAAATTAGATACATGCAAATAAAAACACACCTAACTTGGCACTGAAGAGCTTGAGATTCATTTTTCCTTAAAGCCTTGGAGACAAGTAGGAACACGTTATGTTGGGCAACATAACCCACAGTAAAACTAAATAAATTTGCCAGCATTGATTTGACAGGTTACTAAATAAGTCTACATTTCCAGAATGTCTGCAGGTTTCGCATTCGTTTGTTGTTTACCAGTTTCTACATTTACAATTATGGCAGTGAAATTACAAGGACAAGCCATCCACAAATTAATTGTGAATAGAACTTCCCAGGAGCGAACTAGGCAGCTCACATGCATGTTCAATGAGAGGCTGCTCATGAATGTAGAATTCCATAGACTCTCACTGGCGATTTAACTGGGAAACTATTACGGCTCACCACATATAACAGGATTACCCATTACCCGATGGATTTGTGAACCTATTTCAGGCAAGTGAATGGATTGCATGGATGAAGAGCCATTGGCAGGATTAACTTGTGAACTTTCTGGTCTGCAGGTCACTGAAAGGCACGGAAACTGGTGGAGATTTCCACACATACTGTTGTAAATACTCTTGCTCCAAGCTGTGGAGTACATCGAATCAACCCGGGCGATTTCCCTGTGGTGACTTTTCTCCTCCACTTGTTGCACTTTGGTGCTGGTCTGTGACCCGCTGGCCTTTCCGCATGGTATCCAACGGAGCCCCTGTCACCCTTCTGTGTGACCACCACGCCACATGCCATGTCCTACCGGTTCCAGACTGTGGGGAATATTTACAAGGCCCCTGCGCCACCGGGGCGTCACTTTTTTTAACGCTCCATTGGCACACTGTGCTGGCCCATGTAAAGTCCCCATGCATGGGTTTTCATGGCCTTGTAAATTTAACCCCCCTTTGCGCATTACTCGGCATGAAAGGGGCATTCCAAGGGTGTTGCTGTGGCAATCCTACTCAACACCCGTGGATTCTGACACATTCCCAAATTTACAAGGTATTGTAAACCTGAGAATAAGTCAGATTCTAATGCCTTCCCAGGGGATGCGTTAAAGTAGCACAGCAAGGAGAAATACATTTTATTTCTCCTCGTTTATTGCTCTTTCTACAAGGAGAAATACCTTTATTTCTCCTCGTTTATTGCTCTTTGTGTGTGTGCTGCATTTTGCTGCACCCAGAGAAGGCGGAAAAGGCCAGGAATTATTGTTTTGTGCAGGAAGGTGTTCCTTCCTGGACAAAAACAATCATCCCTGCAACACAGGCCTCCTTACACTATGGTGCAAGGGGGCCTACGTTGGAGCTAGGTGTAGGAAGCTGGCTCTGAATGTACTATACCAAAGTAAGGGATAGTATGCACAGAGTCCAGTGGATCCCCAAAGGTAGGCAGAGATACAAGTAGTTAATACCTTGCTCTCTATTTGTGGTAGTGTGGGCAAGACGTAATACTTTATCAAACGGTAGTGTTAAGCATTTTTTGTACACACTGATGTCACATACTCAAAGACTGAACTCAGACCAATTTTGTTTGTATAAAAATATTATTTCGTTATTTTATTTCCAGAACCAAGCCAAACCTGGTGCAGGTAAGTGAAATAATACTTTGCAGGTATATTGCAGTTGGAATACAATTGAAATGCAGTTGGATGCAATTGGTTTGTTTACAGGTAAGTCAACAGTCAAATTTACTTTACAGTTACTTTCGAGATTACTTTTTAAATTGCTTTATATACTCTGTGATAAGCCTAGATATCACACTGGGACAATTCCTAGAAGGTAAGTAAATCATTTTTTTTACATTTGCAGTTTTTCAAGGTTTCATACAAACCAACCCCACACAATTTTCAAAGAAAAGCATTCAATGCAATCCTATGGGAGGAAATGAAGTTATCAGTTTACAGGTAAGTACTTGGTTGTGGGGGTTGGGTTTCTCAGGTTAGAACCAGGGTTCCCCCAGGGTCAAGTATGCACTCACAAAGCACCTCAGAGGCACTAGGGCGGCGGGGGGCAGAGTGCTGAGGCCCAATGTTGTCCAATGAGGGATAGGAGGTCTCCGGTTGGTGGCTGCTCACGAGCAGGCCACAAGGTTGTGGGAGCAAAGCTCCTAGACTTAAGCTCAGGGCAAAGGGAAATCCATTTAGCACTCAAGGTGCAGCGGCACAGGGGCGGCTGGGGTGCAGGGTGCTGTTTTAGCGTCGGGTGCCCTGTCGATTTCAATGGGAGTTGCCAGTTTGGGAGTTTGGCTGCAGGATAGGTCCAGGAAGACCTCTGGGAGGAACCAACAGCTGGCCAGGTAAGTTGGAGTGCTCGGGGACGTAGGTGCACCTCGGGATCTCTTCTCCGGTGTGCAGGGCGGCAGGATGCAGGGATGTCTTTTGAGGTCGGATTTCACCTCACCGGGCCACTCGTGATTGGGGGAGGGTCTCCATGCAGAGGCTGCAGGAAGTCCTGGAGGGGTTAACCCACTGTGGACTCAGACCCTAGGGACCTCGCTGGGACTGGTGGGCCATTCGGACTCGGGCCATAGGCGCCGAGTAGAGTGGTGGTTCCAGGCGTTTGGTTTCTTTGTCCTCAGCAGGCTCTGAATCTTTCTTGGCTGTTTCTTTTTAACAGAGCTGCTGTTCACAGGAGATACGGTCTTTGTGGAAGGCAATCAGTCCTCCCTGGGGTTCTGGAGGTTACTGGCTGCAGGACAGGTGAATTTTGTTCAAAGTGGAATAGAGTGTTTCCCTTGGCACAGTTTATTCGTTAAGCCCACATGTTAACTTTGGATATTTAAACATTTAAACACTATAAAACAAACCAATACGTATATAAAAAGGCTGATATAAATTTATTTTTCTTAAAAACAATGACAGTCACAAATTTAAAAAATATGGTGTTACCTTATTACACATGATAAAAACAAAGGGAAGAAAGCAAAAAACCTTTTCTTCTAACAATTTATAATGCAACTGAACACAATATCAGAAGGAAAATCAATGACGAGTTCAATGGACAGTACAGGATAAATAAATCAAATTCTGCTACACCACAACAAAGAGAGACACATAAAGACAATACAATTTTGTCATTCCAGCTATGGCACACCGAGTGTATCAATCTCAGACTGGCAATCTTGGGTACATATACTTATTGTACTTTGCAAAATTGACACGGTTACTCAGTTGTGCAATTCGTTTTGCGTCAGGTGAATTTTGTTACAGGATCTCTGGAAACTGCAGATGGGCCAGTAGGGCTCGGGCCATGTCAGCTGTTCTCTGCAGTTTCCTCTACTGGGTGTCTTCTTTCGTCCTTCTTCGTAGGTTGCAGGAATCTCTCTTCTTGGTTCAGGGCTGCCCCCTAAATACTGTATTTAGGGTGTGTTTTAGGGGTCTTGAGGTAAGTAGCCAATGGGCTACTGACCTTAGGGTGCCTACTCCCTTTGCTGTGCTCACCCCACGTGGGGGAGTGGGCAAAATCCCTAATCCTGACTGGAGAGTGCCTGCCATTTGCAAGATGGCGGGCACTGAAGAGTGGGCTTCATCTCGCCTGCCCCACCTGAGGGGTGGGGTTGGCAGAGGTGGGCACACCTTCTGGGCTGGGCTCATTTTTCCCGCCAGTCTTCCTGCCGAAAAAGGAGGGTAGATAGGAAGGAGGCCTGGTACTGATAGCAGGAGAGGCTGGAGGCCGCGTTACACAGGCAGCAAGGCCTTTGAAGCTCCCCTGCCACAGATGGCTCTTCCTGGCCTGTGGGAGGTGTGACTAGCTCCACCCAGGAAAGGCTTTGTTTATGGGCACAGGTAGCGGATGCTCCCACCCCAGGAGTCCAGAAACATGTGTCGTGGTGGGAGGCTGGTGTGTACCAGTCAGGAAACCCACCAGAGGTTGGTCATTTGTCAGGGGGCGTCTCTAAGATGCCCTCCGAGTGCATTGTAGAATAAATCCCACACTGGCATTCAGTGTAGGTTTATTATGCTGAGAAGTTTGCTACCAAACTTCCCAGAATTCAGTAAAGCCCTTAGTACCCATGGTACCTTTAACAAGGGACTTGCATGTGGCCAGAAAGGTGCCAATAGGGGGTACAAAAGTACCGTTTTAGAAAAGAACACAGGCCCTGGGAACCTGATTGGCAGAGACCCAGGACACATCAAGTCAAAGTGCATCAGAAAGGTGTGTGAGTGTGAGAGTGTGAGTGAGTGAGTGTGAGTGAGTGAGTGTGTGAGTGTGAGAGAGTGAGTGAGTGTGAGAGAGTGAGTGAGTGTGAGAGAGTGAGTGTGAGAGAGTGTGAGAGTGAGTGAGTGAGTGTGAGAGAGTGAGTGAGTGAGTGTGCGCGCATGTGCGTGCGTGTGTGTGTGTGTGTGTGTGTGTGTGTGTGTAGGGAGCTTACTGCAACAGAAATCCAGCTTCCTACACTGGCGCAGACGAAAGTACAGGGATGAGTCATATTGCCATAAATACAACACATTCCTAATGACGAAGAGTCCACGCAACAAGATGGCATTTTATAGTAAATACGCTCCAGTATGCTGCTCGTCTCTGTGGTTGGAATTCTGTGAACTGCCCAGGACCCTCTTACATATTACTACAGCAATGGAGGCTCCACCGTAAAGCAACTGCGGCTCCTCCGCTACAGAAGAGTATCGCCCCCCGTCAGCAACCTCAAAAACTGGATTAATAAAATGATAATGAAACAGGTTTAAAACCTGTTTTATTTTTGTTGTGCCGAGGCTTGGGGGCAGAGCCAAGGGGGTGAATGTACTGAGGGGAGTGGTGGGTACTGTTGTCAGTGTGCATGACGGTTTGGCCGGCCATCTCAGGCCGGCCAAACCGTCATGCTCACTGAAGCGTTTTCTAAACCCAGCTGTGTTGCTGGGTTGAAGAGAGCAAGCACAGGTTCCCAGTCTGTCTGGGAGCACAAATTCACAGCACTCAGGCCAATCCTGAAGCTGCTCTCATGCATGAGAGCAGCTTCAGGATGGGCTGAAGGGCAGTCTGGGAGCCTGTGCCTGCCTGCAGTGGACAGGAGCAGAAGAGCACCATGTTGGAGGGTGGCAGATAAGTTCTTTTTTATTTGTCTTGGTCTTCCCCCATCCACCCCGACCTACCTCTTTTCATGGATACGAGCCGCTCCTGCACTACTGAAGCTCTCGATATTCAGCAGGGTAGAACTGAAAGGCTGGAAGCCACCTCATTTCAGGAGATGGTAACAGGTGGAAAAGTGTGTTGGACCCACTGAAAGAGCAAGAAATGCTACCGAACAGCACAAAGAGCCAACACAAATCTGGAGTTTACTGTTTCCGTGGTAGTGAAATACCAGTCCTTCGTTGGCCAGACTCTCATCCAATTATGCACCTGTGCTCTTCTCTTCTGAGCCCTGTCCTCATCCAGGAGCCCTACAAAGCTCGGCACACTTGGCCTGCAGGCAGACTCATAGGCAATGATGGCTACAACGCCCCTCCCCTGTGCCACCCATTGCCATGCCTGGGGGCGGGTCTTTATTCCTCTTGGAGGCCTGTGCCTCAGCTCCTCCCTCTCATGTCAGACTTACTTTGCTGGGCAGGGCTCCCCCGACACACAGCCAGGCAGATTGGGGATTTATCTAAAGTAACAGCTCAGGGCCCGCAAACAAGAACTCCCTTTGATTTAGGAAGCTTTTCCCCAGAAAGAGGCCTAAAACACACACTTAAGTGCAGCTTTCTGATATATAGCATCTAAGTTCCTACAGTTAATGAACAACTGCTCTCCACCAGGACACCTGGCTACAGTGTATTTGTGATGATTTTCCTTTAGCTGCTTTCCATAGTGCCTATTTTTTTAAAAAAGAGTATTGCTCACAAACCATGCTTGGTGCCTTTCAGATTTACACCTCCTTCGACTTTGCACACCTGCACTGAATGGCAGCAGTATGCAGGCCGTGCAGGAAGGAACCATTGGCATCGCCCAACAGAATAAGGGAGCTGCTGCCTCTTTCAACTCTTCCCTCATCCTACTTCCATCCCATCCCCACCTTACCCCAGCCACCACTACTGCCTCAATACTAGCTCTCCATGTCCCCCTAATGATTCTTTCGATCTGCCTCTCTTATGACCATGTCTCCGCCTGCTTCTTTAGAACGTCCTTAAACTCGGGTTCTAACCTTTGCTTAATCGGTAATCCTAAAATACCTTCAATCAATCAATCAATCAATCAGTGACACTTATAAAGCGCGCTACATACCCGTAGGGTCTCAAGGCGCTGGGGGGGGGTGCCGCTACTGCTCGAACAGCCAGGTCTTCAGCTTCTTCCTGAAGGAGAGGTGGTCTTGGGTCAGGCGCAGGTCGGTCGGGAGGGAGTTCCAGGTCTTGGCGGCCAGGTAGGAGAAGGACCTTCCTCCTGTAGTCGCTCTTCGGATGCGGGGGACGGCGGCGAGGGCGTGGTTGGCTGATCGGAGGTGGCGTTTGGGAGCGTAGAAGTTGACTCGGCTGTTGAGGTAGCTCGGGCCTTGGTCGTGTAGGGCTTTGTGTGCGTGGGTGAGGAGGCGGAAGGTGATTCTTTTGTTGACGGGGAGCCAGTGAAGGTCTCTCAGATGTCCGGAGATGTGGCTGGTTCGTGGGATGTCGAGGATGAGTCTGGCTGAGGCGTTCTGGATCCGCTGGAGTCTCTTCTGGAGCTTGGCGGTGGTACCGGCGTAGAGGGCGTTGCCGTAGTCCAGTCGGCTGGTGACGAGGGCCTGGGTGACGGTCTTCCTGGTCTCGGTGGGGATCCACCAGAAGATCTTCCGTAGCATGCGTAGGATGTTGAAGCACGCCGAGGAGACGTTGTTGACTTGCCTGGTCATGGAGAGGGAGGAGTCCAGGATGAAGCCCAGGTTGCGTGCATGGTCTGTCGGTTTGGGTGCGGTGCCCAGGGCGGGAGGCCACCAGGAGTCGTCCCAGGCGGAGGATGAGGAGCCCAGGATGAGGACCTCCGTCTTGTCCGAGTTCAGTTTCAGGCGGCTGGTCATCATCCACTCGGCTACCTCTTTCATCCCTTCGTGCAGGTTGGCTCTGGCGGCGGCGGGGTCGTTGGTCAGGGAGAGGATCAGCTGGGTGTCGTCGGCGTAGGAGATTATGCTGAGGTTGTGTTTGCGTACGATGGCCGCGAGGGGGCTCATGTAGACGTTGAAGAGGGTGGGGCTCAGAGATGATCCTTGGGGGACGCCGCAGATGACTTCGGAGGCCTCTGACTTGTACGGTGGTAGGCGGACCCTCTGTGTTCTTCCGTCGAGGAAGGAGATGATCCATTCCAGCGCCTTGTCCTGGATTCCGACGTTGCTGAGGCGCTGTACTAGGGTGCGGTGGCAGACCGTGTCGAATGCCGCGGAGAGGTCTTGGAGGATGAGGGCCGCTTTTTCTCCATTGTCCATCAGGGCTCGGATGTCATCGGTGGCGGCGATGAGGGCGGTCTCGGTGCTGTGATTGGCTCGGAAGCCGGACTGTGAGGGGTCGAGGGATCCGTTCGTCTCGAGGAAGGCGGCCATCTGCTTGTTGACGGTCTTCTCGATGACTTTGGCTGGAAACGGGAGGAGCGAGATGGGGCGGTAATTCTTGAGGTCGGTGGGGTCCGCTGTTGGTTTCTTGAGTAGAGCGCTGAGTTCGGCGTGTTTCCAGCTCTCAGGGAAGATGGTGGTGTCGAAGGATGTGTTGATGATGTCTCGCAGGTGGGGTGCGATGACAGCGTCGGCCTTGTTGAAGACGTGGTGAGGGCAGGGGTCGGTCGGTGATCCGGAGTGGATGGAGTTCATCGTGCGGATGGTGTCTTCGGTGCTGATCGGGGTCCAGGCGTGGAGGGTGGTGGTGGGGGGTGGTTGTTCGGTCATGGTGTGCGTTGGTTGGTTGTTGAAGCTGTTGTGTATGTCCGCGATCTTGTTGTGGAAGTATGAAGCGAGGGAGTTGCAGAGGTCTTGCGATGGGGTGATGTCGTTGTTTCCTGCGTTGGGGTTGGAAAGCTCTTTCACGATGTTGAAGAGTTCCTTGCAGTTGTGTGCGTTGTTGTCCAACCGGTCCTTGAATGCTGTTTTTTTGTCAAGTATCAAAAATAAAGAAATGCACATCGGGTCAGACACACTGATCATCAGGTAGAAAGATCAAATAAGTGATTCCTTAAACTGCCCTTGGCCCAACTTCTGTCGACCCACGTAAATTATAGTTATTCATTTATTGCACTTTTGCCTAGTAACACATTGTTGCACCGATGGGGACTTCAAAGCTCATTTTCAACGTGCACTATTTTGGGGTAAATTGCACTTTTATCAGACAATTGTATTGTAAGAACAAGTTATTCAGGTCACTAAAACTTTTTACACTCAAGTCTTATTGTTACACTTATAATGTAACAATCAGACTTAAGTGTAAAAAACAATCAGACTTGAATGTAAAAAGTTTACACTCACTGCCTTGTTCATCACCTCGTCCGTCTTATTTAAGAGATGTTCATGCTACAGTAAACTCATTATCTGTGAATGTGGTTTGTGAACATTGGAAAACACAGTCCCAGTCAAATCTTGTGTGAAAACAAAATGTGTAAACACTGATAGCCACCAATCTTCAGAATATATGAAAACACTGGTAAATACCCACTGGAATTCACTGACATCAGGAAACCCTTACAAAGCTTCAACGCAAGGTCTGCAAGAGGCTGATCCTAAATGCCGTTGGTTTAAGGGAGCTGCCCCAGAGCCCTCTTAATGGCCCTCATTAAGAGCAGCACAGTCAGCTAAAATATACACAGCAACTCCTGCTACGGCACACATCCCAATTATTAGTTTTGTGGCAAATAGTGGTCGGTCAAACATGCAGATATTTATTCGAGCAAGTGCTCTTTATTTACAAGAACATGCAGCTTTGCTGTAGTACCACCAACATCTGCACGTAATTCCCCCAAACCTAGTAATCGCACGATATTTATTGCAGCTGGTAAATTCCAACTCCGCAGCGTCGGATTTGATCAGGTGTGATAAATATCACAACATTTACAGCCACTCGCAATGAGGGCCTAAGTATGTTGTAAACAGCAGGTCGTATTACCTAAAAAGCACTGGGCCTTTCCGTAGTGCTGATTTTTCAAGTGGAACCATTGCTCTATGTGAAATAGACAGCTGGACTGAGGGTGGCCCATTCCATCAAAGAGATGTTGTCCTACGCCACTTACACGAGTTCTTACAGCTCACCCTTACCTCAGACTTTAGTTTAACCCTCGGGTATTCGGAGTGGACTCACTCACCATTCTCCTCATTGAAGACGTAGTTCCCGAGTCGCAGGGTAGCATCACAATCATGACAGCGGAAGCAGCTGCGGTGGAAGAACCACCCCTCCGCACTGACTCTCTCCAGTATATACACTCGCTGACCACAGAAGTAACAAGCGTCACTGCTCCCGGTTAACGTCTGTCCTCGAAGAGTCTGCAAGAGAACCACACAAGGTTACAAATGCCCAAAAACATCGAAGACATCAGAAGCGGACACCAAAACTCACTAAAAGGCCAGAGGACTCCTTCCTATGGAGGAGCGAATACCCGGCCTGGGGAGCAGCACTTTATGTTCACCTCATTAAGGACATAGTGGTCACCAGGGCACAAGTCGTAAAAAAAATAAGTGGGGGGACGCTGTCACCAGAAGTGACGTCAAGACCGGAAGTGACGCCATGAAAGGTGGCTTGCACCATCAGGCTTGGATTTTTTATTCAGGAAAAAGTGCCCATTAGTGCCACAAATACAGGTTACATCAAACAGCCCTGAATCCAAATGGTACGTCAAGGAGGAGTTCAAAGCAAACACACAATGTTGATTGACACTTCCGGATATGTTACTTCCACCACACACGTAGGATGTACTCTGTATCTCCTGAAAATCGAGCAGCGTGTTGAAATTCAATTAAACTCATAGATGCTATTAAACATTCCTCCCCAGTGCTGCGCTGTCCATTGGAACTAGTGCTGAATGGACGTCCAATGGTCGTGCGCAGCACTGGGGAGGTAGTGCTGCCGTCGGCCAATGCACCGAGGCAGCACTTAAGGCAGCACTTCCATGTGCTCACAATACAAACATCAAAAATAATTAGACTGTCCTTTATTCCCAGGGCCGGGGATTGTTGTTGAACAACCACCGCCTGGAGTAAGGTACATTGATGTACAGGAAATTGCCCGCTCATGTGCGTATTAGTCATTATAAATACTACTGTTGCAGCCAATGAACCCTGATAAGCAGCGGTTATCCGAGCCGAGTGTGTCATCAGCACGTCAGTGTCTTTTTACAAACCGCTCCCTTCCCTCTAACACTCTCTTTTCCCCCTCAGAGTTCAGAAAAATATTTGCTTCAGACGGTCTCGTTTGGACCGCACGCAGCCTCCCTCGCGGTGCTTCTGCAACCTGCCTATGTCCTGCTAAATATGTTCAAAGAGGGCAGCCTAACAGTCAATAGGAGCAAGTAGACGAGTAAAGTGGTTTTCCTGGGAAAATCGTCTTCTTTAATTAAGAACAAAAAAGCATTTCTTTCTCTCTCCAGCTGTTTGGCAGGGGGGACGGCGTCCCCCTTACCTCCCCCGGTAAAATAAGTAGGGGGATGCCGTCCACACGCGTGGTGCCCCGACTCGAGCCCTGGTGGTCACAAGATCAACAGGTGACACAAGGAGGACACTTTCTTACGGTATGGGACGTATCAAGGGAGCCAAAAGCCACTGAGGGGAGAAAACAGCAAATCAGCAACAGACATAACTGGTATGTCTCTCTGTGGGCCCCACCAAAGTTGGAGGTGTTCCAGCAGAACTGAAAGGCTAAGTAAGGTAGACAAATAAAAATGGATGACATGAGAAGGGCTTCTACCCACCATAAAAGAGGTGGAAATCTTACACGGCTCAGAAGCCAAGGATTGGAGAAGATGCAAAACCCAGAGAACAAGAAATACTCACTGCCCCACCACCTGTATAGCGGTGGAATTCCAAAGGGAATTCTTGCACAGAAGATACCATTAAACTAGAGAATACTCAAATGTTTACTGGAGTATAGGCAAAAAGGAATCCCCACAGAACAGGATAGGGACAGCAATAAACTAAAACTGGGACTCTCAGAGGTAGGTACCATCGCCCCTTTTACTATCACACTCCACTGGACGATCAGGCCAAGGAGAAGAAATTATACCCAAGGTACTACTTCAAAGCCCAGTGCTTGTGATAATTATATGGTCAGGTTGTCTCCTTTTACGTCTTCCTTGAACCACATTTTCAAAGCACTGATTGTACAGCTCCGCAAGTGCATTACTATTTGTTAGCAACGCAGAAAGCCTGGTAGATCCAGGCTACTACTGAATTCAAGGGAAAGGTCTGCAATCAAGTATCTCATCTTATTTATCTACAGATATTTTCTTTTTAGGAGTTGTGGGGATCGATTGGAAAACAACTCTGCAGAAGGCATAAATGGTGAGTTTGATATTTTCTAGAGTATCTTTAATCAAGAAGAGCATTTGATTTGAAAAACCGAGAACGTAAAATGTAGTTTGCTCAAAATTGATAACCCATGTAGAAAGGTGATTTAGACGTAAAAATGAGAACAACCAAATGCTTCGTCAGGATTGGAGGTTCGAATACTGCATATTCAGAGATTTCATGTATACATATGGATGAGTTTAAATGGACTAGTTAAAATAACTAAATATGCTATCGTCAAGAGTTAGAGGTAGCCTCAATTTCCCATACCTATTAACCAATATTGGGGAGTTTTCATACTTCTGTCTTGCTACATATTTGGTCTCAAAGTTTAACCTGTTTTGCCACCTGGTGGGCATAGAAGAAATCTGTGTGTGTTTGGCTATTGAATGTCCATCAAGAAAGGTATTGTATTGTAATTGCATTTACATAGGGCTTACAACCTCTGACGAGGCGTCAAAGCGCTTTTTCGGCGAGTAGCACGCTACTCCTGGACCCATAGAGGATTAGTGTTGAATTAGTATAGTGAAACATGCAAGTACATTTTAAGTGGTGGAAATGTTAGTTAGTTAATTGGATTTGGAATGATAGCAGAAGGATAGAGGAGGACAAAGATTTATATAGCGCTTGACTCACGCTATTCAGGAAGCCTACAAAGGATTAGTGGTGAATTAATATGATGAAATAGGAAGTAATTTCAGTGCTAGATATTAGTCAGTTACTTGGACTGAGAAGGATAGCGGAGGGATAAAAGGGGAAGAAAGATTTGCATTCATATAGCACTTGTTACCCCTGATGGGTGTTGAAGCGCTTTTCTGGCGAGTAGCATGCCACTCCGGAACCCATAAAGGATTACTGTTGAAAAGTATTATAGTAAAAAATATGAAGTCATTTGAGTAGTGGATATGTTATTCAGTTATTTGGGTAGTATATTAGTATAGTTTAACATGGAATTTGAGAAGTGAACATGTTAGTCTGTTAATTTAGATTGAAAAGGATAGTGGAGGGATAAAAGAGTGAAGGATTTTTACAGTTGTTTACTTTTACGAAAAGGTTTTGTCCTATTAATGTAGTAGACAAGAGTCTCTTCACATCTAATGTATGTAAGCTCTTTCTGCCACTGTTTGTGGTTGGGGAAAAAATACTGGCAACTCAATAGATTGATTGAGGTGGAAAGGTGAAATGACCTTTGGCAGAAACTTTGGATTTGTTTTAAGAACCACTTTATTATGATGAAGTTGTAGAAATGGTTCTTGAATTGTTAATGCTTAAAGCAACTTTCCGTATAAGGAATTGTAATTCACACTTATGTAATGGTTCGAAAGGAGGACCCATAAGTCTTGTGAGGACAACATTTAAGTTCCAACTCTGGAGAGGGTGGTATTCTAGGAGGAATTATTCTTTTAAGTCCCTCCATAAACGCTTTGATTGCAGGTACTCTAAACAATGACAAATGTTGTCGGTTTTGAAAATATGCTGCTGTAGCAGCAAGATTAACCTGATTGAGGAACACGCTAAGTTAGATCTTTGCAGATGTAACAGATAGCATATAATGTTTTGTATGGAAACATCTAAGGGATTGATGTTATTTGTACAATATACAACAAACCTTTGCCACTTTGCTGCATAACATGCTCTAGTGGTAGGGCGTCTTACTTCTTTTATGACGTTCATACAATCAGGTGCTAAATTTAGATATCCAAATTCTAAGACCTCAGGAGCCAAATCGCTAGATTGAGCTGCATTGGGTCAGGATGCATAATCTCTCCATGGTTCTGTGTTAGTAGATGTGGAGAGAGTTTTAGTTTGCGATGTGGTACTACTGACATCTCAAGTAGCGTGGTGTACCAAGGTGGTCTTGCCCACGTTGGTGCTATGAGAATCAGTGTGAGAGAATGTTGCTGTAGCTTGCGAACCACCAATGGAATTAGTGGGAGAGGTGGAAAAGCGTACACAAATTTGTTTGACCAGTTTATCCATACCGCATTGCCTTTGGATAATGGGTGTGGGTATCTGGCGGCGAAGCTTGGGCATTTGGAGTTGTGGTTTGTAGCAAACAGATCTCTGGTTGACCCCACTCTTGAAAAAATAGCTGAAGAACTTGATGATGAAGTTCCCATTCATGTATCTGTTGTCTCTGGCGACTTAACAGATCTGCAACTTGGTTGTGAACTCCTGGTAGATGTTCTGCTAATAGAAAAATGTTTTGAGGAATGGCCCATCTCCATATGCTCTGTGCCAGCCGGGAGAGCTGTAGGGAGTGTGCTCCTCCTTGTTTTTAAATGTAATACATTGCTGTCATATTCTCCGTCCGGACTAGTACAGCTTTGTTTAACAGGTAATGCTGAAACGATTTTAGAGCTAGAAAAATTGCTAGTAATTCCAGATGATTTATGTGGAGTAGTTTTTGTTGCATTGTCCATGTACCTTTTACTGTGTGTCTTTGTAAATGTGCTCCCAATCCTGTGAGAGATGAGTCTGTGGTTAGTGTTATCTGTGGAACAGGTTTTATAAACGGCCGGCCCTTGGAAAGGTTCTTGGTGTTCCGCCATTGCAGAGAGCGATATGTCCGGTCGTCTACCACCACCAGATCTGTTATTTGTTGCTGAGCCTGATACCACTGACTTGCCAAGCACTCTTGAATGGGGCGCATTTGTAGTTGTGCATACGGCACTATGAAAATGCCAAATGCCATCATTCCTATTAGTTGCATAAACACTCGAGCTGGTAGTGAGTGTTGTGGCTGGAATCTTTTGATAAGATCCTGCACAGTTTGCATTCTTGCTGGGTTGGGGTACGCTATTGCTTTGGAGGTATCTATCGTAGCACCCAGATACTGCTGAGACGGGGATTGTTGGAGATGTGATTTCTTTTGTTTTAATGTGAATCCCAGTTTGTGTAGTAGACATATTGTTTGATGCGTGTGCTGTACACATTGGTTGTATGACTTGGATTTTATTAACCAATTGTCCAGATATGGGAAGACATGAATGTTGTCCCTTCTTAAGTGTGCTGCTACTACTGCTAGACACTTTGTGAACACTTGAGGTGCTGTAGTTACTCTGAAGGGGAGTACCTTTAATTGGTAGTGTTGACCTTCTAGAATGAACCTTAGGTACTTTCTGTGCGATTGATGTACGGGAATGTGGAAGTAGGCATCCTTGAGCTCCAATGTGGCAAGGAAGTCTCCCTTCTTTAGTAACGGTAGAACCTGTTGTAGTGTGACTATATGAAAGTGGTCTGATTGAATGTACAGGTTTAGGGGCCTTAGATCTAAAATAGGTCGGAAGGACCCGTCCTTTTTGGGTATGAGAAAGTATAGAGAATAAACTCCTGTGTTTTGATGTTCTTTTGGGACTGGTTCTATTGCGTTTTGTTTGCAGTAGAGATTCCACCTCTTGTCTTAGCAGTATGATGTGTTCCTGTGACATAGGACGCTGTCTGGGTGGTATTGTTGGAGGAGTGGAAGTGAGCTCCAGACAATAACCCGACTGAGTTATTTGTCTTACCCACCTGTCTGTGGTGATGGAGTTCCAGACAGGTAGGAACTGTTGTAACCTTCCCTCCGACAGGAGTGGAATGGTCTGGGGGGATGGAAGGGAAGTCACTGTTTGGGAGTAGAGGTGTTGCGATTGTGGTTTCCTTTACCTCTACCCTTATTGTTGTTTCCTCTATACCCTCCTCTATTATATCCCTTATTAGGCGAGGTTTGGTTGGGTGCTTTAAAAGAAGAGGAGGTATTGTCAGTTTGGAAACCCTTCGAGTCGCCCCTGTATGAGGAGCGACAAAAGGAAGGTATATGGGCTTGTATTTGTAAAGCTCCCAAGGATTTTGCCGTGTCTGTATCTTTTTTCATCTTTTCTAGTGCACTATCAACTGATGGACCGAAAAGATGTTCTTGGTCAAATGGCTGGTTTAAGATACTGGCTTGTCCTTCTGGTTTAAACCCAGAGATGCGTAACCATGCATGTGTACGCAACAATACCCCTGTGTTTATTGCTCTAGAAGCTGTGTCTGCTGTGTCTAGTGCACATCTTATAGAGGTATTTGTAATAAATTTGCCTTCCTGTATTAGGTCAGAAGCCCTGGTCTTGTATTGCTCTGGCAAGTGTTGCATGATTGACTTCAACTCATCATAATGAGCTCTATCATATCTTGCTAAGCCAGCGCGCACATTGATTTCCCTTGAGGCGTGAGCCGGGCGGACCCGAATGTATGTGCTAATCTAATTTTTAAAATACTTGTTCAGATGCTGTAATTTAGTTGTGATTTTACTTATTCTTGCATTTTGCACTCACCACTCGGCGCCTTCTCCCGGAACCAAGGTTTGGCGACTACTACCAGTGACCGCCATCTTGGGAGGGAAGAGGGTTACCAGGCTAGTTGTTCCAACTCCCTGCCTACAAAACAGGAATCTGGGGCGAACTAGCAGCGTTCACGCTCTACGGGCGCGCCGCAGGCGCTCCGAAAGGCGCACCAAAGGAAAGCCCGTCTGCGCCCCTCCGCGCACAACCGACGCTCAGCGCCAGCCATGCCGCCGGTTTGGTCAAAGAAGCCGCAAACCCATATACCTACTCCAGTAAATTTCTCCATAGCCTAAACACCATGAAACATAACCCTGCATGTACGATATTTTGGCCACATCAGCTTATGAGAAAAGGTTTGGAAAGTTGCCCAGGCTGCAAACATACTGCGGCCCGGACTTCAAGGGAGCTACAAGAGAGGACAACAAAACAAATAAGCTTGGGCAAAACAGAAAGCCAGGTAGGAAAACAATGGAAATGTGCCTTATTGCATGCTAGATCCCTAGGCAAGCATAGCATTGAGGTTGCAGACCTAATCCAGGAGGAAGGGATTATAATTGCCTTTATCACCGAATCATGGACAGACAAAGGGTCAGGATCAGACCTGATAATAGCCACTCCCCCGGGGTATAAACACATTAAATAGGCTGGAAAAAAAGGGTGGCGGTCTAGCTGTGATATACCTACAAACGCTGAAGGCAAATTTTTGCGCATCTCCCAATCTGGAATGCGAGGCATTAGACTTCAGCTTCTTGTTGTCTCACCACTTCACATTTAGAGGTACACTGATCTACAGACCACCGGGACCCAGGAGCCGGTTTATAACACAAGGAGGAAACTGGCTTGGAAAAGGGATAATTACCAGCTCATACACCATATTGGGGGACTTTAATTTTCACCTAGAAAGGGGTGAGGATGGAGACACATCTAGCTTGACAGACCCAATGAATTCATTAGATCTAGGTCAATTGGTCACTGATGCCACACATACAGCTGGGCACACACTCAATGGCATTTTTTCCAACAACAGCCATCTGAGGTTCTTAAATACGCTCCCAGTTGTCTGGTCAGATCATAGGATAGTGTTTTTTGAGGTGACATCAGCAGCTCAAGACACCCTGAAACCAGGATCGAAACAAACAACCATTAGAGCAAGGGGTCGAATAAAGGCCAGTGAACTACAAAATCAACTGTTCTGTACCGCCTCTCTGCTACCAGGAGACTTAGATGGGGCCACTTTGGCTTACACTACCTGGTTGTAAGCAGCAACAAACAAATTAGCCCCGATAAAAACTGTCCACAACAAGAGGGAACGTCCAAGGGTGCCTTGGTACTCCCAGAATCTTAGAGAAAGCAAACTTCTGTGTAAACATCAAGAAAGGGTATGGAGGAGGGAGTATAATGACGAGGAAAAAATCAAATATAAGCTCTGTCTGGCGGACTATAAGAAACTATTGCACAAAACTAAACAAGAGTTTTTTGTGATGAAAATACGGTCGACAGAGAACTCTACTAAAGAACTATTTAAAACAGTCACAGCCCTAGCCCACCCCCCTCAAATCCCGTCACAGCTAGTCAAGAACTATGCGATGAAATAGCCAGCTTCTTTTTTAAGAAAGTAGAGGATATTTACGTCACATTTACAGGAGATAAAAACACCACCTCTCAAATGAAAAAGGCCAATGGGGAAGAAGTGGGGTATAGCAAGCCGCAACTATGCAACTTTGCACCGTCTACAGCAGCAGAGGTTCACACTGTCCTGTTAAAAATTAAATCTGGATCTCTAATGGACCCCTGTCCTCCCTCCATAATGAAGTTGGTATCCGAACCAATCATACCTACTTTGACAGTAATCATCAATAAGGTCTTACTGGAGGGTTATTTTCCAAAAGCCTGGAAATCAGCGTAGATTCTTCCCCTACTAAGAAAACCCAAGTTGGATCCTATGGAGTCAAATAATTTTAGGCCTATCTCTAGATTACTGCTCCCGGCAAAAATCACTGAAAAGATAATAAACAGCCAACTCAGTTGCTTCCTAGAGGATGGACATTTACTGGATCCCACGCAGTACGGTTTTAGAGGGAGCCATAGCACTGAGTCGGCCCTTATTAAATCCAACGAAGAAATAAGGGCCACTCTAGATCAAGGAGGGAATGGGGCTCTGATCATGTTGGACCTCTCTGCAGTGTTTGATACGGTTCATCACAATCTTTTGATGGACCGGATGCATGAGATCGGGGTCACAGGCAGGGCCTGGAAACTGATCAAATCATTCCTATCAGACAGAGTACAGACAATCACACTTGGCAACTTTTCTGCAAAGTCATTCTCCCTCCCCTGTGGGGTCCCACAGGTGTCATCTATGAGCCCCACGCTCTTCAATGTTTATGTCTCTCAGCTTGCTCCCCTTATTAGATCCTTTGGATTCAAGCTGACCTCATACGCCGATGACATCCACATTTTTGTGCCGATGCGTCCTAACGAAACTCAGGTGCCAGCAGGTCGGTTTCATGACTGCATGACAGAAGTGGGTGGCTGGATGGCCCAATTCTGCCAAAACTGAGGTGATACTGTTCGGAAACAACCCCCAATTCTGGACCCCAGCATGGTGGCCAGATTCCCTGGGCCCTCTGCCAACACCAGTTAGGAAAGTAAAAAACCTAGGGCTCCTAATCGATAATAAGCTGTCCCATAAGGATCAAGTAAATTCTGTTTCGACCACCTCCTATATTCTAAAATCATGTAAAAAAATACTGCCCTATCTGCCCACTGAATGTCAGAAGACAGTGGTTACGGCCTTAGCAATGTCCAGGTTGGACTATTGTAATGGCCTATATGTCAACTTGCAGGAAGGTCTTTTAAGGAACCTGCAACTCGTACAGAATGCAACAGCCAGATTACTGTTAGGCACTCCAAGGCATCAATCTATTTCAGGTGAAGTTAGAAAGCTGCACTGGCTACCTGTTAGGAAGCGAGTCTTGTTGAAGGCCTTATGCATCACTCACAAGTCACTCCATTCCATGGGTCCAAACCATCTGATCCAAAATACCAACTGGTATATTCCTACAAGATCCTTGCGCTCTTCTGAAGCTGAGCTCATTCGCATCCCTCTGGCCAAAAAAGCCAACTAGGGAGGTAGGAGTTTTTTTGTAGGCGCCGCCAAAGATTGGAATTCCCTTCCTCCTTCTATCAGAGGCATCACAGAGCTGCTTGCCTTTAGGATGGCCCTGGAAACTTGGCTATTTAACTCTTAGAGGAGGAAGTAACCCTGTGATCAGGCCTTGGGAGAACATCTTACATAGTGCCAGGAAGCCCTTGGGCAGCAGAGCGCTCTATAAATATCACTAACATAACATAACAAAGCTTGAGTGTTAGCAATCCTCCAGACATTAGCAGCTTGTGAAATGGTGCGTTTTCCCGAAGCATCTAAAAGCTTAGACTCTTTGTCAGGAGGTGGAGCATCTCCTGTTGTCTGCGAATTAGCTCTTTTTCTCGCATTTGACACTAATAGTGAGTCCAATGGCAACTGTCCTTTAATGTACGCTGGATCAGTTGGAGCTGCCTTGTACTTCTTTTCTAGTCTGGGATTAGTTACCCTTGCTCTGACTGGGTCCTTAAATATTTGAGGTGCATGTCTTACCACTCCACTAAGTATTGGAAGTGTGGTTGTGGTCTTATGTGATGACATTAAAGTGTCCATTAGGAAATCTTCTTCCATTGTATCTGTGTATAGGTATACCCCATGGAAAGTGGCTGCTCTATGAATGAGCTGCGTAAACCGAATAGTGTCATCTGGGGGAGATGGTCTAGATGAGTATACATCATCTTGAGGTAGATCTGGTGCATTATAATCTTCCCATGGGTCCCCTGATGGCCCAGGAATATCATCTGGGTCATTAATTTATTCTATGTGATGTTCCCTCTCTACGTCCTGTGAGTAACTATCCCGATCATCCTCATCTTGTGGTATAAGACTATGTGTACTAGATGGTAAATGTACAGGAGAAATATCTACTTGTACTTCTCTTTCTGGTGAAGGGATCCTCATGGTGAAGTTTGAGCATGCTTTTTTAGAGGAACTGGCGGTGTTTTAGGATGGTCCATTTTTCTCTTTTCAGGCACTGAAGTGATATGTCCAGTCTTTGGATTAATATGAAGAGTTTTTTGCTTTGGATCAGGTTTAAAAAGCTCTTCTACTGACAAATCTTTTTTCGGCGCCGATTTACATGGTATGGAGCCGAAGTGCTTAGGTTTAACAGTGTCCATTGTCTTTGGAGCAGGTTTTGGTTTCGGTTCCGAAGTCTTTTTCCTAGGATCCGTGCTTCTTGGATCCCAAGTTTTTGTTCCCAAAGTACGTTTCGACTCATCTACCTTCGGAGCCGAAGTAAGTTTCGGCACCAGAACCTTCTTCGGGTCCACTTTTGTTCGGAACCGGGGTGGTTTTTGGTTCGGTAGGTTTGGGAACCTCTTTTGGTGCCGAACTTGCTTTCGGTTCGATCACCTTCGATACCGAAGGATGCTTTGGTGCCGGTGTTATTTTGGGTTTCAGCACATTCTGCGTTTTGGGACCAACAGACTGACTCGAGCCTGAGCCGACTGGAGGCTTTTTTGTATTCTTCGTTGCCGAGCCCGAAGGCAGGGCGTCGGAAGGTTTTGGTCGGTGTGCACCTGGACCCGAAGGGGGAGGTGGAACTGAAGCCTGTCTCGGTATGGTGGGGTGAACAGGGTCGACATCTGTGTTCACGACCTGTTGACCAGCTGGAAGATCTTCATCTTTGGATTGATCCGCGACTCCGGAAGCTGAATCCTCTGCTTCGGAAGCAATGTCTTTGTCCGTCTACTTCAATTGGAGCCTCGTCTATGATGAGGTCTGGTGTTGATGAAGATGACTGAGCCATTACTCTTCGAGCTCGACGGTCTCTGATTGTTTTCTTGGACCGGATCGAAGCGCAGGCCTCACAGTCTTGACTCTCGTGCTCTGAGAATAAGTAGAGATTGCAAACCTCATGAAGATCGGTGTGAGGGAATTTGTGTCCACACCGAGGGCACTTCTTGAAGGGTGTTCTTTCCATGAGCAAAAGGCCCAATGGCGCAGTTGCGCCCGACGAACGCTGGAATCGAGAAGTGAAGTCTCTATTCGACGCTGGTAACCGGAATCAATGTAGACGACGAACCTGATGGTATTTTGATTGATTTATGGATTCGAAAAGAGATCGGTAACGGGACCGAACAATGAACACATTCGAGCCCGATGGCTGAAAAAACGATCTGAAGATGGAGTCGATGCCCATGAGCACTACGGTCTAAGTGAGGAGTCATCCAACAGACAAAGACTCTTCCAAGACAACAACAAAGTGTAATCATTCGGGCCCACCACCAGATGGTGATCTAATGCAATAGTGTGTTGTCTGCAGCCCATATGCCTCGCACTTATGGTTTCGAGATTTGTACTGGATGTTAGTTGTGTTTCCAAGTGTTCCAAATTGAGTTTGTTCCACGGCCGATAGGTGGATGGATGTAAAGTAGTTTTAGGTGAGTCGCTTAGTGTTGTTTTATGTTGGAAGGCAAGCAAGTGGTGGTCTGACCATGTGACTGGAGTTATAGTTTGAAAGGTAACTAGTTCAGTATTAGCACAAAATAACATCTAGGATATGTCCAGTGGTGTGTGTCGGACTGTGGACAATCTGATGCAGGTTCAATGCGTCTAGGCTGGTGATTATAGTTTTTGGATGGGTCATATTGGGTTTATCAAACCAAATGTTACAGTCACCCAAAACGCATAGGTTGGAGTGTATTGTTAGCAGGTTTGAAACTGTGTCTAGAAGTGCGTCTGGGAATGTTGCCTTACTAGGTGGAGGTCTGTAAAGGAACAGGACGTTACAGGGAGGAAGACAGTGTAGGATTGCATCATGTTAGAAGAGCCTCACAATTCTTTATGGAGATGTTGTCAATTTTAGTGATATGTATTGTTTGCCTGAATACAACAGCTAGACCACCTGCTGGAGAGTGGCTCCAGGAAAATCCACTGTTATTTCAGCAATGGCGAGCACGAATGTATAAATTAGAGTGGGGTCTTTTTTCTGTTTCTGGGTCTAGGAAAAAGAAAAAAATAGGATTGAAAATTTGGGGGGCTTTTTCAGATTATTACGAAGACTGAGTATGCCATCTAATCTAAATGTGATTATATTTATCATTATGGATGTTTTGTATTTATGGCTTTGTTTTGGATTAAGTAAGTCATTCTTCATATGTACTTGATTTATCTTTATTTATTACGATGTATTTATGGCGTGAACCAATAAAAAAAAAAAAAAATCCCACAACGTTCCTAGAACTGTCAGTGGGGCCTCATCAAAGACTGCGACTCACACCCACTCTTCTAACTCAGAGCCGTGGAGAAATCCAACACCCAGATCCGCAACAGCTGAACCTGGCGATCTGGCTCCTGAAATCCTAGAATTTGGATACCTTAACTTGCCTCCAGACTGCATGAATATTATCAAAGAGGCAAGGAAACCCACTACCAGGGCATGTTATGCAGCGAAGTGGAAATGTTTTGTCATTTACTGCAGTAACAACAATATAAACCCATTAGATGCTTCTACACAGAACATCATTTGCTATCTCTTGCACCTACAACGTTGCAATTTAGCCTACTCATCCATCAGGATACATTTAGCTGCGTTAGCAGCATATCTCCAAAACAGGCAACACTTCACAGTTTAGAGTGCCAGCAATTAAAGCATTTATGGAGGGACTTAAACGAGTAATTCCCCCAAAGCACCCACCTTCACCAGTCTGGAATCTAAACATCGTTTTAACCAGACTTATGGGACCACCTTTTCAACCACTACACTCATGCGAACTACAATTTCGTACTTGGAAGGTGGCTTTCCTTATTGCCATCACTTCACTTAGAAGAGTTAGTGAGCTGCAAGCCCTAACTATTCAAGAGCCATTCATTCAAGAACATGCAAATAGAGTAGTTCTCAGAACAAACCCTAAATTCATGCCAAAAGTGGTACCCCATTTTCATATAAATCAAACAATAGAACTGTTGGTGTTCTTTCAAAATCCACAGACAGTTGCTGAAAGGGCCTTGCATACTCTAGATGTCAAGAGAGCTCTGCTATACTATGTAGATAGAACTAAGGCATTTCGAAAGACAAAACAGTTGTTTGTTGCTTTCTCACCGCAACACAAAGGCAACCCTATTTCAAAATCAGGTATAGCCAGATGGATCGTGAAGTGCATTCAGATATGTTATTTAAAGGCAAAACGCACCTTAACAGTTCCTCCTAGGGTGCATTCTACACGCAACCTAGGGGCATTCATGGCTTTCCTAGGAAATATTCCTTTACACGAAATTTGTAGAGCAGCCACATGGTCAACCATACATACATTTACCAAACACTATTGTGTATATGTACATTCCAAACAGCAAGCTGCTGTAGAACAGGCTGTTCTCAAAACTCTTTTTCAGACTGCTGCAGCTGGCACTGGCAACCACCGCTAGGGGAGATACTGCTATACATTCTTTGCACAGATATGAATTCAGCAGCCCACATGCCTCGAACGGAATATGCTACTTACCAGTATGCATCTGTTCTTGGCATGTAGGGCTGCTGATATTCATATGGCCCACCCGCCTCCCGTGGGCCTGTCGCAGCTGTAGCATTCACTCTTTGCATGGCCATCTCTTACTATACTATACTCCATCTCTGCCACAATGGCGAAAAACAATCTAAGGATGGAGAGGATGCCCATGCGCACTGTAGTCCGAGGGTGGAGCCACCTATCTCGTGATACTTTGAAGACTCTTCCAGGTCAACAATGTGCAATCATCCGGACCCAACACTAGGCGGCGATCTATGCACAGATATGAATGTCAGCAGCCCTACATGCCAAGAACAGATGCATACTGGTAAGTAGCATATTCCTTTTTACCTATTAAATTGCAGAGCAAAGCCCAAGATGGCCTTCCCATGTGGCAGTACATTGTATCTTGAAACTGTCAAGAAGGGGAAAACCATACAGAATAAACAAACCTTGCCAGGGGTTGCAAAACATTTGAAGACTTGGGGCCTTATTAGAAGTTTGGCGGTCCATGAACTGCTGTACCCGCAGTCAGACCGCTGTATTATGAATGAGGCGATTTGCTATTGCAAAGACTGCGGCTGAACCGCCGACACTGCTAATACACCGCAGACCACCATGGTTTGGGGAAAAGCAGCTACCATAGGGCTGTACAGATGAGTTTAACCAGCGTCTATATTAAGAGTTGAATTTCCAACTAACCGGAAGCTGTGGTGGTGAGATCACCAGCGTCAAGTTGGCAGTAACAAAGGATTTGGGGTGCATACTCGCACCTTTCCTGTTCTTCCCATGAGAGTTTGACATGGACCCCTTTCTCCAGGTCTCCCCTTCGTAGCAGCACTTCACCCCGAGGATTACGACCCTGTTTGTGGCAATCTACAGGTGAGTAATTTTGTGCCATATACCCATTGCCTGGCATGCCCATATATGGGCCAGAGTCCGGCAATGGGTAGATGGCATTTTTCCATTTGCATTATGCATATATGTTTGACAAAAATATGCTGTCGAAATGTTGACACAGGCATTGATACATATGGAAAAATATTCACCTCCGCCGCAAGATCTCCACAGCCACACCGCCGGCACTATGGGAAGCTCGTAATACGGCGGTCTGAAGACTGCAAGCGCTGTGGTTTACTGGCAGGCACGGCGTTTAGCAGTCTGATTGCCAAATTTGTAATACGGCCCTTAACTTTGTAACTTCAGATCTGATGAAAGTTTGAGGTATACTTTTGAAGCTTTCCTCCAGAATGTACATCTGCTGAGTTTTTGTTGGAGTGGCATACACTTGAGTAGAGACAGGCCTTTCTGGTCTAAGATTTTAGTTTTTATGTTCTTTGACATAAGAAATCCGAAGACCTTTACATGCAGCTTCAGTCTGATGGTGAAGATCACAGATGACTAGAGCAGATTATACTAGATGTGCATTAAATTAATCCTCTAAACTGGCGACATTAGCGGTACATTCTGTAGTTGGACATTCAGGAAACTTTACATACATCAGCACCCTTTTCACTACTACTCAAAAGCAAAACATATCACACACACCAGCACAACAAGGTCTTCAAAGCGCAATACTTCATAATACTTACCATCATAAAATACAAATATATACCCACCTTTCAAACCACACAAAGGAACAAACTCCAATGCCAAGCTTTCACTCTTTCACCACACCTAACACAGATACAGCAATACTGTACCTCTCTTCTAACCACCTCACATCCATTGGACAATTTAGAACATTACTACATGACCCACATGCTGCACCACCTCCCCTGACTCATACACCTTCCGCCTTAAACGCACACAAAAAATTTAAGCAACATGCCACACGTAACAACTTTGCAATACATATTTGTGCAACAGTCATTCCAAAAAAAATGAAATGACGAAAACAATATAGTCTATCAGCATGATTGTCATTAGAGATCTTCCTCAGCACCAGCATTGAAGGAGTGATTGTCAGACGAAAATTAAGTACTAAAGACATTCATTTTTCAATGTCTTCTATAAACCCCGCCTATCTGCGACAAGAAAAGAAAATATGTAAACTATCTGCATGATCAGCTTTACACCGAAAGCATTTTCCATCAAAACCCTCTCCCCATTTTGACATTCGTTCAGGTGTATAATATAAATCAAATAAGGTTTTAAAAAACTGTGCCTTTAAATTAGCCGACATTAAAGCTTCTTTGGAGAGCAAGATGAGATCTTCCACATCTACCTCAGTATCCCCTAGGGTATTGACCCATTTTACCCTTATTTTCTCAAGGTCGTCTGGTTTTTCTTCCACAAGCATTCTATACAAAATACCAATTTTCACCCTCCGATCAATCCCCTCGATAACTTGGTGCTTTTGTAAACTTAAATTTTGTCTGATGAGAAAATCCCTAATTTGTAAAAATTTAAAAAAATAGCTTCTGGGTAAATCAAACTAATTACTTAATTCAACAAATGATTTACACTTGCCATCCACCAGGTACATATCCCCCAACCGTATCACCCCTTTTCTTTGCCGTTTTAGGGCCATTCCCTCCGAAAATATAGTAGGCAATAACCTTGAAGCGGTGAAAGGAGTGTAGTACGACAACTTCCCAATTCCAATTGTTCGAGTCAGCCATCTCCAAGTTTTATAAGCTCCTATTAGTACCTTGAATCGGGTTCGCTTATAATAACTACAATCAATTTCAATAAAAAAAGCTTTGTCTCACATATGTCCCCAACAAAATCTCAAATATTGATGGGTGATTATACCTAAATTCCGTTGATTCCCCTGTAATCAAAACTCCCATTCTTAATACAAAACAAACTATGTAATAAAGAAAAAAATCTAGTACCCCTAACCCTCCCCTTTCAAATGGTAGCATCAGAAATTTCATAGCCCGTCTTGGTTTCCCGGGGCTCCAAATGAATTTTCCACATAAAGATTGTAAAGCTTGTAACTTGGGTTTTGGAATTTCCAAGGGTATCGACCTAAACAGATATAGCACTTAGGGTAAAACATTAATTTTTATAACATTAGTCCGTCCAATAATAGTCAAATATAAACGTTCCCATCTCTCAAGAGAGGTCTTAATTTTATCATATACAGTATTCCAATTCAAATCAATTAGTTCTGTCATATTGGTTTTGATCGATATCCCGAGGTAAACAACCTCCCCCACCACTCTCTCGTCTTCCCAAGTTAAGGCTTCCGAACATAAAATCTGAGTCTTCGATTCATTAAGTTTATAGCCAGTTATGGTTCCAAATTCTTTCGCAAGCCTCTCAATCTCTAAAATAGCGGTGTCTGGCCTATCTGTGACCACCGCGATATCATCCGCGTAAGCGAACACAGAAAAGCAGAAATCAGATACTATGAAGGGAGGAATAAACGGATTTTGATTTAATTGTTCTACGAATGGATTAATGTACAAAGCAAATAATAATGGGGAGCAAGGACAGCCTTGGCGAGTCCCTCTAGTGATATTAAAAGAGTCAGAGAGCGCTCCTAAAGCCGAAATTTTAGCAGTTGGTTTTAAGTATAAGGATTTGATTCCCTTAATATATTTCTGGCCAAAGCCCATTTTAGCCATTAATCTCCACAAATAATCCCAGCACACACGATCGAACGCTTTTTCTGCGTCTAACAGAAAAAGTGCTAATTTCTGTTTATTTACTGCCGCAATATCAAACAGCGTGATTACCTTATTTATTTATGTGGTCCACTGTTCCTCTTTTTGGAATAAAACCATGTTGTTGTCGGGAGACTAAAGAGGATACAACTTTGGATAACCGGTTGGCCAGAATCTTTGAATAGATCTTGTTATCCACGTTTAATAATGATATTGGACGGTAAGATCCCACATTATCCACAGGTTTGCCTTTTTTGCAGAAAACCGCAATAGTTGCGTCAGACCATGTACTAGGTGGATTTCCCTGCTGTGCTTCCAATATTACATGAAGTATTTCATTCTTTAAGGTGTTAAAACATTTTTTATAGACTTCAGCAGGTATTCTATCTGGGCCAGCAGCCTTACCAACTGCCAAACTCTTCACTGCTATTTCTAGCTCTACCATTGTTATTGGTAAATCCAATTCATCTGCCATTAGGGGATCTAAAACTTTCAACCCGGTCTCCAATCTAGCGCTCCATTGAATATTTGTATTTGTATCTGAGCTTTCATCCTTCGAATAAAGTTCAGCGGAGAAACTTTGAAATATATTAAGAATTTGTTCCGGCTCTGAGTGTGATATACCCTGAGTATCTTTCAGTGAGTTAATATTCCGAGCTGACTGCTTCATTCGTAATCTTACCGCCAGTCTTTTACCAATTTTTTCCCCAAATTCATAGCTTTGCATCTTGGATGTTAAAAATCTTCTTGCAATTTCTTTGTCCCAGAAGCCATGAATATTAACTCTAGCCTTTGCCACCTCATTTTCAACCTCCCAAAGCTCTTTTCTACCCTGGACAATTTCCCTGGTAAACAAAATCTCTGCATTAGTCAACAATTCATATAGTTTATCAAGCTCTTTTTTAAAAATGTTTGTGTTGCCAAGATGAAAAACTAATGCACTCACCCCGCTTTAAAAGTATCCCACACTATGCCAGTATTAGCCGTGCCATGATTATTAATAAAAAAAGATTGAATCCATCTTTTCATATGTGTGTTGACTTCTTCATTCAATCCCAATTTCCGATCATAAGAGAACATAGGTGGTGCTGACCTCTTCGTTTGCCTCTGTATTTCAATCGTTAAAGGAGAGTGATCGGAGGTAATTCTGGGATAAATTCTAATTTTAGCCCCTTCTAGTAAGTTCTCTGGGGCAAAAAAATAATCTAGTCTGACTAGTTTTTTGTGGGGATGTGAATAAAAAGTAAACCCATTATCCCCCACACAAAGTTTTCCCCATACATCAATTAAGCCTTGATCTTGTAGTATATTAACAAGAGCTTTATACAGTCACAGCTTTCGGCCTTTATAATTCCCATGCCCATCCTGTAATGCATTATTCAACAAGTTTATATTCATATCCCCACAAATGACTATCGGCTGTGGAAAATTAACTAACTCCGAATTGATTTCAATCAACGGGGCAGGGTCATCCAAGTTTGCACCATAAACAGTAGCCAAAGTTAACTGCCTGCCCCCACTCTTGCACTCTACAATAGCCCAGCGCCCATTTTTATCCACAGCCTTCTGACCAACAATTGTAGTATTGTCTTTAATTAATATAGCGACCCCCCTTATCATACTGGTCTGCCTGGAGGCAGCAACTTATGTAAAGCCCAAATCTTTTAGCACCTCCCTATTTGGCCACGGAATGTGAGTTTCCTGTACACATACAATATCTGGTTGTATATATTTCAGTTCTGCAGCTATTTTCTGTCTTTTCATCGGATTATTCAGCCCAGATACATTCATGGAACAAATTCTTAACCCTTTTCCCGCCATTTTAATTCTAATTGTCCAGCCATGACTATCCCATTCTGTCTGCCATCCTTTCTCCCAAGGACACCTAAAAAAGGAACTAAAATAAATACTGCAAAACCCTTCTTTTCATTTGAACTTTTAACCACATTTTTTCCATGTATTTTGCTGTGAACTCTTTTTTCCCCCTTTTTTTCACCCCCCTGTGAGCCCTTTCCCCACCCAACCTCCCTCTTCCGACTCACCCACCCTTTCCCACCCTGCCCTCCTCCCTTGTTAGAGGCTTTAGGACTTATGGTCCTGTGATGCGAGTTTGCCCCAAAACCCCCTACCGTCCCCCCCACAGAGTTTTGCCCTTATTTTTTCCGTACATAATCCCCCTATTTCTGATGAAAAAATCCTGAGCAAACTTATATATCATAGTTAAGCATACAACAATTCCTATTCAATATCTCTCTCTGCAGTTATAAATCATAGTTAAGCATACAATTAAGCATACAACAATTTTAATCAATATCTCTCTGCAGTTACAATGTCATCAAAAACTCTTTGGCTGCGATATCAGTCATAAAAAAAACCAAGTGCGATCTTTATGGATAACTTTAAGCTTAGCTGGAAACATTAAATATGCCTGCGCACCTTTTTCTTGAAATTTAGATATGAGCTGTCTTAACTGCCATCGTGTCTCGACAGATTGTTTACAGAGATCTGGTCTTACAAAAAAATCACAGCCAAGAGCCTTGCATTTTTTATCAGGGCGCGCTTTCATAAATAATTCCTCTCGAGCCTGGAAGCTATTAAAAGCCACTATTATAGCCCTAGGTTTCGGATCCCGTGAGTTAGCTCTGAAAGGCCCGCATGCCCACCCCTCCGCTGACTACATCCTCCTGGGGGACCTCAACTTCCACCTGGAGAACAACAACGACCGTAACACCATCACCCTGCTCGACAACCTCGCCAACCTTGGACTCAAGCAGCTGGTGTCCACCCCCACCCACCTCGCCGGACATACACTCAACGCCGTCTTCTCATCCAGAAAAGACATCGCCTTCAGCCACGCCACTGGACTCCACTGGACGGACCACAGCTGCGTCCACTTCACCTTCAGAAAAACGACGATCCACCACCACCAGCAACAGGTTGCTTGTAGAAGCTGGAACAAGATCACAGCCGACCAGCTCGCCGCTTCCCTGAACCAGCACCCTCCCGCCAGCTCAGCGAACCCCAGCCAGGCGCCGACAACCTCACGAAGTGGATCAGCAACTGCGCGGACGAACTAGCCCCACTGAGGACCCCGCCCAGCAGACCCGGCAGCAAGAAGGCCCCATGGTTCACCGACGAACTCAAGAGCTCCAAGAAGAACTGCCGAGCCCTCGAGAAAGCCTGGAGAAGGAAACCAACACCGTACAACATGACCACCCTCAAGCTTGCCACCCGGAAACACCACCAACTGATCCGCGCCACCAAGAAAACTGCATTCAAGGACCGGCTGGACAACAACGCACACAATTGCAAGGAACTCTTCAACATCGTGAAAGAGCTCTCCAACCCCAACGCCGGAAACAACGACATCACCCCATCGCAAGACCTCTGCAATTCCCTCGCCTCCTAGTTCCACAACAAGATCGCGGACATACACAACAGCTTCAGCACTCAACCGACGCACGCCACGACCGAACCACCGCCCCCCACCACCACCAACCACGTCTTCAACAAGGCCGATGCTGTCATCGCACCCTACCTGCGGGACATCATCAACACCTCCTTCGACACCGCCACCTTCCCGGAGAGCTGGAAGCACGCCGAACTCAGCGCCCTACTAAAGAAACCTACAGCGGACCCCACCGAACTCAAGAATTACCGCCCCATCTCGCTCCTCCCGTTCCCAGCCAAAGTCATCGAGAAGACCGTCAACAAACAGCTGGCTGCCTTCCTCGAGAGGAACGGAGCCCTCGACCCCTCACAGTCTGGCTTCCGAGCCAACCACAGCACCGAGACCGCCCTCATCGCTGCCACTGATGACAACCGAGCACTGATGGAAAACGGAGAAACAGCGGCCCTCATCCTCCTAGACCTCTCCGCCGCATTCGACACTGTCTGCCACCGCACCCTAGTGAAGCGCCTCAGCAACGTCGGAATCCAGGAGAAGGCTCTGGAATGGATCATCTCCTTCCTCGATGGAAGAACACAGAGAGTCCATCTACCACCGTACAAGTCAGAGGCCACCGAAGTCATCTGTGGCGTCCCTCAAGGATCCTCGCTGAGCCTCACCCTCTTCAACGTCTACATGAGCCCCCTCGCGGCCATCGCACGCCAACACAACCTCAACATCATCTCCTACGCTGACAACACCCAGCTGATCCTCTCCCTGACCAACGACCCGCCGCCGCCAGAGCCAACCTTCACGAAGGGATGAAAGACGTAGCCGAGTGGATGACGACCAGCCGCCTGAAACTCAACTCAGACAAGACGGAAGTCCTCATCCTGGGTTCCTCGCCTTCCGCCTGGGACGACTCCTGGTGGCCCCCCGCCCTGGGCACCGCACCCAAACCGACAGACCACGCACGCAACCTGGGCTTCATGTTGGACTCCTCCCTCACCATGACTAGACAAGTCAACGCCGTCTCCTCGTCATGCTTCAACATCCTGTGCATGCTACGGAAGATCTTCCAGTGGATCCCCACCGAGACCAGGAAGACGGTCACCCAGGCCCTCGTCACCAGCCGACTGGACTACGGCAACGCCCTCTACGCCGGAACCACCGCCAAGCTCCAGAAGAGACTCCAGCGGATCCAGAACGCCTCAGCCAGACTCATCCTCGACATCCCACGACACAGCCACATCTCCGGACATCTGAGAGACCTGCACTGGCTCCCCGTCAACAAAAGAATCACCTTCCATCTCCTCACCCACACACACAAAGCCCTACACGATCAAGGCCCGAGCTACCTCAACAACCGCATCAACTTCTACGCTCCCAAACGCCATCTCCGATCAGCCAGTCACGCCCTCGCCGCCGTCCCCCGCATCCGAAGAACGACAACAGGAGGAAGGTCCTTCTCCTACCTGGCCGCCAGGACCTGGAACTCCCTCCCTCCCGACCTGCGCCTGACCCAGGACCACCTCTCCTTCAGGAAGAAGCTCAAGACCTGGCTGTTCAAGCAGTACCGGACCCCCCCCCCCCCAAGCGCCTTGAGACCCTCCGGGTAAGTAGTGCGCTCTATAAATGTCTTTGATTGATTGATTGATTGAAATCTATGGGCCCTTTCCACCTCCCGATCCAAATCCCATTTATCGACCTCGGGCAATGCTTCTTTCAACAGTGACACTATAAAACCTCGAGTGTCAGTCCCCTCTTTCCCCTCCGCAATCTGCAAGAATCTCAGGTTGTTTCTTCGGGATCTATTCTCAATGTCTACAAGCTACCAATTGACATCTTCCTTAATGGCCATATGAGTGTCTATAGTCTTTCTTTGTTGAGCCACCTCATCTTCTAACGAAGAGATGCGTGATTCTGCCTCCGTGGCCCTGATCTGAAATTCTGAATGTGATTTTACCAGCTTCCTCACGGAATTCTGCAGCTTTTTACAAGAATTCTATACCCCCAAGCTTTCCTCACGTGTCTCCTCCCTATGCTGCATCATGGTTTGATAGTTCAGTCCCAGGGAAATATCCTCCATTTCTGGATCCAAATCAGTCGCCACAGCCTCGGAGTTTAAAGTCTCCTCTGGTTTCTCTTTGTCTCTCATGTCTAACCGCAGCCTTCGAACAGTACCAAGCTCTGACCCATCTTTCTCCATTACGTCATTCAAACTACTGTGCCCACTTCCTTCCTCTAAACATCCATCCTCCATGCTCATGCGTGTGGCATAGAGTTCTGCTAGATCCTCGGAGGAGGACATAGAATGTTCTGACAGGGAAAAAAAATCTGCCGAATCAGTCTCTCCCCCAATAGGTATTGCTGGGTCATCATTGTTTAATGAATCCAATCTAGGCTCTACTGGGGTAGCCACCTCGTCTCCTTTCTGCATAATGGAAGTATTCGGAGCACTGTCATCAGGCTGAGTACAGGTATTGGGTATAGATAGAGATGAGGGTAAAGCCAATGTTATATCCTCTGAAGTGGTATTACTGTTTGAGCTCTCAGCTGTGCTCGTCTCTTTTCTGTTCACAGCTTGCCCTAAGCCAGGGGCAGGGCAGGGGTTAAAGCTGTAATTACTTGAGCAGACACCGTCTTCTGTACACCCTCTGCTCCTAGCCCCTCGACCGCTATTTGAATCTTTAACTTCCCTGCTTCCTTAGCTTTGTTCGCTGAAAACATCTCCGGTATTTTCTTCTGCATACCGGCAGCCTCCCCCTCCCTATCCGATACTGCTACAATTTCTACATTGTTACTCACGGTGGGCGGCGGTATAGAAGTTGTGGGTAAAACCGATGTTGTTGGTGTTGTGGTGGCAAAGCCGTCTCAGTTTCATTTGGGTTCTCCGTGACAACCCCCTGCCCCTGGGCTCTCCTACCCTTTGGAGCCATCTCCGCAGCTGACGCCGACGCCGACTGTTTACTGCCCGGCTTGCCTCCACTCTCTAATCCGCCTTGCTTCACTCGCAGGCGGCGCACGTACCAGGTGTGCTGAATCCAAAGCCGAGTCAGGTGCTGCCAGAAAGACGCCCAGCGACCCGCGTGCGTCGTCCGAGTCCGAGTCAGTAGCTCCGCCACCAGCTGTATCGTAGTCGTAGTCATAGAAAAGGCGATAACCCAAAGCAAAGTTTATTCGTTTCCGACTGCTGAGTTACTTGGCTGCTCCGTGTGACCGTTCGTATTTGCTTCGCTCAGGTCCGTTTCACCATTCATCCATCGACTCTGGGAGGTCCGGCAGGAGCGGCACACTCACGCGTCCAACGCGGACGCCATCTTGCCTCCCCGGTATCTCTAGGAAGGTTGTGTACCATGGTTGCCTCGCCCATGTGGGAGCAACTAGGATTAGCGCCAGCGAATGTTGGCGCATTTTGCGTGCCACTAGCGGTATTAATGGAGCTGGGGGAAAAGCGTACGCAAATTTGCCTGACCAGTTCATCCATATCGCATTGCCCTGCGACTGCGGATGTGGGAACCTGGCGGCAAAGTACTGGCATTTTGCGTTTTCGCTTGTGGCGAACAAATCTATCTCCGGTTGTCCCCACTGCCGGAAGAATGGTTGGAGCACATTGGGGTGAATCTCCCACTCGTGCATCTGTTGACTGTGCCTGCTGAGCAGGTCGGCTGTTTGATTGTTCTTGCCTGGGAGGTGTTCTGCCATGAGAAACATGTTCCTTTGAATTGCCCATTTCCACACACTCTGAGCTAGATGAGATAGTTGTGGGGAATGTGTTCCTCCCTGTTTTTGACTATAATACATATCTGTCATGTTGTCCGTCCGGATCAACACAGTCTTGTTGCATAAGTGTTTCTTGAACGCTTTTAGTGCTAGAAAGACCGCCATCAACTCTAGTAGGTTGATGTGCATCTTTTTCTGTTGTATAGTCCATAGACCCTGGACTGTGTAATGCAGGACATGGGCTCCCCAGGCTAGCAGGGATGCGTCCGCCGTCATCACTATTTGTGGGACTGGCTCCTGGAACAGTCGTCCTTTGCAAAGGTTTTGTGGATTCCACCAATGCAGAGAGTTGTATGCCAGACTGGTCACCAACACTACTTCTTTCAATTGTCCCCGAGCCTGGTCCCAATGCCTTGCTAGGCACTCCTGTAGCTGACGCATGTGTAGTCTGGCATGAGGGACTATGAATATGCACGAGGCCATCATGCCTATTAGTTGCATAAACACTCGAGCTGGCAATGAGTGTTGTGGTTTGAATGTTTGGATTAACGTTTGCATTCCGTTAATACGTGCTGTGTTTGGATATGCCTTTGCTGCTAGTGTATCTACTGTAGCTCCCAGGTACTGTTGTACGTTGGAGGGTTGTAGGTGTGACTTTGGGTAGTTCAGCGAGAAACCTAGACTATGCAGGAGATGAATGGTCTTTGACATGTGGCTGGCACATTGCTGGGCCGATGGCGCTTGTATTAGCCAATCGTCTAGATATGGGTGCACATGAATGTGTTGTCTCCTGAAATGCGCCGCCACTGTTGCTAGGCATTTTGTGAACACCTGTGGAGCTGTTGTTACACCGAATGGTAGGACTTTGAACAGGTAGTGTTGTCCTTGAATTATAAACCTGAGATACTTTCTGTGAGCAGGGTGTACTGGTATATGAAAGTATGCGTCTTTGAGGTCTAGAGTTGCTAGGTAGTCTCCCTGCCGCAGCTGTGGTAAGACTTGTTGCAGAGTGAGCATGTGAAAATGTTCTGATAAAATGTACTGGTTGAGGGGCCTGAGGTCCAATATTGGTTTGAGAGACCCGTACTTTTTTGGAATGAGGAAGTATAGTGAGTATACTCCTGTTCCTTGATGTTTTAATGGGACTAGTTCTATGGCCCCCTTTTGCAGCATACTGATGACCTCTTGCTGCAATAATGTTATATGTTCCTTTGACATTGGACGGTGTACGGGTGGTATGTTGGGTGGTGTGGATGTGAGTTCTAGGCAATAGCCATGTTGGATAATTTGCCTGACCCACTTGTCTGTAGTGATGTTTAGCCAGACTGGTAGGAACTGTTGTAGTCTTCCCCCGACCGGTGTTGTATGGTCTGGGGTAGTGCCAAGAAGTCACTGTTTGGTATTAGTGGAGGATCTATTGGCATTGCCTCCACGAACTCTGCCCTTGTTACTTTTGTATGGTGAGGATTGCTGCGATGTGTTACCTCACGCTCCTCCTCTGTAGTTGGAGCAACAAAAGGAGCCTCTGTGTTGTTGGGACTGAAGAGCCCCCATTGGCTTTGCAGTCTCTGTGTCCTTTTTTATTTTGTCCAGAATTGAGTCAACTGCTGGACCAAATAAAAATCTGGATTGATTGGCTGGTTAAGACTTGTGTTCTGGACCTCAGTCTTAAATCCAGATATGCGAAGCCATGCGTGTCTTCTAAGCAGTACGCTTGTGTTGATAGATCTGGCAGCTGTGTCTGCCGCGTCTAGAGCACACTTAATGGAGGCATTGGTAATGAACTTTCCCTCCTGTACAAGTTCATCGGCCTGCTCTTTGAAAGGCTCAGATAAGTGTTGGAGAAGTGTTTCTAAACTGTCATAGTGCGCCCTGTCATACCTAGCCAACAAGGCTTGAGTATTGGCAATTCTCCATGAGTTTGCTGTTTGAGCAGCTACTCTCTTGCCTGATGCTTCTAAAATCTTTGACTCCCTATCAGGAGGAGGAGCCTCTCCAGTAGTTTGAGAATTAGTACGCTTTCGTGCATTGGAGACCACCAATGAGTCTAGAGGGTGTTGTCCCCTGATGTAAGTAGGGTCTATTGGTGCAGCCCTATACTTGTTCTCAATTCTAGGGTTGATGACACGTGCCCTAGCAGTGTCTTTGACTATGTCATTTGCGTGCTTTAGGCCCCTTTTAACATGGGAAGTGTTTTGCCACTCTTTTCTGATGTTGCAAGAGTATCAAACAGAAAATCTTCCTCTATTGGATCTGCATGCATGTCTACATTATGGTAGAGCGCTGCTCTATCTATTAATGAGTTGAATGCCACTGTGTCTTCTGTAGGTGATGGCTTAGCTGGGTATGCAGGTGTGTCTATAATGTGTTGAGCCTCATCAGGGTCTGGGTTATCCCCCCATGGTTGTGTGTTGGGGTCTACATCTGGGTTTTGGGGTCTACATCTGGGTTTTGTGGGTATCCAAAATCAACATCTGTGTCATGATCTACATCTTGGTTGTAGTCAGAGCGTGTAGGTGAGTATGGTGCATATGGAGTAATAGGCATAGCTGGAGTGATAGGCTCTAAAAGAATAGGGGAGGATGCACAGTCTCTTTTATTTTTGAGTAGAATATTAGAAAAGTCTTCAGCAGGCACTGGTCTTTTCTTCCTTTTGTAAACAGTCACTTTCCCAGTAATTGGGTCAATATATAGTTTTGACTGATCTTCTGTAGAGGGGTCTGGATAGATGATCTCCTCTTCCACAGTCTTTTGCTTCGGCGCCAATGTTTTAGGTTTGACCTTCTTCGGTTCGAAGCCTTTTTTCGGTTTGATCGTTTTTGGTGCCTGGATCTGCTTTTGAGGCTTTATGGGCAGTGTCTGTCCAACAGGTTTTGTCGGTACGACGTATTTCACAGTTTGCACCACTTTTTTGGACCAATTGGTTTTGTTTGTTCGATAACCTTTATCGGGTGTCCTGGCTTGTTCGGCTGTAGAGGTGTTCTCGGAGCCTGTGGCTTCGGCTCCACGCCCTTCTTCGGATAGATGGGCTTCGGCTCGACCGTTCTTGGTTGGTCTACTTTCGGTTTCGCTTTTCGTTCGGCGACGCCTTGGGCGTAGCCCTTTTGCGTTCGTAGACAACCTTTTGTCCCTTTTCGGCTGTTGAACTGGATTTGTTCGAGTCGACGGCCCTTGGTTTCGAAGGTTTATAGGGAACGCTGGCCTTCGGCTCGGCGCCCTTTGTGTTTATTACCTTTGGTTCGATGACGTTCAGTCCGAAGACTGTCGTGTCGATGACTTTCGGTTTCCTTTGAACCGGTCTTGGATTACGTGTTTCAGAAGGCTCTTTTTGTATATTCTTAGCCGGGCTGTATTGCGGGGCTATAGAATCAGTGTTTAGATCTTGGCTAAGGCCTGTTGGCGATGCCTCGACCTGAGTCTCTGATACTGGCGTAGTGTCTGTGTGGGGCGTTGTACTCACGGTTCGCCCCAGTTGTCATCGGAGTCTTCTTCGACAGCTACGATGTCTTGGTCATATTCCTCGACCTCGACAATTTGTTCGTCCTCGTCGATATAATATTCAGAGTCGTGCTCGGCGTCTTGATCCTCTTCTTGATCAGAGTCTTCGACGTCAACTAGTTCTTCCTCGTCGTTGAAGATATTCTCGGGCTCCAGTGCCGACCTCTGCATCTCTTGCCTCGCTGCCCGCCGATTCCGGATCGTCTTTGTGGACCGGAATTGGGCACAAGCTAGGCAATCGTCTTCATTATGATCTGGTGATAAACATTTGTTGCATACAGGATGCTTATCTGTATGCGGGAACTTTGAGTTGCACTGCGGCAATATTTGAATGGACTTCGTTCTATCGACCGTCAGTCCACGTGGCGTCGAGAAGGCCTAACGGCCCGATTCGACAACCGGAGTGCAAGTAGATTGTGAATAAAGCTTTTCGGTACCGAACGAAAACAATACCGACGAATCCGAAGGCCTTTTGGCCTTTTAGAGAAATTTATTTCGATTCCAAACTTAGAGTACAGGAAAATGCATCCGAACCCAATGGAGGAAAAAAAAAATCTAAGGATGGAGAGGATGCCCATGCGCACTGTAGTCCGAGGGAGGAGCCACCTATCTCGTGATACTTCGAAGACTCTTCCAGGACAACAATGTGCAATCATCCAGACCCAACACTAGGCGGCGATCTATGCATAGATATGAATTCAGCAGCCCACATGCCTCAAACCATTTGTTCCTAGTCCATGGAGGCTAGGAGTCTCCTTTCTGAACTTACCCTCTTGCCAATAGCCAAAAAACACCTGCTTTGGTTGCATCAAGATAGACAGTACTCTGTTTTTTTCACACCTAGGATACCACTGTATAAGAGAAGCACCTGCCAAAAGTTTGGTTGTGACCATTGAGGGTTTCTGGATGCTCATGCATGAATAGATATTGTTGAAAGCCTCTGTGTATTCATTTTTACCATTGCACGTCTTGTTGCAACTGCTCGAGCACACTTAAGAGTACTTGAGAATGACCCAGCGTATGAAGTCTGATTGTTAAAAAGATAAATATGCCCTTCATGCTGCAGATGTCTCTAAATAAGCAGAACGTGGGGGTGTTCTACTAGGGCAAAGTGCGAGAGTCAGGAAATTCACTCGTTCTGCCTACAGGTGCATTGTTCTGCCTTCAATTACCTGCTGTACACCATGGAAAAAGAGACAGTAGATGTTTGCAGCTATTAAGGCTAAATATTTGCATAGTAAATACCGATTCTAGGACACAGACCATAAATGGTCGTCCTTGGGATTTTTCAGAACCACGGATTAACTTGGGAGCTTCGGTACAGCACTTAAAAAATAGCACCGAAATGTCTTGGCCCTCCCCCCACTTTTCTTAGTAACCCGTGAATGTGTGCCATGTTCTGACCGGATATCTGGGCTCCACAGAAGGAAGGCTCTTTGGGCATTCAGTGCTGGAAGGGTACCGGCTCTGCTCTCCGTCAATGACCATCTCTGGGTACACAGTGAATCCGACAGCATCCCCATAGGACCGCTCAGAGTTAATCTGGAGAGATGAGAGAAAGAACATGAAAGCTAAGGGAGAGCAGAGGAATTGAAATAAAAATAGAGAAGCATCAAACCACATGCAAATGGAGTCCAATGGATAGAGAATCCGCTGCATAGGAGACAAGAGATCCTTGTGCACATACTGCCTGTGAAAACACAGTAAATCTTCAGAGACAGGAAACCAATTGCATGGGCTGATCCCAGCAAAGCTGGACTCTAGCTAGATCACTGGTCACTCTGAGCATCAGTAACAGATCCACACTTCTCAGCCAGCAGCCAATCCCTGAGGGCTAATGGATGTACCACAAAGGATAGATCAGAGATGCATATTTTGTGGGCCGTTCAAAAGGGGAAATGACAAAATGTCTAAACATTTTAAACCGGTTCACTTTGTTGGAAGTTTTGCTAAAAAAGCTAGACATAAATAGCTTCCATGAAAAAAGTACAACGTTTCTCACTTTGACTCTTGTAGGTCCCTTCATGAAGAGTTACAGGATGTCACATCAAAAGGAGAGTACTTTTGCTCACAACAAAATATATAAAAAATAGCAGAGTTCATCCACGGTTAAACTGCATCACAACAATTGTTTCAGCACTTAATACAGTACAATCAAAGAAAATTCGCAATAATAAGCACATTCTTTATGTGCTTATTATTGCGAATTTTCTTTGATTGTACTGTATTAAGTGCTGAACCAATTGTTGTGATGTTCATATAGCATTTATTTCATTGTTAAGGAGTATAGAGGGAAGTGCTCCTTGGTTCTGTGCACTGTTACCTACTGCTCAGATAGTACATTGTCAGGTGAGGATGGTTATAGCCTCTACCCTCAGAGAATAACATTCCGTCTCCTCACCCACGCACACAAGGCCCTCTACAAACTAGGCCCCGAATACCTCTACACTCGATTATCCTTCTACACACCCACCCGCCAACTGGATCCTCCAATCAAGGCCTCGCTGCAGTTCCACGTATCCAAAGATCCACCATGGGAGGTACATCCTTCTCCTACTTGGCGGCCAAGACCTGGAACTCACTCCCCACTCACCTCCGCCTTACACAGAACCACATCTTCAGAAAAGAACTTAAAACCTGGCTATTCGACAAATAATGAACCCCCTCCCCAAGCTCCTTGAGACCCTCTGGGTGAGTAGTGAGCTATATAAATTCTTAAACTTGAACTATTTGTTTGATTACGGCTAAACTGCACCCTGGACACAACTTGGACACAGGTGGGTCGTCTGGCAGGAGGTGGACGTAAGACCACAAGTACATGTAACAGTCTGCTTGAGGCTTGTTCTGTTGCACATTCACCAGCTGTTCACTCTCTTGCCATTTAGTGCTAGCTTTGGAATCTTCTTTTTCTTCAAATATTTTGTTTTTGTGTCTGGCTTGCATTATCACTTTACCCTGGAAACCCCAATGCATAGGGGCCCAAATGCCAACTTAGATTATGCATGTTGTTTCCTCCATTGCAAAAGGTGTCTGTGTACATGGGTTAAAAAAAAATCTGTCTATTTGCTTCCTGTATGCAAACAGGGAGGTGCAAGGGTCACGTGACTCTACAACACAACCTGCTGCAAACCAGTGGCTACAGGTAAATTAAGTGTTCCATTTGCAGCATGTGTGATCTAGATAAACCTGCCCAACAACTAACAACTCACTAACCCACCCAAAATACCTGCACTGCCACAAATCACCATTCACTGCTGGACCCAAAGGATCCACATGACCAATCAGAATCCCATAACTTGCAAGTCAAGCTGCGGTGCCACCACTGCCACAATTCCAAGGCAGAGTAGCAGTGCCCAGCATATTACCGCACCACTGACGCAGTGTGTACCCTACCACAACTCAACGACTGGCCACACGAACTACGCTATTCCAAGCTCATACTGATTACCGTGCGACACTGCTCCACCACAGTTGCAGCTCAGTGACTGACTCACCATGCACAGTCACTCATTGACAGACCCACAGTGACTGTACTGTTAAAACTCAGTGGCCGACCTGAAGTGCGTGCACTTATTTCACTTACTGACCCATCTATAGTGTCGAACATATCAGAGCTCAGACTGATGAGTACAGGTTCAAATCCCACCACTGGTAAAACTCACTGTGTAACCACCAGACCTCATAGGCTCAACATTACCATCCACACCTCACTGAGCACCAACACTCAGAGGGCTGACATGTATCGGTACAATCACTGCCACCACTTACAGGGCTATCGCTCAGCAATTACCAGCATTCACCCGCTACATCATCTGATCCATTGCGAGAACTCACAGTGCTAGTGCTGTTGCTGCCAGTGCTTCCTTGTGGACTACCGCTGCTCCTTGCATCCGCCTGATCCGGAGTCAATGGCCAATTCACATAACGTCCCTGAGGTGATGGTGTTTCCATGGAACTCTCAATGCTCCCACTCTTCTTCCTTTTGGTCTCGAAATCCAGATCCTCTGATCCCTAAAAACAATGGAAGGTCTCTTACTGAGAGAGAAGGGGAGGACAGCAGAGAGAGAAAGAGTATCGACCAGCAGCCCAAGCACAACCGATGTTCCTACACACAATACTGCCATTGGATTACCAGTGGGATAATGCATCGATCGGCTTAGGAGTGCAGTGATTGGACATTTCATCAACAGCTGGATGTAGAAGTTTCCCACACTGCATTAACTTTGGGATGGTGCAGTTGGTTCCACTACAATAGCAGAGGAATGTTCACATCACATGAGGTAGGCAGAGGGATGGTGCAGCAGTGTTACTTTGAGTAGGCAGAGGGATGGTGCAGAGGTGCTACATTAGATAAGCAGAGGGATGGTGCAGCGGTGCTACATCAAATAAGCAGAGGGATGGAGCAGCGGTGCTACATCGGATAGGCAGAGGGATGGTGCAGCGGTGCTACATTAGATAAGCAGAGGGATGGTGCAGCGGTGCTACATTGGATAGGCAGAGGGATGGTGCAGCGGTGCTACATTAGATAAGCAGAGGGATGGTGCAGCGGTGCTACATCGGATAGGCAGAGGGATGGTGCAGCGGTGCTACATTAGAAATGCAGAGGGATGGTGCAGCGGTGCTACATTGGATAGGCAGAGGGATGGTGCAGCGGTGCTACATTGGATAGGCAGAGGGATGATGCAGCGGTGCTACAATGCATAGGGAGAAGGATGGTGCAGCGGTGCTACATTGGATAGGCAGAGGGATGGTACAGCGGTGCTACTATGGATAGGCAGAGGGATAGTGCAGCGGTGCTACAATGGATAGGTAGAGGGATGGTGCAGCGGTGCTACGTCGGATAGGCAGAGGGATGGTGCAGCAGTGTACCACTGGATAGGAAGAGGGATGGTGCATCGGTGCTAAAATGGATAGGCAGAGGGATGGTGCAGCTGTGCTACATCGGATAGGCAGAGGGATGGTACAGCGGTGCTACATTGGATAGGCAGAGGGATGATGCAGCGGTGCTACAAAGGAAAGGCAGAGGGGTGGTGCAGCGGTGCTACATTAGATAGGCAGAGGGATGGTGCAGCGGTGCTACAATGCATAGGCAAAGGGATGGTGCAGCGGTGCTACAAAGGATAGGCAAAGGGATGGTGCAGCGGTGCTACATCGGATAGGCAGAGGGATGGTGCAGCCGTGTCACGCTGGATAGGCAGAGGGATGGTGCAGCGGTGCTACATCGGATAGGCAGAGGGATGGTGCAGCTGTGTCACGCTGGATAGGCAGAGAGATGGCGCAGCGGTGCTACATCGGATAGGCAGAGGGATGGTACAGCGGTGCTACATTGGATAGGCAGAGGGATGATGCAGCGGTGCTACACTAGATAGGCAGAGGGATGGTGCAGCGATGCTACATTAGATAAGTGGAGGGATGATGCAGCGGTGCTACAAAGGATAGGCAGAGGGATTGTGCAGTGATGCTACATTAGATAAGCGGAGGGATGGTGCAGCGGTGCTACATTGGATAGGCAGAGGGATGGTGCAGCGGTGCTACATTGGATAGGCAGAGGGATGGTGCAGCGGTGCTACATTGGATAGGCAGAGGGATGATGCAGCGGTGCTACAATGCATAGGGAGAAGGATGGTGCAGCGGTGCTACATTGGATAGGCAGAGGGATGGTACAGCGGTGCTACTATGGATAGGCAGAGGGATAGTGCAGCGGTGCTACAATGGATAGGTAGAGGGATGGTGCAGCGGTGCTACGTCGGATAGGCAGAGGGATGGTGCAGCAGTGTACCACTGGATAGGAAGAGGGATGGTGCATCGGTGCTAAAATGGATAGGCAGAGGGATGGTGCAGCTGTGCTACATCGGATAGGCAGAGGGATGGTACAGCGGTGCTACATTGGATAGGCAGAGGGATGATGCAGCGGTGCTACAAAGGAAAGGCAGAGGGGTGGTGCAGCGGTGCTACATTAGATAGGCAGAGGGATGGTGCAGCGGTGCTACAATGCATAGGCAAAGGGATGGTGCAGCGGTGCTACAAAGGATAGGCAAAGGGATGGTGCAGCGGTGCTACATCGGATAGGCAGAGGGATGGTGCAGCCGTGTCACGCTGGATAGGCAGAGGGATGGTGCAGCGGTGCTACATCGGATAGGCAGAGGGATGGTGCAGCTGTGTCACGCTGGATAGGCAGAGAGATGGCGCAGCGGTGCTACATCGGATAGGCAGAGGGATGGTACAGCGGTGCTACATTGGATAGGCAGAGGGATGATGCAGCGGTGCTACACTAGATAGGCAGAGGGATGGTGCAGCGATGCTACATTAGATAAGTGGAGGGATGATGCAGCGGTGCTACAAAGGATAGGCAGAGGGATTGTGCAGTGATGCTACATTAGATAAGCGGAGGGATGGTGCAGCGGTGCTACATTGGATAGGCAGAGGGATGGTGCAGCGGTGCTACATTGGATAGGCAGAGGGATGGTGCAGCAGTGCTACATTAGATAAGCGGAGGGATGCTGCAGTGGTGCTACAATGCATAGGCAGAGGGATGGTGCAGCGTTGCTACACCGGATAAGCAGAGGGATGGTGCAGCATTGCTACACCGGAAAAGCAGAGGGATGGTGCAGCAGTGCTACAATGGATAGGTAGAGGGATGGTGCAGCGGTGCTACATTGGATAGGCAGAATAGGCCTAAAGGTAGGTGCGGCGGGCTAGCTGTGATAGCTAAATCTACCTTTGCCTGTGTCCTGTCTCCTGTGACAGTACCAGATTGCGAATGCACGCAATTTAAGATTAGGATCTCAGACAATTTTACTCTCACAGGGCTCCTCATTTACCACCCCCCAGGATCAGCAAGGGCCTTCCAGGAAGCCCTACCTCAGATCACCTCTTCCCTGGCCGTACAGACACCCAACTTCAGCTTATTAGGGGACCTTAATCTACACTTAGAGCGACTTGACTCCCAGGACATTTTTAATTTCCTCGGAGATCTAGAAGCCTGCCAGCTATCCCAGCTGGTTAAAGGTCCCTCTCACTTAGCGGGCCATCTGCTCGACCCGGTATTCTCGAACATTGAGGGAATTAAAGTGTATGCTCCCCTTCGCCTTGCCTGGACGGATCATTCTCTTATTCACATATGTATCAATGTTTCGAATACCGCCCATCAGAACCCTTCCCCTCCCCTCTGGAGACGCCCGTGGCATAAACTGGACGCCCCCAGCTTAGAGGCCAGCCTTCTATCCTCCTGCCCGTTCTGGCCTAACAACCTGGAGGAAGCTGATAAAGCCTTTAGGGGCTGGATTAACAGCTCTCTGGACCTCCAGATCCCAATAAAATGTCCCGGCCGAAGCGGGTGCAGTCACACCCCTGGTACACTGAGATACTAGCGTTAGCAAGAAAACTCTGTAAGATTCTTGAACGGGCCTGGAGGCGCTCCTATGACTCCTCAGCAAAGAGTAGTTATAGGTCTGCCACCAAAGCTTACCATAAACATATTCGAGAAACCAAGGCAGCATTCTACTCTGATATGATTAATTCCAGTCAGAACCCCTCTGAAACCATCTTTTTGTTAATAAAAGATTTGACCAAAACCCCTGAGGGAACTAGTAACCTAATTACCTCTAACTCGCAGTGTGAAGACTTGGCTACTTTCTTCACCCAAAAAATCCAGGATATTTATACTTCGCTGGAAACTAGGAAGTCCATCTTCACCCCTAACTCAGTGACCCTCCCTCTTGTTTCTCTCGTTCCTTTACATACTCTCCCCCCTATTTCTCATAAAAATCTTGATTACCTTGCCAATAAGGTTAAATCTGGATCTCCTGATGATCCTATTAAACCCACTATTTTCCGGCTCCTCCAGGACTCTATTCTGAAAGAAGGACATGTTCTGATTAATGGATCTCTTCAGTCCTCCACTATCCCTAGGTCCTGGAAGCATGCTAAAGTTGTTCCCTAGCTGAAGAAGCCTTCCCTCGACCCTTCGCGCAGAGGGATGGTGCAGCGGTGCTACATCGGATAGAAAGAGGGATGATGCAGCGGTGCTACAAAGGATAGGCAGAGGGATGGCGCAGTGGTGCTACAATTGATAGGCAGAGGGGTGGTGCCGCGGTGCTACATTAGATAAGCAGAGGGATGGTGCAGCGGTGCTACATTAGATAAGCGGAGGGATGGCGCAGTGGTGCTACAATTGATAGCAGAGGGGTGGTGCAGCGGTGCTACATTAGATAAGCAGAGGGATGGCGCAGCAGTGCTACATTGGATAGGCAGAGGGATGGTGCAGCGGTGCTGCAATGCATAGGCAGAGGAATGGTGCAGCAGTGCTACATTTAATTGGCAGTTGGGTAGTGCATGTTTGGCACAATGAGTTAGAAATGGTGTGGTGTAGTTTTGGACACAGTGCTGGTTGTGGGGTGAGGGAGATGTGCACTAGTCCTGTAAGTCAACAAGGTTGTGAGGCATGCATCCTCTTGGGGCAACTATTCATCCATCTACCAAAGGAAAGAGCCCGTGCGTTATATAGGTCTGTGACTTCCTTCAAGTACTGGCTGTTCTCTATTTGCCCAGTATAAGTTTTCACAGCAGAGGAGAACAGGCAAAATGGCAACTCCTGGCAGATGAGTGCCTTTCTGCCTAGCGCAGCTGGCCGTACAGAACAGGTTGTCCTGCTGCTGTGTTCCAGTCCGCAGTTCAGCAGCTCTCCACATAGATAGCTCCCTGTTCTGTACGTTTATCCACACCATCATCAAAAGCCTGTCCAAGCCCCCATTGTGGCTGCAGAGCGGTACCCGGGTTCCTGACATCAAGCGTTGGGTGGGCCGATTTGTGAGGCCTGTGTTGGGAGGGTGGCCCAATTGGGCCTGCATACCTCCTATTTAGCGGTACGCCTTCTCTACTTGGCAGGAAGCCTCATATCACCACCTGAGGTTTGCCGGAATGCTATCCCTGTACAGATGAGCATTGAGGTGGGTCACCTGACTCCTAAACACCATGGGCTTCGGGCAGGCGGTCCGGTGGCTGCGCGAGTCCCCACAAGAGACATGAGGCCTAGATGTTCGCGAGGATCAGTGTAGAACTAGCTGCAGGGAAGGGTCACAGGCTGTGCGGCTGAAGGCTTCTCCTGGCTGGGGGTCCGAGGCCTGCCCCCACCACTGACTGACCCCTGGGCACTGCCGAGTTGGCTATGACTTGCCAAAATGGCTAGAAGATTTCCTAGGCAATGGCTGACAAGTATGGTAAACGACGAGAGCGAAAATGGCCCAGGCCCAATCTAAAATGTATCAATACACGGTGCAAACACCAGAGACTCTATTACCAGGTCATGATGAAGAACGGCCTGCTAATGGGCCAGGCCAGGGGCCCACCGCAGCATAACACCTAGCAGAAATACAGAGCTCTCGGGTTGCTCTCGGTTGGAAGATGCACACAATGACCATCGAGATCAACCACCTTAGTCTAGACTTCTGCAAAGTCACAGTTTGAAACATGGTGGTAAAGGACAATGTAGATGCCTTGAAGCGAGCGGATTAGTTGCTGAAACCATGGTTGAGGGACTGAAATGCCGCGCTACACATGCAGAAGACCGAATGAAAGCCACTGAGAGGCACTCCCGGTCCAATAACATAAGGGTGGGGTGCTTCTCGGAATGCACAGAGGGGTCCCTCAGTGGAGCTGTTCTTTGAAGGCTGGATCACAAAAGCCCTAAAGCCCCCAAGATTGTCCTATTTCCTCGCAATTGAGCGAGCACACAGGGTCTTGGCAACAATGCCATGCCCAGGGGCGCCCCCTCAGGTTCTGATAGCCCACCTGTACAGTCACCATGACCGGGATGCTATCCTTCAGAATGTCCCCACCTGCAGTGCCCCTAGATATGAGGACAAACTGATATTTATCTACCCCGATTACACTCGCAAAGTACAAAACCTACATAATACAGACGCAGAATGACTACACTTTGTGCATGAGGGACCCCTTGTGCAATCTAGACAGGCTGGAGTGTACTTGTTTTGCCCTTGCGATGTGGTGGCCTGAACTCTGGAGGTCCTGCTCTGGTGTGTGGGGGATGCAGCGACTGCAAATGCAGGCCAGCATTGAACTGCAAAAAGCCACAAGACCCCAGAGTGACTGCAGCGACCTACCTATTATAAGGTGCCACTGAATTATTGTATATATGTATATACTTTGCTCTATGCCGGGGATGGCCAGACCACTTACGGTCCGCTGAGCTCCTGCGTTTTAGTTGCGCGGTTCAGTGGTGACATAGTTCCACTACCCGCTTTACACTTAGAATTTGTGTTTGTTGGCGGGGCCGGGAAGAGGGAGGCTTTTTTGTAGCGGTGACCGATACCCTTCTAGCCACTGGTTACGCTGGAAGGCATTCTGCACATTCTGCCTGGGGGTGGGAGGTGTTCCAATGCTATGGTTTTCACTGGTTTCTTTCTTGTTCTATGGTTAAAGAGGTGTGCTATGTATGCTTATATCTCACCCACCTCACACCTTACAGCCTGGTGGGAGGGCCTTGCCATATCACAGATATGGTCATGCTGGGTCTCGGCCAGTCATATAAGTTCCTTACGTGGAACGTTTGGGGCTTAAACAAATCTGAGAAATGTCACAGAGTGTGAACCTTCTATATACGGTATTACGTCTTAATCGCATTCCTCTAGGAGACACATCTCTGGGGAAACTGTATACCCACCCTGTGATGTAAGTGAAGAGGCCATATTTATGCCATCTCGTATTACGGTTTGGCATGTGGGGCTCTTATATGGGTGGCCCCGAGGGCCCCATTTCAGAAACTACAAGCAGTGCTTAATTTGTGCCGGTGCTTTCCGGTGCTTAGCACCGGCACTTATCGGTCAGGGCCGCGTCTACACAGGATATCAGCTCCTGCCTGCTCACTGACTTCACACAAGTCTTCCCAGTGGCGGCGAAGAGCTGATAAGCGTTCAGCTATAATGGGACAACAATCCGCATACTGCTCCGAGACGTCCTGCCAGCAGCTGCTTGCTGGGCTCAGGAAGGTTAAAAATTGTTAAAAGATTTCTGCTCTCAGCTCTGGACCGGCTGAGAGAGCAATGAACAAATCTGCCCAGCCACGGTACCACAAATATATTCCTGCGGCGCCACGTGATGACACACTGCTACAATGTTGCGATTCCCCCACGTGCAGCTCTGGCTGTCACCTTGACGTCAAAGGCGGGCCCTTCAGGGGCTTGCTGGCGCCATGGTGGACCGTCGTCACACCCTGTCTATCTGAGGGGGAGTTCAGTTTGTTTAGGGAGGGAGATGGCTGGTTGCTAAATTTGCCACCCGAAAACCATTCATAGCTTTCGCAGCTTCCTGCTGCAGCTTGCACCGGCCGAGGGACGCAAAGGAAAGAGTCAGTGACCCGAGTTGCACCAGTTGTTGCAGGACAGCCTGTCACTGGACAGTCCCGCTCTGGACTCATTGAACAGCCTGGACGACTCGCAGCTCAATTAGGGAACGTGAGTGAAAAAAAAAAACTTTTGCATTTACTTTCATTTGCCGTTTTTTTTGTGATAAATGTCAATACAGAGACGTTAGTAAGTAAGTAATATAAGCTTTATTCGATTTTCGTAAAATCATAAAAGCACAACACATACATATAAAAACATCACAATTAATAGATGCTTGCATATGAGATTTAACAGTTAAAAAACAGCTATTATAATAATCAAGTCTTAAAAATTCATTCGGATACAATACAATGTGAAATGGAATTAGTGCTGACCAACACAATAGGCATAGAGGGACCCAGGCAAGAATGTTTTACAGCATGGTTTTCCGCAACAACATGGCAGATCTTAAAAAACAAGATACCGCAAAAATCACATGCTCGTCTTCAAGTTTTAACAGTCTTAAGAAGGCAGGCCTACAGTTTCTTGCACCCCAACGGTTTAACAGAGGTTTTAAATAGAGTTTTCTGGGGGTGGAATAGAAAGAGCAAAAGAACATTAAATGCAAATTGGATTGAAATGCGGTATTGTCACACAAACATGTCAGAGTCAGTGAAGACCAGTTGTTCATCTCCGGTACAGAAACCATACGAAAGAAAATCCCAAGACGGAGACGAGTCAAAAGCATTCTGTGATAAGGGCTGGGGTCCACTTTTAGATACATTTGCGTACCTTCGTTAGGGGTGATTTCTTGAAAGTTTAAGATGGTTTGTTTGTTCTTTTCAGCGTTCCATCTCAAAGTTTCCAGATGGGAGGTCAGTGTTTTTTTGAGAACTGATCTAGATACGCCCTCCAGGGTCCTAGGATTTACATAATAATCTAGGAGGCCTATCTCACTAAGTACAGATCTTACGTACGACAACCAACGGAAATTTGCAACCCCATCTAGGGCCAAGCAATCCTCCAGGAGGTCCCTATTAAAACTGGCCTCCCTGGTTGTCCATACCTTGTGCCATAAGAGAATTGGGGCCATCTTAATTGTGTCGCCCAAATGCTTAACTCCAGCCTCTATGTGTGTCATAAATGAGGATGTAGTCTTTGGGACACCTAGAAGGTAGCTGATGAATTGGTTCTCACAGCTCTGCAAAGATTGGTCCTTCTCGATGCCCCAAAGTCCCGCCCCGTAGGTGGCTGTGGACACGCACTTTGCCTGATATATTTGTACCAGTTCTTTGATTGGTTTACCACCCACTCTGTTAGAAAAAGCGCGTACGGCGCCTATAGTATGGATAAAGGCCAACTTCCTTGCTTCAATCGCCTGTTTCCAACGACATTTCCTGTCAAACAATATGCCAAGGTAGCAGAACTTATCTACGGTGGCTATATTCTGTTTGTTCAGGAACACATTACATGGCACCTTATTGCGCTTGTTAGTGCACGGCATGGTAAAAGTCTTCGAAATGTTTACTTTCAGCCCTCTATCCTGCATAAAACCTGCAAATTTAGTCACTGCCCTCTGCAGTCCCACTTGGGTCTGGGGCATTATGGCCGCGTCATCGGCGTATAAGAGGATTGGCGCCGGTAAACCTTTCACGGTAAGATAATCGTTTTGAATGAGAGAGAGGTATTGGCCCACTGAGTTTATGTAGTAAGTGAATAGCCTGGGGGCTAGGATACACCCTTGCCTAACCCCTCTTGACAGGGCGAATTTGTCAGTACATTGGCCCTGCTTGCCAAATCTCACTCTTGCCCCGCAGTTATGATACAGTTCTCTAATGAAGGTGATTAAGCGTGCGTCAATACACATCTCGGCCAATGTTGACCATAACAAAGAGTGGTCCACGCAATCAAAAGCTGAACTCAAATCAACAAAAGTTATAAAAAGTGACCCGCCTCTAGCCTGCGTGTATTTAGCACATAGAAGGGCCAAATTTAAACACTGCTCAGCAGTCCCTATACCCTTCCTGAATCCATATTGGAGATGTGAGACTACATTGTGTTCCTCCTCCCACTCCTGAAGTCTCTTTAAAATAATCCTCCCTGCTAATTTCATAAGGCCATCTAATAAGGATATTGGCCTATAGCAGGTTGGATCGTCACGCCTGCCCTTTTTAAAAATGGGGACCACTATTGCGTCCGACCAGCTTTCTATGAACCCCTTTTGGTTGCCCTTATTCAACACATTTGTGAGCAGAGGGGCCCAGAAATCTGGTTCAGCTTTGTACACATCTACCGGGGTACAATCTGGCCCTGGTGCTTTGCCTGATGCACTGTCCCTGATTGCATCCTGCATTTCCCCTACAGTAAATGTTATGTCAATGGGGAATGGACAGGCATGGGGATGGGTCTCTCTCCTACTATCTATGGTTTGTGGGACAGTTGGGACCTGCCCTATCGAAGTGATAGTGCCAGCTGGCTTTATGTCCATGTATAACTGCCTAAAGTGTGTCAACCATCTGTCACCTGTTATTGCCAGATCTATTTTATTACCGCTATTATTCGGTTGATACAAAGACTTGACCAGTCTCCAAAACTTGGTGGTATTTTTCTGGGCGGATACTTCTCTTAGTGTAGCCCATGCTTGCTTTTTTAAGGCCTGGGTTCTTTCTTTTAATGCACATTTATATACTCGCCTAGCACTACGAATTGTGTCGGGGTCCCTAGGTTTGAGGGCCAAAACTTTTTTAGGAGCTTTTAGAGCTTTTGTGCACTTCCCATCGAACCACCCTTCTCTAGGTGAGTAGTTATTATTCGCTGCCCGGGCCAGCAAGTTTTTTATCCGCTGTTGGATGTTGGCGAAGGCGGTCATGACGGAAGAGGAGTCGGCCTGATCCTCTAGACAGAGGTTAACATCATTTGCGGAATCAGAGAGTAACTTTTTCAGAAACGCACCGGGTACAATCCTCTCCCATTTCACAACGTAGCCGTTAGTTTTGGATAGATCAATCCTATAGGGATACGTGGAAAGGGTAGGTTTTTTAGCATTACGCTCCTTTATTTTTACACTGATAGAAAGGGGATAATGGTCACTAAATACATCCTTGCCGACCACCCATGAGGTCAAAATTCCAGAATTGGCAGTAGAAATCAAAATAAAATCAATAGTTGAATTACAATCTCTACCAAAAAAGGTTGGCTCAAACTGCACGGGTGCGGGACAAAACTGGTTGGCAAAGCAAAGATCAAATTTAAGGACAAATGTGTTTAACAACATCCCCCTCTTTGTGTGCACAAAATGAGTTGGGTTTTCCTCGCCAAAATCCGCAATACCACACAAAGGAGAATCGGACTGTGGGCAAATCGTGCAGTTAAAATCCCCTGCCCACATTATTATTGCCCCCTTAAGATGATCCACAGTATGTGACAACAGACGCGATATATCTGACATGGTGGACTCCAATTCAGTATCAACCATATTATTATAAAAGTTCAACAGTACTATGTTCTCTAATGAACCCCACTTAAAGAGTAAAATTTGGAAGTAGGTGTTAGAGAAGAATTTGTGGATCTTAACCTTTGCTGTTGTTGAGACATAGACACAAAGCCCCCCCTTGTTGTGACCCTGGACTGATGGTATGGCAGGGGAGTGAAAAGTTTGGTACCCCAGAAGATGTACTTCTTCACAGCACCAAGTTTCTTGGAAACATAAGATGTCGTGCATGTGAATAACATTTAGCCAAGCTTTGTTGGAGGCCTTACTGGCTAGACCCGCCACATTCCATGAAAGGAGTGAATTAGAGGCAGGAACATTGCTGGTGTCTCCGCAAGTGCGGCCTAGGTTCACACAGGGTAAATCTAGTTGCTGTGTTCTGGTGATGAGGGTATGGGAAGGGATCAAGGGATTGGAAGTGGAACCGTTATGCAAGGACTGTTGGGACTGTGGATGATCAGGTAGCCGTGGTTCACTCAGGGAATCCGTACCCGCCGCTATTCTGCCACAATAGCTCTTAAGATGGTTTTTAAGCGGGCTGGATGACGAGAAGTGGGCAGAGGTGCGGTGGCTGGTCCGTGGGCCCACAGGAGATTTTTCTGTGATAATTGGCTTGTGGAGTCATTCATTGTCATCTAAGCCTGAGAGCGGATGATAGAAATTGGACAGGGGTATATTCCAGAAATCTTTTGGGTTGTGAAGACGTGGATCACCCCAATGGACGTTAGGGTTATGAGGATTTCTCGGTGGTAATAGTACCTTACTGGATTGCAACCGGAAAGCGTTAGTGTTTTCAAAGGGATTCTGATCCCTTGGTGTCCTCACATAAGCTAAGCTATCTGAGGCGGAAGGTCTATACGGCAATGGGGCAAAAGTGTTCAAATGATAGGGAAAGGAAGTGTTATGGCCCGTGTGATTTTTATGAAATGTAGGTGTGTTAAAACCACCGGGGGGTTTTGAGCGACCATAGCTATCGGGATGGTAAAGTCTGGGCTGGGCTGGCAGTTTTCTCAGCATAGCCTCAGGGTAAAAATAGCTTAGGTTATGAGTTGAAATTCCCCCCTCCCCCGTTCCAGGGTACCAGTCGCTAATGTAGGTTACCAATCTGTGATCCTTGAAGTTAACTAAGATCACGTCGCCTTCAATATCCTTGGGTCTAGTACCTACCCAGTGGCATCGCCTGGCCGAGACGATATCACTGTTCAGGTGAGGCAGGAGTGGCCTGTTTCTCCTCAGCCAGTAGATAACCTTGTTTTTTAAATTGGCCTGATGTTCACGGTTACCTTCTGGCGGGGGTGGCACTCCTGTGAGGGCTATAACATAGTTTAAGCATTCAGGAGGCAAATCTGCGGTGTTCTTTATTCTTCTATTTGATTGACATGGCACGGTAGGAGAGGGTTTTGAGTTAGTACTATTGTTGGGATGCGTACTATGGGGCCTTATAGAGGTATGGGGTTTTTCTACGGTCGTGGGTTTTTCCAATGCAGTAGTTTTATTATTGCTATTATTGCTATTTTTGGCATGTGGTATAGAATTCTGGGACGGTTTTGGTGGCTCGGCTGTGGGTGGTGCGGTTGCCTTGGGGGTACCAGTCACTGTCTTAGATGTTTTGGATTCTTTAGTAGGCTGTGTTGAAACTCTAGGGGCATTTGATTTCGGGCAAGGTGACCCCAATTGTCCTTGTTAAATTTTTTCAACATTCTCCCCTAATCTTTTGATCCTTTCAGTAAGAGGAAGGATCAATGCCTTCATAAGACAATCGATGTCATTCAGTAGTCCTGCATAACTAGGTACCGAGATGGAGCTGGAAGTCATCTCTTTCGCGGGGTCTACAACCCCAACCTTGTTTGGGATGGTAAATATAGTATGTGACACTTGATTAGGAGGCACGGCTCTCTTTTTAATTGTCAGCTTCTTTCTTCGCTTCCTTGGTGGGGAGCCAGAAGAGATTTTACTGGAAGGGGTTTTAAAACTTTTAGTAGTGTCCCTAAGCGGTGACAATAGAGGCTGGCCCTCAGTAGTGCACTTGGTATGGTGATCAGGTATGCTTGGTGTGAACACGGGAGATGGAATGCCTGGGTCATAAAGAAGAGCTGGTTCTGCAAAGGGGGTGCTTAGATCTATTGTCTGGGTATCGGATACCTGGGGGTAAATGGAGTCCGAGATAATGATGATGTCATTCTCATTCTGTGCAGGGGGATTAGTCTGAAAAATGAGGGGGATATCTTCTATGGGAAGTGAAGTATTGACGTATTCTAATGATGAGGTTAGATCCATTGAAGTTGAAAGGGATGTTGTGGTTGTGTCCAAGGGTTGAAGAGGTCTTGATTTCAGCTTATCAATAGAAAGACGTCGACCCGCCCGTTTCTCAGCCAGAAAGAGCTCCCGGTCTACATCAGTCTTAATTTTGGCAAAAAATGTATCCAAGGGTCCTAGCAAAGAAGACCCTTGTATGGCCTGTGCCTGAGTTGCCTCAGAGGTAGACATCACTAAGGGCAGAAAAAGGACGTATAAAGCAAGAAGTAAGAAAGGAACACTTAATGAATAAGATGAAATAACAGGGAGGGCAAAGAGAGTGGGCCCGGCCCGGCCTCTGTCGGCCCCGGACGGCCACAGACGGTCCCGCCCTTGTCCCGGGCTTCTCCCGGCGCCCCCCCGCGCGCTCCCGCGCAGCGGGAAAGATACTTCCTGTTTGTAGCTGTGCAGTTGGCCACCGAGAGGGCGGGGCCGGCAGGGAGAGCAGCCCAGCTGGCCCAGGGCGCGCGGGGACTCCTGGTCCTTGGAGTCCGCCGCTCTAGCTCGCAGCCCTGCCGGTCGGTGCAGGTGAGGCCCCTTAGAGAGTCTTGCTGGCCACTGCAGACCGCGAAGCATGTCCGGCGAGGCGTGGCGGCTGCAGCAGGCTTTGACAAAAAGTGCTCAGGAGCGTGGAAGGGCTCAGCGGCAATGCAGGCAATCCACTGGAAATTGGTGAACAACGCTGCTAAATCCTGTGTAGGAGAGGGCGGGGCCGGCAGGGAGAGCAGCCCAGCTGGACCAGGGCGCGCAGGGACTCCTGGTCCTTGGAGTCCGCCGCTCTAGCTCGCAGCCCTGCCGGTCGGTGCAGGTGAGGCCCCTTAGAGAGTCTTGCTGGCCACTGCAGACCGCGAAGCGGGACCCACGAAGCGGGTCCGGCGAGGCGTGGCGGCTGCAGCAGGCTTTGACAAAAAGTGCTCAGGAGCATGGAAGGGCTCAGCGGCAATGCAGACGTTTAAATACTTCCTGCCGGATTCATGTGTACTAAGCGAGGGAAAAAAAATAATCTACTCTGATTCCCCACGGAGGCCTGGCAGAGACAGGCAGGGGTCATAGCAAGAGCTGGTTTCACTGCTTCCTCCTCTGAATCCCCACGGAGGCCTGGCAGAGACAGGCAGGGGTCATAGCAAGAGCTGGTTTCACTGCTTCCCCCTCTCCCCCCCCTCCCCCACCTGCAACCAGCAGCACACGGTCCATTAATACATTAATACAGCCTTTGCAGAGACATTAATACAGCCTTTGCAGAGGTGAGCAGCCCTGGAATTGTCGCTCGCATCCTTAAAGTAAGTCAGTGCCTCTAAAGTAATCTCTCGCTGATACAACTCCAGCCGCTGCATTTCCAATATACACGTGTATTTTTATGGGAGTTTATGTTGTTTCACACTCGTGAGCACACCTCTGATGCACGACTACAGAGGTACTGAGTGTTTACCTCCCCACCCGCCTGCTAAACATACAGCGGGCTCGTAATAACTGCAGGCAAGTATTTGTGAAAAAGGTCTCATTAACCCCACATCGCCTTCTGGCAGACATCGGTTTATTTTTTGAGAGTCTGCCTTTGATTAATGGCAGAGTACCTAGAGTGTGAAAGAGCACGGATGGGCGCAAATCCTGCTAGAATGTTCTGCAGGTACTGGTGGACAAGCGGTGACTAATGTAAATGTGCCCAAAAAAGCTCTTATTCGCCAATCAGTTCACCCGATGACCTGGGATCTCTACTATCTTACCCTGACCTACCCACTGCTTAGGGGACATCCTTGGGCTGCTTGAAAACATATGAGATTAGATTCAGAGAGATAGAAGGGAAGAGAGGAAAAGGGAATGTTGGGAAAATGTGATGTTCGTATAACAACATGTCATTTTACGTTTACTTTGAAGTGCTGGTGGTGAACAGAATTGTAAGGGAGTATAGGAAAGAGAGGAATGTTCTGGAATATTGGGTAATGAGACAAAGGTGTGGCGCCCTAGGCGGCTGTTTCATATTGCCTTTCCTGCACAGCCAAAAGACGATTCAGTTTGCAGAATTGTATATATAAGTGTAGCAGTAATTGTGAATGCACCATTTTCGACATTGACACACAGTATTACTACACGGGGCCGGAAGAGATATTTGTAAAGCTTCTCCTCTGCCTTGTATTCCCACGACCGGACCATCCGACAGGTGGTCCACCGAAGGAATTATTAATTGCCCTGCTGAAGAGGACACATAACGGCGCCAGAGAGAGCCCATTAAATCAGCTGGGCATCTCCCTGCTTGCAGAAACAAATTTAAGTGTTGCAACGAACTATTGTATTGTTTTAGTTTGGAGGGGTAGGTGCTGTGGACTCGCTGACTCAGGCTGGCAAGGTTGGCAGCCGGGCTCAGAGCACGCAATAATAGAAGTCATTACGTGCCATTACCAGCCAGAATACAGCACTTCTCGCAGACTTCTCGCAGTGAAGACATGCTGCTTAGCTATGGTGACGTCTCTGCTCAGGCACACACACACATTCTGTAATTCAAGTTCACTTTTAAGTTGTTATAGGCTTCTCATATTTTATATTTTGGTATATTGATTGGTATAGCGCACTATTCACCCAATAGAGTATCCGGGTGCTGGGGCAGTTGTGTAGGTGTGAGGTACTCTAGGTGCTTATGTGAAGAGCCAGGGCTTCAGCTTCTTGTGGAACTCAAGAAGTGATGAGGTGGCTCTGATGTGTTGAGAGTTGTGGATGTCGGTAGACCCAACAATGGAAGTGGGTGGAGCCGGGGAAGTGGGTGTGGCTTCCTAGAAAAATGTTAGCACCTGCACTTCATATTTTACAAATTAAGCACTGACTACAAGTGCGCATCGACCAGGGCTGATGATATGTTATCCTTCACGGGACATTCGATGCACCAAAGATCTGTCTAGCCAACCTCTCAAAAATAACGGTGGGTCCTTTTTTGGAGACATAACAGCACTGACATGAATTCCTCCCCGCCGATCTGATCGCGGCAGGAGACTGCAATTGTGTTCTTGACAGAGAGATGAAACGCATCCCCAGACGACAGGGTACCAAGCCCAGACTAACAGACGCCATGAAACAGATGGTGCAGGGGGTGTCTCTCATCGACATTTGAAGAGAGCAATTGCTCCACACTCACATATGCTCTTGCCGGTCGCACTGACACACAGCAGACTGGACTACTTTCTAATACAGGCAGAGACAGCTCCGCGGGTGACAGACATTGCATACCAAGCTAGATATATCTATGACCACTCGCCCCCTCCTACTGACTTTCTCTCTGATTAGCAAACTACATCAGGTCCCATTGTGGTGCATGAAAGCAGAGGTCTTCACGGACCCCCTATATAAATGACAGAGGAATCACTGACCGACTACTTCACCAGTAACTGGAACAGCACACAGCATAGGGCTACTGATTGGGACGCAATGAAGGTTGTGTTTAGCGGTGCAGGGATGGCTACTAACACCGACATCTGTGTCACACTGGTGCGAGATTTGACGTTACAAGAACAGAGGGTCCTGCCTTGGGCAGAGCTCCTGCATGACCAGCCGAAGCGTACAATATTGGAGTTGGCAAAGAAACACCTTTATGACTCATGCAAACACCTGGAGAGTCATGTTTGTCTTACCTACAGATGCAGACTACACATGGAGGGAGAGAAGATGGGTTGCTTATTGGTCAGAATGATTAATCAGAAATACTACATGGACCCTATATAGGCACTATGAGATAAGACAGGGCGTAATACACAATAATCCTTAAATGATACACTGATTGCACACCTGCGACATGTAAACGCATCTCCGGAGCACCTTGTGGTCACATACCTCAACACCACTGCCAAGATTAGGGAGGTCTAAACGTGAAGAAAGGGAAAACCCTCTTACCAAACGAGAAATACTGATGGCCATAGATTCCCTTAAGACGGCGAAGGCTACTAGAGGGGCCTGCCTGCCCGCCGAGCTCTATAAGAACATTTCCAGAGACCTTGACTGATAAATTACTACCATTATACCAGAAGGCCTTGGTACAGGGCGCACTGCCCAACTCTATGAGAGAGGCCCTTGTAGTGTTGATACCCAAGCCGGGAAAGCGGCCACTTTCCCTATTGAATATAGACCAAAAGATACTTGGCCAACTGCTAGCTAAGTGTCGTACTGCCACCTTTCACAACTGATACACACTGATCAATCAGGTTTCATCTCCCAGAGGAATACCACAAACAATCCCAGCCGTTGATCTCATATCCTCCACTCACCCCACTCAACTGAAGATCAATATGCCTTATCCTTTCTAGACATAGAAAAGGCCTTAGATTCGGTTGGTTGGGACTATATGTGACTGATTCTTTAGAAACTAGGCCCGGACTCCAAATTTATTGCATAGATAAAACGGTTATACACGGCACCAATGGTGAGAGTACGTATGCGATGCCTTGTATCAGACGTGATTCAATTACAACGTGCCGCCCGGCAGGGATGCCCCTTGTCACCCTTGTTCTTCGCCCTAGCGATGGAGTCGGTGGTATACAGACATCGGCAGGTGCTGCAGGGATGGGGAATACAGGTGGGACGGACACCTCACATAGTTTCACTTTATGTGTATGATGCTATGGTATACTAACAGTGACCTGCTATCTCGGCTCCGATCCTATGAGAAAATTTAGAGAGTTCACTGGGTTGTATGTCAATTAATCTAAATCTGTGCTGTTCCCTCTGGGACTGTTGAAGGACGTGGTTCCCACACGACTTTTCAATATGGGTATGCCATGAGCAAGTGACAATGTTCAATATCTAGGTATGTTCATAGCACATGACGCACAATGATGCCACATCCTTAATTTGGGCCGCATACTGACGATCTTCCGTTCGACCGTACAACTTTGGAACACTAACATTTGCTCTGAATGGATAAAGTGCCCTAATAAAAATTGTGGTACTTCCTCACTGCCTATATGTACTACAAGGGATCATGCACAAAATCCCCCGCAGTGTCTTTCGAAAACATAGACTCCTGATAGACCTCTTAAGGGCTGGGAAGAGGCGCAGTGTGGGCTTCACCACAGTTAAGCTGGAATGGGATAAAGGAGGAATGGAGGTACTGAATCTCGAGCTTTATTATCTGGTGAAACACCTACAGCATGCCATCCATTGGTTTGATGAGGAGCCAAATTGGGAGATGTCCCTATTGTCAGGCACACATGGTGATATGGACTTGGGGTCCCTACTATTCCAGGGCAGTGGAACAGCTGCAAATTTGCCACATGTGTACGACATATGCAAACTTAAAGAAGGCAGTGTGGGGGGGGGTGGTACTCGTTTGAGCGCTGTATGCACCAACTCTAGAATTCTGGAAGATTAAGCCATTCGCACACTAGATGGCCTTTGAGCGTGCCACACAGGGGACTTCACTATTTTAGATGACTCATATCCAGCGGGCCACTTCATCTGTTGCAAGATGCAGTTCAGTTCAGTTTACAAAGCTTTATTCGGTTTGCATGACACAACCATAAAAGCAACAATAATCAGAGAGAAAAATACATTCAATGACATTAAACATAAAATAAACATAATTCAAGTCTATCAGTTACCCTACTAAATTAAAAAGGTTTGATTGCACATTCCGTATATTAACCCACATTGTGATACACTGACGAGACAACATTATTATGTTGCAAGATGCAATTGAGACATCCCAACTCGGGCGAGAGGCAATTTCTAAAGTAGCAGCGACCACACTGGAGATATGGATGGGATTCCATGAAGCCCCTGAACCCACACAGACGCTCATCACACTGTTGTCAATGGTGGATGTTCAGAAACGTATGCATTTATACCATGCTCTCGGCGGCCAGACTGCAACCTCTCCTAAAGGTTGAAGGCATGGTGCAAGTTCCCCATTACCCCTGCCAAATGAGTCTGGATCCAAAGGGGGTACGAGAGATTTCAGTGAATTCAAGATTTATATTGCTCCAATACAAATTCGTACACATGCCATACCTTTCGCCCAAACTCTTGTATGCCATTTACCAGACTAGGAAATCCAGGTGTAGCATTGGGGATATGCCCTGGCAGATTTTTTTTCCACGTCACGTGTTTCTGCCCTCAGCTCCACGTGACGTGCCCTGCAGGGTTGAGATATTGCTTCATTTGCCTAGAGTCACGGGCTGGACCATCCCCAGAGAACTCGAGCAATGCCTGTTGGGCCTAGCTCCCATCAAAAAGAAGAAAAAATGAGTGGACTGTTCGTAATCCTCAGTCTAACGTCAACTAAACGACACAGTGTCATCCACTGGCTGAGTCCCAGACCTTCCTTGACAACTGAATGGCTGAGGGACGTAAGAGAATGGGCTTGGGCAGAAGAAGCTCATCTGAAAAGGGTTCGTCAAGACGACAGACTGCCGGACGGTGTACTTGCCTGGGCGGGAGCCATGGTTAAGAACTTGACTGCTGGAGCTACTGGTGCCCCTTCTGGATCTGAAAATACATCGAACACTGATCACAGTAAAATAATTCACCAAGCACTCAAAACAGAAAGTCCATTAAAGAGTTCATAAGGTAAGTAAAATTCTTCTCTTCTTTATTCGGTCATCAAATTCAATGGAATCCTTGAACAGCAATACAGCCAACACGTGTTTCGTCTAGTCTTTATAAGACAGTTAGACTTCTTCAGGGCTGCAAGTAATTACAATAGCCTATGTTGTAAGTATGTAACATCAGCACTTATAGCATAGCATGAACAACCCAAATAAACATGGCTAAATTTTATATACATAATTCCTAAAGTAACCGAGCCGTGTAACATAGGAAAGGCGTAAACATTAAAGGAAGTCCCAAATGCCAAGTGTGAAATAATGAATCACCACAACGTGACAGAATATTTTGCCAGGTCGGCAGTCCAAAGTATGAAACCCAAGGTTAAAAAAGTCAATATGAAACGTAATACAACGTACCAATAAATGCACGACCAAATAATCACCAATCTTCCACACTGATTCGACTTTATCTGTCTAAGAAAACATAATGCCCAATTCACAAGCCATTCTCTGGGGATACATGGTGATTGCAACTTTAAGCAGTTAGTAAAGCAACTCACCAAATAAGAAAAGTAATTCTCGTGTAGCACGTCTTACTACCATCAAAGTAATCATCAATTTCAATAACGTTGTAGCCACTGCGAATAAACATGACAAAATATAATGCAGCCACTATCTAATGCTTTACACTTAGTCACAACTCATAAGCTAGTGTAATCTCCTTAACCTACCTATATGTAGCTTGACTCAGTCCAATAATCAATTCCTCACGAAGTATTTCCTTTTTCTCAATATTAGTGCCTGCCAAGTATAACCAAACATAAGTTTAGAAGTCTCAGTAATAATATTATTCATAGTAATATAAAGCCCCATTATTATTAGACATGCGGAGTTACCTGCATGGAGAGTTCTCCTGTTCTAACATTCTTCCGTAATTCCGCGTGCTACGCGGGCGCCATCTTGTAATGGCTATTTATATTCGTCATACAAGTGCGCCATGTTGGAACAGTATCCGTGTAATCAGACCCTACTAAAGAACAATAAGGTCTTCTCTCAAGTAATTTTAACCATGTATCTTCTGATATTATATTTAAATATTGACCCGAAAACATAAATACGTATTTACGGGTAAAAGATCGTAATGGACCCTAAGCCCCTGCAAAAATCACATCGGGTGCGGTAATAACAACACCATCTCACTCTACTTAGATAAATAGGTATCTTTGTTATTCGTTCACAAATAGTAACGAAATTTACGAAAGAGTGTATTATTCAAGCGCACAACAACAGTACTTATCTCCAAACAGGACCGCAATCGCGAGCGCCATTTTGTAACGGTTAGAGATAATACTACCAGCCATAAATAAGGTCTCATTATTAATGTATATTTTCACTTATATACAACTCCCCAATCAGATTGCATAAACACCATTTACCCCATTGGATGGCTTGCTAAACGGTGACGTCCCGCATATAAACCAAGATCAGGGAAGATAGCCAAGAGGAAACAATGAAGGGAGAGGAGAGGAATATCAAAATCAGTAAGCAAACTCAGTTAGAGTATAATATGCATAAACAAATCACAGATCATATAGTTACATTTTAGCAGAGAAACAGCACTCACGGCAAGAAAGAAACTGAACAATCTCATCTGTCATCCCCTAGGAAGTATTCAAATTCATGATCTACATTCATCCCTAGCTCTACGGCTTTTAGTTTCATAAGCCACATCACTTCTCTGCGTCGCAGAGCTAACTGTCTATTTCCACCCCTAGGTTCTCTCTTCACATGATCAATCCCATGGTAGGTAAACTCATGCTTTTCTTTATCCTGATAATTTCTGACCATATGTGAGGCTATAGGATAACGTGTATCCCCTGTCTTGAGAGCTCTAAAATGCTCCACTATCCTTTCTCTCAATTTCCTGATAGTGCTCCCTACGTAAATCTGCCCGCATGAGCAGGCTATAACGTAAACAACAAAGGCAGATTTACGTAGGGAGCACTATCAGGAAATTGAGAGAAAGGATAGTGGAGCATTTTAGAGCTCTCAAGACAGGGGATACACGTTATCCTATAGCCTCACATATGGTCAGAAATTATCAGGATAAAGAAAAGCATGAGTTTACCTACCATGGGATTGATCATGTGAAGAGAGAACCTAGGGGTGGAAATAGACAGTTAGCTCTGCGACGCAGAGAAGTGATGTGGCTTATGAAACTAAAAGCCGTAGAGCTAGGGATGAATGTAGATCATGAATTTGAATACTTCCTAGGGGATGACAGATGAGATTGTTCAGTTTCTTTCTTGCCGTGAGTGCTGTTTCTCTGCTAAAATGTAACTATATGATCTGTGATTTGTTTATGCATATTATACTCTAACTGAGTTTGCTTACTGATTTTGATATTCCTCTCCTCTCCCTTCATTGTTTCCTCTTGGCTATCTTCCCTGATCTTGGTTTATATGCGGGACGTCACCGTTTAGCAAGCCATCCAATGGGGTAAATGGTGTTTATGCAATCTGATTGGGGAGTTGTATATAAGTGAAAATATACATTAATAATGAGACCTTATTTATGGCTGGTAGTATTATCTCTAACCGTTACAAAATGGCGCTCGCGATTGCGGTCCTGTTTGGAGATAAGTACTGTTGTTGTGCGCTTGAATAATACACTCTTTCGTAAATTTCGTTACTATTTGTGAACGAATAACAAAGATACCTATTTATCTAAGTAGAGTGAGATGGTGTTGTTATTACCGCACCCGATGTGATTTTTGCAGGGGCTTAGGGTCCATTACGATCTTTTACCCGTAAATACGTATTTATGTTTTCGGGTCAATATTTAAATATAATATCAGAAGATACATGGTTAAAATTACTTGAGAGAAGACCTTATTGTTCTTTAGTAGGGTCTGATTACACGGATACTGTTCCAACATGGCGCACTTGTATGACGAATATAAATAGCCATTACAAGATGGCGCCCGCGTAGCACGCGGAATTACGGAAGAATGCTAGAACAGGAGAACTCTCCATGCAGGTAACTCCGCATGTCTAATAATAATGGGGCTTTATATTACTATGAATAATATTATTACTGAGACTTCTAAACTTATGTTTGGTTATACTTGGCAGGCACTAATATTGAGAAAAAGGAAATACTTCGTGAGGAATTGATTATTGGACTGAGTCAAGCTACATATAGGTAGGTTAAGGAGATTACACTAGCTTATGAGTTGTGACTAAGTGTAAAGCATTAGATAGTGGCTGCATTATATTTTGTCATGTTTATTCGCAGTGGCTACAACGTTATTGAAATTGATGATTACTTTGATGGTAGTAAGACGTGCTACACGAGAATTACTTTTCTTATTTGGTGAGTTGCTTTACTAACTGCTTAAAGTTGCAATCACCATGTATCCCCAGAGAATGGCTTGTGAATTGGGCATTATGTTTTCTTAGACAGATAAAGTCGAATCAGTGTGGAAGATTGGTGATTATTTGGTCGTGCATTTATTGGTACGTTGTATTACGTTTCATATTGACTTTTTTAACCTTGGGTTTCATACTTTGGACTGCCGACCTGGCAAAATATTCTGTCACGTTGTGGTGATTCATTATTTCACACTTGGCATTTGGGACTTCCTTTAATGTTTACGCCTTTCCTATGTTACACGGCTCGGTTACTTTAGGAATTATGTATATAAAATTTAGCCATGTTTATTTGGGTTGTTCATGCTATGTTATAAGTGCTGATGTTACATACTTACAACATAGGCTATTGTAATTACTTGCAGCCCTGAAGAAGTCTAACTGTCTTATAAAGACTAGACGAAACACGTGTTGGCTGTATTGCTGTTCAAGGATTCCATTGAATTTGATGACCGAATAAAGAAGAGAAGAATTTTACTTACCTTATGAACTCTTTAATGGACTTTCTGTTTTGAGTGCTTGGTGAATTATTTTACTGTGATCAGCCACCAGTTGGCACCTATAAGAGTTGTGGTGACAGACTCTTGTTCACTTTGAGCACCTTGTTACGTTTTGAATTAATCTGCTTACACACGCTGTGCGCTCCATTTAACTGTCACCCTTTCCCTTGTGTACATCGAACACTGACTCACACGAAATTGAGGACACATAGTTGCACTTATTGGGGACACTGATCCCAGGGAGGGGTGAGGATGGTCTGTGGAAAGGGTAATATTGGGACGCCTTGTGAACCCTGATCTGGGACAATGGGTAGCATTGAGAAACATCGAACTAAGCATGGTCGGGAAGGAAGGGGGTTGACTTTTTGGTTACTTAAATGTTGTTGCTTTGTTGTTTGAGAATTAAGATGCTATGTTTTAGTTGACTTCAATGGCATTTGGCATAACTCATGACACTACAGCTATGACGATTACGTATTTCAAGGTACGGTTATTGATGAATCTTGATGGACTATGGAAATACCTTGCTCCATATCCTAAAGGAACGCAATCTGTGTTAATGTACTATGATCTCAAATGCCCAATAAAGAAATATTTAAAAAAAAAAAAAACCTACGTGGTACTAGGTTTTTAGCTTTGATCTATTTATCAGTTTCGTTTTACCCGACTGAATTTATTATTTGTTTTTGATTGCGCCAGATGTATTAATTTAGTGAATTTCTACCTATATTGTATGATTTATGACTCACAGACGTATTATGCTTGGCCTGGGCAATCATAATCGGTTTGGGGATTTTCAGTTCTACAAGGGGAAGGTGGTGACGCAGATGGCGGAGGGATCCTATAACCTGCTCGTCCTACAGGCCATGTCAGCTTTAATTGCATCCATTCCTATAATTCACTTTGCATTCTTGCACTAGTAGTAGTTTTTGAAAAAATCTGCTAGTATCAGAATACAATGAAAGGTGAGCTACTGATGCCTGCCTGCCATTGGGCCACATAGCAGGGTGGTGGTTCTGCACTAAGGAGGGGTGGCAAGCAGAGTACTGTGGGAATGCTGTGCAGTGAGGAGGGGGAGGGTCGGGCGCCAGGCAGGGGCATTAGGAATCCTGGAAATGGGAGCGTCATTGTTGAGGAGGGGAACTTAAGACATTGTTAAATTAGTCTTCTCTCATGCGCAACACCAGAAAAAAGACAAGTCCACTTGCACAGGTGTAATGAACCCCATGTAAAGCCCTGGAAACAGCAATGTCAAGGTACAGGGAGGCTGGTGTGCTCACTTCGACACTCAGTCCAGCAGACCAAGGAGTGAGCGCCTCCTACAGGACCGCTGCTCTCTGTCACTGCACCCCAGATGTGGTCCCCTCTCTCTACTCACAGGGCAACATTTCCTAAGTGGACATCTAAACCAGTTCCTTCCTACAGAGGAATTAGGGGAATTTAATTTTGATATCATTCCATGCTCGCTTGGAGAGAAGCGAGGGAGCTACCCAGTCAGGTATTTAAAAGGAGCCCCTGATCCGGGTTCACCCCTCAGTGCATATCCACACCTCAGCAGTGATGCAGCGTTACCCAGCAGACAGCACAGCCAAGGTGTTATTTCCGACTGTGAAAACTGGTGCTCAGAGTGAACCCCACGCTGACTGGAGGCCAGATTTTAAAACCTAACCAGTGCAGCTTTTAGTGCAGAAGTAGTTACAAAGGGCGATTTGACAACACGTGTTAAGGCATGGAGCCCTGTGACTACATGCAAGGCAAACTAGAAATTGGTTGTGACCTTACTTAAACTAGCCCATCAATTTCTAAGATTGGTAAAAGGAAACACTAGTTAAAAACAGCGTCACAAAATGTGTTGCATGAATTGGCTTTACTCACAATATGGCACTTAGGAGGCCACTTCCAAGCTGCCACATCATTTGGTCCAGCAACACCACATTATTTCAGTAGTCACCAAGTGCACTGCTGGACTATCAGACCATTAATGTCTTGTTTGTTCGATTCTTACCTTACAGTTGCGCTTTAGTGACAAGGTTTTCTGAAGTTTGTTGAGGAAGAGAAGGGCAGATTTTGCTCCAGAGAGTGTGGCCCTCTTCTTCACTTCACCAGCAACATGCTCTAAAGGACAGTAAAGTAACAAATCACAAAAGATCTGCAAATTCAATAGACCATTCGCCCCCAAATTCTAAACCTACTAACTATATTAAACACCCCTACTCATAAAATCACTATTTTACCCCAAATGCGGCAAAAACCACCTACCATCAAAATACCAGACATACCGGAACCAACAACAATAACCCAACAAAACAATTGTGACCACCCACAGAAGTGACAATAAGCAATCCACTTACATTCAGTGTCAATCTAGATGAAGAAATGCAGATTCCAACTGTACATATCTACTAAACAAACCACCATAGACCACAAAAAGAAGCTAAACACCTGCCAACCCAGGCCCATCATAGGTAAGGGAGTACCCACACCACAGGTCATGCAGCACAGCCACTCCGCACCTGGAGCAAAAGGAGAAAGCAGCGGCTCATCCTTGAAGGCCTCATATAACTGACTCAGGTAGGTGACCAGACTGAGTCGGTCAGTCTCTGACAAGCATGCCATCTCTGTGCTTGTTAAGATGGGCAAGATGCCCAGCTCCTGCTCTGCCACTTCAATGGCCAGCTGGTTATTGTAGACTGCAGCGTTCTGGTCCAGGGAGTGAAAATCACTGCAGAGAGCAGAACAAGAAAAAAGACTCAAGTCAGTTTAAAAGAGTAGAGGGCAGACAGCAAGTCTGAAAAAGAATGGTTAGACATCAAAGAGAAAAGGAGTTGAAAAACTGGAGAAGGAGAAAATGAAGGATAAAAATGTAAGGGGGCATGACAGAACACAGGGCAAATCAAGGCGGGGCAAGCAAAGGAAGGGGTGGGGGTATGGGAAGGATAAAAATTAGAGTGGAACATGGAGGATCCTTAAAGGGAAGAAATGTGAGGGGAAATGAGTGGAATGCAGTGACAAAATCGTGGGAGATGTCAGGGAGAAAACAAAAAGCAGAACAGACAGAAAATCTAGCAGGACACGACGTGAAAAGTGAGAGGGCTCGAAACAAACAAAAGGGGAAATGGGGAGGGAGAAAATTATCATCCATAACATCCTTTACAACAGCTAGGCCTGCCAATTCACATTTGTAGCAGAGCAGACAGAATATTTACAAATGCTCAGGGCTCTATGAAACCGTTTACTACATCTCCTTTGGTCAGAATCCTGTAGTAACATAGTGAAGAAGTGAGTGTCCAATCCGAGACAGGAGAATACCTATACAGTATTCTTCCGTCACACTCCATTGTTGCATTGACCAAGGGGGTGGAAGCCCAGAAGTCTACGCGTGCCATCCTCGGTGCTCTTCTCAGCTCCACCTGGGTGTGGATGAACAAAAGAATTGTGTTGATTGAAGAGGTGCACGTTGATGCCAAATTAGGAACGGACAAGAACCGCCAACACTCCCACATTTTCCTTTCTCATTTTCTATTTGGGTCGAAGAAGGTCTAAACGTCCACATTTTAATGCAGTGCACATCACAGGATTCACTCGTATTCTAAGCCCTTACATTTGGAAGAGATACAGGATCAACTTTGTCATTTCCCTTACAAAGCAAATGCATGTAAGCTCTGTCCCAGTCTAGGGCACCGCAAGCCAACACCCCACAACTCACTGCGGAGTTCACTTGCACCCACAGAAACGAGGCGAAGGGCGGTAAGAGTGGGTCGCATGGGGAAGCCAGCATTGGAAGTCAAGTTTCCAGAATCGGCAGCTTGTCCATTATGCTACACCTTCTCACCGAATAACAGGTACCAGGAGCTCTGGCGTGGGTTTAGAAAAACCATGCACTTGGAGAACAGGGCATTCGCTCTCGGCATTCTCCTGGAGTTTTCTTTCTCGGGGTGGTGGGATTCACTTCCTAGGTGAAGACTGGGACGAGGACAAAGGACCTGAAATTAATACATCATTGTAGTTTGATCAAGCTTAGTAAAAAATTCTGGTGGGGCCCGCTAGTGTAAGGTGGCTGGCTCCACCGCTTCAAAGTAGTTCCTTTTGTTTACTATAGGAGATCGCTTCAGACTGGCCGTCTAGCAAGGGAACTAAATCCATAGTTTACCTTTGGGAGAAAAACAGTGAACAAAAAACTACAAGAGGTACTTACAAAGAAATGAACTTACTCTTGCTAGTGGCGTGGCACAACACGATCCTCACCTTATTACTCTGATTAACCTTAGTCAAACTCAACATATTGCTTCTTCGTTTTCGCTAAACTCTAAATAAAATGCTTTTAAATGAAAAAGAAGACCTCCATGCTAATTGGATTAAACCTCCCCCGGGAGTCCTCTTAGTTTAACTTACAAGTGTTGTGGTCTAAAGCGGTGGATCAGAGCACAGAGGGCCAGGCCACTCCGCCAGGACTGCGCAAAGTCCGTCACCGCCACGCCTCGGTATCCGGCCGTCTGATTCTTGCACCACTTGAGGAGCTCGTCATAGACACTGAGTGAATCTAGAAGGGAGGACAGAAACGAGAGGGAAGCAGGGACACGGTCAGGCACAGGTCGACAGAAGTATCTCACCCTGTGGGGCAACACAAGCCCAACAAGTGAAGACAGCTAAACAAATACATGCACACCTGGACTTACAGTGACTCGCAAATAATGTAAAACACAGGTAGATTTGCTCATTCTCCAGTTGGACACCCAAACACTGAGATACCTGTGCACACATATGTAGACACAAACACCAGCATACACATCACAAATTGAAGAAACATTCAATAGCAGAAACACTGAAATGCCTGCACACAGCGCAGTAATGGCAGACACCTAATAGAGTGTACATATTTTAATTTCCCCATTTTTGATTATTTATTGTATGTGATAGATCCTGTAAACACCATGGCCAAATCTATGTCAATTATATAGCCTTTTACTGATTGTGTACACATTTTAATATGGGAGAATTCTCCCTTTTACAGCGCACCACAATACAAATAAAGCAAGTCATAGCACCACGTTTTTACAAAAATTGCAGCATTCATATTTTTTATTTTGATAACGTTTCTCACAATATTCTCTCTAATTTTTGGGGCTACAGCAATGGAAAAACATACATTTCATCTAATTGTCACGATTCGTATTGCTACAGTCCTCTCACACAACCAATCACCAATAATCACATGTAACTGCATTAAAGACAAAGACAAATAAAACATAATTGTAACATTAATAACAACACGGTTTAGGCTCTACTGTAAAACACAGGCGTCCTTCTTCAGGGAAATGTACACTAATCAAGGTTTGCAATTTCATTATTGTGTTTCTGTGAAATACGAATCCGAAGGTACACACTCTTTTTTGGAACCTCATTAAAGGCGAGCAATGGTGTCCACCTTGCTCTATGGCTGACCATTCTCCTGTTATTGGTCACTTTGTCGTCTCCCTCCTGCTTTCTAATTTGAATACTGCTTGTTCCCAATCATAAGATAACGTATCGACTGACAAAAGCATCAAGATTAGTAGTCCACTTTTGTACCTGTTTATACTTTTGGTTAGATTTCTTTGTCGTGAGACTCCTGAAACGAATCCCTTTGTTGAGTCTTTATCCTGCCGCCCACCAAATTAACAGATGCAAACGGACTATTTCTCAATGTATTCCCACTGTCCTTGAGAGATCAGCTGTTAATTAATTGTCCAGCTGTATTCAGCTTCATACCATCACCTGCTCTCCTCATTGACTGCATTACAAGGGAGACGTCTACCAGCAAGATACTCAAAGAAAAAAAATGAAAGACCAGCATGAACGACCAATGGCCTGCATCAAAACACGGTCAATAGCACCAGTTCGCATGCACTGATAAACATATGCGTAACCTGTAAAATACTGACCTGCAGAGACATCAATACATCTGTGTTAGGAGTCATCAGCATAATCATAAAAATGCCAATACAAAAACTCATCAAAATGAATATGCATGTGAACAAATGCTCTGCAGCAGAAAAGCAGAAAATCAGATGCACAAAGACTACCAGAGACAAAACTCAAAACACCTGACCACGACTCACCAGCAGAAATTAACAAGCTACTTATTTATAGAAATGCTCTTTTTGGTAGATGCAATATAGCTGTAGATACCCCACTTTTGAATATTCTCCAGGCGTCACTTTTCAGTAGTACCTCTGCGTGCCTGAAGGTGGTGCCTTGTGGCTCTACACTAATGACGTTTTGCTCTGGAAATGATGTGCAGAGCCTATCATAGCACCACTCCTGCGCGCTGACGTCAGTTGCTTTAGAGAATGTCCATTCCTCCAGACCGAGAGCCCAAAATTGGTAGACCGTGTGCAGAATCCTAGACTTGGATCTTATTAATAGAAAGAATCCAATCACAGAACGGGAAGAATGGGAGGGCCAGTGAGGAGTGTGCAGCTGTTTAGAGTCTCAACCAGAAAGAGCATTACCAAAGGCGAGTCACTTGTTCTTCTGACAGACTGCTAGCTGCAGATTCCTCAACTTTTAAATAGATCTTAAAACAATACCAATTCGGAGGAGGGTCTGTGAATGAACTCAAACCAGAAAGTCCTGCAGGATCAAGCGGCAAAATGCCCCTCCCGGTAAACCTGATTGTCCAGGCAATAATGCTTAATGAACATATGGCAGGATGTCTATAGAGTCGCCTGTCAAATGGACTTATTGTGCCAACGCAGTGGAAGTAGCTTTGGCCCTGGTAGAACGAGCACACAGTCATTCCAAAGGCCTCTTCTTGGCCAAATCACAGCAGATCATAATGCACAATCCAACAAAAGATAGTTCTCTTCTGCACTGCTGGGTCATTTTTCACTCAAGAAAACCCCACAAAGAGCTGATCGTCCACCTAGATGTCTAGTTCTGTAAAAGTTTTGTGCTTTGTTGAGGTCCAAGGTATGAAGTGTCTCCTCTTCCTTAGAGGGGTGAGGCGGAGCATAGAACGCCAGCAGGGTGTTGGTTTGACCGACATGGAACCTACTGAAAGTAGGAAGTGGAAGAAAGAAGTGTATGGTGGGCTGACACAAGGAGCATGAAGCTCACTCCCCCGCCATGCTGGCAATGAGGAACACAGCCTTGATAGTAAGGAGACGTAAAGGACAGCTGTGAAATGGCTTGAACTGAGTGCACATCAGATAAGTCAGGACTAGATTAAGGCCCTATTGTGCAGTGGCGGCTGGTGATACTTGAAAGTTGTGTGGTGTAATACCGCCCTGGAGTCAACCAAATTTTTTTCAAAATTTGCCTCACTTATACTCTCTCCCTCTACCATTTACTCTCTTTATCATCACTTACACTAACCCATTCTCACTCATATTTGCTCCCACTAACTGTTACTCACACAAAAACCTACTCCCTCTCACTGGTTCTCACTTACTAACGTACTTACACACACAATCACAGACTCTAGGCCCTGGAGCAACTGCACATGCTGCACCATTGATAGCTATACCACTGGCTCACTTCCACTCCTGTTCACAACTTCCAAACAAACACTTGTTCTAACACACTCATTCACCCTCTCCCTCATACTCACTTTCACTTATTCATACACACTCAAATTCTGATTCTCGCTCACTTTCACTCTCAAACACACTCATACAGACATCTATAGAGGAATACAAATGTTTTCTATACCTTGCTAAATTAGTTGGCAACTCAGAGGCTCCATGGCAGCAGCACAGCAGGAACCTGGAGCTTTGGGTTGGAACCAACAAGCCATGATTCCCAATGAGGAGCCAGACGGAGCAGCAAGGGCAGGTTTGAAAAGGGGAACAACCACCTCAATCACCTTCCCTGCTTCTTGATAGGATAAGTTTAGAAGTACAGGCCTAAAAGGAGCTGTGACAGTGCTGGGGAATTTTAATTTGAAACAACAATGTAGCTGGATCATGCTTCAACCCCCTCAGTCCCCTGCTCCTCCTCCTGACCTGCTCATCGGCAGTGCCCATTAAAACAAAACGTGTGCTTTCACAAACACTGCCCAAATGAAAAAATGGACAGGGGCCTCACAGGAGGCAGGGGATGCACCCTGAATGCAGTGATAAGGAGCTGCTGATGCCATTGGGGCAAAAGGAGAAGTTGAAAACGTGTTACAGCCCTTAATAAAAAATCCTATCACAACTGGGGCTGATCTGGAAACCATGAGAAGCCAAAAGTGTCGAAAGATAACTCTTGATTGTGCCCAAAGCAAAGCCATGCCGGGCTAGAGACAGAGTAAATAACAGAACATCGATAACTTAGCCTGGAGGAGGTTAATCTGGCATGTACCGCACCGAGATACTAATGTGTCCCAACAACAGCCGTATACAGTTATAATTGAGGAACGCCTGGCTGCTAAGATGATGTCAACTACGACCAGAGGCAATTTGAAGATGTAGAGCGGTCACCATTCAATCTCTAAGCATGAAGGTCGAGCCTACGAGGGTGCAGAACCCTGCCCGGTTGTTGTTCCAGCATGTCTTCCCAGTAGGGGCATCCTACTCGGAGTACATATGCTAAAGCCCAAGAGTTCTGGATACCATACTCCCTGTGCCAAATCCAGAGCCACTAGGAAGACTTAGGCCTGGTCTGTCTTCTTCAGAATTCAGGGCAGTAGTAGTATTGGCAGAAAAGTACACAAGAGTCCAGAGTTCCACTAGAGGCAGAACGAGCATGAGCGAGAGACGCCTTCGAAATTCAACGTGCAGAAGAGCTGACATTGCACGTTCTTGACAGTGACAAAAAAAATCAACCTAATGTTCTCCTAGTTCAAGGAAGAGACCTTACGGCATCTCTGGGTGTAGCTACCATTCGTGATCTGCTAGGCATCAACAGCTAAGCTTGTCCGCCCTGGCATCCAAAGATTCTGCCAGGAGGATCACCAGCAGGAAAATATCTTGGGGGTTCAGCCATTTCAAAAGGAGAAAGGTTCCTGGCCCAGGGTCTGTGACCCCTACCCAACTGGGTTTGTTGCAGTACCAGATGGTGCTGGTGTTGTCAATGAGCACCTTTCCCAGCCTCCCCTTGTTGTACATAAGAAAGGCTTCAACTTCAAGTGGATGGCCCTCAGCTCTAGAACTTTGATGTGGAGAAGGGACTCCACCAGAGACCTCTGATCGGTCCCAGGTGTACGGCCCAACGTAGAAGTGATGCATCAGTCACCACTGTCTGCTGTGGATAGGGAAGGGAGAGTGGTTTGACACAGACCCAATCATGGTCGAGCAACCAGCACTGCAGATGTTGTGCAGTCTCCTCTGAAATCGGAATGTGGTCAGGAACTTTGATGTTATGCCCATTAGGCATCAGATCTCATGGCAGAGCATGCATACACCACCTGGTGTGCTCGAAAAGCAGGATGCAGGAAGCCAACAGTCCCAGCAGCCTCAGATGCATCCTCACTGAAATCCAGGACCAAGGGTGAATGATTGGGATCATAGCCTGAATGTCCTGGACACCCTTTTCCAGGGGAAATGTGCAAAACCGAACCATGTTCCAAATGGCTTAGATGATGGGGTGTGTCTGAGAAGAATTAAGGCTTGATTTCTGCACGGTTGATAGTGACCCCCAAAGAGGACAGGAGAGTCGCCATAGACTGGAGGTGGTTGACTACTACATGGGGCAAGCCCAGCTTCAACAGCCAGTGGTCAAGGCAGGGGAAGGCTGGCACTCTTGACCTCCTAAGGTGTAATGCCACCACTGCCATCACTTTCATGAATACCTGGGGGGTGCTGGAGAGACCAAAGATGAGCACAACAAACTGAAAATGCTCCTCTCCCACCATGAACCGTAGGTAGGGACAATAGGCTGGCAGGATAGGAATATGGAAATATGCATCCTGCAGGCCCGACACTACCATCCAGTCTCCAGTGTCGAGGGCAGACAAAACCTCGGCCAGGGTTAGCATTTCGAATTCCCCCTTCTGGAGAGTGCAGATCTAGAATAGGCCTAAGACCTCTGTACTTTTGGGCACAAGAAAATCACAGCAATAACAAGCATATCCTTTTTCTGGCACCAGCACTCTCTCGGCAGCCCTTTGGTCAAAAGGGCTTACGCTCCCTCGCACAAAATGGAAAGATGGTCTTCGGCCAGTCATTGAGCGAAGGGTGGAAGTTGCAGTGGAAAAGAGAGAAAGGGTAAGGTGTATCCCTTGCAAATAATCTGTAGGACCCAACTGTCTGACATGACTGCTTGTCAGCCCAGAAAGAATCAGTGGATTCTGCCTCCCACCGCCTGGCCAGGTCCCTTCAAGAGCACGCTAAAGGGGTTTGAGAGGTAAGGACGCAGGGGGCAGTAAAATTGGCCTCTAATGCAAAACTGCTGGGTTGCCTTGTAGGGGTTGGAGGGAAGGGATGCCTCGGCCCAAGCTGTGAAAGGAACAGTGGAACTGTTGCAGCTGGCGAGGCAGAAAGACCCAGAGAGCAAGAGCTGGCCCTGATCTTCTTAGAATGCTTGAGACCAGTATCACATTTTTTTTTCCAGAACAGACGAGTCCCATTAAAGGTCAAGTCCAGCAAGGAAGACTTGGCATCACCCAGGAACGCAGTCCATTGCAGACAACACATGGCAGCAAATGTCCACGCTTTTGTCTATGACCGGTCTGATGGAATCGTTGGACTCCAAGCCACAACAAATAATATATAGGACCAAAACCCCAGTCTGCCCATACAACGGAACCTGGGTATACTGAAATATAAAACAAACTGTCCAGTGAGAATCAATTTTGATAACCCATGAAGTTAAATTACATATCAAACTTAAAGTTATAAGTATAGAGGTGCACCCAAAATCGAAAAAATGTCCAATGTAAATAGTTCAAGGATTCTTGTATCTTTTTTATTTTTCTTCCAAAATCTTTTTTCCAATTAAGTTAGAACATTTACAGCCTCAGCCAACGTGTTTTGGTACAAACATCTAAATTCTTCAGGGAGTTTTCTCACCCAGCAATATATTTTCTTCGCATATTTAATAGAGGAAAAGTGCAAGTCTGATATGGTCACATCTCATAATCACATCCCATTCAGTTCAATCATTTTAATCATAACCCGGTCCCAAGTTATTGTGACAATTCACCATTCCAATCTTTATATTCAAGATTGTACCCTACACCAGGATCAGTGTTCCCTGTTGTGACGAGCACTCCACGTTCCAAATAGCAGAAAGACAACAGTTACTGGGGAGCGGTGAGATTTAGCACAGTGTGGCTCACTTTACTATGGGAGTGCAATTTGATCATTTTAAGGATTGGGTACCTTGGACTCACAGCAGAGGCTGGCCCCATGGCAGGTGAGGTTTAGCATAGTGTTGTTACTGCTAATAAGAGAAGGAAGCGTGATTCAGTTGACGAATAGGTACCTCGGTTTTTTGATTGAATCGTACCAGTTGCATGTGTGCCCCCTAATATCCGTTTTGGGATATATGTACTTCACCTGATGTTGATGCAATCATTATGTACATATTATGCACTTTAGGCATATGGATTGGAATGGCCCTATACTGTGTGTGCATAGCTTGCCATATGATTTTATTGATACATCAGCAGTTTTATTAACCCTGGGCGGTGAATTCCACTCGTGGAGTTTGCAGAGTTTTCTGCACTCCACGTTACGCAGAGCTTGCAGTTTCCTCGCTTGCGTTCGTCAACGTCAAGTTGGCGACCGCGTGAGATTTTTCCTTGTTCGCAATCGTCAACATTATGTTGGCGAGCATGGAAAATCAACATCCCGGCGAGATTTCTCAACGCAAGAGAGAGGTTTCTCATGCGAGGGATCACGTATGCTCGCTTTGAAAAACTGCCCGTTCGCATTGAGAATGCTTCTGCTCGAGTAAAAATCTACTCTAGTAGCAGAAAAGGAAAGCAGGGACCGCTTGCACTGTGCATGGTTCTGTTTGCAATGATTGCACAGTGCGGACAAGCATTCGGCACTGTGCAATCACCACAAACTGCATTTTTCTATCGCAGAGTTCCGCGTAGGGCAACTCTGCCCAGTTTTATCCACTTGTAGGAAGTATTGGATTAGAGTAACACTGACCTCTACAGACACCGGATATACACAGCTGAGAGGTACATGTTTATCTTTCTAAAGGGAAATTTTGATACCGCAATATGCCCATGAGGCCAATAAACATTTCTATGATTCATTCTCCTAGATGCTTTGTCAACTGACTTTTTGTCCTGAGGAGACCCACACAAACTATCCTGTGGGTCAAAACCGCGACCATGGAGTGGTGGTTTTCCAATATTGAACAATTACCTATTCTTGAATCAGTAATAATACTGGACTTCATCTGAAGTTGTGAACACCCATGTTGTATATATGCATCATATTTGAATGAGTTCACTTTTACACTTATGAGAACTGCGCCATCTGCACTCTGACCTATTTAGCACTTTTTGAATGACAAATAAATTATTAATAATGTAAATGATCAAGTTTAACATGTATTTACCTTCCCAAATTATCAAAAGTGAGACCCAAGGAACTATTTGTTTTATATTTAAGCCACAACTAATGGCAACATTACAACCATTGTAGATTGCCTGAGAGATTATATGGCGAAGTCTTCAGGCACACCAGACAGGACTTGTGCGAAATTGAATTCCAAAGGGCATGTGAGTAGTGCCCCAACAAAAAGCTGGTGTTACCAGATCAGAGGGTCAAGCTGATAGAAAAAAAGACATGTTTGTGAATCTTTACACTTTCTTAGATTCTCAATCAAGGGGAGTGGTGGCAAATATCGAGGGATTAGAGTGGCTGTTGGAAGCATGCACCACTAGGCTTTCTGGCAATGGGTGCTACAAAAGCAAGGCTGTGTCAGCAAGAACAGGACGATGGTGCCTGGCAATTTTTTTACTGACTGGGTGGTGAGAGAAAGGTTTCGGCCAAGCCCCCAATAAGGTACCTGTCAGTGCCTCGTCAAAAGCAAGAAGAGGCTCAGAAGAAGATTACCCCACTTGGAGGACTTCTGTCAAGACAGTTTTAACCTCCAAGGTGGGGAGTGGTCAAGTACTTTGGCTGCCCTACACATGTCCTTAGTGTAGGAAGTGGATTCCTCTGTGGCCAGTCCAGGGGGGGAAAAAAGGCCTGCATCGTGGGAGGTATCAATGCCACTAGCCTCTTTTAAGTCAATGCACCCATTGTCATCTTGATATGGCTAAGCAAACTCATCACCCAGGTCACAGTCATTATCCAATTCAATTTCAAAAGCTTTATTCGGTATATAGTAACAACCATATAAGCATACATAAAACATGAATTACAACTTCTATTTCATATTGTGCAATCAACTGAGCAGAGAAGCTAAAACAAATAAATTTGCAAACTACAATTTCAATACGTGCAGGTAACGCAATAAAGTGACTTATGCTTACATACAATTTGCCTAGTCAAATAGCAATCGTATATACAAATAATTGATCCTTGTTAAAATACCGGACTGAAAGAATAAAGCATTCGATTATATAAGGTATCAAGTTGATAAGACCACGAATAGCGGTTATTAGATTATGAAGCATGTGCAAAATACGCTACAGTCTCAAGTATAAAGTGAATAGTGCATACAGTTCATAATTGCATTTGCAATAATTAGCTTTATATATAAATATAAAAATGAACCTCCTATGTATATAACTTTTAGAGTACAATTGATTTCCTAGCAGCAATACTTTTTAAAATATAGGATGCCGCAAAGAAGCAAACATCAGAACTTTCCAGTGAGAAAACAACCTCAAAGCATTTTAGTGGATTGAAAATTATATTTTAGGAACAATGGCTTCAAATAATATTTCCTTAAAAAATTATAAAATTTACAGAACAATAGAAAATGACAGGAACTTTGCATAGATGTATTGTCACATGGGCATACTAGGCTCATACTTCTTCATGACCGGGAAAGCCACTAAGTGATGTGCAATCCCTAACCGTAAACGTGTTAAAACAAAACGGCGGGAAGATATGGTTACCTCGTCCAAATATGACTGAAAGCCTGTTGTAAGATTTAATTCTTTATAAAACACAACAGTAGGCTGAGACTTAATTAAATTTCCTCTTGTCTCATTTTTATGGGCCAGAAATGCTTCCTTAAGGTCTTTTTTAGCGATTGAAGCTGCATACTCAGGTTCGCTAACGATATCACAGTTAAATAAAAGACTGTACCAATGTCGAATGTAGCTCAGCCACGGGATACGTGAGTTGTGGACAAGCTTAATACAATCTTTTATTATGCTTTGTGTAAATGCAGTTTCGGATTTTGCCCAAATAGAACACCATAATAAAAGGGGACGAAGTCCTGCCAGGTCTGAAATGTAATTTAAACCCACTTCTTGATGTATTATTTCAGTTGAAGCCGACGATGGGGCACACAGCAGGCGTTTAATAAATGTGTTTTCGTCCTGCTGTAATGATTGTTCGAAATGGTGGCCCCAAACTCCTGCACCTTAAAGTGCTGAAGATACACATTTGGCATTGTATATGGTCACCATATCTTTAACTCTTCGTGTACCGACTTTTGCAGCAACACGGAAAATGCCATTTACATTCCTACTCATTTTATGGCGGATGTGAACATATTCATGTGACCATTTCCCGTTTCCTGCAAAAGTTAACCCGAGATAGCAAAAAGATTTAAGTGGTTGCATTTTTGTTACTTCTAAATAAAAGGCCTTTCCAGGTTTAGTTGTTGATTTCCCACATGACATTACAAATGTCTTTGTTTTGTTAATTCGAAGTTTCCTGCCATTAATAAAAGAAGTGAAATTGTCTATAAGACGTTGGAGGCCAATAGGGGTACGTGAAATTAAAACCGCATCATCTGCATATAATAAAATAAGGACGGCCTTACCCTCGATAGAGGGTGCGACAGTAGGAATTTGTTTTAGTGTACTATCCACATGGTTGATAAACAATGAAAACAAAAATGGAGCAAGTACACATCGCTGACGGATGCCACTTTTCACCCTGAACAAGGGAGTACACTCGCCTGCGGGACCATAGCGCACTTTACTGGACAACTTCTCGTACACCCTTGCCAGAAAACAAACAATTTCCTTAGGGGCACCGGTGTCCAGAAGTATATGCCACAATATAGAGTGATCTAAAAGATCAAAAGCGCTGCTTAGGTCTGCGAAACATAAAAATAATTTACCCCCTTTTGCCATGGTATATTTATTTATAAGAAGATCCAAGTTAACACACTGTTCCAGGGTGCCTATGCCTTTCCTAAACCTGTATTGGGCTGGTGAAAGAATTTTGTTATCCTCGGCTCATATTTCAAGTCTTTTCAGCATGACCCTGCTCATTACTTTAAGTGACGAGTCCAGCAACGATATGGGACAATAGTTGCTGGCCTCGGATTTGGAACCTTTTTTAAAAAGGGGAATGATTAATGATTGGCCCCATGTTAGAGGAATTTGGCCATCAACAGCTGCATTAAAAATCTTTGTTAAAATTGGTGCCCATAGATCCTCTTCGCTTTTATATAGGTCAATGGGGACACCATCGGGCCCTGGGGCCTTCCCTCCTTTGCTATCAGATAGTCCTTCGTGGAATTCATCTATTTTTATCATAAATGGTGATATGGGCCAGATGGAATTAGGTGGTTGATTTATATCAATCCTATCTGGATTAAAAATTAATGTGTAATGTTCAATCCAATTATCGCTGTTTACATATGAGGTAAGTTCTGGTCGGCTATCATCTTTTAAAGGGACAGTTGACCGTCTCCCAAAACAGTTTACTGTTATTAGTTGCTGCCGCCAAACTAAAATTGTCCCATGCCTCATGTTGCAGTTCTTTTTTGCGGGCCCAGATAATGTGTTTATAGTTGAGGCGTAATACTCTAATGTTCTCCTTATTTCGGGGTTTTGTACCCAGTGCTAGCTTTAAGTTCTGCAAGGCATGGGTACAGCTCTTATTGAACCATCCTGTATGTACCTGTTTCCTAGCTTTATGCTTCGTAATAAGAAGTCCTTCTATAAATGCATTGATCTTTTGGAAATTGGAGATCAGGGAGCGTGAGTCCGCCTCCTCGCTTAGGCAATAATCTATTTCTTCTTTACAATACGTGATAACTTCCTTTTGTATTTTATTTGGATCAATGGCTGCTCATTTTAATCTCATGCCGTTTGATTTTATGGGGATAATATCAGTAATGCAATTTAATGTATTTGCTTGTTTGTTTCCCCAGCATAACATGGCTATAGAAATGCTATTGTGGTCAATGACCACCTGTTCCGTAATCCATAGGTTTTTATAATCACTATTATATGATAATAGAATGTGATCTATAGTTGTTGATGCGCCCCTCCCAGTAAAAGTTGGGCATATAGTATTGTTCTTATTCCTTGTACAGCTTAAAAATTCGAGATCATATTTAGATAGGAATTTAGTGCTGTGCCATATTCACCAGGGGAAAAGTGTAACAAATCTATGTTTTCATCTGGGGTATAACCTTTTGTAAAGCCACACGTTTTAGTGTGGGCAAGTGGGCACATTTGAACATTGAAGTCTCCCATTCATAGGATGGTTACTTGTCTATTTGGCACTGCCAGTGCACTATCTATTTCTTTTTCAATATCCTAGATAGCACCACCTCTGTTGTTACTAAAGTTATTATTATAGAAATTAACTAGCAGCCCGCCCCAGCTTTGCCCGGGGCAGAAGAGGGCTGGCGGCAGCATTTTAAGCCTCTGTGCACCCCCCCCCGACATTGCCCAGTCCGCATCCCTCCCGCCTCCCGCCGCGACATTGGCCATACCGCCTCCCGCCTCCCGCCTTGTGCCTTGAGCCTCCCGCCCCCCGCCCCGACATTGGGCATAGCGCCTCCCGCCCGGCTTTGTAACCCCCCCCCAGGTGCCGACTTACCTCTTCCGCCGCTCCTCCCTACGCTGGAGTGTTTACCTCTCCACTGCTTGACCGCTTGTCAGCTACCTCATCCGCTGCTCCTCCCCGCGCTGCCACTGCTCCTTGCTTCTCGCCGCTCTGCAGCTCCTCCCGGCTCTCATGTTCTCCCCTCTTCCTGTTGCTGGTGAACTCCGCTCCTCCCCTCACGCAGACACTCCTCCCGGCTAGGCGTGGGCGGAAAATCCGTTCCGCTCGCGGATTTTGCGGATTTTCGGGAAATCCGCAATCCGCGAGATTTGCGAATTTCCCGCAAAATCCGCAAATCCGCGAGCAGCGGATTTTGCTCGCACTGCTCGCACTGTTCGCGTGAGTTCGCGCCCCGCGAATAAGTGCAAAATTGCAGAAATACGATCTTAGCAAAACTGAAAGTAACTACTTACCAGGTTCAAAAGTTCAGGCTCATCATTAGTAGCCATTTCCTGGAGTGCTTCCTGAGGGGCCCCTCCAGAGTTCAGTTGCCAGTTGAAACGAGTATGTGACCCTGCTCTGAACCTCAGAATAGTTACACATATGCCACAAAGGTCCTGAATTACAGCTAAGGGAGACAAGCAGGAGCCAGGCTGGAAGTTAAAATCCATTAATCAGCCCCTAATTCATTATTGTCAGTTGGGGCAGGGCAGGTGTTGTAACTAATTTTGCAACAATGAAAGCACTTAGCAAGTGCAAAAGATCACTAATCAGGGCGCACTAAGGAAGCAGGTGCCAGCTAAAAAAATATTCTGTGACACATGAATCAGCCCCAAATTAATTCAGGTCACTTGAGGCAGGGAAGGTGTGCTTTGCTTTGCCGAAAATAATGTACACTGGACAACCAGAGGGTGTGGTGATGAAACAGAGGGTGGCATGGGTGGGCCAGAGGGTGGCATGAGTAGTCAGAGAGTGGCAGTGGTGACAGAGAGTGGCAGTGATGAAGAAGAGTGTCCCAAACAGGCTGGACACGTAGAAACAACAAGTTCGCGAAACTTGCGACCCGACAGGTAAGTTCGCAATTTGCGAAAGTGTACAAAACCCTCGCGAACTGGCAGAAACACGGGCGAACACAAAAAAAAAAAATCCGCAAATTCGCGGGAATTCGCGGATTTTGCGGATTGCGAATCCGCAAATCCGCAAAATTCGCGAACGCGAGATCCGCAAAATTCGCTCATGCTTACTCCCGGCGCTCATGTCCTCGCTCTTCCTGTTGCTCGTGAACGATGATACTCCCCTCACGCATACGTCGCGGCCGGCGCTACTTGCAAGGGACTACTTTATTTTTATTTCTAAATATTTTAAACAACGTTTTTTTTTTTTATGTAGCCTATGTCCTTCTGCTTGCCCTTAGTATTTCTAAGATGTCTTGGGTGTTCAGATTGGTGGTGTAGTTTTCGAGTTTACCAGGCTCAAAGGTGCAAGTTCTCTCTTTATAATAGTAGTATAGATAAGCAGCAAATCTTTACCCCTAATAAATCTAAGTCTCGTTAGCTGGCAGTTGGGGTCTATAATTGTACAGCTAATGATTTTACACTCAGCTAATTTGTTGGAGACAAGTGTCAACAGACCTCCCTTTGCCCTATTGGAGGTAGAATCAACCGCTTTAACCCAATTAGCAGTATACCCATCAACATAGACTGGATCTTTATACCAGGTTTCCTGTAAACAAATTACGTCATACTTTGACGCAGTAAGATCTTTCCAGCGTGGTGTGTTTAATTTGCTATTGAGACCTGCTATATTCCAACTCATGAAAGCATAACCTTCATAGTCATTAGCCGCATCACCTTCATGTTGATTGACTGTATTAGATATAACAGTTGGATGCCCAATAGGCGTGCCCTCATTATATATAGGTACTGCTAATGCATTCCTGGGTAAAAACTGGTTTACTGCTGCACCCTTCCCCTATATTTGATGTTGATAAAATATTTCCGGGAATTGCAACAGAATTAAAATTAGGTGTGTTGGGGGAGGAGCTACGCCAGCAAACAAGATGGCCGCGTAAGCTCCCGGCTCCGCCGACCTCCGACTCCTGCTAGAAGATCCAGTTATTTATCCTGTTTTTGCGCCCTGCCTCCGTGTGTATGAACCGGACTGGAGTTTAACGGTGCAATCCCGAGATTTCTACCAGTTTGGTAGACAAAGATATGTTGTGTGGCAGTTTGCGGCCTAGACGAGCCTGGAAGCCGGGGTCTCGAGTACTGGCCCAGCCGGGTTTCAGTTGAACAACATCGGTTGTAGTGGTGTGACAGGGTCCGTTCTACCGAGGTGAAAACATTTTCTAGGACCGAAGTTGACGATGGTTGACTGAATTGGTGAATATCGAAGGAGGGGTGACGACGCACAATTGGAGCGGTGGACGGGGGTCCTTGGCCCGGTTAGGGCCCCGCCGGTGTTCGCTGGGTTGGGATCTCCTCCTGCGGTGGCTGAGTTCGAATTGTATTGTCCCCAATGATAAGTCCCCCTCTGAAGTCGTCCGTTCCGCATCCACCTGTTCCCCCCAGGGAGACCGGGCTCTCTGGGGACGCAAATATGACCGAAACCGAGCGAGATGTTGTGGAGCGAGAGTGACCCGTCACTACGAACTGTGTTGGCAGCCATAGGGTCACTTCATGTTTGCGTTGAAGCCCACATCCATAAAATGATAGTGTTTTTGTCTGGAACTGGGCGGATGGGACCGGACCCTGGTCCACTACAAGAAACGAAACGACTCGAGATACCCAAGATGGCCACTTGGATGGAGGAAGCAGACCCCGTACTATGGGAGGCGTTGAAGCCTCTGACCAGTGTTTTGGGTGCTGAGAGCAAGCTTGACGCCGCAATTGGATTGTCAGGCCTACGATCGTTGTCGACTATGGAAGGACCACTTGATGCTCCCTTTCCGGAGACTTTTGATGGGAACTGTTGTTGGTTTGAAACTGCGTCACTCCCCTAAACATCGGCACCGCTAAGATGGCGGTCGAAAAAACCTTGGGAATCCATGATGGTGTGGGGAGTCTTTGTACTTAGCGGAGTTCTCAACACTTTTATCTCTCTGCTACGTCTCGGTTTGAACTTTGCTACAGCTTTTTCGTGCATTGACTATCCTGCGGAAGCGACAGTTTGTCCGGAAGGGGCATACATGTTTGATCGGAAGGGTCAAGGATGAGACTGTGTGATTGAGTTTGCCATTGGGTATTACTGGACACGGGGTTTGCAACCATGATGCGTTCGGGAGGTTGGGCGGTGTTTGGTGTTTCCCCTGTTGCGCTATGTATTTGCAACTTAATAGATTTCGAGACCTTAGTCTGGGAATTCTTGGCTTTGGCGGGGGGAGCGGAGACCGGGGGCATGTATGAAGATGCCCTCCTCCATTTTCTACTTTTAGTATTTAGTTAGTTGGGGCGACAGGCACACTACTAGTTGGGGTTAGGCGATAGCCATATGCAGGGGTGCAGGGTTGGGGGATTGGTTTATTGTTTTATCTTCATTTTTGTTTTTATGGTTTCTTTTTCTTCATACTCTCTCTCACTTTCCTTTTATAAGTATAGTTGGTGGAACATCCGGACTTCGTTGGTATTCCAGTATCTGGTGCTCATGCTTCTTCTATTATCCTGATTTTATGGGTAGGCAGACTCTGAGAGCTTGCGCTTAATGTGAATCGTATATTGTACTGTGGCACATCCTGTTTCTCATACATTGGCGTAGGCGTCTCAGCCATTTCCTCACTGCTTAGTATCTATCCTGTATCTCCATCTGTTCGCCTTATTATTATGTCTGAATGTATGGCACCCGATATGTCTATTACTTTCTTTGTTTTGAAACTAATAAAAAGATTTTAATAAATACATAAATTAGGTGTGTTGTCATCCTGAGTACCATTTATCAAAGTCTGTGCCAGACTATCCTTAACTACCATTTTATAACCTGTTTCCAAACTGCTCCCAGTAGAATCTAATGTTGGTGAGATTCCCTCCCTTGTCATAAGTCAATCATTGTCCTCCAAGGAGCCCACTATCTGAAATCTGTTGGATGTGGGAATACTTGGGTATAAAAGTGATGGTAGTGGTGGAAGAAAGGTTTGGTACTTGATTTCGGGGTTACAGATGGTTCCACCTTGATCAGAATTCCACATAAGGTGTCTGTAGAAATAACCTAGGGCAAAAGGGTCATGTTATATTCCCATTGGGATGGAGGGGGAGCGTTTGCTAATGCATCTCTTGCCCAGACTGGAGATTTAAAATTGATTATAATACAGTGTCCCTCAAATATTTTCTTCAGGGGGCCGATCCAACCCACACGCTGCGTTAATAATATCTGATTCGCACCCGCGAGTGGGAAGCCACATTTCTCAGACAACCAGTGAATTGTTTTGTTTCTTAGAGCTGCTTGCTTTCAATTTGGGCACAGTCACCAAACCGCCTCATAAGGCCCACACTCTGGAGGTAGATTAATGAATGGGGGTGCTGTGGGAGCAATGTTTGTGTTACCTATCTCCTCTGTGACTAATACAGGGAGATTTCTACTTTCCAATTCTATTACGTCCCTTTTTTCTTTTTCGCATTGGTTTCTAGCGGCATGCTTGTTTGGTAACTGTTGGTAGTTTTCTATCGGTTCTATAGTGTGGATTTGGTTCCCGTTATATTCCTTATTTATACTGATTATGGGATTATTATCACTCTTATCAGGGTTCAATTTGTGCACACCCACACCATTTTTGCATACACCCACATTACCTTTCTCTATTTTAGTATGAATTTTCTCAAGACAGCCACTAAGTTTGTGTATCTCTTTGGCTATGTTATCTATTCTGTCATGCAGCGGCCTTAGCAGTACTACCAACATATCAAAAATAGCTTCTATATTCAAAATTTTGGGGACGTCAATAGGCTCCCGTTCTTTATTTGATATTGCTACACTCCCACGAGTAAAATGTTTTTTGTCTCTCTTTGCCTTGGTAAATCCCTGGTCGGAAACTTTTATCTTAATAGCTGTATCCTTTAGTGGCGGTGTGAGAGATATAGTGGGTGAGGTAGCCAATATAGACAATGAAGGTGTTTTGGAGATGCGCGAGTGGTCTTGGCTGGTATCGATTACATCATCAGTGTGAATAATTACATCTCCCACTATAATCGGTGACCCTATGTTAGGTACAGCTTCTATATTCGCCAAATTGGAGTCTTCCCTGGATTTATCTCTGATCGCTGCATTTGAACTCATGGATAATCGTCTCTCTGTACAATCAATTTTCTTAGACAGATCACTAACTGCTTTGACTAAATATGTGTCCAAAGTATTGCATGCATTCTCCACCGGGTTCTTGTTTCCCCGTTTTCTTGCCATTATCAATTATGCCAGTTAAAATATCGTAAATCGGGCCGAAAAATGCAAACAAATAACTTATACGATATAAATGTTTTAGTATATCTTCCAATAGTTCTAAACAGTACCTTCTAGAAGTTATGTCTGCTTGTTAGCACGTTAGGGAGGTGGCCCAGCCCAGGCTCTGTCAGCCTCTGACGGCCACAGACGGCCCGCCCTTTGCCCGGGCTTAGCCCAGCGCCTGCCCGCGCGCGTCACGCGGGGCGGGATGCGCTCCGCGTTCTTGTAGCACCTCCAGGCGCAGCGGGAGTGTCAGAGGTGCGCCGGTCCCCGGGGCAGCTTGGAGCTGTAGTCCCCACTGGCTGTTGCCCTCACGGCAGTGAAAGTGCTGGGGGTACTGGTAGCGCGGCCGTTACCCTCATGGCGATGGAAGCGCTGGGGATGTTAGTAGTCTGGCCATTGCCCTCACGGCCTCCTCTGTGCTGTCGTTTGCTCGTTTCTGCCCTCAGTCATTATCCAAATCAGTCCAAAAAGAGAAGAGTGTTCTTGTGGCCATGGCAACGAAAGTCGGAGGCAAGATAGATGCATATGGCCCAGCTGTGGACTAGGGCAAATCCACAGGAAGTATCCCAGGTGGAAGGACTCTTGGCTCCTTGGGGCCCGAAGGCTCACCAGAGTGAGTTGGCAGGGATCCAAAGAGCTGGTGCATGGCTAGGCAGAATTCTTCAATCTTAAGTGGCTTGGCTGAAAAACTCGGTTTGAGCCAGTTGCTGGATTAGCTCTGAAGTCAGCGGACTACAGGAGAGAGAGATCGAGCCCCGCGCTTACTCAGGCAAATGACAGTGGCGCAAAGGAGCGGAATCCTTCTTCGATGACTTATGTTTCTTATGCTTATCCGAGGACTTGGAGCGTGACCAATACCGACCTCTGGAGCGGCTAAGTCGATTCCAGGAATTGGACCAAAAGTGGATCTTGCACACAGAGCAGAACTTGTAACAGTCCCGTCTGGCAGTTTGCTTATCCTTGGTGACGTAAAATTTTAACTGTCTGATGGCCTTCAGGTTCATTGACACACAGTTTCCACAAGCCCTCGAGTTGTGGCTTGACTCCATGAACAACAGGCACACCGGATAGGGATCCAACACCAACGTTTGTTTGCAACAGTCCCTACAAGGTTGCAAACTTGTCATTTTCGTGGGTGATCCCTTGCACACTGTTAGAAATTTGGTGGAAATATTGAGATCAGTGTCTGAGCGAGAATAGAGGGAGCTCCTAGTCCGCCTCTAATGGGATGGAAAGAAAGGAATTGACATCAGCGCAAGGTAGAGGTACCCATATAGGCCCTGCACGTAATTTCCAGAGCAGAACAGTGTCAGGACAGAGCCGAAAGACACCACCTTTTTGAGTGCAGAGCTACTGCTGAAAAGTGTCCTTATCCAGTCTTACGCCTGGAAGATATTCAAAAGGTGAGGAATATGCTGCTATAAGTTATCAGAATGAAAATAAAAACTACACAACACAAGTGCATTCTGTTACACGTTTTGGGGCAGCTGCACAAACACACATTAGCACAAACATCAAACCTGCCCAAAACGCATTCCTGTGAACTATCTTTTTGGTTTTAAAGCATTCATTTTAATTTTGTGTAACAAATATACAAGAATAACATGGGCATATAATCATACATAGAATGTTAAGTTCTCTAGTGGAGTCTGTGGGATAGTTACCTTGCCTTGGGCCTCCCTGTACACCCATCCATACCCCTCCACTCGCCACCCCACAGTGGGAGAGGGGGCATGATGAGTCAAGAACCTCAAAGGCTTCAATGACTACATGGATTGGAATCCCTGCTAGTTGGTTACCAAGGCTGGTGAGGCATCTGTGGCAGACTGGTTATGCGTCCGAGCAGTTCATGGAGGCAACTGTGTCACAAGACGCTGCCTTTTCCTGTAACATTCCAGGCCAGTCATGACAGTCCTTCTCAAGCTTAACTTCTGCCCAGATTCCTCCATATCCTTAGTCAACTCCTGATATGTGGGGCCTGTGGGAAATAGATACCCTCCTCTTCACCAAGACCAATCCGAGAAGTGTGCATCTGTATTGCATCTTAACATTAGTTGGGGATAGGAATGTGTGTAGGAGGCAGTGTCTAACAGTCACTTCTATTTTATTGCCAGTCACTTGACTTAGTCGTTGGACTCCCCAATATGATACTATCTGTGTACAGCTCTAGTGTGTGTGCACAAAATCAGCTCCACCCCATCTCCACATCTAGGACAGTCGCTCCACCTGTCCGGGTAGATTTTACTCAATCTCGCTGGTAAAAGATGCGTGTGGTGCAGTACATAAAAATGAGCACGTATAAAGCGAGCCAGGGCTAGACATGCCCTGAGCTAGGATACAAGTTCTATTACATTCCCAACCCTCCATGGCACTGAGCGGTCCGCATCCCACTGCGATCCCGCAGGTAACTCTACCTTGAGTCTGTCTTGCTTGCTTTAGGGTCACATACAGGCAGGACACTGGTTGTCCCATATCTAGTAGTGCCTATAGTGTGTGTGAGATTCCTGTGGTATCTGGGAAACACGTCCAAAGTTTGCATGCCATCTTATTCAGCTTGGCAAAAAACTGACCTGGACCTACCGCAAAACTCATTTGAGCCTATGGAAACATCATGCAGTGTTCTGGGAAAAAAGTCTCAGTGTGTTGCATCCCTCCTCCAGGTAGTCACAGACATGTACTTTCCAGTATTTAGGAAAGGCTGCAACAACCACAACGGCAATTGTCTGTAAATTAGGGTTTGCGCATAGCAGTCTTAGCCATAACCCCCCATACCCACACCACGTTACAGCACGTATTGGCAATGTTTGTCCTGACAAAGATCCGACATCAGGCACTTGGATAAGTCGGTCACGCCCAAGATTGGTACCCTCTCCCGGTTGGTACCCTCGTCGCACCACATGCCTACATGCTGGAGTTCTTCCGCTAGATTGTATGATGCCCACTCAGGGAGATTGAGTCCCCCTTCGACCGTATCAAGTTTTAGGATGCTCAGGCCAACTCTGCTTCATTTTTCAGTCCATATTAGGGATATCAACAGGCTGTCTAACTTATCGAATGTACTTCTAGCAATCAGGCACTGTGAGTTTTGTAAAATATACACGCATTATGTAGAAACACAATCTTTGCAATTGCAATTCTGTCTGCAACCAACAAAGGCAGCTTGTTCCAAAAAGCAACTAAGGCATGTCATCCTGTCAGCACCCTGTCCATGTTGTATTCATACTCTTTGTAAGCCTTGCGTGCGACCCATATTCCTAGACATCGGAACTTGGATAATTCCCACCTCAGTCCTGCATTGGGGAGGAGCTCTATTGGCCCGGTGGTCATTCAGTCAATGGAAACACCAACGATTTCCCCTAAATTGACCTTTGAGAGCGAAAGTCTACCAAAATTCTGCAGTTCAGTCAATAGCTGTAGTACGGATGTCACCGACTGCTGCAAATACACCAGTGCATCATCCGCATGCAAAGATATATGTTCTAAATCACCCACCCTGGCCTGCCCCCCACTCACCAGCAACACAGTGTGCAGAGAAACACCCAGGGGATCCAACAGCCTGGGAAAACAAGAGGACTGAGAGTGCACAGCCCTGTCGGGTACCACTCTGAAGGTCTCAGTGAACTAACATTATAACAAACATATGCACAAGTATAAACAAGGAGGCACACATTAAGCTAAATACACAAACACACAGCGGAAAAATCAACCCATTCACACAAAAGGGTTTTAACATTGTAGCAAATATACATCAGTACACCTAAAGAAGCGCATTTAAGCATGGACAGGCACAATGATCAAGATACAAAAATACACATACATTAAAATTAATGCGCAAGTGGCTAGACAGCAATAGTAGCCAAGCGTACTGTTAGATACCAGCAGCTGCATACACCCCCCACAATCTGGCCCACAAACACACAGATTGCTCACCATTTCGAGAGAACTTAGTCCTCCTGGCTTTCGCCTCAGCATTGCTCTGTTCTCTCTCTGTGTAACCTGTATCGTGCAGGTGGCGCACCTGGAACAGGGAAGAGAAGTATGCAAGAGAAATTGTCACTGCAGACCTTTATTTTGCCAACCAACCCTCTACCCACCGGTTGTGTCGCGCCCACTGAAATCATCTTCTGCTCAATGTCCCTCTGCCATTCATAGTATGCTTTTAAGAACACTTTACCATCAACAATTCCTTTAAGACTCTTCCCTTGCTACACCATTGCACAACTTTCTCCCATCCACACACTGCCTTACCCACTCCCATCACCTCATCAATACTCAAAGCAGAGAAAGTTCTGGAAAGAGATTTTGCTTCGATATTGCAAGAACCAAACATTCACCCAATGTACATTATCTGCACAGGACACAGAAGGAATCAATATTCATGTGGCACAATTGATGGCGGAGCTAACAATGATGGTAGACTGGAGAATCTTGTACGTCCAACTCCACTCTGAGATTCTCCAAAAGTGGAAGTGACTTGTACCTAAAGATACCATGTAGCTTTGGAGGATGAGATCTACAGTAGAGGAAGTGATAGCTAGAAAGCTTTCGTAAGGCCCTGTTTCACTAACTGCTGGGAGGCACCACTTCTTAAATAATTCCATGGATGATACTGATCTGCAAACCATATACTCTACCAGTTCACAACAGCAATTTATAGAAGGGGAGCAGCAATTATCACAATAAAGGATGTGATGATAATAGGCCATAACAGCATACCATGGAACAGAAGAAGCTTTCACAGCCATAAAAGACTGACCAATGAGACACAAGTGACCGTACCTTAACCATTTCACAACTCAACAGAACCAGTGCGGATATATAGTATCCAAACCTGAACATATGCTACTACACAGGAGTATGTGGACTTTGCAAGCAACACATGCATCCACACCTCTGCCTTACAGGTAGGAAGAAGATCAGAGCGACCTCAAAACATGGCCACATTACCTGGCTGGGCTTTATGGCTTTGAGGTTGATGTTGGGATAGCGCGAAGCCGGATCAATATTATATTGGGAGATATTCTTGTTGGTGTTGTCAGGTGTTGTCTGGGAAAGATGCTGATAGATACTCTCCCTGCGAAGCAAGAGAAGGCACAAGTAGTTAACAGATTGAAACAATTAAATCAATTCAATATAACTTTATTCGATCTAAAAACAATAGACCATAAAAGTACATAGAAAATATTACAAGTGGTTGTGAGCACTCAAATTAAAAAAAAAAATGTATAGTAAAAACCAGTTAAAAATAAGTGTGTAAGAATGACAACATTTAAGAACACATTGAGAAGTGTGCCAGATGTTCATACTTAGGATGAGAAAGGAGATACAAATTAAAAGTCAGGTTTCAAGGTGCGGTATAATATTGTTGGTGGTAACTGAATTTGAAGCAAATAAAGGGTAGGGAGAGGACAAAAACCTCAAAATAGTGTGCGCCATGCACTTTCAATATCACCATTTGATAAGCAGTATCTTTTGCCTGATCTATATAAAAAAACACACTATTCATAGCAATTCTGACAAACTAACCAAGCATTGTGTGTCTCGCCCTAAGTGCTGCTTAAAAAACCCCACAGATGATCATGATCATTTCGGGAGAGCACAGAGATTGTAAATGGATGAGGCTGGTCTACAGCAGCGGAGGCCAAGCCTCCTCAGTAAGGGTCTGAAAAAGTGCCTTCATGCTACGCTGTGCAAATTACAAAAAAAACAAAGTGCAATAATGATTGCGCTGAATGATTATCACAGTGTCAGAAGGAAGTTCCCCTCGGACTCAGAAAACTTTTTAAAGATAAGAGACTAATAAATCGTACCTGCTCTAAAGCAGAAAAGAAGAGACCGCTCCCACCTTGACAATTTCATCGACAAGTACAGTTGGTAAACGTCTGTGTATAAAAAGCCATAAAAGTGCAAAACCGAGGACTTAGATAATTAGTGTGTCAGCCTAATGTTTGCACGGTGGCCCTCAAACAATTTTCTCACCTCTGTCCTAGCTTTTTTGGGGATGCGACTGAGTAAACCACCAAGCTATACAGAGGGCGCCATAAATGTCCCATATGTAGCTCAACCAGGGTATAGAGTGGGCCCTATCCAGGGTCATACAGTCAAAAATGATTTCCCTGCAAAGTTTAGCGGCGGGGTTCAACCATACGCTGACCCATGATAAAAGAGGCTCCTGTTGGATTTCATCCTCGATATAACCCCAATTTAATTTGAGATAGGTAATAAGACGGAGTGGACGAGAGGGTATCTAAGAGTCGCAGTGAGAAATTATTTTTCTCTGTCTGTAGGGAGCAGTAATTCAATCCTTTTGCGGTTATATGCTTAAAATCACACATGCTAAAAGAGCATCCTTTCCTCTGTCATTCAATGAATGAATGAGGTAAGCAAATCTGATACAGCAAAGAATTAATGGACAGAGATGAAACTAATGGAACTTTACGTTATATCTCAGATGTCATTGTAATGAGATATTCAGTGAAATTGTTCGAGTGCTTTAGTGTACAAAAAGCAGTGGTTTGCAAACCCATATTTTATAGACAGAGGATGGTGGGTCAAGGTTACCTCATTCCTGTGAAATATGGATTTAATCAAATGGGAGGCCTCGATTCAGACTGCTTTCCTTCCCTCGCGCTAATTAGTCTCTAAGCAAAAGCAGAACCGATTTCGATATTAACAGCCCTAAACCTCTTTAATCAGAAATTCTTAAAGACAGCTAATTAAAGCCTGAGCACTGTAAGAGCAATCAGAGCTCTTTGTTAGCTGAACATTGCAGAAGAAGTTTAAAAAAATATCTGAGTTAAAGTATTAACAATGGAGGAGCCTCCAAGATCGCCGCCAGGCTTTGCGCCTCCGGGACTCAATTTGGTGGCTTCAATACCTATTTCAAGCGGAGCGGCGCATGCGGCAGCCCCGGAGAGGCATGGTAAGTTTTCATACCAAGTTACTCTCTTTGTCCATACCTACACCAGCGCGGATCCTCATGCTGGGGACGCCATTTTGAGAAACTTTCTCCTAACGCCTCGGCAGTGATGGGTTAGCAGCGTAAATCAATTTGACATGCAGGGGAGATTGTAAGGAATTTTTCTTTCACACTTTTTCTGGTGGATTTCTATCATTTCTCATTGCATGCAAGCCATAGTGAAGATTTATTTGGGGATTTTTTGGGGGGATAGTTGCTCCATCCATTTACTGATCATTTATTGGTTCTTCCACTTACCTATCTGCATACTGTCTATGTGACTGACTACCTTTCTTCCATTTATTGCAGTATTATACCTCTATTTGTACTTTGTACGCTTTTGTAACCTGCACACATGTCACTTTTTCCTCCTGTAATGCACCGTTTGCTACCTCTTGTTTTTTGTTTGCTCACAATTGTCACTTTTGCCTCATGTAATGTAACGTTTGCTTTTGTATTTTGCTCACTTGTAATGTTCTCTTGTATCAGTTCTGTTCCTATTGTGAAGCGCTCTGACACCTTCGGGTAAAGTCCGCGCTATATAAAAACGCATAAATAAATAAATACATTTCTACTCTACACCTAAATACCATTGATCCACAAAAGCCACCCACTCCCGAACATTTTGCTCCTCCCAAGCCCTCTTCTTTAACCAGGAAGGAACAACCAGGAAATGTAAATAAGAGGGTGAAGAAGGACCCAACATCTCCCAACAAGTCTCCTTTACCTCGTACTCTAGAGTCTAGAAGGCCATATGGACGGAATTAAAAACCTGAAACATTTTGTTTTGGAAAACAATGTCACTCTACAAAGGAGGAGAAATGGTCCAACCTTGACTCTAGTCTAGGGTATCTGAAATTGAACAACGGCTCAGTGATGCCTAGAATATCTCTGAAAAAGTGTGCTTTATGACCAAGGCTCCTGGTTGTATGGATTTATACAGATAAATACAGACAGAAACCATTCTGTTTCCTATTCTGTATTTATTTATATAAATGGAAAATATGGAAAATAACAGGCACGTTTTATTTCTCAGTGGTGGTGTGATGGAGAGGTGAAGGATTTTGGGAGGTTCATACCAGTGGGAGGGAGGAACACATTTACATAGCTAAAAAACATTCTTTGAGCCAGTAATATCTATCCACGCTTTAAGGTATGTGTGATAAAAGAAAATAGCTTGAGAAATATATCAGTGCAATTAAAAACATCCCATAGACACTAAACTGCTGTTTACAGGTGCCTAAAAACAATTGATCAGGGGGCCGAGTTTTTGCTGTAGTGACCTCTATGTAACCCACATGTAATTGGCTACAAATGCAGTGAAATTGCTTTGCTGGATAATGCACATGCTTCAAAAATGTGTTTGTATGAGGTCAAAATTATTTTAGATTTTATGTTTTTTACATATCTGATGTAACATGAATTTAACGCCAGTAAACAGTGACATTGTATCCCTGTGCTCCTCAGAGTCTCCAAATATCCCTTTTAAAAATTAACAAGTGAACACGTACTCACTTGTGGACGTTTTGCTGTGAAGCACAATATTTTAATGTGAAAAGCTCCTCTTCGAGAGAACCATCAGCTCTACACCCATCTTAATTAACTCCTTTGTTTACCACTGTCCTTTGAAGACTATGGGGTACTCCGATCTTTTATGGTACTGGATATGTCATTGAGATACGGAGACCTGATGTTTCACATGCATAGAAGCCTTTTGCATTTACATTTTTTTTCACCTTCTTCCTACCACTAGTGAAAAATGTGCACTTATCTATTTTTGGATAGGCTATTTGAACATTTTGTGGCTCACCTCGACACAATGCTACAGCATACATGCTGTGTTGTGGTAGCGAACATACATGCTCTCTGTAAGGTGAGACATATTAGAATGTGGAAAGTGTGTTTGCATGAAAGCCATCAAGCCTCCATGTGTGTTAATTAAACCGAGTGCATGTACATTTTGTCTTGAATAAATGTCAAAAAAACAAATTGCAGCTTCCTCTTTCCCCAACATAAAAAAAGAAATGTGGACAAATACTGAAAAATTGAATACAGAATAAATATGGCTAAATACAGACAGAAATGTTAAATAAAATACCAAAAAACCTGGAGCCCTATTTATGACTAAGGAAATATCGGAACTCACACAACACACCGAACATTTGGAAATCATAGCCACCACAATAATCTCTGAATTTATGGCATCACAGAAGGCCGGGAGGGCTCAGATATGATTTCCTTCCTACAACTCACTCTTCCTAAATAAGTGGGGCTAAAGACATCCTTTAACATACAAACAGCTCAGCGAGGTACCTGTGCTTATCTCTTGCAATACTTGGATTGAAAAGCAGTACTTTCTGCTTCTAAACAATGTAAACAAATGATGTGGCTAGGACAGAGGATTTTCATCATCTAGGACATAGCTTGTTCCACAGCTCTCAGAAGTAAATAATGTCTTAATCTACGCCCAGCCATGAAATCCATGAATGTCCGATATGGCCTTATTCATCCTTGTTTATTTAAACTCAACTATGAGGAGAGATCTCATACTTTTGAAATCCTAAGGGACTTAAAAAAATACATTCATCTTCATAAAGGACAGGCAAAACTCGAACTATTTTATAATTTTTTTCAATTAATCTGAATACCTTTTTTTGCTGCTACCTTTCTTGATCTAGTTCTTCTCTTCTTTTTTTCACAGATGCGTTCCTCGGGTTGGATTGACATGTCCTGTGACCCCTTGTCTTGTCAACACCATGTGTCTAGTCGAGATTGTGTATGTATTCAATGGTTGCTTTGGTGGGTGGAGACCCCTCCGCATGTCCCTCGGTTAATGTTTGTTTTGAGGTCTTCTCGTCTCCATGTCCTCTACTCTCCATCCCACTCTGTTACTCTTTATATTATAATAAATGTTTGTCCCATCTTTCAATTCTTCCTATCTTTATCATTAATTTTCTCTTCCAGGAGGTCAGGCACCTGGTTGGTCTCTGTCACTGTGAATGGCCACTTTCCCAGTTCTCCGATTTCTACTTTAATATATGGTTAAAGTACTTATACTTTTTACCATCCACTATTTACCTAAAGAACAAGATACTTATCTATGGTAACACCTTATCTGGTAGAGACTATCTAGCTATAGTTTCCTTAAGTTTGAATTCTCCCCAGGTGTCATGCTGGAACCAGAAATGTTTTGTGAGCAGTACCCATGCATGGCAGTAGGTGGTGTCGTCCGACTCCACATGGCATCATTGGTATTGTCCAAATTGACTTTACTGGACTTTCCACGCCTGAAGCGTGTAATCACAAAGTACTCTGACCACTGGTGTGGAAAACTAGGGCTCTGAAAGGGGAAAATCCTGTCCCTAGAAATCCGTTCTTAGAGCGGGGAAGATTGGTGGGTTGATAAGAATTTGCGGCTAGACAGAGTCTCTGCCAGAAAAGGCGTTACCGAAGGTAAGTAACTTGTTCATTTGACAGGCACTGCTAGCTGCAGATTACTTACCTTAAAATAGATACCCAAGAAATACTTCCTCAGAGGTGGGTCTGGGGACAAATTTCACACTAGGAAGTCCTGCATGACCGAGCAGGCAAAATGCCCATTACTAGAGACCTGTCAGATCAGACAGTAGTGTTTGGTAAACATGTGCAAGGAAGCCCACGTTGCTGCCTGGCAGATATCCAGGACCGGAATTCTTCATGCTAATGCAGTGGTGGAAGCTTTAGCTCTGGTGGAATGAACATGTAAACCACTGGCGCTTGCCGTTTAGCCAATGCATAGCAGATCTATATGCAGAGCACGATCCATCGGGAGATGGTGCACTTCTTTATTGCCCCTCCTTTCTTCGCCCAGACATACCCAACAAAGAGCTGTTCGTCCCGGAACTTGTGTGTGCTGTCAAGGTAGAGCAACGTTCTTTTTGGGTTCCGCTTCCACTTCCTTGGAGTGATGAGGTGGAGTGTAAAAAGTAGGCAGAGTGATGGTTTGGCCTTTATGAAATGGGGTGACCACTTTCGGAAGAAAGGAAACCTTCGTACAAAGCACCAGTCTGTCTGGGTAGATATTCAGGTAAGGAGGCTTTGATGACATGGCCTAAAGGTCACTGACCCTCCAGCAGATGTTATGGCCACCAGAAAAGTGGTCTTGATGGTAGGGCTCCTGAGAGGACAGTTATGTAAGGGCTCAAACAGAGCCTACATCAAGAACGTCAGGACCAGATTATGGTCCCACTGAGGCATAATGAAGGGAGAAGGAGGAAACATAGGTTGCAAACCTTTCAAAAACCTATGTACAATAGGGGGTTGTAAAAGAGAAGGTTGGTCAGGCGAAAGTAGAAAGCAGATATTGCAGAAAGATATGCCATAACAGTGCCCAGAGCAGAGGCCTGCTGGGCAGGAACAAACAGAAGAAGCTGAGATCGGGGAGCAGAAAGAGTGTCAACTTGTTCTCTGCACACGATGCCAAAAATTTGCCCCAACGGCAGGCGTAAACCGTCTTAGTGGAGGTATGCCTGGGTGCTAAATTAACATTGCAGACTTCGGGCTAAAGGTCAATAGCAATCAACTGTTGTGGCTCAATGTTCGCACAGAAATGCAGAGTGTTGACAGGTTCAGGTGGAGAACCCTCCCCTGCTGCTGCAACAGAAGATCCTCCCAAAGGACCACCCTGATCAGAGGACCAACAGCGCGGGATGCCAGACTCTGTGATCAATCCGGAGCCACAAGATTGACTTAGGCCCAGTCATTCCAGATCTTCTTGAGAATTCTGGGCAGGAGTGGTATGAGCAGAAAGATATACAGGAGATCTGAGCTCCACTCAAGATGAAAAGTATCTCCGAGCGAGAGCCGTCTTGGAAAATCCAGTGTGCAGAACTTCTGACATTGCGCATTCTTGCCGGTGGCAAAAAGATCTAACCAAGGCTGTCTCCACTGTTGAAAGTGACCTTGCATCACCACCAGATGGAGACACCATTTATAATCCATGAGGCATCTGCAACGGAGTTTGTCCGTTCTGGCATTCAGAGAACCTGCCAGATTGTGAACCACCCAACGAAATGCCCTGCTGTACTAGCCTTGTCCAGTGCCACAGGGCACAGACGTACCAAGGAAATGCCCTGCTGTACTAGCCATGTCCAGATACACAGGGCCTCTTGACAAAGGGTCCACGACCACACACCACCATGCTGGTTGCAGTGCTACATGGTGGTGGTGTTGTCCGTGAACACCTGTACTAGTCTTACCTGGATGGAGGGTAGAAAGGCTTTTTATAACAAACGGAAAATTTGAAGCTCCAACAGGTTAATGTGGAGTCCAGATTCAGCCAGAGACCAGAGTGCCCTGATCTCCACCTCTCCTAGATGACCGCCCCATGCCAGGAGTGATGCATCTGTCACTACTGTGAGAACTGGTTGGGGAAGGGAGAGAGGTCTGCCACAGACCCAATTGCTGTTCGTTAACCACCACTGCAGATCTTTCGCAGTTCCCTCCGAGATCTGGGCAATGTAGGAGATGTACCCTTGATTCAGCGCCCACTGGAACTTCAGGTCCCACTGCAGAGCCTGCATATATCAGCAGGCATGTGTCACGAGCAGGATACAGCTTCAGAGTCAGTCTTACCAAAATACAAGATAGAGGCTGAAACATCAATATCACAGCCTTAATATCCCAGACTTGCCGTTCACTGCACCATGTCCAGAACAGTTCAGATGAAAGGGAGAGTCTGAAAGGAAGTCAGGTGTGACTTTAGCACATTGACATTGAACCCCAGTGAATTCAGGCGGTCCACTGTAGCCTGGAGGTGCGAGATGACAGCCTGGGGCGAGCACGTCTTCAACAGCCAGTCATCAAGAAAAGGGAAAGACTGGCACCCCTGATCTCTGCAGATGAGCTGCAATCACCGCCATCACTTTGGTGACCACCCAAGGGGCACAGGTAGGCCAAAAGGGAACACGTTGAACTGAAAGTACTTGTGGCTCACCATGAACTGCAGGAAATGCCTGTGGGCAGGCAGGATGGGAATGTGAAAGCATGCGTCCTGCAAGTCCATCGCTACCATCCAGTCTCCTGGGTCCAGGGCAGACATGACTTGAGCAAGCGTAAGCATTTTGAATTTCTTCTTTTTCAGGAAGAAATTGAGAAGGCACAGGTCTACGATAAGACAAAGGTCTCCATCCCTTTTGGCCCCAGAAAATATTGAGAATAACAACCAAAACCTACTTCTGGTGTCGCACCTCTCTATGGCTCCCTTGGCCAAGAGAACAGCTACTTCCTGGAGGAGCAAGGAGAGATGGTCCTTCGTCAGCATGTCACAAAAGGGTGGCATGGGTGGAGATGTCAGAAAGGGGTGGAAGGAGCCTCTTTGGACAATCTGAAGTACCCAACGATCTGATGTTTTTGACCTCCAGTGGGGTAGGTCATGGCGTATCCTGCCTCCCTTTGGGCACCCATGAAGGCAGGGGGGCAAACTAAAATGGGTGGTAGACTGGCCTGACCTGTCTGCACTATTCATTGGTCTGTGGGTACCGCATCCTCTGCCACGCAAAGACTGAGAAGCTTGCGCACCATGGTGGCTTGGCGGTTAACGTCGCGGCTAACATCCCCTTCCAAGGTTACAAAAGAAGTGAAGGGCAGACTGGGGTTGGTGAGAAGCCATGGAAAGGCCAAAGGACCTGCCGTAGCTCTGCCTTCTTTGAGGTGGTCCAGTGCAGAGACTGCGTTGTCTCTGAAGAGATGGGAGCAATCAAAGGGCATTGCCAAAAGCAATGGTTGGTCATACCCAGAAAAGGCACTTGTGGCTCCGCAAGAACACTGACAAAGAAACTGCTCTGCCTGAGTCGTTTGTGCTGATCATGAACTTGGCTGCATCTCTCCTGTCTGTCATAGTTTGGGTGGGTATGGTCTGGGCCTCCTCCAGGACAATGGACAGCACCTGCGCATCTGAATCCCACAGTGCATGGGAATAACGGCCCAAATTGCACGCAGCGATCAAGGACCGCAATGCCAGGCTGGTGGAAAAAACATTTTTGTTTTCCTAAGGTATCCAGCCTCTTGGATTCCGTATCTGGTCAAGTGGTAGGGAATGTACCAGGATTTACATAGGAGGTGGAAGCTTGTACCACCAAGCTCTCCGGTGTAAGGTATTGCATGAGGAAATTGGGGTCTCCTGGAGAGCGGCTTGGCAGCAGGCAATCTTCCTGTCCAGAGGAGCCTCTGTGCGGGGTTTAGTCCACGTCCCAAGGGCTCCAGTCTGGCATGGCTCCAGTCAGCGCCAGAGCCAGCGTGGGTCGATGCTCCTCCAGCTCTGTGTCAGAGGAATGAGGATGGGGAATGTGCTGCCAGTGCCGCCGAGATAAGTGACAGGAACTGGGGGAAGTTCGAGGTGGTACGAATGGCACTGGTCTGAATCCAGCTGTAGATCCAAGGGGCACGACTGGAGCCAGGGATGTCAGCGGAGAACCAGTGGGGGCCTCTACCGAATCCACAGGGCCTGAAGTCAACCAGTGGGAACGGGCCACCCAAAATATGAAGTGCATAGCCTCATAGAACTCACAAAGTTGGATGGAGGTTGCTCCGTCTCTTGGAAAACCAGAGAGTCGCTGAGCCGGCTCAACGCAGGCTAAACCGTGGAGCCAGACTTTGAATGACGACGCTCCCTCATCTCCCCTGGATGCCTTCAATGGATAAAGTTGAATACCTCTTTGACTTCTTACTTTTCTTTCACTTGTGGGAATTACATGAAGAAGACTTTGAATGTGACAAGGATCTTGGGCTCTGCGACTGATCCCAGGACCGTCCTCTCACCTGGGATCGAGACTGTTGTGGCGTCGCACATCGAGCGGTAAGACTTGAGAGAGTGCTCCCTCAAGGCCTTGGAATGCATGGCATGGCAGTCGACACAGATCTTCATGTCGTGGTTGCGCTCGAGTCACCAGAGGCAAACAAGGTGCGGGACCATCACTGACATTTGTCGGTTTTAGGCGCCGCAGGTCTTGAAGCTGGTCTTCCAATTTGACATCCTGCCACACTAGAAGATCTTAAAAAAGACATCAGCAGAAAGGCAAAAGAGGTTAGTCAATAAATGACTGTTGGGTAGGTCTCTCCAGATCTGCGCCGACTAATGCGAAATGAGAAGAACGGATGTCAGCACGCTGGGGTGGCGTCTATATAGGCACCGCGCATGTCACTTCCAGCGCGGACAACACAGACAATGCCAAGCAGAGCCTAACAATGTAAACTAATGGCGTGCAGGAGTCCTACTCATGAAAAATTTCTGGATCCAGTCTGACACCTAGGGATAATTATAAGGTAAGAAATCTGCGGCTAGAAGTCTCTATCAGATAATTGTTTAATCAGATGCCTACTCATAAAAGCTCTGCAAAACCTAAATATTCTATATACAATCAGGCTCTGCTGTTAGCTGTACCTTGCTAATATCAACTTCAAAAATTACTGCACCAAAATGTACTTGTAATAGAAAAAAATGCACAGTGGTTATGCATTCTTAGGGTTCTCATGGCGTTTACAAACTACTCAGCTTTTGTGATTATGTCACATGAACTGCACAATAGCAATATTTGGAAATATCACACTCTTACCCAATATGTCGTTTTATATACACCCATTATCACTCTATGTTGGATAGCTACAGTATTTCTCAGCCTTTAAAATTCTATAATTCCAGTTTTGGGGCATTGTGGCCCCATAGTCTCCGTCAAAACACAGATGAAAGCGCTATGCCTATTAACAATCAGGGGCCATATTATGTATCCTGGCGGGTCCACTCAGCCTTTTATCCACCTGAGGTCGATAAAATGAGTACCATTGAGTTGTTTAACAATAAACCTCTGTTATTCAGCACCAAGATACCTCCGGGTGAACGTTCGCTTTACAAATACACATTATGTTATTAGAGCGCAGTTTCCCTGTTTGCACCTGGCGCACCTTATTACAGGTATGTCGGGCGCAGGCAAAGTGCGTACTATTACATAGGATGCGCTGCCCTTGGGGCAACCGCGAACTCGTGCTGCCCTGGGGGCAGCACATTCATGTGAAATACGAAGCAGCTTTGAAACAGCTGCTCTGTGTTTCACTGTGCAGGCGGCAGCCCATCTGCACTTTTAAAGGGGATTGGATATCTCCTAGCATGCGGGTGCAGTGAGTGACTGCACCCCTACAAGGGGATGTCCTGTTCCCTCCTCAAGAGGGCTGCTCTCAGGAGGCGCCTGACAGTGCGCCACCGGTGGCGTACTAGCAGTACGCCTCCTGAGAGTGTCTTTGCCTCTGCGCCAGCATCTGTAATACGGCGCGGCGCAGACACAAAGGGATTCCCTCATTTGCATTGGGCACACCCCCATGCAAATTTGAGAACGCCCACTGAAGGTAGCGCTGGCGCTTCAAGTACACCACCACTATCAGTATTACAGAAGGGGCCGCACAAGCGTCTGCGGCCCCTTCTGTAATACCAGAGTGCCCCGGGCATGAGCAACATGGGCGCAAACACCTGTTGCGCCGCCCGGGGTACTTTCATAATACAGTCCCAGGTTGTTATGCATTCCTACTGCTGAACTGTCCTCTATCCTTTATTTTTATGCCATGGAACTCAATCACCCGTCACTGCCAAGCAACAGTGCAGAATATGCCAGGAACATACTGCTAGGCCTTGCAAATTGTTGTTCGTGCCCTTCTGGACCACCACACAGAGATGGTACTGGTTTGCAAGGCTCTTGCATGCCTAAATCTTGCTCCAGGTTTCCCACAATTTGACTCACTGTCCTATTATTACACAAACCGAAAGCCTTTGTTATCAATTTACCTGTCGTAATTTGTAAATTTGCCCCATAACCCATCATATAAATGGGTCTGAAACCTACAAGGATGGTGTCATACGACACTTACTGAAAATACTATCTTCGAGATTGAACAATGGGGACTCATTATGAGTTCCTCTGCAATTCTGATATGGTTGGTAAGGAAAATCGCTGGCCACATTAGAAGTACAGCATCCATGGGAACGCCCCGGATACATTCAGTTTCATCTACCAATTTCGGGTGCTTTAGTCTGCGGGTGAAATCCAGAGGAAAACAAGAATTACCAGGGCAATTACTGATTCTTGCTCTGTAATTCCTCATTATTGGTCTAACTTGTAATCCTCTGTAACTGCGCCCTACTCTGGCCCCATATATTTACTGACGACCTTGGTACAGAAGTTACCAAGCAAAACAAGCGAGACCTCCTAACGACGCCCCAAAAATCAAAGGTCTCACTATATATATATATATATATATATATATATATATATATATATATATATATATATATATATATTTTATCTACTGGCGGTCGCCAGTAGGGAGTTAGTTAGGATTTTTTTCAATGCAAAATCTCAAAATTCTATTGTGAATAACTTTGGCGCCGGTTGACGAATCTACCTGAAAATGTCCTCAAATTTGCCTCGCAAAGCTCCGGTCCTTCCTTGAAAGTTTGGAGGGGGGATTCGTCAAGCGGGGGCCGAGATAAAAGGGGGGTCCCAAAACGTGTTTTCCCCATGTTAATTTCCATAGGGCGGTCGACCTCACTTTTAGCCCGAGCGGCTGAATGGATTTCCACCAAACTTGGCAAAATTGTAGGGACTGGTAGCCCGATGTGCCTTTGCTATGTCTCAAGAAATGTGCTCCAGTGGTTTTTGAGTAATTTAGATTCAAAAAAATATATATGTCTATGGCCGCGCCCCGGTACGTACACCGGGGCGCGCTCCGGGCGCGCCACACGAGGTGCGCACGGAAAGCTGATTGGCTTTCGGGTGTCTGTAAACATTCGAAACAGTCCGGAGCGGCCGCCATCTTGTGTCTCGGTAGGATCGAGACACAAGAGGTGGCAAAAACAAAGGGGGAAATGACCATAAGGGGGCAGAGTAGACCCCCCCTGACTCCCTAGGTTTGATGTGGGGCCCCGTGGGCAAAAACAATTTTTTTTTATTTGCGCGGGGGAGCGCCCGGTACGCGCACCGCGGAGCGTACCGGGGAGCGTTCCATGGGGAAAAAAGAATGATAGAGTTTTAAAAAATGTAGCCTTTTTTTTAATAATTTGGAGGTAGTTCTAAAAAGAACTGTTTTTTTCTTCTTTTTGTTGTTTTATATTTTTTTATCTTTTTTGAACATTTTGTACTTTTTTTGGCTTGTATTAACTATTTTGTATTTTTTTTGTTATTTTTATGGGAAGAAACAAAAAACAGGGAATTGAAAATGGCTCAACTAGAGTAAAAAAGAATAAGGAAAAAGTTAGGGTTTTTTGGGGCAATTGTGGTTGTCACCAGCAAGGAGGATGAGCTTTAGGCTCTGCTCACCATAGGAGATGGTCTTCCCACAAAAAATACAGGTGACCCTAAATTCTCCAAACCGTGTTTGAATGCAAGGGATTGTCTCCCTTGTCTCTGGTCCCGATGGAGTGGGCTGTTTTCGTTTGGAGGTGCTGGGTGTAGATTGGGGAGGGTTGCTGGCCAGTTCTCTCATCTCTGCGGCAGCATAGTTGTTAGGATGCTTGCGCTGCATGTGCCTAATCATGGTATTGTTCCCAAATGAATATTTTTTATTTGGGTTACCCCTTGAAAGTTCCATGTCACAGATAAGGCAAGTCACCTTTGCCGCATTCACTTTCTTTTTTCCCTCAGGGATGGAAAAAACTCCCATACAATGTGTGGCTTGGGTTGGTATGGGGTATTGTGTTCTTCCAGCCACCTCCTCCTCGTCCCCTCCTCCTCTTCCTCCTCCTCCTCTTCTTCTGGACCACCAATGTGATGTTGTGGTGGTGGTGGTGGTGGTGCAGATGCTCCAGCTGATGCTGCTACTGTAGCCATTGCAAAGTACAAAATATACCTCAAAGATTTCAAAACAGGTCTTCCTCAGTCAAAGGACAAAGTCAGAATAAGGAAAAAAGGTGGGGTCTTTCATCATTTGGAGAAAAAAAATGTCCTGAACCAATGAGAAGTGTTATTTTCAGGTCACAAGACCAGGGATTTCATCATTATGAAACCAAAACTGTTCTGCACCAATTAAAAGTGTTATTTTCAGGTCACATGACCCGACGCGCTTACGCGCCGCGCCCCCGGGCGCGCCCCGGGTCGTGCCGCGTAAGCGCGTCGGATGTTTACGTTGCGCGATCGTATTCGCTCGAGTGCTTCCGGGTGCGGCTACGCGATACGTCACAATGATGTTTTCGTTCGCGGCAATAGCGCTAACGGGACGCTCTCCGGAGCGCGCTCTGGGGCGCTTCAAAAGACTATGCTTTCCAGGGCGCTCACCGGGGCGCGCCCCGGGAGCACTTCAGGGCAAAAAAAAAATTTAAAAATAAATATACATTAAAAAAATAGTTTTAAATACAAATATAATATAGGATTCATTCATTTTCAAAAATATTACATTTCATAGCTATAGACATTTGCTATTCACAAAATTTTGAAATTCACTGAAAAAACCATAGGTTTGGGGCCTTATATATAGTTAGGAATTAGCATTTAAAAAACCTATGAAATTCACTGAAAAAAACCATAGGTTTCACATCCGTTCTAGTTAGGAATTAGCAGAAAGACACACATTCACTGGATGGTGTCATCAGTGATGTCATGAGTGATGTCACTGACCATGTCATGAGTGATGTAATATGTGACGTCATCAGCAGTGCATTGCAGGCGCGCAAGTTATAGTGAGTCCAACTAACTATAACGTGGGAATTTCAATGGTTTTATGTCACTAAAATTTCCAGCTAACTATAGCGGATGTGAAACCTATGGTTTTTTCAGTGAATTTATTTGTTTTTTTAAATGCTAATTCCTAACTATAACTGGTGTGAAACCTATGGTTTTTTCAGTGAATATATATATATATATATATATATATATATATATATATATATATACATATACATACATATACATATATACACACACTCACGCACAGTGGTGTAACATTCTGAAATCCCATTAGGTATGCAGGTCTAAAAAATGTGGCTTCAATTTCCATTTGAAATTTTTTATTTTTATTTTTTAAAGACCTTTATTGTACATTTCTAAAATGACACAGCAAACAGCCTACAACCTCCGTGGGCCGGCTGCGTTGAGTACAATGTTTGTTCAACGTTATCGGGAGTACACAGCCATTCAGCCGACAGCCCTGGGTTACGGCGGCGTGATAAAGGAAACTGCGTACATATCATACAGTGTGTATATCGGATAACTGATAGGTCTATGGTTTTTATGGTTTTGTTGATAGTCTTTGGTATTGAATATGTGTCACCGGCCGTTCGTGATCGTAGGCAGTCATGGTCAGCACCCATGTGGGCTGGTCCGAGAGAGGGCATATCTCAAGTGATTCCCTGTTCCAGACTCGCTTGCTGGAAGGACTTTAGAATGTCATCCCAAAGCTGCGCAATGGGGAACTTCCTGAGCCCCGCCGTTTCTTCTCGGTGTAGGACCGTGCGCTCCGCTCGTGCCCAATTGGTGAAAGAGGTGTACCAGTGCCGAATATGTGGGGGTTCACTGTTCCTCCAATGTTTGGTGAGCAGGCGTTTGGCCGTAATGAGTCCCAGGTCCCAAAACAGAGACGGTACTTTGTTCAGTTTGGTCCTCTTAAAGAGTCCTAGGATGCAGGCCTCCCACGTGTGCGGTATGTCTTCTTCAGTGCATTGTGTCAGCAGCGCCGTGATCGCGTCCCAGTATGACTAGACGTTAGGGCACAGCCAGAGCATATGTAAGAAGTCCTCTCTAACCTAGGAGCATCTCGGACAGGCAGTGTCGGTGACCGATATATACTTGTTGATCTTATCAGGCGACAGATAAGCGCGGTGCAAGATGTAGAATTGTATGACCTTGAAAGGGGGTTTCACGGGACATTGGTTGGACTAACCAGTATCATTACCCATTCCTTGTCTGTCCAGTCCCTCCCTCTATCTGTCGCCCATTTGTCCCTTAGTTGTAGGGTGGAATGCTGCGTGTGCATCAGGAGGGCTTGTGCCAACCAGTGCACCATGTGGGTGCCGTTGCCCATGACATGTAAGTATTGCATGAAATGGTGCATTAGCGGCTCTTCAGATATGTCACCCCAGGCAGCCGTCAGCGTATGTACTAGGGACGCATGCAGTAGGAACTGTCCGGCCGGTAGGTCTTTGCTTGCAGTGAGTTCTGCAAAAGTAAGCAGGGCACCGTCTGCATAAAGGTCACCCAGCGTCTCCACACCTGCTCGTGTCCAACTCTCCAGCACAGCTTCCGTCGTCACCCCAACTGCTCTGGGAGTACCCAGCAAGGGGAGCGTCGGGGCATATGGTGTCGCTGCTCGGGTAAGTCTCAGGCAGGGCAGGAAGAACTTGCGCGCCACTGCCTGGTGCAATTGCGAAGGTCGGGGGGGTCCGAGTCAGGGGATGGAACAGAGTGCACATTTGCGTTTGGGTCCAGGTAGTGGTGTTTGTGGCAGTATCCCCCAAGTTCTTGCCGCACAGCCATCCCGATACCCGTTGCAGCTGCGCTGCCAGGTAGTACAGTTCCATGTTAGGGACCGCCAGGCCCCCAGTTTCAGTGGACATGTACAATTTTGCCAGCGCCACACGGGCCGGCCTGCATTCCAGATAAGGCCACGGAGCATAACTTCCAGTTCATGAAACACTTTGGTAGGAGCGGTCCAGCGTCGCATCTAAGATACAATTATAGTCTCCCCACAAGATCCACGGGACGCCATGCCACACCGCCAATATCGGCGAGAGTCGGTCAAAGAAACATCCCTGGTCAGTGTTTGGGGAGTACAAAGAGGCCAGTACCACCGGCTGGCCATCCAGTCTGCCCTGGACCACTACGAATCTGCCATCTGGGTCTATATGGGTGTGTGAGACTGCCCAAGGAGTCGCAGGTCGAATGAGGAGTATTCCGTAGCATATAACTGCCCACGCCACCTACGGTGCAGTGTACGCACTTCCGCTGTGTTCAAATGTGTCTCTTGCAAAAGTGCGATATGTATCCTGTGCCGTTTTAAATAGGAGTAGATCTGATACCTACGGAACGGCGTGTGCATGCCCCTGACATTCCAGGTACATATCTGTATCTCAGTCATGACCGTCGCCTAGGTAATTCCCACGCCCATCATACGTCCCCAGCCCCCTCTCACGGGGTCCCCCCCAGACCTCCCGCACCCACCCTTGTCTCATGTCGAAACATAGCTGTGATTGTGGTAAGAAGTGACCCTCATAGGTGCAAGAGGGATGGGAATATAAAAACACAATTAACCAAGAAAAGGCAATACAATAGAAAATGCCAAAAGGTCGGCTGCCTAACATGCTGCTGTCTAAAGACTCAAGTGAGTTACTCAAACTATGCAGTTCTAGGGGGTGCTAGGCATTAGACACAAAAAGGCGAGTGAACAGTGTTATCCATGAAAGGGGTGTTGTCCCACCCCGGGCCGTAGATGAAAGGCCACAGCTAGCAGGCGTCTCCGGGGACCACGCCGCCCAGTTCCATAGAATAATGTCTCTCCAGTGCGATAGTCGAAGGGAAAGGCCATGCGGGGGCCCACGTCTCCGGTAGAGCCAGGACATAAGCAGACAAAGTATATGCAATACTGACAGGGGGAGAGCTGCTGCAGTGTCATATATCAAGTATGTGTAATGTCTGAAAATGTAAATCACTGCTTCTCGTCGCTGTCGTTACCCAAGGAGCAAGGGACTCCCGTGTTTGTCGTCGTTGGACCCCACTCACTCCAAAGCGAGCAAGGATAGTACAGGTATGGCAGTGTTGGCCATGTGCCGTATGGGAGTGTCGTGATGTTCTCTTCATTAGAGTAGATCGGCCGTCTGTGGTGTGACTGCAGGTGGGTCCGTAGATAGCTGAGAGTCTGGTATTCCATAGTTGGCCTCGTCGTCGCTCGGGAATGCATGCGGGCTAGCATGTAGGGCAGAGGACGGCGTCGGAGAGCCGCTAATTTCCGTGACTCTGCGGAGTGCATCTTGCTGTTCCTGTAAAACCAAATCCGCAGACGGGGAGTGGGTTGTCGTCTCCCTCGTGTGGGTGGGTGTGGGCGATTTGCGCCTTCGGCGTCGCCTCGATCCATGTGAGCGCGGCATCGTGGCGGCCCCCTGTGTCTGCAGGGATGCCTCGTTCACGCCGCCATCCAGCCAAGCCTTAACCTCCTCGGGGCTGGTGAAGAAGTATGTTTTGTCCTGTGCCACCACTCTTATTTTGGCGGGGGAAGAGGAGCGAGTACTTGAGGCCCGCCTGTCGCAGCCTCCGCTTTACTGCCAGGAAGGAGTGTCTCTGCCGTTGTACCTGGGCGGTATAGTCGGGGAAAAACATTATCGTGGCGTTATCGATCTGGACCTCCCCGAGTTTCCTGGTTTTGCGTAGGATCGTATCACGATCTGTAGTTAAGGACGCGAAGAAGCAGCGGTCTGGGGTTGGAGCCAGGGGAGAGGGGCCTCGTGGGCACACGGTGTGCACGTTCCACCACAAAATATGGCGACAGCGTTCCTTCCGGTAGTATATCTCTCAGCCAGTCATCCACGTGTCTTGTGGGGTCCGTCCCCTCCCATTTCTCTGGTATGCCCACCAGTCTGATTTTATTTCTTCGATCCCGCCCTTCCGCGTCCTCGGCACGGTCTTGTATTGTATTGTATTGTATTGTATATTGGATTTATATAGCGCTTATCACCCAGGGGTCTCTAAGCGCTTGCCTTGGGAACCCGTCCTGGCTTTTCCCTGTGAGATAGCCCCTACAGGGCATCCCCAAGGTGAAAGCCAGGCATCCCGCCGCGGGGGGCCGTTGTGGAAATTAAGCAAGCTTAATGCCCAGAGTTGCAGAGTGTGAACCCATGATTAGGTCAGGCACCGAAGCGAGAATTATCGAGTCCGTGGACATTTGAGCTCAAGACCCTGCCGCGTTGGGAATTGAACCCTGGTCCCGGGACTGACATCTGCTTCAGGGTCTGCCTGTTCTAACCAGTGAGCCACACTTCTCCACCAGAAGAGCCACCTCTTCCAGAAGTTCGACCCTGTTGAGGTCTTGCACGTGTTTGCCCGTCTGGCTCACCCGGGGCTCCAGATCTGCCACCGCTCCCTCCATTGTTTTAGTGCGGTCCATCAATTTTCTGTGGTCTGCCTTGAGGTGATTCAGATCAATCGCCACGCTGTCAATTTTTGTTTCCAGGGAGGTACGAGTTTGTTGGAGGGACTCTTCTAGGCGTTCCATGACAGCCAGCACATTATCCAATTTCGACATCACCTGGTCGGCATCAATTTTGGGCGTCGATTTAACCAGCTTCCCCTTCGTTGATGTTCCTCCGGTACCAGTGCGTGTCTTCACATCCCCAGACATGAGCAAGGCGGTGTGCAATAGTGTCCGCTGCACTCAAGAGGGTCAGTTCCAATGGGGGGTTCTCTGCGCTGGTGTTCAGGTAGTCAGGGCGCCAGGGCCTCGTCGCGCCAGGAGGCAGTCAGGGCGTGCAATGGTTCCAATGTGATCGTCGCTAGGTCATCCCCACCGCAATCCTCTGCGGGTATTGCAGCCAGCAACGGCAACCGCTCGGACATGGGCTAAGAGGTACTTCAGGCGAGCGGGGCATACAGCTGGTGTGTCAGCGTCTCTTCGTGCTAGCGCGGTGCATGGCGCAGCTCACTCCTTATCCCCACTATTGCACGCACACTGGAGCAAGCGTCTGGTTGGGGGCATGTAGTCTCTCTCTCACATGGGGGTGGTCGTTACCCCCCCATCCCCCTTCGCACTCTGCAGCCGTTGCTGGTAGGAGTGGGGCATGCAGGACCACCAATCTTGGGGGGGGAGGGGCTCCCGCCGTCAACCAATGGTGGAGGGTCCTCTCGGTAGGGCAGTGGCACGCCTTGGCGGTGGTCGTATCTCGGCGCACTGAGTGTGTGTGTCACTCTCCAGCGTCCAGCCCTCAGGGGCCCTGGGACCACACTCCGCGAGGGTCCGTCCCCTGGGCCCGCTTCCCAGTGGGGTCCCCCGTCACTTGTGGCGCCTCCCGTCCTCTTGGACTACCAGCGTGCAGCCGTGGATGGGGGTAAATAGGTGTTCTCTCCCCATCGCGAGTCCCACAAGTGCATGGTAATTGGTGTGGCTCACCCCAGGGTGTCTGGATGTACTCGTGCCTGTCCACCGGCACAAGGCCGCAGTTCAGCTAACCGGGTAGCGCCGTACCTTTGGTTGCTCCACTACGCGGCGTCTCGCCGTCTGTGCCAGGCGCCTGGAACGTTCCTGTTGCTCCGACGCCACTCCGGCCCTGCATGGGGGTGAGGACAGCTGGGTCTGTGGAATCATGTGGCAGTTACTGTGGTGCAGCCCTGGTACGTAGGGATTGCTGCCCGGGCTTCGCCTTCAGCCGTCTGGTGTCTCGGCAGGGAGTTGTGCAGGTCGCGTCGCCAGGCCTAGCGCCCCGGTTGATACCACGGCCTCGCGCAGGCGTCTGTGCCGAGCCAGTGTCGCCCAGTGCGGCTGCAGTCCCTCGGGCAGTGTCGGAGCGGCTCCGAGCCAGTTATCGGCTCCAAAATCAGTTGGCGGATAGATGAGAGTTACCCCCGGCTTCGCCTGCAGTTTCGGCCAGTTCAGGATTAGTGGGGCGGAGAATCGGCCCAGGGAAGGGGAGCTCGGATCGGAGCTCTACCCTGTTGCTTCCGTCGCCATTGCGCGCCAAGCCACGCCCCCATGTGGCTTCAATTTCCATGAATGACTTTCATGTCTTTTACGTGAAGTAGCGATAAAACAAAAATATGTTAAGTATAAGGTCAAGTCACAAGGAGAGTTTAAAGACACCGATCAGTCACTTCAGTTGGGCTGGGATAGGCAGGTCTCGGGATTCAGTTTCACTTTTATCTTAACTTTTCTTCTCATACCCACTTCTGGCTCGGGTGATCTTCCTAGAGTGGAACAGATTGTTTCTAACCTTTCACAAACCTCATTGAGAATGACTGAATTGAGAGGACCTTTCCACCAAGCCCTCTGAAGTGGCCGCAGGGGAAAATAAATTGCAAAGAATTAAACCTCCTAAATAAATAGATCAAAAAACATTTTTGGACATTTTGTGTACAGAACTACAAAGTACTTCATGTTAATGTATATAAATAATAAAGTTGAATGTATAAGAAAAACTTCAAGAATAAACTGTAACCCACTCATGGTATGAAACAGTCAATCAATCAATCAGATCATTTGTAAAGCGTACTCCTCACCCGTGAGGGTCTCAAGGCGCTGGGGAGGGGTGGGTGGGGATGCTGCTACTACTCGAATAGCCAGCTCTTAAGGAGTCTTCTCAAGGTTAGCAGGTCCAGGGCCTTAGGGGGTTGGGGAGGGTGTTTCAGGTCTTGGCAGCGAGGTGGGAGAACCATCTGACGCCAGGGGTCTCTTTTCGGATGTGAGGGATGGTGTCGAGGGCGAGGTCGGCGGAGCGGAGCTGGCGGTTGGGGGTGTAGAAGCTGAGTCGTCTGTTGAGGTATGCAGGTCCGGTGTTGTGGAGTGCCTTGTGTGCGTGGGTGAGGAGCTTGAAGGTGATCCTCTTGTTGACGGGGAGCCAGTGCAGGTCTCTCAAGTGGGGTGTGATGTGGTTGCGGTGAGGGATGTCAAGGATCAGGCGTGCAGATCCTCGGAGGCATGTACGTAGGGTGTGGTGGCTAGACAGTGTCGAAGGCGGCTGACAGGTCCAGGAGGATGAAGGCCGTGGTTTCTCAGTTGTCCAGCAGGGCCCTGATGTCATCGATGGCGGCGATGTGGGCAGTTTCGGTGCTGCGGAACCCGGACTAGGATGGGTCCAGGATGCTTTTCTCCTCGAGGTAGCGGGTCAGTTGTCTGTCTTCTCGAAGACCTTCGCCAGGAACGGGAGCAGGGAGATGGGCTGGAAGTTCTTGAGGTCCTTGAGGTCAGCCTTGGGTTTTTTGAGTAAGGCGTTGATCTCGGCGTGCCTCCAGCTCTCCGGGAAGTTTGCTGTCTCAAAGGAGATGTTGATGGCTTTCCGGAGATGGGGTGCGATGGTGGTGCTGGCTTTGTTGAAGATGTGGTGTGGGCAAGGGTCTGACTGAGACCCGGAGTGGATGGTGTTCATGATTTGGATGGTGTAGTCATTTATGTTGGTCCAGGAGAGCAAGGGATCGGTGCAGATGGTGGCCGTGAGGACGGAAGTCTCAGTGGTTGTCGGGGGAGGGGTCGTGACGTTGAAGCTGTCGTGGATGTCTGCGATCTTGCAGTGGAAGAAGGAGGCAAGGGAGTCGCACAGGTCTTGCAAAGGTGGGATGTCGTTGGTGTTGGAGCTGGGGTTGGAGAGTTCCTTCACAATGCCGAAGAGCTCTTTGCTATTGTGTGCATTGTTGTCTAGGCAGTCTTTGAAGGAGGTCCTTTTGGCGAATCTGATGAGAAGATGGTGTCTGCGGGTGGCGTTCTTGTTGGCTGCATTCATCAGGTTTGCTTAGAGACCTGAAGGTCCTCAGTGAACCATCAGGCTTTCTTGCTGGTGTGTCTGTTGGAGGGTTTCTTGATCAGGGCGAGGGTGTTGGCGCAGCCGTCGGTCCATTGTCTGAGGTTGCGTGCGGCGGTGTTGGGAGTTGGTGGGTGGGTTCCGGGCGAGGTTGGGAGTTAGCTGGTTCTCAGTGACTTTGCTCCAGCAGCGGCGGGGGATCTGTTGGGTGCGGTGGTGCTTGGTGGGTTTCCGGAAGGTGAAGTGGATGCAGCGATGGTCGGTCCAGTGGAGTTCGATTGTGTGGTAGAAGGAGACGTGGGAGCTTGCGGAGAAGATGGGGTCAAGCGTGTGGCCAGCAGAGTGGGTGGGTGTTGTGATGAGTTGCCTGAAACACATACTCTGCACCCTCTTGCAAACCACCAGGAGCAAGAAGACGAACAGACGAGTAGTTGTGCAGTGGTAAATCTTCTAATGCTTCTGGACCCACAAGCAAGTTAAAACTAGCATTGGCAAAGCCAACAGGTCTCACCTTGCAAGAGCTATTGGCTCCGCCAATATGTTTTAGCAAAGCTGGACACCAGCATGGCTGCTGTTCAGTATGGCTAAAAGTTAGTAGTGGGGTGAAAGAGAGTGGCGTGGAGTGTCGTAATGTGGAGTGTCGTAGAGAAGAGTGGAGGGAAGTGGGCTCTCGTAGAGGCGTGGAGGGAGTAGAACGTTGCAGATTGGAGTTGAGTTGCAAAGAGCGAAGTAGAGTGTCGTGGAGTGGAGTTGCATACAGTGCTGTGAAGTGGTGTTGAGCACAGTGTAGTGGCGTCAAGGGTATTGTGTAGAGTATTGTAGAGTGGCCTAGAGCAGAGTAAATTGTCATACAGTGGAGTGGCATAGAGTGGTGTAGTGTAGGACAGAGGAATAGCATACAGTGGAGTAGAGTGTTGTAGAGACGAGTTGTATGGAATGGCAGAGTGGAATGGCATAGAGTGTCGGAGTGGCGTAGAGTGGACTTATATGATGTAGACTTGAGTGCAATAAAGAAAGTGGCATGGAGTGGCACAGAGGGAGCTGAACAGTGTGTCATAAAGGGGAGTAGTGTTGTGGCATAGAATGAAGTTGTGTTGTGGCAGAGTGGAGTAAAGTTTAATGATGTAGAGCTTAATGATGTAGAGCATCAGAGTGGAGTACCATAGATTGGAGTGTCAGAGTAGCGTAGCCTAGAGTGAAGTGGCGTAAAGTACAGTGGTGCAGAGTAGATTGGCATAGAGTGCATTGGTTTTGAGTAAAGTGGGGTAGAGTGCATTGGTGTAGAGTGCAGTGATGTAGAATGGTATATAGGAGAATGCTGTGGAGTGCAGTGGAGAGCAGTGGCGTAGAGTAGATTGTTTCAGAGTAGAGAGAAGTGGTGTGCAGAGTGGAGTGGTGCAGGGTAGAGTGGAGTGGTGCGGGGTAGAGTGGAGTGGTGCGGAGTGGAGTAGAGTGGCCTAGAGTGCAATGGTGTGAAATGCAGTGATGCATATTATATTAGTGATGTGGATTGACGCAGAGTGTAGTCGCGCAGTAGAGTAGAAAGAGTGGCGCAGAGTAGAGAGGCGCAGAGTACAGTGGCGTAGCGTGCACTGATGAAGAGTGCAGTGATGCAGAGTAGAGTGGCGCTGAGTATATTGACGTGGAATGCAGTGGCGTAGAGTTGTGCAGAGTAGAATGGTGTAGAGTACATTGGTGCAGAGTGGAATAGAGTCGTGTAGAGTGCAGTGGAGCAAAGTAGAGTGCTGAGTGCAGTGGCATAGAGTAGATTGTTTCGGAGTGGAGTGGTGCACGAAGGAGTACAGTGGCATAGAGAGAAGACTAGATTAGAGTGCAGAGTGGACTGGCATAGAGTGCACTCTAGTAGAGTGGAGGGATGCAGAGTGCAGCGGTGCATAGTAGAGTACTTTGGAGTGCAGTTCATAGTTTAGAGAGGCGTAGAGTAGAGAGGCATAGGGTGCAGTGTTGTAAAGTGCAGTGGCACAGTGTGGAGTGGCATAGAGTGGAGTCGTGCCAAGTAGAGTGGGGTGGGGTAAAGTGGAGTATGCATGGTCTGGTAGTGCACTGCCGTTACAGACAACGCATCTTCAATTGAAATTACCATTACATTTGCACACACATACAATTTTACTCAAAGTATACAGCACACAAATGTGTGGAAATGTCATCACCTAGTGTAATGATTTGTTTTGATCGTATTAAATTTTTTATTTCCACCACAATAAACAATACCAAAAATGGTGTTTCATTTGTGCTTTTCTAATTCTGATATATTCTGAAATATATATAAGTAAACACAAGGCTCCTTGGAACACAGGGCCTGACATTTGAACTTTGTCTTTGAATGCACAGCAGTTGTGACAAGGTAGGAACAAGAATTAAAGCCCTGTTTACAGAAATCCAGTACTGGTGAAAGAGAGCAGGATCAGCAGGGGGAGAGCAGGCTCAGCGCCCGGTAGGGGGAGAGCAGGCTCAGCGCCCGGTAGGGAGAGAGCAGGGTCGCCCCGCGCGGGGGGGGAGGGGGGTGGCGAGGAGAGCAGGCTCGCCCCGCGGAGGGGGGGAGAGCAGGCTCGCTCCACGCGAGGGGGGTGGGGGGAGAGCAGGCGCGCTCCGCGCGGGGGGGTGGGGGGAGAGCAGGCTCGCTCCGCGCGGGGGGGGGGGGGGGGGAAGAGCAGGCTCGCTCCGCGCGGGGGGGGGGGGTGAAGAGAAGGTTTGCTCCGCGCGGGTGGGGGGGGAAAGAGCAGGCTCGCTCCGTGCGGGGCGGGGGAAAGAGCAGGGTCGCTCCGTGCGGGGCGGGGGAAAGAGCAGGGTCGCTCCGTGCGGGGCGGGGGAAAGAGCAGGGTCGCTCCGTGCGGGGCGGGGGAAAGAGCAGGGTCGCTCCGCGCGGGGGAGAGCAGGCTCGCTCCGCGCGGGGTGGGGGGGGGGGGGGGGAAGAGCAGGCTCGCTCCGCGCGGGGGGGGGAAGAGAAGGTTTGCTCCGCGCGGGGGGGGGGGAAAGAGCAAGCTCGCTCCGCGCGGTGGGGGGAAAGAGCAGGCTCGCTCCGCGCGGGGGGGGGGGGGGGGGAGAAAGAGCAGGCTCGCTCCGCGCGGGGGGGGGGGGGGGGGGAGAAAGAGCAGGCTCGCTCCGCGCGGGGGGGGGGGGGGGGAGAAAGAGCAGGCTCGCTCCGCGCGGGGGGGGGGGGGAGGGAAAGAGCAGGCTCGCTCCGTGCGGGGGGGGGGGGGGGGAAGAGCAGGCTCGCTCCGCGCGGGGGGGGGGGGGGGAAGAGCAGGCTCGCTCCGCGCGGGGAGGGGAGGGAAAGAGCAGGCTCGCTCCGCGCAGGGAGGGGAAAGAGCAGGCTCGCTCCGCGCGGGGAGGGGAAAGAGCAGGCTCGCTCCGCGCGGGGAGGGGAAAGAGCAGGCTCGCTCCGCGCGGGGAGGGGAAAGAGCAGGCTCGCTCCGCGCGGGGAGGGAAAGAGCAGGCTCGCTCCGCGCGGGGAGGGGAAAGAGCAGGCTCGCTCCGCGCGGGGAGGGGAAAGAGCAGGCTCGCTCCGCGCGGGGAGGGGAAAGAGCAGGCTCGCTCCGCGCGGGGAGGGGAAAGAGCAGGCTCGCTCCGCGCGGGGAGGGGAAAGAGCAGGCTCGCTCCGCGCGGGGAGGGGAAAGAGCAGGCTCGCTCCGCGCGGGGAGGGGAAAGAGCAGGCTCGCTCCGCGCGGGGGGAGGGAAAGAGCAGGCTCGCTCCGCGGGGGGGGGGGGGGGGGAGAGCAGGCTCGCTCCGCGGGGGGGAGGGAGGAAGCAGGCTCGCTCCGCGCGGGGGAGGGAGGAGGGAGGAAGCAGGCTCGCGCCGCTCAGGGAGAGGGAGGAAGCAGGCTCGCTCCGCGCGGGGGGAGGGAAGAGGGAGGAGGGAGGAAGCAGGCTCACACCGCGCGGGGGGAGGGAAGAGGGAGGAAGCAGGCTCGCTCCGCGCGGGGGGAGGGAAGAGGGAGGAAAGCAGGCTCGCTCCGCGCGGGGGGAGGAAAGCAGGCTCGCTCCGCGCGGGGGGAGGGAGGAAAGCAGGCTCGCTCCGCGCAGGGGGAGGGAGGAAAGCAGGCTCGCTCCGCGCCGGGGGGGGGGGGGGAAGCAGGCTCGCTCCGCGCGGGGGGGGGGGGGGGGGGAAGCAGGCTCGCTCCGCGCGGGGGGGGGGGGGGGGGGAGAGGAGAGAGCAGGCTCGCTCCGCGCGCGGGGGGAGAGCAGGCTCGCTGCGCGCGGGGGGGGGGGGGGGAAGAGGGGAGAGCAGGCTCGCTCCGCACACGGGGGGGAAGAGCAGGCTCGCTCCGCGCGGGGGGGGAGAAGAGCAGGCTCGCTCCACGCGGGGGGGGGAAGAGAAGGTTTGCTCCTCGCGGGGGGGGGAAGAGAAGGTTTGCTCCTCGCGGGGGGGGAAGAGAAGGTTCGCTCCTCGCGGGGGGGGGAAAGAGCAGGCTCGCTCCGCGCGGGGGGGGGAAAGAGCAGGCTCGCTCCGCGCGGGGGGGGAAAGAGCAGGCTCGCTCCGCGCGGGGGGGGGGGGAGGGAAAGAGCAGGCTCCCTCCGCGCGGGGGGGGGAGGGAAAGAGCAGGCTCCCTCCGCGCGGGGGGGGGGGGGGGGGGGGAGAGCAGGCTCGCTCCGCGCGGGGGGGGGGAGGGAAAGAGCAGGATCGCTCCGCGCGGGGAGGGGAAAGAGCAGGCTCGCTCCGCGCGGGGAGGGGAAAGAGCAGGCTCGCTCCGCGCGGGGAGGGGAAAGAGCAGGCTCGCTCCGCGCGGGAGGGGAAAGAGCAGGCTCGCTCCGCGCCGGGGGGGGGGGGGGGGAAGCAGGCTCGCTCCGCGCCGGGGGGGGGGGGGGGGAAGCAGGCTCGCTCCGCGCGGGGGGGGGGGGGGGGGGGGGGGGGGGAAGCAGGCTCGCTCCGCGCGGGGGGGGGGGGGGGGGGTGAAGAGCAGGCTCGCTCCGCGCGGGGGGGGGGGTGAAGAGCAGGCTCGCTCCGCGCGGGGGGGGGGGGGGAAGAGCAGGCTCGCTCCGCGCGGGGGGGGGGGGGGGAAGAGCAGGCTCGCTCCGCGCGGGGGGGGGGGGGGGGGAAGAGCAGGCTCGCTCCGCGCGGGGGGGGGGGGGGGGGAGAGCAGGCTCGCTCCGCGCGCGGGGGGGGAAAGAGCAGGCTCGCTCCGTGCGGGGGGGGGGGGGGAGAGAGAGAGCAGGCTCGCTCCGCGCGGGGGAGGAGGAGGAGAGCAGGCTCGCTCCGCGCGGGGGAGGAGGAGGAGAGCAGGCTCGCTCCGCGCGGGGGGGGTTTGGGTGGAGGAGAAAGCAGGCTCGCTCCGCAGGGGGAGGGAGAAAGCAGGCTCGCTCCGCGCGGGGGGGGTTGGGGGGGAGAAAGCAGGCTCGCTCCGCGCGGGGGGGGTTGGGGGGGAGAAAGCAGGCTCGCTCCGCGCGGGGGGGGGGGGGGGAAGAAGAAGCAGGCTCGCTCCGCGCAGGGGGGGGGGGGGGGAAGAGGAGAGCAGGCTCGCTCCGCGTGCGGGGGGGGGGGAGAGAGAGAGCAGGCTCGCTCCGCGCACACGGGGGGGGGAGGAGAGCAGGCTCGCTCCGTGCGCGGGGGGGGGGGGGGGGGGGAGAGAGCAGGCTCGCTCCGCGCGCGGGGGGGGGAGAGTGCAGGCTCGCTCCGCGCGCAGGGGGGGGGAGAGAGCAGGCTCGCTCCGCGCGCAGGGGGGGGGGGGGGAAGAGCAGGCTCGCTCCGCGCGCAGGGTGTCTAATGTAGAAGTGCCACTTCTAGAAGTGTGCCTGTTTGTGTAATTTGTGTCTGGCTTGTGATTGGCTGGAGCTGGCTGGTGAGCCTGGCTCCAGTAGTCTGGATGGGTCTGCCCGGTGGTGAGTGTGAGATTAGCATGCTGATGGCTGGGGAGGAGTGAACCTGGGTCCTGAATAGGGCTGGGCTTTACCCACACAATGCTGGCTCCGCCCCCTGTGGTGCGTCTAATGTCCCTAGCCCTGCCAGTGAATAGAGTGAGGGGCTGAGCACATCAAGGGTGCTCCCAGACCAGCTGCGACTGGTTCTTCCCCCACCCTGCACCTTTAGACAAAGGATTCTCTGTATAAAAGGAGGCTGTGACCTGTTCCCAACTTGAATCCTACCAGGGGCACGCTGCTGCTGGGGCCCGGGGGAAGGCTTGCCTCCCTGGGCCCTGCCCAGCCCCTGGACTACTGCAGCCCCTGGACCCCTGAAGGACTTTGCTGGACTGTTGGCTCATCTAGCGCCGGGGGCCCTGGACTCCTTCTCTAAGCGCCTGGGAGTGCTTGTTCTTTGCCCTAGCGCTGGGGGAGCGCTTTATTGTCTTAGCGCCTGGGAGCACTTTATTTTTACTTGGACCTTGGTTTGTGCCTGAAGCGCTGGGGGAGCGCTTTATTGCCTATAGCGCTTGGGAGCACTTTATGTGCTTGGCCGGTGCCCACCCGGCATTTGCCCCAGATTGCTATTGATATCGAGTGCCCACCTCGATTTATGATTTAAACCAGCCGGTGCCCACCCAGCATTTGCCCCCGTGGTTGCGCGCTTCTCGAGGGAGCCAACCCCTCATTGTGCTGAGGAACCGCTGTGGACTGTCGATTCAACGTCGCCGTCGCCGTCACCAGAGGCCCAGCCGGCCGAGCCGCCCGCCGCGTCATCGGGGGAGGAGTGAGAAGCAGGAAGCAGCCTGCGTTGTCCGTCCCGAGGCTCCTGAGCGAAGGGAGAGCCCCGGCCGCCTGCAGGAAGAGCGAGGAGTCCGCAGCATCAGAGAGTGGAGGAGCAGGAGCTCTCCGTCCCCAGCCACCGCCAGACCCGGTGAGTGAGGCAGAGGAGAAGGGGTGGGGCGCCGGGACACATTGCCGGTGTCCGCCCCCCCCCAGTAGCGCGATCTCGTGCTTGTTGTTGTGAAGCCCACGAGGGCTTCAGGGGCATTCTTAGTGATTTCGAGGCCAGAGAGGCTCCACCCAGCCTCCCCTGAGTTACGAGCCTGGAAGGCTCGTGGGAGTATTTTGCCCTGTTTGTTTCCGGAGTCCGGAGAGGCTCAGAAACGCGTATATGTCTTGAGAGCCCAAGAGAGGCTCAAGGCACCCCAAGTTTTCCCGGGTCCCCCGTGAGGGACCCCACCACCCAGTGAGGCTGCATCCTTGATTGAGAGCCTAAGAGGCTCAAACAGCTCCATGTGCTGACGAGCCCAGAGAGGCTCGAGGTGGCATTTCTTTGTTTAGAGCCACAAGAGGCTCTGGGGGCATTCTTTGTTGTAGAGTCCTGCGGCTCCTAGCCCACCTTTGTTCTAGAGCCCTGAGAGAGGCTCTGAGTGCCATTTTGTGTATGTAGAGCCCAGCGAGGCTCTTGTGGGACACCAGTGCTGTGGTCAGAGCCTGCGTGGCTCCCACGTGTCCCTAACATTGCATCTCCAGCTGCCTAGCACTTAGTGGGTAGCTGCCACGTTTAGGCCCCTGCCATTGGGCAACAGGGCGTCCTAGCCCCAACAAGGCCAGTTGGCCTAGGGACTGCCACAGGTGGTGGCTTATGTAAGTTTTGCGCAATTGTGTTTTCCTGCACCTCTGAATGTGTTGTTGATGCATCATGTGCCTTGTTCCTTACACCGCTGAATGTAAGTTTATACATAATGTGTCTTTCCTACACCTTTGAATGTTCTATGCATCATGTGTGAAGCTTCCGATTGTTAAATGTTCTAAGTGCTAGTTCTACTAAGTGCATATTCCTGACAGTGGTGCCTGTGGCCCTGTCCTGTACATAATCCCCTGTAAGTTCTGCCCGTGCCTGTTGGCACATTGTAAAGGGTGTGTTTTTCTCTAATGTGTTTTGGTATAATACAAAGGCTATTTTATACATAACCTTGTGTGGAATGTCCTTTGTGGTGGGCCTTGGGTGTTGTTGCTGGGGGTACATGCGCAAACACTTAACTCACATTGCCTCCGAGTTTTGCCTTGCTGCTC